>NC_064573.1:80876856-82137273 GCF_937001465.1 Orcinus orca | reverse complement strand
TGGCAGGGAGCAGCTGCTGGCAGGAGCTGAAACGACAGGAAGAGTCCAAGGAAGCTCAGCGTGGCTGGGGGCCAAGTGGGCAGGCCCAGGCGGGGAGCCTGGGGAGAAGGAGGAGGGCAAGGGCTGCAGCGCTGAGCAGAGGCCTCCACCAGCGATGAGTGCCCCCCCCGTGCCGTGCCAGTGAGGGCGGGGTGCCACCTGAGCCCCCAGGCCCAGCCTCACATGATGGTGGTGTTGAGCTCCTCGATTTCCTCTCGCAGCCGCCGGGCCTCCTCCTGCATCTGGCTGCGCTCCTGCTGCAACTTGGTGATGTACTCCACGGTCTTCTGCAGCGTGATGGCGTGGCTGGTCTGCAAGGGGCGGCCGGGTCAGGGCGGCAGCGGGCGCGGCGAGCCCGCCATGTCCGCCCGTCCTGTCGGCCCTCCCCGCCCTCCGGCCACTCACCAGCTTGGTGTTATTAGAGATCAAGCTGTTGAGGGTGTCAAAGCCCATCTTGATGTTGAAGCGCCTTTTCTGCTCGGCTGAAATGTGCTTCATCTGCCGGTTCTGTGGGGAAATCGACCCGTCACTGTGACACAGGGACCCCTCCCCTCCCCATCCCACCCCCACCTGCTGCCCAGATTAGGGGCAGATTGGGACCCTGAGGCCTCTAGAGAGCTATGTGGAAGGAGGGGCGACAGGAAGCTAAAAGGCTCCAGCGGGAGCCAGGAGGGGGACAGGACGGGACTAGAAAACCATCCCTGCAGGAGAGAGCACAGCAAGGGCCCGAGGCTGCTGCTTCGGCCCCTCCCAGCCACCCTCACACCTGGACCCAGTTCTGACAGCTGCCGCCTCCTCCCTCTGCTCCACAGGGCTCAGCGCTGGCTCCTGGGCTGAGGGCCACTGTCACCACGGGGCTGGGGGTAGGTGGGGGGTGGGAGGGGCCACCAGGCTCAAGGTTAAAGCAGCAAACCTCCCTCTTTCTGATGCCGCCCCAGCCTGGCGTGGGACACCCCTCAAGCCCACGGTTCTTTCCAGTGCGTCTCTAGTAAGGGCCGCAGTCATCCCCAAAGCCCTTGCCTCCCCATCCTTCCAAGGGAATCAAGACCCAACAGGTACCTTTAAAGCAGCCACATTTTTGGGGTCTGCAGATTTCCCTGAGCAGTTGTTCTGGGGAGACTGAGGACTGGGGCTCTGTTCTGAAGCACACGGAGAGGCCTGCCCTGAGTTCGGGCAGTCTCGACCTGAGAAGAGCAGAGACTCCCCTTAGGGACCAGGCTGCACCAGCTGCACACGACACCCACCCTGAACCTCCATGGCAGCCCCAGAGCAGAAACAGGAGGAACCCCTGCCAACAGGCGGGGGCAGGGGGTGGGTTCCGTTAGGCCTGACGGACGCCAGCTGGACGCTGCAGTCACAGGTCTGGGGGCTGCGAGGAGGCCTGCCTCCTGGGCCACCAGGGGCCCCTCTGCAAGGCCCCTCAGTGTCTGCAAGGCTGTAGTTCTCACCCTGGGTGGCGAGCACATGGCTACCTGTTCTTTTTTTTTGTTGTTCTTTAATTTCTACATATATGTTTTCTCACACCTTTTTCAATTGTGCCCACCCCTGACATTTTTTAATTAAAAAAAACAAAGGAAAAAAAAAAAAAACCAAAGCGCTATTTTACCCACAAAGAACATGGTGGAAGAAACCTGTGGCCCAGGCTCCAGAGACACCCGCAGGAAGCCCCTCCCTGACCCTCCCGGTCAGTCCCGCTTCACAGCACAGATGCCTCAGGCTCAGTCCCCTCTGCTCGGCTCTTCTCCCCACCCTGCTCTCAAGGCTCTAACCTCCGGGGACCTGCCTCAGTGGACACGGCGCCATTTCCCTGAGCCGGAGCCCCATACAGTATTCCAGGGCCTGACTCATAGCCAGTCTGCGTCTGTATCTTCCCAGATGAGGGTCCTTATTCTTCAAAGCCTGTCCTGGGACAAGTCCCTGTCTGACCCCTGTAAGTAGAGAGCCTTCCCCCTCGTGTCCTGCACTCCACCTCGGGAAGATGCCTCTGCACAGGGTGCCGGGAGCAGCTGCCACGGTTTTACCTGAGACAGGAAGACACCTTGGTCTCCCTCCGACCTGGTACCTGGCTTCTCCCCAACCCGCAGCAGCACAGCCTCGGGAAGATCATCTACCCTGACCTCTCAGCTCTTCAGACGTCACTGGGCAATATCAGTCCTACCCCGGCCACCTCACCGACGGAAGACAAAGCTGGGGAGGAAGGAAGGGGGCTCCCGAGGCGTGGTGCCGGCACACCGTGGGGGAGGGGAAGACCGGCCAGTGCCGGACAAGGCCGGGGGCTCCTGTGGCTACGGCAACACCAGGCTCAGGCTTTCTGGAAACTGTCGACGCGGACCCCTCAATTCCTTTTTTATTTTTAATTTATTTAATTAATTTATTTTTGGCTGTGTTGGGTCTTTGTTGCTGTGCGTGGGCTTTCTCTAGTTGTGGTGAGCGGGGGCTACTCTTCGTTGTGGTGCATGGGCTTCTCATTGCGGTGGCTTCTCTTGCTGCAGAGCACAGACTCTAGGCACATGGGCTTCAGTAGTTGTGGCTTGCAGCTCTAGAGCGCGGGCTCAGCAGTTGTGGAGCTCAGGCTCAGCTGCTCTGTGGCATGTGGGATCCTCCCGGACCAGGGCTCGAACCCGTGTTCCCTGCATTGGCAGGCGGATTCATAACCACTGCGCCACCAGGGAAGCCCCACTCAATCGCTTTTGTGGATCAGAACTGGCAGCTCAGAGCCAGGCCTTTCTTTTTTCTTTTTAAATTTTAAAAATCTTTTTTGGTCACTTCGCATGGCATATGGGATCTTAGTTCCCTGACCAGGGAATGAACCTGCACCCCCTGCGTTGGCAGCACAGAGTCTCCACCACTGGACCCCCAGGGAAATCCCCATCAGAGCCGGGCCTTTCTGAAGGAGGCTGAGCGATGTCTCTGCGAGCACACGAACTGCCTGCACTGCAATGCGCCGGCTGCTTTCCCTGGTTTATTCTGCCCTTTGCCGAGCGTTTCCCTAGCCTGGGCCACTGGCAGCTTCTCACCACCCGGCCTGGAAACCCAGGGTCAATCCCGGGCACCATCGGCAGCCTCCCCAGTCCAGAGCGGGCCCGTCACTCCACTCACGCGGTCCCAACCGTTCCAACCAGACAGCAGACTCACTGGCACCTGTGGCAGGGACCTGGGCGATGCCCCCATGTGGTGGGACCTGCTCGCCCTTTACCAGGGAGTCCGGCACTGTGCTGGGAGAGAAGAGCCGGGAGATGGGAGCAGGCTGGCTGCCCGTGCCGTGGCCAAGGTCTGTCACCAGGATGCCGCTGTGGAACTCTGTGACCCCAGGAGCCTGAGGGGACACAGGGGAGAGAGGTCACCCCCAACCACAGTCATGCTGGGTGAGGGCCACCCAAGGTTATAGGATGCTAAGGGCCTGTCTGGGCCACTCACCCTGGCGATGGCAGCAGGCGTGATGACCATGTTGGACTGGGACACGGTGGAAGCCAACATCCCTTCTCTCTTCAGAGGGCCTGAGGTCATGATCACTGCTTGGGGCTGTCCTGAAAAGGCAGCTGCCAGAACAAGGGGGAGGTGAGGGTGGCGGCCCACCTGGGGGCCCCAGGGCTGACCAGGCTGCACAGGGTGGGGCGGGGGTGCCTAGGAGCAGCACACGACCCCTCTGCTGCCACTGAGACGTCACCTCCTTGCTGCAGGGCATGGAGACAAAGCTACTTTTTTGCAGCTTCTCCTTGGAGGGGACAGATTACAGACCTGGGAAAGAGATGACCAGGACCATGTTTTTTTCAAACTGGGTTGAGACTAACTAAAAGAACAACATAGAATAGAAAAAATAGACTAGATCTACACATGTAGTCTTTCATAACCCTTCTGTCTCCTATCACGATGTGTGTGTCACGAGTTTGCAAGCCTGGGGACGGGAAACATCCCGGCGGGGGATGAGGGCAGGGGGAGATTCCCACTTGCTTCCCTCCACCTGACTCACCTGGGGCGAGGCAAGCATTCTTCAATACCAAGGACATGGGCTCTGGTTTGGGAGCAGGCACTATTTTGGGGGGCTGCTTGTGCCTTCCCCCAGGCAATGATACGGGCTTGGGGTGCACGAAAGTTAAACGGGGTTGAGGAGGCCCAACGGTTGGTGGCCGGCTGACCGGAGACAGTGCCAGGCCACAGGGGGACACGGAGGGGGTGGGATAGTGGGTCGTGATGATGAGGCCCTGGCTCTGGCTGAAGGTGGTGGCAGAGGCGTCGTGGGTGAGGGTGGCAGAGGCCGTGTGGGTGATGACAGGGGGCGACTTGCTGACTTCGGCAAACTTCTGTGGCTGCAGGAAGGCAGGGGGAGTCGGGGGGTTCAGGGCAGTGGCGGGAGGAGGGCCTAATGGCAAGACGGGGGAAGCAGGTGCAGGGGCTGGGCTGGGCGACAGCAAAGGCATGGTGAACACGGGCAAGAAGGGCTGCGGGACACTCAGTGGTGGTGCAGAGGGACCTAAGTCTGCGGGCTGGAGAAAGGGGTCCCCCGGCTGGGAGGTGTGTTCACAGCCCTGCCCACTCGTGGGGTCCAGGGCCGTGGCTGCAGGGGGTGCAATGAAGCCGTCAGGGAGGCTCGGGGTGGGCAGAGCGGTGGTTGGCAGGATGCTCTCCTAAGGAAGGAAGAGAAGAAGTGAGGAACGAACGCTAGAGTCACACTGCTCGCTGTCACTCTCCAGCGCTGCACACCACAAGGTCCGACACAGTACCCGGCGCCTGGGACGATGCCCCGGGCAGAAGGGACAGAGGCGACGTCTCCCAGCCCTGGGACTGCTAATCTGCGGGGGTTGGATCTGGGTCTCCCCAGGCATCTGCAGGAGTCTTGTTTCCATTAGGAACTCAGTGATAACACGGCTCAGACACAGCGACTGTCTGTACACACTTGGCTCTCGGCCTGGGGATATCTTGTTTCTAGAGTCCAGCGGGGTCCCCCCAAAGTCCCTGCCATCTTCTGTTACAGAGCAGGGGCAGCCTGGATCACAGCTGCTCACGAGGCTCCCCCAGGACAGTTTCACATGTCAATTCTAGAGAGGTCACCTCTTCCTAAAAGGGAAACGCTACAAGGAATCAATTGTTCGGATCTCTGTCTCTATAGGAGAAACTCTTCACGGAGCCAGATGGAGGGAGAGAGGGTCAGGTCACGGGCGCCTAACTGGATATGGGCACCAGCCCGAGAGTCTCTTAATGGCAGAGAGCCATGCCTCACTCAGCTCAGCCGTCCCAGCAGCTGGTAACCAACTTGCGTTGAGTGCTGGGTAAAAAGTAAAAGAAATACACGGAACTTCCTTTTCTTAGCGATCTGCGTTTTTCTTTGCTGTCTCACTGGCACAGTCTTAACTGGTCAAGACAGAGCCCGCTGCACACAAGGTTATCTGGGCCTTAGGCAGGAGCATACGTTTACTGATAGAGTCTCCCACCTCACGGACACCTAAGGATGCTTCCAAGGAGGGCTAGGATAACTTCTTTACACATTATATGTGAGTTCACTGCTGGATCTAGTCACCCCTAGCACTTTGCTTATGGCTGCAAAGGTCTGAGGACCAGTCCGGTGCCCCTTCCCCCAAGTTCTCTCTACCTGAGCAGGTGGGCTGTTGTGATCTGGTGCAGGCCCTGAGGCGGGTGCAGGCAGCATGGAGCTGAAAATGGAGCGGCTGGAAGAGAAGAGGTCTGAAAGACAACATCAGGGGCTTGTGAGCTCTGTGCCCATCACTCCACTGCATTAAGACCCAAACAAATCAGGCACTGAACCCCACCTTACCCAGAGGAATGCCATGGCTAGAGGGCATCTCCCCGCCCCCCCACCACGAGGTAACTCTGCAGAAGGAGGCCCTCTGCTTGGAGCTGCACAGGCTGGCAACCAGTGTGGCCTCTGAAACACTCCCAGGCCTGGGTGGCACCCGCTTTTACAGTGGCAGGAGCTCAAGGACCAGTTCTAACTGCAGGAAACGGCGAGGAGGTGGCTGTGTCGTCAGCGCACTCTGCTGCCTAGTGGGAGAACTGCTTACAGTCAAAGCCAAACCAGAGGCTCTGAGACGTGGAGGAGGAGACAGAACGACATCCCAGAAACACTTTCCAGGCCTTGCAGCTACTAGCAAAAAAAAAAAAGTTCTGGAAAAATTCTAAGTCCTCTCCCTGGTCCATTCTAACAGTTGCCTCTATGACAGGGAAGCAACATCCACGTTGTCCTGGGTAAAGGAAGATGCAGGTAGCCGTGCTCTTTCTCTGCCCCAAGTCCTCACCCTGGAAAGGCTCAAAAGTGTCCATAAAGTCCAGGTTGGGCTGCAAAGGAATCAGCCCCGGTTGAATCATGTCTGCATTTCCCAGATGTGCTGTAAGAATCAGAAAGGAGACAGAGGAATCATTTTGCCTTCTCAGACCATGTGCTGTAGGAACATATTAAGGGCCTGGAATGCATCTTCCTGGCCCTGCTCGCATTCTAGATTCTTCCGAGGAGAAACGTAGGCCACTGGCTGGGATTTCTCATCAGTTCATGGGCATCGTCCGCCCTCAGAGGGCAGGAAAGAGAGTTTTCGTAGGAAAGGTAAACTGAGTATTTGGGAACAGACACCCCCCAGAAGCCATGAGCAGCTATGCAGAGACCCCGGGTTCTAATTTCAGCCTGTGGGCTCTTCCCTGAGGGGTTAACTGGACAGCTGCACGCTGCCAGGTGAGAGGCCAGCCCAGGAGTGCGAATGATTTTCCTGAGAGTGAGTCACAGGCCCTGTCATGCGCCCCAGGCCCCTGTCCTCTGCTGAGGGACAGTATCAGAAATGTGAAACTGGTTCAGACCAAACCTCCACTGTTCCCTGGCGGTGGCACCACGGGCCTGACGGGGCCCCCACACAGCTAAGAGGCCGGTCAACCCTTCTCCTCACTGCTCACCCTAGACAAGCGACAGCAGCTCAGGGACGGCCCCGAGGCAGAGCCTGCCCTGGGGGCCCGGTGGAGAAGGCAACGTTTCCAGTCTAGAGTCTAGGGGCGGGTTACCTATTTCGCGCGGGTTGGGCCAGGCCACGGGCGGGTGCGAGGAAAGCGTGGAGAAGAGGGTGTCGCTGAATTCCGACATGAGCATGTCTGTGTTCAGCAGCGTGTCCTCCTCCATGGGGACTGGGGTCTTCCAGCCATCCCCGTGCTTGTGCCAATAAAGCATGTCATCGTCCTGCCACCGACGGGGGGGAGGACAAACCAAAGGGACAAGAGTGACTTAGGGGTTCCCAGCACATCACATCAGGGAAATACGCTGTACTGTTTCACAGAGCAGCCAGGGATCCCATATAAGAGATGAGGTGAGGGGGTGGGGAACTGCAGGGAGAATCCCCCTCCAGCCCCCAGCAGAGAACTGGCTTGTTTCCTTCACATCCTTCACGTGAGGTGGGGGGGGCCCTCCTCTAGCCCCAGGGTGCACAGGGGCTACCTGCTGCTGCAGTGCTGGGCCACCCAAGTCACTGCTGTTTCTTGTCAAAGGGGGAGGGGTCCCATGAGGGTCCTCATGGCCCCCAAGCTCACACACCTGGGCCAGGCTGGAGAGGTCCTCATCCTTGTGCTGCTGGAGCTGCGGAGAAAGGACAGAGAGGACCAAGGTGGTCACTCAGGGCCCAGGCAGGGGACGAGGCCCTCGGCCTCTCCTTCCTGGAAGGGGCTAACCTCCAGAAACATCTAGGCCTTCTCTCTCTGGGAGGCGGGCGGGGAGAGGGATCCTGCCCCTGCCATCCCCAGGCCAACGCTGGACACAGAGGAGATTCCCAGCCAGTGTTTGTGGAATAAAGAGCCCTGGCTCCTAGCTGGAGAAACTGAGAGCAAAGGGGTCACATGACCAAAGCAGGCCACCACTTGGGCTGGGCTAGAATGCTGGGCCAAGGAGAGGGGTGGCCAGCTCCGGGCCACAGCCTTGGGGGCCAGTGTTCTGAATCCGGGCTCACTTCTTCCCTCCCCTACGGGGCTTCCTGAACGTGCTCTCTTTGGAGCCCGAGCCAGATACCCTTTTCTTGAAGTAGGTTCTCCACTTGTGATACTCCCGGATCACGATCTCAATGCGGCTTTTCCAGTACTTCCCTTCCGTGGTGATGGCCTGTGGGGAGACGCAGGGCAGAGTGAGCAGGGGCGCTGGAAGAGCCGCCCTGCCAAGAAGTAGGTGTCTGTCTCTGGAAGTCGGGTCCGGGCAGTCCAGCTCCGAGAAGCAGGCTGCCTGCCTGCGGCTTCGTCCACAGAGTGCGTCCCGCCTCTGCTGGGCCACGCCCGGCCTCTGAGTGAAGGGGAGCTTTCATTTCATGGCCCACGATAACCCAGGGGGCTTCGGGGGCCCAGGTCCTGGAGGCTGGACCGGAGCAGGGGTCAGACAGAGTGCCTGGCAGGGGAGAAGCACAGAGTTCCCGGCGCTGGAAGAACCTCCAGAGACCCAGGCTAGCTCTCAAATGCCCTTAGCCTCCGCCACGTTTCCAAAGGGTGAAAACAAACAGCCCGTCACAGAAGGTTCAGGTGGAAAGTGACCTCTAAGATACAGTTCAGCCTCCCCACTGTGCAGGGCGGGGAGCCCCTTCCACAGCAGCCTTGAAGACCTCTGGTGACGAGGCGTTCACGACAGCCTCCGAGAGCCCACCTCACTTTCAGATTCCTTTATTTTTTTTAATGGCTAGAAAATATTAAAGCAAGTCCCAGATATCCTATCATAAATCCCACATAATTTCACCCAAGAATACTTCACTGTGTGTTTCTGACAGTGAAGAATGTTCACCGTGAATAATGCAATATTATTACCAGACCAAAAAAAGTGATATTCCTTAATACTAACACCAGATCATGTCCTATGGCTCCCAACTGTCTTTCATTAGGTTACTTTCCAAGTTTTCCCCTTTTCATGGTAACAGTGAGACATGCTTGGACAAAGCTAAAAAGATGCAGAAGAGTAAAAAGTGAAAGAAGAGTCTTTCCTCCTCCTCACTCTAATCCCACGAGGAAACAATTTCTGTATATCCTTCAAGACATTTCCTATGCATGTACAATCACACAGACACACGCTTTAAAAAATTCACCTGAAGATACTCCAATACTGTTGTGCAACTTGCTTTTATTCATTTACTATTTCTTCAACATCTTTCCCTCTCAGTATATAAAGATCTCGAGTTCATTCTTTAAGAGTTAAAGATGTCTGCCTTGTAAGGAGTCAAGATCCCTCCCCGTGGGACATCCCTGGTGGCACAGTGGTTAAGAATCTGCCTGCCAACTCAGGGTCCATGGGTTCGAGCCCTGGTCCGGGAAGATCCCACATGCCGCGGAGCAACTAAGCCCGTGCGCCACAACTACTGAGCCTGTGCTCTAGAGCCCACGAGCCACAGCTACTGAGCCCGCGAGCCACAGCCACTGAAGCCCGCACACCTAGAGCCCGTGCTCCACAACAAGAGAAGCCACCGCAGTGAGAAGCCCGCGCACTACAACGAAAAGTAGCCCCCACTCGCCGCAACTAGAGAAAGCCCGCGCACAGCAACAAAGACCCAACGCAGCCAAAAATAAATAAAAATTTTAAAAAAGAAAAAAAGATTCCCTCCCCGTTGACTTCCAGAGAAATACTGACATTAAAAGAAAGTAGAAGGTAAGTCCCGGTTGAAGGACCCCCTCAGTCCCTGGGTCAGCCCGGTCTGAGAAGGCGGGAGCCTCTGTGGGGTGTCAGAGGCCACCTACCCTCTGCATCGCCATCGCTTCTCAGGGTCAAAACAGCTGCCAGGACAGCACAGCCCCAGCACCCTGTCCTGCGTCCTCCCTCTGCGGGACCCAGAGCCCTCGGTCCCACCCTTGTGAGTCACCTCCTCCCGAGTGAGGGCCCATCACATGCCAAGTACCTCTGGCCGCCGGTGCTCGTCCACTTCCACAGAGCCGTCCAGCGGAGTGACAAAGTGGCACACGGGGTTCTTGCGCTTCTCCAAATCTGGGCGGGGAGAGGGTGAGACAGCGTCACTGCGGCAGAGACCCCCGCAGGAGCTCCGCCTCTTCTGTTCACACCCCACCCCTCAGGGGGGACCCTTAAGGGTTCTTTCCTTCTCCTTCCCTTGGAAAATGAGATTTCAGGGAAATAAAGGGGTCCAGGTCCAAGGAAAAGAGTCTGGCAGTGATGTGTGGGCAAGAAAGGGAGTCTGGCTGATCAAGAGAAACACCGGCCTGAGCCTAGGGGACCCCGAGCACGCCGATCTCCTGTAGAAGTCACCAGACCCACCTGTACCCAAGCCAGCTGGACACAGGACGCGGCCTGGGCCGGCATCGTCTCAGACCTGCTGAAAACAGGAACTGTTCCCCGACTCTCCAAATGTCACCTCTCGGCTGTACACCCGTCCCTCCTCCTCTGCCTTTACAACACTGAGCACACTAGGTTGGGAGCAATCGGCCTACACTTCTGCCTCCTGCAGACGCTTGGCTGGGCCCCCAGTGCCGATGGCAATAAGGGTCCAGTTCACTCGGATTTGGACGCACACGGCCCGAGAGAGACTTCTGTTTGACACACAATGTTACAAGAGCAGGCTCCGGGGCCCGAGGTGCAAAGGCCTCCTGGTGGCAGAACCTGGAGGGTCTCCGGCCCAGCCACGCGGCACTTACACTGCATGTACCATGCCCGCCAGATGGCATTGTTGAGCCGGATCTTGTCTCTCCACTGGAGCTTCAGGCCCTTGAAATTCTTCCACTTCGGAGACACCAACTTCCCACTGAAAGGTACAATGAAGAGGGGAAACTCAGTGGTTTCTCTGAAAATGGAATGAAATCACAAAGTGCCTCCCAATCCTTCCAGGCCTCAAAACTCTGGATTAACTCATGCAAGCCACAGGCTAGGCTTGATAGGATACACAAGGCACTTTAGGATTTCTTCAAAGTGATACGGATGGGGTACAGGGGGCAATGGTGTTGGTATGGAGGAATCAGGATCGGCCATGGGTTGGTAACTGCTGGAGTGAGGTGATGCTACACAGGGTTCACTAATCTATTCTGTCTACTTTCTAATATCTTTAAAATTTTCCATAATTAAAAGTTAAAAATCTGCTGATTTTGCCTCATACGTGTATCAAATCATCACGTTGTACACCTTAAACTTAAACAACGTTATATGTCAATTTTATCTCAGTAAAGTTGGGGGAAGGAAAAAAGAAATCTGCTGACCACCGAACGAAAGCCAGCCCGCTTGAACCTGGTCTCGGCCACCTCCTTTGCCACCAGTCCCCCTGAGGCACTTACAGTCCAGGCACACAAACGTCCCACTGGCCTCAGAACCTGTGGGGCCCTCTCCTGCCTCCAGGCCCCTGTGCTTGCGTTCCTCACTCTGCACAGACCTCCCTCCGCCCCTGGCCACCCACTCATCCTTCCAAATGATGCTCAAACATCATCCCCTCCCAGCCAGCGCCGGCCTCTCCCAGGCTGCCGCCAATCCCTTCAGGACCCCTGAGCACTGTTCACACCTCAAAGACAGCACTCATCCACTCCCCGTGTAGCAATGTGTCCCCACACCTCCTGCCACTAGACTGCAGCTTCTCGAGGGGAGGGCCCTTCCGGCATCCTCATCTGAAGCACCCAGTACAGAACTTGGCACAAGGCAGGGGCTCGTGTAATAATTCTTCACTGAATGACTTAAACGGCCCTTGCAAACAAAGCTAACGGCAGGCAAGGAATGCTGCCTGGTGGCACAGGCTTCTCAATAGTTTAGTTTTTCAAGGGCTGTGCCAGGAGCCACCTTTGAGCAGCTGGCATAGGGCTTCCCCTCTTCAGATGGCTTGAGATGGGCAAGGCACGGTCACTGGTCCATACAAAGGGGGTTCTGTGGGTTCTACATCACTGCAGGCCACAGCCCTGCCCCTTCTCCAAACCCACCCAGAAATTCCATGTGACAAGCAGTCACAACATCTGGGGTCTTCAAAGACGCACTGCCTGAGCGATAAACACTCCCTGAACCCAAACACCTGGTTTATCAAGCAGAAGCCCCTGGCGGTGCACCTGGCAAACCTCACGCCCCGCCCCGCAACTCAACCCAGCACTGGCCCAGGCTTTGGAGGAAGGCTGTGACCCACCCCCAGAGGAAACGTCACAGCAAGTCCTTTGAGAATCTGAGGGACAGACAGACAGAAGCCACCTCAGCTCAAAGGGTCAGGGGTTTCGAGCCCGTCACACGCCTTCCTCCTCCCACCTCTCCCCGGTCCAAAGGCACTTCCACCCCAGCTGTCACCTACGTTTAACAGCCAGCAGCCCAGTGTTTCTGAGCCTCTGTGGCACGACTGCATACTGGCTGTGAACTTTCACAGTCACTTAATTTCTCTAACACACCAGTTTCCTGGGTAAAATTACAATAACACCATTGCCTCCAGAGTGTTTTAATAAGCATTAAATGTACACACACACACACACACACACACACACACACGCACACGCACACGCACACGTTCTTAGACACACAGGACAGGTAAACCCTAAGGTAAAATGTAAAGGTAAGCTATTAATAACCACCTCAGTGATCTGGATTTAAGTTATTTTCCGAAGGCCTGGCTTTTAACACCTCCTGACTTGAAAAGTCCTCTCTTTCGTGTTTGCCACCACTGTCGTGGGGTGCCTCCTCCCCACAGGAAGAAAAGGTGACACCCACGGGACCCCTCTCGACACCAGCGAGCAGAGACCAGGGCAAAGGTCAGCCTTGACCCCCGCACAGCTGCAGAGCCACTCGCTTCCTCAGGGCCCGGAAGGCAGGCCTGGGTCCATCTACTCACTCAACAAGCGTTGAGGACCTACTGTGTGTCATGCACACGCTAGGAGGGGAGGAAAAGGATGGGTGAGGCGGATGAGGTCCCGGCCCTCACGGAGCACATGAGCTGCTGAGGCATGAGTCCTGCCTACGTGCTGCGTGCCTCGAACAAGAGCAAAGGGCTGTGGGAACACAGTCGGCATAACTAACCCTGTCTGAGCAGTCACAAGAGGCGTTCTGGAGAAGGTAACATCTCAGCTGAGGCCCAGAGGATGAGAAAACTTCAGCTAAACCAAGGAGAGGCAGAAAGGCCTGTGCTGGTCCTTCTGCCTGGCTTGACGGCCCTCAGGACAGCAACACAGGTCCGGTCAAGGCCGTAGAAAACACCCAGAATGGCAGGAGCTGGGGGGAGGGGGAGGCGGGGGGATGCTTCTAGGCCAGTCTGGAGGGCAGAGTATACACCAGAGTATATTGGTCCCGCCTCTGGGCAAACCAACCCTCTTTCCCTTCCGCTGAAAGATCTTCCAGCAACCCGCTGTCTAGCCAGGCAGGGTGTTCCTGCCTGTTCCAGAAGAAAACAAAACAAAACAGAAAACCCTCCCTACTTTTTTATTTCCTTAAGGGAAAACAAAACTTCTCTATAATTGACAGCTTCCTTATGTTGAAGGCCAGGATTCAAACACCACTTTCTCTGTGTGTCTAGCAGGACCAGAATCCTGACCCGGCATCTGCCACCTGCAGACAGCTGCCGAGGACAGAAGCAGGAGAAGAGATGGGATGGAAAACGAGGACTCCTGTGGGGAGAAACTCTGGAGTCCTGCAACGTTCCGTTACTGTGGTTTTTTTTTTTTTTTGGCCGCACCGCACGGCATGTGGGATCTTAGTTCCCTGACCAGGGATCGAACCCGTGCCCCCTGCAGTGGAAGCGCGGAGTCCTAACCTCTGGACCGCCAGGGAAGTCCCCTGCAACATTCTGTTAAGGACTGACCACCGGGCTTAATATAAACCCACCCTTACTCCTGCTTTGTTACTTAAGACAAAGTGGCTGATGTGAGCATAGAGCATCTTCTCAGAGAAGTCAGACAACGGCAACAGCTTCAATTACTTACCACGAAGGGGGTGGGAAGATTCAGAGAGAGATCAAACCCTGGAGGCTAGAAACCAAATCTGATAGGGTATAGTTTGGGCTTCTCATCTTCTTCCTCCTCAACTGCTGGGATGTTTCCCTCTTCCTTGATGTTTATTTCCAACTGCTATCACCCATCAACTGAGGCTTCTGTAATATCTCAACAGCCAACAGGCGGCGCTCAACCAACGCAAAGAAGTAAGTCTGCAACCAAAGCCAAAACCTAAAGTGCCCGCAGAGGTGGAGAGACGTTTCCTTACTGATGGGCTCCCTGGAGCCTTTGATGTGCTGATGTCACTGTCAATCTTCAACGGGGTGAGGAGACATTCCCTATACAGACATCCGAAGACAAGGACTGGGACCCTTTCTATGGAGGTACCCCAAGTCTAGTTTCCCACGGAACATACAGGAAAGGCTGCTCCAAAGAGTTCTAAAAGGGACCGTGCGGCTCCTTGGTGGAGCTCCCTTGAGCAGGACGCCCACAAAGCAGCCATGATCGGATTCCTGCTCTCCTCAGCCCCGTCCCAGCTTCACTCGGCTTCCAGACACGGCTGATTGGGATACTTCTTAGTCTAACTCAGGGTTCTGCCATATTCCTTCTTTAAAGTGTTACCATTGGGACTTTCCTGGTGGTCCAGTGTTAGGACTTTGCCTTCCAATGCAGGGGGTGAGGGTTCAACCCCTGGTTGGGGAGCTAAGATCCCACATGGCTTGGGGCCAAAAAACCAAAACATAAAACAGAAGCAGTATTGTAACAAATTCAATAAAGACTTGAAAAATGGTCCACATCAAAAAAATCTTTAAAATAAAATAAAGTGTTACCAGAAACACATTATCAAAATTTCTAAGACCACTGGCAAGATCTCCTCCAGCCTTGCCTCCCAACCCCACCTCCTTAAACGCCTGGGAACCCCCACACACACACCAGCTTCCTGATCAGAACAATGACCCTGATTCACCCCCCACTCTCCCAGTCTTACTCTGGGAAGGCCAGGGTCTGGGTCTGACTCATCCCAGCACAGTGCCTGGCACGTGGGAGGTGCAATTAAATATGGAATTACTGAGTACTAAACTTTTCCATAAAGAAAAACCTTCATCCCCACCCTGCCACGGCAGCCCTTCCTAGAAGACAGGTTCATGACACGGGCAGGAAGTCTACAGCACAACAAAAGTCTCTCTCAAAACTGCCATTGGGTGGAACGAGCAAACTGAATTTTTCAGAGGTCTGGCAAGAGACTGCTTTGGAATGAAAATTAAAATGCAAGCCTTGCACAGAGAGGAGCTGGAATTAAGAAGAACGGGGGAGAGTGAGACTGGGGTGGGAATTTGGGGTTCCGTTGGTCCCAGGTAGGATTAGGTCCCAGGTCCTAATTCCTGGCCAGACCATCTCTCCAAAAGAAAGCAGGCAACGGTTCTGGGGTCTACCGGTGTGGGGCCCAGACAGTGGTGGAGTCCTTTCATTTGGTCATGCAACCACATTTGCTTGTGAGGCAATACTTCTTCACCATTCCTGATGCTTCCTGGAAACCCACGGGCAAAACGTTCCAAGGCCTATACTACCCAAAGCACTATACATATTTAATGCAATACCTATCAAAATATCCATGACATTTTTCACAGAACTAGAACAAACAATCCTAAAATTTATATGGAACCATAAAAGACCCAGAATTGCCAAAGCAATCCTGAGGAAAAAGAACAAAGGAAGCATAACCGTCCCTGACTTCAGATAATACTACAAAGCTACAGTAATCGAAACAGCGTGGTATTGGCATAAAAACAGACACATGGATCAATGGAACAGAACAGAGTGCCCAGAAATAACCCATACACCTATGGACAATTAATCTTTGACAAAGGAGGCAAGAATATACAATGGGGAAAAGACAGTCTCTTCAGCAAGTGCTGTTGGGAAAGTTGTACAGCCGCATGTAAATCAATGAAGCTAGAACACATCTTCACACCATACACAAAAATAAACTCACAATGCCTTAAAGACTTAAATATAAGACAAGACACCATAAAACTGCTAGAAGAGAGCACAGGCAAAACATTCTCTGACATAAATCATACCAGTGTTTTCCTAGGCCAGTCTCCCAAGGCAATAGAAATAAAAACAAAAATAAACAAATGGGACCTAATCAAACTTATAAGCTTTTGCACCACAAAGAAAACCATAAACAAAACAAAAACACATCCTACAGGGCTTCCCTGGTGGTGCAGTGGTTGAGAGTCTGCCTGCCAATGAAGAGATACGGGTTCGTGCCCCGGGAAGATCCCACATGCCACGGAACACCTGGTCCCGTGAGCCATGGCCGCTGAGCCTGGGCGTCCGAAGCCTGTGCTCCACAACGGGAGAGGCCACAACAGTGAGAGGCCCGCGTACCGAAAAAAAAAAAAAAAAAAGACATCCTACAGACTGAGAGAAAATATTTGCAAATGATGTGACTGACAAGGGCTTAATTTCTAAAATATATAAACAGCTCCTACAATTCAATAACAAAAAAACAAATAACCCAATCGAAAAATGGACAGAAGACCTAAACAGACATTTCTCCAAAGAAGACATACAGATGGCCAACAGGCACATGAAAAGATGCTCATCGTCGTTAATTATTAGAGAAATGCAAATCAAAACTACAATGAGGTACGACCTCACACCAGTCAGAATGGTCATCATTAAAAAGTCTACAAATAATAAATGCTGGAGAGGGTGTGGAGAAAAGGGAACCCTCCTACACTGTTGGTGGGAATGTAAATTGGTGCAGCCACTATGTAAAACAGTATGGAGGTTCCTCAAAAAACTAAGAGTAGAACTACCATATGATCCTGCAATCCCACTCCTGGGCATACACTCAGACAAAACTATAATTCGAATAGATACTTACTGGACTTCCCTGGTGGTGCAGTGGTTAAGAATCCGCCTGCCAATGCAGGGGACACGGGTTCGAGCCCTGGTCCAGGAAGATCCCACATGCCGCAGAGCAACTAAGCCCACGTGCCACAACTACTGAGCCTGCGCTCTAGAGCCCACGAGCTACAACTGCTGAGCCCACGTGCCACAACTATTGAAGCCCGTGTGCCTAGAGCCCGTGCACCGCAACAAGAGAAGCCACCGCAATGAGAAGCCCACGCACCGCAACGAAGAGTAGCCCCTGCTCGCCGCAACTAGAGAAAGCCCACAGGCAGCAATGAAGACCCAATGGAGCCAAAAATAAAATAAATAAATTTTTAAAATAATAATAAAATAAAACAAACAAACAAAAACATTCCTAGGCCTGTCTCCCCCTTACTCCCTCCCAGCTAGGTGGAGTGGGTGAGCTACGGAGTGTGGAAAGCAGCACTGACATGGGGGGCCAGGCCCTTCTCCTTTCCTCTTGTGGGAAAGCTGCCCACTGAGGGCCCAGGCCCCTCCTGTTCTGCTCCTACAGAGAGAGCCTGGGGTCAGGGAGGCCTCTCTTAGTCCCGGGCTGCCTGGAAAGACAGTCTGGGGTTCCCTTATAAGCCACATCCTCAGCTTGATCAACAATACGGAGAATAATTTAGCCAGCATCTGCTGAATATTTTTTGTTGTGTAAAATACATGTAACATAAAAGTTACTATTTTGACCATTTAAAAATGTACAATTCAGTACGTTCACAATGCTGTGCAGCCATAGCTGCTACCTCGTTTCAGTGCTGTTTTCATCACCCCCAAAGGAAGCCCTGTACCTACTAGCGGTCATTCCCCACTACTTTCCCCCTGGCCTCTGGCAACTACTAATCTACTTTCTGTTTCTATGGATTTCTTTCTTCTGGACGTTTCACATAAACAGAATGATAAAATATGTGGCCTTTTATGTCTGGCTTCTTTAACGTAGCACAATAGTTTCAAGGGTCATCCACATTGTAGCATGTATCAGTACTTCCCTTTTATGGCTGCATCATATTCCACTGGATGGCGAGACCACATTTTATTTATTCTTTCATCTGCTGATGGACACTTGGGTTGTGTGACGTTTTGGCCACTGTGAAGAGTGCTGGTGTGAACTGACTCCAGTTTTATTTCCCAATCGGCTCAGAATTCTGGTTAAGGGAGAGAGGTCTGATCATTACATTGGCACTGGGGACATGATGATGGGCAAAAACAACTGTGACCTTTGTTGGAGGGCAAGCGGGCAACTGTCTATCAACATTTCAAAGCCACATCCCTCTGACTCACGATTCCACCATTAGGAGTTGAGTCTGTAGACGCATTTGCACGTGGGCACAAAGTCATAAATAGAAGACATTAAACTGCAGTAGTGTTTGTGGGAGCAGAAAGCTGGGAACAACACACATTTATATGTGCTGATGTACAGGCAAGATCTGCAAGATGTATTCAGTGAGAAAGAAAAGCAAGGTGCAAGATATACAGAATGGCCACCATTTGTATTTGCAGCAGGGAGATATGCACACAGACACACACACACACAGGAAGGGAGGGAGAAGGAGGGAGGAAGACAACCAGTCACTCTCAGGAAAGATACACAAGAAACAGGTAACAGTGAAGCAGTGATTTCCGTTGGAGAGCTGAATCGCAGAATTAAGGGGGCTCAGTCAGAGAGTTAGTTTTCACTGTTTACCATTTTTTTAGTGTTTAAATATAACACAGGAATGTATTATTTTTTCAAAATAAACAAGGGAAAAAGACCAGGTATAGTCCAAGACTTTATAGGGCTTCTAGTTAACTGGGGAAGGAAATTAATCACATGAGCAGATATGAAACTTGTATACAAGTCAGTTTTGTGCACCAGATCCAAATATGAGGATAATAGCTAATAAGTGGTTTCTTTAATGAGTGACTGGATGAATAATGCTCAGACTGGTCTCTCTATTCCAGGACTCCGATTCTTTTTCTTCAAAAGAGCGGTCTCTATTGGCTTTCCCTGGGATCTGGGCCTGGTTCCACAGGCTGCTAGGAGCCAAAACTAACAGGCTCCAGACAGACAAAGGTTCATTGAGGAGCCACGGCGTGGGGAGCGGCCCTGCGAGCGGCATGGCAGGAGGAGGGCACCGTGTTCAATGGAACCGCCCTGGAGCCACGGGCCCTCCGCCCTGGGCCACCTGCCCAAGCAGAGTCTCCACCCGGAGAAAGCCTGTGAGGTTTTCAGGCCCTGCTCCCACGCCCAGGCGTGGGTCCTCTCTCCTGCACCCCAAATTCATCCTCCTCCTGGGTCACTTGGCATCTTGTTTTCTTTTTTAACATTCAAAGAAAGTCGTATTGGAGAAGCAGGATCAGAGGGCGCTGGCAGCAAGGCAGGAATGTGGGCTCCCAAGGTCCTCATTCCAGGTCTGTCCTGCTGACAAGGGGTGTGTGCGTGTGGTTTGTGTGTGGGGCATGCATGTGTGTGTGTGTGGGTATGCGGGTACAGTGTGGTGTGTGTGTGTGGTATGTATGGTGTGTGCGTGAGAGTGTGTGTGTGGGTACGCTAGTGTGTCTAGGTGTGTGTCTGCTCACATGTGTGAGCATGTTTGTGAGGACTGTGATTGTCTGTTTTGTGTAAAAAGCAGGGAGTAATCACTTATATGACCATCAAAAATTAGAGCACCATGACGGAGTTGAAAGAGGCAAAATCAGGCTAGCCGCAGCGGTGACCCCCTTTGCCCTGACTGTGAAGGACAGTAACATGTGTCCCTGCTGGGAGTGCTCCCTCCCGTGTCCCAGCCTCCCACCTGGGGACAGACACCGCCATGCTTACACCATTCCCAAGCAAATGAGGAAAGAGAGTGGTGGTGGGAAAGAGTGGCGCTGGGCTGGTGATAACGGGAGCTGTCAGAGCCCCGCCTTTGGTAAAAAGGGTGCCGATGTCCCCTCCCCGACAGGAGAGCTGGGGACCACAGGAGGCGTGAAAGGACTGGGCCTGGTGCAGAATAAGTGCTGCCCAAATCTGGGGCATGTTGCTGAACACTGAAGTTGAGTCTTGGGCATGTTCCTGAGTGTTAAAGCCTGGAGTTTCCTGTCCGATTCGAGCCACCACTGGCCTTTCAGGCAGGAGCAGGGATGCTGGGCAGGGCACCAGTTAAAGCCATAACCATATGTCTATTTGCCAGGAGAGTAAACTTGAATCCAGAACCCAGGGTGTTCCCGACTCCTCTAGACTGAGGATGGGACCAGGCCTACAATGGGAAAAAGTGGTGTCTCACTTCAACTGCAACACTTGTTAATAAAATACTTTAAAAAATCTGCATATTAGCTATGTGTCTCTTTTACTTTATGAGCTGTTTGTGCCCTCTGTCTTCTAAAAAACTTTTTATTTAGAAATAATTATACACTCACAGGAAGTAAAAAAAAAATAGTACAAAGCGTCCCATGGACCCTTTGCCCAGCCTTCCCCGGTGGTGGCACCTTCTCTAGATGTAGCACAACCTCAAAACCAGGAAACCAGCTTTGGGAACGTTGTTACTTAGACGACAGATCTTATTCAGTTTTCACCATCCGTTGAAGTGTCAGTTGGTTTTTTCTTGCTATTTTATATTGGTAATACTATAATATTAATGATATTAATGCTTTGTGATATTTCTGCCAATGTTTCCCCTAGGTTTTGGTTTTTACTTCTTTTTATAGCATGTCTTTGAATAAGTAGGTTATATTTTTGTGTAGTCATATCTACTGGTCTTTAGAATTTCTTTTATTGCTTCCCTGCCTGCCCACCCACCCTATCCAGAGATTTACTTTTCATTTTAATCTCTTTTTAGCCTTTTTAGTCTTATCTGATTTTTAAATAAATTATATACTCACATTGAAAGAAAATTCAAACAACACAGAACAGTACAAAGAACAAAAGCAAAGTCACCTGCAATTCCACCACCTAGAGATCACTATTGTTTAAATTTTGGTGATAACATTGTGTAGTGAAGAAATAACCTTATTCAAAGAGAAGTCTAGCCCTTGCCCTCATCTCCTGAGGGGTAACCTCTAGGCCGCTGGAATGTCCTGCCCAACAGGAGTATCTGCGTTTGCCTGGGGCTTTGGCTACAGGACAACCTCACTATGTAATTACAATGGGGGCTCTGGAGCAGGGGGTGTCAGTTCCAATCTCCAGAGGAACCCATGACTAAAGGTATCAGCCATCTCTGGAGGGTCTGGAGACTAGAGGCCAGCCACACAGACAGTGATCCGGCCCCCACAGAAACTCTGAAGACCAAAGACTCAGGTGAGCTTCCCTGGTTGACAGCAACACACATCGTGGCCGGAGGGAGGTAACGCCGTCCACTGGGAGAGGACAACCAGATGCACCACATTTGGACCCCTCTTGGACTCTGCCCTACGCATGGCTTCCCTTGGCTGATTTAATCTGAATCTTGTCCCTGAGATAAACTAAGCATAAGCATAACAGTGTTCAGTGAGTTCTGTGAGCCCTTCTAGCAATTACAGAACCTGAGGATGGTTTTGGGAACTTGCAATTGGTGTTAGAAGTGAGGGAAGTCTTGGGAAATTCCCTGGCAGTCCAGTGGTTAGGACTCCACGCTTTCATGCCATGGGCCCAGGTTCAATCCCAGGTCGGGGAACTAAGATCCCACGAGCTGCGACACATGGCCAAAAAAAAAAAAGGGAGTCTTGTGGACTACTCTCTGCCACTTTGTAGTTGGCCCTAAATCCTTACAATATATATTTATTAGATTATGTATATATGTGTGTATTTATTCAGATTAAAACATATGAAAACATATATTTAAATATATGGAATTATTTTGCTTTATAATTCACTTACGGTCATGGACATCTTATTATAGTTGTATACAGCTTTTATTGGTTACAAAATATTCCATTATATACATTTATCACAATCTACTTAACCACTTTTCAATAAATAGGATTCGTTTATATTAATGGACATACATTGTTTCTGTTTTTCACTATTATAAACATACTGCTTCGATGACCATACTGCTACTTACATTTTTGTGCAACTGCACGACTGTTTCTGTGAGATAAATTCCTAGAAATTGGAAAGCTGAATCAGAGGGTATTTGTACATTTATAATTTTGTAATAGTCAAAGAATCTTTCAAGGTTTATACTAATTTTACACTCCGAATAGCAGTGAGTAGTACCTACTTCCCCAAACAATTACTCAAATTAGTTATTTAAAGATTTTTTTTTTTGATGTGGACCATTTTTAAAGTCTTTATTGAATTTGTTACAACATTGCTTCTGTTTTATGTTTTGGTTTTTTGGTCCTGAGGCATGTGGGATCTCAGCTCCCTGACCAGAGATCCAACCCGCACCCCTTGCATTGGAAGGCGAAGTCTCAACCACTGAACCACCAGGGAAGTCCCAGTGTCTGCTAATCTTACAAACAAAAATTTAGATCACTAATTTTTAGTTCCCACTTATTAGTATTTTTTATGTTTATTGGCCATTGGATTTTTTAATGTTAACTGTCTGCATGTCTTCTGCTCTATTTCTGTTGTTTGAAGGCTCTTAATTTGGTGGAAATGTCTGCCACACACATGGCAGAGTTAATGTGTCCGTCTTGACTATTTATCTTTGCCTCGACTATTTCTGACATGCTTTGTTTCGCTTTTTTACTCAACTTAGCTTTTTAATGTATGGTGAGTTTTTGTTGTTATTGTTTTAGTTGACATTGTTCATTAATGCAATCAAAATTTTAAAGTCCTTTCTTTTATGTTTCTATCTTTTGTGTCATAATTAAAAGGGCTTTTCCATCCCAAGACTGTGAAAACACTTATCTATGTTTTCTTCTAGTTCTTTCATAGCTTCACCTTTTACATCCTTTGCTCCGTCTGAAAGTTGTTTTGGTTTCATGAAGATACTGGGATCCTGCTTCAGTCAATGGTTCCCACCTATTTATTCACTCAGTAATTCATCCTTCCCCTGTTAGACTAAAAAACCATCGCCATCATACACCACATTCTCATATATAATACCTGGGACCACTTCTGAGCACCCCAGTTCTTTTGGTGTTTTGTGCCTATGTTTTAAATGGTTTTACTTTTAACATTTAACTCTGACTCATCTGGGGGAAAAATCAATTTAGTTCTTTATACAGCTCACCAAAATAAATTCCGAAAGGCTATCTGATTATCTCATCTTCCCTCACTAATTTATGACACTTCCATTAACATATATTAAATTATAATATACACTAGGGTCTGTTCTGAGGCCTCATATCACTGATTCGTGTCGAATCCTGTCTCAGTATTACAGTGATTTAATAACTATAAATCTGTGATACACTTTATTACCTAGGTAGCGTTAGTCCCCAGCATTTAAAAAAAAATTTTTATTCATTTATTTTGGCTGCCCCGGCTCTTAGTTGCAGCATGCAGACTTCTTAGTTGAGGCATGAGGACTTCTTAGTTGTGGCAATGTGGACTTCTTAGCTGTGGCATGTGAACTCTTAGTTGTGGCATGCATGTGGGATCTAGTTCCCTGACCAGGGATCGAACCCAGGCCCCCTGCACTGGGAGCGTGGAGTCTTACCCACTGGGCCACCAGGGAAGTCCCTGGCCCCATCATTTTTTAAAACAAATTTTAGAATCTTTGCCTATTTATTCCTCCATGTTCCAACTTTACAATCACGTTGTCAAATCTCAAAAGAAAACTATTCTGGCATTTTGATTGGAGTTGCACTTAACAAATACACTACACAGTGTGTGTCCACCACTGACCATTCCAGCTGGGTCATCTCCATCCTAGACTGGCCTATGTTTCTCTACTTATTCGAACAACTTAACCTATTTAAACATAGTTTTTTTTAAAAACCTGAAGCTGTCTTCTGTAATTTTCTTCATAAATGTCCTTCGCATTTCTAATCATAATACGCAGAATAATGTCAAAAGAAAGTTTAAAAAGTGAAGCCAGCAAAACAAAACAAAATCACATAGTTACACACCCAAACACAAGCACTATTCACACTTTATTGTATTCAGCACAGCACCCGCAGCTGATATGGTAACTGCCACCCTCACCCGGATCAAAGTGGCCAACCCACAGATATAAGTGAGAGGTTTCTATTATATTCAGTACCAGGAATAACCAACTACCTGCAAAGAATACAGCCTTTCCCTAGCACTTTCATCCACGTACAGGAAAAGGTAATTAATAGGTTCAAGTATTCACCAAGGTTAAGACTTTTATGTAAAGAGTGGAAGAACTCCACCCCATCTCCGACACCTGGTGTAAAGAGGAAGTAAATTAACAGAGGTCTCCGGCCAGAGTACACACCTGGAGTCAAGAAACTGGCTGCCAGAGATATAACAGAAATAGATCACGCTTGCAAATGTTTCTGAGTTCCTAGGAAGACTGGCAAGAAACAACTTTGTTAGTATCACCATTATTAGCCATTTTTGAGGCACCGCCAGCTACATAACCTACTTAAAAGGCAGAGAAATCTGAAGCTGTCTGATGCATTTCAAAGGATAAGGTAACATCCTAAGGGTAGCCAAGACCTATAAATAGGCTTTAAAAAGCACTGGGTCCTTTTTTAAAAGTCAACGTTGGCTATTAAAAAAAAACCATGGAATCTGTTCTTTATTGAATTTGAAACTTCAAACCTTTGACAATAACTTTGACAACGTAACTAGGATCACAGTGACATTACGGGTAAATTAACTGAAGTTGCTCTGGGTACACCTAACAAATTCTAACCTTTCTGGGGCCAGAAGCTGAAGCCAATCGTTAATTCTCTGTAGTACCTACCATAATGCCCTGTGTAAAACAGTGCTTAACACCAGAAACGGGTTGATGGTAAGAACTAGAACGTTTTCAGGCTGCACATGGGCTATACACAGCATGAATACTGTAGCCCAGATTAATCTGGCTCAAATACCACTTTCTTCGTGACACTACCCTGATTCATCCACCCAAATCTGTTATCTAGGACTGTCCTAGGTGCAGAGCAGTGAACAAAACCAAGTCCCTAGCCTCGTGGAGCTTATATGCTCCGGAGAATGACAGACAGGCAGGCGACCACAGGCCTGCGGTGTCCGGAGGTTCTCAGTGGTGTGGGGCAAAAGCTAGGGGAGGGGGAGCCGGGAGGCAGGGTGTACACGGGTCCCTGCCAAACTCCTCCAGGCTTCCTCTTTGGGCTCCTCCCCTCCTGCCTCCCCCCCTACCCACCCACCCAGGAGGCCAGAATGACCTGGACAACCCGTATCTGTTCATCTCTCTCCCCCACTGAGACTCCTTCAGGGGTTGCCCTGCTTGTTAGAGAGAAGAGAATCCCTGCGTATTCATCCCAGTAGAGCCCCGAAGCTGCACGTGTCTGGGTTAAACAAGAACCTCATTCACCTTCCCTGTCTCCCTCCTGGATGGTTCTCAAGGTAAATGAGTTAGTTGGCTACGACCTCTCACAACACCCTGTACCTACCACAATCTGCGACTGCCTGTGTGTGTGTCTGCTGACAGTGTGTCTCCACAACCGACTGCATTTTCCATGGGGGGGGGGTAACAACTCCGTCTGTTTTGCTCACCAGTACCTCCCCCCCCGAGCCCAGCAAAACGCCACCGCACAGTCGGTGCTGAGGGAACTCCACAACGAAAACCCTCTTCCCTCGGGCCCCGCCCCCCCAGCCCCACTCCAGCCCCTGGCCCGGCCCACACCTCCCAACCCTTCTAGGACCCTTCCAGCGGCCCTCCCCCGTCAGCCCCTGCCCCTGCCAGCCCCTCCCCGTCAGCCCCTCCCCTGTGTGTCCCTCCCCCGGCACTCCCTCCCATTTGTCCCTGCCCCGTCAGTCCTCCCCCACCCCCGACAGTCCCTCCCCCCGTCAGTACCGCCCCCTGACAGTCCCTTCCCCTCTCAGCCCCGCCCCCCGTCATGCACACTGAAATTCCCCTTGGCCTGAACTCCAGACTCTCACATGGATGTGTTATTGTCCGTTTGTTCTCGGTTTATCTTCCCCCCACATTCCACCTCCCTTCTCTTCCCCCCAACATTCAAAATCAGACCACAGGGCTTTGTAAATTAACTGATTGTTACTTTTTCCAGGCTTGCTTCATTTTAGAGAAGACACCTAGATGAAAATGAAGGGTCTTAATAGAAACCAAACAAGACAAAACCAGGTGGCAGGCCCCAGCGCTGCAGCCCCAGTTCTGACGCTGAATAGCAATGTGACGCCATCTCTGCTCCACAAGTCATTTCTTCGCCCTGGCCTCACTTTCCCTTTTTTAGATGAGAGAGAACTGAATTAGCTTACTCCAACTTCCCTTCCAGTTCATAGGGTCTAGAACTGTACCCCTCCCCAGAAAGGGAGAGGCTGGCCCTAAAGAATACACTTGAGAGGCACCCATAGTAGAGGGGTGTTAGGGTAACACCAGCTACCATTAAGCAGAAGAGGGACCAGAAAGGTCTGCAACACCCCACCACAACCACAGACTTCTGGCTTATCTCTGAGGAGGGGGACTTTAAAAAGCAATACAAACAAATAAAAAACTCTGCACAGCCCTCTTCCCCTAAGAGACGTTCCAAAATAAAATCTGTTCTACCTCTGCCAGCTAAAGAGAATTTCCCTTCCGTCTGCTGCTGAGAATCAGTTGTCACCCTAAATCTCTCCCTCTTCTCATCCTTCTCCCATGCCTGCTTTTTAATCAACCTGCTAACGTTCCAACCATGCCTGCTTTTTAATCAACCTGCTAACCTTCCAACCTTTGGGGATGAGCAGGAGAGCTGGAGACAAACCCACTAAATCGAAGGCAAGCTAGATGATCTCATCAGACTGGTCTCTGCTTCAGTAACGCTGTACATCACACCGACCCAGCTGAGATGAACATCCCACTGCTGACACTGTCTCCTGAGACATACGTAAATATTACGTCTTTATCACATTCAAAATACCTACATTTTCCCTTTTTGATATACTTATTTTCACTATGCCCTTTCTGTCAGAAGCAACAACTTGTTACTCATAAAACCAAACTTAAAAACAGCGGTGAAAGATAAAAAGAAGTTTTGACTTATTATCATATCCCAATTTTAACCTCAGACCTTTATATGTTATGAACCCAGCCGCATAGTTATTTCCCATCTTAACTGCTGTTGCAAATGCTTAAAAAGAAAAGAAAAGAAAAGTGTGTTTTTTATGGCTCCATGAGAGGGTAGACACACCTTTAGTTACTACAGTGCTATAAAAATCAAGGTCAGGGTAACTTATCTCTCTCATTTCCCTGTTTCAAGGCCTCCTGGGAAAACAGACAAAAATAAAATGAGAATATTTAAGGCAAAATAATTCAACAAACTACAGAGCAGGGGAAAAAGTCAACTCAAAAAGTGATGAACATTTTATTTTCTCAAAATTGAAGTCCCTGTTATGCTGAGTTATTCCCTCCACATTCACACACAAAATCAACAAATGGGCCAGGTGGGAGCTTGTGCGATAACGACAGACTGAACCAAATGGCAAAGAGATTTTGTGCTTCTTATTCCACAGATCTTTGGGGACCAGTGTACATTTTGGTAGAGGAGGAGTAGGGGGAGAGATACCTGTGAACGAAACCTAAAGCCAAACATTTACGAGGATTTTTAACTGTAAAGTTGCAGAGTCTTCATATTATTGCAAGGGGCAGCTACACTTTCTTGGCATAAGGAAGAAGGATAACATCTGATTCATCTGATGTCAAAATTCCAGATTTTACTGAGGAAATCTGATCCTGTCCACTGTGCTGTCCTGATGTAATAAAAATTCATCTATCAACAGAATCTCAGGCCAGGCCACCTTCACGGGTGGAAACACCACGTGCCTCCCGATTAGGGCTGACCCTGAAGTACAGTAGAAGCTTTTTACTCAGAAGGACGCTTTCCTAACCACCCTGTGACCTGCCCACCTGCCAGCCATGCCGCCTCGCACAGACATCTGGCCTTTCTGAACTTCACTTTCTTTGGGGAAAAGAAAAACAACCTATTTCACAGAGCTGTGGTAAGAATTAAACAAAGAAGGTATTTAGAATGGACTAACAGGGTCTGGAACACAGGAGGTTCTCAATAAAATGGACTAATGCATCCAGCTGACATTCCCCATGATGTTCAGAACTGTTCTGACCCTGGGCTGTGATAAAGCACAATTAAAGGCCTCTAGGCCACAGCAGCCAAGCCTCCCTCCCAGCAACTCGACTCAGGGGACAAAGAAAGAATGACTGTTAGGGGTGGGTGATGAGCAAAGGTCCTTGAGAGCCAGAGAGAACTACCATTTAGAGATTAGATACGCGGTTCTTCAATGAAAACGCAATCGAATCCCACCAGTATCCGCGGCACAGATACAACTGTCTCTCTTTTTTTATTAGCACTATTTCACTCTCCACCACAGACGAGTATCTACGTAGTAGAAAAGGCTAACAGCTCTTGAACAGGAACTGAAGCCTCCCATTCTCTGCACTCCCAGCCTCCTGAGCAAGAAAAAACACCACCGGGAACTGATCACTCACCCCTAACCGCGGCTCTCAGGCCCCCTTCACAGCAATGTCCCTTATCAAGCACCACTCAGGCAGACCAGCGAGGGGAAACCTGGGAGAGGGCTGGAGGGAGAGAGGAAAAACCCGAGAAGGAATGCTGAGGATGCAGTTCTAAACCCTGCAGGTGCTCCAGGAGAAAGTGGACAGGTCTGTGGGTTTATATTTTAGGTTGTGTTGCTGAAGGGTAAGCCTCTTTCAGTTCAAAGCCCATAATTCTATGACTCTAGAAGAATAAAGAATAATGAAAGGTACCAAGTGAGAAACGATTACCCTAGAATGATGAGAAGGCAGCTAGAAGGTAGTTGGAACATTTAAAAAGGGAAAGGCCAGAGTTGTCATTCCTCAGCTCTTTATAAGGTACAGAGAAATACATCTCTCAAAAAAAGCCTGCAGGGCTTCCCTGGTGGTGCAGTGGTTGAGAGTCCGCCTGCCGATGCAGGGGACACGGGTTCGTGCCCCGGTCCAGGAGGATCCCACATGCCGCGGAGCGGCTGGGCCCGTGAGCCATGGCCGCTGAGCCTGCGTGTCCGGAGCCTGTGCTCTGCAACGGGAGAGGCCACAACAGTGAGGCCCACGTACCGAAAAAAAAAAAAAAAAAGCCTGCAACGCCACTTGCTTTCACACCCAGGAAGCAAATGCATCCATAACTGTACGGGAGAAATCATCTGCAGGCCAGGAAGTGAAACCTCCCAGCAACATTTGTCAAGAGGCTGCGATGTGTCAGGCTCTGTGTGGAGGACTCGGCAACAAAGCTAGTCCCGGGCTCTTAATCCTCGGACCTTACAAGCTAATGAGAAAGACAGAAATGTCATCCTTCAAGGGAGCGAAGGCATGTGTGCAGTGTATGGAAACACAGGGCAGGGTACTCGATGGCGGGTCCAGGACAGCTTCCTCAAGAAGGATGCCTGAGCCGAGTCTCCAGGATGGGCAGGAGTTAACCAGGGAAAGGGAATGGAGAGAAAAGGCGTTTCAAGCAGGAGGAATAAAGAGGGTCTTTTCTCAAAGTATCAGCAGTTTTGACTTCTGGTCCCCTCCCTCCTCCATCCTTAGCTTTGATGAGAGGAGCTAAGATAAGAGCATGGGTTGTTTGGAGCTTTAAGGACCGAAGTCTCAATCTCACTGTTGCCTCCCCTTTGCCAGAGGGCTGTGATCAGCTACAGCAGTTATGTTCTTGGAAAAATAAGAGACAGCTATGGAAAGTCAGTGCGTCCATACCTCACATTTGGGTTAAGTGCAATTTTCTGGATCTGTAGTCCAAAAAGATGATAGACAAGGAGGAAGAGCTAGCTTCTCATACCAGTTATTTAAATAAAGCAGAACGAGAAAGTGTGGGGGAGAGAGAGAGAGGAAGGAAAAACGGGGAGAGTAGGGTTTAGGAAAGGGACGTTTGGAAAGAAATCTCTTGTACTATTGGGCGTTTAAATATATAAAAGTGAAAAATCTCTTCTAAATCAAAAAAATCAAGAAGCAAAGTTAGAAGATCAGTGCCAAACTGAGACAAAGACTGTGAAAAAAAGTTACTGCATAAGGAGTTCTACGCAATCAGTTAAGCTCCCCAAATTCCTAGTAATTGCATGGAGAAAAACATACCTTTACAATGAAGAGATCTGGCAGTTACCTGCAACCAAATGATCAGATTTGGTATCACTAATAGTGGGACACCCTGACACTGTGTACCTTCAACGTGACTATCTGTGAAGCACACTCATCAAAAATGTTGAACCTAAATGTAATCAAGCCTTCGGGGCCTACCATGTGGTTTACAGGAAATACAGGACCCAGAGGAACACGTCAAACAAAACAAAAAACAAATACGGAATGTAGGACGTTTTTCAAGACAACTGGACTGGTCACTTCCAAAAGTCGATGCCAACAGGGAAAAGGTAGAATGATTTTTCTATGTTAAAAGAGACTAAAGAGATGAAAACCAAATGCATAGTATAAGCCTTGACTGAATCCTGATTCAGAAAAACCAGTTACAAAAGACATTTTGACTGGAGAAATTTTAATATAGACTGCATGTTATATAAATTAATATTTTTTGGCATGAAATGACATAATGGTTATGAAATGAGGAATAAAATGTCATGATGTCTCCAACTTCTTCTCCTGAGCCATCTGAAAGTAAGAAGACGTATACATAGAGCAAGTACGGCAAAAGCTAGCAAATGTGGGCTGCGTAGGTGGTGGTTAGAAAGGTGACGGCTGCGCCTTTATTTCAACTTTTCTGTTACAATCTTTTTCTAATAAAAAGTTGAAAAAAAATGGAAAAGGAAAGACCCACATCCCAACTAAAAAAAGAAAGAGCAAACTGGAAGAACTAAAAGGAAATTCACAAATATAAAATAAATGGTCAAATTCAGGGAACAAAAAACACACTAGAGATCAAAGAAACGCAAATTAAAACACCAGAGAAAGGGCTTCCCTGGTGGCGCAGTGGTTGAGAGTCCGCCTGCCGATGCAGGGGACACAGGTTCGTGTCCCGGTCCGCGAAGATCCCACATGCCGCGGAGCGGCTGGGCCCGTGAGCTGTGGCCGCTGAGCCTGCGCGTCTGGAGCCTGTGCTCCGCAACGGGAGAGGCCATAACAGTGAGAGGCCCGCGTACCATAATTTGGCCTATCAGATTAACAGAGTTTTGAACGCACAGTAATAATGGTACACAAAATTTTTGTAAAGGTACAGCTATTTTGAAAAAGGATTTTTTAAAATTAATTAATTTATTTATTTTTGGCTGCATTGGGTCTTTGTTGCTGCACGTGGGCTTTCTCTAGTTGCGGTGAGCAGGAGCTTCTCTTGTTGCAGAGCACAGGCTCTAGGCGCCCGGGCTTCAGTAGTTGTGAGTCGTGGGCTCTAGAGCGCAGGCTCAGTAGTTGTGGCGCACGGGCTTAGCTGCTCCGTGGCATGTGGGATCTTCCCAGACCGGGGATCAAACCCATGTCCCCCGCATTGGCAGGTGGATTCTTAACCACTGCACCACCAGGGAAGCCCCAAGGTACAGCCATTTTGGAAAACAGTTTGGCAGTTTCTTATGAAGTTAAACATACACTTACATATGACCCAGCATTTACCCAAGAGAAATAAAAATATACGTCCACACCAAGGCTGGTACAGAAACATTCAAATCCATGCAATAATACTGATACAAGTAGCATCACAGATGAGTCTTAAAAATATGCTGAACAAAAGAAGTCAGGCAAAAAGTGTATATACTGTATGATTCCATTTACACAAAACACAGGACAAATCAAATCTATAGTGAGAGACAGATGGGGAGGAATACCTGGAAAGGGTCTGGGGGAACCTTCTGGGGTGATGGAAATGTCCTGTATCTGGACTGCAGTGATTACACATGTGAATACATTTGTCAAAATTATATAACAGTGCATTTAAAAGGGTGAATTTTATTGTTTACATATTAAACCTCAATAGAGCTGATTTAAAATTTAAAATTACAGCAATGACAACCCAGAGCTGGGGAGAATGTGGGGGAATGGGCTCTTGTACACTGCTAGTGGGAATATTAGTTGGTAAACCTTTTCTTTTTAGGGAGTAACAGCTTTATTGGGACATAATTCACAAACAATTCACTCATTTAAAGCATACAATTCAACGGTTTTTAGTGTACTCACAGAGTTGTGCAACTATCACCACAATCAAATTTAGAACATCTTCACCACCTCAAAAAAATATGCTGTACCCCTTAGTCATCAGCTCCCAAACCTAAGCAACTACTAATCCACTTGCTTTTTTTTTTTTTTTAAGTATTTACTTATTTTATTTAGCTTTTTGGCTGCATTGGGTCTTCGTTGCGGCGCGCAGGCTTCTCTCTAGTTGTGGCGTGTGGGTTTTCTCTCTCTAGTTGTGGCGTGAGGGCTCCAGGGCATATGGGGTCTGTAGTTTGCCGCACGCGGACTCTAGTTGTGGCACGCGAGCTGAGTAGTTGCTTAGCTGCCCCGCGGCATGTGGGATCTTAGTTCTCCAACCAGGGATCGAACCCGCATCCCCTGCGTTGGAAGGTGGATTCTTTACCACTGGACTGCCAGGGAAGTCCCCCACTTCCTGTTTCTCTATATGTGCCCATTCTGCACAGTTCATATAACTGGAATCATATAATGTGTGGTTTTTTGTGACTGGCTTCTTCCACTTAGCATGTTTTCAAGGTTCATCCATGTTAGAGCAAGTGCTTCATTCCATTTCATGGCTAATATTCCATTGTATGGATATATCACATTCTGTTGATTTATTCATTAGCTGGTGGGCATTTTAACTGTTTCCACCTTTCGGTTACGACGAATAATGCTACTAAGAACATTGGTGTACAAGTTTTTACATGGACATATGCTGTCATTTCTCTCAGGTACATACCTAGGAGTGAAACTGCTGGGGCAAATGGCACCTCTATGTTCAATTTTTTTTTAAATTTTTGGCCACAGGGCATGTGGGATCTTAGTTCCCCAACCAGGGACTGAACCCACACCCCCTGCAGTGGAAGCGTGAAGTCCTAACCACTGGACCGCCAGGGAAGTCCCTATGTTCAATTCTTTAGGAACTACTAGGCTGTTTTCCACAGAGGCTGCACTATTTTACATTTCCACCAGCAGTGTAGAAAGATTCCAATCTCTCCACACCCTTGCCAACATTTATCACAACCTAGTGGGTGTAAAGCAGTATCTCAGTGTGTGTGTGGGGAGGTTTTTTTGTAAAGATTTTTTTTGATGTGGACCATTTTTTAAAGTCTTTATTGAATTTGTTACAATACTGTTTCTGCTTTATGTTTTGGTGTTTGGGCCGCAAGGCATATGGGATCCTAGCTCCCCGACCAGGGATTGAACCTGCATTCCCTGCATTGGAAGGCGAAGTCTTAACCACTGGACCGCCAGGGTTCTCTGATGATTAACAGTGTTGAACATCTTTTCATGTGTTTTTTGGTCCTCTGTATACCTTTGGAGAAATATCTATTCAAGTTCTTTTCCTGCTTTTAATTGGGCTGTTTTGTCTTTTTATTTATGAGTTGTAGCGTTCTTTTTTTTTTTTTTTTGCGGTACGTGGGCCTCTCACTGTGTGGCCTCTCCCGTTGCGGAGCACAGTCTCCAGACGCGCAGGCCCAGCGGCCATGTCTCACAGGCCCAGCCGCTCCGCGGCATGTGGGTTCTTCCCGGACCGGGGCACGAACCCGTGTCCCCTGCATCAGCAGGCAGACTCTCAACCACTGCGACACCAGGGAAGTCCTGTAGCGTTCTTTATATACTCTAGATACACATCCCTTATTAGATGTATGATTTGCAAATACTTTCTCCCATTCTGGAGGTTTTCTTTTCCAATTGGTACAACTTCTGAAAACCAGTCTGGCAACATATATCAAAGATTTCAGTGTGAATGCTCTTTGATCTTACAGTTTTACTTTTAAGACTTTATCTTAAGAAAATAGTTAAAGAAGTAGAATGAGAAAAGCTATAAACAAGAACATTCATCAAAGTACTTCTTAAACTGAATCTCAACCCTTACCTCACACCATATTCAAAAATTAACTCAAAATGGAGCATAGTCCTAAATGTAAGAGCTAAAACCATAAAACTTCTTGAAGAAAACATAGGAAAAAATCTTAGAGGCCCTGCGTTTGGCAAGATTTATTAAATAGGACACAAAAAGCATGAACCATTTAAAAAAACATGCATTGGACTTCATCAAAATTAAAAACTTTTGCTCTTCAAAAAACAACTGAAAATGATGGTACAGGTCTATTTTTACCTATACAGGCACAGAAAAAAGTAAAAAGGGCACAGTGACAAAATAAAGTAAATAAATCCAAGAAGAACGTTTCAGAGGATGCTGCTCTTTTCTTTCTATCTTTCTGAAATGTCTGAATTCTCCGTCTGACAATGAGTATGCATTTCTATATAATAAGGAGAAGAGCTGGAGAGGACCCTCCATAAAACTATTTCCATTTTGAAAAGGGGAAAAAGTGATTTTCCTTCTGATAAGTAATAGAAAGTAATATTTAATTAGCCAGGGGACATAGTTTACCATTGTGATTTGGAGTTAACATTTCAGAAATAAGAATAAACTGTAATTTTCTTAAAAGCTTAATATTCTTAAGATTTGCAGATAATTTCTTTCATACAAACAAGTTAGCCTGGTCAACAAATTTCAGTGATGTAACTGGATAATAATGGCTTAAAATTACACTGTAAAAGAAGTTTATATGTATAGCATTATCTCGCAACTATCTGGAGCTTAATTTAGTTATACCAAAGTAAGTAAAAATAATTCAAGATAGATAGTAAAGGTCTGTGCAATTGACTCAGAGAGTCTCTAAACTCTCACTAAGTTAATTACTTTCATTTTACACTCAATTTAACAAGTTATGCAAACCAATAGAAAATGAGAGGCACGAGACAAAAAGGGAGAGTAAATGGCAAACTCACTGCAGAACAAGTGGCAGCCAACAGCCTGGAGGAGACGATCATTAAAGATTTGAAAACTCAACTCACAAGAGAGGCTGTGATGGTTGAGTAGAGAAGTAAACATACCTGATCAGTGCAACTTCATCAAGAAGTCACTATGGTACTAATACTACAATAAGTAACATTCAGAAATAGATTTCTAAATAATCAAATGTTATATTAGACTCAGTATGTTCAAGAAAGCAGTGAAGATTATTACGTATTTGAGAGGGATTTCCATTTCCCATTAAGAATGGTTAATTTTATAAAAGAGATGATTAATGAAATAAACAACAGTGATCTGGAAAACTGGCTTCTATCAAAGGAAGCTCTAGTCCTTAAGAGAAGGGCAAATAAATGAGTCATTTTTGCAAACATATTTTAATAGCTATCCACCCAACTTTAATACTACAAAACTCAAAGGACTGAACTAAAGAAGTAATTTAGCTCCACTGACAGATTCTTCTGTGCTCCCCAAAGTACACCATGTAGGTGGTTTCCAATCTCTGAGGAAGAACTAACGCTGTGGACAAGGTCATTTTACATCACCCCCTCCCGTCCGTCTGGCTCTGTCCTCCTCGTAGAATCTCCTTGCCTTTGCATCTCCGTCTCTGAGAAAAATCACTTTAACTTGCCAGTCTGGGGCCAGGGTCATTAAAAAAATGGTTTCTCATACTCTGCATTTCTCCTAAGTTCTTCAAATGTCATATTGCGACCACACTGCATTTGGAGAGCTATCAATTCAGATGCAGGAAAATGAAGTTCCTGACTCTGGAAGCAAATGGAGGAGGCTCAATCTTTCCTATGTGAGCTCCTCCACTGCAATGCAAGTTCCTGTTGTCCTCACCCGAGAGGCTGGGATTTCCACAAACACAGCTGGATCTGACTAATCTGACCACACAAACACGAAACTGAACGAGGGGCAGAGGTAAGACAACGCAACCTAATCAGCATCAGAAAGAACCAAAACACTGAGTGTCTGTCCCAGGCTCAAGCGACTGTGTCTGGGAGTCCAGCCAGAGGAATGATTCGCTCTTTGGATTAACTCCGCAGCTTGAGCTATCATACATGACAGGGACAGACGGCAGGCTAACAGGTCGGCAGGGAGGTCAGCTGGGCAGCAGCGCAGCAGGCAGGGAGCCTGGCCGGGACAGGTGAGCGCCAAGGGAGGTTGAGGCCATGAGCAGGCAGCCTGATTCCTAAAAGCTCCACTCCTCCAAGAGGCCACGATGGCTGTGACCCAGCTGGGGTCCAGGAGTGGCCTGGGATGTCCGCTGACCAGGAGAAGACTGTCTGCTCTGGATGGTTAACTGATCTGCTGCTGAGCAGAGAGGGCAAAGGAGAGCAGTTTCTCCCCTCTGGATCGGGCAGTCCTCCTTCCACCTCCCCCCAGGAACGCTGCTGAGGTGGAAGAATAACAGCCGTTTCAGAGCACTGAAGCGATGGAGCCATTCAAACCGAACCAACTGGTACTTCATTCCAAACAATGATGGTTTTGTCAGAAGACTGCAACAGCCCACCAAATCCTGCACTCCTCTCCTCACTTCTACCCCTGACTTTGAGACACCATGCTAAAAAGAGGGAAAAAAGTTACACACATCAACTTATCAACAGCGGCCAATGCATGTGACTCAACACGGGCAGGCCAGCTGCCATTCAGTGAGGACACGTCACCGGAGCTGACTGCTGTGCAGCCGTGGAGCTCCTACTCCAGGGACATATTTGAGTCTCACATACTGAAGCATTTCCAGCAATCCCAGACAACAAAGAACACAGGGCTGAAATGTCAAGTTTTTCTACAGTGCTGCTGGGTCACTGTTCCAGTTGATCAGGGACGGCAGCACACCCAAGACCTCAATTGGAGCTACTGAGCCGAGGTGGCTGCTCCCAGCTTCACAGGAGCCTGAAAGCTGTTACCCTCTAGGATAGGAAGCAGAAGAAATTTTCTCTGCAGGGAAGAACTGAGGGATGAGAGGGACCAGAAGATTACAGTATTTCTCATACCACACCCTTCCCTGCTCACTTCATCCATACTTTACCAATCAGTGGTAATCACCTCACACCCTACCACAAACACACCCATCACTCCAAGGAGCCAGCAATCGGCATAAAAACAGAGATAAGCAAACAAAGTAATGGGGCAAAAAGCAGCTGTCTACATACAGGCTGAGCCAGCTCAACTGTGATCAGCAGGTCCTCCGGTAGGCTGCTCTACCAGAGAAGCATCTGCAGGAGGCCGTGCCCACCACGGGTAAGTTTCCCCAGCACCACCTGCCTGCTGGCTCTCAGGTACTGTGCAAGGACATCACCAAGGACAAGCCAGGGGCTGAGCTCATAAGTGGGTTCCTTGCTTTTCTGAGAAGGCTTTTTTCCCATGGAACAAAGTCTTCTGCCAAGGTTTCTCGTGGGGGAAAAAAAATCATGAATTTCAAAGCCAGAAGGAAATAGAGACTGGTCCAATAAATAGGGAACCAGCCTGGGAGAGCGCTAGGAGGCTGGGGCCAGGCTCTGCTGGGGTAGGAGGTGGAGGCCACAGCAAGGGGCTCTGGGCCAGGATGTAGCCAGCGGACCCGGACGCCACAGGGGCAGCCTAACCTTGCCACTGGGCCGAGGGAGGCATAATGACCTGATCCAGCGTTTAAAACGTCACCGAAGGCCTCCTGTCTTGGCTCGGCCCCTCTGCCACCACTCTGTCACCAGTGTGGGTGGTCGGATAGACGGAACCACAGAAGCCCCACCAGTGATCACGCTGACAAGTAAGGCTGCCGAAAAGCCAGAAATCAGCATCTCTGGACTCGATGCGACAGACAGTATTTAAATTGTTTTCCAGAGAGTTGAGTCAGCTTTCCCTTCCATATACCAAGTCACACCAGCGTCTGGTTTGTGACTCGCAGGAACACGCATCCTCGACTCCCCATCTCAGGTGAGCTCGCCACAGCTGGGCAGACTCACAGCTGGAATCACTACCTTTCGTGAAGCTCAACGCTCTCCCTGCCTCTGGAAACACAAAAAGCCAAGCGTTGGCATCCACCTGCTGGCGTGAGGGAGGGAGCCCTGGCCTCGGGGCGTGAACATGCAAGCTCAGCCCGGTCCAGGCATGCTGCTGAGGGGTGCGTCAGACGCCTTCCGCCGCATCCCCTGCCCTTCTGCAGGCTGAGAATGCAGCCAGCCTTTCTCTCTGCAGCCTGAGGCACAGACAAAGGCTGCTGCTGAGCTGCATACCTGTCACCACCACCTCCACACACACCTTATCCATGCGGGCAGGAGGGTGGGACAGGCCAGGCCAGGTGCCTTTTTTCCAAAGGTTCTCAGGGAAATGGTTCTTTCTGTCAGGAAGAAGAGGCAGAGGGACATTTTCAGAGAAAGTAGGGATATGATAAGGTAAATAGAACAGGGGCTCAGAAACACAAAAATATCATGAAATGTTCTCAATGACCACCCGAGAGGGTTCCAATAAATAACAGTACATTTCACTGTGTGGACAATGAAATACTATTCAGCCACTAAAAAATACTGCAGATGAGTATTTGGGGACTTGGAAAGGTGTTCACAGTCTGTTAAACAGAAAAACAAAATACACTTACCCTGCCAAAAAACCAAAAACCCCACAAGGTCTGGAAGGATAAACACCAGGGAATTGACAATAGTTATCTGTGGGTGTTGGGATTTTTTTTTTTCTTCCCCTGGAAGGAGACCCAGAAATACAGTCAAATTCCAAAAAGTAAGGTGCTAAATAAGCTTTGAAGATTACTTCCCCAATTTCTCAGTGAGCGTGCTTAACTGCACCCCTGAGAAGTACAAATTCTATTTCAATCTGGCTTAGAAGCAAAGTCATGGCCTTTAAGAACCATAAAGCTATTTGCCAACACCTTTATAGATCAGATCAAATATAGACGGAAAATCCAAGAGCTGGAAAGGCTCAGAACGTGTGCAGGGTGGCTGCATGGGAAGGTGTGTGAGTGTGTGTTGGGGGAAGAGTTCAAAGCAAGCATGTCCATTCCTTTCTTAACCACCTGAAGTACACGTACACACACACGCACGCACGCACACACACAAGTGCACACGCACACACACACACCTAACTGGGAAAGCACACACAAGTGCACACGCTCACATACACACTTAACTGGGGAAGCACACAAAGTGCACACACGCACATACACACTTAACTGGGGAAGCAAAGCCAGAGGCATGAAACGCAACATCAAAAGCGTAGGTTAGAAACTTTAAACAAGAGCCAAGTGAGAGGCCTCCTCAGGCTAACTTCAAGTTATAATTTTGTTTCAACTACAACCAAACCAACTGTCTGGAGTTAAGTCAAGTGATTATCCCTTTCCTCCACCCCAGAATCACCCTATGAAAACAGCCCCACCCCAGGCAGGTACGGTGGTGAAGTTAAGGGGTAACAGTCAGAAATGGAATGTAAAGCTATGAGTAACCTACCGTCCAATAACTTCACAAAATGGAGAGTCAACCCTCCACCTCCAAGTCAGGATTATTTAAAATAATCGCCCTAGTTCCTCATAACTCAGAGTAACTGTCGACCAGGAGCACGTTTACCAGGAGGAGAGTCTTAGGTTTTGTATTCAGAAGATGATGGTCCTGTGATCGCATCAACTTCAACACAGCATGAAGGGACCCTAAGAGTAAGAACACCTAACAGGACTTTCCTCGTGCCAGGGCTGACCTGCGGCAAACAGCACCACACACCCCTTCATCTCTTAGGCCAAGACTCACTTCTAAACTAGATGCAACCGAGATTAAACTCATTTCCCCAGAATTCCTAATACCTGAACTCAGACATTAGGTAGAAACTGAAATGTAGAGTTCACATACAAATTCAGATTTCTTCCAATTTTCAAATATGCCAGACCATGTAACACTGAGCTCACATTCCCAAATAGCAAAAGTCGCCTGGAGCTGAGTGATGGCTGCCCCCTTTAGACCAGGCACGTACCCTCCAGTTCACGACAGACCCCTCCACTCCCTGTTGCCCTTCCATCAGGGAGGCCCAGTCAACTGCAGTTTATGCTTGCATGATTTTCATAATAAAGAAATGTTTCTCTGTAACCATGACGATATCAAGAGCCAGAAAATAAAAGACAGCAAATGTCCTCTCTGCCTTACCGATGACCACTTTATTTCCTGGTCCTTGTGGGCATTTGACTTTGTGACCCCTGACCCAGACAATGTTAAAAGAAAAAAGGTCTTATCAGGATAACCTTAGGGTGATTTGCCAAGCTATGAGGTAACTTGGAGAGCCGAATTCCTGAGTCGATTTTAATCTAGGGGAAATGCCCAGGACAGGTCACCTTCCCAACCAGTCTCTCATTTAGTGTACACAGAAGAGATGGAAGATAGAGAGTCTTGGAATTTCTAGACACTGACATATTTAGGATCTTCAAGATCATATCATCCAGTGCTTCCCAAGTAAGCCTCCCTGAAGATAATGCTGAAAACCTAAACTGTTTGGATTTTTTTTTAAGTAACAGCTTTACTGAGACGTAATTTACACACCATTTTAAAAGACATAATTTACACACCATTTTAAAAGAAATTCACCTTTTAAAAGTGTTCACTGGTTTCTAGTATATTCACAATGTTGTGTAACCATCACCGTTCCCTAATTTTAGAACATTTTCATCACTCCTTCAAAATACCCCATACTTGGGCTTCCCTGGTGACGCAGTGGTTAAGAATCCGCCTGCCAATGCAGGGGACATGGGTTCGAGCCCTGGTCCGGGAAGATCCCACATGCCGCGGAGCAACTAAACCCGTGTGCACAACTACTGAAGCCCGTGCGCCTAGAGCCCGTGCTCCGCAACAAGAGAAGCCAGTGCAATGAGAAGCCCGGGCACAGCAACGAAGAGTAGCCCTCACTCACCACAACTAGAGAAAGCCCGCACACAGCAACGAAGGTCCAACAAACACAGCCAAAAATAAATTAATTAATTAATTAAAAAAAAAAACCCATACCCATTAGCAGTGACCATCCACCCTTCCCTCCCACAGCAACCACTGCTCCACTTTCTGCTTTATGGGTTTGCCTAATCTGGACATTTCATACAAATGGAATCACAGCACGTGGTCCATTGTGACTAGTTTCTTTCATTCAGCAAAATGTTTCCAAGGTTCATCCATGTTGTAGCATGTGTCAGTACTTCATTCCAAAAGTTGTTTTCAATATTTTCAAACATATTTATTTGTCCATGATAAAGCCAGGTGGCCACTGTTTAAATGTGATTTTCTCATTTTTCTAACATTATGAACATTTTCAAACATACAGAAAAATTGAAAGAATCAGATGGTGAACGCCCATGCACCCACCACCTGAATGCTACGATTACCACTTTGATGTGTTTACTTTATCAAAATTCATCTACCCACCCAACAACCCATCTTATTTTGCTTAAGCAGTGGTTCTCAAAGTGTGATTTGGAGACCCCTGAGGGCCCCTGAGACCCCTTCTGGGTCCAGGATATCAAAACTATTTTCAAAATAATACTAAGAGGTTATTTTCCTTTTTCACTCTTATTCTCTCAAGAATGGTGAGGTTTTCCAGACATTCGATATTGCAGCAGACGAATGCAAAAGCAGATATGAGGATCCCGTTGTCTTCGAACTAAGCATTAACTAAGAGATTTGCAAATGGGTAAAACAATGTCATTCTTCTCATTATTTTTTTTGAAGATAGTTGTTCTATATAAAGATATGTTATTTATGTAAACATGGTAAATGGGGTTTATTATTTTTTAAAGTACTTTAACAAATATTTTTACTTTTTCTCAATTTTCATTTCTAATATAGTAAACATCGATATAATCCACAAACAAAAGCTCTTTGGGGTTCTCAATATTTAAGAGCACAAAGAGGTCCTGAGACCAAAAAGTTTGAGAGCCACTATTTTAAAGCATTTCAAAGATAAGATGCTGACATCAGTACACTTCGTCCCTGAGTTCAACATTTGTCAATGGTTCTTTTTGTTTTGGGTGAGATTTACACATAATAAAATGCACAAATCTTGAGTGTACCACTCAGAGAGTTCTGACAAATGTATACACAACCCCTTCATGATATAAAATGTGCCCATCATTCTAAAAGGTTCTCCCCTGCTTCTCACCAGCCAGTTCCCTCTTCAACCTCCCTCACAGGCAGGGACTGGTCTGATTTCTTTTCACCGTAGATTAGCTTCGCCTATTCTAGAACTTCATATAAATGGAATCAGTATATAATCTTTTAGGTAAGGCTTGTGTCACTTGACGTAATGTTTCTGAGATTCATCTGTGTTGCTGCATATACCAGTAGTTTGTTCCTTTTAATTGTTGAGTACAATTTGTTTCTAAGGCTTTATCTCTCAAAAACATGAGGTCCGTGGAAGAAAAATAAGCCTGGTAACCATGATTCTAGTCTAACCCCTCCCTTCCCCTCTCACTTTTTTTCTTTCTTTACGGTTAAAGACACCCAGACTTGTGAGGCTAAGGGATATGCTGCCAACCAGTGGCACCACTATCCAGTGGTGTTGAATCCATCATCTTTCCACCATATTCACTGCCATTTCCTGTTCTCACCTTGTAAGGAAGTTCCTAGCTGAATCTGCAAGAGACCTTTACTACAGGAAATGGAAAGTCAACATCCAAATAATGAAGCTACTAGGCTTCCCTCAAAAACTTGCCTGTCAGTGAATGGATAAACAAAATGTAGTATATTGACACAATGGAATACTGTCCAGGAATAAAAAGGAACAAAATATGGGTATGTGTTATAAACAGGGATGAACCTTGCACACATTACACCAAGTGAAAGAAGCCAGACACAAAAGACCACATACAGTATGATTCCATTTATATGAAATGTCCAGAGAAGGCAGACAAGCAGATTATAGACACAGAAAGCAGATTAATGGTTGTCTGGGGCTAAAGTGGGAACCGGGATTAAACGTAAAAGTTAGTGGGGTGATGGAATATTCTAAAACTGGATTGTGATAATGACCGCACAACAAAAAAATAAATCAATGAACTGCACACTTACAATGACTGCATCTTATGGTACGTGAATATATCTTGATAAAGCTGTTAACAACAACAACAACAAAAACTTGTCTGTACAAGTGGAAGAAAGAGTCTTGCTCCAAGGCAGAGAATGATCCGTTTAATAATTTTAAAGAACAAAGGAGGCAATGTAAAAGACCCCGCTACTCAACTGGAAAATAGTTGTTTAAAACAGCAAGCTAATATAATCATATACTGTTTTAAGAATTCGCAGAAAGTGTTTCATTTTATAAATTTATTTATTTATTTATTTATTTTTGGCTGTATTGGGACTTTGTTGCTGCGTGCGGGCTTTCCTCTAGTTGTGGCGAGCGGGGTCTACTCTTCGTTGTGGTGCGCAGGTTTCTCATTGCGGTGGCTTCTCTTGTTGCAGAGCACCGGCTCGGCACGTGGGCTTCAGTAGTTGTGGCACTTGGGCTCAGTAGCTGTGGCACTCGGGCTTAGCGGCTCCGCGGCATGTGGGATCTTCATGGACCAGGGCTCGAACCCGTGTCCCCTGCGCTGGCAGGCGGATTCTTAACTACTGCGCCACCAGGGAAGTCCGAAAGTGTTTCATTTTAATAAATAAGAGGAATTTATAAATTCACTTCCTCTAGAAAGCATAGTATCCAGCTATCTGGGCAGGTCCCATAAGATGAGGTAGTCCATTTGCAAATGGGTCAGTTACCACCTGAGCATATGAAGGGGTTCTTTAGGTTGTTTTTTGTTGTTGTTTTGTTTTTCAATAAATTTATTTATTTTATTTATTTATTTTTGGCTGCATTGGGTCTTCGTTGCTATGCACGGGCTTCTCATTGTGGTGGCTTCTCTTGTTGCGGAGCACAGGCTCTAGGCGCACTGGCTTCAGTAGTTGTGGTGCGTGGGCTCAGTAGTTGTGGCTCGTGGGCTCTAGAGCGCAGGCTCAGTAGTTGTGGCGCACAGGCTTAGTTGCTCCGCGGCATGTGGCATCTTCCCAGACCAGGGCTCGAACCCATGTCCCCTGCATTGGTAGGTGGATTCCTAACCACTGAGCTACCAAGGAAGCCCTTGGTTGTTTTTTAAAAAGCCAGAATATTGGGTAAATATCTAGAAACTAGGTTAATTCTCCTACTTTCTACATAAGAAGCTGTTTTTTGTTTTGATGACTGTTTGTTCCATGGTGACAGAGCAAAAGAGGCTGCCTTCTTCCCTATGCCCACAAGCCACAGAGGGAAGAAGTGGTAACTAGCTTTCAAAATAGACCCTCCTATGCACAGAATATTCCTCAACAGTGTAACTGTGCTAACACAATCCCCACGGGGTCCCCTCTGCACTGCTGTTCCTACCAGCAGCCTGCTTCTCCCTGCTGTCCCTTTATGAGCTCTTTACTCCCTGGCCTCACTCTTCACTGTTCCTCAATCGGATTCTTTATGTTCACTTCTGAGACTCAAAAGCTATTGACAAGGAATTCAGTTTCTGGAATTATTTTTCCAGATCTTGTACGTCCTTCTGGAGCTACCAAATAACCTCTTCCACACTGCCTCCTCCTAGAAGGTTTGTCTGATGGTGCAGTTTGACCCCAAACACATTAGGAATGCTAGATCTGGAGAAGTTTCCTTGTAGGGCATTCAAGACCAGGCGGTACTCCTCTACCACAACCAGACCCAAGTGAATAAAAAATATCATTCGGGATATGATAGTATACATTTCACAGGAAAAAACAACAACAACAAAACCTGCCATCCCAAATACAAGCTCAAAACGCCAAAACCTCCCACGGCCAACCGGCCCCTCATGAGGCACAACAGGGGTTAGGGAGGCAAGACAGAGCAGCTGGGACAGAAGAAAGAAGCCCGGCGCCTGGACTGGTCTAGACTGGTCGGGGCTAAGTGGAGAACTGCTCTGGAGACAGTGAGGACCTCCCTGGACACCACGGTATCCCCCGACGCTGACAGCCCCTCGCAGCCCCTTCCCGGGGAGCTGCTCCGCCCACGGCCCACGTGGCCAAGTTTAGTGAACAGCGCAACACAGCAGGGTCCTCAGCACCACTCACACCAGCCACGCGGCTGACATGGCTTCCTCTTTTCACCCACGGCTCAGGCCAAAAGCCTCAGGGTCCCTGCTGATTCTTTCCTTACATCCCCTAGGTCCGATCCACCGGCAAGCCCAAAGCCGCCCTGCATCCACGCACTTCTCACCACCTCCGAGGCTGCCCCCACTCTGGGACCCATGTGCGCTCCCCTTGCCCTCCATCCCCTAATCCCCACTGAGCAGCCTCAACAAGCCAACTCCCCAGAGCAATGAGCAAATATCCTGACCTCTTACCACCCACCAAGGCCCCTTCCCTCCTCTTCTCCTACCACTCACCCTGCCCTCAATGTTCTAGCCACGCTGGCCTTCTTCCTAGCCCCGGAATGTGCCAAATTCATTCCACCTTGGGCCTCTGCCTCGGGCTCTTCCACCGCCTGGAATGACTACCCACGTCTGGTTCCCACTCGCCACTCAGGTTTCAGTTCAACCTGAAATGTCACCTCGTCAGAACACTTCTCCGACCCGCGGAGATACGGTGTCCCCCACCCTGCCCACCCCCATCACTTTCCATCTCCCAGCGTGTTTTATGTTCTTTATTGCAGTAACGATATAAACCTGATTTGCACACTGAATCCCCCAACTGACAACAAACTCCATGATTTTACAATACCTGTAAGTCAGGTCATTGTGCCGTACACCATAAATGTGTACAGGGCTGTATGTCACCTATATCTCAATAAAACTGAAAGGAAAAAAGAATATAAATGCCATGAAAGCAGATGACTAATCGGTCCTGTTTACTACTGTACCCTGAAGGGCTAGAACAGTGCCTGGCACACAAGAGAGGCCTGATTAATACTTCTGGAAGGAAAGGGCATCCTGTCCAAAGGCCATGGCTCGACTCATGCTCTGGGGTCCCTGAGGTGCTGCTCAGAGAGGGAGGGCGCTGCTGGTCTCCTTCTCAAGTACCTGAATTGGAGACGATGGACTAATTTAATTAGACAATTGGCAAAGAGCACTGACAGTAATGGGAAGCTTTAAGCAGGTCTGTGTGCGAAACACAGGCCACGGGCGAGCTCCAGTCAGGCAGACGCAGAAGCTCCCAGAAGCAAGAGCTTGGAAGCAGAGAAGAGCAGGACAGCAGGTGAGAGCGCCAGCTGGAAGCAGAAGATCCCAAAGAAAAGCAGAGCCTGAGAGAGGAGCTGAGTCACTTGATGGGGGTGAACCTTAAGGGAAGGGCAAGCTCCCCCTGCCGAGGGCCCACAGTGCCCTGGGACCCAACTCCAGTGTGCACTGAAGCCCGGCAGTCCTGGTAACCCTGGAGGCTCACGGGAGTACCAGCACCCTTCCTGACCCCTGCACTAAACCCCCATCACACACGCTAGCACCAGAGGGTCCCTGATCCACGCGGCCAAAAGGGCTCTGCCTAAAACTCAAGCCCTGTGGCCTGGAATTCTAACCACAGACAGAATTCCAGCAAGATAGAAAATACCTAAGATATTTGCTGTCTGAACTGCACATTTTATACCCAAGAAGTAACTCAATTCTGGGGAACAGGAGCTCACACTCTGAATTTTTCATCAGCCATATAAGAATCCTTAAAGATAAGTACTATTAACTTTCTACAATACCCTACTCTAGGAACTGTGCTAGGGAACCATGATAAGACCACTTTACAGACTTTCTTTTCTATCGAGGGCCCTCCTATCACTAGATCCCCTGAAGTGGTGCCTAATACAGTCAGCACAGCTTGACATAACTGCAGGGTGGGCTGCTATGCTCTCCTGTGGGGGAAGAAGCCTTAAGAAAGACTTTTATACTTGTGTTATGTGCTTAAAAACATCATCTCAAGAAACTTTGAGACCAGTCTGTATTAGTTTCCTATTGCTGCTGTAACAAATGACCACAAAATGAGTGGCTTAGAACAACACAAATTTACTGTCTTACAGTTCTGGAGGTCAGAAGTCTGAAACGGGTCTCTGGGGCTAAAATCAAGATGTCGGCAGCGCTGGGTCCCGTCTGAGGACTCCGGGGGAGAATCTGTTTCCTTGCCTTTTCAAGCTTCTAAAGGTTGCCCATATTCCTTAGCTCATGGCCCCTTCCTCCATCTTCCAAGTCAGCAACATCAGGCCAAGTCCTTCTCCCGCTGCTCCCTCTCTGGTTCTCTTCTGCTTTCCTCGTCTACTTTTAAGGACGCTTGTGATTGGTTACACTGGGCCCACCCACATAATCCAAAATAATCTCCCCACTTTGAAGGCAGCTGATCAGCAACCCTAGTTCCTCTTTGCCATGTAACCTAACATATTCACAGGCCCCGGGGATTAGGATGTGGGCGTCTTGAGGGGCCACTCATCTGCCTACAGCCCCAGTCCGTGTGGGTCACAACACAAACACTACCCAGCAAAACAACACCTCGTTGTCCCACTCCACACCAACACCCCTAAAGCACCGTTCCACAGAGGGTGTATTTGTCTTTGCAGAGCTGAAGATAAACAAGGTTCACCAGAGGCAAGTTTCTGATGTTGGCCGCTTAGGCCCCTGAGCTTCCCTTTTCAATTCCATATATAGTTCTTAGCCACCCAGTACATGCCAGACAACTGTTAGGCTCCGTGGGAAAGTCAAAGGTGAAGAGAGCAGGAGTCTTGGGAAGTCAGGTCTATGGAAGAATACCACACAGAACCAATAAGGTTGTAGATTTGCAGAGGACTGTGGCATTCACTCCCTTCGAGAAAGCCGGCAGGGCCACAGTCTCGAAGGAAGGGCAGGATTTTACCAGTGGGGAAGGGCAGCCCGAGGAAGGGCATGGAGCTGCCTAAGGGCATTTGTTTTCCCCATCTTGGTTTCTCCCGCCTTACATTCCTAGAGGAACTGGCACTTTCACCTCCTCTCTTACAGAACTGCAGGCTTCTGTGAGCAGATGAGGGAGGTGACTTTTCAACTCCTTTTCAGCTCCCAGAGACACCGCCTTGGACAAACTGCCTCACCTCCCAGCAACAGGGCAAATTAACTTCTGTGCTCAGGTTTTCTTTCCTTTTTTTTTTTTTTTTGGTAAGTTTTAAAAATAGGAATTCCATCATCACCTGCCTGAGAGGGTTATTGTGACTTAGGACAACGCAGAGACCCCAGGAGGGCGGTAGTTGCTCAGCTGGTGCGAATTTTCTTCCCTCCTCCCACCCTAGCAGATGAACTCCCTCCACCCTCCCCTCCAACCCCTTTCCCCGGGCTCTTCCCAATTTGATCACCCTTCTTCGCCCTTCCATCAGGACGGCAATCAGCCATTCAGCCTCTACAGAAAAAGGAAATTTGGTCCTGGACTACCAACAAGGAGAAGATAGGCAAAAGGAACTCTGGGGCTTCCTGCATGATTTTTGACAGTTAACACGGGGAAGGGGAGATAGGTATGAAACCCCAATGTCAGGGGAAACTGTCCACACTGATCCCGATTATGCAAACGCACACACACGCGCACACACACACACACACACACACACACACACACTGGCTTCGGCACCCTGCTTGGTGCTGCCGTTGGACCTGGTTCACGTTGTTTATCATAGCCCTTGCTAACTGTTTTACAACTGTCTGTTTATCTGTCCCCCACCCCAGGTTTGTGAGTTCCTGGAGGACAGAGACGGCCTTTTCTCATCTCTGCAGCCCGCACTCCCATCTCAGTGCGGCCCTTTAATGGACACCATATTATGATTAAAGACCAAAGAAAGCGCAAGAGAAGAGAAACTGCTTCTCTTCAGCATGGTTGCAGAAGAATAAAACTAATTTAGTCATTTGTGTAAATGGTTCCCACTTACAGCTAGTTATCGCACCTAGGATTAGAAAGTTCCTCTATGGAAAACTTAAAACTTGAAGGACGAGATGCTCTAAACCTTTAATACTTGGGGATCAGGAACAGAGGGTTGCTTTACATACATATACAGGGTTACATTCTAGAAACTTGTATCCCAAGGCTATCTTACAGGTCCAAATTAAAAGGTCTCCTCAAATATCCACTGGAGCAGAAATCCACTGTCCAGAAAGCTACAGCTTATCTTTAAATACATAAAAGGACTGTCTCTCCCCCCGCCCCCCAGACATTCACACCAAGGCTCCCTAACAAAGAGTTACATAAAAAGAGAAGCGATGGGCTTCCCTCGTGGTGCAGTGGTTGGGAGTCCACCTGACATTGCAAGGGACATGGGTTCGAGCCCTGGTCCGGGAGGATCCCACATGCCGCAGAATAACTGGGCCTGTGAGCCACAACTACTGAGCCTGCTCTCTAGAGCCCATGGGCCACAACTGCTGAGCCAACACTCTAGAGCCCGCGAGCCACAACTACTGAAGCCCGCGCGCCACAACTACTGAAGTCCACATGCCTAGAGCCCGTGCTCCGCAGCAGGAGAGGCCACCGCAATGAGAGGCCCGCGCACCACAATGAAGAGTGGGCCCCTCTGGCCGCAACTAGAGAAAGCCTGTGCGCAGCAACGAAGACCCAACGCAGCCAAAAATAACGTACATTTAAAAAAAGAGAGAGAGAGAGAAGCGAAACCAAAACCAACCACAAAAAGCTATCTACTAGATGTGTTCAGAATCCACGTGGGCGATTTACATGTGTGACATTCCTCACAGTGTTAAGAGGGCAAGGACCATGAACTATGTTCTAGAGTGCACAGCTCCTTTGTGGGGCCTTAGAAAGTATGGACAAACCAAGAATGCATCCATTTAGCATTTGTCAGGCAGGCATTTGAAAGCCACACTAAAGACCCCAGTCAGATACGTTACTTCCCTCAGTTTACAGATGAGAAACTTGGGCTCCTAATAAATGTCAGCTGAATGAGGACGCAGAATGGATTCAGCCCATTAAACCTCCTCTTGCCTCTTATTTGTCAGGTACTAGACACATCCACAGACATTATCTCAGTTAATCCTCACTTCCACCCTGCAGCGGAGCTTTATCCTCCCCATTTTACAGTGGCAGACAGGAAGCCTTAGAGAAGGTAAGCCATGAACTTCTAAGCTCTGCCTTGGGGAGAGGCGACTTCTTCCCCTCCCAAACGTCCCAGTAATTGAACACACACTGTGGGACCAAGGCAAGATGTTTCACTACAGGGCTTCTTAGCATCACAGTGTGGGAAGGACAGGGATGCCAGCTGCATGAAGCTGGAATCCATCCGCACTGTCACTTGCCCAGGTGGACCACGGGGCACATTCACAACCTAGTCCCAACTCCTCAAAGACCCTATTCCCCCACCTGAAGTCAGTCTTGCCAAAGATCCTTCAGGAGTGCATGTTCAGGAACAGATCATATTCAGAGTCCCTAGGCCACTTCACACGACTGGGGAAAAAACAACCACAACTTCCCCTGCACTTAGTTCCTCCCCCAAAGAGCTGTTGAGCCTCATCTGGAAACAGCTGGGAGGCAGCAGTTAACAGGAAACCAACCAAAAAAAAAAGCACAGAGTGTACCAGGGAGAGTTAGGCGGCTAGAACGAAGAGGCCAGGGGACAGACAGGAAGTTGAAGTTAGAAAGAGCCTAGGCCACAAACAGTCAGACAGAAGAGGAGGCCCAGCTGGCCTTCCTCTCAGCCCCAGGAGCAGAAAACCTGGAAACCAGCGGTGAAGGCTCACACCGCACTGAAAGGGAAGTCAGGCCACCTCTGGGGTTGACTCTTCTCTCCTCCCTGCCCCCCATATCTCAACCCCCCTTCTCTGAAAGCCAGCTAGTGGTCGTGCAGGACAGCTGAGGTCAGAAACTCACATCTGTTCTCATGCTGCTTTCTGGGCCAGAGGCTACAGCCCAGACAACTGGTTTCGAGTCACTCCTCTGTCAATCTGTACCCGGGTTCCACACTGCCAACTAAACTCTGGGGCCATCCAAACGAGCCCCAGGCGGAGACACAAAGAGCATCTTCATGAGCAATTACTAGGTGGACACATCTCAGGGAGCTGCAGTGGCAGGACTCTACATGGGGAATGACAGCAAAGCAGGAGAGCCAAAGGGGCTGGCGGTCTTGAAGAACCAGGTGAGCCTCAAACCAAACTAAGGGTGCATTTTGCAACCAAGAAAGTTAAATGAGCAATGGACAGCTGCCAAAATATTCTTGAAAGAAGTGAAAAAAAAATACCATTACTAAAATTCTTTGGTGTTATTTAATAATAAGCCTTTAGGTTATCCAAACGGAGGGCAAAGCGGGGAGAGTGGTTTATTTTTCCTTTAGCAGAGCTTAGGTGAGTGCTTTCGAGCCCATGCCCCCTGCTACGCAAGCAACCATTCTCTCTTTGTACGCGGAGAAGTTTATATTAAAATAAAGAAGAGGATTAAGTTCGCTTAATAAAGCACATTCCTGTCTTTCACCTCCAATTTTGTTTGAAAGGGCTCTCTCACACTGTAGCATATGCTACAATCTAGTTGCGTTTGATTCCAATGAAGTGCTCAAAATTTGAGACTGGGTAAGCAGGGCTAAACGAGGGCAGAGGGCTGCAATCTCAATGCCGTTTGGTTTTTTTTTTAAAAAAAAAAAAAACAGAACATCTTCACAGGCTCAGTGCCAGCTCAAACTGGCAAGACCAGAGAATCAGAGCAGAGCCTAACCAATGTGCCACGCAAGGGGGGTTGGAGGAGAGCTCTGGGTAATGTAATGCAGCCATGTGGCAAACAAACCATCAGGGAAGCCTTCAACAGAGGAAATGGGGGCGGGAAGAGTGGGGTGCGTTTCAGGAACATAACAAAGGAACAAGTTGACTAATCATTTATTCCAGAGGGGAAAATGCCACCCAGAGCCATGTATATCTAGTGTTTCAACTTCAGGTAAATGTGTACCTTGGTTATATTTGGGGTTCCCTACTCTCCAAAAATAGGGGGGAGGGTGAGGGTAACGTTCCTACTCTTCTTTACACTGCTTCTGGAGTCTCCAAGGAAACTTTCCCTGCGCTGCCTGCAGACTAGACCTGAGACAACCCCAGCCAGTCCAGTTACTACTGCAGTAACCTCCACTCTGCGGAGATCCTATCAAGAGCTTTGGGCAGGGCTGGGCTGCTCTGTACTGCAGCTAGTCCACAGAAGTTCTGTTGCTGAGGCAGAAATTATCGGAAGCAAATACCTAAGAAACACACCGAGAAAGGGAGAGTGGAAGGCCACGTTAACCCATGAGGACCACGCATTTCTGTGACTTAGAAAAAAGGGATCTCCGCCTAGAGCCGGAGCCACAGGTCAGGATGGTGCCTGGGATGCCTGCCCTAAACACTGACATCTCCATATAACGTTTCAGAGCCAGCCAAAGAACCCTCCAACTTGCCAGGACAGCCTGCACCTCCAAGAGCTGTGGCTCCAAGTCTTCCTAGGAGGCAGCCAGGGCCCCTCCGAAGTTGGGGGAGGGCTTCCCAATAAAGGGGATGTGAGAGGATCCAGCCTCCCTCTGCTGGGGCAATAAGAAAAGGAGCTCACACTCTTCTGGAGCAACTAATTATGTGCCAGGTACTGGAATAAGCACTTTACCTGCTGTTCCATCCCCACAGCAGCCAATGGAGGCAGACACTACTGTCATCCCCTCTTTATAACGGAGGAAACAGGCTCAGAAATTTGACTCAACCATTAAATACTGGAACCAGCGACTTTAAGCCACCCTGGACAGGTGGTCCTAACCACTACTGGCAATTGCTGGAAACACACAAAGCTTTTGGAGGAAGGGTGGATAAAGTCGGGTAACACAAGGTACAGCCTGTATTTACACCTTTTTCTTACCCGAAATCGGTGGCCTCGGAATTGGAGGTGAGGGCCTGCATGGGGAACGTGAAGCCGGAAGAACCCAAGCCCTGCTGACAGGGAAGAGGCCAGGAACGCCCGCCCCTCTCGCTTCCACTAGGGACCCCAGACCCATAAACCCTCCCGAAGAGGGAAGACCCAAAGGGAATGCCTGAAGCCAAGAGATCCCCAGGCGGCCCAGCCCTCCACGCTTGTTTTGTCAAAGGGAGTTCCGCTCGAGAGGTGGGGCCGGCCGGGTCCTACCTGTAGGCCAGGGTCATGCACTCGAAGAGCTTGGTGAGCGAGGCGTCGATGGACAGGTGGCAGGAGCTGGTCTTGCCGAAGCTGTAGGTCTGGCACGTCTGCTTGTTGACCGTGTCGAAATCGTAGCCCTTCTTGGGCGGGTGCTCGCGGTGCGGCGACGACACCATGAAGTGGCCGCTGTGGATGATCTGCTGGCGGCGCGGAGGCTCTTCGCTGCCCGACCCGGCCTTGGGCGGCAGTGGCGCGGCGCTCGCGTGGCCCCGGGCCGGGGTGGCCGCGCCGGAGGCGGGCGGCGGAGACGGCTCATCCGTGTCCGAGTCGTCGTCGTCCTCGGGCACCTGGGGCTTGAGCAGCACCGCGCGGCCCCGGCTGCGGGGCCGGCGCGGGGAGCACATGAAGACGTCGGCGGCCATGGGGGGGCCCGGCCGGGGGCATCCCCCGGAGCCCGGGGCGACGCGGGCGAGGAAACGTGACGGGGCGCCGGCCCGGCCCGGCCCGGCCCGCGCGCCGACTGTCCGCGAGCGCGCGGCGGGGCGGGAGGGGGAGGGCACGGGCCGTCAGGGCCGCCTCGGCGCCGGCCCCGGCGTGACGTCACCGGCGCGTCTCGGCCAATCGGGCGCCCGCTTCGGCCTCTTAAAGGCGCAGGGGAACCTTTCCGTGTCTGGGCGGACAAAAACGGGGGGCAGGGGTAGGCGGAGGCCACGCCTCCAGGCCCCGCCCCTCGCCACCCCCTTCCCTCCGGGGTGCTGCGGGACTTGGTAACCGGGCGGTGCCACTCTCCAGTGTCTTGGCCTAGGAGAGGCGTTGGCCGAGCGGGCCGTGCCGATCCCGCCCCACGCTCCGGGGAATCGTTCTGCTGCCTCGCCGCAGGCCGGGCGGGCGCTCCACGTGGTGGGTGGGGGTGGCGCTCCTTCCGTCTCCCAGGCCCTGCAGGGCCCGGAACTGTGGCTCTTCACAGATGTTGCTGGGCGCTGTGGGTTTTGTCCCCATTTTACTGATAAAACTGAGTCGCTGAATACCAAAGGGGTTTTTCTAACGCGAAATCAAGCTTCACTGGACTTCCCTGGTGGCGCAGTGGTTAAGAACTCGCCTGCCAATGCAGGGCACAGGGGTTCGAGCCCTGGTCTGGGAAGATACCGTATGACGCGAAGCAACCAAGCCCGCGAGCCACAACTACTGAGCCCACGTGCCACAACTACTGAGCCCACGTGCCACAACTACTGAAGCCTGGGCGCCTAGAGCCTGTGCTCTGCAGCAAGAAAAGCCGCTGCTTGCCGCAACTAGAGAAAGCCCGCGCTCAGCAACGAAGACCCAACGAGCAACCAAAAATTAATTAATTAAAAAAGAAAGAAAGATCACTAACGCTTCTCACCTCCACAAAGGTGGAACCTGCCTTTTTAGTCAACCTTACTTAAGGCACTTTCCCAGGGCATCGCAACTAGTACGTGACAGAGCCACTAAAACTCAAAATACTGTCATTATTGCTAAGATCTTAAATTTGGAGGGCGAACCAGCCCCTAAACAATTCCAATTCTGAGCCACAGTTGTCTTCTCTGACAAGTGGGGAATGATTCCTATGTCTCAGAAAGTTGTGACAGTTAAAAAATGACTATAAAGTACTTAACACAGTGCCTAGCAAAGAATGAGCACTGTGTATTAAGTGGACTACAGACTGAAGAGACTGAAGCAACCAGACCAGAGGCACCTAGAAATTGCCAATACTCAACCACTTTTGACTATAGAAACAGCAATTTCATATGGTCCAACCTAAGAGTTGACATTTATAGAAAGCTGTCAAGGGGCTCAATGCCAGCCTGGGGTGGGGGCCACGTAGGGACAGTAGGGGATGACAGGGCAGCAAGAGGGCCAGTGATGTCCCTGGGGCAGGAGCTCCCACTCTAGTCTCAGCAGGGCCTCAGGTGTCCTCTGCCGCTGCTCCTGTGCTCTGCTTTGAAGCCAGTTTCACTTCCAGATTCGGGTGGAGGCTGAGCTCCCTCCCCCGCCTTCCTCCTGACAAGGGCCTCCTAAAGGGGAGCATGTTGGGACAAATGTCTCTTACCAAAGTGGCTGCACTAACTCCTTCCCTGGATGTCTCCAAGGAGGGATAGGCCAGATGGACTGGCAGCTGGTGTGAGTTTGAGGGTCTCCCCACTTGCCCAAACCACTGCTCCCAACTCTGGCTGCAAACGTCTGAAAGTCCACCCTTTGAGTTGCCTGCCTTTATTCGAAGACTTTTCTCCTTGGTAAACGCTTAAATGCCCAGCCACATTTGATACAGCGATTCCACCTCTATGATTTTATCCTAAGGCTGTGGGTACAAGGATGGTGAATACAGCATCATTTGTAAAGAGTGGGCATTAGAAACAACATAATGTCTAACAAGAGGGAATTCATTGAATATATTAGTCCCCAATATAACAAAACACTGCATTTTAAATTATGCAAATGTATATTTATTGACACGGACAGATGTCCATAATATGTTGTTGGGCGGAAAAAGAACTTTTAAAAAGTTAGCCGTGGGGATTCTCTGGCAGTCCAGTGGTTAGGACTCCGCACTTCTACCACAGGGGGCACGGGTTGGATCCCTGGTTGGGAAACTAGGATCCTGCAAGCCACACAGCACAGCCAAAAAAAAAAAAAAGTTATCAGTAGCTTGATATAAATTTTTAAAAAATATTTATTTATTTGGCTGAGCCAGGTCTTAGTTGCGGCACGTGGGATATTCGTTGTGGCACAGGGGATCTTTAGTTGTGCATGCGGGATCTAGTTCCCTGACCGGGGATCGAACCCGGGCCCCCTGCATTGGGAGTGCGGAGCCTTAGCCACTGCACGTCCAGGGAAGTCCCCAGTTTTTTAAAATTCATAAATTTATGTGTGTATGTCAGAAGTGCACCATAATGTTAACACTGGTTATCTCTGGGGGTTGGGGGGTGACTATTTTCTAATTCCCAAAAGAGACAATTATTACTTGTATACCCTTTTTCTTTGCAGGGCACTCTTTATTTCTCTTTGGTTTCTTAACACAAAAGGCATCTATGTGGAAGGATACATACTTTTATTTTAAAAAAAATTTTTTTAAGGCCACACTGATCGGCATGTGGGATCTTAGTTCCCTGACCAGGGATCGAACCCGCGCCCCCTGCGGTGGAAGCGTGGAGTCTTAACCACTGGATCACCAGGGAAGTCGCAAGGATATATATTAATACTTTAAAAATATATATAAATAAATATCAATTTCCTGGGAGGAGATAAACTCTTAAGGCTGAAGTTGCAAACTGGCAACGTATAGGCCATATTCCGTGCACACACATGCTTTGTTTAATCCTCACCATAAATTCCTAAAGATTGTATTAGAAGAGAAGCAAGACTTGAGGAAAAGCAGTTAAAAATTCAGTTAAAAGCAGAGGACCACCAAGAGTGAGACCTGGAGGTTGCTCCAGGCTCACAAATCAATGGCTAGAAAGAGGTCTCAAGGGCAGTTTTCTGGAAAATATAGAAGAGTTTGCAGATGACTGCCCGCCCCCACTGAGTAGTGGGCAGCAACAGCAAGTGCCCAGGGGGACACGCAGGGCAGTGCCCCAGGGGAGCCAACAACTCCCATGAAGGACAAAGAGCTTCCACACCCGACAAACCATAAGAACAGAGAATCTCATAGGACAACCATCTTCTCCCCCAAAATCAGAAGCAGCACTCCATGGTAATCAAACCAGCAAACAGGCAAATAAGAATTCCCAAATACAGGGAATTCCCTGACGGTCCAGCGGTTAGGACTCTGCACTTTCACTGTCAAGGAGGCAGGTTCAACCCCTGGTCGGGGAACCAAGATCTCGCAAGCTTCACGGTGCAGGGGGAAAAAAAAAAAAGTCCCCAATACAAAGTATTACAGACCAGCAAAAGTCAGCAAACAATTAAGGAAAGCCAACACTCTGGAAGAAAGCTACCTGAGAACTAACAAGTGAAAGGATAAAGTTAACAGAACAAACAGAAGACTTTATAATAATTAATAGCCCTAGAAAGAATGTAGAAGATTCTGCACACATTAAGCAACAACCCATTATGAAAAAGAAGCAAATGGAGGTCCTGGAAAACGATGAATGCAAAATTATGATTTTTAAAAAATGCCAGGTTGACTAGCAAAATGAATAAGTCTGGAAAACACAGTCATAAACTGAAAGATTAATCTGAGAATTTCTCCCAGAAAACTGCCAAAAGGACAAAGGGAAGTTAAGTGACGTGGAGGATTCTTCCAACAAAAGTTCCAGCAGCTGCCTGATAGTTCCAGAAAGGAAGAAGTAAAAATGAGAGGAAAAATTGGAGAAAGGAAATAATTAAAGCAGCAATAAAAGAAAATTTCCCAGTGCTAAAAAAGCAAACCTTCTGCATGGGTCAGCATAGGCTGATTGTGCTCTGATAAGAAACCACACCCAAATCTCAAAGGCTTAAAACCACTAAGGCGTGCTTCTGATTTAAGCTACCTGTCTATTGGCTACATGTCCATCACAGGGTGGCAGTGCGCTCTGCTGGTCAGAGTCACTCCCAGACTCTGTTGCCCATCACTGTGGCACGGCGAGAGAGAGCTCAATGGGGTCAACTAAATGGTCTGAGCCAGAAGTGATGCGTACTCGCAACTCACCAGCCAGAACTGATCACATGGCCCCACCCAAGCAGATAGTACAACCTCATCATAAGACCAGAAAACAGATAGCCAGAAATATCTGGTGAACAGCACTGATGACCGATGATGACTATACTTTTGGATTTCAAACGTTTCCATAAATACAATACTCTAGATGACTCTCAAAAGCATTATGCCAAGTAGAAGAAGCCAGACCTAAAAAGCCATATATTGTTTGACTTGATTTATATGACATCTGGAAAAGGCAAAATGATAGGAACAGAAACCAGATTATTGCCTGCCAGGAGCTGGAGGGGTAGGAACTAACTACAAAGAAGAACAAGGGAACTATTTGGGGTGATGAAAATAGCTCTTGATTATGGTGGTGGTTACATGACTGTGTAAGTTTCTCAAAATCCATGGAAGTTTATGCCTGAAAAGGGTGAAGTTTACTTATGTAAATTATACCTCAATAAATCTTGGAGGATACAGGTTCAATCGCCTTTTCATGTGTAGTCCATGTTTGAAAGAATTACTGGAGGTTGTTCTCCAGCAAAACAAAAATTCAAGTAAGAGAAAGATATGGGACACAAGAAACAGCTCAGAGCAAAAAAATAAACTTAAAACTGAATTTTTAAAATTATGATTTTTAAAGATTTTTTTAAATAAAATAACGTTTAAAAATTTAAATCATGTTAGATGGCTTATTTAAAAACTCCCTGCAGGGCTTCCCTGGTGGCGCAGTGGTTGAGAGTCCACCTGCCGATGCAGGGGACATGGGTTTGTTCCTCGGTCTGGGAAGATCCTGCATGCCGCGGAGCGGCTGGGCCCGTGAGCCATGGCCGCTGAGCCTGCGCGTCCGGAGCCTGTGCTCCGCAATGGGAGAGGCCACAACAGTGAGAGGCCCGAGTACCGCAAAAAAAAAACACAAAAAAACAAAAAACAACTCCCTGCACGCCTCTGTGCCTACTGCCTCTGATTCTGGAGCTTCTCTGATTTAATTTCTCCAGATGCTAAACCTCCTGTCTACAGCAGAAGGGAGAGAGGGGCAGTCAGCAGAGACTGTGCAAGATGGGGGTGTGTGCAGGTTGCAGAGGGTTCGGGGGTGGAGGTCTGACTATCTCACATACAGACTTTCAGCCAAACCCCATTTTCAGTCCCTTGCTTTCTGCAGTCCTGGGGCTTTCTGGGATTCTCGGCAAGGACTGGCCTGCTTCTCTTTGAGATCTACTTCTGCAGCACTTGGGTCTGGTCTTCCTCCACCTCGCAAAGTTCATTTCCATTCCTCCACCCTCCTGTCCACTTTTGTATATGGTGGTTTGGGGCTCCAGATGTTGCCTTGTTTCACTAACTATGGATTTTCTGCTTCTGTATCTGGGTTTCTTGTACTTTGTGGGTGATTTTGGAGGAAAAGAAAGGGATGAACATGCCTTTACAAGAGTAAAAACTAATATCCAAACAAGTTTTTTATTTGCTAACATTTAAAAAATCATGGGACTTCCCTGGTGGTCCAGTGGATAAGACTCTGCGCTCCCAATGCAGGGGACGCAGGTTTGATCCCTGATTAGGGAACTAAGATGCCACATGCCGCATGCCACACCACGCGGACAAAAAAAAAAAAAAATCATGACACTTCATATAAATGTGAGGGTGTTAGGATTTTCTTGAACTATCAGAAGATCTGACAACACTGGGCTCTTACTATTTCCACATGGTAGAAACTGGAGCTAAGGAGGGACAATTCCCTTTAGACACAGCATAGCTCTCCAGTTTTCCACAGTCCCCACCACTCCCTGTCATCCCAGTGAGTTTTGCTATTTACATTACCTGCCTGGTTCCAGTAGGCATTTGAGTTTGAAATCTCTGCTAAACCTTATTATTAGCTCTGTGCCCCTCAGTGGAAAAAAGTTAAGTGGAAACCTTTCCTGCTGTGTCTGTGGGAGAGAGAAGACAGCCACAGGAGAAGGTGAAGGTTACAGAAGGGAGAGGGCACTAGGGATCAGACCGAAGGCAAGGAAATTAAGAAGGTGAGACAGCTCTGGGGACAAAACTTTCACAATCTGGGACTAATTAATACCTACTTCTCCGGGTTATCGTGAGGATTGAGTGAGTTAATATACGTATATGTAAAGAGCTTCAAGAGTGCCCGGCACACAGTAGGCGGCGCTATGTTGGCTATTATTATTCTTGTCTTGTTTTGTTGGGGTATAATTTACACAAATTTCTCTCTTTTTTTTTGTACAGTTCCACAAATTTTGACAAACATATACCATCGTGTAATCAGCACGACAATCAAGATGTGGAATAAAAATAATAATAATAATAATAATGATGGGACTTCCCTGGCACAAGTTCGATCCCTGGTCAGGGAACTAAGATCCTGAATGCCATGTGGTGTGACCAAAAAAAAAAAAAAAAGTGGAATAGTTCCCAACACTGTCTCACACACAAATTCCGTCTCACCCCTTTGCGGTCAACCCCTCTCCCCACCCCAGCCCCTGGCAACCACTGCTCTGCTTCTTGTCCCTATTGTTTTGCCCTTTCCAGAATGTCATATAAATGGAATCATTCAGTAAGCAGCCTTGAGTCTGGTTTCTTTCACTTAGCATAACGCATCTGAGATGCTTTACTGTTGCCAAGGGTGTCTGTAGTTTATTCCTTTTGGTTGCTGAGTCTACCTTATGACTGTATCACAATTTATTTATCCACTCACCAGTGGAAGGCCAATTTAGTTGTCTCCAGTTTTTGGTGATTACGAAAACAGGCTTTTGTACATTTTAATTTCTCTTAGGTAAGTACCTAGGAGTTGGATGGCCAGGTTGTAGGGTAAGTTTAGGCTTAACTTTATAAGGATCTGCCAAATGATATTCCAGATGGCTGTACCATTTTACCATCCCAGCAGCAGTGGAGGAGAGTTCTCATTGCTCTGCATTGTCACCAGCACTTGGTATTCTGGTCTTTTCAGCTATTCTAGTGGGAGTATAATGGTATCTTGCTGTGGTTTTAATTTGCATTTCCCTAATAATTAATGATGTTCAGCATCTTTCATGTGCTCATTTGCCTTCCGTATATATATATTTTTAAATTTAATTTTATTTACGTTTGGTTGCGTTGGGTCTTCGTTGCAGCACGCGGGCTTTCTCTAGTTGCGGCAAGCAGGGGCTGCTCTTCCTTGCAGTGCACAGTGGCTTCTCTTGTTGCAGAGCACAGCACAGGCTCTAGGTGCACGGGCTTCAGTAGTTGTGGCGTGTGGGCTCAGTAGTTGTGGCTTGCCGGCTTTAGAACTCAGGCTCAGTAGTCGTGGTGCACGGGCTTAGTTGCTCTGTGGCATGTGAGATCTTCCTGGACTAGGGATTGAACCCACGTCCCCTGCACTGGCAGGCAGATTCTTAACCACTGCGCCATCAGGGAAGTCCCCGTATATTTTCTGTGATGAAATGTCTATGCAAATATTTTGCTAGTTTTTGGGGGGCAGGGGTGAGAGCAGGGGGTTTGCTATTTTATTACTGAGTTTTTTTTTTTTTTTTTTTTTTTTTTTTTTTAATTTTTGCGGTACACGGGCCTCTCACTGTTGTGGCCTCTCCCGCTGCGGAGCACAGGCTCCGGACGCGCAGGCTCAGCGGCCATGGCTCACGGGCCCAGCCGCTCCGCGGCATGTGGGATCTTCCCGGACCAGGGCACGAACCTGTGTCCCCTGCATCGGCAGGCAGACCCTCAACCACTGCGCCACCAGGGAAGCCCTATTACTGAGTTTTGAGAGTTCTTCATATATTCTAGATACAAGTCCTTTATCAGATAAGCGTTTTGCAAAGATTATCTGCCAGTCCGTGTTTTTTCTTTTTCATTCTCTTAACAATGTCCTTAGCAGAGCGTAAGTTTTATATTTTGATGAAATCCAATTTATCAATTCTTTCTTTTATAGTTAGTCCTTTGATGTCATGTCTAAAAAAGCTTTGCCTAACCCAAGGTCACAAAGATCCTCTCGTGTGTTTTCCTCTAGAATTTTTAGAGTGACATTTTGGTCTATGAGCCTTTTGGAGTGAATTTTGCAATAAGATGTAAGGAATGGGCTGAGAGTCACTCCTTTTGCACATGCACGTCCAACTCTTCCAGTGTCCATTGTTGAATATTTGCAGTGATTTCTTTTTTCTTCTTTTCTTTTCTTTCTTTTTTTCTTTTTCTTTTTATGGCTGTGCAGCATGTGGGATCTTAGTTCCCCAACCAAGGATGGAACCCGTGCCCCTGCAGTGGAAGTGTGGAGCCCTAACCACTGGACCACCGGGAATTCCTTGCAATGATTATTAACACTATCAGGATTCCTGTTCTGGGGGCAACAAGGGAGCATTCTGACCCCACACAACCCTCAAACCTATCAGCTGGGGCCTGCTGCCGTTCTCTGCCGGCAGAATAATTGGTCTCAGGTCACTTTACCTCCTCTCTTTCTTCCTGAAATCTCTTGCATAAAACAAACCATGAAAGGGCAGGGGGGGCCTAGCGGTCTGGCAACGTCCCTTTGAAAATAAACAAGTGCAGAAACTGAAAGGCAGCGGCCATCTCTGGGGACTACTTGGAGAAACAGTTTGGGGCCGGTGCATCCGCTGCGCGTGGCTCTCTGACCCCCGCCGGGCGCAGGTCGGATATAGCAAAGCCAAACAGGATCCCCACTGCTTCAGATGAAACCTCTGCGAGGGAGACCCCCGTGCCTTTGCAGGGAGAGGCCAGACTGGTGGGGAGTGACAAGAGTTCCACGGCTCAACAGCTCTGGACAGTTTGCACAGCCATTCTCACACCTCTAGGGAAAATCCAGGCACGGGGGTGAGTGCGGGGGGTGAAGAAATAGATGCCTGTGGGTTTGGGATTTTTTCTTTTTTGAGCTTTATTGATGTGTAATTTACATCCCATAAACTTCACCAATTTTAAGTGTACAATTCAACGAGCTTTAATAAGTTGATACAGTTGTGTAATTATTCTCACAATTCAGTTGCCCCAAATCATTCCCTCCTGCCTCTTTGGGGTCAGTCTTTTGCTCCCAACCCCAAACAACTCAGCCTCTACCTTCTGTTTCCATAGTTTTGCTTTTTCTAGAAATTTCTTATAAATGGGATCTAACAGTTTGTAGTCACAGCGGGATTCCAAGCCAGAATCTAACGAGGAAGGCAGAGAGCCAGGACGGCAGGGACTCCTGCGCCGAGGGCTTTTCCTACCTGCTGTGTCACCTCACGGGCACCATGGTCTCTAACGTCAGTCTTCACATCTGCACAATGAGGCTAATTGGTCCCCCTCTCATGTTGAAGCCGGGGTGAAATGAGGTCCAATATCTTGCATATTCATAATACTCCATGGAGACTGGAAACAGGCCAAATGCCCATCAGCAGGAGTGTCATGACTCCAATGACATGCAACAATATGGATGAATCTCACAAACACCTTGTTGAGTGGAAGAAGCCAGACACAAAAGAGCACATTCTGGGGCTTCCCTGGTGGCGCAGTGGTTGAGAGTCCGCCTGCCGATGCAGAGGACACGGGTTCGTGCCCCGGTCCCGGAGGATCCCACACGCCGCGGAGCGGCTGAACCCGTGACCCATGGCCGCTGAGCCTGCGCGTCCGGAGCCTGTGCTGTGCTCTGCAATGGGAGAGGCCGCAGGGGTGAGAGGCCCGCGTACCGCAAAAAAAAAAAAAAAAAAAAAAAGAGCACATTCTGTACGATTCCATGAATAGAAAGTTCAGAAAATGTTAAAGTTTAGAAAACATCTGTGAAGAGAGACGTCGGGGTAGTGATTACCCTTCAAGGGGTAGTGACTAGAAGCGGTAGGAGGGGCCATCCAGGGGGTTAGTAATATTGTTTCTTGATCCAGGTGCTGGTTTTGCAGGTGTACTCAGTGAAAATTCATTGAGCTATGCCCTTTCATATCAATAAAAAATTCAGGAAAGTCTTGCTTGGTGCCTGGCACATAGTAGGTAATTATTAGTTATTATCATTAATATCATTATTATTATCATATTCTTTCAGCCACACAGTGTTTCAACAGGAAACTGTGGTCAAGTGCAGGGGTTGGCAGACTTTTTCTGCAAAGGGCCAGGTGGTAAATAGTTTCGACTCTGCAAGCCAGTCTCTGTAGCAACTAGTCAATTCTGCTGTTGTATCATGAAAGCAGTTGGGGACAATATGTAAGTGAATGAGCATGGCTGTGTGCCAATAAAACTTTATTTACAAAAACAGCTGGCAGGCCGGATCTGCTGACCCCTGGTCTAGTGGAAGACAGGCTGGGTTCCAAAGCCTTCTTTACTGAGTCCCTGCAGGACCTTTGTTCAGTCACTTCCCTGGCCTCAGTTTTCTTATCTGTATAATGGGGAGGCTGATCCCTGCTCTAAACTACTATCCAGGGTGACAAGGAGGTCAAATGAGCTCATGACTGAGAGAGCCCTGAGGGAGAAAAGCGGGATTTAAGAGTCTCTTGAGATTCTTTGATGCAAAGCAGATTGTTATCTCTGGCCAAGTCTAAAGAGATCAAGCCACTGACTCCAAGTCATCCAGTGCAACCACGGGCACCAGTGTACCCAGGGGTACCCCAGAGGGAGACAGGATCCACAGGCCTGGCCCCACATTCTGGTTCTTGCCTCCCAGAGGCCTTTCCCCCCCAGAGCCTGTGGAGGGAGAGCAATGGTAAAGGAGAGAGGCTGGAAAAATGAGTCCCCAGTGAGCTGTTCCTCTGAGACCCGGGCCTGAAGCTCCCTGCTTGGGCGTGTCTTACAGAGCAGCCAGTGCCTGCAGCGGGGATGTGTTGTCAAATCTCCAGCCCTTTGCTCAAGCCCTTCCCTCGACCAGGAATGTCTTCCCTTCTGCCTGTTTCCTGGTGGGCTTCTAGTCATCCCACAAGGCACCACTCAGGCTCTGGATCACATGGGGCGAGCTTGGTGGATAACTCCAGTGTCAATCATTTGGGGGAGAGGTGAGTCTTCAGGGAGCAAAGCGTAACTCAGAGCGCAAGCCCAAAGCAGCTGGGAGTGGGCGATTATGCCTGTCCCTGTGCTTCATTTTCTAGCAGCTGGGTTTCTGGAGTCTAGATGTGCCTGAGGATAATAACTACAATGGTAATAACAACAGCAGCTAACACTGAGATTTACTATGTGCCAGGGCTTGTCCCGAGCACTTTACATGTACTTATTAATTTACATGTATTAATCCTCACAGCAACCTGAGCAGGCACAATTATTCTTTCCATTTTACAGATGAGGAAGCTGGGGCCCAGATAGGTTAAGATACTTACCTGAGGTCACACAGCTCTGAAGTGCTGGAGTTCTGAGGATTCTAGAAGAGGCTGCTTCAGAAGTCCAAAACAGGTCCATGTTAGTCTCTGCTTATTTCCTTGTTTGTCATCAGCTGTGAAACTTCCGAGTTCTTCTCATATGGGAGCATTGAAAGGGCAAAGTTTGGAGGAAAGAGACACTCCCTCCAAGAAAATGACACCCAGTCAGGAGTCAGAGCTACCATCTTAGCAACCATCCCTCTTTCTGGATTTGTCCAGGAGACTCTCCAAGCCCTTGGGTGGAGGGGTGGGGGCTCAGGTGGGGAAAGGCCCAGTGAAAACTGACCTAAACTATCATGGGCATTTATTGGCTCACAAAATAGAAAAGTGCAGGAGGAGGGCTGGCTTCAGGGCTGGCTGGGTCCCAGGGCTCAAATGCTGCTCTCAGGAGGCTCACACTCACCATCTTTCAACACTCTCCTGTGTTGGCTTCATTCTCAGGCAGGCTTCTCCCCACCTTGGAGCGAAGGTGGCCCCAGCGGCTCCATTTAACAACTCCAGCCAACACTCTAGCAGAACTCTTTCCCAACAGTTCCCACAAAAATCCCAGGGCTGACTCTCATTGGGCCACTTTAGGTCATGTGATCATCCTTGACCCAATTGCTGTTGCCAGGGGGAGGGGCCTGGGTCACTTGGCCAGACTTGGGACTGACAGTGGGTGAGGGGGACCCCTACTGGAAGAAGGGAATGCAACTGGCAAAGACAACCAGCGTCTACTATGAGCCTCTGGAAGAAAATATGCATTCCTCACCAGACAGGTGGGGGGGTAGACTTGGTCTTTAGGGATTACAATCCCTCCTCAGCCCAACCATGGACTTCTATGACACTTATCTTGGTCCAGTCTTGGACCTGGACTAGAGCTTTCTCTGCCTGCCTCCTCCCCAAACTGTCCCCACCCTACCTGGCTGCAGTGCTGACTGCCTTCACATCACCTGTGGGCACACGGGCCCTCTTGCCAACTCCTGACCTCCTGCTTGACCTACTGTCCAGTTCCATAGCTGCCCTGCCCCCATCTCCAGCCTGGCTTTTTCCAATCCATGCCATTCACTAGCAACACTGCCCCCAGTCCAGCAGAGCCCTGGCTCAGAAACCTCCAACCACTCCTTAGCGTCCACAAGGAAAAATGAGCTTCTTAGCTCCATGCCTGGATTTCCTCACCATCCCAGGAGCCTCCCTGATCCCTGCCATCAAAATGCACCTCCCCCCCAATTCCAAACTGTGCTGGGCATCCTAATGCACCAGCTTAACTGCCTAGAGAGAAAGGGTCAAGTTTGAGGCACTGCTGCCCAGGGCCCAGTACACAGATGGCGCTCAACGAAGGCCTGTAAAGCCTAAATTTCCCGTCCTTGGGCACAACTGCTCCTTGAGGGAGATGAGAAGTCAGACACCTCCACAGAGACAGACAGGGAGCTGAGACAGAGAAGGTAAAGCAGAATGCCTGAGACAGAGACCCACGGGGGTAGAGACAAGAGTGGCAGAGCGAAGGGGGGAGATCCAGAGAGACAAGTCTGGAAGGAAGGGACCTTCATCCAGAGACCGAGACCCAGGGAACAGAGCACAGGAGCACCGGAGAGAGTAAAAGTGTGCCCGCTAAGGCACTTTTTTTTGTTGTTAAGCAAACAAGGCCCCTATAATTTGTGTTTTGTCAGGCTGAACTTTCTGTATCAGTTTATTTTGCTGAGCAACCAATCCCGGTAAAAACACTGGAACATGTTAAAAAGGAATGGGGTGGGGAAGAGAGTCAGACAAAACAAAAAGGAGAGAACACTTGCCTGCAGGTCGGTCAACGGTCAACATGGGTGACTTAGCACAGGCCTCCACTAGAACAATCGTCCCACCCCCAGGGCCCGGTTTCAGGTGCGAGAGTTGGAAGAGGAGAGACTGCACAGAGAAGAAAGGAAAAAGTCCACTGGGGGAGGGAGTCTGAGCTGAGTGGGAGAAAGGGCCTGAGTTGCTGGGGGTGGGCGGTGGGGTGCGGGAGAAGGGCCCTGGGGCAGCTCTGCCTCCAGCCTGACCACGAGTTAAGACAAGTCAAGACAAAGCTGCTTGTGAACTGACACCTCAGAGTCCCTGCCATGGGCCAGAGCCTCCCAAAGTCAGGGACGCAGCAAACTTGTGTCCTGGGCCAGGATCCAGGCTGGGGGGCCAAGCGTGGCTGTAATTTACACTGGGGCGCTGACTCGGCAAGAGGCTGTCTGCATAAGATGGCAAACAACACCCGCCCACAGCATCCAGCTGGTGCTTAATGATGGCAGCTATCACGACCGACCACAGGAGGCGGAGGCCACAGTGCCTGCGTGCAAGTCGTGTACAAAGTCAGGGCCACGTGGCCGTGCAGGAGACGCCAGCCGGTGGGGGAACTTCTCACCATCCACTGGATTTTATTTACTCTGTATCATGATGCTACAAAAATCGCATCGTGTTCATGATTTGAGTTTTTATTTTCTGAAATGGAACCATTGTACATTGTACAAACCATATCTACTGATGGAATAAATAAGTGAAAAATTATACTGCTGTACAACACACCAAAAAAAAAAATCTTAAGGAAAAAAAAATTAGGTAACAGTGAAAAAAGGTCTTTATACCTCTAAGCAGGTCCTTGGCTGATAATGAACATTCCAAACCATGACATCGTTGGTAATGGGAGGTCACCACCCTTTGAGTCGGTCTACCGCCTTCGGGTTATGGGGCTAAGTGCCAGCACTTTGTGGAATGTGTAGCTGCAGCATCCCCAACTTCAAGTTTTTCGGGGAGTAAGTTTGCCCCGGGAGCCCTTTAGGCCGCGGGGCCTGGTGTCCGCGGAAGGCATTCGCTTAGGACCCCCGCCTCTGGCTCGCCGGCTGAAAGGTCTTAGATTCTGTGGTGGGACTGGGGGCGAGGGGTGGGGAACGGCGGCTGAGGAGCGAGCCGCGTCGGGGAAGGAAGCACGTCTGGATTTTTGCAGTCTCATCATCCCGCGTGGAAGGCCTTCCCGGCCGGCGTGGATGGAGTGCAGGGCCGCTGGCGCTCTGCCTGGCATGGCCGTGGAGGGGCCCCGTCGGTCCCGACCCCCGGCCCATTCCTACCTTCAGGCACTTCAGAGAAAAACTAATGACAGCCTCGTATCCTGGGTGTCCTCTTCGTTCATCCTTAACCGTGTCCACTCCCCTTGCCTGTCGAGAGGACCCTGCTGTTTCCACGGATGCGTGTGTGATTCTCCTTCAGCTGTCTTGCTTGTAACCTCTCGTTTCCCAAAAAAGAAGAGGAAATAAATATCCGAATTCATCTTTCATCCAAATGGAGTTTTGCTGCAAAGGAAAAACTTAACTCTAACTCTATAGGGTCTGGAGGTAAAGCCGCCTTGAGATACGCTGAGAGGTAACGCAGGACACAGTTCTCCGCAGAACTGCCTGCCTGAGGGGCAAAATTGATAAGGATTTTTTTTTTTTTAAGACAGAAACCTTTCGGCATCGCTAACTTCAACATTAAGATTTTCAAAGTTCGTTTTTTTTTTTTTCTTCCCTTGTTTCAGGAGACATTTTTGCATGAGGTATTTGAAATTCAGGAACATTTTGATTCTTCTTGAAGTGCAGGAAATAGATTGGCTCCCTTAAAAAACAAACAAGAGCCTCACCCTCAGACACTCTTAGAAATGGAATCTGGCAGACGCTCTCCACGGTGGTCAGGAGAGAGATCCACATGGGAACAAGGTGGTACCTGAATATGCACCAATTAGCCAAAACAAAAACAAACAAACAAACAGAAAAAAAGAATAAAACCACCAACAAACCCCCGAACCCTCCCTCCCCGCCATACAACTCAAAGGGAGTTGGAACTCCAGTGCAGTAAAGAAAGCTCAGGGAAAGGGTTAAGGTCTGAGGAGTCCGTGTAGGAATTAAGAGCAAACCAGGCCTCAGAACCCAACAATTAGGCAGTTTGTCCAAGGGGGGGGGGCCATCTCCATTTTAGTGAGATGAAGCTGTCCCAGTGCAGGCAGGGGATGGAGGCGGGGGAGGGACCCGGCTGCCCCTTTCTGGAGGAGCGCAAAGCTCTCCAGGTGCTCCGTGCCTCGTTTCTGGCCTTCGAGGTCCAACCCTCAAGGCCCGCTCCCCCGTGGCAGCGTCTGGGAGCGTCGGCGCATCCGGGAATGAGACACGATCCAACTGTTGGCTCTGGGAGTCGGAACGGTATGTAGAAGCAAGCGGATTTTGGATTTTGGCCGACTGCAACCTCGCCTCCTCTGCAGGTGGGGACGGGTGGAGCTGGGGGGGAGGGCGGCGAGCAGAGGGCAGCAGGTGACTGTGGATTTGAAATCCAAGCAACGTCCTATGAGAGAAAGTTCAGCACCAGCTATTCCTCCCGTCTGCTCCCAGCCTCTTCCGCCCCTTTATCGTCTTAAGGAGACAACCCTGCAGTCAGCGGCAGAAGCCAGTCCATCCTCGGAGGTGCGGGAGGACGCGGTGTGGTGGCGGCAGAGGGGGAGGTGCCAGGACAATCGAAGGGCTCTGCGGAAGCCCTTAGGGACGGTGCCCAGACATCGGAGACTCCTCGGACCCTGGAGGCTGGTGCTGTCCCCCACTGGGGCTCAGGGTGTGTCCCTCAGCCCCCTGGACCGGGAAGTCAGGCTGCCGGGGAGGTCCTGCTCTTCTGCAGCCTCGGGCTCTCCTTGTCCCTGCCTGGTCCGCTCCAGCTGAAGTCCTGGGGCAGGGAGGAGAGAGATGTGAGGACCGGGGCAATGGCTGCCTGAACTGAACCAAGAGGGCACTTGCAAGGGGAGATGCAAAACAACCAGGAAAACATGCCAGAGGTCACCTCAAGGGCACAAGGCACAAAAAAAGAAAGTGGAAGGAATCAGTTGAACAGTGAAAAGCCCCGATGAAAAAGCGAATTCCTGATCGGTACCACCCTCAGATAGCTTACATCCTTAAATAGAGAAATGGGAAAAAAAAATACAGCAGCAACACAAATGTAATCTTGGCTTCAGAGACAGTGTGCAGACGCTCCTGAGCTGTCGACCCCGCCTTCCCCGGGACAGTCACTTCAAGATTCGAGTGTTTTGCTTCACAGCAAGAAGTTCTTCAGTGTCTGAGAAGTTACGCCATTCTAGGTTTTCTTGGATTTGCACTTGGTAAACTTGAAAAGTTAGTAGTTCCCTTCGCACCCAACAGGGATCCGCTCGGGTGAGGTTGTTCTAGAATTAGGCCTGCTGATGCATCTCCCGTGAGAAGTGGATCAGAGGACTGAACTCGGTGTCTACATCTCCTCGGAGTTTTGTTGCGACGTCTCCAGTTTCATCTTTTTGGAGGGTGGCACTCCTTCCAGGTCCTTGGGGGCAGAAGAAGAAAAGAGAAACACAGGTTGAGACCCCAGGAAAGCGACTCAGGTCAGCCGGGAGGTTGCAGATCAGCCCAGGAAGGACCCAAGGGCGGGTGTCCGCGGTTCTGACCCTGTGACCCTTTCGTGGACTTAAAAAGGTTCGTGGACCCACGGGGAGCCTCACACCCAAGCTGCTCCTGTGTCCACCAAGCCCATGTCACTCATGTCTTCCAATCTCTCATCAGCTGCAGGGTAATTATATCCGCAGTTTCAGGTTTACCTCTGCAAGCTCGAAGGCTAGACCAATCTGGCCGTGTTAACAACTGCTCATCCAGGGCTCAGCACAGGTGCCCGGCCCGGGGCAGACACTCAGCACTGTGGAATGTACACAAGTCTGTTATTCTGGGGGAAGGGTCCATCGTTGCCACCAAATTCCCAAGAAGTCCCGGGACTCAAAAATCAGAAAGTTCAGGGCTTCCCTGGTGGCGCAGTGGTTGAGAGTCTGCCTGCCGATGCAGGGGACGTGGGTTCATGCCCTGGTCCCGGAGGATCCCACATGCCACGGAGCGGCTGGGCCCGTGAGCCATGGCCGCTGAGCCTGCGCGTCCGGAGCCTGTGCTCCGCAACGGGAGAGGCCACAACAGTGAGAGGCCCGTGTACCGCAAAAAAAAAAAAAAAAAGTTCAACGCTCACTCGTCTGCCTCTCCCTCGACCTTCTCACGCCACCATCCCAGGCAGCTCCAACCTGACCCACCACCCGAATCCAGCTCCTGACTTTGCCCGTCCTAACCGGTGCTCCCACAGCTGGCGACAGCACCACTGTCTGCCTGGGATACAGTGGACCCTGGAGCCCTCCCTCCTCTCCATGCCCGCATGCCCAACTCCAACTCCAGAGACCCTCGGCCCACCCCCTCTGCCCTCTGCCTGCCACCCTGTCCACACATGAGCCTCCAACCCTCATCTGGCTGGTGCAGCAGCCGCTCCACGGCCGCCCTACCCGGCCTTGAGCAGAGCCCAAGAGAGCTTCTCAAAGTAGGGATTCTACATAGACTGCTGTCCCACTGGCCTCAGAACAGAAGCCCAGCTCCTCGCCAGGCAGAGGCGGCCTCCCACTCTCCCCTCCGTCCCGCCCTCCTCGTCCAGCCTCCCCTTCCGCTCCTCAGGACGGCTCCTGTCTCCGGGCTTGTGCACCCTCGGTCCCCTCTGCCTAGAAAGCCTGCCCTCGCCTCCCTAACTTCTCAGCCCTCCACTGCCCCCCGCTTACGCCATCCAGGAGGGCACTCTGCTCCTATTAAGCATCTCCTCACTGACCCACTCCCGTCCTCCTGCGGCATGAACCGTGGCCCACCTGTGTCTGCTGTCTCCCAGCTGTGTCTCGCCCCCCCCACACCCGCCAACCCCATCGTGAGCCCCGCGAGGGCTGGGGGACCATGTCTGCTGGCTCACCCGGGCTACCTCGTACCCAGCTTACTGCCCGACACACAGTGGGTACCCAATAAATGTGAAACAGAGAGCCCTGGGCCTTGATGTAGGATGTGTATGAGTTTCTTGAGGAAAACCCTGAGAGCAGGGACAGCAGGGAGGCACCCCTCCCTTTTCCTTATTAAAGTGCTAAAAGCTCTTGCCTTCCGGGGAAGGTGGATCCCGTTCGGGTGAAGTGTCTGCAGAGCACTCGCATGGGGGGCGCGGTGGGGGACAGTATGTGAGTTTGGGAGTGGACTCTGGAGACAAGACAACTGTCCTGCGTAAGGGAGAGGGCAGGAGGGAGGGGCTGAGAAAGGGGACGGGGAGGCTTTGTTCTTTTTTAAACAGGAATGGCTGCACACCAATGCCAAGCTGTTTGCTTTAGTGCGGCGCACCCTTCGCCTTGCTCACAAACCTCGCAGCTCTGGAGACAGGTGGCATGTCTATGTGAGCATGAAAACGGCAGAAGAGATCCCATTTCAGGTCTGGGTCCCCGGAAATGGGAGTGGCGGAGGCGTGTTAGAATGGAAGACCCCTGGACTTTTCAGATGTCAGTGGAAAGCCTTGCATGCCCCCAGGGTGTGGATCAAGGTTTCAAGCTATCTTTCCTCCACTGAGTTCAAGAGGCCAGGAGACCCCAGCTGCTTCTTGGTTTTATCAGCTCTATCTACAGGAGGCTTTGACTTGTATCGTAGTTTTAATCAAATGGGCTCGTGCTATGCTCCAGGCTCTGCCTTGTGTTTTCCATTTCACATTGTGAGAATATTTCTTTGTTCTCTATCTGTACCTGGGTCAACACACTCTTTTTAACAGCTGCATAGCCGGCTGTTTTATCCATGACCCCAGATTTATTTAATCCTTCCAATACACTTAGGTTGTGGCCGATTTTCTGCCACTGCAAAGGCATCTTTCATCAACACCACCTCTGGGTCTTTGGGCCTTTGGAAGGGTGTTCTATAGGCTGAAAGGGGACTGCAGATCCAAGGGTTGGCGATGTGAAAATCTGAGAGGCACTTTCCTTTGCGGAAGGCCTGCTTGAAGGCTCCCCAGAGTACAGACAGACAGAAGTATAGACTTCTTTCTGCTACTTGTCAATTTCTCCCCAGGTATGAAAATACTCAGCAAAGTGGAAACAATCTTATTAGTTGAAGTTTTGATACCTGAGTCCTCAGACCTCTTAGATAAGCACAGAGGGCTGATGGTAAAAAAATCACCACGGAGGCCGAGGCAACACGGGTGCATCTCGTGCGCGCAGCTCTGTGTTAAGTGTGTTAGCCACATTCTCTCCTCTCGCCCGCAGCCTGGCCCCAAGACAGTTCCGTGATCCCATTTTAGCAGCCGGAGATACTGAGGCTCATGTGTGCCAAGTGAAGGCTCTGGGATTCGAACCCGGGACATTTCCTCCTGTCCACAAAGCCACCTGAGTCTGCACTGTCTGATTCAGACCAGATTGTGGCAAACAGTGATGACCCAGAAAGGGGTCCGAGCAGGGGGAGTGTTGTCGGCCGCGAAATTCCAAAGGATGATTCATCAGGCATTTAGGATTTTGAAGTCTTATCTTCCCAGCTCTAAGGGAAGTTGACTTTGGGTCACTGCGACCGGGCAGTGCTTTTGTGGACCCAAATAAACAAAGTGGTGAGGCTCAGGCTGGGATAAAGGACCCACCCCAAGGGCCAGACCCGTGTGTCTCCTCCTTCTCCATGGGCCCCAGTGACCAGCTCCGACACAGAAGGATGCTCACACATCCTGCTCAATGAGTACCAGACAGTTCCAATCGTCCAAAGAGCAAACAACGCAACAGAACAGCAAAACGCCTTTTGACGTACCCCCGACACCCCTGCGGGCTCCTGGCCGATCTGGCTGCCCCTCTGAGACCTCGACCGAGGTACCTGAGAGATTGTGGATGTCTCTGCGGCCAGACCCACATCTCCAGATGGCTGCCGTTCTACTTGCTCTGAACTGTTCATCGAGTTTTCCACTGAAGACTGTGAATTCTGCTCGTCAGAAGCATCTGAGGGAAAAAGCAAGACGACAGAAGCTGTTTTCAGACACGGGAGATGCGGAGCCAGATGGACCAACTACTAAAAATACCTGGAATTGGGTAGTTTTGTGGCCAGGCGGTCTGTCAGGACGGCAAGGAGGCTGGGGGGCTTGGGAAGTGCCTTGCTTATTCTTAGGGATCTCATTTTAAGCAGCCAGGCCCCACTCTAGCCCTGCGGCCTCTGACCCTTCCCCTTGCACACCTATTACCTACCCAATGCCCTGAGAGGCCACCTAAAGGATGCTACAGGATGCTTTGTGCTGCGTGCACCTGGCGCCCTCTGGTGGACACAGCACGCTCCAACCATCATGGCTGCTGACTCCTCCCTCTTCCTTTAGGGAGCCTGCCTTCTCCAGCTGGGGAATCCACATAGGTAACTTGCCCCTTTGTAAACATTTCTCTTAATAATATGGATATTTTTCTGATTGTCATTGCAAGAAACAGAAAATACAGAAAAAAATTAAATCACCAACTATCTTGCCATCCACAGCTACCACGCCACTAACATTTTAGAGGATTTAGAGGATCCATCTTTCCAGATGTTTTCTCCTTACATGCATACAGTTCTACACTCTCCCCAACTAGGGATCTCATAGTATTTTGGAAGACTTTCTCCAAAATACATGTCCTCAAAAACTCTGTAAATACAAGAGCCTCCAAGATGGCCGCACAGCATTCTATCAAGCAATTGCTTATTTAATGAGTCCCGTTTTGCCAGTCATTTGAGCTGTTTCTCATGCATCGGACTCCCTGCTCCCCCCACCATGTTCCTTCAGCAGAAGGAAGGTGCAGGCCTTAGCGGGTTGTGTGAGGTGATGTGGCTTTGGAAGAAGGGGGAACGGCCGTCGTACCTGAAGCTTATTTTGGGCACAGAGCGCAGGGAGGGAGCAGCCACATCACGCCCAGGGCTCAGCTCTGCTTGCATTCGAGACACCAACAACATATGTCACCCTAATGTGTAAAAAGTGCACTAAAATACTCAAGAACGCCTTACTTTCTGGGGTTTCTGAGGCAGAGGCATAACAAAGGGGAAAAAAATTCCAGGCTTAAGTTCTAAAGCAGGCAAGCAACATGGGGAAATGGGGGAAAGCAGGCAGCACTCCAGGGCTGGGGACAGGGCGGGAAGGAGCTGCAGCCCTCCTCCCAAGGAGGCTGACCCTCAGCCCATCCATCCCAGGGGAGCCCAGGGGAGCTTCAGTCAACACACGCTCTCACTTCCCCTAAACCAGCAGTCCTGATCGCTCAGGGCAGTGCCAGGCAACCCGACACCCCGCCAGGGTCTGAGCTGGGTTCTCCTGCCACCACGGGGAGGGTCAGGGGTCCACCTCACTGAGGCCCCTGGGCTATACCTACAAGCTGGTGTCTGGGGAGGGGGACACAGGGTCTAGAAACCGGCCTGGGTTCTAATACTGCCTCTGCCCCTTGTTCCTGGGTCTCAGATCCCTCACCCTCCGTCAAGTCAAGGTTGACAGTAGCCGCCCCGTTGAGCCGCTGTGAGGATTAAATGGAAAGACAGAAGTATCCAAGCAGCAAAATAATCCCAGGTGGGAGTAAATGAGGGATTATCTAGGGCAGAGAAACAAACTCCCCATAAACCTGACATATCTTTGATATTTTTAGTTTTACCTTTAAAATCCATGTAACAGCAGTTCCTCAAAAATTTAAAAATAGAATTCCTGTACGACTCAGCAATTCCATTTGTAGGATAGACCCACAAGAACTGAAAACAGGTCCTCAAACTGATACCTGTACACAAATACAGCGACACTATTCACGACGGCCAAAAGGTGGAAACAGCCCAAATGTCAATTAACGGATGAACGGATAAACAAAATGTGGTCCATCCACACAATGGAATATTATTCAGCCATAAAAAGGAATGAAGCACTGACACAGGCTACAATGTGGACGAACCTTGAAAACATGATGCTGATTGAAAGAAGTCCGCCAAAAGTCACATATTCCATGACTCTCTTTATATATATGAAATGTCCAGATAATGTTTCTGTCTCTGTCCACAGAGACAGAAACCAGGCTGGTGGTTGCTAGGGACTGGGGGGAATGGGGAGTGACAGCCAAAAGATACAGGGTTTCCTTTTAGAGTGATGAGAACAGTTTGGAACTAGACAGAGGTGATGACTGCACAACATTATGAATGTGCTAAACGGTACTGAACTGCTCAATTTAAAATGCTTCCTTTTATGCTATGGGAATTTCATCTCAATTTAAAAAAAGAAAATATCCATGTTAACCTTATATTCTAGTTCATAATATATGTTTGCTTTAACAAACCTTTGCAGCTGTTATCGTCCTCCTTATCTGTGACTACAGATCCTTTTCTGCCCTACCCGGTGGGCTTTGCAGAGTGGAGAGGAAGGTAAGGGCCCCGTTGCAGGCTTAGAAATCATGAAGGTGGCCGGTCACCCAGAAAGTCACACTAATCCCTTGACCGGCCCAAGAGCGCAGTGGGAACTGGCCTTAGAGCTGGCGGAGCGTTCCAGGCCTCACTGCAGCAGCCTGATTCTCTTAACCCAACAGCACTGGAACCAGCTCAGGGGAAATTATTTTCCGAGGGCCTAAATTTAGTCCAGGGAGTTTGGACATTATGTCATTCCCTGAACTCACTCAGCAGTAAACAAGTTCAAAGCAAGGTCAACAGCTGGCGACCAACCCGCCCTGTCCCGCAGGCAGTAGGCCCCAACCTGGGAAGGCCCGAGGGTCCGCCTCTTGTCCTTCCCGCAGGAGCTCGGCAGCCCCGGGCTGTGGGCAGGCAGGCCTGGCCGCCAGCGCGGTCCCGCCTGGTCAAAGCTGGGCAACTGTGCCGGCCCAGAGGCCTGGCCCGGCCAGGAGGGACCCCGGTGTGGCTCCCACCTGGACCTGTGATGGGGCGTGGGGTTGTCGATGGTAGGGAGAGGTTATGGAAGCACCGACCCCAGACGTAATCCCGCTGCCGAGCTCTACTGGACCCTTTAGGGCAAAGCAGCCGCACACCCCAAACATGGGAGAAACGAGGCTATGGCCAGAAAGTAAGAAGCCACTGGGACTTCCTGGCGGTCCAGTGGTTAAGACTCCCAATGCAAAAACAAACAAGCAAACAAACAAACCCAGCAAGCAAGAAGCCAGGAGTGGTCCGCACCGGGCCCCGCAGGCCCCGCCCCAGCTCCCCCAGGATCGCTCCGCCCTCCCGCTGCCCCACCCCCGCGAGCCCCGCCTCCTTTCCAGCCTCCTGAGGAGAGGCAACTTTTATTGGTCTCATCTTATGAACAAGGAAGCAGGAAGGCACGCAGGTGATGCCGCTGGCCTGAGGCCACTCGGCCAGCAAGGGTCGGCTCAGATGTGACGAGCTGTCCTGTGTCCACGGCCCCGTCCCAGCACCTCCCCCCGCCAGGCCTGGGCGAGGGGGCCCCATGGGAACGAGAGGGGATGCCCACGTGCTGTACACGGGAGAAGGCGGCGCCAAAGTCCCTGGGACAGAGTTCTCAACTGGGGACGATTCTATCCCCTGCTCCCCCAGGGGACATTTGGCCCCATCTAGAAACATTTTTGGTGTCACGACTGGGGGTGGGGCATGCCACTGGCATCTAGTGACAGGGGTGCTTCTTAATACCCCGCCACGCACAGGACTCCCCACAGCAAAGACTCATCCGGCCTCACATGCCCACAGTGCCCAGGCTGAAAGGCCCTGCTCTGCCGTTCCGCCCACCGGCTCGCTGGAGGAAGACCCCGCAGGGCCTACAGAGGGCGTGCCCTTCATCTCCACAGCCCCCTTCCAGGGCTGCGTCCTGCACACCCACTCACACCTGAGCAAAGAAGCAAAGAGGCGTGCACACAAGACTCCCTCCAGCACTGTCGGTGTAGGAAAAAGACAGAAACAACCCAAATGACCACCAACGCGGGGACTATTTAAATAAATCATGGCACATTCACGTCATTCAATGATAGGCTGGTAAAGAAAATAAGACAAACCCGTGTGTCCTAACGTGGAATTATCTCCATGGTGATGGCTAAGCGAAAGCGTTCTAAAGAGAAAGGTTATCATCTTATACAGATGCTTCTAGGTGCAGACTGTCTCTGGAAGGCTACAAAACAGACTCAGCAGTGGTCCGCCCTGAGGAAGGGGACGACCCTGGAGAGCTGGGGGCGCACTTCAATCTGCATCCTAATTCATGGTTGTTTCCCCTGTGTAGGGTTACCTGCACCCCCTTCACAGAGGTGCTCCTGGCACATGGGCATCTTCCCCCGCAGGTCCCCAGGCACTGCCCTGCAGTCCCTTCTGCCTGGGTTGCTCAGTTCCCTCCTATCTCTGCTCATCCTTTAAGACTAAGTCAGACAGCACCTCCTCTGGGAAGCCTTCCAGGCTCCCTTTCCTTACTGCATCTCACTGTGAGCTCAAAAGCCCCCTTAGGGGCCAGGCAGTGCCATGAATGAGACAAATATTTAATTCCGACACAAATAAGCTTTCTAAAGAAAATCTAAAGGAATATTCTCTTCCTCCTCAAAGAAATGTGCATTCCCCCAGCCTCTCAGCCTTTTACTTTTCCACTCCTACTAGAGAAAAAGGTTCAAGAAACATATTAACTTTCCTTTTAAATCAACAATGAGAAAAACAGGGAATTCCCTGGCGGTCCAGTGGTTAGGACTCTGCGCTTTCTCTGCCAAGTGGCCGGGTTCAATCCCTGGCCGGGGAACTAAGATCCCACAAGCCACATAGCCAAAAAAACAAACAAACAAAAACAGAAAACAACAGTGATCTCACGGTGTAATACATGGCAACTGCCTTTGGCCTCAGCGTCAGGGAGACAATAGGGTGTGGTGGGGAGTGTGGTAACTGGTGAATGTAGGTCCTCTTGGCCCTCTCTGGAGAGGCAGACACATCTCTGCTCTAGTTGGTTGCTGCTCAATGGAAGTGCAGGTCCAGTATTGCCAGATCTTCCCACTTCTCAAGAGAGGCTGGAAATCGATCTTATTTTAAGTGAAATCGCTCAACTTTTCGATTTCGGCATCGACAACCTGCTGTAAAGCACAGGGAGCTCAGCTCAGTGCTCTGTGATGACCTAGATGGGGGGGAAGGAGGTCCAAGGAGGGGATACAGGTATACATATAGCTGACTCACTTCACTGTACAGCAGAAACTAACACAACATTGTAAAGCAATTTTACTCCAATAAAAAAAAAATTTCGGCATCAAGTTCCAATTAAAAATAAAAACACCACTGGGCTCCATGGTCACACCCACACACCACATGCTCGATCTAGTCTGTCTGCGACCTCTGTAGACTGTAATTCTCAGCTTCAGTGCTTGTCTTGCCCATGAGTTCTTGGGAGTCAGGAGTGGGACTCAGCTGACTGTCACCCAGGACTGGCATGGAGTTTTGCATGGGGCTGACGTGGGTGAAGTGTGTGGAACAGAACGGAAGGGGATGTGAATGAACTCCGCAACACAGGACGTCCTTCTCCCAAGGAGATGCACGCCCTCCCCAAGCATCTGGAAGCCCGGACTCCAGGCCAGCTGCCTTGCCCCACCAGGTAAGAGCATATCAGCCCGGACCTCTCCCTGGAACCCCCAACTCTGCACTCGGGCATCTGCAGGCACTCCAGATGGCCCTGGCCCTGCCCCTCCACGCTCCACACCCCACTGGCCCAGCCCTTCCACCTCTCCCATCACAGGTGGGGGCAAGGCCGTCCCTCCAGGGGCCGAGAGTCACTCTCCAGTCCCCTCTCTCACAGCCCACACACCGCCCATCGAACACACTCTCACCTCTGCCCCCGAAACACACCTCGATATTAGACAATCAGGGACTACTGTTCAATTTCTTAGGTGCAATAATGGTCATCGTGACTACGTAAGAGAATGTCCTTATTTTTAAAAGATGCATGCTGAAGTGTTTAGAGACAAAACGTCATAAGGTCTACAACTCAATGTCAAATGGCCTCAGAAAAAAATACTTTTAAGCAAAGCAAAAAAACACAAAAAAACACAAAAAACCAAACCAAACCACAACCCCCCTCCAACAAAAACCAAAACCCCCAAAACATTAAACATTAACAACTGACGAGTTTGGCTGGTGGGTATACAGGAGAGTATTATACTATTCATTCAATTTTTCTGTATACTGGAAAATTTTTCACTTAAAGAGAATCCAGAGGGACTTCCCCAGTGGTCCAGTGGCTAAGACTCTGCGCTCCCAACGTACGGGTCCCGGGTTCGATCCCTGGTTGAGGAACTAGATCCCACGTGCCACGAATAAGAGTTTGCGCGCCCAGTGCAGCCAAATAAACAAACATTAAAATAAATAAATAAATAGAAGACTCAAGATTAAACAAATAAATAAAGAGAAGCCAGAAGCCTCAAAATAAACCAAGCTATAAATACACATATACACGTATACACACGTCCTCCGCAATCAGACCCCTTCTTACCACCTCATCAGCCACCATCCTCTCCCATCTGGACAACTACAGTAGCCCCCTCGCTGGTCTCCCTGCCTCCGCCCTGGCCTCCCCATCGCCTGATCTCAATCACAGCAACCAAGGTGATCCTTCATATCACGGCATTCAAACTCCCAAGGGCTCCTGTCTCACTCAGCATAAAGACCCGGGTCTGTGAAGTGGCCTATGAGCCCCGACACTCGAGGTCCCGCCTCCTCTCTGACCTCATCTCGCTTGTTGAGACCCTCATGCCTTCTTCCCCAGCCACGCTGAGCACGCTCCTGCCACAGGGCCTTTGCACCGCCCCCAATGTTCTTCTCCCACCTGGCTTGCTCCCTCCCCTAACCTGAGCCTCGTTTGCTCTCATGTCAGCTTCTCAGTGAGGCCTTCCCTGACCATCCTATTTAAAATGCAACCCTAACCCACTGCCCTTTCTTACTTTATAATTCTCCAAAGCACTTATTTTCCAAATATTACATTGTATGATTCTTTTTAATTGCCCCTCAAGAATATGAGCTCCAGGCATTACCTTTCTTCTACCATCACCTTCTGGGGGCCGGCACTTGGCAGGACCTCCTTAAAGACCCTTCCAACTGCCTGGCTGAAGGCTGGCCGGAGAGAGGCCCCCTCTGAGCCCAGCCCCTGAGGGCACATACCTTCGGCCCCGGGGAGCTCCTTCCCGTCGGCCTGGGTCTCATCCGCCTTGGCATCGGTGCCGTCACCGGGCGCGGCCGAGGTGGGCTCGGGGGCGGGGCTGGAGTTGCTGCTGTTCTCCTGTTTGATGGGGGAGGCGTCTGCAATGGAGCTCTGGTTGCTGTTATCATCTGCACGGGGTGGGGTGGGGGGGACAGAACCACAGCATGAAACGCCGCGGCTGCTGACTCAAGGCGTGGGGGGGGGCTCAGTCCCCCTGGCCTTGCTGCCCGCAGCCCTACAGGACGCTCTCCTGGGGGAGGAGACACCTCTTCCTCCTGAGGCCGCTGAGCTGCCCACCCAGGGCCGCCCCACACGTCCTGCGCGGGGTGGAGGCTCATCTGAGCTCCCCCTCCCTGACTCACTGAGGGGACTCCTGTGTTAGCGGCAGCCGACTGCAGACGGTGGCCCGGCACATTGAAAATCTTTGGGCCAAAAAAAAAAAAAAAAAAAAAAAGGGGGACTTCCCTGGCAGTCCAGTGGTTAAGAATGCGAGCTCCCACTGCAGGCAACACGGGTTCGGGTTTGATCCCTGGTCGGGGAACTAAGATCCTACATGCCACGCAGTGTGGCCAAAAATAAATAAATAAAACAAAATCTTTGGGGGTCACGTGAGGTCTCGTTCTGGGTGAAGAAACCAGACATCTCGTGGGCCTGGCTCTGAAGCACTGCAAAGGCCAAAGTGGTCCCACAAGGCAGCATTGTCAAACCGTTTCATCGGATCTGATCCAGCTGTGGACCAATTCCACTTGATACAAAATAAAAGGCAGAGAAAGGGCAACAAGTTCACAACAGAAAGTGGATATTCTACAGGACAACCGGCCCAGGCTTTCCAACAAGTCAACGCAACTAAAGAAAAAAAAAAAAAAAAGGAGAAGGAGAGAAGATTACTGTCGTATTACAGATTAAAGAAATTTAAGAGACCTCACAACTAGGCATGACGTATGGAATTTATCTGTACCCTGTTTTGAAGGTGCCAGCTCTGAGAGACATTTTGGGACAAATGGGGAATCTGAATACAGTCTGGAGTTTAAAAGTAAGGAATTAATTTTTTTAGGAGTGATAATGGTACAGTGGGTAGATAGAAATGTCATTTATCAGTGATGCGTGCTGAAGTGTTTAGGTACAGACTTAAGTATCATGATGTGGGGAAATGTACTTTAAAATCTTCTCGCATGGGCTGCACACAATTGTCAGAATTCCCTGAATTTTACACTCGAGAGCTGTGCATTTTTTTACTTGTAAATTGTAGTTCAATTAAAAAACTTAACACATTCAAAAAAATAGATGAGGCAAATGTGGCATAACGTTATGAAAACCTAGGTGGGTAGGCACATGGGTTTCATCATACTATTCTCTCTACTATTCTCTATTATGACATTTTTTCATAATAAAAAGGAAAAGGGGAAGAAAGTTAGCTGGGCAAGGGCATTAGGGGTTGAGCTGGGGGGCCAAGCTGGGGATCCTGGGGCACATCCCCCCCTTGCCCTGGACACCCTTTCTTGGGCACAAAGAGTCATTTTATTTTATTATTTTTTTGGCCGCACCGTGAGGCTTGTGGGATCTTAGTTCTCTGACCAGGGATCAAACCCAGGCCCTCAGCAGTGAAAGTGCTGAGTCCTAACCACTGGACCGCCAGGGAAGGCCCCACAGTTTGCCTTTTGATACTGAGTTATTCCCCAAGGGGGTGCACCATTCCTGGGGGTACTACAATACCAGGTCGATGTGTGGAGGGGACACACATCCACACACAGCAAGCTCCTATTCCAACCACCTGCTCCAAAAATCCATTCAATATATTGTCCTTGGATAGAGGACGTATCAGATATTAAACTGATAAGAACAGATACTACACTCGATCTTAGCCGAAAGGCCGAGACGCGAGCAAAGAGTCATTTTAAACTACAGATACCCATGTGGTGTTACCCTGCTTTCCTGGGCCATGCTGTGCACCTGGGATCAAGGCCATTTTTGTAAAAATGAGAGAGAGAGAAAGAAAGAAACAGACAGGGAAGGAAGGAGAGGAGAGGAAACGAGAAGCACTTCGACACATCCAGGGCACCTACTACATGCCAGGGCATTTACAGTCACCTCGTTTAATCTCAACAACCTCCCAGATGCGGAAACTGAGTCCCAGCAGCAGAGCCCCTGGGTCGGGCTGGTCTGCCCAGCCCCAAACCCCGAGTCTTTCCTCTACCTCAACCTGGTGAGGAAGCGCCAGGCAGCCCTGCAGCCCTGACTTGGTAAATTGCATCTTATTTTAAGTGTACTCTGGGGCGCTCATTACACAAAAGCATCCTCTCGTGAATTCTGGGACTTAAAAAAAAAAAAGATATAAACTCCCTCGATTCACCTTTCGAGAAAATCTCAGCCTCCTTCCTATGCCAAGATACATGGCCGTGTGTGTTGGAAGCACGGAAGGCGGAGGCTCAGCCTCTGGGTCCCAGCGTTAGGTCGTGCTCATTAAGGACAGTAAGCGCTAATGTTTAACAAGTCAGCTGCCCTGAGCCTTGCCTGGTAACCTGGTAACGGCGTGACCCTGATGCTTGGGCTGACCTCAGGTGGATCCTGGAGACAGATGCCCTGTCCCTTCATGTCCTCCTGTGGCCATCCCCCCGCCTGTAGCCTTCCAGATAACCCTAACCGGGCCCATAGCTTTCCCTGAGCTTTCACTCCCTGCAGGCGGACTTGGTCTCTCTTGGCTGCACATGTACTGAAATGGAAGGTGAGCATGGTTCCTGAGTCAGGGACCTGGGTTGCTCAGTATTCTAGATTTTTCTGGGCTAGTGGCCGTGAACTTGAATTCTGCCTCCTCCAAAAGGACTGCAGATGCCAGCACTGGCCTTTATGAACTTCCTAACTCTGCACAAGTTACTTCGCCTCCTCGAGCCTTAGCTTCACCGTCTGTACAAAGGTGGCTCATCACTGGGATTAAATGAGGTAATGCCCAAAACGGGCTGAGCAAGATGCTTGGCACACTGCGACGGCTTCTTAAATGTTAGCTACTGATACGCCAAGGCCTTTAAGGGATTATCTTATTCAATATTCATAACGACCTTGTGAAGTAGGCATTACCACCCCAAGGCTACGTGTTCAATACCTAGCCCAGGATCACGCCATGATGGGGAGATCCTAGGAGAGTCACATTAGAATCCAGGTGGGATCCTGCCCTCTGCTCGAAAAGGTTCTCACCTGTAATTCTATGAATTAACTGAAACTGAGCCAGGCCAGGGGCCTCCTCGGTCCCCAGAGAGTGGGGATGCTAACCGGTGACAGAGGGACAGGGTGCGTCCCAACTCAAATACCTATTTCTGAAAATGAAATGCATCCCGACTAAAATTATACGGCCAGTTGTTGGGTGTGTGTGTGTGTGTGTGTGTGTGTGTGTGTGTGTGTAAGACACTTTCTTGACACGTTAACTGTCAGCGAACACCCCCCCTGTGCTTCTCTGAAGCCAATTCAGCAACAAGCAAGACTCCTTGCCCTTGGAGCTTGTGACTGTTTTCCAGACTAGTCAGTTTGAGCAAATGGGGAAGTTTGCTGGCCTCCCTTCCCCCAGAGTAAGACAGCCCGGATCTGGAGGGTTACAAACTAGATCCAACCAATATTCCCTCTTGACTTACTTGTTTATTTATCTAACATCACCTTGTTGCGCAAAAAGGCTTGGGTGGTCAGAAGTACAAAGACACTGGAGCTGGGATCAAGATAGAGAAAGGCAAGTGCTGGGATCTCCTAGACCGGCAGGGCCAGGCTGGGGACAGAACAGGAGGTGAGCCTGGTGGGCCTGGAGAGGCCATGCTCTCCCCGCAGGGGCAGCTGCTCCTGTTGCAGCGGGCTGCGGCCTCGAGGAAGAACACGCCCAAGGGCTGGCAGATCTGATTTCTCAAAGGATGGGAGAAATGCAAATTTTCTGATTTATAAATATCAGAAACTCAATTTTTTAGAAACTTCTGGTTCAACTCTCTGAGGTTAGAAGTCAGGTAGTGGTTTTCCATGGTGGGTTGGGGAATGACCGGGAGGGGACAACACAGGGATTGCCGGGAACATTCTGTCCTGATTTGGGCTGGTGACAAAGGTGTGTGCAGTTTGTGAACATCTCATGGAGCCACACACTTACGACTTGTGCCTTTCCTCTCAGATAAAAAGGTAAAAAAAACCCCACCAGCAGCATCAAAACAACTGCAGACTGGCTAAAGCATGTCAACAGCCTGGATCTGATCAGTGGGACACTGGTTACAACTTTTGAAACAAGACAGCAAAGGAAGTTAGGCAGTCGATGTAGAAGGGAAGGCCCTAGGGTCCCAGACTGATTCACATGAAGTCAGAAATCCAGTTAGAGCTTCCCAGTAGCCCAAGCAAAACAGGAAATAAGAATCATTGATATGATATGTCAGGCCCAGGAGGGAAAAAGATAAGATTCCCCAAAAAAACTTCCTGGGCACATGGGGCTAACAGAACACGTCCTGTGACATTTGTGTCACTGGGTGAGAAGGTCTTATTTAATGTCTCTGGCTCATTTTATGACTCTTGGCTTTGCTGCTCTGGGAAAAGCAGCTTCTTCTCCTCTGCTGAGCCTCCTCCTTGGCACAGAAGCCTCCCGGTCCTGCCCAGCCCTCCTACCCCTCGACTGGAATGTGAACAAACCTGCTGGTAAAACAAAAACACAACCAAGTGCTGCGGGCAGGAGAGGGGCCCGGCTGGCTGGCTGGCTGCGGGGAGCTCACCGTGCATGTCCATCATTCCCGGGGAGGAGCTGTTCTCCGGGGTGGTCACCTCTGAGCCACACTTCTCATCTTTGCCCTTTTTCTTGTTCTTGTTTTTCTGGAGGAGAAAAATGATGCAGAAACCGAGTCATCAAATTGTGTGTGTGTGTGTGTGCACACACGAGTGAGACCCAGGGAGCGAGATGAATATTTTATTCCGCTGACTCATCCTGGAGCCCCCAGGGCTCTGGAGGGCTCCACTGGCCCGCATTTGAACATGTCCCAGGAGAAGCCTCACCTGCTTTGGAATCAAGGAGCCCTGTGGAGGGGAGGCTTCCGGGGCTGCGCTGGGAGGCTGCGGGTAAGGCTGCCTTGCTTCTGGGGCCAGCCCCGCAGGTATGCAAACACGCTGGCTGGCGGGAATTTCCTCTGGGGAAAAGGCCATGGTCACCCTGCCCGAAGCAGGTACAGTACAGGGATGCCAGGTAAGGGATGGAAAAGACAGCTCACACATTTCCACCATCTTCAGGCCCCTGGGACTGCCTTCCTCAAAGACAGTCAGCTGACTTCCGGCCCGACACTGGGGACCAGGTGAGGAGGGAAAGCCCAGGGGAGGAGGGAAAGGTCAAGCGGATGCTTTTGTACATGGTTCCATTTTTTACGGATGGAATGGAAATGTGGAAACAACCTGTGTCCATTGGTAAAAGACTTGTTAAACACATTACAGTACATTCACTCAACGCAGTGGGATGTGACAATCACAGAGTCCAAGTACAAGCTCTTCCTGTACTAATATGGAAGGATCCGCAGAAATATTCACATATTAAAATATTTCAGTATCTCCAAGATGTATTAAAGAAAGGTGCAGAACACGTGAACAGGATGCTGCCACTGGTGGTAAAGGAAGAGCATAAATGAGCGTGTGTTTGTATTTTTGCGTGCACAAGCTCTCTGGAAGGATAAACAAATACTGGTTGTCTCCAAGGAAAAGAGCTGGATGGGGCTGGGGGTGTTCAGCCGGGATGGGAAGCAGATGTATAAAAAGATAAGACTGTAAAAAAAAAGTAACATTTGAAGAATATGCAAACCTATAGAAACAGAAAGTAGACTGGTGGTTTCCAGGATCTTGGGGAGGGTATGCGTTTTGTTTTCGGGGTAATGAAAATGTTCTGGAATTATAGCAGTGATGGTTGCACAACTGTAAATATACCAACACTGACTGGCACACTTTAAAAGAGTGAATTTTATGGCATGTGAATCGTTTTAGTTTTAAAAAAGAGTTTTAAAGTAACAACTGAATTTTGTAACGTGTTTTACCTATTTAAGAGAAGACAATTTTCAAGAGTTCTGAAGAAAAAAAAAAAATGATGTAACCACGTCATTACTGGGTGTTTGAAAACAAGAAAAGAGGGACTTCTGTTGGCGGTCAGGTAGTTAAGGCTCCACGCTTCCAATGCAGGGGACGTGGGTTTGATCCCTGGTCAGGGAACTAAGATCCCACATGCCGCGCGGCCAAAAATAAACCAACCAAAAACAAAAACATGGAAAGTTATCCCTTCCCACTGAAGATTACCGGCCACAACCATCAGAGATTCGGATCCAGCTATCCAGGGTGAGGCCCAGGAACCTGCATTTTGTTGAGAGACTCCCAGGGGATCTAAGGCTCAGCCAGGCGCGGGACCCACCACCCTAGAGGAAGGGGGGAGGAGTATTGTACATCTTGGCTCAGAGATGACAGCGAATTAGCATCCGAGCACTGTCTGCACAGCTGTGCTGAGCTAAATTCTTCCCATATGATATACTGCCTTTGCTCTGTTGCAGAAACCCCAGGAGCTGGATGTTACTGTTCTGCAGCACAAAAGAGGGAACTAACCCAGCAAGGTGGGGTCACCCGTCTGGCATCACAGGTTAATTGGGGGTAGTCTGTCCAAATCCAAATCTTGAGGTCTTTGCCCAGCCCCAGGCTGCCCTGTCCTTCCTGACAGCCCATATATTACATTCTCTCCTTCGTCACAATCCACTTGGCACTTCCCTGATGTCTGTTTCATGCTATTCTATAATTATCTTCCCCCAACAAGATTATAAATTCCTTGAGAGCAGGGACCACATCTTCTCAAACGCAACCGGCGTTTATACAACACCTAATGATGTGCAAGGCGCAGACGTGGGCAAGAGCCAGGAGCTGCCTTCGAGGAGGCTGGCTGCACTCTGCTCTCCCTCCGGAACGGCCGGCACCAAAGGCCAGGACAGTCTATGTCGGTGCCTCTGGGGAAAGCAGCCCTGGTGGCTCCACGAACCAGCCCAGGCGAGGACCAGAGGGGATGACAAGCCCCCACGTTCTCAGCCCAGCACCGACCCACCCAGGGGCTGCATGTGATCAAAGGGTCAACAATGGAGCCTCAGCCCTGCCAGGAGACCCACGACTCGTGGGGCAGGTCACTGGAGACTGTGGAGGGAGGCTTTATCCCGCGGTTCTTTTTTTATTCTTGGCCACGCCACACGGCAGGCAGGATCTTAGTTCCCTGACCAGGGATTGAACCCGTGCCCTCTGCAGTGGTACTGTGGAATCTTAACCACTGGACCGCCAGGGAAGTCTCTGCCCCGCTTTATGGCCCCTAGAAACCTACCAATCATGCCCACTGTCACGACTGGAGGCATGTGGTCAGTGTGAACTGAGCCATCCTTGCATGGTAGGGAAGGCACTCAGGCAGGACGAACAGCCCGTGCAAAGGCCTGTCAGTGGGACCATTCTGGATTTTGACTGGAAATGAGAGCAGCTGACCTGGGGGTCTTTGAGGGTAATTGGCCTGGGACCCACCAAGCTGAAACACTATCTGTGATGCGGGGCAGGTCTGTCATCAATGCCTCCCTGAGATCAAGCACAGCCACGAGGCCTTCCTCTAGCAGTCATAGTCGCCGCCCCTCCTGGAACCCTCCCCTGTCAATGGCCCCTGCTTCTCCGCACCAAACTTTCACGCTGGGGTCACCCTTCACCAGCAGCTCCAACCACCAGAAGGCTCTCCAAGAGGGGAGAGTATATGCTTTGGAGTCAAAAGACCTGACATTTGCTGTGTGACTCTGGGGAAACGGCTTTGCCTCTCTGAGCCTGTGTCTTCCCTTGTCCAGAGTGGATGAAGAGCTCACTCCACAAAGTAGTGCCTGGCAGATGGTCAGGTGCCAGGAATGACACCACAACGATGGGGGAGGTACCCGTCTGCAGGTACCGCCAAGCCCACCGCAAAGCCCTGGTGCCCAGGGCCTCAGGGAGAGGATAACTCTGCACTAAGCAGTGTGCCCACTGGCAAACCATGGGGCTATCAGCCCTGAAGAGGTGACTTACAGGGGACATTCCCCACCTCTCTGAGGGCCAAACTCTGGGGCTGGATGATGGGGGGAGGGGTAGACACAGGTTCAGCAGCCTCTCCAGCCCTAAGCTGGGTCCTTCTGCTGCCCAAGTGGCCTTGGCCCCACGGTCCCCGCATGGTGGGTGGCAGTGGACAGCCCCCTCTCCCTGTGATGGGAGGGAGTGTGGATGGACAGCCCCACCCCAGGGGACCGGCCCCACATACTCACATCGTCAACCTTTGGCTCCGTCACAGGGACCCACTTGTAGATTCGCAGGGATGTGTCACCCACAGTCACCCACTTCTTCTCCCTGCAGAGGATGAGGAAGAACCCATTACCAGGGGGCTTCGGGGGCAGGCTCTTGCTCACGCCGGCGGGGGGCACAGGCCGCACTCCCTTGGAGCAGCTGTGACGCAGTGACAGCTCCAGGCAGGGCTGAGAGAACATCTCCGGATCACACAGACGAGGGCTTGAATCCCAGCTCTGCCGCTCGCTGGCTGGGGGCCCCTGGGCAAGTCACTTCGCCAGCCTGAGCCTCAGTTTCCCCATCTGCTAGACCACATGGGGTCGTCAATCTCTCCAGGCTGCCGCGAGTGAGACAAAGCATGTCGCATGTCGACTGCTTCCTGTGCCTGGAAGAGTGCCTCGTGAGACCGGAGGGGAGGGCGGGGCTGCCACTGGGATGATTCCTCTGGATGGAGGGAATCAGCCCCGGGTTCCTCCAGCCTTCACCCCCCCAGAGCCGGCGAACTGGGCCACCCGAGACCCTCTGGGCAGCAGACAGGGCTTCAGACCAACAGGGCATTTCCTCCGTGGGGGTGGGAGGGTCTTCCCCAAGGGCACCCAGGGGCTCACCCTGCCCCCCTCACCCTGCACCCTGCCTCTGAGGTCGTGGGAAGGGAAGCAGGAGCTGACAGCATGAGTAACCACCCCAGGCTCTTCCGGGCAAACGCCAGTTAGATCAGCCCCGGGGAATGGAGAGCAGGGGGGAACCTGGATGCCCAGTGGCCTCGGCCCCAAGGGCAGTCCCCAGATGCTGAAACCGAGGGGCTGCGAGAGGGAAGCACAGCCCCGTCTGCGGGCAGCCACGGCCGGGAGGTTGCCTGCCCCGAGACCCTATACGTCGGTTCCGAGACAGGCTTCAGTTCCAGGGTCTCAGCTCCTAACGTCTGCACAGCTGCCCCCCATCCACCCCCAGCCGCATCTTAAACTCCTGGGGCACAGTGCCCAGGGGCCCCCAGCTGCCAAAGGCAGGTTGATGGTGAGAAGCAAATCACACGCCACGAGAAGGAAAGGGGGTGACTGCTTTCCACTAAGGGTAATGATGGTAATTACCACTCTCTCCTCCTACCTCTCTGCTTCGAGCATCGTCCTTCTCTAGCTATATCACCCCAGCCTCCCAACTTCGGTCCTCGACCTCTGGCAGCCTACGAGTCAGGTCCTGTCACCTCCTGCCCCTAGTACTAGGAGTGACAGCCAGAGGCCGCGTGCCTGTGGACACCACGGCTAAGGGAGAGCCCCCCTCAGCAGGAAAGCTGGGGTTTCAACCAGGGAGCTGGGCTCTGGAGTCCACGATTTGACGGGACAGCCAGACGTACACCTGCTGTAGGTGGCATAGCGGCCGGGAGCCCTCAGCAATGTTAGCGACACGGGGTCCACCAGAGCCGAGAATTACGTGTGGCTGTGGGCGCCTCGTCCAGCCTCCCCACCAAGACCTTGGCCTTGGGTCCTCTCCTCCATGGGCAAGTAGCCCTCCCAAGCTGGTGGGACACGTTACCGCCACCTGGCACCCCTTCACCACTGGGGGTTCCGGGTGCCCAAGCACACTCAAAACCAGCTGAGCCAAACCACGGACACTTCCATACCCCAAACTGTGCCTGCGCGGGTCCCAAAGCCCCCGGCTGGCGGAAGCGAGGGCCTGGCTTTTCCTTATTCTACTATGACCATTTCTAGTGCCTTCTGTGTGCTAAGCACTGCACACACTCTAATCATCCCATAACCTCTCGCGGCAGTACCTCTCACCTTTCCTGTTTGACAGATAAAGAAACTGAGGCAGGGGGAGGTGGAGTCATTCTCCCCAGAGCCGGTGTTCAAAGCTCCATGCCGCACTGCTTTTTGGAGGAACCTCCCCTGCCCCATCCCTGCCCCGTTTAGCCCTGAGAGAATTAAACAAAGTCAGGCACCTAAGTCACCACCCACCTGTCCCCAGCCTCTCAGAGGCAGGATGGACGATCCACAACCCCAGTCTTTCCCCACCTTCATGCTGAATAATCAGCAGGTGCCTGGAAGGGACAGAGACATTCCAAGAAACAACCTTGGTGACAAAGCAACAATCCTAATGGCCATTGTGCGCTGAGGGCTTCCGTGCCAAGCACTTTACTTACATGCCCTCTCTCCCGACAATTGCCAACAGACCTGTGAGAGGGAGACTACTGTCACCCCACTTTATAGATGGGGAAATGGGAGGCCCAGAGAAGTTATACCAGTAGCTCACGGTCACACAGCTAGTCAATGGCAGAACCAGGACTGGACACGGGCTCTGACCCCTGCTATTCTGTCTCCCATGAAAAACTACTAAGAAATGACTCCACAGAGCACATCGGTGACAGAAGCTGGACAAATCACCCAAATCCCATGCAAATGGCCAAAGGCACTCATTACTCACAAGCCCCTCAACTGGCTTCTTTTGGCCCGGGCCCCAGTAGGTCAGCAAATCCAAGGCTTGATAGTGTTAAAAAAAAAAAAAAAAGTAATTGACTTGCCATACACAGGACACCTCTCAGGGCAGAAAGTATGCCAGATCTGGGCTTCGCAGCCCACACCTGAGCCAAGAGGAATGTATCAAGTGGCAGGTAGCTTCCCAGAGAGGTTACAGGCCCTGCAGGTTCGGACCTGAACACAGCTAGGTTCTGGTGCCTCCCTTGGTCCGAGTTCCCAACTCATCCCAGGGATTAGAAACCGTTCTCCAGTTGCATTTCTAGGTGTGGGCATTGAGGGGCCATGGGACAGAGGGAAGAGCATTGAGAACCCGACCTCAGCCTGGTATCCGGCCAGCAGCCACCCAGGGAGACACAGGCCCCAGAGCTCAGGGGCGAGTCACTGAGTGAGTAGCCGGTACTTCGGAGACACATCCAGGGAGCGCCGGGTGTGTCATCAAGCCAGCGGCCTGGCAGCGCCGTGGGAAATGACACAGGGACTCCAGAGAGCAGCTGAGAGTTCCCACTACCACCTCCAAATCCATCACCCTAGACCACACAGCCCCCCAAGCCCAAAGGAAGGTATTAAGCTGTACTTAATTACATCCGCAGTGGCAAACAAGTAGCCAACGGGCGTGTTTTGTCTGGCCCGCACGGTACTTTTAAAAATTTGAATCAATTACCAGACTTAAAAAAAAAAAAAGGAAGCCAGACCCCACATTAAAATGCAGATTCCTGGCCACTCTCAAAAACACGTCCTGGCCACGAGGGGCCCACATGCCCCGAGGAGCACTGACTCTCTCCAGATGGGGCCCTGGGGCTCCCTCGGATCCCCCAGGTCTCGCCACCTGCAGGCACTGGGCTCGGATTCACCACAACCACCAGGCCGCAGCCCAACCTTGCCACGAAGCTGCCCTGGGCACGGCCTGAGCCCTCCTCCTGCCTTGCTGGCCCCTGGTAACCAGGCCAGGCTTAAGTGCCTCTCTCTTCCCCACCAGGCTTGGGCTCCTGGACAAAAGAAGCAAATGAGGTCCCAGCTGTAGGAATAGAGCCCCAAACGCTCCTCCCCAGCACAGGCTCCTGTGTAAACTGTGCGCACCCTTCTCCCCAGATTCTCTAGGCCGAGGGCAATTTCTAATGTTCCCCCAAGGTCAGGTCCAAGGAAGGGCTAGCCAGCCAGGGTGACCTGACTCCCTCAAAGAGGGCTCCGAACCCCTCACTTCCGATCCACTTCTCAGGGCTAGTCCTTGATGCCGTAGGAGGCCTGGCTACAGCTGGCCTCATCCTAACTAGGCCCAGGCCCGCTTGACCTGCCCTGTGCCTGGTAGAAGGGTGCCCCTGGAAGTACCAAGGTGAGGGTTTAGGCACAGTCAAACCTCCCCCTGCCCCCAGAGACAGGCGGGAAGTCTCGGGGAACAGGCCTCTCTGTCTTCACAAGCCACCGAGGGACCCTTCAGACCACGGATCCAGGGGTCCCAGGCCTAAGCCTACTTCGAGGCTCAAGGCTTTGCCTCCCGCCCAGGGACTCCCCCTGCCCTGCTTTTCTCCGCCCACACGGGGCCTCCTAACCCTGCCCCAGCTTCCCCAAAAGGAGCCCACCATTTCGTTCTTCCTTCTTGTTCTAGCTGCCTCTCACTCCACTAACCTGCCTTGCTAGGACACAGAAAGGAGAGGAGAAACGGCCGGCAGCTACCGACAGGGTGGCCACGGCTGGCTGCTGGCTTTTTCCAGGGCAGGGGAAGGGTAGGGCTGGCAGAAGGGGGAATTTTTAGGGGTCCCTGGGACTGAGGAGAAATACCACCCTAGGCTTACAGGCTAAGTGGTATGCCAGGCACCTCCATTCTGGATTTAAAAAAACAAAACAAAACAAAACAGGATGCAGAGTTAAATTGGAATTTCAGATAAATGACGAATAATTTTTTTAGTGTAAGTATGTCTCAATTAGTGCATGGGACATACTTACACTAAAAAAAAAAAAAGGAAGTATTTAAAAATATTATTTCTTTGTTTATCTGAAATTCAAATTTAACTGGGTGTCCCGTAATTTTATTTGCTAAATCTGGCAACCCAGTGTCCCAGCCAGTGGTGAAATGCACGGTTGGTGGCCACACAGTTAATAAACAACCCCAAACCACAAGGGCTGACTGGAAGACGCATTCTGAAGGCACAGCGAGGGTGAGATTTGGCTTCTCGGGGCTGGGGAAACCCAGGAAACAAGGCGAAGCCTTTTTTTTACTTAGAATGGGCAGGAGAAAAAGAAAAAGAAAGGAAAAAAAATCAGCAAAATGCAAGTTTCTACCCCACAGTAAGGACCGCATTTAATGACTGCTCCTGTGTGCAGGATAAGTGCTTTTTGAGACATGATGCTATTCCAGAAGGGGAGAAGGTAGCACAGGAACCTCTTGTCGTGGTTAGAGAAGTTATGTGCTTAGCCCAAGGTCACACTGGAAGCCCAGCCATGAGATCCCAAAGCCTGAGGTCTTCTAGAGGACTTGACTCGTAGTTTCCCAAGACACAAAAAAGGAAGGGAGACACGTTCTCCTCTCGTCCCCCCAAACACAGGCCTCGCCAGCAGCGGGCTAAGCAACACTGAGGGCCACCACCGGCTGCTCTGGGGCCGGCAGGGTGGAAAACCCCACACAGCTCCATCTGCCCTCCCAGCAGAGCAGCTGTCAGGGTGCAGGAGCCTCCGCCAGGCTGGGAACCTGGAGCGCAAGGCCCCGCCAAGCCTCCCGCAGCACGGAAAGGCAGCTGGCCCCCACCCCTTTCTCACCTCCAGGCTGCTGACAGAAGGGACTCAGGCCCAGACAACAGCTCTTTCTTTGCACAGGCGTTCAGGCAGGGGACCACTCCAGCCTTCCCTCTGGGAATCCCGCAGGAGAGGGAGTGGTGGGCTTGTTTTCCCGTGTGCGTTTTGGCCTGCAGCTGTTTCTGCCATTTTTAAATGGCTCCAGTCCGGGCACGGGGCGCCCTGCGCACCAGGGGAGCTCCCACGGCAGGGAAGACTTGGATCTCAACTTTGGAAGGCCTTCCCTTCTCACGGTTCTGAAAATTCTTTGTCCCACTAGAGCCAAACCCAGCCCTCGGCCGGGCATCCGGCCATCTGCAGACAGCCCTTTCCATAGGAGGCCCGGGAGCACGTGGACTTTATTGATTTTCCTCTTGCCTTTTTTGTTGGGTTTGACTCAGAAAGGACAGCTAACTTGTGACACGGCTAGACTGGAGGCTAGCCCCCAGTGGTTTTGAGGGACCGAGGCGAGGCGTTACTCAAGAAATGACACCCCTAAACATAAACAGAGCCCGCCACGGGGCCTGCGGGGGTTTGCAGGCTTTAAATAAAGGGTCAGGATGAGCCCGCGGGCGCTGACACTCGAACGGCGCTGCGGCTCCTCTCCCTCCCTGACCCTGGTGAGGCCGTGGGAAAAAAATAATAAAGTTGAAATCCGGGAGCTGGGAGTTTTCAACAAGTCCGCCCCAACCTGGCGATCGGCTCGCGCCTCGGGCCTGGCCCTCGGGCTGATTCCGAGACAGACCCGGACGAGGCCGGGGAAACGTTCAGTCGTATTAATTACAACCAGGCCACGCCGGACGGAATCTCACGTGAGCTGGAGAAACCGCACGGCCGACACCGAGTCCCCCTCGCCCCCCGCGCAGAGAACAAAAACAACGGCTGTCTCCGCAAAACAAACGCAAGCTGCCGGGTTCGGACAGGCAGACGCGGCCCAGGACCGGGGTCTGGCCCCCAACATTCGCTTGCCCAGACCCCCGCGCCCGGCTCCGGGCACAGCGGGGCGGGAGGGGGGAGCCCGGAGCCCCGGGCCCCGCGGCCGCCGCCGACGTTTCCTCCTCGCGCTCGCCCCCATCTTTCTTCCTCGCCAAGAGCCCTCGCTCCAGGCAGTCCAAAGCGCTAAATTTAAACGGCTCGCGCTCTGCAAACTCCGCAGACTCGAGGGCGCCGGGCCTGGGAGGCGGGGAGCGAACGAGCCAGCCAGCCAGCCAGCCGGCCGGGGAGGAGGGAGGGAGGGAGGGAGGGAGAGAGGGAGGCCCGGCGCGGGCAAGGGCGCGGGGGCCGGCGCTGCGCCGCCCGGGGCGCGCGGGTACGAGACGGAGACGGCGGCGGCGGCCCGCTCGGTGCCTGCACAATGGAGCTCGCGCTCTCCCCTCTGCCGCCGGCATCGCGGCCCCGGCGCGCGGGAAGCCGCTTTCATGTGACTTGCACAAAACGAAATGGCTTCTGGGGCCGGCCCCGAGCCCCCCTCCCGGGAGCCGAGCGCCGCGCCGGGGACTGCCCGCCGCTCCACCGCCCGGCCCGGGGCGCCCGCCGCCTCCAGGCTGCCGCCGCCGCGCCAGGTGGGCGACAGGCGCGAGCGCACCTGGGCAGCGGCCGCGGCCCCCGCCGCGCGCAGGTGACCCGGCTCGCGCGCCGCCCGCCCTCTCCAACTCCTGGGCCCGCGGGCGGCCCGGGGCGCTGCGCCCCGCCGGCTTTTTGTATCTGGTCTCGGGGTTCGGGGCGGCCGCGGCGCGAGCCTGCAACCGAACGAGAGAACAAGCCGGCGCCTCCGCTTACCATTTGCGCACTTTCTCGATAGCCGCCATGACCCTCTTGATATCATCTTTGGCCCGGCTCCTGGTCTCGGCTCGAACCGACCTGCCCGACATGGTTCTGGCGGGGAGAGAGAGGCTGGGGGAGCGCGCCCGCCGGGTCCTGCTCGCGCTCCGCGGCGGCCACACTCGCGCCCGCCCGCCCGCTCACTCACACAGAGACACACACACAGACACACACACACACACACAGACACACACACACTCGCACACATACACACACACACACACAAAGCCTAGTGCCGCCGCGCGCCCAGGGCCCAGTGCGCAAGCGCCGGGCGGCAGCTGCACCGAGCAGGGGGAGCAGCGCCGCCGCGGCCGCCGGTAGTGCGGCCTCCGGGCGCCGCTGCCGCCGCGGGGCAGCGCCGCGAGCCTCTCCGCCCACCCGGGGGAGGCGCCCGCGACCCCACGCTCCCCGGGGAGGCGGCGAGGGGTACCCGGCGACCCCCGGCTCCGGGCACGCGGAGGGGAGGCGGGCCGGCGGACGTGCGCGCGGACACTTACTCGGAGGCCGCAGGTGCCGGGGGCTCCCCGGGAGAGGGCGGGCCGGCGGGGCGGCCGGCCGTGGAGGGAGCGCATTCCTGGGGAGCCAGCGCGGCAGCCCATCCGCTGCCCCGGGTGTGTGGCAGCGTCTGCAGTAATGGAAGTTTCCTGTGGGGCTCCCGACTTCTCCGAGTTGAAGGCGCCGATTCGGGACGCGAGGCGCTCTTGGAAAGAGTTGAGAAACGCGGACCTCTGCTGACCCTCTGCCCGGTTTAAATACGCGAGCTAGGACGTCGCTTCCCTATCCTTCGTCCTTTTGGAAAACGAGGGTGGGAGGAAAGGTGCCTGGGGTGACCACTAGAGACATCCGACCTTGCTTATGAAAGAGCTTTCGGCGCAGTAAAAGCTCGATGATTATTTATCAGCATTTCAACAGGGGCTCTTAGATCTTTCCTCCTAGTGATAAGTTGCCCTCGCCATAAATAAGGTCAGGGAGCCCACACTGGGGTTTCTGTTCGAGAACCACGAGTTGAGTTTAAGTCACTCCTGATGTAAGTCCCAGGCTCAGCCCAGGTGCTGCCACCTCACAAATGACCCTGGCAGGTAAAATGGACTGGCCAGCGACAAGGAGGACTTCTGGGCTGGTTTCTTCCCCGTGGTGCCTTACGACAGCTCCGCACGAATCTGCAATTACCAGGATAAGCCAGGGGCCTCAACCTTATGTTCAGCTGCAGCTAAATTATCTTGACCAGAGCCAATTCGTGCCCAGGTGGATGCTGGGGAAAAAGAATGACCCCGTTAGCAAGCCCAGTGCCTTGGAGATCAACTAACCCAACATCAGTCATTTTACATGGAGGGAAACTGAGTCCCAGGGAAGTTCAAGGACACAGCCATGAGCTAGATGTTTGTCTTCCGCTCATTCTAAAACCAAGCCCTTTCCCCTGAGGTTTTGGTTTGGGGGAGAAAAGCTTCTGGCGATACGGAGTGGAAGCTGCACTGCAGGCCTTTTCCTATGCATGTCCTTTTATCATCCCAAACCCCAAGTTCCTGACGTGAGGATTATATGGGAAAACATGTAACAGTGGGTCATAAGACAGCAGTCTCATACCATTGGCCCTCTGACTTACCTGGCCAGCAGATACATGCTTAAGGTTACACAGAACTTTTTAAAGCATATATTTGAATTAAAAATGGGAACATATATTTAAAACTCCAAGTACTGAATGATGAATGGACAAATGGGCATATCTATACAACAGAATATTATTCATCCATCAAAAAGGAATAAAGTACTGATACACGCCACGGCATGGATGAACTTTGAAAACATCCTAAGTAAAAGAAGCCAGTCACAAAAAGACACATATTGTATGATTCCACTTATATGAGTTATCTAGACTAGGCAAATCCCTAGAGACAGAAAGCCAGACAGACGTACGATGATATCGATGACATCTTAATAGCCGCTCCCTGTGGGGGGGGGGGATGGGGAGTGACTTCAAATGGGTACAGGTTTTCCTTTTGGGGTGATAAAAAAGTTCTGAAAGTAGGTAGTGGTGATGGCTGCACAACATTGTGAATGTGCTTTCTGTCGCTGAATCGCACACTTTAAAATTGTTACAGTGGCCAGTTTTACATTATGTGTATTTTGCCACCATACAAAGAAATCCAAATATCCAGCTTCTCTAGAGATAGCAGAAGACCTGCAAACTGGGCCCCACGTGCCACACGGCAACAGTCAGCTGGAGCCGAGAAGCCCTGTGCCCCTCAGATAGAGCTCACTAGGTCACCAATGTGTCACCCAGTCACTGTACTCATTTGTGTTACCACATGGCCCCGAAGGTGTTTGTGTGTTTGATCTCCGATTAAACTATAAGGCTCTCTACAAATGTTCTTTATAAATGTAGTACGGCACTTTTTATAGTTTCCTGTCCCCTGTGGATAGTTTTACACTTCTTTCTTTCAACAAAGCACACTTGTTTTATAGTCTGTGTCTGATCATTCTGATATTTGAAGTATCTGAGAGTCTGTTTCTGCTGGTTCTTACTCATGGTGTCCTATTTCTTTGTGATCTGTCTGGTTCTCCTTGACCTTGCTGGACATTGTATTTTAAAATTTATTTATAGGGATAATCTGAGGCCTAGAGTGAAGTTACCTTCCTCTCGAGTTGCTTTACATTTGCTCTGCCGGACTCCTGAGGGCACTGCTAGTGCAGGATGACCAACATCCAAGTTCAGGGCTCGTGGGTCCCTGGACCCCCAGGTGATGCCAATATAGGTTGCCTAAGTGAGTGAGACTGATTTGCTTATTGTACCCAGGGTGGGGTCAGTGATGTGCTGCAGCTGACTGCCAAGCCTGCGCTTCCCAACTCTGTTCAGTGACCTCCTATCAATAGTTCTGAATCAGCCATGGCGGAACATTTACGCTATGGAAATTGGCAAATGCTATAATACATCAGGACCCTTTCCCAACCCCACCAAGGGCTGGTGATAAGCATTTACCAGCACACCACTGGGCAAGGTCTCATCTCCCACCCAGTGTGGACCCTGGACTTTGATTTCCGACCTCTTGCCTCAAGAAAACCATTCACACTGAAGTTCAAATATGCCAGACTTGGCAAATATCTACAGGGTTCGAGTGGCTTCCTTGCTGGATTAGCTGTCAGGGTTCTCTTTTTCCTTCAGTTTCACCTATTCCTTGCTATCTTGTCAGCATGTGGTGGCTTTTAGGATTTTTTAAAATATGTTTTCTAGCATATGTTCTAGCATTTTTAGTTGCTTTCAGCTTGAGCGTTGGTCTGAATAACTAGTTACCAGAGACTGGAAGTCAAGCTCTCTCTGAATGTTTGTGATAATCTTAGACACGTTAAAGGAGTGATCGTGGGGTTCCAGAGGTGAGTTACTTAGTCATGGCTTGTGTCTTGACCTAACTGTGCCTCATCTGTAAAATGGGGATGAAAATAAGACCTGCCTCACAGAGTTATGTGAATTAAAAACAGTATTTGTCAGGGAAAGTGGGGGGAGGGATACATTAGGAGTTTGGGATTAACATATACACACTACTATATATAAAATAGATAACCAACAAGTACCTACTGTATAGCACAGGGAACTATACTCAATATTTTGTAATAACCTATAAGGGAAAAGAATCTGAAAAAGAATACATATATATGTATAACTGAATCACTTTGCTGTACATCTGAAACTAACGCGACATTGTCAATCAACTATACTTCAATTAAAAACAACAACAACAGGGCTTCCCTGGTGGCGCAGTGGTTGAGAGTCCGCCTGCCGATGCAGGGGACACGGGTTCGTGCCCCGGTCCGGAAAGATCCCACCTGCCGCGGAGGGGCTGGGCCCGTGAGCCGTGGCCGCTGAGCCTGCGTGTCCGGAGCCTGTGCTCCGCAGCGGGAGAAGCCACGACAGTGAGGGGCCCGCGTACCGAAAAAAAAACCACCACCGACAACAACAATAACAAAAAACAAAACAGTATTTGTCAAGAATTTAGAACAGCACTTGGCACACAGTAACTGCTAGATACCAGAAAGCATTTGTTAAATAACAGACCTGGACGATCTTTGCATCAGTATGCCCCACACTGGGGTTTGAAGTCACACTACTCTTCCTAGGCTGGTAAATTCAACCCTTACGTCACTCCTCCTCCGGGATGAAGGCTCATTCACCATGGGGTGGGAGGTGTGGGGAGGGGAAGGATAACTCTGGAACAGAGATGGAGATGGGTGATTGTGAGGAAAATGCAGGCCCGGCCCTGGCGCTTCTGGGCACCTTGGTCCTTGCCTAGCAACTTGTGACCGAGCGCTGTTTTCATAAACAGAGGTGCTTTGGTGTTTGGGGAGCAGGTCGTTAGCAAGGCCCAGCCAAGAGGGAAAACTATGAAGGGAACACTCCAACCACAGAATGAAATACAGTCCCTTACTCGGAGACAGGAACAGAAGGGATGAGCTGCGGAGGCTGAAGCCTCCCTCCTTTCACAGAAAAGGATGCTCCTGGGACTTCCCTGGTGGCCCAGTGGGTAAGACTCTGTGCTCCCAATGCAGGGGGCCCAGGTTCGATCCTTGTTCAGGGAACTAGATCCCGCATGCGTGCCACAACTAAGAAGTCTGCACGCCGCAACAAAGATGCCACATGCCGCAACGAAGAACCACGTGCTGCAACTAAGACCCAGTGCAGCCTACATACATACATACATAAATAAATAAATAAATAAATAAATAAAATATTAAAAAAAAAAAAAAGGGACGCTACCATCCGGTCACACAGCCAGTTAGCAGAGTTCGGGCCAGAGCCCCGCTCTCCTGACTGTGTCTCTGGACCGGTGCTCCCCACTCCACAGTCATCAGGATGTGGAGAGTTGTAAATCAGCCCTGTGGGAGTGCTCTCAGGACCCTCCTGTCCCTCCCCCACCCAGAGAGGACGGGTAAATATATACCAGCACGCCACTGGTGGAGCCCAACGGGATCCCGAATTATCGTAGGGAACGTCTCCCCCACAATGTGGGCCTGATGATGAATTTCAGGTAGACTGGGGAGCCATTAAAAAAATTTTCTTTGATAAATCAAATACTCCAATTTGCTTCTCTGCCTACTTTTTCTTGCCTGTAATTACAGCTCTAAAAATGGTCACCAGCTCAAATACTAATAGACTAGCAAGTTGTATATCCATGCATGCAGCCACTGGCTTGCCTAAAAGTTGGGCCACTTGAGGCCATATAGAAACAAAGAGATAGTAGATATAAAGTGCTTCAAGAGACAGATGTGTTCAGAGGTGAGACGGTGTAACGCAGGCTCTTCCAACAATGAATGATTAAACACAGAAGTCCGGTCATGACCCAGTGACCTGGAGCAGAGTTGGAATGCATCTACCAATGTGCTTGGTGAGCTCTTAGGTCAGAAATCCAGGAGGCTTCCCGAATGTCTTCTCTCGCTCCCACGTGTGCAGTCATTTTGGCCGCCCAGCATCTGAATACCCTTCCTAGTTCTGGGTGAGCCTTTGTGGATGGAGGCTGCCCCCCACTACAGAAGCTAGAGGTGGCTTGTCCCTCTTTTTCCCAGGGGGTTAGGTCCTGGGCATGGGTCCCAACCTTACCCAGGTGGATGGTCTAGTAGGTTGATTTTCTTTTTTATTGAGGTATAGTTGATTTACAATATAATATGTTTGAGGAATATAATATAGTGACTGGTTCCTTTTTCTCCGCATCTTCGCCAACATTTGTTATTTGTGGTCTTTTTGATGACAGCCATTCTGACAGATGTGAGGTGATGTCTCTTTGTGGTTTTGATTTGCATTTCCCTGATGATTAGCGATGTTGAGCATCTTTTCATGTGCCTGTTGGCCACCTGTACGTCTTCTTTAGAAAACGCCTATTCAGGTCTTCTGCCCATTTCTTTAATTGGGTTGCCAGTCGATTATTTTTAAATAATAGCTTTATTGAGATATAATTAACATACCATAAAATTCACCCTTTTTTTGGTTGGTTTTTTTTTTTTTTTTTGATGTGGACCATTTCTAATGTCTCCACTGAACCCGCCAGAATATTGCTTCTGTTTTATGTCTTGGCCTTTTTTTTTTGGCCCCAAGGTATGTGGGATCCCAGCTCCCCAACCAGGGACTGAACCCGCACTTCCTGCGTTGGAAGGCGAAGTCCCAACCACTGGACAGCCAGGTAAGTCCCAAAATTCACCCTTTTAAGGTGTATTGTGTGTGTGTGTGTGTGTGTGTGTGTGTTTTTTGCGGTACGCGGGCCTCTCGCTGTTGTGGCCTCTCCTGTTGCAGAGCACAGGCTCCGGACGCGCAGGCTCAGCGGCCATGGCTCACGGGCCCAGCCGCTCCGTGGCATGTGGGATCTTCCCGGACTGGGGCACGAACCCGTGTCCCCTGCATCGGCAGGCGGACTCTCAACAGCTGTGCCACCAGGGAAGCCCAAGGTGTTTTTTAGTATAGTCGCAGAGCTGTGAAACCATCACCACAATCAATGTTAGAACATTCTTGTCATCTGAAAAAGAAACCCTCTACCCATTTGCTGTCATTCTTTCTCCCCCCCAGCCTTAGGCAACCAAGAGTCTATTTCCTGTTTCGATGAATTTGCCTATTCTGGACATTTTACATAAATGGAATCATACAATATGTGTCCTTTTGTGCCTAGCTTTTTTTTTTTTTTTTGGCGGTACGCAGGCCTCTCACTGCTGTAGCCCCTCCCGTTGCAGAGCACAGGCTCCGGACGCGCAGGCTCAGCGGCCATGGCTCACGGGCCCAGCCGCTCCGCGGCATGTGGGATCTTCCTGGACCGGGGCACGAACCCGTGTCCCCTGCATCGGCAGGCGGACTCTCAACCACTGCGCCACCAGGGAAGCCCCGTAGCTTCTTTTATTTAGCATATTTTCAAGGTTCATCCCATGTATTAATACTTCATTCTTTTTATGGCTGAATGATATTCCATTACATGGATTTACCACATTTTGTTCATCCATTCATTCATTGATGGACATTGGGTTGTTTCCACTTTTTGGCTATTATGAATAACGTTGCTATGATGATAAGTATACAGGTTTTTGTGCAGATGTATATTTTCATTTCTCTTGGCTACATACCCAGCAGGGGAATTGCTGGGTCATATGGTAACTCTGTACTTAACATGTTGAAAAACTGCCAGACTGTTTTCCAAAGCAGCTGCACCATCTTACATTCCCACCAGCAACGTACAAGGGTTCCAGTTTCTCCACATCCTCACCCACACTTGTTATCGTCTGTCTTTTTCATATTAGTCCTGTGGCGGTGAAGCGGTATCTCATTGTGGTTTTGATTTTGACTTTGATGTCTGAGGGTGTGCAGGGGCAGCGGAGAAATGACTTCCAGCAGAAGTGGCCCTTGGAGAGCCTAAGTATCGGAGGCGCTGAGCTCCCAGTGGTGGCAGCGCCATTGGCATCCTGGCTGCCGTTGGTTCCTGGTCATTTTCAGAGCTTGCTTCTTCAGTCGCTCCATTGAGCCTATGAGTTACCTGATAGTCTTCACATAAGGTCCCTTTTCCCCTGAAGCTAACCAGAGCCAACTTCTATTGCTCCAAACCAAAGATCATGGCTGATACCCTATTTAAGCTGCCTCTCAGTCTGTATACTTATTTATCCTTCCTGAATGTCTTTTCTCTTGTTGCAATCTTTCACTTCTCCCCAAACTACTATAACAATCCCCTCGCCGTGGGCCCTTTCCCCAGCCAATCCCTCTTGCCCATCACCCAGCCCTACGCCTCTGAGATCCAAGTCTGATCCACTTCTCCCCCTTCCCTTTCATATCAAGCCTAACCTCCCTGATTCAGCACACAAGGCCAGCTATAATGTGATCACTGACTTCTCTGGGCTGCTCTCCTGCCACTGCTCCCCGGCACTGCTCAGATGGGCTTAGAGCGGCTCATTTATGTAATGTCTCCTCCACCCGCCCTGATCGCCTCCTCCTTCCTGCCCCATCTGCTCTGGACGCCCCTATGTCATATCACAAAATACTGTATTATTATTGACAGGTCTGTTCCCTCGCTACAATATAACCTTCTAAAGGGAAAGAAACATGCTTCCCGCCACATTTTATCTTAGGCCTTAGCACCAGGGCACACAGAGTTCAACTGAGGTCACTGTTAGAGGATCTGGCACAAGTTACTGCTATTCTCTCATCTATCCTCGTGAAAGGCAGAGGTGACGGACAGCACACTGAGGGAGGGGTACGTGGCCAGCTCTGGTGAAGCTTCGCTGTACACCTGGCTGCCTTTGGGATACCACCAGCGACTCAGGGGACTGTGTAGTTAAACATGGTTGTGCACAAAGGGACAACAAGATCACGGAGAAAATTGTGGTTACATCTTTTTAAAATGTCGAAATCCCTGGAAAACTAAGAAGGATGTATTGATGCCGACTCAGGGTTTAAGGTTTACGGGGCTGAAACCCACTGGGAGCTTTCCCACCTTTGTCCAGTGTCACGTGAGAGAACACACCAGCTTCAGGGCTGGTTCCTCACAAGACTTATTTATGGTCTTTCCTGGGAGCCTCTGAGCGGCAGCATACCCCATATCAAGACTCTTTGTTTTGTTTTGTTTTTAAAAGCTTCTCCAAGGTTTTGTAATTAAATTTTTTAAAATTTTATTTATGTATTTATTTTTGGCTGCATTGGGTCTTTGTTGCTGCATACGGGCTTTCTCTACTTGAGGCGAGCAGGGGCTACTCTTTGCTGTGGTGGAGGGCTTCTCACTGCGGTGGCTTCTCTTGTTGCAGAGCACGGGCTCTAGGCGCGCGAGCTTCAGGAGTTGTGGCGCACGGGCTTAGTTGCTCTGCGGCATGTGGGGGTCTTCCCGGACCGGGGCTCGAACCCGTGTCCCCTGCATTGGCAGGTGGATTCTTAACCACTGCACCACCAGGGAAGTCCCACATCAAGACTCTTTGAAAGTGAAGGAATGAGAAAGGCCAGATCATCTTCTTGAAGACTTGGCCTCCCTCCATTCCTCCTGCCCATCGCCCACGTGAAAACATTCCTGTTCGGACTCGAGAGGAAGCACCATGCAACGGCAGTGCTGAAGGAATGCCAGAGGTCGTTCTAGACTCCTGAGGACCCCACCTTGAGCCTACGTCCCTCTCTAGGGTCTGACCACACAAACCTCTGGTTCACTGAATGCTCTGGCCTTGGTGGCACTGTCCCCTCGGTCTGGAAGGTTCTCCCCACTCTTTCCATGACTGTCTCTTAACTTACAAGCCTCATCTTTGGAGAGACCGGCCCTGATCACTTAACTAAAGCACATTTCCCTCATGATATTCTATCTCATAGGCCCCTGGCTCTTCCTCTATGACCGCAGTTTGCAACGACATAGTTATGTGTTTGTTTAATCAGAGATCCCCGAAGACAAGGGCCATGCCCGTCTTGTCCACCCCTGTACCCCCAGCCCTACCGCAGTGCTGGCGCACACTCACTCTTCGCTGAATTCATGAATGAATGGATGGATGAAGTCCATCTCCGAAGCAATCAGATGCACACGGAGGAGAAGCTGGGTGGCGGCCAGCACTTTAGACAGCGCCTACACCTGATGCTCTCTCTCTGCATCAGAACCAGGGTCCACAATACCGCCCACTGCTCCCTCCACCAGGACAGACACGCTGTGGGGACTACCCTTCACAGCACACGCTGTGTGTTGTCTGAAGTGCTGGCAAAGAGCTTGTCGTGGTTGTTGGAACTAAACTCGCCCCCGCCCAAAGGAAAAAAACCCACTTGCTTTAACGACTAAGATCTAAAAAAATAAATACCATGTTTACATTGAAGTGTTTTGTGACTTCCCATCAACAAATAAGGAGAGAACAAGAGGGGGTGCAGGGCCAAACACAATGGCTCGTTCCCTTCCATGGGGGCGACCTTGGTATTGAGCTTCCCCACTCACAGCTGGTGATTTCAAACTATGGAGAAAAAGGCAGGGTTGCCAACAGTGGAGAGTGATTTTCGGGGCCTGATGCCTCTCACCTGGGCACTGATAAATACCCATGGTTATCGGCGGGGGCGAGAGGCCTGCCTCGGGCATCAGCAGCCCAGGAAACACGGTAAAGAACCCCGCGACGGGTTTACTGTCCCGCGAGCTTGGGCCCTACACTCAGCATCACACTGCCCTGGAAGAATGTTGCATCAACTCGGGTTGTGTGCCTGTGTGTGTGTGTGTGTGTGTGTGAGATATTCCTTTAAGCTAAGCTAGCAGAGGATGTTATATGACATATGAATAGGGTGGCAACTTACTGTTGAGTCCCAGTGTCCTGTGTCTATTCATTATAGTCAGTTTTGAGCCACTGCCTGCAGGGGAACCTCTGTCATCCAGATCTCTCAAGAACATGGTCAGGCCAAAAACCCCAGGGTCTAGGGCAGCCATGGCTTTAGGACACAGATCTTTCTGAAAAAAAAAAAAAAAAAAAGCCCCTTTTTGTCTACACTGTCGCGAAGCACAGCGGGTTCACAGAGGACAGCTGGCACGTGAGGCAACCCACGAGCAGGGGCCCGGACTGGCTTCAAGAGCATTGGCTTGAGAGCTGTGGGGCACAGGGCAGCTCGTGGAAACAACTCAGGGGTGGCTGAGGCAGAAAGGTGGTACAGGAATTTTTTTTTTTTTTTTTTTTTGGCCGCGCTGCGAGGCATGTGGGATCCTAGTTTCCTGACCAGGGATCGAATCCGGGCCCCGGCAGTGAAAGCACGGAGTCTTAACCACTGGACTGCCAGGGAATTCCCTCATTTTTAAATATAGTTTTGATTTTGAAATATTTTAGATTTGCAAAGGTAGTATGGAGAGTTAACACAGACCCTTTGCCCAGCTTCCCTCGTGTGCACTTTTAGGCAACCAAGATACATTGATCGAAACTAAGAAATTAAGTTTGGCCCAATGCTATCAGTTGAACCACAGACTTCCTCTGGGTTTCACCGGGTTCTTCCTAGTGTCCTTTTTCCGTTCCAGAAACCCAGGATCCTGCTTCACATTTAGTCATCGTGTCGCCTTAGTCTCCTCCGACCTGGGACAGTTTCTCAGCCTTTTCTTGTTTGTCATGACCTGGGCTTTTTTGAAGAGTACTAGTCAGGTGTTTTACACGTACGTCGTATTTGTAAAACTCCGTTGGAAAGAGTCATCCTGGCCTAGAAGGTGGAGCAAACTCCAACCTGCGGGACAGATCCGGGCTGCCGTGTCCGTGTGGTCCGCAAGCTAAGACTGGCTTTCACGTTTTTGAGTGGTTGAAAAAAATCTCAGAAGAAGAAGTTTTCACGGTATGTGGAAATTCTCATGAAATCCAAATTAGTTTCAGTGTCCACAAATTAAGTTTGATTGGAAGGGGGCCACGTTCGTTCTTTCCTGGACCAGAGTCTGTGTGGCTGCGTTTGTGCTCCAGCGGCCGAGGTGAGGCATCCACCAGCCCACTCGGCCCACAGATCCCCACTGTTTACCCTCTGGCCCTTTCCAGAGAGTCTGCTGACCCTGATGCAGATGGCCTGCGGGGGCCGGATTCACTTTGATTCAAAAGCTAAGTCAGCTATTAAAAGAGCACTGAAGCTTCACGTTCTTTCATTCAGTCGTTCCACAAATATTTATCAAGGGTCCTTTGTCAAAGCTTGCAGAGACCCCTATTTGAGCAAGTGTTAACAGATGCTAAAACCCTGGAGTCAGGAGAGATTAATTCTCATCAAACGTCTTCCCCAGTCTCAGGCACAGTTTCTGCCTGCAGTGATAATAGCTGCTGTCCTACTTTGAGCACTACGTTATGCCAGGAACACTTTTATTTGCAATATCTCTTTTAATCCTCACCACCACCCCAGGAGTTGTTCCAGGGGGAAACTGAGGTTTAAGAGATTAGCCACACCCAAGGGCACACAGGGTGCTACTAAATGGCAGAGGCAGGGTGCAAGCCCAGGCCGGCCCGGCCCTTGGGCTGGTGCTGTGCAAACAAGACATTCATCCTGCCCAGGAGGGGCCTGGGGGTCTGGAGGAGAGAGTGGGGGGCGGGGGAAGCTTTGGGTGGTTCCTGGACGATCATGGCTTTTCCACGGGCTCCTGAACTCTGGAAGCAACAGGCCAGGATGCAGAGGTCGGTAGCCAGAGGCCCCATCTGAAACAGTATTATTTTTTCAAAAGAACATCACATGGTGCTTTTTGGGGTCCAGCGTCTCACCCCTGCGTCCGATGTACAAGCCCAGCGAGACCGTCCGTCTTGGGTCTCTGCTCCCTCCATTTCTGGTGTTGCTGCTCTGCTACCCACATGGCTGGGAGAGTCTGAGCTCTCTGCTCTCTGGGCAGGAAGGCAGCCCTCATCTTCCTGCCCTGGACCCGGGTGCTGGGGCCCGGCCTCGCCACCACTTGCGTGGCCAGCAGGTGAAGACGCCTCGCCGGGGATGGAAGGTGCACGTAAGCTGCTCTTCACCCTGGTCGGACAAGCTGAGAGCTCCCCCAAGAAAAGCAGCAGCAGAAAGGGTGAGAAGGGGCGCCCGCGGCCTGGCTGGGCTGGGAGCAGGGTGGGAACGCCGCTGACACGGATGCTGCGGTCCCCTGCTATCTGCGCCTTCCCGGATGGACGGCCACCCTGACCCTCACCCTTCCCCTATCGACTCAGCACAGAGCGAGCGGCTCAGCCTGGGCCTGATGGCGGTTCCCGCTCACCAGCCCCGCCGCTGCGGGTCCAACTGCTCACGGGCCGGTTCTGCTCCAGACGATGACTCCAATATATGTCGTCAACAAGAATCAAAAAGAGGGCGCCGGACCTGATGAAAGAAGCCCCTGGTGGGTGTCCAGAGTGTATCCCATTCTGAGTTATTTTCTGAAGAGAACAAGTCACTTGAGAGTTTTCTGCTCCCTAACATGTCCCCGGGAACTTTTTAACTGGCTTGCTAGTCTGTCTCTCCTAAGCCCTCAGCAGCTGCAAAGCTGATTCACAAAGCTTGTTTTCCTTTTCGTGTTTTTCAAAAAGAACCAAATGTAAACCAGGTTGCAAAGCCCTGGAGGTATACAGTGTGACGAGCGGGCGCCGGCTGTCCCGAGGCGGTGGTGACACAGCCGCGGTGGGGGATACAGCTCTGTTCTGTGTTCCAGGCTGTCCCAAGGACCCACAGAGCCAGGTTTCCAAACGGCCGCCACGCAGGGGGCTCTGTGCCTGGAGGAGGGTGCTGCAGCCGTTCTGTTTCTCTCACACAGACCCCTGCTCCGGGGGTCAGAAACATCATCTCAAAGGCTGGTTTCTCCGGGGAAGGAGCTGGTACTGGCCGGCGGTTGTGTCGGACCAAGCACGTGTGGAGAATAACCTTTGGCCCATTTGCCTGAGTGAGACCTCATAACTGAGGACAAAACTCTTAAAATCAGACCATAACTTCCATCTGTTTATATGACGAGGGTACCCTATCTTCAAGGTCAGAATGCTGCTGAAGCCTGAGTCACGTTCCCTCAACACCCCGAGCCGCGGCGGGGAACTGCTTTCGCCTGCTACGAGTTCTGCAGCCCAGCGGAGTTCAAGGCTGCGAATCAACCACGCTGGCCTTGCGGCGCGTGCGCTGTGTGAGGGGGCGGCTCCCGTCTGCTGAGCTCTGCCCCGGGGAGGCCGGCCGGCCGTTTCTGGTCCAGGTGCGGTACACACAGGGCTCCGGGGCTGCTGTTCCGCATTCTCTCTGGCAGGTGCCACCAGCGTTAAGCATGGCCGGGGATGCTCTTCATAACGGTCGCACACAACAACTGCTCAGGGGTTTTGCTCATAAGAAGCCACAAGCCGGGGCTCTCGGGAGCCCAGAGCACCCAAAGCCCCCGCCCAATAGCAGGCTGGGATGACCCATATCAGGCCACATTAGGCTAAGGGTCCAGGTGCCACTTGAGGGGATAGAAATAAGGCCACACTTGCCACGAGGAAGGCCTGCTGCTGGCTGAGGCCCCTTCTGACCCCGGGGACCACGCCACCTTCTCATCCTGTCCAAACCCCCTCCAGGCAGCACTGCCGTGGATTAGGCATGAGAATGGCGGCCGGGGTCTCCAGACACCCTTTCCATCCAGCTGCCATCGTTTTTCTTGCCTCCACCTACTTTTCTATTTCAGAAACAGTGGAATGTCCAACTTTGTGAATTCCATTGCTTAACAGAAATTTGCTTTTAATGTCTAAACGTTCTGAAGATTAGAGTAGGGGTAGGGAAATGTGGGAAAAGCAGTGCCCTGTGGAAAAAACACACACACACAAAGTCCTTTGTGCTTCAGGCACTCCTTTCAACTTCACTGACCGTAGGATCTTGTCCAGAATCTTGGGAAATGGTTAGGCCAAGAATTTGAGTCGTGAATGTTTCTGCAGTGATTTCGTCTGGAAGTTCTTCTTCAAAGCAAATGTCTGAACCTAACCAAACAAGAAAAGAAAGCAAATGCCTTCATAACAATTAGGTTTCTAACTCAGAAGCATTTTCCAAAAATATGAGGAAATGATACTAAACAAAAGTGAGAGGAGCTTTGTACTGGGATTTGGCCCTGATTCCCTGAAAACCTTTGGGTGGAAGCTGGTTAAAATCCCTCCTTTGTGGTTTGGGTTTGGAGCACTGTTACCCAAAACTCTGCACACTTCACTGGAAAGCCTCAACTACAAGGCATCATTGATTTTACTGTTTTGAGACACTTAGGAACACTGTATACATGTGTGTGTATATAAAACAATTGGGAAAGTTACATTCTGAGATCCCAGGTACACAAGGAATGGCATAGAGGAGCTTGCAGGTTGGAAATGACCAATCAGCTCCTGGAGTCTAGAACTATCTGTGTTAGGAACTCTGTTCAATTTGAAATTGGGAACAGACAACAGAAGGAGAGGGAGAAGGAAGCCTGGTGAGGAGTCTTTGCTCCCGACCCCATGGGGGCAGCAGGGCAGCACTCGGGGTTGTCCATGGACACGTTCCAGCAAAAGGGCGTCAGTGAGCTAAAAGAAGGAGGTGGGAAATCCTCAGACAGGAAAGGAGAGGAGGATTTTTTTTTTTTGGCCACACTGCACAGCATGCGGGATCTTAGTTCCCTGATCAGGGATCGAACCCACGCCCCCTGCAGTGGAAGCGCGGAGTCCTAACCACTGGACTGCCAGGGGAGTCCCAGGATGATCTTTAAAGATGTTCAAGCTCTGGCAGCTTGAAGTCGGGCTCGTGCCTGCCTGCCGAGTCCCTGCCGCTCCTTATCCAAGGCTCTCATGACGATACCTCTTCTGAAAGAGCTTCCGAACTGTATCCTCTACTAGTGGCCAAGATTCGCCTACCCATGCTGGAAAGATGAGGACTGAATCGGGGGTATAAAGGGAAGAAACAAGGCTGGGAGACACGAAGGAAGGACGGAGCACAAGAACAAAAGCTTTCATCTCTTAGACATGACCAACACTCCCTGGTCTTTTTATAACTTATTCATGTTGCGTTCCCGACAGACTTGCTTTGTTGTGTGCATGGTATGAAGGAGAGTGGCTTGCACCAGTTAGAAGACTTAAATGCACTTAAGTCGCCAACAAATTAGTGCAGCTCAGCTACGTGTCCAGACAGAGCCCACTGTAGTACCTTTGACAGAAGAGGCTGCGGGCTCGGATTTCCAGCCCTCAGGATTCAGTCCGAACAGTGTAGCGAAGCAGTCAGACATCTCCTCTTCCGTCATGTGCTCACCTGGGCATCACAAAGGGAAAAGGGGGCTGTTCAGCTCATGGGACTGAGCCTCACGTCAGAGTTTAGCATCATCATTCTGGGGTCTTCAAGAGAATGATTCCACTGTTTCCTTGAGACCCAAAAACATTCTAGGGAGTCCCATGTTACTGTCACATAGACTTCCTTATATGGTGCTAAAAATGGGACTCCAACCCAGGGGGCTGTGTTGGGGCTTGTGCAGAGAAAGAAGACAGCACTCTGATAAAGACTGTGCTTAGCTTCATTTCAAATTCCCTCACATTAGAAGCAGCAGTTTGGCTAAGATGAAATGATCGCCCAGAGAAAAGGGCTACTTGACTTCCTCACATAAAACGATGAGGAAGGACTTCCCTGGTGGCGCAGTGGCTAAGAATCCGCCTGCCAATGCAGGGGACATGGGTTTGAGCCCTGATCCGGGAAGATCCCACATGCTGCGGAGCAACTAAGCCTGTGCGCCACAACTACTGAGCCTGCGCTCTAGAGGCCATAAGCCACAATTACTGAGCCCGCGTGCCACAACTACAGAAGCCCACACGCCTAGAGCCCGTGCTCTGCAACGAGAAGCCACTGCGATGAGAAGCCCACGCACTGCAACGAAGAGAGAAGCCTGCGCACCACAACGAAGAGTAGCCCCCGCTTGCCGCAACTAGAGAAAGCCCGAGCGCAGCAACAAAGACCCAAAGCAGCCAAAAATAAATAAATAAATGTATTTTTTTAAAAAGTACGATGAGGAAAAGAATAGGTAAAAATGAAAAGTTTTACTTTGGTGTGGTTTTATTTCACAAATGCAACCCAGTTTCGTAGTAGCTCTGTGAGGTTGATGGCTGGCACTTGTATTCCTGCTTTACGAGTGAAGGCCCTGAATCTTGCAGCTCCAGGAAGTTGAAACATAAACTGCATCCTTCTGGTTCCCGGCATCCTTCCCTTTACCCCGTGTTTGCCAGCCACGTGGGTCAGTAAGCGGCATCCTCGTGGCTGAAGTCCAGTCAAATTAGAGATGCCGGGGGGGCGTTCTGTCTCCCAGCTCAGTTCTCTCCAGTGGGAATGGCTCAAGGGTGTTACGAGATATACCTATTTAGGTATTTACCTTTGGTTTGAAGCAGTTTCAGAAAATCCTCTCTTCGAATAGCTTTATTTCCCTTTGAATTGGTAAAACCAAGAATGTCAAAGCTCCGCTGGATGCCACTCATGGTGTTACCGAAGGGTGGCCTGTGATTAAGGTAAACTTTGAAGAAATCCAGTAGGTTGATTTTGTCAATTAGTTTTCCAGTGTCCACATACTCACTAAATCTGATTTCATTAAACATATCTTCAATCTAGGAAAGAGGTTTAGGGGGAAAAAAAAAAGACCATGGTAAGCAGAAAAGACACTTTGATAGACTTCTAAGAATTGGAGAGTAACAGACAAATGTTCACCGTTAGCTTAGAACATGTATGTTATGAGTTGACTGTATCCCCCCTCCAAACAAAGATAGGTTGAAGTCCTAACCCCCAGTCCCTCAGTCCCTCAGGGCAGATGTCATTAGTTAAGATGAGGTTGTACTGGAGGAGGGTGGGCCTTTCATACAACATGACCGGTATCCTCATAAAGAGAGGAAAGAGACATTCAGGGCCAAGATGGACATGTGATGGCCGAGGCAGTGGTTGGAGGGATACAGCTTAAGCCAAGGAACATCAAAGATTGATGGTAACTGCAGAAGATAGAAGAGGCAAGGACACACATTATCCTCTACATGTTTCATAGAGAGCATGACCCTGCTGACACCTTGATTTCAGACTTCCATGAGAGAATAAATTCCTGTTGTGTGAAGCCACCCACTTTGTGGTACTAAATTTTACAGCAGCTTTGATCCACTGTCCAACTGGTCAATACTATTAGCATTGGCATGAACAGTGTTTCATTTCTTCACTTTTCACCTAAGTATCTCACAGTGTATCTACTACATCCTTGCTTTGTGAAGAAGATATTAGTTTCATTTAAAAGATGGAATCCTGGGCTTCCCTGGTGGCACAGTGGTTGAGAGTCCGCCTGCCAATGCAGGGGACACGGGTTTGTGCCCCGGTCCGGGAGGATCCCACATGCCGCGGAGCAGCTGGGCCCGTGAGCCATGGCCGCTGAGCCTGTGCGTCCAGAGCCTGTGCTCCGCAGCGGGAGAGGCCGCAACAGTGAGAGGCCCGCGTAACGCAAAAAAAAAAGAAAAAGAAAAAAGATGGAATCCTGAAGAATTTAGAAATTAGTTTAGATGAACAAGCAAATAATTCAGTGTGAAACTCAAATACAGGACCTAAGGCTGTGGTAAGTTTCTTAAGGCAACTAACTGCACCATGATTCTTTTCTCCTTTCTTTCTTTTCCATCTTTATCCTGCAATGTTTTATATACTCAAAAGATTCTATGTAACATACATACAACTTATGTGATATAATTTTTAAATTGAAGACCTAAGAAGCCATCATTCATTGAAAATATCAACACAGTTGGCAAGTCTTAAGCGAGACTAACCAAGAAAAAGAAGAGAAAAGACTCAAATTATTAAAATCAGGAATGAAAGAGGGAATACCAGTACCAATCTTACAGAGATTAAAAAGAGTATGAGCAATTATATGCCAACAAATCAGATAACTTAGGTGAAATGGACAAATTCCTAGGAAGATACAAATGACCAAAACTGACTCAAGAAGACAGAGAAAATCTAAACAGACCTATAACAAGTAAATAGATTGAATTAGTAACTTCACAGCTTCCGCAAAGAAAAACCAAGGACCAAATGGCTTCATTGGTGAATTCTACCAAATATTTAAAGAATACCAATCCCCCACAAACTCTCCCAAAAACATAAGAAAAGGGAACAATTCCCAGCTCATTCTGTGAGGGCTGCTTTCTGATTTGGAAAGTCACTCTTTGCGTATTTTCCAAATTTCCTAGAATGAGCAGAGTGCTGACATGTCTGTGGATTCAAATGGAAATGTGGCGCCAGTTAATGCAGGTCTCCACACAGGGCTCCTTGCGTAACTGGCAAAATGCAAGGAGGCGAGAAATAGAACACAGAAACAAACGAAACCACTCCCCACTCCCATCAGCCTTCTCTGTGCAGTATTTTTGTACCACGCACACTGCAGCCGGCTAAAATTCAGAAACCTGAACGGTGCCTGACAAAGGGCTAGAAATGAGTAATTTATTTTAGTGTCTACATTTGAAACTAATATGTGTCCCTCCAAATTGCAGGGTTTTGAATTTTACAGAGAGAGAGAGAGAGAGAGAGAGAATAAGAGCCACAGAAAAGTGGGAAATAATTTTTTTCCCCCAGAACCTGAACTTCTTTGGTCTGTAGGAATGAATCAGGAAGAGAATCTATATTTGTACACAATATTTATCAATAGATAGCCAATTTCTCCCTGTCCACTAAATAAATGTAGAACAAAAATGGAAAGAGCACCAGTTTGAAGCAACGCCAAATATTAGCCTGTCTGGAACAGCCTAGTGTCTTGGTCTTGCCCCAAGTATCAAGAAGAAAATACAAACTTCTTGCAGTCCAGCCATCATTTCTGTGAAAGATCTGGGGTACCTTCCTTCCACTTTTTCCCATGCATATAAAACACATGTGTCTATTTTTTTTTGCAAAACTGGTACGTGTATATATCCTTTTTTGTATCCTGCTTTTGTATCCTGCTTTTCCCCTTTTTACACTGTATCTTAGTAATCGCCTAATATTTTCAAAGAAGCCATATATCTTCAATGCAACATTCCAGGAATGGTCTTTAGATATAACATCATTGGTTATGGATACAAACGAACCGTAATTGGTACTATGCAAGTAGCTCTAATTGGTAACATTTTCATATACAGCATTTGTTGAGTTTATATTATGTACAGCTGCATGTTAAATTATGTACAATTTTGTGTATAAATAAAACTATCCAGTAGCATATATTATTTACAGATTCTACTATGTGATTTTAATACTATTAGTAAATGCATGTGCCACCACTTACTATGAGCCAAAGGAGACTGGGGCTAACACTATGATCTTTGATGGCAGACCTAGGTTCAAAACCTGGTTCTGCCATTTTCTATGTGACTTCGGGTTAGTAACTTAACATTCCTTATCCTCAGTTTCCTGTCTTGAAAAAGGGAGTAACATGGTAAACCGTTTGCAGTGGGCTGATCTGAGGCTTACCGTGACAATGTATCTAAAGTGCTGACACAGTGCCTAACACAGTCAGCACTCAACCGGCAGTAATTGTTCTTGTGATTCCTAAACTTCCTATGCCCTTGCTAATTACAATGCATGTAATTATAACATAAATTATAATTTATAAATACATAAATTATAACGTAAATGACACGTGTACTTTACAAACGCGATATACGATTCAAACTCAATTGAGAAATAGGAGACTAACCCGAAGAGGACAAAGAAGGAATCCAAACGTGCCTGGAGTTACTCACACCCGGAGCGTTCCAAAGATCTCAGGGAACATTCTTGGCACAAACCACTCTGTAGGTGACTCACCTCTTACTCTCTTTCCCCAAATGACTGGCCGAAGATCACTGCTCCACAGGCAGAGAGCCGGCAGCTTCAGCATCATGACGTCTCTTTCCCGAGCCTACTCTGGGTTAGTTGAAGAGGCAGGTGCTGCTACGTGTCTAAACGAGGTTCGTGCTTGGGAGAGGAACCTCGGAGCCCGAATGGAATGCCCAGAGCCTTCCCAGGCCCCGCGGTCGCCCAGAGCGCTCTGGCTGGCTCAGCCCGGCCTACTATTGGCATTCTCACGCCGGCCTGTCATGCACTAAGGCAGTGGTTCCTTTGATTCACCCAGGGAGCTTTAAACATTCTAAGGCCTCGGCCCCATTCCCAGAGATCCTGATTTAATTGTTCTGGGGTGGAGTATAAGCAGTCATAGTTTTTAAAAGCTCCCCAGGGGATATGAATGTGTGGCCAAGGTTGAGAAGTATGGCTTTAAGGCATGGGATCTCAAACTTTATCAGGTATCAACATGAGCAGGAGGGCCCCTTAAAACACAGACTGCTGGGGCTTCCCTGGTGGCGCAGTGGTTGGGAGTCTGCCTGCCGATGCAGGGGACGCGGGTTCGTGCCCCGGTCCGGGAAGATCTCACATGCCGCGGAGCGGCTGGGCCCGTGAGTCATGGCCGCTGAGCCTGCGCATCCGGAGCCTGTGCTCTGCAACGGGAGAGGCCACAGCAGTGAGAGGCCCACGTAATGCAAAAAAAAAAAAAGAAAAAGCACAGACTGCTGGTCTCGGGGCCACAGCTTTGAGAACCAGCTCTTACACCACAGCGGCTAGCGGAGGTGACGCTCATGCCAAAAAGAATCAGCATCCGGCTTGTGATTTTCATCACAGAGCAATGGTGGGTGGCAGCTGTGAGGCATATTCTAATTCTTCAGGCCCACATCTGTCTCCTCCATTAAGCTGTAGCAATAGTGTTCATCTCTATTTCCACAGCAGCTTTGCTCAGAGCCCGGCACATCGTGGGGGCCCAGAGAAACGTTTACTGAATGAATGAAACACCGTGGGCACAATGAGGCCATGGAAGAAGTTCTCTTAAAACTCAAAAAAAGGGGGCTTCCCTGGTGGTGCAGTGGTTAGGAATCCTCCTGCCAAGGCAGGGGACACGGGTTCAAGCCCTGGTCCGAGAAGATCCCACATACCGCGAAGCAACTAAGCCTGGGCGCCACAACTACCGAGCCTGCGCTCTAGAGCCCGTGAGCCACAACTACTGAGCCCGCGAGCCACAACTACTGAAGCCCACGCATGCATAGAGCCCGTGCTCTGCAACAAGAGAAGCCACCGCAGCGAGAAGCCCGTGAACCGCAACGAAGAGTAGCCCCCGCTCGCCACAACTAGAGAAAGCCTGTGCGCAACGAGACCCAACACAGCCAAAAATAATTAATTAAAAAATTTTAAAAAAAGGTAGAACTGTCGAGGCCGAGTATCTATTCAACAGCTTGTCATTTGAGTTATAACTTTTTTTTTTTGGCCGCGCGCCATGCAACTTGTAGGATCCTAGGTCCCCAACCAGGGATTGAACCTGGGCCCTCGGCAGTGAAAGCGCAGAGCCCTAACCACTGGACCACCAGGGAATTCCTGATTTATAACTTTTAAACATTTACACAGTCGGCCCCTGGACCTCTGCTGGTACCCATTGCCCAGGCCCTGAGACGTGAGGGTGGCCTGTCCTTGGAGGGCCGGGGTCCCCTGGCCCAGGACTGCTTTACTCCTGCCGCTGTCATTCTCCCCATAGGCCTTTGGGTTTGCGATCCTGTTGTCAGCCACAGGAAGCCACCGATGGCCTTAGAATTGTGTCTTATAATTAAGTTTTATAACCTCCCTGTTAAACGGAGAGGAACATGATACACTTGAACTGGCGCCATTCCTCGTCTTTATAAAGGGGCTCCTGGTGCGCGTCGGTTTCTTCTGTGATAGTTTCATAGACTCGCGGGCTGGAAGGACTCTCCCTCCTCCTTAGACACACCTAGTGCTCTCTAGACCGTCCCTGGCAAATGAGGAGACAGTCTTTCCTCACAGCATCCTCTTCGCCTCACACCCCCTCCGTGTGGTCCATCGCGGCGGCGTTTCGCACTGACCTGGGGCAGGGAAGGAGGGTCTGGGCAGCAGCTTCCAGGGCTGCAGATGCCTCTGCTGTTGGCGCATCACTCTGTCACTCACAACTGCCCCCCTCTCCAGTAACTATCTGCACAACAGCTGCCTCCCGTCAGGTCCTGCCCACTGGACACCGACCCAGGAGAAGGCCAGCCATTGGTGCTGGGCCACAGCGCTCTCTCCCTGCTGTCTGCCGGCCGGGGGGAGACTCAGAGATGACAACACCACCATTCCCAGCGCCTTTTATGGTGACCTCTGCCCAGCCCCTCATGGGGCCCAGGCTGCAAGCACTTCCGGGAATTCTTCCCCACCCCAGGTGAATGTTTTTAAAGGTTTTAAAATCTGAATGACAGAATTCCCTCGTGGTGCAGTGGTTAAGAAGCCGCCTGCCAATGCAGGGGACATGGGTTCGAGCCCTGGTCCAGGAAGATCCCACATGCCGCTAAGCCCGTGTGCCACAACTACTGAGCCTGCGCTCTGGAGCCCGCAAGCCACAACTACTGAAGCCCATGCGCCTAGAGCCCGAGCTCCGCAACAAGAGAAGCCACCGCAGTGGCTTCTCTTTTCTTTACTCCTCTAGAAAAAGGAGTGAAGTACTGATTATGCTACAACATGGATGCACCTTGAAAACAGTGAAAGAAGACAGACACAAACGGTCGCACATCACATGATTCCATCTATATGAAATGTCCAGAAGAGGCAAATCCGGAGATGGGAAGTAGACTAGTGGATGCCAGGGCCTGAGGAGGGGGGATGGGAAGTGACGGCTAATGGGTACAGGGTTTCTTTTTAGGGTGATAAACATGTTCTAGGATTCGATAGTGGTGATGGTTGCACAACCCTGTGAACATACTAAAAGCCACTGACTCACTTTAAATAGGTAAATTGTATGATATGTGATATATCTCAATAAAGTTGATTAAAAGGAAAAAAAATAGGGAGTTCCCCGGTGGTCTAGTGGCTAGGATTCTGCGTTTTCACTGCCTTGGTCAGGGGAGATCCCGCAAGCCATGAGGCGTGGCCAAAAATAATAATAATAATAACAAAAGGAAGAAAAATAGGGACTTCCTTGGCAGTCCGGCGGTTAAGACTCCGCACCTCCAATGCAGGGGGTGCAGGTTTGATCCTTGGTCGGGGAACTAAGATCCCACATGCTTCACGGTGAGGCCAAAAAAAAAAAAGAAATATAATACAGAGGTGAAGCAATGGCAAAGGCACGTAACAAAGCAAATGCCATCAGTTTTTAAAAATGTAATTTTCACCATGACTATGATCTATTCTTTTACCATCATAAAACCAGTAAAGATGAATATGTGCTTGTTATAAAAAATGCAAACACTGGAGATGTAAAGAATAGAAGTAAAGTGCTCTACCATTCCCCATCCCTCAGCAATAGCCAGTGTTTGATGTCCTGACTTTTGTTTGCACTAAGACCAGCCAGCTGGGGTACAGACCGCGGCCCCGAGTGGCCGTGCACGCCTCCTCATCCCCCTAAGCCTCACTGTCCTGGTTGGTAAAATGGAGGTGATAAAAGCATCTTCTTGCCGTGAGGACTAAACGCCAGGGGGGCTGGCACGGTCCTTGGCTCTCAGCGAGCGCTCAAGCGAGAAGGGCTGGTCTGCTGTTGCCGCTGTTGGTGTTATTGATATCATCAGCTGCATTCTTTTTTAGTGGCCGCGCAGCATTTTAGTATTTCTTTCTTTAGATGCTGTAAGTGTGACAACAGCAGTGCTCCCTGGAGTAGGGTTCTCAGTGGACCAGGAAGGCCTCCCGACAGCAGTGGGCCATTTCTCTCACTTTCAGGATGGAAACACCTCGTGATATTTATGCTTCAGAACAAATCCAACCCACTGAGGACCTTTCTTCAAAGTGCAAATTTCCCAATTCCCCTGGGGTCTTCATCAGAGCGGAAACTGTGCCCATGACCGTTGGCTCAAATTTCTCCTCCTCCTACGGTGGGCGGCTGTGCCACCTGGCTACGCTCCCTCCATCCCAGCTGGGACTGCCGTTTAGCCACAAAGATTAGCACACAAGGCTTGGGGAGGATTTGTTCGTTTATCTTTCTGGGTTTTGTTCTGAATACAAAAGCAATACAAGCTACTGCTTGTAGTTAAGAAAAATTAAATTCTACAGAAATGCATGTATGAGCCTCCCCTCTCCCCGGCAATTTACAGCCACGATGGTCTTCTAAGGAGAGTGGATGCGACTAAATGGGAAGTTTTTTCATTTGTAAACCCTAGAGATGGGCTTATACTGCAGATTTAGAAATAGAAGCTAAGAGCTGAACTGGCACGGCCAGCAGAGGGACGGGAGAGGGTGCTCCTCAGGGAAGGAAGAGGGGGAGCAGAGCTCGGTGGGGGGTCAAGACCAGCAAGGAAGCCCCCCTGGGGGTGGTCATCGGCACGGGGGAGAAGGTCTAATGAGTTTTAGGTAAGCTGCTGCGGAAGGCGGTTATGCGTGAATCCTTCTGGTGATTCCCAGTGTTCCAGGGAAGCTGTCTTGTGTGGGTGGGCTTTCTGTGTTTGTGGAAAAGGAGGAAGATGCTGAGCGTCACGTCTGGAATGACCTGGAGTGTGCACACGCACACGGGGGAGCCCCGAGGCCAGGAGAGCGCGAGCCCCCAGGGCAGCCCCGAGCTCAGACTATGGGTGGGAGCCAGGGCTGGGTTCCAGCTGGTACCAGAGGCCCCAGCTGACGGGGGTGATATGTAGAAAGTAGAGAGTAAAAGTTCTCACGGATCCCGTGCCTCAGAGGTCAGTGTCGTTAAAGGTTTGGAAGAAGTTCTTTCAGTTTTGCTAGGCATATATGAGATCTATATATTATTGTTAATGAAATGAGGTCATGCTTTACATACTCTTTTGCAACTTTCCTTCTGTCCTTTAACAACAAAACCAGCACATTCTTTCTGAGTCAAGAATCATACGTCAGGGACTTCCCTGGTGGTCCAGTGGTTAAGAGTCCGCCTTCCAATACGGGGGACGTGGGTTCGATCCCCGGTCGGGGAACTAAGATTCCACATGCTACGGGACAGCTAAGTCCATGCGCCGCAACTACTGAGCCCACGCGCTCTGGAGTCCGCGTGCCACAGCTAGAGAGAAGCCCGCGCACGGCAACAAAGAGCCCGTGCGCTGCAGCTAAGACCCGAGGCAGCCAAATAAATAAAATTAAAAAATAAAAAAAAGAAGAGGACAGAAAAAAAAGAATCATAGGTCAATTTCACTGTTTAATAACTATTGAGTGTAGGTGTGCCTTACTTGATTCACCCCATCTCCTATCAACGGACCTTAAGGTCGTTTTAATTTGTCACTATTACAAACTATCCCGCAGTACATCACTGTTACGCTTGCCTGAGTTTTCCTGCGGGATATACTCCTAAAAGCAGAATTGCTGGGTCCAAAGGTAAGCACGTTTAAAAAGTTAAGTGATTATTTCCTCTCCAAACCCTCCTAAACAAGGCTAAAGCTGCTGAGTATACCAAATAGTTAGGGCTACTATTCATTACTCTGAGATCAAACAATAATGTCAGGGATTCTGTCTTCCTTATTGTTTCTGCAGTCAAACATGACTGGTGAGCATATCGTTCATTCGTGTACTCGTCCGACCAAGATCTGCTGAGCCTCCACGATGTGAGCTCTTGCTGGGCACACACCTCTCTGCCAGGATTGGCCTCAATTTATAGAACTAAGTGGTCGAACTGCTGTTAATTCATTGCAAAAACCCATCAAGAATCTGTAACGCTCTGCAAGCTAAATAGAAACATAGCCACAAGTGACCAGGGGACACACGTGACGCACAGGCCCCAACACGATATTCCAAAGTCCCGGGGGGGAAAATATATCTGTAAAGCTGGAAGATGACACTTTCTCATATGTGAAATCAGCTATACAAACTGTGAAGAGCCCTAACTTAGGAACCCAAACTTAGGGTTTATAACATTATAAACATTGAAGATCTTTCTTTTTAAAAAAAAATGAAGATTTGTAAGAGCAGCCCACCTCACCTCTTTGGCTGTGTTCTGCAGAAGATGGGAATGGTTAGGGATTCTTTGGGGAGGGTTACATTCTTGTATAATTTGGCTTCAATCTACCACACTGACTAGATTCAAATCCCCAAGGCAGTTAAAATGACATAAGAAAAGATATAAATAATGTAGAGCCTTGGGGGGCTGGCTTGAGTCTGTGTTTCTAAGTCTTTCAAGTAACCAAGTGTGAAAATACTCTTATCAGCGGCACATACTTCTTCATGCCACTTCTCGGGGGAGGGGGAACAGCTGCATCTTAAGAGGAAATGTTTCATTAACCATGACGAAGCCTGGGTTTAAAAGTTTCAAAGCCCCGAAAACATTTTTATTAAAATCGCTATAAATCTGATGGAAACTAGAGATCAAAAAGTTCTCCCCTCGGAGCTTCAGATATAAACTAATTCATCAGCGAACAGTGTTTGCACTCAGATGTGGCCACATCTGGATCGGGGGCCTTCAGAAAACATCTCCAAAGAGTAAATTTATTTTTTAAGTGGATTAAAAACCCTGGACTCCAGGGGACTTATGAAGACACTGAGTGGGGCACTGAAACCCCTTTTTAGCAGCTGGTGGGGGGGGGACACAACAGTCAGTGACACAACAGTCAGTGACAACCTTGCAATGACCATTTTAATGTGGGTAAAATAATATTCCATGTCACTTTATAACATTTGTTGCAGACTAACCTTTTTTTCTGGGTACTTTTTTTTTTTTTTTTTGCCACGCTGCGTGGCTTGTGGGATCTTAGTTCCCCAACCAGGGATTGAACCGGGGCCCTTGGCAGTGAAAGCAGCGAGACCTAACCACTGGACCACCAGGGAAGTCCCTCTGGGTACTTTTTACTCATCAGCAAGATTTCGATAGGTTGTTAAGCTTTATTATTTTTGGCCAATGATAGGACAACGGAGTGAGCCTTTGGTAATTACACTTCTTACTTCTAGAGGAAGCAGAAAAACCACAGCCACTCTGTGCCACCCTCCTCCTTCAGTGATTCATGTGGCAGGTGGGTGACAGTCACAAAGGATAAACACCCAGAATTCCCTTATCGACAAAGCAGGACTGCAGAGGACACATTTACACGGGCCCAGGGTTTAAAATCAAGAATCCTGAGTGAGAAGGCTGCCATCAGCATGATGACTTTCGGCCATTTACATAAAGTCTCTTTACCAGACAAATCAAGAAAATAAAAAACTGATTTTAGAGAGGGTATTATAAACAAAGATCCACAGGGTCACAGAGACCTTCATCTAAAGGCCTTTTATAATCACACATCCAGAGACGAGGACAGGATGGATGGTGGAGGTAATAACACTGGATGGTGTTTTTTCAAACATTTAACATGTGCCCTGTACTGTACTAATCAGATACTCATTTAATCGTCACAATAATTCCAGGGGCTGGGTACTACTATTAGCCCCATTCTACAGATGAGGAAACTGAGGCTTAGAGAGGTTCAGAAACTTGACCAAGTCTCACAGCTGGCAAGTGGTTATAGTCAGGAGTCAAACCCAGAGCCACCTGACCCAGGAGCCTGTGCTCCCAGCCGCTACCCAGTGCTGCTTCCCTAGTAGGAAGGCTTGGATCTGCAGCCATCAGAGAGAGGCTCCTGAGTGCTTACAGGAAATGTGAGACATCTGGCTCATGATGGCTTTTTTTTTTTTTTTTTTGCGGTACGCGGGCCTCTCACCGTTGTGGCCTCTCCCGTTGCGGAGCACAGGCTCCGGACGCGCAGGCTCAGCGGCCATGGCTCATGGGCCCAGCCGCTCCACGGCACGTGGGATCTTCCTGGACCGGGGCACGAACCCGTGTCCCCTGCATCGGCAGGCGGACTCTCAACCACTGCGCCACCAGGGAAGCCCCCATGATGGCATTTTGGTGAGTTTCATATGAATATGATCCTTAGACACTGCAGGTAGCAACTGAGTCTTTGCGGCACTGTGGAGGAGGGCCTCTTCCCGGCTGGACTACCAGGTAAGGGGCAAAGTGGAAAATGCAGACTCCCAGGCCCCATACACTGAGATTCTGATTGGCTAGGTCTGGGATGGGGCCCAGGAATCTGATTTTTTAATAAATGCTCCAGGTAATTCTGTTGCAGGTTGCCAGTTTGGGAAACAATGTTCTAAGGAACATGCTTTAGAAACACAGCTCTAGGGAACACTTTTATGTGGGTCGCACAAACTTTACGGGTAGTTGCTTCTGTTTCTGACCATATACTTTTACAAAATGAACACTGGTCAAAAGACCTTTTGAGGAGCTTAAAGAATCCCTGACTTTTTTCTTTTTTTGGCTGCGTTGCGTCTTTGCTGCTGCACGCAGGCTTTCTCTAGTTGCAGCGAGCGGGGGTTACTCATCGTTGTGGTGCGCGGGCTTCTCATTGCTGTGGCTTCTCTTGTTGCAGAGCACGGGCTCTAGAGCGCATGGCCTTCAGTAGTTGTGGTACGGGGGCTCAGCAGTTTTGGCTTGTGGGCTGTAGAGCACAGGCTCAGTAGTCGTGGTGCACGGGCTTAGTTGCTCTGCGGCATGTGGGATCTTCCCGGACCAGGGCTTGAACCCGTGTTCCCTGCACTGGCAGGTGGCTTCTTAACCACTGCGCCACCAGGGAAGTCCCCCTGATGTTTTTAAGGTACTCATTCAAGACTCAGCTGGGTTTATGGGCTCTGAAAACTCATTTCTCCAGATGCTACTTGGAGAATAAAAGTCACCTTCCAGTCATACTTGGAGCACCCAAAAAAAGGTGATTCTGGGTAGGCCACTGAAGCCAAGGGAAATGACTGGGACCACAGCTCACATCACTAAAATGTGCTCGGACACCTAATGTGAACATTGAGTCTTAGCTGGGTTTCAGGAGTTATGTATGTTTGATGGTGAGCTGCAAAATGCTACATTTCTGGAAAACTATTTGGCAATGGGCCTTAAAGTTCATATTCTCTGACCCAGTAATTCTACTTCTAGGACTCTGACCCAGGAAAATAATCAGAGAAGTATGCAAAAACCATACACAGAGATGTGCATCACAGCCATGTCTCTGACAGCCAAAATACTTCAGACAACCTATGTGTCTGTCAACTGGGGAAGGGATCAACTGAGTATACAGCCTTTCGAAAGCATGTTGTCTATAGCAAACCAAAAAGCTTCTGCACAGGGCTTCCCTGGTGGCGCAGTGGTTGAGAGTCTGCCTGCCGATGCAGGGGACGCGGGTTCGTGCCCCGGTCCGGGAGGATCCCACATGCCGTGGAGTGGCTGGGCCCGTGGGCCATGGCCGCTGAGCCTGTGCATCTGGGGTCTGTGCTCCGCAGTGGGAGAGGCCGCAGCAGTGAGAGGCCTGTGTACCGCAAAAAAAAAAAAAGCTTCTGCACAGCAAAAGAAACGATCGACAAAATGAAAAAGCAACCTACAGAATGGGAGGAAATATTTGCAAACCACACATATCTGATAAGGGTTGATATCTAAAATACATAAGGGACTCACAACCAATAGCAAAAAGCCAAATAACCCACTTAAAAAATGGGCAGAAGACCTGAATAGACATTTTTCTAAAGAAGATATTCAAATGATCAATAAGTACATGAAAAGGTGCTCACATCACTAACCATAAGGGAAATGCAAGTCAAAACCACAATGAGCTATCACCTCACACCTGTCAGAATGGCTTTTATCAAGAAAACAAGAGGGCTTCCCTGGTGGCGCAGTGGTTGAGAGTCTGCCTGCCAATGCAGGGGACACGGGTTCGTGCCCTGGTCCAGGAAGATCCCACATGCCGCGGAGTGGCTGGGCCTGTGAGCCATGGCCGCTGAGCCTGCACGTCTGGAGCCTATGCTCCGCAACGGGAGAGGCCACGACAGTGAGAGGCCTGCATACTGCAAACAAAAACAAAAACAAACAAACTCACAGAAATAGAAACAGATTGGTGGTTGCCAGGGGCAGGGGGTGGGGAGTGGGAGAAATGGGTGAAAAGTGGTCAAAGGGTACAAACTCCCAATTATAAGATACACATGTCCTGGGGATGTAAGGTACAGCATCGGGGCTCTAGTTAACAATACAGTACAGTATATTTGAAAGTTGCAAACATAGTAGATTTTTAAAGTTCTCATCACACACAAAAAATTGTAACTATGCAAGGGGATGGATGTGTTAACTAACCACACCGTGGTAATAATTTTTTAATTTATACGTATATAAAATCACTATATTGAATATCTTAAATGCACACAATGTTATATGTCAATTATACCTTAATAAAGCCAGGGGTAAAAAGCATATTATCGAGGAATTTTCACCACATGCTCACAAAACAACAGTTACTGAGAATGTTGCTATACACGTATACATATACATACACACGTACTCTGCAAAACGTTGACGTATATACCTATATACACCATATAATGACAATCCTTTGTTTATCTATATCTAAACATAAAACAATAGAAGGAAGTCCACCAGAATGTTAATAATGATTACCTCTGAGGCATTTCTATTTTCTTCTTTACAGGTCTATTTTCTAAATCAGACAAAGTTTTAAAATTAAGCTATATCCTTTATAAATCAAGTTTTCAGAGAATTGTTAATGAAATGGGAAATGCGTATTACATAATATCAAGTGAAAATATAGGATAAAAATATATATTCAATATGGTACCCATTAGTTTTTTTAAAATTATGTGTATATATATATATATATATATATATATATATATACACATTATATATAAATCAATCCAGGAAGATACCAATAACTGTTGTCTCTGTGTACTGGGATTATAGGTAATTATTTTCTTCATTCCACTTGTGTATCTTTTCCAAACTTTCTACGATAAGAATGTGTTAGCATTTCCAGTAAGAGAACCCAATCAGTTGCATTTTAAGCCCCAGTTTCCACGAGGACCATTTCCTCTGGTCCCTGTTGGGAGCCCCTTACAGATGGGGTGTGCTACGAGGCTCTGAGGAGCGGCTGCATCTCCTGAGCTCCATCCGCAGCCCAGGATGAGCACCCACCTCGCAGGAGCAGCCCATTCACACAGGCCAGGTGAATGGCAACTACAGGGAAAGGATCACAACAGCGAGCATTTACTGAGCTCTTCCTACGTAGCCTACTCTGTGCCAAGTGCTGTGCGGGCATCAACTCTTTGAACTGGATGAGGCTGGTCCTCATGTAGCTAGGGGCCTTCTGTCTAATTCCAAAGCCCATGCTCTTACCAACATCAAACTCTGGTAAGGAATCCGCCTTACAAGAATATCTTTATGGCAAGTCTGTTTCTAAGCAGTGCATCTGCTATGCCCAGGACCTCCTTTCTGATCCATTTACGTAAGAATAGTGTTAAATTTTTACTTTGACCTATAATGATTGCTCCCTGAGGTCGTTTTTATAAATAACACATCGCACGGCTGTTCTTGTTTTCATTCTACCTACCTTCTCTTCCGATGGGTAAAAGCCAATTGCTCTCATGACAAAAGGAAGCTCCGACAGGCAGATGTGTTCCGACACCTTTCTGGTCTCCATTGTATCAATACCTTGACTACGGAGCTGAGAATAGTAAAAATAGTCTTCCAGCTCCTATGTGGAAATGAAGTGGAAACACAACATGCATTTTTGGCTTAAGTCTGAAGCAGCCATTTAGACTTCAAGGACATTTTCTAGAAAGTACATTTTAAGCTCAGTGGGGAAAACAGCTTTGGCAAAGAGCAAGAAGGTTAACCCCGGGCACATCTGTTTTACAGACTTAACTAGATGTTACCAGGAAGTGTTTACTCTGAGGATAGTTACCCTGTAGAATTTTCCTTCCCTGCCACCAGACACCAGACCATAGAATGGGGTCAGGTCTTCGCCCCCAAGAGAAACTGCTGCCTCCAGGGCACTAGAACAATGAGAGAAACATCGTTATTAGCCAGCAGTCAGTCAGGAACACAATGCACCGCAAGGCTGCCCAGCTGCGGACCTCCGGAGGGTATTACAGCGAGGATACGATTAGGGTCTCTGTAAACTTGTTAAGTAAATTCCCTCCAAAATGAAGCTGCAAATGGAAAATTCAATTTCAAGTGTGGAACCCGGTGGTACAGGGCACCCGCCTTAATGACGATGATATTCTCTCGTGGATGACAGGGCAGATGCCTGGCAATTTGTCTGAAATCTCTGGGGGGAGGGAGGGAGGGAGGGTGGTGAGTCCACAGTCTCCCCAGTGGCCCTCCTGTAACTTTAGATCTGCATGTGACCAGAGCCAGAAGAATGGGACGTGGCACAGGTGGATGGCCGTCGCTAATTGCTTCCATAAAAACTCTGGAGGCCGCAAGGGACCCACGCCAGTCAGATAAAAATAGCCCTCTGCTCTCTAACACAGGGTCAGATTTTTCCAAAAATAGGCCCTTTAAGTGGTAAGAAAACCTACTTTTTGTATGAGGCTGACTTTACCTCATACAAAATGCTAATAATAATATGAAATCATCTTAATAATCCACTAACTGGATTTTTGCTAATCAGACCATTAGCCGCTTTGTAGGGTTATTAAGACACACTTTGTGCAGACCATGGCGGGGAAGTGGTTATGTATACAGAAGCTGGAGTCAAAGGGACATGCCTGTGAGCCCTGGCTCTGCCACTTGCAAGCAGGGTGATCATGGGCAAGTGACTTAACCACTCAGGGCCTCAGCTTCCTATTCTGTAAAATGGAAATAATTACAGGGTCTGCCTCAGGGGATTGTTGTGAGAATTAAAGTGAGTGCACAGAAAGGATTCCACATGAAGCCCTTTATTTTTCTCCTGTGATGAATCTTTGTTGAGGTGTGGGGTTGATGCGAATCCCAGCCCCAGCACATTACTCCGTAGCTTGGGCAGATCACTGAACCCCTTGGAGCTAGTTTCCAGATCTGTACAACAGGGATACCAACAGTGCCTACGTCACAGGATGGCTGTGGGGACACATCAGACAATACATGGAAAGCCCAGGGCCTGGCTCAGGACTATGATTACTGTTGAACTGGGTGTTGAGGTACACCTACAGCTCTCCTGCAAGAGTCAGCCACAGAACAGTCCTCGGTCCTCTTGTCACAGCCCCGCACAAGCCCCACCCAAGCAGGCTGCGTGAGGTCCATGGAGCTGGTGTACTCTCCAGGTGGGCCTGGGGTCCAGGCGGGCCTGAGGACCGTCTCCAGTAGGGCTCAGTCTTCACCTGGCTCTTGGCTCTGATATTACCCATCGAGGCAGGTGTCCAGCTGAGAGGGCTCCCGCTCTGTGGCCTCCAGGCCAGGCCCAGGCCCAATCCCAACAGGCTCTGAGGGCAGTGAGGCCACTATTGGCCATTTGATTCTGAAGCAGGGCCAGGTAAAGGCCCAAGTGACATGGAGGAGCCTGTCACCACCTGGAAGGCCCCAGGGGACAGACTCACAGAGCTCTGGATTCTCTGGGAACGGTCCTCCAGCAGTCAGGACTACACCATGTCCCCTGCTTCCTGGCCACTGTCAGCTCAGCTGACCTGAGATAGAGGGACAGGGCTGGGCTTGTCCCACCAGAGCTCGGGCAAGAGACTCCCTCTCTCTGGTGTGAAATCTGGGGACTGTCAGTGGCCGAGTTCCCACTGAGTGACGAAATTCAGCTCTGCAGAGAGTGACAGCAACAGCAGAGGCAAGCTGAGAGCAAACGCTGAGGGCGGGCTGGTCTGCTCTCCCCGCAGTACGGTGACCCGAGACCCCAGGACCCGCTCGTAACTTCCCCTTTCTGCCTAAGTTGGGTTCTAATGCTTGCCACAAAAAAAGAGGTCATTGAGGCACAAGATGGAGGTACATTTATTGAAAACCTACTGTGTGTGTGCCCAGAAATATACTCAGTGCTGTGGGGAATGAGCTAAAGCCCAAGAAACAGTGAGCACAGCAACCAGCATATAGCAAGAGCCCAGTAAATGCTCCCCAGGGGGGGAGGGGGAGGGGGAGGAGGGAAAGCAGGGGGAGGAGAAAGGGCACCTAACCCCAAGATCTGGCCCTTCACTTCCCCGTGAGCTCAAACCAACAGATGGTCCTTACTTGCCAAATGTGTTAGAGTTGCACCTCCTACTCCTGGGCCTTACACACCATCTGTCGGGGCTTCAGACCAGGGTAATGAGCAGAACTGAAAGTCTTCCGGATTCACGACAAAAAAATTTATAAATAGACTTTACTGTTTAAGAATACATCAGTTTTATGTTTTTCACAGTTGTTACTGTAAATACCTTGTGCCTGTTCATGGATTATTTTATTCTAAAATATTTTGTCAAATGTGTATCAACCAAATTAAAAACAAAGGCTTTCATGTTAGCAGCAACAACAACACAACAAAAGCGGGGGGGGCTTCCCTGGTGGCGCAGTGGTTGAGAGTCCACCTGCCGATGCAGGGGACACGGGTTCGTGCCCCGGTCCCGGAAGATCCCACGTGCCGCGGAGCGGCTGGGCCCGTGAGCCGTGGCCACTGAGCCTGCGTGTCCGGAGCCTGTGCTCCGCAACGGGAGGGGCCCCAACAGTGAGAGGCCCGCGTACTGCAAAAAAAAGGGGGGAGGAGGGAGGGGGAGAGGAGGGGGAGGGGGGAGGGAGTGGGAGAGGAGGGGAGGGGGAGAGGAGGGGGAGGGGAGGGGAGGGGGAGGAGGGGAGGAGGAGGAGGGGGAGGGGAGGGGGAGGAGAGGAGGGGGATGGGAGGAGGAGGGGGGAGGAGGGAGGGGAGGGGAGGGGTGGGGGAGGAGGGGAGAGGGGGAGGGGGAGGAGGGGAGAGGGGGAGGAGGGGAGAGGGGGAGGAGGGGGAGGAGGGGAGAGGGGGAGGAGGGGAGGAGGGGAGGGGGAGGAGGGGGAGGAGGGGGAAGAGGGGGGAGGAGGGGGAAGAGGGGGGAGGAGGGGGAAGGGGGGGAGGAGGGGGAGGAGGAGGAGGAGGGGAGGAGGGGAGGAGGGGAGGGGGGAGGAGGGGAGGGGGAGGAGGGGGAGGGGGGGAGGGGGGAGGAGGGGGGAGGAGGGGAGGAGGGGGAAGGGGAGGAGGGGAGGGGGAGGAGGGGAGGGGGAGGGGGGGAGGGGGAGGAGGGGGAGGAGGGGGAGGAGGGGGGAGGGGGAGGAGGGGGAGGGGGAGGAGGGGGAGGAGGGGAGGGGTGGAGGGGAGGAGGGGAGGAGGGGAGGGGTGGAGGGGAGGAGGGGAGGAGGGGAGGGGAGGAGGGGAGGAGGGGAGGGGGAGGAGGGGAGGGGGAGGAGGGGAGGGGGAGAGGAGGGGGGGAGGAGGGGGAGGAGGGGAGGGGGAGGAGGGGGAGGAGGGGAGGGGGAGGAGGGGGAGGAGGGGAGGGGGAGGAGGGGGAGGAGGGGAGGGGGAGGAGGGGGAGGAGGGGAGGGGGAGGGGACGAGGGGGTAGGGAGGAGGGGGAATAGCAATGGTAGAAATCACCACCCTCAAAACAGCGCTGAACATGGTGATAATATCCCCATTTAACAGACGGAGAAACTGAGACTCAGGGAAGGGAAGGGACTTGCCTCAGGTCATACAGCAAGTAGTAGGGGAGGTGGGATTTGAATCCAGGTCTTTCTGCTCTTGTCTGAGCAAGGCAGCAGGATTACAGGGGGGTGTGAGGTTGAGCACAAAAATGGGGGATTTTAAAACAGATGCCAGACAAGGAGAGAAAGAGGGTGGCCTGCCAGACAAGACAGGGGGAAAGATGAGGGAAGGGGTCTCCCAGGGGAAGTTTGAGATGCTGCAATGATAGTTTGGGGGGCCTAGGAGTGCACTGGTTAAAATAATGTGAACGTGAGAGGACTTATCATCTTCATTTCACCCTACGACTCACCATCAGTAGATCTGGTAGGGAATTTTGTTTGTTTACTTGTTTAGGGTTTTTATATTTCTTCCCATTAGTGAAGCACTGAACATATTAAAACACCAGAAGCAGCAATGAAGTGCTAATTAGTTTATAATGATCTTTTGTCCCTGAAACAGATTAAACTGAAATTCTCAGAAGCCTGGACTCTGGCCATGCACAGGAAAGCTACTGGAAAGTGGGTGCTTTTTTTTTTTTTTTTTAAATCTCTACTAGTGCAGATCCCAAGATGATTGAGAAGAGGACAAAAACGAAAAAAGGAAGACTCTGTTCTCTCACCAGGGTGTTGCTTGCCCCATCAGTCCAGGTAACAGGCTAGTGTCCAAGAATTAAGCAGCTCATTCTGGGGATGTGATCAGGAGGTTCTTTTCAAGGGGAGAGCTCACCTCCAGCTTCTAAATTCCCAAGATCTGCCCTCTTAGGTGAAGGCAGAGGTGAAGGTCAGAGCTGCAAATGCAAACTGAAACCCCCGCGGTTCCAAAGCGGATTAACCTGGCTGTTCTTGCTCCTATTCAGGTTAAGGGGCGAAGCTTCGATGTCTGCACAGAAGAAGGATGTGCACGTGGCAGACAGTAAGGGGTTTGCTTTTACTGGGAGCCATGAATCAGGTTCGTTCTTTTAGGAAGCTTGGTGTCTCCCAGCTGCTTTTACCCAGCTCCTCAATGGGACCCTGGCTGAGAGGCAGGGGCTTGGAGAAGGTGGTCAGGCAAGGAACTGGCTCTGCCCTGGGGCTGCTCGCTGAATATGGGGAGATGAGAGGACCACCACAGTGGGTGCCCCCTTTTTTAGTAACAAAGATCCTGAGCTCATAAGCAAATGCCTTTATAAGGAAGAAGAGACAAAAGGAAATGATTAATTTGCTGAGTCCTTATCTCTGTGCTGTGTGCGTTACATATATCAGCCTACCTGATCCTTACAAGGATCCTGTAAAAGTCCCTGTTTTTACCCCCATGTACCCTCATTTCACAGACAAGGAATCCAAAGATCAGAGCTGCTAAGAAACCTGCCCTCGGGCCCACAGCTAGCAGAGAGTAGGCTTCAGATTTGAACCCTTGTCTCTTTGACTTCAAAGTTTGTCTCTTTGACTTCAAAGTCTGTGTCTCTCTGATGCTCAACCATGCAATTCTCCAGCCTCGCCCTAGGCAGAGATTCTCAGCTCAGGGCAGGGGGGTGAGAAGAGTAGACTGAAAATACACATTTCAAACGATACTCTTACTATTTCTGTAACACACTCTTTGGAGATTCAGGCTAGATCTCTCTAACTGGTGTGAATTTGCAGGCGGCGACAGGGTGAGAAGTAACTCATGGGGCCCGGGTGAGCAAGGTGGAATCACATGGCCTCACCTGCAAATACCATGGGTCCCTGGGACAGAACAGTAACCTTTTGTCTGCACATTAATATGAGCGGGTGTCGCAGGGGAGCACGCCAAAGGCAATGCCTGAGTCTTGGCTATCTTTGTACCCGCAGGCCTAGCACAGTGCTGGCATGTTGTAGGGGTTTAATACCTGCCTGCTGTTCCTGAGTGAAAAGAAGGGGTCCTCCACTTGACACCCTTCTTATGGGGCCAAGCTTCTCGCTGCATCACGTACCTTAAATTGATTTCCCACTGCACCACCGACCGGTCCTGCCCCTCCTGCTGTGAAGGTGTAGCGGCCGTCATAGGAAACGTCCATTCCAGCTGCCCCGCTGGGGTGACATATAAGAGCAGATGTCTTATGTGGGTTGCCATCAACTGGTAAGATCTGAAGTCCAACCTAGGAAGGAAGATGTAACTAGATATTCAGACTCAGATAACCGGGCCCCAGGCCGGGCCTGGCAGGGTCACCTGTAACCTCCAGATCTGTTTAAGGGAAGGACCTGTGTATCTAGAACCAGACATACTCAGTGTGTGAGAGCTGCATTTCACATGGCTGGGGCTTCGCATACACTGTGCCCTGCACGGTGGTCCCTTGGGAGAAGAGACGCAGGTTCCACCAGGGACACAGAAAGGAAGCTTCCCTCCTATCTTCATGGTCACATGTCCAGGCTTTTCCAGGACAATTCTGGCATCTTATGATTTTACGCCTTCCCATATAGATTAGTCATCAAATATACAACTAAGTGTAACTAACTTGTATGTCTTTATAAGATTATTTCCTTGTAAAGAAATCAGAAAAGAAAAACCCCTTGGTGGACCATGTGTCTTGTACTTTTGGGAGTAGAGAAAATGAGGTGACTCTTCTGAGAGTCATTCCCGCTCATTCATGGCCATTTTCACTGTGAAGCAGGATGGGAGTCGCGGGCTTGGCTGTGAAAGCCGGCGTTCTTGAGTCTTGCAATACCTGAGACTGCCTCCGGCTCCAAGTACACGGTCACCTTACGGGCAGAGAGCAAAGGGCTGGTACCTTGTCCCTGTTAATAAACACCATGTAGCGCTTCTGAAGTTCCAGAGGGGTTTTCACTGGAGGATTTGTATCTGCTCAATGGGAGATCCGTAAACTGGCCCGAGGAGTGTCTTTCTGCAAGAGAAAAAAGGAACGCTTTCTAAATTCCACAAATCCCAACGCAGGTTTTATGACTCACTCCCTTTCACGTTGCCCTATACTTTTTAAATTCTGAATTTCCTGTCTTGCTGCTAAGCTCATTGTAAGAACCTCTCCCTCAACTGCTAACAGCGGCCGTAAATAAGGGGCAACAGCTCCAAACGGCAAACTCTCTGGGGAAACTCTGCTTGTGAAGGATGCTCTTCACAGCCACGGCTCTGACTTTCCTCCTTGACAGCTGAGTGAAGGGAACATTATGCCCTCGAGAACGTGCATGCGAACAAGGGATGGAAAAATGCTGCAAGGACGGGAGGAACGTCAGCAGGGTGCGAGGAAACACCCCCATCCCCACAGCGGGGCAAGACCTCAGCCTGGTGTCCAGACAGCTGACAGCAGGGTCTACAGGCAATGCGCGGATCCCCAAAAATCCATCTGCGCATAAAACTGTAATGAATCGCACCCTCGCAGCAGAACGACTTCTGAATTCAGGACACTCTTACGCTAATTAGGAATCTGATCTCAGGGGAGGCTCCCGGACAGGACCTCAAGCCCAGAGGTGGATTTTCCCTGAAGCTGGCCAGACTTGAGCATCTTCCTTGCACACATACCTCCTGAGGCCTGGGAGGGGCACTAGCCACTTTTTATTCTTTTTTTTTTTATATATATTTTTTACAGTATATCCTTGTAGCTTATTTTAATTAATTAATTAATTTATTTATTTTGGCTGTGTTGGGTCTTTGCTGCCACACGCGGTCTTTCTCTAGTTGCCTGCGAGCGGGGCTCCTCTTCGCTGCGGTGCATGGGCTTCTCACTGCGGTGGCTTCTCTTGTTGCAGAGCACAGGCTCTAGGGCGTGCGGGCTTCAGTAGCTGTGGCCTGTGGGCTCAGCAGTTGTGGCTCGCGGCTCTAGAGCGCAGGCCTTAGTAGTTGTGGCACACGGGCTTAATTGCTCCACGGCATGTGGGATCTTCCCGGACCAGGGATCAAACCCTTGTCCCCTGTATTGGCAGGTGGATTCTTAACCACTGCGCCACCAGGGAAGTCCCCACTTTTTATTCTTAATTATATATATATATATTTTTAAAAAGAGGACCCACAAAGCAAATACACTTCACACCCCACAAACTTGGGTCTGCCCTAGGGTAAGGACGGTAGCTATTTCATCTTATTATATTTTAAGCCCCTCATCGTTTGGATGTGTTTTCTCCCCGTGTCCCCTGCACCCAGCCCGTGTCTGGTGGGAAGAGGAGACGCTCCTTGTATGTCTCTCCTGAGCACCTCTCTGTGCCAGGCACCATGACGGGAGGTCGGGACTCGGAAATGAGTGAGATTTTGTTGCTAACCTCACAGCCTGGCAGGAACAACAGACATGGAAGCACCCATGAGGGGAGAAGTGAGATGACAGGCAAATTCCCGGCACAGAGCCTGCACTGAGGAAGGAGTGATGGGACATCTATGAGGAGACATCTGAGCTGAGTTTGGAAGGGGTGAATTGGAAAGGCAGAGAAAATACGGAGGTAACGGAAAAACAGGGCAGTGGGCACAGGAGGTCAAAGGTATGGGACGTGGACTATTGCTTGAAAACTGCAGAAACCGTAAAGGAAAAAGAAGGCTGGTGGTGGAGGGAGGTAAAACCGAAGAGGTGAGCAGAGGTGAACTCTGAAGGCGGACTTGACCGTGACCACTGGGCTGCAGGACGCAGGAGAGTATCAGGCTGGACGACCCAGCATCAGGTTTACGTGCACAGAGGATTGAGGTGAAATGGTAAAAACACTAAAACCAGCTGGTAGACAATGCATCGGCTAATTATAGGTCACCCTTCTCTAGTCGTTTGAGTAGAAATGTTTAAGGACTTTCCTCCAATATCATTGAGTGGGTATGAGGCAGGGAAGAGGATGGTTAAGAGCACAGGCTCTGGTTTGAATCCCAGCTCTGACCCTTAAAAATTAGGGGCAAGTTGTGGAGAACTGGAACCCTTCATATATTGCTGGCAGGAATGTAAAGTGGTGCAGCTACTTTGGAAAACAGTCTGGCAGTTCCTCAAATGGTTAAATATAGTTACCATATGATCCAGCAATTCTACCTCTAGGTCTACATCCAAGAGGAATGAAACAGATGTCTACACAGAAACTGATACACAAATGTTCATAATAGCCAAAAAGTAGAGACGACCCAACTGACAACTGATGGATGAATAGACAAAATGTGGTCTGTGGATACAATGGAATACTATTCAGCCATTAAAAGGAATGAAGAACTGACACAGGCTACACCATGGATGAACCTTGAAAACATGATGCTAAGATGCAAGACACCAAAAGTCACATATTATATGATTCCATTTACATGAAATGTCCAGAACAGACAAATCCATACAGACAGAAAGTAGACTGGTGTTGCCAGGGGTGGAGCAGTGGGGGATCAGTGGGGAAAGGACGTGAATGGGGAGTGACTGCTAATGGGTTTGGGGTATCTTTTGGGGGGTAATGAAAATGTTCTTGAATTAAATAGTGATGACGGTTATACAACTTTGTGAATATAGTAAAAAGCCACTGAAAATGGTAAATGTTATGGTATATGAATTATACCTTAATTTAAATTATAAATAAGCAAAAGAAAAAAAGTCAAGCTAGTCAACCCCTCTGGGCCTCAGGTCCCTCACTGGTAAAATAGGGATAATGACAGTATTTACCCCATAAGACTGTAGTGAGCACTAAATAAGTTAATATATATAAAGCACTCAGAACGGTTCCTGGCACATAGTAGGAGCTATATAACTGCTACCTAGTACTGTCAAAATTTCTAACAATTTCATAAAATTAATATCTTTTTCTTCTGATTGAAAACATTTTACATATTCATTGTGAAAATTTTCAAGTATTGAGACATGAAGTAGAAAATCTACCCATAACTCTACATGGCTGCACCATTTATCCCAAGATAATCACGGGTAATAGTTTGGTGTATGCGACTCGAGGATTTCTTTTATATATATTCTAGCCCATATAATTATAATTTCAGATGAAAATATATAAGCCACATAAATATAATTTTAGATGAAAATATATTCATGCATATTTGGCAATTTGCTGTATCTCATATTATGCCTTGGAGATATTTCCGTGTTACTATGCAGAGAGCTATCATCTCTTTTTTCTCTTTTTCCTTTTCTAAAAGCAGCATCATGTTTCAGTGTACTGACGAGCCATCATTTAACTAATTCCCTATTAATGGACATTTGGATTGTTTCCATTTTTAAAAATATTTTCAAACAAGACATCCTTTTACTTATGTCTTGGCATCCTGTGTGAGTACTTCTGTGGGCTACATTCCTAGAAGTCAGAAGACAGGCTATAATTTAATAGAGAGTAACAAACTGCTGTCCCCACACCCCCCAACCCCGTCCACCAACAGCCGGTTGGTTCCCTTACACCCTTGCCAACGCCGGGCGCTATCCATCATTTTTATCTTTGCTAATCTGATTTGTGAAAAATGATGTCTTGTTTTCATTTGCATCTTTGATGTACTGGTAAGCATCTGCTCATAGGTTTTATTGGCCTTTGTCTGTGAACTGCCTCTTCACGTTCTTCCAAATGCTTTTAAATGCATTTTTTAATCATTTTGGATGTATCATCAAAAGGCAATTCCTTCCCAATTAAGTTGTGGTTACAGGGCTTTATTGTTCCTACAACTTAAAAGATGCTTTATGCAAAGGTGTTTTTACTTTGGAACTATGAGAATGTTTAACTAGATAGAGGTGGTAGTTGCACAACATTGTGAATGGACTAAATAACAGTGATTTGTTCACTTTAAAATGGTTGGTTTTATGTTATGTGAATTTCACCTCAATAAACTATTTTTTTAAGAAAGATGCTTTATACTAATTTCCAATTGATCTTCAACGGCAGAAACTCCTAACTTCATGGCTCTAAATGAAAGCACTAATTCGAAAAGATATACACATCCCTATGTTCATTGCAGCTTTACTTACAATAGCTAATATATGGAAGAAACCTACATGTCCATCAAAAGATGAATGGATAAAGAAGATACACAATGGAATAAAAATCCTGTCATTTGTGACAGCATGGATGGACCTAGAGGGTACTATGCTAAGTGAAATAAGTCAGACAGAGAAAGACAAACACTGTGTGATTTCACTTATATGTGGAATCTAAAAAACAAAACGAATGAACAAATGTAACAAAATAGAAACAGAATTACAGATACAGAGAAAAAACTGGTGGCTGCCTGAGGGGAGGAGGCATGGGGGGAGGAAAGAAATAGGTGAGGGAGATTAAGTGGTACAAACTTTCAGTTACAAAATAAATGAGTCACAGGTATGAAATGTACAGCGTGGAGAATATAGTCAATAACTATGTAATATCTTTGTACGGTGACATATTGTAGTGATCACGTTGAAATGAATGGAAGTATGCATAAATATACAGAATCACTATGTTGTGTAACGAGAACTAATATAGTGTCATAGGTCAATTATACTTCAGAAACAAAGAAACTCATAGAAAAAGAGATCAGATTTGTGGTTACCAGAAGGGAGGGGTTGGGGGAAGGGGGAACCGGATGAAGGCAGGCAAAAGGCACAAACTTCCAGTTACAGGATAAATAAGTCCTAGGGATGTGATGTACCACATGGTAAATAGAGGGAACCCTGCTGTGTGTCACACATGAAGACTGTTAAGAGAGTAAATCCTAAGAGTTCTCATCTCACAGAAAAAAATGTTTCTCTAGGGACCTCCCCGGTGGTCCAGTGGTTGAGAACCCATCTTGCAAGGCAAGGGGCGCGGGTTCGAGCCCTGGTCGGGGGACTAACATCTCACATGCCGCACGGGGCAACTAAAACCACGCACCAGAACTAGAGAGGAGCCCGCGTGCCGCAACTAAGACCCGACGCAGCCAAAAATTAAGATAAATAAATAATAAATTTTTAAAAACAGAACTGTTATAAAAAGTTATACAAAAAAAAGTTTTTCTATTTCTTTAATTTTGTACCCATAGGAGCTGGTGGATGTTCACTAAACGTACTGTGATATCACTTCACGATGTATGTAAGTCAAATCATTATGCTGTATACCTTCAACTTACATAGTGCTGTATGTCAATTATCTCTCAATAAAACTGGAAGAAAAAAATAATAGCAACAAAAAATGCAATGGATGGAAACATTTAAACAAACAAACAAAAAAGGGGCTTCCCTGGTGGCACAGTGGTTGAGAGTCTGTCTGCCGATGCAGGGGACACGGGTTCGTGCCCTGGTCTGGGAAGATCCCACATGCCGTGGAGCGGCTGGGCCCGTGAGCCATGGCAGCTGAGCCTGCGTGTCCGGAGCCTGTGCTCCGCAACGGGAGAGGCCACATCAGTGAGAGGCCCGCGTACCGCAAAAAAAAAAAAAAAAAAAAGGAAAGAAATTTGCTTTATGCTAATTTCCCCTTGATCTTCAGTGGCAGAAGCTCCTCACCGCTTGGCTCTGTGGCTGTTACTAACTGTTAGCAGCAACTCCAAGCCTGGGCCGCTCCATCCCGCATCCCCCAGACACCTGCTCAGCCAACGCAGAGGTTCTCAGAACTGGGCACATCTGTGGGATATTCCTTGTCCAAAAAGTTTGTGTCCGTTAAAGATGATGTACAAAGACTCTGAAATCTTCCTAAAACTCCTTTTTACATATTTCTTTCAAATGTCTCCTTCCCAGTGTTTTAATAGTTAAAAAAAAAAAATTGTGCTGGATTTCTCTCCTGTCCCTGCCACATGAAACGGCATTTTTCAGTCATTTTTCCTTGGGCCCTTCTAAAAAGGGTTATTGGGGGGAAAAAAAAAAAGATCCTGGCCTTTTGAGGACCTATCTTATCTGAGATACATTTCCGAAAAAAGGTCCTCCTCAAGCATGGGGCCAGCTGCTGGTGGTGTTTTTCGACTTCCGCCTCCTCGGTGGGGTCACTAAAGCATTCTCACCTCCAGTTTCTCCTGACTCTGATCTTCCCAGCCATACCCACGAGGCAGCCAAACCACAGGCAGAAAGAGGCTGCCTGCCAGGGCTGACTAGCTAGGATTCCAAAGCCAGGGCTGCAGCAGGGCCCAGTGATGCCCAGGAGACGACAAAGTCACAGCTTGGTTCAAGGGTCAAGTCCTGCCCTGACCAGCAGCTTGACCTGAGGCAAGTTTTATCACCTCTCTGATCCCCAGTGACACAATCCTTTGCAGGGTTATTGCAGATGAAACGGGATGACAAATGCAGGGCCCCGACACAGGGATCGTGCACCATAATCAGTGCTGATCACGAGAGGCAAAGCCTGGACCCACAGGCCTAGCAGCACAAGAGGCCAGCCATAGATGCAGACCTACTTCGGGATGGAGGAACCACTGCTCTAGGATGCTAAGTTTTGGATGCCCTGGGCTTGGTCCTTTGACCGCTTCTCCATCTACCGTTCCCCTCTGGAATCTTCTCTCATCTCATGGCTTTAAACCACCAGGTGTGCTGACCTCAAACATGGGTCTCCAGCCCAGCTTCTAACATGAACTCCACTTCCCCAATAAAATGCAAATTTCATGGTGACAGAAACATTGTTTTGTTTTCATCTCCATCTTCAGCACCTAGAACAGCACCTGGCTCAGGTAGGGGCCCAGTAAATAGTTGCTGAGAGAACAAAGAATGCTATTAGTTGAACTTAAAACTCCTTTAAGAACGAAGAATAAGAAAAATTAAACAACTGGTAGTATTCAGGTGAAACTATCTTGTCGTTTTTTAACATCTTTATTGAAGTATAATTGCTTTACAATGGTGTGTTAGTTTCTGCTCTATAACAAAGTGAATCAGCTATACGCATACATACTGTCCCCATATCTCCTTCCTCTTGTGTCTCCCTCCCACCCTCCCTACCCCACCCCTCTAGGTGTTCGCAAAACACCAAGCTGATCTCCCTGTGCTATGCGGCTGCTTCCCACTAGCTACCTATTTTACATTTGGTAGTGTATATATGTGCACGCCACTTTCTCACTTTGTCCCAGCTCACCCTTCCCCCCCCCATGTCCTCAAGTCCATTCTGAAACTATCGGTTTTTATCCACGAGGGAAGAACAGAAGGTTTTATCACACATCAGCAACTTCTCCGGAGCCTCGGGGTCCAGTTCCTTCCCTGAGCCTCAGGCACTGAGCTCTGGGTACCTTATCCCTGTGCAGTGCTGGGCTCAGAAACAAGGGCTCTGGGTTTGAATCCTGACTCTGGCACTTCCTAACCATGTGACCTTTGGTGAGAACTTCCCCCCTTATCTGTGCCTCAGTTTCCTCCTCTGCAAAGGGAGGAGGGTTGTGATGGTAGCCAAGCTGCTTGCAGGTCCTTAAGGTGGGACTTGAAGTAAGCCAGGCGCTGAGAAACTGATTTACGTGCCATTAGCGGGAAGCTCCCGTGCTTACCTGCACATTTTTGTGGTTGAATTGAAAAGCTTCACTTTGTAGCCACTGTTGCAAATGAGCAGGAAGAGCTCCTTGGTAAGTGGCGGGTACCAGACCATACAGGTGGGGTAGCTGCCCTGGTCAGTTCGCTGAATGTCCAGGACTTCCAGGTGGTCTTTGTAGCTCTTGAGTAGATTATACTCGATCTACAGAGAAGCCCAGATGAATACGCATGAGGACTGAGGTGAACGAAGTCAGTCAACAGTCCTTTTCTGCGGAGAGACAGCATCAGGCCTTCTAGGAGAAGACTTGCCCAAACTTCTAATAAGCTACCAATACGGAGTATCCATTATGAGCAAGATGATGCCATTTAATACTCACGACTCCCCAGCAAAGCAGTACTGTTGTGCCCATTTTGCAGATGAGAAAACAGATGTTCAGAGAGGTTCAGTGGTTTCCCCAAGGTCACACAGCTAAGAAGTGGGAGGATGAGAATTCAAATCTAGGTCCAACTAACTCCAAAACCTGAACTCTTACAGTTATGTTGTACTGCTTCACTTATCATTATCTTGGGAACTTTTTGAGGGTAGGAACTAATTCATATCTAAATCTCAGCACTTGACAGTCATAAATTAGCAGCCTGCTGAATTTCACACATATGTAGGCTTTGGTGGCCAGACCAGCATGGATGGACAGAAGGAAGGATGGATAGAATAAAGGAAGTAACGGGGGGAGGGAAGGAAGGAAGTTAAGATGGATGCACAGATAGATCGATTGATTTTGAATCTTTTGGCTCGATCATGTAATATTGCATTTGCCGCTGTCTCTACCTTTCCCTCTGATATTCTCTGAGTTGTCACATTGAGGTAAAAGCCTGGCCCTGTCCCCTAGACACACAGAAAGTGTAAGTGTTGGCTTCGAAACATACACTGAGAGGCGAGGGTGGCTGAGCTGTCGGTGCTGTGGGGAGTACCCCCACCCCGCCGTCAACGTGCCACTTCCCAGGAGCCTCCTTACTCAGGACACAGGTCCCTGTGTGGTGTCAGAGCCGTTTGAAGGCCAAGTGCCAACTCAGAAAGGTTTTCGCTACTTTGTCATACATGCATTTTCTCAAACAAACACAAGTACTGTGGGTCTGGTTCTGTGCCAGAAGCCAGGGAGGTAACGAGAACGAGACATGTTCCTGGTGACCAGGCAAAGGAAAATGAAACAGCTCACCAAGAGTCTGTCTCTCCCGAGGCTCAGCAGTCTCGGCTCGTTGCTATCCAGATGAACCCCGAACAGGACACTTCGAATGCTCTTGCGATGAGAACGAAGTCTTGCCAAATACTCCCAGACCCTTCGTCCATTTTTGACTCTCACCACGTAAACGGCCACAGTGAAACTTACATCCTGAGTATGAGCGAAAGAGCAGAAGTTGCTCCTTTTTAGATTTTGTTAACTTAAGAATCATCACTATGTTTTTCCTACTAACTTTGCTTTTAGAAATTTTATGCAAAAGGAAAACCTTTGTCTATTGGAGCAAGTAGTAAAATAATGCCCGTTTTGCAGATGAGAAAATCAAGGTTCAAAGTAGGAAGGTGGGGGCAGGGAGAGACGGTATTTGTCTGACACTATGGTCTTACTCTCCTTGCTGGTCCCCACCTCATTCTCTGTTGGAAACTGAAACCCTGACTCTTTCTGCCTCTGTCCTCCCTTCTCTTTATCCGGCTACACAAAATTTTAAAAGGTACGATTAAAAAATATATACATGATGGCTGAGAGTGACAGGGGTCGGGGAGAGGGCGGGAGCAGCCTGAAGGGACCTGGGGCGCCTGAGTCAGTGTGCTGCTGGGAAGCGTGTGAGGGACAGAGGTTCAAGTGAAGCCGGCTGCTTCCCCGCACCCCACCCCATCCCCCAAGAGAACTGGCATGAAGGGAGAGGTTGGGGGGGTCCCAGAAAAATCTTTACTGAGATTAAGAGCCCTATTCACAGAGGGAAGGACCAGAATCTGAAATGCTCGGTGGAAGACTCCGCTTAAATGAGAATGTCATCTCGTCAAAAATCAAAGGGAAAGATAAAACCCTGGATGCAGAGAAAGGGTTCCGAAAAACTAACAAACCAAAATGAGCTGTCAGAGTAGCAGAATCCAAGTCTGGAAGTTCTGAGGCCGTGGTCTTGTTTTCAGGCAGAAGTCCCCCCACTTCCCCCACCCCTTTCTCCTTTTATAACAGCTTTATTGAGATATAATTCACCTCCCACACAATTCACCCACTGGAAGTGTACAGTTCAATGGGCTTTAGTATATTCACAGAGCTGTGCATCCATCATCACAGTTTTAGAACACTTTCATCACCTCCAAAAGAAACCTGTACCCTCTAGCAGCTACTCCCCATCCCCCCTAACTCCCAGCCCCTCCCCCTTGTGGCTTTAACTAAGGTTGCTGAGCCCCTGGACAGCACTCAGTGAAAATACTCACAGCGGTCGCCATATACTGGGAGTCATGGGAGAAGCTGACGTGAGTCACACTGGTTCTGGAATATTTGAAAGGCTCTGGGGTTTCACTTTCTAAGGACATTGCATCAAGAATGTAAACGGTCCCTTCTGTGAAGCCAGCTCCGAGGAGAGCTCCTGAAATCACAAGCCAGAGAACAATGATCGAAAAGGACTTCATTCACTCAAGAAACATCGACTCCACACCAGACCTTGTTCTACGTGCCAAGGAGACAGCAACGAACACGACAGACAAGGTCCTGAGAAGGAGAAGTAAACTGGAAAGCATGGCATCGTGGGATGAGACCAGGCGGTACGGAGCTCTGCAGCGTCCAGGGGGAGAAGGCGTCCCATCTGGCCTGGTGCGGGCAGAGGGTCAAGGTAACCTTCCTGGAGCTGTGACAGCCAAGGGATTAGCCATTTGGATCTGTTTTCAGTTTAAAACCTAAGACAGGCTGACAAAATGAAAATACCTTCGGGGTTGTAGGTCAGACTCTGGACTCCAAGCCCCTTCTCAAAGATCCTGCTGAAGAGGTATTTTTTCTGTTCATAATCCCACACTTTGATCATCCCACAGAAACTCCCGATGGCAATGAGGGGTTGGTACGGGTGGCAGGAGATGGCACAAATGGCATCCTTGGGCTCTACAAATAACTTCTCAAGTTTGGTCCCATCTGCTGTTAAGTGGTACACTGACGCATCCGACGTTCCAATGATAAAATTCCTGTTTGCCAAGGAGAGACCCAACAGCATCAGTGTTTGCAGGGAATGGGGCACGCCAGCTATTCTGCTGCTAATTGCACATGAAACGCCTCTGTCGTCTGTAATTTAGTGACATTATTAACCCAACATCTCCAAAAATATACCACCAATACCCAACAGCCTCCATTTGCAAGTGAAAAAGCCCACATTTCTACATGTAAATTGAGTCATTAAGTATGCAGATGGACAGTCAGTTGTACAATTAGCTAATCTGCACATGCAAATATTCATTTGTGTATGCAAATATGGAGTTTGGTGCACACATACAGATGTGCCTGCAAATACCACAAGGGTAATTAAGCAGACTCACAGATAATTCTGTCTTGAAATGTTATGGCTATTAACTATCAAATCCCTTTAACTGTAGTGCTAGGACAAACTCAGCTTCGAGAAAGGAGACCAACCTATAGCGAAGGACTCCAGAGGCAACAGAGATTAGAGCCCTTTCCAGCTTCCCACCACTAGACATTCTTAACAGGAGAATGATGTTTCACTTAAAAAATGGATTAAATAGTGATTGTGACCAGCCAAGGAGATCCGTCTGCAAGGCAGGTAAAGGACTGACTAGGGAGGCCAGTACCCTCGAGTTCACATCCCAGGAATAGGAAGAAGATCCCACTGTACACAAACTAAAAGGAGACATCACTTTTTGACCATGCAAATGATGAGATTCATTAACAACTCACCTTACAATAAAAAGGTCACCTTTTAAAGTGTAGTCTGGAGGATAGTTTGTATTTTCAGTCGGAGGAGTTGCCGGGGTCTTTGAGAAGGACAGGCTCCTTATGGAGCTCAGTTTGAAGTGGCTGTACCAGTTCACAATGGACAGGGTGTGATCGTAGAACTTGATGTTACCCCGAATGTCACCTGTGACAACATAGCTGAAATGGAGAATAACGTCGGTTTGTTAAATAATGGTAATGAGTACCATCTATTGAACACCTAATTATATGTCAGCCCCTGGACTCCGGGCATTGTAAAAACTTTCACTTAATACTGCCCTGGGCTTCCCTGGTGGTGCAGTGGTTAAGAATCCACCTGCCAACGCAGGGGACACGGGTTCAAGCCCTCTTCTGGGAAGATCCCACATGCTGCTGAGAAACTAAGCCCATGTGCCACAACTACTGAACCTGCGCTCTAGAGAGGCCGCAAGCCACAACTACTGAAGCCCGCGTGCCTGGAGCCTGTGCTCCACAACAAGAGAAGCCGCTGCAGTGAGAGGTCCGCGCACCACAATGAAGAGTAGCCCCCACTCGCCGCAGCTAGAGAAAGCCCGCACGCAGCAGCGAAGACCCAACACAGCCAAAAATAAAAACAAATAAATAAATTTATTAAAAAAAAAATATTGCCCTATGTGGCTGATTTTACTGTCATCCCAGTTCACATCTAGGAAACTTAAGGCTCAAGGCCTCAGATTGCCAGATTTAGCAAATAAAAATGCAGGATACCCAGTTAAATTTGAATTTCAGATGAACAATGAGTAAATTTTTAGAATAAGTATGTCCCATATATTGCATGGTCCCAAATGCAGTTGCCCCATGCAACATTTGGGACGTACATAAACCTGGCAACCCTATCAGGGCCACGTGGCTAGGCTATGCAGGGATCCAGGTGTATCTTATGCAAAGTCCATGCTCTCTGCTCTCCTCTTCCCTGCCCCGCAAGATCAGCCCCATGCAATGGCAGTGGGCAGTGATTTACATCCTCTGCCGTAAGACTACAGATGACAATAGAGTCCATCAACCATTCCTCTGAAATCACGCAGGCTGGCAACGAGATACAGGAGGACACTGCTGTGAGAGCAATCGATTATAAAACCCTGTCCAGTCACCACAGCCAAAGGCAGTGCTGCGTGACAAAACAGCTTTTATTTCCAGTCCTCAGAGCCATCCCAAATGAGCCTGTTTTTTTTTAAAGCCTCTGACATAATTCTAATCATGGGGGGCGGGGGGAGGTGTGGGATGAATTTTCTCTTATATACACAAAGTGATTAAATGAGGTTTCTGATTAATAAGCAAGGCAGGTGGGCCGAGTAATTGGCGAGAATGTCATTCACAGCCCTCTGCTGGACAGAAATGGCAAAACAATCCAAGTGTTTTCTGAGACCTTTTCCAGCAAGGGCTCTGGGGTCCTGGCTGGGTTTTATTTAACATGGAGAAAAGGAAACCCAGGCCTGGTCTTCCCTGGGTCCTAACCCCCAACAATTAAAAGTTGATTGCATCATCAACTGCAATTCTACTACTGTCTTTTCTCATCAAGTGAGTGAAGATGACGATTTGCATTTGTCTTTGTAAAGCCACGCCAGGACCTCACTGTTCCTCTGTATTAAAAGAAAGGGTCAAGAAAGCAATGGGCTTCTGGGAAGCAGATGGCACAGTGACTCCAACCATGTGGGCAGGGTTCTTGTCACGAGGCAATCGTCTCCAGCACACTGATAATGGCTGTTTTACCTAGAGCTCCCCTGTACCAGATGACATGCTAAGAGTTTTACAAGGCTTGGGAATTCCCTGGCGGTCCAGTGGTTAGGACTCAGAGCTTTCACTGCCGGGGCCAGGGTTCAATCCCTGGTCAGGGAACTAAGATTCCGCAAGCCATCCTCACAGAGTCACTCTGGAGGGACAGTATTGTTATGCCTACTTTACAGATGGAAGATTGGAGGCTCAGCACATTTAAGTCCCTTGTCCAAGGTCACTTGGCAAGGAAGGGATGCATCTGGCAATGTGAACCCCTTTATGTCTGAGGCTAAGGCATAAGGCTTAGATCATCTATGTGCTCCCGCAGCCTCTCAAAATCAAAGAGTTAGGGAACTTTATAAAGTTATGTTGTGGTTCATCTTTTCATGAGGGGTAAATGTTATTCTGTAATCAGAAAAAAATATATAGCTATTTATGTCCTTTTCTTAAGTTTAAAGTATGGGCAAAATAAGTATAATTAGGGCAGAAGAAAAAAAATTAGTTACTTTTTGTTTCACCAACACAAAAGGATTGTTAAAAGTAATACATGCCTGGGACTTCCCTGGTGGTGCAGCGGTTAAGAAGCCACCTGCCAGTACAGGGGACACGGGTTCGAGCCCTGGTCCGGGAAGATCCCACATGCCGCAGAGCAACTAAGCCCGTGCACCACAACTACTGAGCCTGCGCTCTACAGCTCACGAGCCACAACTACTGAAGCCTGCGTGCCACGACTACTGAAGGCCGTGTGCTCTAGAGCCCATGCTCTGTAACAAGAGAAGCCACCGCAATGAGAAGCCTGTGCACCGCAATGAAGAGTAGCCCCCGCTCGCTGCAACTAGAGAAAGCCTGCGTGCAGCAGCAAAGACCCAACGCAGCCAAAAATAAAATAAATAAATAAAATATTAAATTACTATTAAAAAAAAAATACATGCCCATTACTTTTTTTTAAAAAAAGCAAACCAATCAGTACAAATGAGACTATAAAAAGCAGTAAATCCACCCCCACCCTTGATCCTAGCTCTCAGTTCTTTTCCTCAGAGGCAGCCAGTGTTTCCAGTTAATTGGCTCTCCCCAGAAACAATCCATGCATATACAACATACGTGTATACCTCCAAAAGGGTTTTAAAATAATTTTATAATCATCTATAGCTACTTTTTAATTAATTAAGTACCTGTCAACTGTAGTAAGCACAGTGATACCCTCCTTCTGCAAATGAACCAGTTTACAAGGTGTGATGTGGGGAAAGCCCAAAGAGGTGGAGGCAGACGGCGGTGGGCGGTAAATGTCCCAGACAACCAGCTTCCCTTCCATTGTCGCCGACAGTATTTGGGTTAAATTCAAATGAAAGACTGACTGGCTAAATTTTCCCACGAGCTTGTTGAATGTCTGCATTTCAAGAGACAGGTTATGAGTTACCTTTGGTAGTAAATATAAAACAAAACATTTATCAACACGACGTTTTATAATGTTTTACCTAAATATAGTTGGAAAAAAATAAAGTAAAAAAGAAAAAATCATTTTAAAAAACCCTCCCCCATGGATTGCCACGATCAGGCAATTCTGAACCTCTGAAGGTTTGCTAAGAGCAAGTGAAGGGTTATATACTGGCTTAATTAAACTGTTTGCTTAAAGCAAATGAAGGAGTGATTAATCATCGTTTATATCTGTTCAACTTCTCTTACTGAGGTTTCAGAGACTGATAAAGAAACTAATGTTTGTCGTGGACAAAGCATGCTCCAGCTGTAAAACATTATAAAACAATTCTCTCAGTTTATTTTTGATCATAAATTATTTTCCCATCAGTGGAAATTTAAGTGCTGTACATAGAAATGCCCCAAGACTTCTTATTAAATGTGTGCTACGTAGGATAAGGCACTAGGCCATCTTTCTTAGAGAGTGTCTTAGAGATGAAGTATAGAAGGAACCCAGAGCAGTGAGTGAACCCTCAGTGAATGTTTACTGAATGAATACATGAAGGAAACTCGGCGATCTGTCATATGATACAGTAAGTCTGCTGCCTGACTCTCTACTTAGGCAGAGAAGATCCTAAGGTGGACCTCTTTGACTTGAACACAAGAGGGTCAGTAGAAGCACAATTGGTCAAGCAAGGACATCATATTCTTTCTAAGAACAGCCCTGTTTCAACACGAGGCATTTTTATCATTTCAAACTGCAGCTGATCCTCATTCTTTGTGGATTCGGTATTTGTGAATTTACCTACTTTCTGATATTTATTTGTAGCCCCCAAGTCAATCCTTGTGGCACTTTCACAATCATTTGCAGATGTGTGCATGTGCCAAGTGGTGAAAAACGTGACATTCCCAGCTGAGGTCAAACAAGGCAACTCTGTGCCTTCTTGTTTCAGCTCTCAAACGAGAGACAAGTGTCCTTTTCCTAGCCTGTTTAATGTGATGTTCTAAATTTTTTTGGTGCTTTTTTTTTTTTTTTTTTTGTGGTACACAGGCCTCTCACTGTTGCGGCCTCTCCCGCTGCGGAGCACAGGCTCAGGACGCGCAGGCTCAGCGGCCATGGCTCACGTGCCCAGCCGGCATGTGGGATCTTCCCGGACCGGGGCACGAACCCGTGTCCCCTGTATCGGCAGGCGGACTACCAACTACTGCGCCACCAGGGAAGCCCTTTTTGGTGCTTTTTGTTGGTGATTTTGGTATTTAAATTGGCTCCTGACTATGGTACTGAAATGCTGTCTAGTGCTCCTAAGCCCAAGAAGGCTGTGACGTGCCTTACAGAGAATACACCTGTGTTAGATAAGCCTCATTCAGACAGGAGTTCTATCTAGTGAGTCCAACATTAAGGAACCAACATTATATATTAAATATGGTGTCTTTAAACAGAAACATACATAAAACAAGGTCATGTATCTGTCAGTCGGTGAAAGTACTGTGACCCTAGGCTGGCAGGAGCCTATTCCTGTATCTCTCCTAGGAGCAATGATTCAGCATCCGCTAATTCAGGTCTACAGAGACCTTACAGAACATAACTGCTGCAAATAATGAGAACTGACTGTATTTTTTTTTTGATACTTTGATGTATGAAAAGCAAAGTTTGCAGACAGGATAATCTTGCCTTGTGTCCATCGTCTTTTGGCATGCCCTCTTGAAAAATAAAGTTTTATTGGTCAAACCAAAGGTGAAGAAGGGAAGCAGAAAAATCATTGTCAGCTGCACAGTGAGAGCAGGTTATGTGAGTATCAAAAGCAGAAACTGCTGCAGAAGACAGGACTCAAGGTCCACCTCAGGTGCAATCACTCAAGGAAAGCAGGAACGATAAAACGTTCCCCCCAACACGTGGCTCACCACCTTTCTACTGGCTCTGAAACATCTAAATACCCAACATCATCTTTTAAAAATGGTCCTATCGGGCTTCCCTGGTGGCGCAGTGGTTGAGAGTCCGCCTGCCGATGCAGGGGACACGGGTTCATGCCCCGGTCCGGGAGGATTCCACATGCCGCAGAGCTGCTGGGCCCATGAGCCATGGCCGCTGGGCCTGCGTGTCCAGAGCCTGTGCTCCGCAACGGGGGAGGCCCCCGTGGTGAAAGCCCACGTACCGCAAAAAAAAAAAAAAAAAAAGGTCCTATCTATCTATCCAACCATTGACTTATTTTTGGCCCTGCGTCTTTCAGGATCTTAGTTCCCCCACCAGGGTTGGAACCCACGCTGCCTGCATTGGGAGCACCGAGTCTTAACCACTGGACCGCCAGGGAAGTGCACCCAGTATCATTTTTATTGCTCTGAAAACTGAGCAGCTTAAAGGGATCCACTCATGTTCAACTACTTTACTTATTTCACCCCAAATTAACTTTCATCTTTTGTCATGAGCACACATACATTATAAAAATCATCACTTTCTTGGGTATTTTCTCATGGTAGTAAACTTTCTTTGCCATTTATTTATTTATTTATTTATCTATCTATTTTTAAAATATTTATTTGGCTGTGCTGGTTTTTAGTTGCGGCCCGAGGGATCTTTGCTGCCGCGTGTAGGATCTTCAACTGCAGCATGCAAACTCAGTTGCGGCATGCAGGATCTAGTTCCCTGACCAGGGATCGAACCCAGGTCCCCTGAATTGGGAGTGCAGAGTCTTAGCCACTGGACCACCAGGGAAGTCCCTGCCATTTATTTTTATCCATATTATTTTGAACAATCCGTCCATTATTTTTAACTGGCCATTCAGTATGGTAAAGGACCTAAGTAAAAATTTCAAATTATTTTGCAATATAAAGATACATACAAAGAGAAGCCCAAAATGACTAAGCTGACACACACATATTTATTCTCCACAGTCAGACGTAAAAAAAAGCACAACAGGCATACTCACTTTTTCTGTTAAAAGTGGGGCACTGTGAACAAGTATATCTCCCTCTTCATACTGATAAGCACAGAAAAAAAAAATCACTACTAAAAAAAGACTTGGTTTCCAAAAGAAGAGCTACATAACAGCAAAAATCAAAACAAATGCATCTGAACAGCGTCAGAGCTTTGCAATTTCTACAGGTAGGATAACCTGCTGTCTCTAGGGACATCTAGAAACATTCTGAAAAAAAAGTAAATACATAAAAAACGCCACAAATGACTGTGACTAAGTGGTAGTTAATGCAAATCTGAATTCTACATTTATAAGGCTTTGAAGCTATAATTAATACCTGAAGGAATGAATATCACTGAAAATCAGCAATTCCAAGCATTTTTGTTTAGCATTTTTTTAATTGAGGAAAATTCACTTAATATAAAATTAACCATTAACCCTTTTAAAGTGTAAAATTTAGTGCCATTTAGTACATTAACAATACTGTGCAAACATCATTCCCTCTAGTTCCAGGACACTTTCGTCAGCCCAAAGGAGGGCCTCTATCCATTAAGCAGTCACCTCCCATCCCCCCCAGCCCCTGACAACCACCATTCTGATTTCTGTCTCTATGAATTTACCTATTCTGGACAGTTCATATCAATGGAATTATAGAGTATGTGGCTTTTTGTGTCTGGCTTCTTTCGTTCAGCATAATGTTCTAAAGGTTCATCCACGGTGTGGCAGGCGTCTGTACTTCATTGCTTTTAATGGCTCAATAATATTCCATATATGGATAGACCACATTTGGTTTATCCATTCATTAGTTGATGGGCATTTGATTTGTTTCTACCTTTTGATTATTGTGAATAATGCTGCTGCTATGAACATTTGTGCATAAGTATTTGTTTGAACACCTGTTTTCAATTCTTTGGGGTATATACCTAGAAACTGGTGGGTCATATGGTAATTTTATGTTTAACTTTTGATATTTTTTTAATCTCATGATTTTTCCCTGTGTCAGTATACATATGACCAATCTGTTTGTTAATTCCTTTTTGAAAGGGAATAAAGTCCAAGATCTTGAAAAACCCTTGATCTTGAATATATTTTAGACCTTAAATATATTCACATAAATATCTGCCACATTACTTTAAAAACTTAAATGAAATTTAAATTATCTGCTTCTGACTTAATATGCTAATTTCCAATGGGACTAAAATAAATGCTATAATTAAATCAAAACATTTTAATATATGTTTATTGCTTTCTAAGTAGATACTATATTGTTACATTACCAAAAGATCTGTACTTAAAGAATAAACACATACTTGTTTATACATTTAAAACAAATGAAAATATTTCTACTTACCCACTTATAATATATTGCTTGTGTTTTACTATTGCTCACCAATTCTTTATTATTTGTTGGATTAAAAGTAAGGTAGCTCTGAAATATAAAGTATAAAAATATGTTACATTATAATACATTTTCTGTTTCTCTCTGGTTAAGCTGAATGTTAAAGTTAAATTATTTTATTTTATTTTATTTTATTTTTTTTGCAGTACGAAGGCCTCTCACTGTTGTGGCCTCTCCTGTTGCGGAGCACAGGCTCCAGACGCGCAGGCTCAGTGGCCATGGCTCACAGGCCCAGCCACTCCGCAGCACGTGGGATCTTCCCAGACCGGGGCACGAACCCATGTCCCCTGCATCGACAGGCGGACTCTCAACCACTGCGCCACCAGGGAAGCCCTAAATAATATCTTTAATTAAATAACTGAGTAGGAATATAAAACAGAAAAGACATGGGGGATTTCCCTGGTGGTCCAGTGGTTAAGACTCCACACTTCCACTGCAGGGAGCACAGGTTCAGTCCCTGGTCAGGGAACTAAGATCCGACATGCTTCGTGGCATGGTCAAAATAACAAAAACAAACAAACAAAACAAAAAAAGAAAAAAAAAGACATGGCATTTTGTAAGCAATAGGAATATAATTTAAATACTGAGTGTTAAAATTAATGGTCTCAAACGTGTTTCCTTTCTTATTTAGTCTTATTTATTATAATTCATCATCTATAAATTGGAGCAAGCAAAAGTAAACTAGTATATTCACCAATAACCTTTATTCTGTGTCCTTTTGGACAAAGACTGCTGTGTATTCATTTCTAAATTTAACAGGGCCACAAGGGAACTTGGAATGAATGCAAAATATTGGAAGGGGGTTCTGATTCCTGCCAAGATGGTGTGTAGCATGGGTTGCCTGGCTCCCTCCCCAAAAATCAACCCTGCAGACACTATAGAAGTGAAGGAAACCTGAAATGCAGAAACTAAGTAACAAGTGAGAAATCCCTGGGGAGACAAGGCATAAGTCTTGAAATGATATATGCATGGGAGGCGGGCAGCTGCAGCCTGACATGGAGGGCTGCAGGAGACAGATGAGAGATGGGTTGGAGAAATGCTTCGTTTGTTTTTTAAAGATTTTTTTGGATGTGGACCATTTTTAAAGTCTTTATTGAATTTCTTACAATATTGCTTCTGTTTTACATTCTGGTTTGCTGGCACTGAGGCATGTGGGATCTTAGCTCCCCAACCAGGTACCAAACCCGCCCTCCCTGCATTGGAAGGTGAAGTCTTAACCACTGGACTGCCAGGGAAGTCCCAAGAAATATTTTTTTTTCTTTGATTTTTTTTTTCATCTTTATTGGAGTATAATTGCTTTACAATGTTCTGTTAGTTTCTGCTGTATAACAAAGTGAATCAACGATATGCATACATATATCCCCATATCCCCTCCCTCTTGCGTCTCCCTCCCACCCTCCCTATCCCACCCCTCTAGGTGGTCACAAAGCACCAAGCCGATCTCCCTGTGCGATGCAGCTACTTCCCACTAGCTATCTATTTTACATTTGGTAGTGTATATATGTCCATGACACTCTCTCACTTCGTCCCAGCTTACCCTTCCCCCTCCCCGTGTCCTCAAGTCCATTCTCTACATCTGCGTCTTTATTCCTGTCCTGCCCCTAGGTTCTTCAGAACCATTTTTTTTTAATCCATATATATATGTTAGCATATGGTATTTGCTTTCCGAGAAATGCTTTTTAAGTTCCATTCCTGCCTCTCCCACCCCATGTCCTATTCCTTGCCTGTTGACTGCTGCCTCATTTCAGGAATGTAAACTACCAATGCCAATGTCATATGATCAATTTCAGGACAACACAAAGGCCTGGGTGGGGTGAAGAACTTGTGAAAGCAAGTGCATGGATGAGGCCTCACAAAGGCTGAAAATCAGCCTCAAATCACCTCAATCTCTGATTAGATCGAGGCCACCACTTTGCCAAAGCCCTCTAAGAAGCGAAAGTAAGTCTTCCTTGGAGTAAGTTATTATCAACCTGAGCCTCAAATTATTCCTATGCTTTTTAAAGCACAACATCTAGCATTCAATGAAAAACAACCAGGCATAGGCAAGAGACATGTCCAAATGACTGAAAAACAAGGGAGAAAAGTAATCTACAGAAAGAGACCCCCAGGAGATCCAGGTATTTTTTATGGCTGAGTAGTATTCCATTATATATATGTACCACATCTTCTTTATCCATTCATCTGTTGATGGACACTTAGGTTGCTTCCATATCTTGGTAATTGTAAATAATGCTGCTACGAACACTGGGGTGTATGTATCTTTTTGAATTAGTGTTTTTGTTTTTTTTCAGATATATATCCAGGGGTGGAATTGCTAGGTCATATGGAAGTTCTATTTTTAGTTTTTTGGGAAACCTCCATATTGTTTTCCACAGTGGCTGCACCAATTTACATTCCCACCAACAGTGCACGAGGGTTCCCTTTTCTCCACATCCTCTCCAATATTTGTTATATTGTGGTCATTCTGATAGGTGTGAGGTGATATCTCACTGGGGTTTTAATTTGCCTTTCCCTGATGATCAGAAATCAGATAACTCTATTTTTTTTAAAAATCAAGTGGAACTTCTAGATCTGAAAAAAAAATGGTTTAAAAAACACAAAATGGAAATTGAGTTATTTTTAGTGAGGTGGATGGACCTAGAGTCTGTCATACAGAGTGAAGTAAGTTAGAAAGAGAAAAACAAATACCGTATGCTAACGCATATATATGGAATCTAGAAAAATGGTACTGATGGACCTAGTGGCAGGGCAGGAATAAAGATGTAGATGTACACAATGGACTTGACAACACAGAGGGGAAAGGGGAAGCTGGGACGTAGTGAGAGAGTAGCATCGGCATATATACACTACCAAATGTAAAATAGATAGCTAGTGGGAAGCTGCTGCACAGCACAGGGAGATCAGCTCAGTGCTTTGTGACGACCTAGAGGGGTGGGATAGGGAGGGTGGGAGGGAGGCTCAACAGGGAGGGGATGGGGGATACTAACAGAACATTGTAAAGCAATTATACTCCAATAAAGATGTATTAAAAAAAGTGAATAAAGCATAGGGTGGGAGAAAAATAAAGAATAAAAAACAAAGGACTTCCCTGGTGGCACAGTGGTTAAGAATCTGCCTGCCAATGCAGGGGACACGGGTTCAAGTCCTGGTCTGGGAAGATCCCACATGCCGTGAAGCAACTAAGCCCGTGCGCCACAACTACTGAGCCTGTGCTCTAGAGCCCACGAGCCACAGCTACTGAGCCCGCATGCCACAACTACTGAAGCCCGCGCGCCTAGAGCCCATGCTCTGCAACAAGAGAAGCCACTGAGATGAGAAGCCCATGCACCACAATGCAGAGTAGCCCCCGCTCGCCACAACTAGAGAAAGCCCACGCACAGCAACGAAGACCCAATGCAGCCAAAAATAAAATAAAAATAAAAAATAAATAAATTTATTTAAAAAGAAAAGAATCCGCCTGCTAGTGCAGGTTCGAGCCCTGGTCCAGGAAGATCACACATGCCGTGGAGCAACTAAGCGTGTGCGCCACAACTACTGAGCCTGCACTCTAGAGCCCACAAGACACAACTACTGAGCCCACGTGCCACAACTACTGAAGCCTGTGCACCTAGAGCCTGTACTCCGCAACAAGAGAAGCCACCGCGATGAGAAGCCTGCGCACCGCAACAAAGACTAGCACCCACTCGCTGCAACTAGAGAAAGCCCGCACGCAGCAACGAAGACCCACGGCAGCCCAAAAATAATAATAAAAATAAATAAATAGGGCTTCCCTGGTGGCGCAGTGGTTAAGGATTGCCTGCCAATGCAGGGGACACAGGTTCGAGCCTTGGTCCGGGAAGATCCCACATGCTGCAGAGCAACTAAGCCCGTGCGCCACAACTACTGAGACTTCACTCTAGAGTCCGTGAACCACAACTACTGAAGCCCGCGTACCTAGAGCCCGTGCTCCACAACAAGAGAAGCCACCGCAATGAGAAGGCCATGCACTGCAACGAAGAGTGGCCCCCGCTCTCCTCAACTAGAGAAAGCCCACGCGCAGCAACAGAGACCTAATGCAGCCAAAAATAAAAATAAATAAAAATTTTAAAAATAAATAATACATCTTTAAAAGAAAATTATGTTGGGTGAAAGAAGCCAGAGCCCTCCACAAAGAGTCTATTTCATAAAATTCATTAAAATATGCAAAGTAACATTAATAAACAGGAGAGTCGATGTTGGGAGATGGATAGAGGGAAGAGATCATACCTTGAAGGCCATAGTGAGGAGTCTGGGTTTTATTCTAAGGACAAGGGAAGGCATTGAAGGATTCTGAGTCAGGGAGTGATATGATATAATCCATTTTGCTTATTTAAAAAATATCACTCTGGGGCTTCCCTGGTGGCGCAGTGGTTGAGAGTCCGCCTGCTGATGCAGGGGACACAGGTTCGTGCCCCGGTCTGGGAAGATCCCACATGCCGCGGAGCGGCTGGGCCCGTGAGCCATGACTGCTGAGCCTGCGCGTCCGGAGCCTGTGCTCCGCAACGGGAGAGGCCACAACAGTGAGAGGCCCGCGTACCGCAAAAAAAAAAAAAAAAAAAAAATATCACTCTGACTGCTGTGGGGAGATTGGCAAGGGTGCAGCACGGTGCAGCAGAGATCAGCTGGGAGGATGCGGAGGTCATGCAGGCAGAGGTGACTGTGGTCTGGACTAGATGGTGGCAGTGCAGACAGGGAGGAGAGGAAGGAGTCCAGCATCGACCTTGGAAATAAATGGTACTTACAGCCATTGGGATGAGATACCCAAGAAGCAAGCATGGCAAGAAGAGGAAGAGGCAGAAGAAGAGCTCCCAGAACCAAACCCTGAGGAATGCCAAGATTTAGAAGGTGTAAAATGAAAGAAGAAGCCACAAAGGAACCTGAGAAAGAACGGCCGGGGAGACAGCAGGAGAAGCGTCTTGTGACCCTACTGGGAAGGGTGTGATGAGGGTACAACAATGTCCGTTTGATTTGGGAACACCAGTGACCGTGATAAGCATAGTTCTGGTAGAGCTGTGGGTGGGTGGAGGACAGATGAAAAGAACAGAAATGTCCATCAACAGAGGATGGATAAATAAGTTGTGTGACACTCAAAGAACAAAAAACTGTACAGCAGTGAAAGTGAATAGGAATTACAGCTCAAGAATCGACATCAGTGAATCTCAGAAACAATGCTGAGCAGATGAAGCAATTAGTCTGATTCCAAACATAGAAAGGTCAAGAACAGGTAAAATGAAAGAAGACAGTATTGAAGGATACATACATCACTGGGGAAAAGTATAAAGAAAAGCACAGGCAGGTATAACACAAAATTTGGGATAATGGTTAACTCGGGCGCAAAGCTTGGGATGAGATCGGGGAGGGGAACACAGGGGTTTCTAGGGTTTCGGTAACATTCTATTTCATGATCCAGTGGTGAGCACACAGGTACATTTTATTTTCTTCCTTAAAATGTACACATTTTGCATGTATGCCTTATTTAGCAATAAAGTGTAAAGAAGTCAACTATTTCTTGCAAAAAAAAAAAGTAAATGAGACAAGGAAGTAGAGAAAGCAAGTGTGGACAGTGCTTCTGAGAAGTTTCCCTGGGAAGAGGGGCAGAGGGCATAGCTGGAAGGAGACGTGGGGTCGGAGGAGTTCTCTCAGGACCGGTGGTCCTGAAGCGTGTTTATTCTCAGTAGAGGGAGAGTTGACAGCTGCAGGAGAAGGGCCCTGAGGCAGCCAGCGGTGTGGGGGGGGAAATCTAGTGCGCTGGCCCTTCGCCGCAGTCAGAGGGGAAAAGAGAAGATGGCGGGGTTGAAGGTGTGTTGCAGGCTGGGGAGGGAGAACAGGCCCGTGTTTGTATCTGATGGCTTCCGTTTTCTCAATGCAACACGGGGTTGGGGGCGGTCACCCGCTGAGCATGGGAAGCAGGGAGTGGGGAAGTGGGACGAGCAGGTGTGAAACTGTCGTCTCTGGAAATGAAAAGTGTCACAGCCGACCAGAGCGGCCAAGCCAGGCCCAGAGCCGTCTTGAAATTCGTGACTGAATTGCAAGTAGGATGAATCCGCTGGGTTGGGTGCTTCTCCCCAGCTGCATTCAGCCCACTGGGGTCCAGGTCCAGAGGAGGCTGAGGGTGGGGCTCACCCAGAGCTGGGGGGGCTTGTGTGGTGCTGTCCGGCAGCACTTCCCGTTGGGGTGGAGGTGTTCTAACACCTGTGCTGCCAACAATGTAGCCACCAGCCGCATGTGGATAATGAGTGGCTGAAATGTGGCTAGTGAAGCCGAGGAAATGAATTTGTACTTTAACTTTAATCAATTTCCATTTTTGTTTGTTTGGGTCACGCCACGCGGCTTGTGGGGATCTTAGTTCCCCAACCAGGGATTGAACCTGAGCTCCCTGCAGTGTAAATGCGGAGTCCCAACCACTGGACCGCCAGGGAATTCCCGAAATTTCAATAGCCATGTGTATTTAGCAAAGTTGCAGTATAGAAATCAGTTGAAGTTCTATACACTAACAATGAACATTCTGAGAAGAAAATTAAGAAAACAATTCCACTTAATAATAGCATCAAAAAAAATACTTAGGAATAAATTTAGCCGAGGAGGTGAAAGATTTGTACGCTGAAAACTACAAAATGCTGCTGCTGCTGAAAGAAATTAAAGAAGACGTAAATAAACAGAAAGACAGGGGCTTCCCTGGTGGCGCAGTTGTCAAGAATCCACCTGCCGGGAGATCAGCTCGGTGCTTTGTGACCGCCTGGAGGGGTGGGATAGGGAGGGTGGGAGGGAGGGAGACGCAAGAGGGAAGAGATATGGGAACATATGTATATGTATAACTGATTCACTTTGATATAAAGCAGAAACTAACACACCATTGTAAAGCAATTATACTCCAATAAAGATGTAAAAAAAAAACCAAAGAATCCGCCTGCCAATGCAGGGGACACGGGTTCAAGCCCTGGCCCGGGAAGACCCCACATGCCACGGAGCAACTAAGCCCGTGCGCCACACCTACTGAAGCCCGTGCGCCTGGAGCCTGTGCTCCGCAACAAGAGAAGCCACCACAATGAGAAGCCCGTGCACCGCAACAAAGAGTAGCCCCTGCTTGCCACAACTAGAGAAAGCCCGCATGCAGCAACAAAGACCCAACACAGCCATAAATAAATAAATAAGTAAAATAAATCTATTAAAAAAGAAACAAATAAAATAAACAGAAAGACATCCATGCTCGTGGACTGGAAGACAATGCTGTTAGGATGACAAGACTACCCAAAGCAATCTATAGATTCAATGCAATCTCTATCAAAATCCCCAACGCATTTTTGGTAGCAACAGAAAAACCCATCCTAAATACCCAGGTATGGCTGGTAGCTTTGAGAAGTAAGGAAATTGTGGGGGGCACTTCCCTGGCGGTTCAGTGGTTAGGACTCCGCGCTTTCACTGCCAAGGGTGCAGGTTTGATCCCTGGTCGGGGAACTAAGGTCCCACAAGCCATGCGGTGTGGCCAAAAAAAAAAAAAACAAGGAAGGAAATTTTTTTGAGGGAGCAGAAGGAATGTTGGCGGAGGGAGAGCAGGAGAGACATAAAGCTGATAATGATGTGTGCCTTGCTGAGTCCAGTCACCCAGACCCCCTGCTTGGGTTCTGGTTCACACAAGCCATGTACATCCTTACCACAGTGTCTGGTACACAGTAGGTACTCAATAAATGCAGGTGAATGACGGCTGCGAGCATGAATGAGACGATGCAGAGCAGCACAGTCAATGCTCTGGGTGCCCTCGGCAGGTCACCTCATGCAAATCGAGAATAATAACTCCCCTATATGAAGAGCAGTTCAGAACATGCTTCTAGAATAAGAAAGGCTGCTAGCTGGGTGAATTTAGACCAGTTATTTGATAGTTAATCGTAGTAATATGAATCCCACAGTAACATCTTCTCAGCATGTTTGCACGGATTACATGAGATACTGTATGCAAAGAACTTAGCACAATCTGGCACATAAGAGGTGATCAAAAAAATTAGCGAGGCTTCCCTGGTGGCGCAGTGGTTGGGAGTCCGCCTGCCGATGCAGGGGACGCGGGTTCGTGCCCCGGTCCGGGAAGATCCCACATGCCGCGGAGCGGCTGGGCCCGTGAGCCATGGCCGCTGAGCCTGCGTGTCTGGAGCCTGTGCTCCGCAGCGGGAGAGGCCACAACAGTGAGAGGCCCGTGTACCGAAAAGAAAAAAATTAGCTATTATCATCAAAAATAAAATGAGATCATGGACAGGAGTTTTTTAAAAGCTCTTGGACACCGTAACAAAGCTCCAGTAAAACAAAAAGTAGTTTTGAACTGGCTTCAGTGTACCTTTAGGTGGATCTTCACAGGCTCGAAATGAACTCACCTGAAAACCATACTCTTTGGGAAGGTTAAGAGTGCAGGCCGGTGTTTCCACCGCTAAAGTCCACCTCCAGATGCAAACTTTCTGTAAGTGATGGCAGACAGAGGAGAGTGAGAAGATTCCTGAAGGGTACTGGAGGAACCTACACCTCTTGTGGTAAGCCAGTGACCTCCGCTAACTAAGCAAAGCACGGTGAGCTAAGCTGCAGGCAGGGAGCCCCTGACCGGTCACCCCCCTCCACCCAGAGAACCACAGAAGCCACATGGCCTGAGCAGGAGCCCCTGACCGGTCACCCCCCTCCACCCAGAGAACCACAGACGCCACACAGCCTGAGCACAGCTGCTTGCGGGGACACTTGTGACGGCGGGCCAGCCGCTGAAGCTGCCGTGACAAGCCCTGTACCTGGATCTCAGCGTCTGAGATGGTCGCCAGGTACTTGGCATCGTGGGTGATGGCCATGGCCCTGATGCCGCCACCTTCTGGGCAGCTGTCGAATATCGTGTGCACAGGAATGCTGCAAGACAGGACGGGGGACACCCAGGTCAGGAACAGAACAGCTACGGAGAAACAAACGTGGTCCACCCACATGATGGAAAGTTGCTCCGCCATAAAAAAGGAGTGAAGCACTGACACAGGCGACAACACGGATGAACCTTGAAACCATGGTGCTGAGTGAAAGAAGCCAGACACCAAAGGCTACAGATTGTATGAGTCCATTTATATCAAACCTCCAAGACAGGCAAATCCATAGAGGCGGAAAGCAGGTGCGTGTTTTCCAGAGGGTAGGGGAGCGGGATGTGAAGGCTGATGGTTTCAGGGTTTCCTTCTGCGGTGAAGAAAATGTTCTGCAACCAGATAAGAGGCGGTGGTTGCACCACACTGTGCATATACTTAGTATATGTTGTTCACTTTAAAATGGTTACTTTTATGTTATGTGAATGTTATGTTATGTTATGTGAATTTTACCTCAAATTTAAAACAAAAACTAACTCAGGGCAGCACGTAAACATGCTATTTGTTCTCTCCTGGAGCTCTAGTCTCTCCTTCATTATCGAGCGCTGATTCTGTGCCAGGCGTGAAGGATGAGAACATGAAACAAGACGTCTAGGACACCATCCTAGCTCTCAGGAAAGCCGGCGTCCTCCTCCAGAAGGGGGAGTGTAAACAAGCACAGGCTTTCTCGACAGCACCTTCCCTGCATCTGTCAAAATCCTCAATGCACAGACCCTAAGACTCGCCAATTCCACTTCTACAACTTTTTTTTTCTAGAGAAATAATAGCAAAAGTAAACAGAGATAAATGCCAGTTCATGTTTATCGTGGCACTGCTTTAATAGCAAAAATCTGGAAACATAAATATCCATTAATATGGGATTTGTTTAAAAAATATCATGGTAAACCATACAATGAAAAAGCATGCCACCTTCAAAACGAATGAGGTAGATTTGGGAAAGTGACCAAAGTTTTGTGGAAAAAAGCAAATAGCAAAACAGTAGACGTAGCATCATCCTGAGAGAGAGAGAGAGAGAGAGAGAGAGAGAGAGAGAGAGAGTGTGTGTGTGTGTGTGTGTGTGTGTGTGTGTGTGTGTGTAGAAAAAAGTCTAGAGGAATGAACTCCAAACTACATGGTGACTCTGGATATAGGTTTGGGTGAAGGGGGACTTACTTTTTTTTTTTCTTACACGTCTGTATTGTGTCACTGGCAAGACTTTAGAACTGTAAGATGCAGACAAAGCCTTAACACACGCAGAATTTAATTAGATGATATCTGAATACCAGAGAGCCAAAGAAATGCAAGAAACAGCTGAAGCAATGATGGAAGTAAGCTGTGATGTGGTGGGGGTCCCCGACTCCCACTGGAAGAGTGGGTGGTAGGAAGACTTAATCCCGGAACGCAGGCTATGCAGACCCCCCGTTGGTTTTTCATTATGGAGACCTTGTTACAGCGAATATACACAGGCCTCAGTATGTCACACAGGCCTCAGTATGTCACATCAGTGTCCCAATTGGCTGGAACCAAGTCTGTGCCCTAGCTGAGGACCTGTCTGGTTCTCTGTCACTTGAGATATTTTATCCCACTGAGACGTGGCCCCAAAAATTGCCTTGGGAAGGGAGTCCTAAAGTTGTTGGGAATGACATAATGACGTTCTTCGTGGGAAGGTGTATCTCATCCCCAGGGATATTTAGAATTAAATGCAGAGAAGATAAGTCAGTTGGACCTGTACTGTTAACATATTTGTGATAAGAGAATTTGTTCCTTTTTTTAAGAATGGGTCATGTTTAAGAGAATTTAACATATTAGAGTCTCTAACAGATTAATTTGTGATTCTAATTGAAAGTCTGTAGTTGATTTAGACTTGTGATTTTAAATTCAAATTGTATTAGGTTTATAAACAATACTTGAACACTTAAGAGAACTTAGGACTTGCCATATTTATGTCTAATTTATTAGATTTACAAAAATTACTTAAGTACTGGTGAAGGATTTATTTATCAGACTACTAAAGAACTTAAAGATGAAACTGAATATATTCAATTTCTAAATGCAGTTTAAAATGTTTAAAAGGAGTTAATAAAATTTGTGAGACCAAACATTAATCAAAGCCCCCTTATAGGCAATTGCAAAAATACGCTAGATTTACGGAGTAAGATTTAAGTTGAACTAATATCTCAAGGAAGAAGTACCGTTTATCACTTTAATAAGGTGGATATTAATTCTAAAACCAGAGAATCCTTTCTGGGTTCCCAGAGTCATCATTTGCAATATCATAAAACTCATATCGACATATCATTTTAATTGTTAACCACAGATACACTTCACTTTGTAATTTTAAAAAATGACTGCCAGAGTCACCTCCGGTCTAGTGGGGGAGACAGCTCTATAAACAAGAAAAAAAGCAAAGGATAAACACTGTTTGAATGGAGGCCAGCTCTGCCTGGGGCAGGGGAGCTGTCAGCAAAGGCTTGAGAGAAGAGAGGCACCAGAGGGGCCCATCCTTCCTGCCTCAGGACTTCCTGATGCAGGAGATGACTTTCCCTCGTGTGTGTCAGGTGGATGTGCCATTTCTTGCAGCTGAAAAGCATGTAATCGCTAGAGATGACCGCTAGGCAAGCAGACGGGAATTTGATTTCGTGGGGGAAGTGTTCGCATGGCTAGGATGTGAGCGTGTACTCCCTGTAACAAGGGCTGAGCTGACAACGGGCAGCAGGGGAGCCCGTTAGGATTTTGCCCATGGGAAAAGACCACGCTCAAAATGTTGTAGAGAAAAACCATATGATGATATACGATGATGGCCATACATGTGTTTTTTTTTTTTTGGCCTCGAGGCAGGCAGGATCTTAGTTCCCTGACCAGGGATCGAACCCGTGGCCCCTGCAGTGGAAGCACGGAGTCTTAACTACTGGACCACCAGGGAAGTCCCCTTACACATGTGCATTTAAAACAACATCAGGGGGCTTCCCTGGTGGCGCAGTGGTTGGGAGTCCGCCTGCCAATGCAGGGGATGCGGGTTCGTGCCCCGGTCCGTGAGGATCCCGCGTGCCGCGGAGCGGCTGGGCCCATGAGCCATGGCCGCTGAGCCTGCACGTCCGGAGCCTGTGCTCCGCAACGGGAGAGGCCACAACAGTGAGAGGCCCGCGTACTGCAAAAAAAAAAAAAAAATCAACAGATGAATGGATAAACAAAATGTGTTATATCCATGCAATGGAATCTTAAACAGCTAAAAAAAGGAATGGAGTACTGATTCATGCTACAACATGGAAGAATTTTGAAAATATTATAAGTAAAAGAAGCCAGACACAAAAGCCACATATTGTATGATTCCACGGACATGAGATGTCCAGAATAGGCAAAACTTTACAGCTAGAAAGTAGATTAGAGGTTGAGGGGAGGGGAGAATGAGGAATTTATTAGTTCAGATTTTCTGGTTGGGTGCTGTGAGTGTTCTGGAAATAGTGGTGATGGCTGCACAACACTGTGAATGTAATTAATGCCAGTGAATTGTATATACATTTAAAAGTGGTTCAGTGTCACGGAGGCTGGGTTGAAGAGCGAAACTGCAGTGGGGGAGATCGGTCAGGAGGCTACTGCAATGGCCCAAGCAGGAGAGGGTGGGCAGAGGCAGTGGATGTGGGTTCAGAAGTTATTTGGAGGTGGAGGCGCAGGACTTTTGGACATTTTAGCAGGAGATGCCCACAGGACATGCAGGTGGACTGTCCTCCAGCAGCTTCCCCATCAGCAGACAGGAAACACTGAGACGGCTGTTGAGAGTAAGATGGCGCAGTTTCAAACCCTGGCTCTGCTCCTGCCTGGCTGGAGAACATCACCAACAGCATCCTCACGCCCTGAGGCCACCGCTAAGGAATGGCCAGAGGAGGATGAGGCTGAAAAGAGTCTGAGAGGGAACAGACAGCAAGCAGGATGAGGACCAGGGGACATGGTGTCAGAGGGGCCAGGGGAAATGATTAGGTAATATGGCCCTATGGAGGCCACTGGTCACCTGGGAGAGAGCAGTTCCTGTGTCACAGAACATTCAACATAACTTCTTCCTAAACTTCTTCTCCACCTGGACTCGTCCACCCCCCACCTCACCCCATCCCACCCCCCTACACACCCAACCAAGGCCTTACAATCTTGTCAGTGAATCTAGCACTACTCTCTGCCTCCAGGACCAGGAATTACGAAAGGACACACATCTGTGAGCATCTATCCTGGGCCAGGTGCTGTGCTCTGATCTTCCTAACAATCCGGTAGGGTAAGTAAAGTAGATCAAATAGCGCCCCCTCGAAATTCATTCCACCCAGAACCTCAGAAGCGAGCTTATACAGAAAGAGTCTCTGCGGATGTAATTAGTTAAGATGAGGTCATACTGGTTAGGGTGGACCCTAAACCCAATGACTGGAGTCCTTATAAAAGAGAAGACCTTACAGAGAGACACAGAGGGGGAAACGCCACATGAAGATGGAAGCAGAGGCTGGAGTGACGTGTCTACAGGTCAAGGACCACCAAGGATGCCAGCAACCACCCAAAGGAGGAGGGGAGCATGGGACAGATTCTCTCTCAGGGCCCCAGGAGCTCCCTGCAGACTCCCCAATTTCAGACATTTGGCCTCATGAACAGTGAGAAAATAAATTTCTGTGATTTTAAGCCACCCAGATTGGGGTAATTTCTTACAGAGCCCAGGGAAATGAAGACAGTAAGTACGATTAGTCTTTTTCTTTTTTTTTTGGGCAGATGGTGAAAGTCACATAATTTCTCCGGGTCTCCCAGCTGGGTGAGTGTGAGTTAGCCTCCCTCAACCCTGTCTGCCTGGGGGCCACCGACAAACCAAGTTTCTGGGCTTAGAGAGCCAAGAATCACCCATGGGAAATTCACCAAAGTAATGTCATCCCAACAGGCCTTGAGGCAGTAAGACAACCTCCCCTGAGAACCTCGCCCCTCGCCCTGCCTCCCAGCACCAGCTTCTGTATCCCTGGACCGGCATGACTCCTTTTTTTGCGGGTCACGGTGGCAGACGCTGTACAAAAACGCGGGGGGAAGTGGCTACGACATGCCTACCCCGTGAAGCAGTCCCATATGATTATCAGGCATTCGGGCCCTTTGTCAGCCGTGGCGACCCAGCGCCTGTCTTCACTGATGCAGAGGCAGGAGATGACGTTGGGGTGGCCCTGCAGACGTGGAGAGAAGTCGCTCTGAGACAGGGGTTGGGGGGGGCCAGCCCTGGCACCAGCAGGAAAGGCGGGGCCCCGGAGACACACCTGAGCTCCCTTTCCAGATGCCGCTGGCTGAAAATCCTACTCCCACCCGCCTTCCCTGGTGTTTCTCTACAGCCAGAGGTTTTCAAACTTCCCCTCAAAACACTCTCAGGGTAAGCTGCACTCCCTGCAAGAACAGTGGCTTCCTAGGGGTCGAGGCGTATACCCGACTCTGAGCCCACGTTGAGAATACATGTCCAGGTCCCCCCACCTCCAGCCCCCTCGAACCTCCCTACCAGCCTCATCTCCCCCAAAACTGCTCACTCAGGTCACTGAGCAGCTCTGGAACCAAAGCCTCCTCACGGGCCTCTGCTTTCACTCGTATCCTCCTACGATCTTCCCCACACAACAGAGGAATCTTCTGGAAACACAAACAAGATGGCAGCCGGGAAACAACCCCTGTTTCCCTCCTTCCGTGTCACCCCTCGTTCACTCTGGCCTCTGTCTGGGCCTCATGCACAAGGCCTGAAAACTCGGAGCTCTGTCTGTCTGGGATGCTGTTCCCCGGCAAAACGGCCCCGGGCTAGCTCATGCTCAGCCTTCAGATCTTGGCACAAACAGCACTTTTTTATTCCCTGCCCACCCAATCCAGAGGAATCTCCTCTCACCCTGATGCTTCCCTCTTAGAGCATTTTCACGTTTCCTTTCGAGCAACTGTTAAAATCTTTAGGTATATGCTTCTGTGTTCACTTGTTTAACGACTGTCTCTCCATGAGGGGGGACTAGATCTATGTTGTTCATGACTACAGACCCATCACCTGAAACATAGTGGTTATGATAAATACACGTGGGATGAATGAACGAACGAACACATGGCCAAGGCCACTCCCAGCCATCCAACTCTGTGGAGGCTGGACGCCTTCCTACTTCTCAGCCCCTCTGCCCCGCCCGCCCCCCTGACTCTGAGCCTGCCCACCACACTGTGCTTTCTCCCCCTGCCGCTACCTCTGTGCTCAGTGCTACACATTCAACTAAGCTCTGAGAAGGGCTGCTTGCTGACTGTGTGTGTATTTCAGGACTTCTAGAAAGCAAATTCCTTAAGTTACACCCACGTGTCTTGGATCCCTGGCACGATGCTGAATACTGGCTGAGCTCTTGGAAAATACTTTGTGAAGTTTCTGATCTAGGCATTGACTAAGGAAGGTCCTTATATGTCAACTGAAAAGGGTAACATGGAACTGTTTACCGGGTTAACTAGTGGAAAGTCGGACACCAGGAAAACGTGACATTTGGACAGGTAAATGATGAAAAAGGGGTCAAAAACATCCGGAACAGAGGAGGCAGAGCACTGAGGGGAAGGCAGGCATGTGGGGCATTTGGGGAGGCACAGAGCAGGGTGTAAATAAAGCCAGGTGCTGGAGGGAGGAGACAGGAGGAAAGACTGACCCACTTAATGCTTTGAAGTCAGGAGACCTGGATGTAAGACCTGGCTTCAGCATCTGCTAGCACAGCCTTGGGCAAGTCAGCTAAATCCCTCTGAGCCTCAGTTTCCTCTCCTGTGAAATGGGAATATTAACACTCACTTCTCAGCAGGAGTAGGAGGATCAAAGCCCTTTGAGCCCTGGAAAGGAGTCTGAGTGTTAATTAGGTCCGAATCCCTGCCCTTTGCATCTCACCATAGTCCTGTGGAGACAACATGGTCTCTCCTGACCACGTTTTTACAGAAATGTAAAAAATACAGATGCTTTAGATTCTAGTTACTATAAAATTAAAGTCAACTGCTATTCTGATTAGAATCAGAGAGAAAATGAACAATAAAATGTGTTCCTAAAAAAAAATTTGCTATGGTTCAGAAGAGAAGAGGGAAAATGTGTATGAGATGGAATGAAGTTGACCCCTGAAATAAAAACCAAAGTGCTGGACTTCCCTGGTGACACAGTGGTTAAGAATCCACCTGCCAATGCAGGGGACACTGGCTCGAGCCCTGGTCCGGGAAGATCCCACATGCCGCGGAGCAACTAAGCCCGTGCGCCACAACTGCTGAGCCTGCGCTCTAGAGCCCGCGAGCCACAACTACTGAGCCCACGTGCCACAACTACTGAAGCCCGCGCAACTAGAGCCCATGCTCCGCAACAAGAGAAGCCACCGCAATGAGAAGCCTGCGCACCACAACAAAAAGTAGCCCCTGCTCACCGTAACTAGAGAAAGCCTGCACACAGCAACAAAGACCCAACGCAGCCAAAAATTAATTAATTAATTAATTAAAAAGCAACAACAATAACAACCAAAGTGCTGTATTCAGGTTAAAAACAACCTCTTTCACTTGAAGTAAGAAAACCTGCAAACCTGAAGATGGTGCTGGTTATTCTTGAAGACATTGTAGATGACCGCAGTGTGAGCACTGGCATACAGAAGAACTCTCTGGTTTTCATCTTGAATGTAGTAAACAGGAAGGGAACTGTTCCATCCGAACGACCAGGTCATGGCCTGGAAGACAAAGGTAAAATCGGGAAGACGCTACGGTGCACGAACCCAGAGCTGTGATGCCGGGTACTCCCGGCCTGAGTCCTGGAGGAGAAGGATTCACATTATCAGCCAATGAAGAGACATCACCTTGAGAAGTCCTCAAGAGCACGCTGCACCGTGGATGACGCCTGAAAATGTGATGCTACGTGAAAGGAGCCAGATGCAAAGGACCACACACTGTGTGACTCCATCTACATAAAATGTCCAGAATAGGCAGATCCGTAGAGACAGAAAGCAGATGAGTGGTTGCCAGGGGGTGAGGGGAGGGGGAATGGGGAGCGACTGCTTACTGCGTATGGGTTTCTTTCTGGGGCAACGAAAATGTTCTGAGAACAGGCTACAAACCAATCAACTGTATACTGGAAAAGGGAAATTTTCAGACATAGAAAACAAACTTATGGTTACAAAAGGGGGAAGGGGGGGTGGGAGGGATAAATTAGGAGTTGGGGATTAACAGATACACACTACTATGTATAAAATAGATAACCAACAAGGACCTACTGTATAGCACAGGGAACTATACTCAATATCTTGTAATAACCTATAAGGGAAAAGAATCTGAAAAAGAATATATATATATATATATATATATATATATATATATATACACATATGAATCACTTTGCTGTACCCCTGAAACTAACACAACATTGTAAATCAACTATATTTCAACAAAAATAAATTTTAAAAACTTTTTTTAATTTTAAAGGGTAAACTTTACAAGGATGTGGAGAAACTGGGACCCTTGTGCGTTACTGGTGGGAGTGTGAAATGGTGCAGCTGCTGTGGAAAACAGTATGGAGGTTCCTCAAAAAACTGAAAATACAATTACCATATACTCCAGCAATTACACTTCTGGGTATCTACCCCAAAGAACAGGAAACAGGGTCTCAAAGAGATATGTGTACACCCGCGTCCATAGCAGCATATTTCACAGTAACCAAAAGGTGGAAAAGAAGCCAGTGTCCATCAACAGATGAATGGATAAACAAAAGGTGAGTATTATTCAGCCTCCAAAGGGATGGAGATTCTGACACATGCTCCGACATGGACGAACCTTGAGGATATTATATAAGTAAAATACACCAGTCACAAAAAGACAAATATGAACTGAATGGTTCCACTTATATGAGGTCCCTAGAGTAGTCAAATTCATAGAGACAGAAAGTAGAAGGGCAGTTAGCCAGGGACCGGGGTGGGGTTGGGGAGCTGGTGTTTGTGGGTACAGTGTGTGTTTCACAAGATGAAGAGGGTTATGGGGACGGGTGATGATGGTGGCTGCACAACCATGTGAATGTGTTTAATACCATTGAGCTTTTACACATAAAAATGGTTAAGGTGGTAAATTTTATGTTATGTGCCTTTTACCACAATCTTTTAAGAAAAAGTTAAGAGGGTGGATTTTATGGATGGGAATTCTACCTCGATGTAAAAAGAAAAGAAAAGCTACGTGGTGCTTACACAGGCGTGTTTGCTGTGTAAGAATTCAATGAGTTCTACACTTGCGTGTGCTCTTTCTGTTTATACGTTATATTTCAATAAAGACGTTTCCTTTAAAAAAAGAAAGTCTTCAACAGTAAATAGAAACAACTTCCTATTCATCTTCTCCCCAGGACCTAGACCCAGCTCAGTACCAGACACACAGTGAGCACTTAATGTCGTGAAATTCAATTTACTGAACGAGAGTACATAGAATGGACAAGTTATAATAAAGTCACTAAGTAACTTCGTAAGAAAGGCAATTATTCAGCCTGGGTATTTGTTCCTTATACACGATTTTCCCTGGAAGGATAAAGTATAAAAGAGACAAAATTCCCTCAGGAGGATTAAAAATTCCACACTGCCAGGAACAAGTCCAAAATAAAAATTTCATGAAATGAAAAATAATAGGTACTATAAATCCAACTACTGCTTCCAATTCAATAGTAGTTTGTTTATGTATATTTTTGTATTCAACGTCTCTTACAAAAATTATGGATAAACTGTGGTACATTCATACAATGGAATATTATTCAGCAATAAAAAGAAATGAGGTTGCAGGCCATGAAAAGATGTGGAGGAACCTTAAATGCATGTTGCTAAGTGAAAGAAGCCAGCCTGAAAAGGCCACAAACTGTATGATTCCAACTACATGACACTGTGGAAAAGGCAAAACTATGGAGACAATAAAAATCAATGGTTGTCAGGGGCTTGTGGGGGGGGGATAAGGGGGAGGGAGAGATGAACAGGTAGGGCACAGGACATTTTTAGGGCAGTGAAACTACTCTGTATCAAACAACAATGGTAGATACATGTCATTATGCATTTGTCAAAGCCCAGAGAATGTACATCACAGAGTGAACCCTAAGGTATAAACTATGGACTTTAGGTAATTCTAATTCATCCATATTGGCTCATCAATTGCGACAAATGTACTGCACTAATGCAAGATGGTAATAATAGAGGAGACGAGGGGGGAAGGAGGCACAAGGGAGTATGTGGGAATTCTCTGTGTTTTTCATTCCATTTTTCTATAAACCTAAAACTGCCCCCAAATAATAAAGTCTATTTAAAAAATTAACCAAGGCTGATGTGGTAGAGTATTTAAAGTGATGGCTAAGTGATTAGTTACCAAAAATCAGTGGGTTATATTGGAGCATAGAAATGAAATCTGGTGATGAGATTTCCCTGGCGGTCCAATGGTTAAGACTCTGAGCTGCCACTGCAGGGGGCGCGGGTTCCATCCCTGGTCGGGGAACTAAGATCCTGCATGCCTCACGACCGAAAGAAAAAAAAATAAAGAAATGAAATCTGGTGAGTTTCCTTTCTGATCTTTGAATGATACTTAAGGTTAAATTGATGTACCGTATATTTCTCCCAAGACAGAGTGGGCAACGTGGCCGATTTCTCTCTCCTACACCCTTCATTCCCCATTCTCTCCTGATTCCATCTGCTCATTTGCTGTAATTTATATTTATATTTAGGTCTTTTATTGTGTGGGTGTGAGTGGTAGAATCACGGAATCATAATTGCCTCAAGCTGCAACTTCTAGGAACGGAACTATTTCATATCTGGCTGGTTCTTAAGAGCCAATTTCTTCAAGTGAGATGGTTCTTTTGGAAACCTGCTAATTCTAAAAGGCCTTATAGTCGTCCTGGAAATTTATTTTGAGATTTAACAGATTAGTTATAAAAAGAAAACACTCTTAACTAGACTCCTGTCTCCAGGTAAACCTCTTTCAAGGTCAAAACTAGGCTGACCTCACTCAGTAGTAACAGAACTTCCTTGCTTGAGCAGCCCTCACGTTAACCGAAATCACACAGTACTAACACTCATCGCATTTCGCACTAGTTTTAACACTCATGGCGAATGATGATGGAGACAGCCACCTCTTACAACAATCTTCTTCTAAAACATGGTCATCTGGAAAACAAAATTTTATTGTCAAAATCAGATTTCACTGTATTTGATAGTTATATGATTCCTTCTCATAAACACGATACCTTGTTACTTGGCTGGAGGTGGTATTCACGGTTAGGTCTATTTACCATGAGCACTGCGAGTTATTACAGGCCTTTGGGATAAGCTGGGGGAGCCCAAAGGAAAAGGAGGATGCTGCGAGCACAGAGATGGAGAGGCACACACTCACTGAAGCACCTTTGGTGAGAGCAAGAAATTAGAAGCAGCATGAATGGCCATCAATAAGGAAACAGCCGAATTTAAAATGAGGAAGTGGATATACACGCACTGATACAAAAAATCCTCTAAGACATGTTAAGTGCAAAAACATTTATGCACAAATGCAGAATACCTCACTGCAAAAACGAACAACTAAAAACACAAATCGTGTGCGTGTGTGCGCACAGATACATGTTTATATATGTACCAACAAAGGTCTGGAGAGATAGTTATACCAAACTGCAACAGTAGTCACCTCAGGAAAATGGGATTGGGATGGGAGTGTGTTCGAGAAGAGGAATCTTTGCCTTTGTATATTTTATTTATAAAGAGCACTAATTCATTTTAACAAAAAGAAGAAACAATAAAGGCGAAAGGAAAGGAAAAAGAAAGACGGCGCACCCAAAGAGCTAAGCAAACCTGCAAAGAGAGAAGGCCTAGGAAAGTTTGGTTCTGCGGTGAGTCCAAGGCTAACGGGGGCCCAGACCTGTGCAGTGGCTTTTGTCAAGTCCAGGTAGCTGGGGCCTGGATAAAAAGGTCGCTTGCTCTAATTAGTGACGTTACCTGATTTCTGGTTAGTTGGCTAAACAAGACAAATGTCTTCATGGGCTCTAAAACTCAATTATTCTTGGGACTTCCCTGGCAGTCCAGTGATTAGGACTCTGAGCTTCCACTGCAGAGGGCAAGGGTTCAATTTCTGATTGGGGAACTAAGATCCAACATGCCGCTCAGTGTGGCCAAATAAATAAATAAACTCAATTACTCTTTCTTTCAGACTGAGCAACTGCAAGCTTGAACCTTTAACTCCATTGCTCAAAGTCAGCCAAATCTACAGAAAGGAGGCTGTCAGTTCTCTGCACTTCCCCCTCGGCATCCTTCCGTCACCACCGCCAGCACAACCGTCACCACCATCACCTAGTTGTTAACACTTGTCAAGTGCTCACTCTGTGTTAGGAACTGCATTAAGTACACACAGTCCATCACTTACAAATCTTCCAAAGGCATGAATCTACGGTGGGGGGAGAAAAAAAGATGAATCCTAGGAAACAATTTTCAGAAAGTAGCAGATGGAGGAAGAAAGAAGGAGAAGGGAAAAAAAAAACCCTCCTCTTCCTTCTCTTGGCAAATGATAATATTTTTACCCTCGCAGATGGCGCCTCCCTGGAACACTGTCAGCGGCAGCAAAGGCAGACTCCTTTGGACCGCCTGGTGCTTTTCCCGGCGGCTTTCACTTTTTCCAGACCTTTGACTTACTGATCTATCTTGGGATGGATAGTTTTAGGAACCTGTGGTGGTTTTAGGAGCTGGTAAAGGGATCAAGCCAGTTACAGCAGAAGAGGCGAGGAGAGGAGGGAAAGGCAAGGAATTGGTGGTATGGAGGAGGAGTATCATGATGTGGGAGAGAGAGAGGGAAAGGGAGGGAGAGAGACAGACGGAGCGAGAAGAGAGGGGAAAGGGGAGAGGTCGATTCTGAGTCTCCCCCAAGAAAACAGCGTCCTATACAACGGACAAAGCACGTGTGGAATTTCCTGCCTGCAGAGCAACGCTGCTGAACCCAGATGCAGCGTTCCTGTCCACATACTGTCACACATGTCCAGCCACAGCTCCAAACTGAACTTTACAAAGACACAGGTCTGTGATTAGCTTAAAAAGGAGCTTTCTGGTGGTATTTTTTTCCATATGCATAAAATTCCCCTATTTCACAATACTCTCAAAACACTGGGGGAAATTTAAAAGCATGTTGCACTTACCAAGGGATACACGTTGGCACCGTCATCCTTTTGGAACAAAATGTCCTCGGTGGCAGTGGAGACCAGTGACCCCTTAGGGATCCTTGCTTTGGGCTGGAATTCTTTTTCTTTTTTCTCATTTACGTATAATACTCTTGTTTCTTTTCTCCCTTCTCTCTTTTCTGGCTCCAAGTCTCCCCTTTCTGGTTCCAAGTGTCTCTTTTCTTGTCCCAATTCATCTTGGGGCCTCTGGTCGGTTCTCTCTGCAAGCTCGCCCGAAGGCTGCTTTTCAGGGGAACTAAGCTGTTGTTCCGCAGAAGTGGTTAGATCCAAATCAAGAAACTCTAATTGCGAGGCCATGCTTGGAAGTTCGAATGTTTCCAAAAGCTCTGATTGTAATGAATGCTTTGACTCTCTACCACTATAGGTTTTCTTAAAAAAGAAATAGAAAGGAGATTGTGATTCCAAATACAGTACACGCTGCTACATGCCCTCATTTAGTTTCCTTTCTCTTCCTAATCAGCCAGTCTTAGTGTTAGCCTCACATCGGAATTATGAAGCACTTTTTAAAAAGAGCCTGGGACATTCTGTACTCAAATAACATGAATCGTGGGTGTGTCAGGTTTATCCTTGGCCTACTAGCAGACCCACAACAGCAAAATTATTCTTCTAAGTGGCACTGGTGGCCTCCAAAAGCACCACAGAGCCACAGAGAGTCACTTCTCCTTGGACCAGAGGTGATTTCTACAGGCTGTTTAGACAAGCACACTCCAGCTAACCCCTGTCCTTTAAGTCAGCCCTGGTACACACCTCCTCCAGGAAGCTTTCCCTGATCATCCTCCAAGCTGGGTCAAGTGGCCTTTATATAGATACATATCTCCTAGGTACCTCTCAATCACTGCACTTAGTTTTATAATGTTTGCCTCCCTACATACCCTAGAGCTCCTTAAGAGAATGGATTGTGTCTTACTTGGTTTTATATCCGCAGAGCCTGGCAGGTAAGTGGGTAACAAGCATTCAATTAATGATTAGGAATGAATGAATGAACAAACGAATGATTGAATGAATGAAAATTCCTACTTACTGGGAGTGTTCCTGACAAGATTGATTGGGAATCAGTTGGTGTAAGTCTCTCCAAACTGATCATGGACTTGGTGATTTCTTGGGGCTTCACTGTGGTTTCTTCCTGTGCTCCTGCTGCCTCCTCCTTCCCAAATTCTTCCCCCTCTTCTTTCCCCTCCGCTCCCTCTCCCTCCGCTTCCCCCTCCTCCTGAGACCCTCTCCACGCTAATGTGTTATCTTCTTTTAATTCCTGCTGCATATTTTCTAGCCCTTCATCATTTGGATATTTTTCTTCTTCTTCTTCTTCTTCTTCTCCTTCTTCCATTTCTATTTCTCCATATTCTTCTGTTTCTTCCAGTGGGTTTTCCTCTGCATCTGACATTCTTCTCTTTGGAGATGTCTCTAGAGAAATTTTGAGCATAAAAGTCAGCAGGGCCCTCTGTTTTCCATTTTGATTTCCTGGTCCACAAACCCATCAATGAAATGTGCAATACCAGCTCTGTTCCTTTCCATGGGAATAAAAAGAATGCCATACTCCTGGGAAAGCCTGTCTCAAATCTTTAAAAATATTGATCCCGGGCCTCATCTTTCTGAGGATAATTTTAGAGCCCTCTAACTCAGTGTATATATATTCGTATTCCCACAGGCAGCAAAATGATAACCCAGGCATTAGCAACAGTTCTAATAATACGAATAGGGGAAGAAGCAGGTACCTTAGCGGTTAAAAGTGTTGGCTTTCCAGTCAGCCTCTCCTGGCATTGAATCCCAGTTCCACCACTCAGGTGCTCTGTGACCTTGGGCAAGTCACTTTACCCCTCGGAGTCTAAATCTGCTCACAGGCAAAATTAAAATGATAACCCTAAATTCTGGGGGTGTTGTGAAGATTAGATGAAATGACATATGTAAAATGCTCCAGTTGCAGCACAGACTGCTTGAGAAATGGTAGCAGTCTAGAAAGTTAAAAAGCCTAACATGTTCTCTCGTTTATTTCTTACAGCAAACTTAAGAGTCTGAAGCTCTGAGAGGTGAAGTGACTTATTCAAGATCATACAGCGAGTAAGAAGCAGACCTCTCAATGTTCAGTTCCGCCATCTGAAAAATTGCTAAGATTTCAAGTCTAGGGCCCTTAGTACAGAGCCTCTTCCGACTGCCAAACTTTGCCAAATTCCTCATGGGGGGTGCGGGGAGCAGGTGTGTGCGTCCGTGGGGGCACAAAGCCCAGGCGTGGCCCCTTCCTCCAGCTCAGGTCTGCCTGGAGCTGCCCCAGGCCGAGCCCAGGTGGGGTGAGCGCCCGCCAAGAGGCACCAGGCCCCTCCTTGCCGGGGCCCCCGCCCCTGACTCACAGAGCGCGCCCACCCTGGTCCTCAAAGGCCGGGGTCTTCCCGCCGCGTGAACCCCTCGTCCACCTCCCGGCCTCCAGCTGCCGCCGCTTTCTCCTCCAAGGGCTCCCTAGTTACGGTCGCCACCCAAGCCCCGTCTCCATGGTAATCGCTGCCGCCTGCAGGCGACGGGCCGTAAAGCACGAAGGCTGGACAGAGGTCACGTGCCCAGAAAGCGGCGGGAGCGGGAGCGGGGAGCTGGTCGAGCTCGCCCCCTGCCGCCGCGACTTGGGAGGTAAAATTGGCTTTCCTCTCACCTCTCTCCTCCCCTCCCACTCTCCCCCATGTTTTCCCTTGGTGCCATCCCATGAGAAGCTGCAGCGGCCAATCCTAGCAACTCTGACTTTCTGAAGACTTGACAAAGTTATGTGAAGAAGTACGAACGGTTTGATAAAATTCTCTTTGTCAAAAGCAAACTAAATTTCCCGGTCTCATTGGTGCAGCACACAGCTGTCCTCCCCACCTCCTCGCCCGGGCACTAGATGTTGTACAGAAAATTTTAGCCAGCTGGGATTAAATGTTTCATAGGTTACGTTATCTTATCACATAACGTTTCTGCCAAACCAGTTTGTTAAATCTATTAGGATGATTCCACCTCCAAGTGTCTCTCCACTAGAACCTCACAAAAGACAGCCCACCTGCGTGGCCATCCTGAGGTTTCTGAAGCGGGGGGGGGGGGCTTGCAGGAAACCAGCCAAAGGCACTGATGCAGAAGACTCTCTGCTGCTATCGTTTTAGGAGGATGTGAATGAGTCTCTCCATCCCCACCCCACCCTCATACCCCAATGCTGGTTGCTGCATTTGCATACATCTCAAAAAAATAAAAGGGATTGCTGGATGGGGCAAGCTGTGTTTATTATAGTCTAGGGCTTATAAAAGATTGGAAAACACGTGGAATTAGAAAAACAATTTAAACACTGGTAAACACAGCACGTCTGTGGCTACAAGGGGGGAAATCCACGTGGACATTCGGTTAGAGTACATGGTGTTTGGGGGCAGACACTCAACAGGAAGGCTTTCCAGCCGAGCACGAGCACCCATGGCTGGAAGCACACCCAGTACTGACTCCCGTCAGGGCGAGCTGATATCTGCATCTAAGCCAAGCAAATCCAGGCCTGAAGAACCCAAGCATGCCTCAGTAGAATGTGCCAGATGCCCTCTGAAACAGAAAGTGGTCTGCAAGAACTGTGGAAATAAAACACTGTGATACGGTGAAGAGAGAAAAAAAGTAAAGCACGGAGGCACTAGGAATCACTGAAACTCACTTTGCCATGTTAAAGAGAGAAAATAAAAGGAAGGAAGGAAGGAGGAATCAGCATTTGCAAGAAGACAGCGCTGCACACACTGCTGGTTCCCATCAGCAATGTCAACACACCTTAGCAGTCTACAAAAGTGCTGATCCGAGGGCAGGCCCAGGAGACTCAATTATCCTGTATCCAGAGCAGCAATGCCGCAGTGCAAACGCAGGTGCAGCCTGAGCGTCTGGAACCCCCATTCACTAAAGGATGACGTCCCAGAGATGTTGCTGGTCAAATCTTGACTTCGGTACAATTGTTAGTTTGTTCTGCCCAACTTTCCTGAGGCTGATCTAACTCCCACCTGAGCTTTGGTTTGAGAAGTTCATAGGAAATTCAGCTGGGGTGATAACATGCTCATATCAACACTGTAAAACTGTTTATTTGGGGGAAAAAAACAAAATTTCTAGAAGCATAAAGTCACATCAGCACCTACCAGAATAACTCCCACCCACCTGCTCACAATCCAGAGGATTCCCATGTAGGGCCGTGGCCTAATTTGCAGAAGATGCTAAACACAAATCTAGTTTTTAACAATGCGTTAATCCCAAGAGATCACACTGGGAGGCCACAGCGTTTCCACCACCTAGAAGTTCAGGCTCCCAGCCTCTTCCAGATCCTTGAGCTTCAGGAAGAGAAGAGAAGGAGGAAATGCCCACTAGACCCAAGTCTGGGGCAAGGGAATATGCTTTCCTGTTTCTGTTCCCCAGGGACAATCATCTTTGCAAAGGAATAATGTTGCAGCTGGAAGGGAAAAAAAGGAACAGTGTAAGTTTGTGGCTCCATTCAGGAAGATCAGAAGTGAGCCGTCCTGAGCTTTTCACCTACATGCTTTCATTCTTTCAAAGCAAACGTCCAGTTAATAAAAGAACCAGAGCGACCAGGGCTCCCTCCACCTCCATACCTGGAATCTCATTCCCGCCACAAGGACTTATCATGAGTTGCTACAGGCAGTCTGGAAATTCCCTTCATTTCCCAACGACCCCACCTCCCGCCCGCAGCTTTGTGTCTAGCAAGCATGCAGTGCACGCTGCAGTGTGAATGAACGGACACGGATACTTTACCCCAGCAGTCCTTTTCCCGCCCAGCGTGTCGGCACGAGTCTAAGCTGGTATTTCTCCCCTCTGCGGATCACTGTCACATTCAGGGGCTTCTGAAAGGAAAATGAGCTCATTTTATGTTCAACCTCCTTAGTACTCAAAGAGATTCATACTAGAATGCTGAGATACTGTCTTTTTTTTTTTTTTTTTTTGGCCGCGCAGCATGTGGGATCTTAGTTGCCCCACCAGGGATCAAACCCACACCCCCTGCAGTGCAGGCGTGGAGTCTCTTAACCACTGGACCTCCAGGGAAGTCCCACCCACCAGACTGGTAGTAAGGATGCTTATTTTAGGCATAATTCCTACAACTGGTGAGAATGTGGAGGATGTGGCACTCTGGGGGCAGGCAGTGGGGCTACAGATTTGGTACCTTCTTCCTGGAAGAACACAACTGCCCCCAGCAACAACAAAGCATCTTTAAAAGGTGCATATAAGATATATTCTGCAAAAGTACAAGATGATATATGAACAAAGCATTTATCCCAGGACTGTTTATAAATTTCAAAAACTGAAAACACCCAAAATATCCCTCAATAAGGTATTGGTCAAATACAGTATAGTGAATAGCAGTTTGTTTAGTAAAAACAAAACAAAACCAGCAAAGTATGAATCCATTTGAATATATGTCCTAAAAGGTCATATGTGTTGTGAATCAAGTATACTTCAATTTAAAAATAATAATTTAAAAATAAATAATAAAAATAATAATAAAAGCTCTAAAAATTCAATAAATAAATAAATAGACATAGGACTTCCCTGGTGGCGCAGTGGTTAAGAATCCTCCTGCCAATGCAGGGGACATGGGTTTGAGCCCTGGTCCGGAAACATCCCACATGCCGCGGAGCTACTGAGCCCGCGTGCTAAAACTACTGAAGCCCGCACACCTAGAGCCCATGCTCTGCAACAAAAGAAGCCAACGCAATGGGAAGCCCGCGCACCGCAACAAAGAGTAGCCCCCATTCGCCGCAACTAGAGGAAGCCGGCGCGAAGCAACAAAGACCCAATGCAGCCAAAAATAATATTAATTAATTAATTAATCTAAATAAATAAATAGACATATGTGTTGCTTGGTGCATACAAAGTTTTCTGGAAGATAAACTGTTAACAGTGGTTACTTCCAGAAAGAAGCACTAGCAGTTTGGAGTAAGAGAAGAAGACATTTACTTTTTTATCTTTCTGTACCATTATTTCTTCTTTACTATGCGTACGTATTACCTTAACAAAAAAATTAAAGTAGGTACAATATATACCAAAGAAAATTACAAGTTAAAACAAGATTCATCAAATTTTAAAACTTCTGTACATCAAAGGACACTGTCAACATAGTGAAAAAGCAACCCACAGAATGGGAGAAAATATCTGCAAATCATATATCTGATAAGGGATTAATATCCAGAATATATAAAGAATTCAACAGCAACAACAAACAACCCAATTAAAAAATGAGCAAAGAACTTAAACATTTCTCCAAAAAAGATATACAAATGGCCAATAAGCACATGAATAGATGGCCTACATCACTCATCATTAGAGAAATGCAAATTAAAACCACAATGAGATATCACCTTATACCCATTAGGATGGCTATTATCAAAAAAAACAAAGGGGGGCTTCCCTGGTGGCGCAGTGGTTGAGAGTCCACCTGCCGATGCAGGGGACACGGGTTCGTGCCCCGGTCCGGGAAGATCCCACATGCTGCGGAGCAGCTGGGCCTGTGAGCCATGGCCACTGAGCCTGCGCGTCCGGAGCCTGTACTCCGCAACGGGAGAGGCCACAGCAGTGAGAGGCCCACGTACCGCAAAAAAAAAAAAAAAAAAGAAGAAAAAAAGAAAATAATAGGAGTCAGTGAGGATGTAGAGAAATCGTAACCCTTATACACCGCTGGTGGGAGTGTAAAATGGTGCAGCCACTATGGAAAACAGCATGACTATTCCTTAAAAAACTGAAAATAGGGCTTCCCTGGTGGCGCAGTGGTTAAGAATCTGCCTGCCAATGCAGGGCACACGAGTTCGAGCCCTGGTCCAGGAAGATCCCACATGCCACAGAGCAACTAAGACCACGCGCCACAACTACTGAGCCTGCGGTCTAGAGCCTGCGAGCCACAACTACTGAAGCCCGCGAGCCTAGAGCCCGCGCTCCGCAACAGAAGCCACCGCAATGAGAAGGCCGCACACTGCAATGAAGAGTAGCCCCCGCTCGCTGCAACTAGAGAAAGCCCGCGCACAGCAACAAAGACCCACCACAGCCAAAATAAATAAATAAATAAATCTTTTAAGAGATTGAAGATAGAATAACCATATCAACCTGCAATTAAACATATGGGTATATAACCAAAGAACTGAAAGCAGGGACTTGAACACATAATTTGTATACCCATTTCATAGTAGCATTATTCACCAAAATGGTGAATAGCATTATAGCCAAAAGGTAGAAGCAACCCAAGTGGCCATCAATGGATTACAGGATAAACAAAATGTAGTATATACACACAGCAGAATATTATTCAGCCTTTTTTTTTAATATAAATTTATTTATTTTTGGTTGCATTGGGTCTTCGTTGCTGCATGCGGGCTTTCTCCAGTTGTGGTGAGCGGGGGCTGCTCCTTGTTGCAGTGCGCAGGCTTCTCATTGGGTTGGCTTCTCTTGTTGCGAAGCACGGGCTCTAGGTGTGCGGGCTTCAGTAGTTGTAGCACGCGGGCTCAGTAGCTCTGCGGCATGTGGGATCTTCCCGGACCAGGGCTCAAACCCATGTCCCCTGCATTGGCAGGCGGATGCCCAACCACTGCGCCACCAGGGAAGTCCCTATTATTCAGCCTTAAAAAGGAAATTCTGACACATGTAACAACCTGGATGGACCATGAAGACGTTATGCTAAGTGAAACACATGAGTCACAAAAGGACAAATATAGTGTGATTCCACTTAGAGGGCTGTATATAGAGCAGTCACATTCATAGAGACAGAAAGTAGATTAGTGGTTGCCAGAACCTTGGGGAGATGGGAATGACTAGTTAGTGTTTAATGGGTAGAGTTTCAGTTTGGGAAGATGAAAAAGTTCTAGGGACAGTGGTGGAGATGGCTGCCGAACAATGTGAATGTACTTAATGCCACTTAAAAATGGTAAATTCTATGTTATGTACATTTTACCATAATTTTAAAAAATTAAGGCAGATCTATCAATGGGATCTCTGAATCAGAAAAAATAAAGCATGATGAAAAACAAAAAAAGACACCATTTTCCACCTCGATTGTCACAGGATAAAAGACTGACAATAACACAGTTGGGGAGGGTCAAGAAATAAGCACTCACATACACTACTGGAGAGAACATGAACTAACGCAAGCTTCTGGGAGGACACCTTGACGACACCTATCAAATCGGTAAATGTGCATTGCCTTTAACCCAGTAATTCCACTTCTAGAAATCTGACAGAAACCCTCACACAAGATAAGAATATTCACGACACCACTATTTGTGGTGGCCAAATATTGGCAATGGCTTAAATGTCCAGGTTGGGGGTCTGGTTAAACGAACGATGAGAAACCAAGCCAGGGAACATGGTACATTGTGTACCGATACACGTGTACCAACATGGAAATCCCTTCAAAGGGAGAAACATCGAGAACGGTACATAGAGTAGGTCTTCTTTGTGACTTCTTTTTCAAAAAGCAATCACTGTAGACATACACATCCACACCCAGAAAATGTGTGAGAGCTTCACTGATGTGTTTCCAGTTCTGGAAATGATGGCCCTGGGAGAGCTAGAAATCCAGAGGGTTTCTACCTATGGCACGTCCTAGATGTCTTTCTGATTTGCCCACTTGCACCTCCAGCCCATTCGTCAAAGACACCATCATCTCCTGACCTGGCTGCTAAAACTCTGTCAGCCCTCCAATCAGCTCTCTACCTGGCCTCTGGAGAAATCTTTTCAAGGCACGAAGCTGCTTACAGCTGTTATTCTCCAGCTTGGAAGAAGCTCTCTACTGCTGCTCGGGAACATTGAAGAAGGGCCCTGCCTCCTCCCCTCTCCCCCTCTTCCTTGCTCTGGGTTCCAATCAGCCTTCTCTGATCCTCTCACCTCAGGGCCTTGACCCTGCTGGTGGGCTCCTCTCCCTGCCAGTCTTGATAAACTTCAATACACTTAGAGGCCACGTCTTCAGGAACACTCTCCTTCAACCCCAAACTACATCAGAAACCCACTATTTGCTCTCCTAGCCACCTTGAACTGTCCCTTCATAGCACTCACTGGAGTGTACAATTACACATCTGTGATTATTTGATTAATGCTCATCTCCCCCACTAAAATGTTCCCACGGACCCTTGGTTGACCTGTTTTGTTCCCTGTTGTAGCGCCTGCACCTTGCCCAGGACTCAGAGCAGGGAAGGTACTACAAGGGAGGGAGAAATCCAGGACTTTTATTCTTACTTGAAATACGTTCGCATTGTGTGAGTTTTTTTCACAATAAAAACACATTATTTTTATTATTGAAATATAATTCATATACAATAAATTCACCATTTTAAAGTATATATTCAGAGACTTGTCCAACCATCACCACTAATTTCAGAGCATATTTCCATCACCCAAAAAGAAACCCCATACCCATTAGCAATCACTCCCCATTCCCTCCTCCCCCAGCCCCTGGCAACCACCAGTCTGCTTTCTGTCTCTGCTTTCTGTGCATTTGCCTATTCTGGACATTTCGGAATTCTAAAATATGTGGCCCTTTCTGGGACTTCCCTGGTGGCACAGTGGTTAAGAATCCGCCTGCCAATGCAGGGGACACAGGTTCAATCCCTGGTCAGTGAAGATCCCACATGCCGCGGAGCAACTAAGCCCGTGCGCCACAACTACTGAGCCTGCGCTCTAGACCCCGTGAGCCACAACTACTGAGCCCACATGCCACATTACTGAAGCCCACACGTGCTCCACAACGAGAAGCCACCGCAACGAGAAGCCTGTGCACCACAGCGAAGAGTAGCCCCTGCTCGCCACAACTAGAGAAAGCCCGCGTGTAGCAATGAAGACCCAACGCAGCCAAAAATAAATAAATTAAATAAATAAATTTAAATAAATTAATTAATTAAATATGTGGCCCTTTCTGTTCGGCTTCTTTCACTTACCAGAAGTCCTTTGAAGGTTCGTTAATGTTATAGCATATCGGTACACCAATCCTTTTTATGGCTGAATGAAATACACATTATTTTTATAATAAAGAAAAATTATTTTAATTTAAGGGTTTTTTCCTTTGAAAGTATATGCATTCCAGAAACTCACCTTTAGAAAATTATCTAAGGAAACAGAGCTTTGTCTACAAGAGTGTTAATTTTCAGGTTCCCATAAAATTGGAAAGTACCTAAAAGTCTAACAATAGAATGCTGTGGGGTTTTAAAAAACTTTTTTTAATTCATAGAGCAGAGACCATAAAAACCCAGACCCCTTATTCTCAAGCTGGGCTCTGGTTCCAGGAGCACCCCGGGCCCTGAGGGCGTGAGGTCCCCCCACCCCCTCTAGCTTATCCCAGCAGCTCAGCTTTTATCTGTTTGATATTTTGGAATTCCCCAGGAAATTTCACTTGAAGAAAAGGTTCTGTTGTTAGAAAACATTCAAAAAAAAAGAAAACGTTCAATGACTACTTTTGTAAAGAAGGCCTTATACAGTGTTATTAACTATAGTCACCACACTGTGCATTCTGGTATACGGTAATGCTCTATGCATATCTGACAGCGGCTAGAGAGTAAATCTTCGAAGTCTTCATCACAAGAAAAAAATGTGTAACTATGTATGGTGACAGATGTTAACTAGCCTTACTGTGGCAATCATTTCCCAATATATGCAAATATTGAATTACTATGTTGTACACCTGAAACTAATATCATGTTATTTGTCAGTTATACCTCAGTTTTTTTTAAAAAAAAAAGGATCTGTAGGCCTATAAAGAGCCTAAGAATATATTTAACTGGAAAAGACAAATTAAAAACCAGTGGCTATTATGAGTAATCACCAAAAACTGGAAAACAACCTAAATGCCCCACACTGGGAAATGGATGAAGAGTCTGGGGCTCATTACACAGTGGAGCACTACTCAGCAGTGAAAAGGGATGAACTACAGATGCACGTGACCATGTGGAAGAACGGCAGATTCATGACACTGGGTGAAAGTAGCCAGACTTAAAGGGCTTTATACTCTGCAGTTTCACTTATATGACATTCTGGAAAAGGTAAAGCTACAGGGATAGAGCACAGATCAGTGATTTCCGGGCGATGGGGGTGCAGAGAGGGCTTACCTACAAAAGCATGAGATCATTTCGGGCTGTAGAACTGCTCTGTATCTTCATGTGGTGACATTTACATAACTACATACAGTTGACAAAATTCACAGTACTGGACACTGAACAGGGGGAATGTTGCTGTGGGTCAATTAGACCTTAATGAAAGCAACCAGTAGCTCTGTGTGCTGATGTATGAAGGACACACAGTTGGAAAGTGGCTGCCTTTGGAGGACAGGAAATGCACCTGGAGGAGAGGGAGGTTTTTCATTCCATGTTCTTTGGTTCTGTTTTTACCATGTGTTTGTATTACCTCTACCAGGAAAAAAAAAAAAAAGACGTATTTACAAAGCAAACCACTAACAATGAGCCCAGACAACTACAAAGTTTAAAAGTATGTGCAGCAAGGTACCCAAGAGACGTGAGTAAACTATGACACACTAGCAAGCTGGGGGTGGGGTGGGGAGGAAGGAGAGAAAAACTGAGACTTTGGGTAAACATAACAGAATGAACCTACATCTGCATCATCTCTAGAAATCTCACTAAAATGATGACTGGACAGTAAAGAGGTAACAAAGGTACCATGCCACAAGGATAAACTCTTTGAAATTCCTTCCTTCCAAAGCTAAAGCCTAATTCCCCTCCCTTTGAGTGGTGGCTGGACTTCGTCGCTTCTAACGAATAAAGTGGAAGTGAGAGTGTGAATCTTCAGAGACTGAGTCAGAGCAGGTGCTGCTGACTCCTCTCTGCTCTCACTTGGACCGCCCATTCTTGGGGAGGTCAGCCACCACGCTGTGGGGCATTCAAGCAGCACTGTGGAGAGGCCCTTGTGATGAGGAACTGAAGCCTCCTGCCAACAGCCATGTGAGTGAGGGATCTTGGAAACAGATTCTCTAACCTCAGTCAAGCCCTCAGATGACTATGGCCTCCGCTTATATCCTGACCACAACCTCATGAGAGACCCTGAGCCCAAACCACCCAGCTACATGGCTCCTGGACGCTGCCTGACCGCCCAAACTGTATAAGATAATAAATGCTTGATGCTTCGAGCTGTTAAAGCTCTGGGGTGATTTCTCACTCACCAATAGACAAATAGTACACCCTTTATAGCCAGGGGTTAAAGGGAAGCAGAGCAGGAACAAATGGATTTGTTCCGGGGAACCCAGAAAGGCTCCAAACAAACAGATCAAAGAAACAGAATAAAGAATTGCACACATAAGAATTATAGAACAGAGGTGGCAATATAAATGAGTGGGTAAAGTACTAACTTTTCAACAAATGGTGTTGGGACAACTACTGTCCATTTGGGGAAAAAAATTAAGTTTGGTGCCCTGCCTCACACCATTCAGAAAAACTAATTTCAGATAAGCTATAAACCCAAGAGAAATGAAAACATATGACCACACACAAACTTACACAGAATGTTCACAGAAGTATGACCCTATAACAATAGCGAAAAAGTGGCAACAACCTAAATAGTCATCAACTGATGAATGGATAAATAAAATATGGTCTATCCATACAACGGGATATTATTCGGTCATAAAAAAGAACGAAGTCCTGGGATCCCCTGGTGGCGCAGCGATTAAGAATCCGCCTGCCCTTTTTTCCCATCTTGCAAGATGGTGGGTGAAAAGGCTGAGAAGCCAGATACTAAGGAGAAAAAATCTGAAGCCAAGAAGGCTGATGCTGGTGGCAAGGTTAAAAAGGTGAAGCAGGGGAAGCAGGGGAAGCCCCACTGCAGCCGAAACCCTGTCCTGGTCAGAGGAATTGGCAGATATTCCCTATCGGCTATGTATTCCAGAAAGGCCTTGTACAAGAGGAAGTATTCAGCAGCTAAATTCAAGGTTGAAAAGAAAAAGAAGGTGAAGCTTCTTGCTACTGTCACAAAACCAGTTGGTGGTGACAAGAATGGTGGTACCCGGGTGGTTAAACTTCGCAAAATGCCTAGGTATCATCCTACTGAAGATGTGCCTCGAAAGCTGTTGAGTCACGGCAAGAAACCCTTCAGTAAGCACGTGAGAAAACTGCGCGCTAGCATCACTCCTGGAACCATTCTGATTATCCTCACTGGGCGCCACAAAGGCAAGAGGGTCATTTTCCTGAAGCAGCTGAGCAGTGGCTTGCTACTTGTGACTGGGCCTCTGTCCCTCAATCGAGTTCCTCTGCGGAGAACACACCAGAAATTTGTCATTGCCACTTCCACCAAAATTGATATCAGTGGTGTGAAAATCCCAGAACATCTCACTGGTACTTACTTCAAGAAGAAGAAACTGCATAAGCCCAGGCACCAGGAAGGTGAGATCTTCGACACAGAGAGAGAGAAATACGAGATTACAGAGCAGCGGAAGGTTGATCAGAAAGCTGTGGACTCACAAATTCTGCAAAGAATCAAAGCTGTTCCTCAACTCCAGGGCTACCTCCGCTCTGTGTTCGCTCTTACAAACAGAATTTATCCTCACAAAGTAGTGTTCTAAACTTCTTACAAAGAACCTAATTAAATAATTCGGTCCATTAAAAAAAAAAGAATCCACCTTCCAATGCAGGGGACACGGGATGGAGCCCTGGTCCAGGAAGATCGCACATGCCGCGGAGCAACTAAGCCTGTGCGCCCCAACTACTGAGCCTGCGTTCTAGAGCCCGCAAGCCACAACTACTGAGCCCGCATGCCGCAACTACTTTAGCCTTCATGCCTAGAGCCCATGGTCTGCAACAAGAGAAGCCACCGCAATGAGAAGCCCGCACACCGCAATGAAGAGCAGCCCTCGCTCGCTGCAACTAGAGAAAGCCTGCGCGCAGCAAGGAAGACACACGCACCCAAAAATAAATACATAAATAAATTTATTTTTTAAAAAAAGGAATGAGTTCCTGACACATGCTACAACATGGATGAACCCTGAAAACACTATGCTAAGTGAAAGTAGTCATAAAATATCACATATTGTATGATCCCATTTATATGAAATGTCCAGAATAAGCAAGTCCATAGAGGCAGAAAGTAGTTTAGTGGTTGCCAGGGGCTGGTATATATGGGGGGAATAGGGAGTGACTGCTAACAGGTACAAGGCTTTTTGAGGTGATGAAAATGTTCTAAAATTGATTGTGGTGATGGGTGCACAACTCTATGAATAGACTAAAAACGACTGGATTATGCACTTTAAATGGATGACCTATAAGGTATGTGAATTGTACGTCAATTAAACTGTTATAAAAAACAATAATAGGGAATTCCCTGGCAGTCCAGTTGTTAGGACTCCAAGCTTCCACTGTAGGGGGCCCAGGTTTGATCCCTGGTCAGGGAACTAAGATCCTGCAAGCTGCACGGTGTGGCCAAAAAAATAATAATAAATAAATAATAATAATAATAAAAGATACATTCCAGACGGATTAAAGAAAAGCTAAAGACAAAAGTACTAGAAGAATTTCTTTAAGAAGACACAAAATGCCAAAGCCGTAAAGCAAAAAACTGATGAATTTGACAAAATCAAAATTCTAAACTTCCACATAAGTACAGACTTGATGAAGGTGTCAGTCAGTGCAGAAATGAGGGCCTGACCTCTAGCAGGGCGCCAACACTGGCCAACTGTTTCTTGGCCTGATGCCTGCCTTCTGATGAGTTACACATGGATGAGCAGTGTGGCCAAGTGGGGGCTGTGTGGGTGCAAGACAAACCAAGAATTGTCGGTTGAACTGAAGATTTCATTTGGGAACCAAAAACTTTAGTAATTTCTCTGTACTTTGAGCCCCATATTTCTCCTGCAAAGTATGGATCTTTGCCAAAAAAAGGTTTGGTTTGGGTTACATTACTGAGAAACAAGATGAGATGGTTACGTGGAAGTATTTTTTAATGGCATATTCTGCCAGAAACTAGAAGGCTGCAGCCTATTTTGAATTTCAACTTTTATTATATCTTTAAGGAATGAAATTATCAAAAGGCACACAAATCAAGTTCTAATATACTACTGTTTGAACAGTACTACACTATTATGCACTGTACTATATTTCTTTATTTTAATCCTCAGGGATGGTTTTGGCAGCAAAGAGCCCTATAATATTAATAAATTTAACAAAATGGATATCTAAGTGAATTAAAAAAAGAAACTTTCAAGTAATCAAAGTTACCATAAAGAAAGTTAAAAGAAAAGGAGCTAATCAGGAGAGACATGTGCAATGTATAAACAGGCAAAGATTTAATATATAGAATATAGAAAGAGTTCCTACAAATCAATTTTTAAAAAGGACAAATAACCCAATAGAAAATAAGTGGGGAAAAAAGACTAACAGACAATTCATAGAAATGGTACTCAATCTCACTGGTAGTCAGGAAAATACAAATTAAAACAAGATGGCATTTTAGCAAAGTTATTAAAAGATCAGTAATGGAGTACTGCTGATGATATGATACACAGTTGACCCTTGAACAACATGGGTTTGAACTGCTTAGGTTCGCTTACATGTGAATTTTTTTCAATAAATACAGTACTGCACAATCCGTGGATACAGAGGGCCAACCACGGGACTTGAGCATCTACAGACTCTGGTATCTGCACTGGTCCTGAAACCAATCCCCCGTGGATACTGAGGGACGACTGGACTCACATACTGTTGGTCAGGGTACAAATTCATAAAACTTTTTCAAATTACCTATTAAAATCTTAAGTGTGCATTTGCTGAGAGCTTGTAATTCTACTTCCAGGTGTGCACAGTTGTGAACAAGTATGCACGACTATTCACACTGGCATAAAACTGGAAATGAACAAGACATCCACTGATAAGGCAGCGGGTGGACAAACTTCTATCCATTCATACCATGGAGTGCTATGCAGCAGTGAAAAAGAGCGAGGTGTGTGCCCAAATGAAAAGATGTCTAAGAAACCTTGTTAAATGAAAACGGGGATAGGAAGCAGGAGAGGGGTATTTTAGACAGGGTGGCTGGAAAGGCCTCACTGAGAAGGTGGCATTTGTACAAGAGGAGGGAGGGAAGGAAGGAAGGTGAGGGGGTAAGGGAAGAAGATTAGCATTCTAGGCAGAGGGAACAGCAAATGCGAAAGCCCCGAGCAGGGACTGTGCCTGAGAAACGGCACTCTGAGGGCAGCTGTCAAAGGCCCCGGCCACGTTTCCTGGCCCCGGCAATTCCAGGGTTACTGGTCAGATGCCATGTAATACCTCCAACTCACCCCCTCACTGTGCTGGACCACAGTGCCAATGTTCTGCAGCGACTGGAAGTTTTGGGTGTTCACAGAGCCAAACTCCACTATCTTGTCATCCACTTGCAGACCCTAAAGAGAGAAGGGAAAACAGAAAATCAGGCTAGAGGTTAAATGTTCTTCTGGTGTTCTTTACCCTCCCATACGCTCCCAATTTAATAAGCGTGTTTTCTACAGGGGAGAACGGCAGGCACGATGCAAAGAGGCTGGGATTTAGATACCTCGGGCAGGGAGGGACAGTGGATAACTGGGCCACCTCCTCTGGGGGTTCCTCCAGGGGCAGGTCTAATAAAAGGTGGCCAGGTCTGCCCAGTGTCTGAGAAAAGCTGGCAGTTGTATAGACCTGGAGGAAAATGGGGAAAAGCTCTCTGGGGTCCTGACCCAGGTTTGGGGGCAAGTAGAGGCAGGCCCATCTGGCCTATTTTGTTCAGGGGTCAGAATTTAGATGCATTGGCCCTAAAAGCCCCCAGGCAAGCAGCCACGGGCACAACACTGACCCAGGACTAGAGTGATCCTGTCACTCTAAGAGCACAGATCACAATTCACCCATCCCTTCAACAAATACTCGTCGCAGGCTGACGACAGCTCTGTGCCAGATGCTGTGCACACAGTGGTGAATAAAACAGAGCTTGTGTGTAACCTGCAGTCTTGTGATCACTAAAGACGACTGGCAGGACCCAGGTCCACCTTCTAGAAACTGTGCGTCCTGGCACAAGGTACTTCAGGTCTTTGAGGCTTTTCCTCATGGGTGAAATGGGGTAGATTAGTACCTACCCCAGAGAACGGCTGTGGGATTAAATATTACATGCAGGTCCACATACACCAAGGGGGGAAAGTGGTGGGGGATGGTGCGATGAATTGGGAGATTAGGATTGACATGTATCCACTAATAAGTATAAAATGGATAACTAAGAAGAACCTGCTGTATAAATAATAAATAAACAAAATAAAATTCAAAAAAAGACTAGACTAAGGCTGAACAACAACAAAATGCAGGTACACATAAAAATTTGTACATCATGTTCACGGTAGCATTATTCATAATGGCCAAAAAATGGAAACTGAGGAATGGATAAACAAAGCGTGGTCTATCCAGACAGCACATTAAACTCAGCAGTAAAAAGGAATGAACATGAGGGAGGGATAAACTGGGACATTGGGACTGACATATACACACTACTATATATAAAATAGATAACTAATAATAAACTTCTATATAGCACAGGGAACTGTACTCAATACTCTGTAATGGCCTACATGGGAAAAGAATCTTAAAAAAAAGAAAAAAAGAGTGGATACATGTACATGTGTATATGTATAACTGATTCACTTTGCTGTACACCTGAAACTAACACAACATTGTAAATCAACTATACTCCAATAAAAAAATTTTTTTAAATAAAAAGTAAAAATTTTAAAAAAAATTTAAAAAGGAATGAAGTTGAGATACATGCTCCAACATGGCTGGACCTTGAGAACATGATACTAAAAGGAAGAAGCCAGTCATAGAGGACCACATATTATATGATTCCATTTACACATATATGACATGTCCAAAATAAGCAAGTTCAGAGAGACAGAAAGCAGACCGGTGGTTGCCAGGGGCTGGGGGGAATGGGGTGGTTGAGGCGTAATGGCAAATTGACACTGGGCTTCTTTTTGGGATAATGATTCTAAAATTGACTGTTAATACACTAAAAGCTACTGAATCATATATGTACCTTAAAAGGGTTAAAGTTATGGTATGTGAATTATATCCCAATAAAGCTGTTAAAACTTCTCTAAAGACACCAGGGAAGCTATAACTCACTTGGCAGGATACGTGGTGCTAAGCAAGGGCTCAGCAAGTGGCAGCTACTGTTGTCATTCTCGTGTCCATTACTCAACGCCCAGCTAAAATCGGCCCTGAGAAGAGAGCCTCTTTCCCTCTCCGGGGTCACCCTGTGTCCCAGGGTCTCTCTGCAGCTAGTTGAGTGGGCAGCAGGGGCTGACTCCTGCTGGGCTGCAGCGGGCCTTCATCGGCATCTGCTGCACTGGTGACAGTGTGGGTCTGTCTGTCCATAGCCTCCCACCCCCACCCCCACCCCCGCCCCCAAGCACCCTTGGGGTGTGGATTTACGGGGCCAGGCCCTGGCTTACTGCGATGCTGGCAGGGGAGCCGGGGCTGATGCTGTTCACTATGGCGAAGGCCTGAGCAGGGCTGAGGTCCTGGCTCTGGCCCAGGCCATGGCTCATGGCCTCCCTGTGGGCCTCGGCCAGGTCCCGGGCCTGCTTCTCCTTGTCGCGAGCGTGCAGCTGGTGCAGGGCCTCCTCCACCTGCTTCATCACCGCCTTGTGATCGTTCTGCAAGCCTGGAGGAGAGCACCGTGTCAGGGGCCGAGAAGACAGCTGAGGACACAAGACCCACACGTTCATTCACTGACTATTCAACGAGCACTTATTATATGCCAGACGTTGTGCTAGAAGCTGAGGACCTATCTGTGAACACGACAGAGGGGCTGCCCTCATGAAGCTTACAGTCCTGCAAGGAGAGCAGCTGTGGGACAAGTGATTGCAATGACACCTGATGACTTCAATGACTAGGAGATCAGGGAAGGCTCCCCAAAGGCAGCACCGTTTCAGCTGAGACCTGAGAGGTGAGCAGAAGGAGGGAACTGACCAGGTGAATCCATGGCCACAAACTCAAACGCTCACAAGGGTCAAACACGAGTAAAGCAGGCTGGGCTAAGAAGGCTTTCGCTTTTCTCGTAATGCCTCTAGAAGAAAAAATGATGCCAAGTCTACCAACACGTGACTGGTGATATTCAGTCTGGGAGAGGCAACAGGGAGCAAAGCTGGAAATTAGGAGTTTGGGGGTGAAACCTTCAGATTTTTTTCAGTACTGACAGTCAACTCAGGATGTTGGGAAGGACTGTGTGGGCCAAGCAAGTCATCTCTGCAGGCCGGGCTACCAGAGTGGCTGGGAGCTGGGTTAACTTTTTTTTTAACCTAAAGACAACTTCCTCTATGGCTCTGGATTCGGCACCTCATTCAAGCCAGTTCCCTAGGACATCCCTGGTGGTCCAGTGGTTAAGACTTCACCTTCCAACGCAGGGGGTGCAGGTCTGATCCCTGCTCAGGGAGTTAAGATCCCACATGCCTCGTGGCCAAAAAACCAAAACATAAAACAAGCAATATTGTAACAAATTAAATAAAGACGTTTAAAAAATGGTCCACATCAAAAAAAAAAAAAAAAACTTAAAAGAAAAAAAAGCCAGTTCCCTGTGAAGAGTTCCAGAGGCCTGAACAAACCAGCACTGCCTGCCAATCCACGTCTAGCATCCATAGGCCACAGACTTTCAGACTTTCCAGGCACCTTGGACTGTGGGCACGCAAGGCTACCTGACCTTGTTCCTCTGCTCCTGTCACTTTGGAGAACAGGTAAGGCCCTCAGGCATTACGAGCCTCTAGCACTCAACCCACTGGTGCAGACACGAGAAAGAGCCCAGACTTGAATAAATGAAGACATAAACCTGGGCAGGAAGACTTAAAATGGTGTCAGTATAATACACGGTCACTCTGACTAGAAAAGGTCCCCCAGGTGATAAGCTCCACGAGGACCCCAGAGCCTTCAGAGAGGCCTGGCACATAGTAAGTCTCAAGCTACTGCTGCTGGGTAAAGGAATGAATGACTTCATACACCATATACTGCAATTCTAATCAGAATTCAAAAAAATTTTTTTCCTTGAACAAAATGTTTCCAAAGTACATTTCAAAAACCAAACTTGCAATTATAACAAATGCAACATATTAAGGGAAGATGCTAGTAATGGGGAAAACTAGGTACAGAGTATACGGGACCTCTCTGTGTTATTTTCCCAATTTTTCTGTAAATCTAAAACTGTTCTAAAAAATAAAGTTTATTTTTTAGGGCTTCCCTGGTGGCACAGTGTTTAAAGAATCCGCCTGCCAATGCAAGGGACAGGGATTCGAGCCCTGGTCCGGGAAGATCCCACATGCTGTGGAGCAACTAAGCCTGTGTGCCACAACTACTGAGCCTGAGCTCTGGAGCCCGAGAGCCACAACTACTGAAGCCCGCACGCCTAGAGCCCAAGCTCCGCAACAAGAGAAGCCACCGCAATGGGAAGCCCGCGCACCACAACGAAGAGTAGGCCCTGCTCACCACAACTAGAGAAAGCCACACGCAGCAACAAAGACCCAATGCAGCCAAAAATAAATAATTTTTTTTAAAAAAAGTCTATTTTTTAAATAAAATAAACTTGTGAGACTAGTTTTTCAAAAGAAGACCAATAAGGAATCGCTCAAACAGACTCTTACGCATATTAAAGTCATTAAGATGGCATGATGTTAGCACCCAAAAAGAGAGATCAACGGAACAGAGCAAAAAGCCCAGAAAGAGACATAAGCACGTCTAAAGATTTAATATGCAATATTGTTAGTGTTTCAAATTAACGGAGAAAGAACAGACTAAATGGTGTTGTAACATCAGGCCAACCATTTGGAAAAAAATAAGTCGGTGCCCGCCCTCACACTGTGGGCTAGGGCTTCTCAAATTTCTCCCAGAATCCTCCTAACTGGGGAGCAAGTGGACTGCTTCGCTGGGGCGTCCAAGGGTTTAGCCAAAAGCCCCAAATTTCCCTCCAGTCTGACTGTCTTAACACGGTTTTTCCCTACTCTGTATCTTCCTATTTGTTTTAATATTAAAATGGCATGCTTCTTTTCCCAACATCTTCAAGGAAAAGTGACGCTCTAAGAAGTCCTATGATCATAGTGTGACTTTGAGGAAACTTTGGCATCTTCAGCTGTGTCTCACCCCAGGGCTACCTGTACTCTCGCTGAGAAACCTGGCCTTAGACCAAAGCACGCTGTATATAGAGTCAAGATTCACAGGTAAAACAGAAGTCATTAAGGGAGAAAGGTGGATGATAAATTCCCTTCTAATATGATTTTGTGGTAGAGACTGCTGGTTGCCTACCTGTGGCAGCGTGAAAAGTGGCCGCAAAGAGGTTCCCATCCAAATCCCCAGAACCTGTGAATTTGCTACTTTACATGGCAAAGGGGGCTTTGCAGGTGTGATTAAGTTAAGGGCCCTGAGATGGGGAGATTATCCAGGTGGTGGGCCCAACGTAATCACAACTGTCTTTATAAGTGAAAGAGGGAGGCAGGAGAGGGAGAGAAAGAGATGTGATGCCAAACCCAGAAGCTGGAGAGATGTGACTGCTGGCTTTGAAGATGGAAGGGGCTGCAGGTCAAGGAGTGTGGGCAGCTTCTAGAAGCTGGAAAAGACAAGGAAATGGATTCTCCCTAGAGCCTCCAGAAGGAACACAGCCCTGCTTGACACCTTGATTTTAGTCCAGTGAGACCCACTTGGATGTCTCATTTCCAGAACTATAATAAATTTGTGACGTTTTAAACCACTAAGTCTGTGATGATCTGTTACAGCAGAAACAGAAGACTAATAAACTACCCAATCTCTACTCTCTCTGTTCCTTGACAATAAATACATACGTATATACATACATACAATACATATACACACACATAAATAAGAGAGTTTATTTAGGATAGCAACATGCCCATTGTGGGGTACATTTCTTGCAGGCAGAGGAGCCTATGAGAGGAAAGCAGAAATTGATGCAGGGGGTGGGAGTGGGACTCGCAGGACAGATCCTTTACAGGAGGGGTGCCAGCTGGCATAGGAGCTTGTGCCCTTCCTACCTTCTTCCTTCCCTTTCTTCCTGCCTGGAACATGGACATGGTGACCCTGAAGATGGATGAATTGCCTAAGGATGGCAGAGCCTGAGTTTCTGATGACCAGCCCTGCGCTGCCTATCTCCAAATGTCTTTACTGAGGAACTGAGCTATTTTCTGTTTGAGTGACCATAGTTAGGTCACTATCATTAATAGCTAAACGTACTTCCTAAGACGTAATTGATTTGATTGGGATCGTAAGCAATATCTGACTTGGGTTTCTGTTGTTATTGCAATAAAAGTTTCCGCAATGAAGCAAAGGCCCTAAAAACAAAATGAAAAATGAAACCATAAAGACAGACCCCTAGAGTCTAACCCGCCCCCTTAGTTCTCAGTCCCTCGATGGGGACAGTGAGATGATCCCATCAAGGCAGAAGCCAAGGAAGTAGATAATATGGAACACTGGCGATTTCTCTGTGTGCCTTAAACATCCCCTGCTGCAAGGTGGGGGAACATCCCCAGAGAGGGTCACTCACAGACGATGTTGTGCCTTGCGGTTCGGACCTGGTACAGGTCCACGTCTGCCCGGGGGTAGCCCTCGCAGTCCACCAGTGGCTCGTTCATCCCGATGCCTTTCTGCTGGAGGGAAGAAATGAGGTCAAAAAGATTTCACAGGTATGAAGTCCTCGGGCCTCTTTCCCCAGACTCTCGTCCTCTGCAGTCATAATAAAGGTGACGGTAACGAGAGAGGCCATATATTGATCACTTGGCACAGACCAGGTCCTTTCCCACATCCTCTCATGACTGCTCTCTGTGGTGGGCACCATTTTTTAACTGACTTTTAATAATACCAGTAATGCACGAATCCATTCTCCTTTTTTGAAGTTAGAGCAGTGCAGATAAAACTAAAGACTCCTTTGAGCATCACCCCCAAGGCCAGCCTCTTCCTCCACTCCTCCAAACCCTCCTTCCTATGGGCAGCTGACACCTGGCTGGTGGCCTTGGAAGCTGGAGGGGAGTAAAAACCTCAAAGAGCACCCAGCTGAGGCAGGACTTTGGTTCTCTGAAAATGAAAAGAGATGTAAAGGGGCCTTCAAACAGGCTTTTCATCCCTGGAAGGAACACTGACCTGGAACCCCAGTTGCCATCTGGGGAGAGGAACGGGGAGGCTAGGGGACAGCAGAGGGAGAGAGACTTTCTATTATGTATCCTTTTGTAGATTTTGAATTTTGACCACGGCAATGTATTCCCTATGGAAAACAATACATTTGTTTTAACGTTTGTTTGTTTGTTGTTTCGGCTGTGCCGCGCAGCTTGTGGAATCTTAGTTCCCTGATCAGAGATTGAACCTGGGCCCTTGGCAGTGAAAGCGCAGAGTCCTAACCACTGGACCGCCAGGGAATTCCCTTGTTTTAATGTTTTAAAGTCTTTTCCTACATAAGTCAGAGCATGGTGCACAAAAGCAATGAAACATGTTATATGACATGTTTCAGGGATTTTCAGTCAGACTTTGATTTCAAGCTCAATTCTGCCACATACAATCTGGGTGACCTTGGTTAAGAGGTTCACCTCTCTGGGCCTCAGCTTCTTCAATTATAAAATGGGAATAACGGCACTTACCTCCCTTCCCACCTGCTCTGAGAATTAACGAGCTGACCTATGTAGGGTGCTTAGCACAGTGCCAGGCACATTCACAGAGCGGTAAACAGCAGCCCCCAAAAGATATGTCCAAGTCCTAAACCCCAGAACCTGTGAATGTGACCTTATTTGGAAAAAGGATCTTTGCAGATATAATTAAGTGAAGGATCAGCGAGAAGAGATCATCCTAGATTTAAAGTTGCCCCTACATCCAATGACGGGTATCCTGATAAAAGAAAGGAGGGGGAGATTTGGGACACAGAGAGAAGGCCATGTGAAGACAGAGGCAGGGACTGCAGTGATGCAGCTAGCTACAAGCCAAGGATGGCCAGCAGCCACCAGAATCTAGGAGAGAGGCATGGAACGGATTCTCCCTCAGAGCGCCCAGAAAAACTCAAACCTGCCAACACCTTGATGTCGCACTTCTGGACTCCACAACTGTGAGAGAATAAATTTCTGTTGTTTTAAGCCACCAAGCTGTGGTAATTCGTTATGATGGCCCTAGGAAATTAATATACATAGAAAGTAATAGGTGATGGCTGTAATCATCAGCACGGAGACCAGCTGCCTAGTGTACACACGTGCTATCAGGAGGGATTCCATTCGTGTCTGTACCTTTCTCTCTGAAAGTGTACACGGAGGAAGGATTCCATTCATGTCTGTCCCTTTCTCTCTGAAAGCCTCTGGGTTACACCTACTGTTTCCTGTTCGCGGGGAAGGGGGTCTCGTATACTCTCTTAGCGCAGGACTCTCTATAGATACAGCATAAATGTGCCAGGGGCTAAATATCTGTATCTGCCTCATGCCTGCCCATGATGACTAAGAGTTGACTGGCCTCTCCAAGTCAATACCACATCAGACACTGCTTTCCAAAGTTGGGACTCACACCACTGGCAACTCACACACAGGGCATTAAATAACCCATTCCCTTTCTAATTATCTTCAACCCTTCAATAATCAGGGAGAAAGTCTCCATTTGGTGCTGGTCTTTATATCACCTCCAGATCACTTGTTATCTCTGGCCCTCTCCATTTTGTTTTTAACAGCTTTATCAAGATATAATTAACACACCATACAACCCACTCATTTAAAGTGTACAATTCAATGGTTTTTAGAATATTCACAGAGTTATGAAACCATCACCGCAATCAATTTTAGAACATTTCCATCACCATCCAAAAAAAAACCCAAGACCCACTAGCAGTCACTCCCATTCCCCCCTCCCCTCAGCCCCTGGCAAATACTAATCTATCTTCTATGGATTTACCTATTCTGGATATTTTATATAAAGGGAATTATAAAATGTGTGGTTTTTTGTGATGCACTTCTTTCACTTAGCATAACGTTTTCAAGATTCATGCACTTTTGTAGCCATGTGCCAGCACTTCATTCCTTTTTATTGGCTAATATCCCGTTGTATGGATAGACCACATTTCAGCTATCCATTTATCAGGTGACAGAGAGTTGAAGGGATCACCTTGATATACACTTTTATATTTAAGGAAAGAGAGTCTCATTTTTTCATATGCTGTGAAGTTATAAGATTTCCTTTAAAAATAAAACTAAGTAAAAAAGTGAGGCAACTTAAAAAAAAATATCAAGGGAGTAACAGTACAGGACGTATACAGATAGAGCATATCCTGCCTGCAGTAGCAAAGTAACTAAGGTGTGAGAAGTTGCTGGCACAACACTTGAAAGCACAGATTCTGGGTTCAACAGGCGTAAGATCTGAATCCCACTTTGTGACTCTGAACAAGTGACTTCCCCTTTCTGAACCTCAGGGTAACAAACCAACTTCACAGAGTAGTTGAGAGGATTCCACGATATAACACATACATAAACCGGCCCACTTCAGGCACATAGTCAGCGCCCAGTAAAATGGTACCCTGACCTCCATATGATACTTCATCTTACTCCCATCACCTAAAATGCATTCCATCCGCCCTACATAGAATGTAATTCATTTACTCTTCCCCGGTAAATTGATCTGTGGTTTTATACTAGGTGGCTTAAGAAAAACTGTATCCGTTTTGGAGCCAGTGGGGTGTGGCTAGCTAAGAACTAGCCCCACCACTGCCACTTCCAACCTACCTGACCCTAGGCAAGGATTTTCCCCACTCTGGGCCTCAGTTTCCTCCTTATACAATAAGGATAACGAGCCTTTCCTGTCATTCAAAGCTGGGTTCTTAGACCAGTGCCATCAGCATCGCTGGGAATTTGCTAGAAATGCAGTAGCTGCTCCCACACATCTGTCCGCCAACAGAATCTGAATTTTAACAAGCTCTCCAGGTGATTCGAATACACACTAAAGCTTAAAAAGCTCTGAGGTAAAGTGGTTAGTAAAGCACAGGACATCTGGTAACCGTTCAACAAGGACTGATGATAGAGGTGATTATCACCCTGCCTCTGCAAACTTATTGGCCCTGTGACTTGAGGCAGGTTTAAGTAATGCCTCTGTTGCCTCATCCCTAAAATGGGGGAAATGACAGAACTCACCTCAAAATGTTGTTGGGAGGATTAAACGAGTTAACCAATGTCAAGCGCTTAACAACTGCGCCCAGCACCCAACAAGAATTCCACAAATACCTGCTAGAACATCAATTCTAACTGTTCCTAGTTATTCACGTTATTTGCCTCACTGTCTGCTGCCCACAGAGGCCACAATTGCTGCGCCTTGGGCCTCCCAGGGAGGGAGAGATCCACAGCTGAGAGCTCAAGCGGAGGCCGCCCTGGTCTCTCAGTCCCCGCCCCGGGTCTGGGGGCCGGGTTGGGAAGGCCTCCGGGCGCCTCCCACGCCCGCCCGGAAGCCCCGTGCCCACACTCACGCTCTCCAGCACGTCATAATTGGCTTTGATTTGCGCCTCGATCTCCTCCTTGCGCCGTATCAGTTCCTGTATGTCGCTGGCAGTCACCCCGCTGGCCTCCGGGGAGCCTCCGCTCTCCCTCCTTTTCTTCTCCGACATCGTGAACCTCGGCCCGGGAGCCCTGACTGCGGGTTTCCCGACCCCGGACGCCCGAGGAAACTGTGCCTACGGCTCCGCCCGCGGGCCAAAACACCGCGGCCTTTCGCGGGAGCCTGGAAAAGCGAGGGGCGTGGTTTGTCGACGGGGCGTGGTCACCGGAAGCCCCACAATGCGGGAACACGCGGTCCTGTGGTGACTCGTGGAGGGGAGGTATAAAGACGGAAGGATTCCCTGTCCCACCCAAGCGCTGGCCGCGACCAGGACATGATGAACTCTTCCTAGTTAATTCATTTTCTTTCCTCATTCATTCAGCTATGTATTGAGCGCCTACTGCATGTATGTACCTGAGCACTGTGCATGGTGCTCCATTTCAGCTCTGCATCTACACAGCGCTTGAGGGTTTACAAAATAGTCAGATTCCTCATGCCCTGTTTCACAAAGCCTACAAGCTTGGGTTCAAATCTGGGCTCTTGCCTCTTACTGCCAGTAGTGACCTAGGTAAACTACTTCACTCCTCTGAGCTTCAGTTTCCTCATCTGTGAGTTGGTTGGGTATTGATAGCAATCTATCTCATAGTGCTGACATTTTGCCAACAAATATTTATTGAATGCCTCCTTTGTACCATACACTGTCCTAGGTACTGGAGGGGTAAAGTATTGAGCACTGGACTCAGTGCCTGTCTCATATTAAGGTCTCTATAAATTTTAGTACAAATAGTATTGATGATGACAGTAATAGTAATACTAATAATTTATCAAATACTTACAGTGCATCACACTGTTCTAAGGGCCCTATGTGTATGAATTCAACAACCTCATAAATGAGGATTATTATTACCCTCATTTGACAGCTGAGAAAACCATCTCAATAATCCACTTGCCCAACTAGAAAAATAAACAGCCCAAATTTGAACCCAGCTTAACCAAATGGTGAAACTTAACATCTTAACATGTCCCCCCTAAGATGTTGCACTGAAAAGGATACACCATCACCTATGTCGTAGTCAAACATGTTTGCCCTGAATCCGGTCATGAAAAACAAGCAGACAAACCCAAATTGAGGGACATTCTTCAAAACAACTGTCCTGAACCCTTCAAAAAGGTCATTATTGTGAAATATCCACACAGAAACTAGGCAATCACTTAGATTAAGGACTAAAGAGACACAACAATTAAATGCAATATGTGATCCTTGATTGGATCCTGGTTCCCTTAAAAAAAAAGAAACAAAAAAAAAACACTATACAGAACATCCTTGGGACAACTGGGGAAATTTGAATATAGTACCAACGTTAAATTCCCTGATTTTGATACTCCTATTGGGTTATTTAAGACAATGTCCTTAGAAAATGCACCCTGTAGTATTTAGAGGCAAGAGAAGCAACTAACTTTCAAATGGTCCAGAAAAAAATCTCTATATATACATGTAGATAGATTTGTAGACAAGAGAATGAAAAGGTAAATGTGACAAAGTGTAAATCATTGGTGACTCCGGGTGAAACATATAGGAACATTCTTTGTACTATCACTGCAACTTTTATGTAACTTTGAAATTATTTCAAAATAAAAAGTTGCTAAAATAACCTTTACACAGAAAAAAGTAGAACTGATTACATTAGGCCTCCTACATTTTGTTCAATTATCTCTTTTTTTTTTTTTTTCAGCCACACCATGGCTTGCGGGATCTCAGTTCCCCAGCCAGGGACTGAACCCCAGCCACTGCAGTGAAAGCGCCAAGTCCTAACCACTGGACCGCCAGAACACCAGGGAACTCCTGCCTCAATTATCTCTTAAGTAAACATTTCTAACATTGATGCAAGAAAAGAAAAAAGAGAGAGACACAATAACTAGCTGCAACACACAATCTTTGAATTTTAAAAATAAAAAACTGGGCTTCCCTGGTGGCGCAGTGGTTGGGAGTCCGCCTGCCGATGCAGGGGACGCAGGTTCGTGCCCCGGTCCGGGAGGATCCCACATGCCACAGAGCGGCTGGGCCCGTGAGCCATGGCTGCTGAGCCTGCGCGTCTGGAGCCTGTACTCCGCAACGGGAGAGGCCACAACAGCGAGAGGCCCGCATACCGCAAAAAACAAAAACAAAAAAAACAGCAGCTTTAAAAGACATTATTAGGGGACTTCCCTGGTGGTGCAGTGGCTAAGACTCCACGCTCCCAGTTCAGGGGGCCCAGGTTCCATACCTGGTCGGGGAACTAGATCCCACATGCATGCTACAACTAAGAAATCCGGCATGCCGTAACTAAGACCTGGTGCAGCCAAATAAATTAAAAAAAAAAAAAAAAGACAACTGGTGAAATTTGAATATGGACTTCATATTATAGTGTATGGTTATTAAATTTCCTTAGTAAGATAATGGTATTGTGATTATATTAGAAAATCTTATTCAAAGGAAATAAATGCTGAAGTGTTTAGAGGTTCAGTGTCAATGATTTCTGAAACAAATTTGCAAGTTGCTCAGGAAAAAAAGCTATACACACATATGTATGTATGTATGTATAAAATGAGAGAGCGAGAAAAAGAGGCAAAATGTAACAATAGGTAAATCTCAGTGAGGGTTTGAAATTTATTTTTCCAAAAAAAAATTGTTTTCCTATACAGTCGGAAACCAGAGCTATTGTTTAAGTCACTTTTTAAGTCACTATTAAGTTGTTATTATTATAATGGACCTAGATCCTGTCCCTTCATATGCTTTCATAGCTCTCAAAGCCTTTCCATCACCTCCACCTCTGCTCTCATCTCACCACCCCAGATTTCCGAGGCCCCTCAACCTGTCTCAGCTGCCAGCTGCCGCTTCCATCCGTTCTCCACACAGCAGCCAGAATAACCTACCCAAGGAATAACATGGTCACTCCGCTGCTTAAAAGCTTTCAATGGCTTTCCAGCACCTTTTCTTATCCCTCAAGACCTTTCTGATCCCTGCTTGACTTTTGACCCCTACGCCCACCCCCAACACACACACACACATCCAGCCACACTAAATTGCCAGCAGTTTCTGGCACATTTATTGCTCAGTCTCTCTCAGCACTGGGTCTTAGCACCTGCTCATCCCTTCTCTAGGACATCATCTCAGGTCAGGCTGGTTTCAGCTCCTCCTTTAAGATCCATCCAGCTCTGGACTTCCCTGCTGGCACAGTGGCTAAGACTCCATGCTCCCAATACAGGGGGTCCGGGTTCAATCCCTGGTCAGGGAACTATATTCCAAATGCCACGACTAAAGATTCCACATGCTGCATCTAAGACCCAGAGCAGCCAAATAAATAAATATTTAAAAAAAAACATCTGGCAGAGGGGGCTCCCCCACCCCCCATCTCCCCACTGCCAGTCTCCTCCCGTCTCCTCTCATCTGCTGGAGCCTCTGATTGCCGGAGAGCAAAGGGGCTTAGGGCGTAGAGTAAGACAGAGAGCGAAGAGCCTTGGAGGGGCACACAGAATATCCAGCACAAATGCCAATACTTAAACATTGGGGAAAGTAAGGTGCAGAGAGCCACATAGTGCATGATACTGTTTTCATACAACAAAGTCATTTCCCCCTTATATGTGCCCGTAATATGCTTGTATATGATTGCCTAAGCATGAAGCAAGGTAGGGGATTATACATGTGAGATCGTTAATATTTAGTAGCTGGGCAGAGTAGAAAGGGCAGGAGAGAAAGCAATTTAGAAAATAGGATATTTGCTAATATGAATTCAGAGTAATTTAACACAGGAATAATTGTTTAAGAGCACAAAACTGTAACTTCAAGTGAGATAGATCATTGTAGATGCTGTTTCTAATGGCAAGATTTTGGCAACAACCTAAACATTTGGTTCTAGAGTTGGTTAAAATAATCACGACACAGCCTTTCAAAGAAACACACCCACATTTATGATCAACACAGGTATTTATTACCATGAACAGTGTTTACAAAATATACACAAAATGTCACAGAAAAGTATCAAATGTTTATACATTTTTAGAAAGTGGTCTGGGTGGATATGCCCGAATTGTCCATGGTGGTTTTCTGTGGTTGAAGGATTATGAATGGGTTAGTTTTCTTTACTTTCTTTTTCCTTTTTTCTCTTTTTTTTTCACTTTTAATTATGTGTATTTTTTTCTATATCAACTTGCATTAATTCTGTTACAAAAAACAAAATAAAATATATATCTGAGCTGGTTAAATAGGTGTGGTCAGTTTGTGAAAATTCAGAAAGCCATATACTTTTTGCATTTTTCTGTGTGTATTATTAATCTTTGATAAAAATACTTTCTATCAATATCAAAAAACACACTCATAAAAAATGTTAGGGGCTTCCCTGGTGGCGCAGTGGTTGAGAGTCCGCCTGCCGATGCAGGGGACACGGGTTCGTGCCCCGGTCCGGGAAGATCCCACATGCCGCGGAGCGGCTGGGCCTGTGAGCCATGGCCGCTGAGCCTGCGCGCCTGGAGCCTGTGCTCCGCAACGGGAGACGCCACAGCAGTGAGAGGCCCGCGTACCACAAAAAAAAAAAAGAAAAAAGGAAAGAAAGAAAAATGTTAGAATACAATTCTTTTATTGTGATGAAAGCCACATGACATAAAATTAACCATTTTAAGTGAACAATTCATTTCGTACATTCACAACGTCGTGTAACCACCACCTCTATCTAGTTCCAACACATTCTCATCACCCCAAAAGGAAAACCCCATACCCATTAGAAGTGACTCCCCAGTCCTCCCTCCCCCCAGCCCCTGGCACCCACCAATCTGCATTCTGTCTCTATGGATTTCCCTATTCTGGGTATTTCCTATTAATGGAATTAAAACAATTTTTGGGGGGGGGCACACCGCGAGGCTTGTGGGATCTTAGTTCCCCAACCAAGGACTGAACCCAGGCCCTTGGTAGTGAGAGTGCGGTGTCCTAACCACTGGACAGCCAGGAAATTCCCCAAAACAGAACAATTTTTAAATCAATGGATTTCACATAAAAATTCAAATTTCCAGCTTCTCTTGAACAAAATCTGGCCAAACTAGCCCACATCCCCACAGGGGATAACTGGCTGAAGCTGAGTAATCATCACCCTCGTCGACAAGGCGTGAGCCTACGACTCCACAGTTCCACCCAGCTCTTCTCTCTTCTACGTCACTCTCCTGGCTTCTGGGGCATTTGGGTTTCAAGACCCAGGACTAATGACTACTCAGACACCCCCGCCTTTTTTTAAAAAATAAATTTATTTATTTATTTTTGGCTGCATTGGTTCTTCGTTGCTGTGCGTGGGCTTTTAATTTTATTTATTTTTTATACAGCAGGTTCTTATCAGTTATCTATTTTATACATATTTGTGTACATATGTCAATCCCAATCTCCCAATTCATCTCACCACCACCACCACCACCACCGCTGCTTTCCCCCCTTGGTGTCCATACGTTTGTTCTCTACATCTGTGTCTCCATTTCTGCCCTGCAAACCGGTTCACCTGTACCATTTTCCTAGGTTCCACATATATGCATTAATATACGATATTTGTTTTTCTCTTTCTGACTTACTTCACTCTGTATGAGTCTCTAGATCCATCCACGTTTCTACAAATGACCCAATTTCATTCCTTTTTATGGCTGAGTAATATTCCATTGTATATATGTACCATATCTTCTTTACCCATTTGTCTGTTGATGGGCATTTAGGCTGTTTGCGGGCTTTCTTTAGTTGTCGTGAGCAGGGGCTACTCTTTGTTGCAGTGCGTGGGCTTCTCATTGCAGTGGCTTCTCTTGTTCTGGAGCATGGGGGCTTCAGTAGTTGTGGCAGGCAGGCTCTAGAGCACAGGCTCAGTAGTTGTGGCGCACGGGCTTAGTTGCTCCGCGGCATGTGGGATCTTCCCGGACCAGGGCTTAAACCCATGTCCCCTGCATTGGGGGGCAGATTCTTAACCACCGTGCCACCATGGAAGCCCTCAGACTCCTTTCATCTGTAAAAATCTTGAAGATCTCCAGATGCAGGCAGACACACCAGAAAAAAATGAGAAACTTGGACTGGGAGTAGAGGGAATGAATCCCAACTCTACCACTTATAGTATGAGCCACTTAGCTTCTCCAAGCCTCAGTTTCCTTAACTGTAAAATGGGTATAATAATAACACCTACTTCATAGGGCTGTTATATTAAATGCAAAGCATTGGACACATGGTCACTTCTATTCCTGTAGGTACCAAAGACTCATAAGAGCGCTCCCTAATATTCAGAAATAGAAAAAGGGAGTTCAGAGAGGTTAAGCAATATGTTGAAGGCAACACAGCAAATCGAAGGCCAAAGCTAACTCCCCTATTGCCCTTGTGAAGAATGAAAGTCAGTGTTCTGAACTGAAGGGTGTCAGATGTTCAAAAGTTTAGGGACTTTGGATGGTAGGGACACAGGTTCAGTTCGAAAGGGATCAATGGCTGATCTTGAGTAACTGCACCCTGGGCTTATGCAAATAATGGAGCAACTGACGAGATAGTTGTTTGGCCAGAGAGGAAAGAGAAAACCCTTTGATGTGCCCTGGGCCCTGATGTCATAGCAGTTGCTCCTCCTTCAGGGCCACTGATGTCCTCTGCCCTTTCCCCAGTCATGGGGGCCTCCCGCCCCCTAAACCTCAGGCAAGCAGAGCAGAGCAGTTCCTACAGGCTCAGGAGAGCCCACTGTGAATTCTTCAGGAAGTTTGTAAAAAAATTTTTTTAAATACCAGATTACTTAAAATTAAATTACGTATATTAAAAATTACATTAAAAAAATTACATTAAAAAGCAGAAAAAATTAATATAAACTTACATCTAAATAAACTATCATGAAAACAAAGGTAATAAATGCTCAAATCTCATCATTTCCTAATTATTTCACTACATTTTAGTACTACCTAGGCTTTTGCCTATTTTTGTGTGATATGTTACTACTTATACTGTTCTCAACTCCAAGTTCAAACTGCCTTACGTTGGTAGTTTGAAACTGGCCATAGGGGTACTTATACCACAGAATTCAGCAACTGCTACAAACTAATGCTTAATTGTTGTATTGACTGTCTAGGGCAGGGGTGAGCAAACTATTGGCTCTCTGTCCAAATACGGATGCTTGTCTGTTATTTTGGTTTTTTGCTCACAGCCTGGTTTTTGTTTAATTAATTAATTAATTAATTTTTAATTTATTTTTGGCTGCATTGGGTATTCATTGCTGTGTGCAGGCTTTCTCTAGTTGCGGCAAGCAGGGGCGAGTCTTCGTTGCAGTGCACGGGCTTTTTTTTTTTTTGGCTGTGTTGGGTCTTCACTGCTGCCCGTGAGCTTTCTCTAGTTGCGGCGAGCGGGGGCTACTCTTCATTGCGGTGCGCAGGCTTTTCACTGTGGTGGCTTCTCTTGTTGCAGAGCACGGGTTCTAGGCGTGTGGACTTCAGTAGTTGCAGCACGCGGGCTCAGTAGTTGTGGCTCGAGGGCTCTAGAGCGCAGGCTCAGTAGCTGTGGTGCACAGGCTTAGTTGCTCTGCGGCATGTGGGATGTTCCCGGACCAGGGCTCGAACCCATGTCCCCTGCATTGGGAGGCAGATTCTTAACCACTGAGCTAGCAGGCAAGTCCCGACAATTTATTATTTGGGCAAGTCTTCATCTTCTTGAGTCTCAGTTTCCTCACCTGTAAAATGGGAGAAATAATAGTGAGTTGAGAAGATAAAATAGGCACAGTGCTTGGGAGTGGCACACCCAGTGGGGAAAGGCAGGGGGTGCTGCCCACCCCAGGTGCAGGTAGCAAGGCTGGTCATGGAATGGGTTCTCCAGAAGCAGAGGCGGAGACAGAGTTTGGGGTACAAGATGTTTTTAGGTGTCAACACCAGTGAAATGAAGCGGGGAAGCCAGACTGGGGAGAAGGAGTAGTCAGTGGTGGAGGCCCAACAGGCCTTGGCCAACCCCAACCAGGGGCTCTGGAAACAGACTTGTGGGTCTGAGTTGTCCCCCACTGGGCTGAAAGGGCCACCTTTCCACCCCTGCCTTGTTCAGCCACCAGGTGTGGGCTGCCCTGGGAAGAGGCGACCTCGGGCAAAGTCCGTGCAGCTGCGGGAGATCCCATAGGAGCTGATAGCCAGCCACTCCCCCCATGCCCACCCCCGCACCTGGGCAGCAAGTCCTTCCTTGAAGGGAGGTGGAACAGAATATCTATCTCTATGCCTACCCCAGGGCTGCACTGTCCATAGAGAATTTTATAATAATAATAAAAACTGCTAGAAGTCTGTTGACTTTATCATTTTGTGCCAGCAAATCTCAACAATATCAATGCCAGTGGCTGAACAGACAACTGCCACTGCCCCCCACCTTGCTTCCTGATATTGAATAAGTGCTCATAGACAGTGTCGTTGTTGTTACTATTATTCTTAGTCTTAGTCTCTTTGTGTTAGTCAGGATTAGTGGTTGTAAATACCAGAAATCCAACTCAAAGTAGCTTAAACAAAGGAAGGGAATTTTTTTTTTTTTTTGGCCATGCCGCACAACATGGGGGACCTTAGCTCCCCAACCAGGGATTGAACCCATGCCCCCCTGCAGTGAAAGCACGGAGTCTTAACCACTGGAGCATCAGGGAAGTCCCAAGGAGGGGAAATTTTGGCTCACCCAGAAGCATGCCTGAAACAGGTCACTCAGATATCAGGAATCTGTCTCCTTCTCTCATCCTTGCTTTTGCTGTGCTGGCTCTATACACAGGCACATTTGCCCTCCATGGAGTCAGACATGGGCACCACAGCACCGTTCAATTAGCTCAGCAAACCCAGAGCTCAGAGAGAGGCTCTTTCTCAAGCAAAAGTCCCAGGGCAAACCCACATTGGCTGGCTGTGGTCAGGCACCCAAACCTGAACCAATCACAGAGATTCTCATTGGCCAGTCTTGGCTCACATGCCCCCAAACCACATGGACAGAGAAGGGAAAGGGATGGTTCCTCAAAGGAAAAGTGAGATGCTGTAGTTAAAGGAGGAATGGATGCTGGAGAGGCAAAACCAACAAAATCCAGGACACTGCTCAATGCCCCAAAGCCAAGCACAGAAGACAGCCTTCTGTCCTGGGCACATCAGACGCTGGGCACCCATTGCTTACACAGTTTGGGACACTGAGACTCAGAGAGGAGCTGGAAGTGGCCCAAGATCACATTGTCTCCAGAGCCCAGGGATCCCGTATCCCATGCCATCAACTCTCTGGACCCTCCAGGCCACCACTGATGCCTGGTGATACAGCTGCCTGTCACCCCAAAGCTCAGGCACGTGGGCTCTGTGCCCCAGGAGATAAGAACCAGACCCACCCAGCTGGCCCTGCCCCACTGCACTAGCCCTGATAACAGCTGGGCACCCTGGCCAGCCCTCACACCCTCTGTTCCCCAACTGTTATTTCAGCCCTGTTGGGGAGTCTGTGGAGCCTGACAGAGGATGGGGAGGTTCTATCCACAGGCTTGTGCCTCTGAATCCTCATTAGTTCTGTCTGTTTGGGAGTCTGGAGTTGTAGATTCTAGGAAACAGGGCACAGGGCTGTTTAACTGTTTGGAGGTCCAATTTTCAAATGTAAAAAAAGCCTTTTGGTTTATTTATGTTCCTCAAATATAATAAAGAATCACAAATAGGCCACTGGGCCACTCCAGTCCAAGCACAGCAGCTATCCACAGCTTTTCCCTGTGCTGACCTTGAGCAGAAGCCTTTAAAGTCCTGATGATGTTGCAACTCTGCTATAAAATCTTCAAAAGCTCTTCATTCTCTCAAAGATAAAGCCCAAGCCCCCTAACCTGATATTTGAGACCCTCCCACATTCCTTATAATAATAAGCATAATCGGTAACTGTTAATTTAGTCTATCGTGTGCCAGGCATCAAGCAAAGCACTTTACGTACACTAGCTCAGATGATCCTCGTAACAACCCTATGAGGGAGGTACTACTATAATTCCCATTTTACAGATGAGGAAACTGAGGCTCAGAGAGGTGAAGTGACTTGCCCAAGATTGCTCAGCAGGAGTCCCCACCTCTGCCTACACCAGGGCTTTGCTCCCCACTAGCCTGTCCACAGAGCCCCCCTGCAGGCCTGCAGTGCTCCTACCTCCCTCATATCCCCTCCCTGCACCCCCGCCAAGCCAACCCTTCCCAGTCAGCCACACGCCAAAGGAAGAGGAAGTTTCTCCAGGGTCCAGGAGTCAGGCTTGGGTTCAATTCTCAGTTCTGTCACTTTTTAGTTGTGGTCTAAAGGACACGCCTGTAAACCTCCATTTTCCAATCTGTAAAATGGGGATGATAGCCCCTACCTCACAGGGTTGTTAGAGGATTTAATAATTAAAGGGCATAGGGACTTCCCTGGTGGCACAGTGGTTAAGGATCTGCCTGCCAATGCAGGAGACACGGGTTCGAGCCCTGGTCCGGGAAGATCCCACGTGCCATGGAGCAACTAAGCCCGTGTGCCACAACTACTGAGCCTGAGCTCCAGAGCCCGCAAGCCACAACTACTGAGCCCGTGTGCCACAACTCTGAAGCCTGCGCACCTAGAGCCCGTGCTCCACAACAAGAGGAGCCACCGCAATGAGAAGCCCACACACCGCAACGAAGAGTAGCCCCTGCTTGCCACAACTAGAGAAAGCTCACGCACAGCAACGAAGACCCAACGCAGCCAAATATAAATAAATAAATCCATTTTAAAAAAAAAAAAGAAGAAGAATCTGCCTGCCAATGCAGGGGACACAGGTTTGAGCCCTGATCCAGGAAGATCCCACATGCTGTGGAGCAACTAAGCCCGTGCGCCACAACTACTGAGCCAACGCACCACAACAAGGAGTAGCCCTCGCTAGCCACAACTAAAGAAAGCCCACGCTCAGCAACGAAGACCCAACGCAGCAAAAAATAAATAAATTTATTTATAAAAAATAAATAAAATAAAAATAAAGGACACAGCACTTAGCATGCTTAGTCCAGTGCCTGGCACATAAAACAAAGCGACCAGAAAATCTGAGTTTTTGTTGTTCTTATTATTATCTTTTTTAAAGTGCTCTGCTTCCAGAGGTGACAATTTGAGACAGATCACACTCCTTCAGCTGAAGATCTTTTAAGTTAAAAAATCAGCCCCCCTCCTTAGATACAACACCAAAAGAAAAAATAGATAAGTCAGACTTCACCAAAATTAAAAAAAATTGTGCTGCCCATGATTCCAGCAAGAAAGTGAAAAGACAACCCACAGAATGGGAAAAAATATTTGCAAATCATATATTTGACAAGGGACTTGATTCCTGAAAAGGGAATACATAAGGAACCATTACAACTCAGTAGTAAAAAGACAAATAATACAATTAAAAGGTAGGCAAAGGATATGAGCAGATATTCCTCCAAAGTAGGTATGCAAATTAAAAATAAGCACATAATAATCAACATCGTTAGCCATTAGGTAAATGCAAATCAAAACCACAATGAGGGGACTTCCCTGGCGGTCCAGTGGTTAGGACTCCGCACTTCCACTGCAGGGGGCATGGATTTGATCCCTGCTCGGGGAACTAAGATCTCACAAGACGTGCAGTGTCGGGGGTAAGGGGTGGGGGAGACCACTTCAATAAGAGATGCAACAGCTAGAATAAAAAAGGTAGATGACAACAACTGTTAGCAGAGGATGTGGGGAAATTGGAACTCTCATGCATTGCTGGTGGGAATGTAAAGTGGTGCAGCCGCTGTAGAAAACAATCTGGCAGCTCCTCAAAATGTTCAACACAGACTTACTCTATGACCCAACAATTCCACTCCTAGGTATATCCACAAGAGAAATGAGAACGTATGTCCACACAAAAACTCGTATGCTAACAGTCCTAGCAGCATTATTCATGATAGCCAAAAATCAACTCACCAATTGATGAATATGGATAAACAAAAATGTGGTATATGCATATGATGGAATAGTCAACCATAAAAAGAAATGAAGAACTGGCACAGGCTACAACATGGATGCACTTTGAAAATATTGTGCTGAGTGAAAGAAGCCAGTCACGTAGGACCACACATTGCATGAGTCCATTTATATAAAATGTTCAGAATAGACAAATTCATACAGACGGAAAGCTGATTAGTGGTCGTCTAGGGTTAGAGGGCAGGGAAACTGGAGAGTGACAGCTGAGGGGTATAGGATTTCTTCTGGGGGATACGGAGAATGTTCTGGAAGTAGGTAGTATTGATGCTTGCAGAACATTGTGAATATATTGTCACTGATAGTAAATTTTACATTATGTGTATTGCACCACAATAGTTTTCTTTATTGAAAGATAATATCCATCCTGAAAGTACACAAATCTTAGGCACACACATCTCCATGAATGTTCACAAAGTGAACACACTTTGTAATCAATATTCCCAGCACCCCAGAAACCCTCATTGTGACCCTTGTGGTCACTGTCCTCTAAAAGGGCTTTAAGGGAGTTCCCTGGCGGTCCAGTGGGTGAGACTCCGCACTCCCAATGCAGGGGGCCCGGGTTCGATCCCTGGTTGGGGAACTAGATCCCACATGCCACAACTAAAGATCCCGCATGCTGCAGTGAAGATCCTGCATGCCGAAACTAAGACTGGGTGCAGCCTAAATAAATTTTTTAAAATAAAAATAAAAGGACTTTACGAAATAGAAATGGCCTCCCTCCCTGCTCCCATACACCTCCCTCCTCCTCTTAGAGGCCATACTCATTTGGGAGTTTCTTGTTTTGTTTTCTGGACTTACCTACTCACTGACAGCTTATTATGAAGGACAAAGACTTTTTTTTTTTAAGAAAAAGGACTTTTTCACACCAACTTTGCCCCTTTCCACTCCCTGCTTCCATACAACTTATTTTAGTTGGGTTTCAATTGCTTTTATTGATTTAAATAAAATTCTAGGGACTTTCCTGGCGGTCCAGTGGTTAAGGCTCCACGCTTCCACTGCAGGGGTCACAGGTTCGATCCCTGGTCAGGGAACTAAGATCTCGCATGCCTCGTGGTGCAGCCAATAAATAAATAAATAAATAAATAAATAAAATTCTGAAACTTCTGTTTGAGGTAACATGTTTAGAGAGCATAGCATAAACTCTTCTCTTTGTAAGATGAAGGAAAGTGTCTCTAAGCCCCTACTTTTTTTTAAGTTGCAAGTTTTTTAAAAAATAAATTTATTAAAATTTATTTAAATAAATTTAAATTGGCTGCGTTGGGTCTTCCGTTGCTGTGCGTGGGCTTTTCTCTAGTTTGGGCCAGCAGGGGCTACTCTTCGCTGCAGTGCACAGGATTCTCATTGCGGTGGCTTCTCTTGTTGCGGAGCACGGGCTCTAGGCGTACGGGCTTCAGTAGTTGTGGCTCGTGGGCTCTAGAGTGCAGGCTCGGTATTTGTGGCACACAGGCTTAGTTGCTCCTCGGCCTGTGGGATCTTCCCGGACCAGGGCTCGAACCCGTGTCCCCTGCATTGAGGCAGATTCTCAACCACCAGTGAAGCCCAGTCCCTACTTTTATATTGTCTTGTAACCAAGACTCAAGTCTTGTTCGATTTGTCAGTCAGCTGATTTTAAAGAGTTAATAAGAGTGTTAACAAACTCTGGTAGACCAATGCTACGAAACTCTTCTCAAAAATGAAAAGAAATACAGTCCACATAGAGGCAACAACATGGAGGACCCTCAAATGCATGATGTTGAGTAAAAGAAGCCAGGCTCACAAAGCTGCTTGCTGTCTGACTCATTTATACGACATGCTGGAAAAGGCAAAATTATGTAGACAGAAAATAGATCAATGGTTATCCGGGAATGGGGTGGGGGAGGGATTGACTATAAAGGTACACAGCGGTGAATGGGGGGGTGGGTATGTTTCTGGGTAATGGAATTGCTTTATATCTTGATAGTGGTTGACAGTCACATGACTATATGTTTTCAAAACTCATAGAACTGTATGCTGAAAAGGGCGAATTTCACTCCATATAAATTACACTTCAATAACTAGGACCCTCAAGAAGCCATTTTAAAACTTCTGAAATCATGTAAATCATGCAAATATTTTGTGCTGCCGAACCAGAAGGGAAATTAGACATGAAGAGAAGGAAACAAACTACAGCCTGGGGTGCTCCCAAAAGAAGAGGATTCCAAAGGGCAAGGCTGAACTGGTTCTCTTTATTTAAATTCCATTTGGGACTGATTCACTTTGCTGTACACCTGAAACTAACACAACATTGTAAATCAACTATACTCCAACTACACTTAAAATCAACAAATACTTAAAGTTATAAAACTTAAAAATAAATAAATTCCATTCAGTGGCTGACAATCAATGACATGTTTTACACTGTGGAAAATTCAAATAAACTGAAAGAACAAAATTTTAAAAGATCCATAAACAGTGGTTTTTTTCTACAAATGGTAAGTTATAAAAAGTTATAAAAGGCACTGTTCTGTGCCTTTTTTTTTTAACTTAACAATGTATCTTGAAGGTATTTCCCCACCACTACATAGAAAGTTTCTTCATTCGTTTTATAGTTACTTAATGTTTCCTCTTATAGTTACTTAATGTTTCCTCGTATTTAACCAACCCCCTGTTGATGGACATTTAAGTTGTTTACAGTATTTTCGATGATGGCAGATGAACCAAGACAAATGAACAGGCTTATAAATGAGGGTGGGGATTCACGTGGGTAGTAGCTATAGCGTGAGATCTTATGCCTTTTTTTTTGTTTTTTTTTTGCCATGAACATCTTTGGAAATCCTGCGAAGCCTCTGCCTGGTACAATGTACCAAAACTCCGGACTCCCAGAGGCAAGCAGATGATCTGCATAAGCCACATTGTGGAGTTTAAACCTGATGAGCTTCTCTTCTCAGTAGTTTGTCAATTACTCCTCAATAAAGCTGGGGTCGGGGGGAACAGCAGCTTCTCTTCTGCTGCAGCAAAACCAGAGAGCTGTGTCCCAAGTTCAGGAGACAACCGAGGCCCTCCCATGCCCTTTTTGTCATGTTGGCCTTAGAACACAAGCTGAGTCCCTCAAGAATATGCAAGTCATGGCAAACTGTCTCTAAAGTCAGACGTGATTTCACAGGAGCTCATTAGCAACTAAAGACTGTTTCCAAACCTCAAAAGTGTATCTCCATTTAGAGATTGGCTCTCTTTTTCACTGTCTCCTTTTTATTCTCAGAAGGATCCAATAGGCAAAAATCATAGTAATAATTGTTCTGTTTCCGATACTCAAAGAACTCAAATTCCAAGCTGCCCATGTGGCAAAATGCAAGAAAGTTTTGTCCCAGTGATGCTTTTTTTTTTTCTTGCAGCTCTCCCTAATGATGATCCTTCTCATACTTACGAAATTATAATCATGTAACATTTTATATCTGCTTTAATCGTACATCCATATGTAATAGCTATAAAACACAAAGCCATTAAAAAAAATTCCTCCCCCTTTATTTTCATTGCAAATCTATTTAAACCCCTAGCAATAAATTCAACATTCACGGCAGGGGCGGGAGGGGGGCAGGGGGTCGGGTGGGCGAGGCTGTGGCAGCAGCAGCTAGAGCATCCCCCCCTGCCCTTTTTTCCCCTCTGGTTTAACTAAAGCTTTTCTCCAGCTCTGGGAACAGATTTAACTTTTTTCTTCCCCCTTAGAGGAAAAACTAATGCAAACTTTCAACATCTGGGGGGCCACCTAAAGCTCACCTTTGGGAACGTTTGGGCTGTTCCTCCTGTCTAGAGGAGAGAACAAAAAACCAAAGGCAACACCCACACTGGGCATTTCCCCCTCGTTTTGGTCTGTGCAGCCTGGAGAAACCACGGGGATGCAGCTAGTCAGCTCTTTCGGGGCTCCATCTGTTGCCGTCAAACCCCAGAGGTAATTTTTACCTCACAACAGGTTCGGCTGTAGTTAAGCTGCTATCTCACACTGCCGGCAACTCCACAGCCACCCAGGCATCAAAGGCTGGTCAACCATCCCGGGAGGCCACGCAGGCCACCCGAAGGCCCCTGGCAGGTACTGAGTGCTCAGCAAGGTCTTCAGAAAGGAGCTCAGGGCCAAGGCCACCTTGGTCATGGTCATGAGGAAGAAGAGAGACAGTATTACACAGCTAGGAAACTCACATTCACATCTTAGGAAGGACATCCCTTGCAAATCCAACCTTCCTTTCCCAAAACAGTATTTCTGCCATCTTTCAGTGAGTCGAGGGTCTGTCAGGAGAATCCCATGGCTGCCACCACTGTGTCAGGGGTTCCCAATACCACCCCCAAGTCTGATGATGTATGAGGAAGGATCACAGGACCCAGCACATAGTCATACTCACGGCTAAGTTGTATTACAGCAAAAGGAGCAAACTCAGCCCAGGGAAAAGAAGTGTGGGTAAGGTCCAGATGAAACCAGGGGCAAGATGCTAAGGGTCTTCTCCCAGTGGGGTCGCACAGGATGCACTTACTTCCTCCAGCAAGAGGTTATGAAGTGTTTACCAGGGAAGTGGGCCTGAGCCTAAAGCTCCAGGGTTTTCATGGGAGGCTGGTCACGAAGGCACCCACTGCACAGCACGTACCAAAGTCCCAGGCTCCCAGGAGACAAGCAGGTGTTCGGCAGAAGCCACACTGTCTGTACAGTTTAGGCCTCTTATCATTTCTGGGGATGGTGGGAACCTTCCTGAAACCCAAGTTCCTCGATGCCAACCAAGGCTCAACCTCGCAAGCAGGTCTTTCTACAAACAGCAGCCTCAAGCCTGCTGTGTTCACCCTGTTCTACACACCAGGGCACAGTGGAGGGTGAGTCAGTGAGCCCAGCTGAACAGTGGGCTCCTTGAGCAAGGCCTCTGGAACCCAGCTCCTAGCTCAGGAGGGGCGTAAACTGGCCACTCGGGAACGAAGAGCCCAGACAGCCACACCCACCCGCCGCTAACCTCTTCTCCAACTGGGCCCAGCCTGAGAGGGAGCATCTGGGAGGGGACACGGGGTCTCCAAAAACTGGGTCCTGCGGGCCCCCCCTCCCCCACCCCTGCCCACAGATGGGGGAGGCACCTAGGGGTGTATCCCGAGCGTGACTGAGACCCACAGTGTTTCCGGGAGCAAAGTCCAGAGGGTAGGAGGGACGAAGACAACAGCCCTGGCCAGCTGAGCCGGACACTTGCCTTTGGCATCCAAGGCTGCTGCTGACACGCTTCCTTGATTCAGCAAACACTGACTGTGCCGAGGACACAGGCCAGGCCAGGTTCCGCGAGCGGGGGTTTGAGTCAGCTGCCGAGGTCCCCCTCACCCGGGACGGGAGGGCTGCACGGAGACACCTGCCCACCGTGGAACCTTCTGGCCCGTGAGCGCCACTCTGGGCCACTTCCACCCCCATTTTCTCGGTTGGAAACCTAGACCCGGGAGACCAAGGTGGGCACTGAGGGCAGGCTGGCCCAACAGGGGCAGGATAAGGAGGTGGGGCCTCCTCGCCTGCCTCCAGATTTGCCCAGAAAACAGAGAAAAGGAAAAAGGTGTCTGGACTGCTGGAAGGGGATCCAGCTTCAGAAGCAAATAGGCCAGAGCTTGGATCTCTGTTCTTACCAGCTCCACAACCCCAGGGACATATGTTCCCTCTCCAAGCCTTGGTTTCCCCATCTGTCTAGCTGGGGGATCAATATCTCCCATTTGTCTAGAAGGCAAGACAGAGGTGAAAAGTGTGGGCTCTGGAGTTAGAATAGCCTGATTCCCATTCCAGTTCTACTCTGCCACTTGCTAACTGGGTGGCTTAGGAAAGTTCTCTGATTGTCCTGGGCCCCACCTCGGGGGTTGCTGACTAAAGCTGACCCATGGCAACTAAGCAGCTGAACCTCTGACCTGGGGCTGGGGAGTTCTGAGAGGGCTTCCTGGAAGAGGTGGAAACTTGAGAGTGGCCCAGGGGACCTAGCAGGTTTTGCTGAGGAGGGTGGGGAGGGGGACTCCTCCCTGCTACAAGCCCCTCTCTGCTCCCTGGTTGGTAGGGAAAGACATGGGAGGCAGGGAGGGAGGAGGGGGAGGAAGAAAAGAGGGGAGGAAGAAAAGAGGGGAGTAATGTCAGGCACCTTCTTGCTGTTTGTCAGTTTTTCTCATATGAGAAATGAGAATGTTGGATTGAATGATCCAAGAGGTCATAACTTGCCAAGATTATGTTTTTCTGTATTAAAAAAAAAAAAGGCTTCTCACACCAAAAGCAAAAGCAAAAATAAACAAGTGGGACTAGCATCAAACTAAAAAGTTTCTGCACAGCAAAGGAAACCATAAACAAAATGAAAAGGCCACTTACTGAGTGGGAAGAAATATTTGCCAATCATATATTTGATAAGGGGATAACATCTAAAATATACTGAATATAAAGAACTCATAACTCACTAGCAAAAAAACAAATAATCGGATTGAAAAATGGGCAGAAGATCTAGACATTCTTCCAAAGACATACGTACAGATGGCAAACAGGTACATGAAAAGATGCAGAACATCACTAATCGTCAGGAAAACGCAAATCAAGACCACCATAAGCTATCACCTCACACCTGTTAGAATGGCTATCATCAAAAAGACAAGACATGGGCTTCCCTGGTGGTACAGTGGTTGAGAGTCTGCCTGCCGATGCAGGGGACACAGGTTCGTGCCCCGGTCCGGGAAGATCCCACATGCCGCGGAGCGGCTGGGCCCGTGAGCCATGGCCGCTGAGCCTGCACGTCCGGAGCCTGTGCTCCGCAACGGGAGAGGCCACAACAGTGAGAGGCCCGCGTACCGCACAAAAAAAAAAAAAAAAGACAAGACATAAGCATTGGCAAGGATGTGGAGAAAAGGAAACCCTTGTGCACTGCTGGTGGGAATGTAAATTGGTGCAGCCACTATGGAAAACAATATGGAGATTCCTCAAAAAATTAAAAGTAGAACTATGATCCAGCAATTCTACTTCTGGGTATATATCAAAGAAAACAAAAATACTAACTCAGAAAGATATCTGCATCCCCATGTTCATTGCAGCATTATTTACAATATCCAAGATATAGAAGCAGCCTAAGTGCCCATCAATGGCTGAATGGATAAAGAAAATGTGGTGTGTATATATATACACAGTGTAATATTTTTTCAATATTTATTTATTTATTTTGGCTGCGCCAGGTCTTAGGTGTGGTATGCAGGATCTTTAGTTGCAGCACCTCAGATCTTTAGTTGTGGCATGCGGGCTTCTTAGCTGCAGTATATGGACTCAGTTGTGGCATGCATGTGGCATCTAGTTCCCCGAGCAGGGATCGAACCCGCGGCCCCTGCAGTGGAAGCGCAGAGTCTTAACCAATGGACTGCCAGGGAAGTCCCATAAACTTTTTTTTTTTTTAGTTTAAATAAATGGGAAAGAAAACCTATGAGTTATTTATAATTAGGACAAAATAAATATTACTCTCAAAAGACAACAACAACAAAAACGGCTAATGCAGGACATTTAGGGAGCCAAAATGCAAGAGGGTGGGGTTGGCACAGTCCCTGGCTGAGACTGCCAGCTTCAGGGTCTTGGAAGAGTTTCCAGGCAAAGAGGATAGTTGATGAAGTCAGTTCCCCAGGAAGATGTCTCAGCAACAGAGTTTCTGGGGACGGACGTGGAGCTAGAGGCAGGGGGCTGTCCTGGAGCCCTCAGGTAAATGCCACAGCTGGCCAGCAGTTACCACTCCATCTTCCAGGAAAGTGAGCCTTGAGGATTCGGGTATGGGGGATGCTGGGGAGAAACCCAGGCCTTCCTCCTCCCAGGGCCGTAAGCTCCCCCTTCCCACCACTCTGGGCCAGGAGTAGGGCCACAACCTCTTTCCCAACACCCAGGCTGTGGCAACGCCAAGGTCTCCCTATTCTCCATCAGCCCCCCACGCAAAGCCCCAAAGAAACATAACTAATCATAACCAGCATTAACAGAGATCTTACTGTGTGCCAGATTCTATTCCAAAAACTTATGTTTATCTCATTTAATGCCCTGCTACACTACTATTGTTCCCATTTTACAGATGGGAGACTGAGGCTTAGAGGAGTTCGGTAACTTTCCCCAGTCACATAGTATGTAGACCTCCAGGATCCAAACCCCCACACCCATGCCTCTAACCACTATTGAATACAAGCTTTTTACCTAAATATAAACCATACACTTGCTACGCAAACAAGTGGCTGGCTTCAAGACCAGTCCCTAATCCCCCTCAAATTCTCCCTGAATAAGAATGCTGGAGCCACCTCTGCACCCAAGCTGGCCTTGGCTTCTCAGCTTTGGATTCTGGAGGGCAAAGATCGCAGTCCCAGCCCAGGGTCCTGGAAAGAATGTGCCCTTGGCTTCTGGCCCCGGCTCTGCCCCCAACTGGCTGGTGGCCTTGGGCGAGTCACTCCCCCTTTCTAGGCCTGACAGCATCACCCTGTCCAATGAGGCCGTGCCTGGATCAGAGGCTTCCAGGCCTAGGAGCTTCCAGGATCACCTCCCACCCCCAGGAAGGCCAGGAGGCCAGGGGCGGGACTTGCTGGGTGTTAAATATTTCTGTCCAGCACTCTGCTGGCCTCTCATCCCAGTCTTCCCAGGAGGAAGTGTGACCAAGATCAGTCATGGTAAGAGCCTGCCTGGAGCCATGGCAGCTTTTGCCAACGGCCACGGATCTGGAGTGAGATTTCCAGAAGCACCTTGTGTCCAAGTTTCCATGTCTTACTGTCCTTTTCTTTCTCCTTAGACGACTTACAGCAACAAAGGAGAGAAGGTAAGCAGGAGGGGAAATGTGGGGTCAGGGCCCCGGGAGACCGGGATGCTAGCAAGGAGCAGAAGAGGAATAATAGCTACAAGGGTTACGTGACGTTCTGGATGCACACTCAAGTTCATCTCTGCCCCCCCTGCCACGTCTAGACTGAGCTGGACTCAACCTTGCCCTCCTAAGAAAAACTTTTACCTCTTCTTAAATTCCTGCCAATCCCTTAATCCTGTCTGGAAGTTCTTTCTAAGGTCTAACTTAAATCTGTGTCGCTGCAGCATAAGGCTGTTTCCCCCTGTGAAACTTGGGCAGGCCTCCCGGGGGAGAGGGGGGCTCACCAATCCTGAGCCCACAGGAGCTCAATTTCTACATGAGAAACCTTTCAAGGCTTGGCAAGCCTTCAGGGCAGCAGGGTGGGGCGGGTTGGCTTCTCCTCAGTTCTTGGATTGAGGGTGGGACAAGGGAGGTGGCTAGGGGACACCTCTCCACTTGCACTTTTCTAGACCCACTTCTAGGGACTGAGCCTTTCCCCTTCTCTTCTTCTGCAGCCTGAGAGAGGCCGATTCCTCCACTTTCACTCTGTGACCTTCTGGGTTGGCAACGCGAAGCAGGTAAAAGCTGGGCAAGGTGTTGGGAGTGGATAGAGGGCAGGCAAGGGGGCCTCCAGGACAAGGGCAGGTCTCCAGCTGGGTCTGTGATTGGGCCCTGGGACGGGAGGATCAGGGCCAATGTTGGGAGAGTCCCAGGATGGACAGTCACTCTTTGGATCCTAATTACACAATCAGGGCCACGGACCCCAGTGGGAAACTTATCTGAGATCAGCGTGGGCCAGGGAGCAGGCTTTCTTCGCAGGAGGATCTCAGCAGCTGGGGCAACAGGGCAGATAGGCTTGGGGGACTGGGGGCCTGCCCCTCGACCCTCACGGGCCCATCTGCAACTCTGTGATTCAGGCTGCGTCGTACTACTGCAGCAAGATGGGCTTTGAATCCCTAGCCTACAAGGGCCTGGAGACGGGTTCCCGGGAGACGGTCAGCCACGTGATCAAGCAAGGGAAGGTGAGTCTCCACCCAGGACCCTACCCATCCAGGAGGGCCATCTCTCTCCCTGCTGGTCTCTGAGCTCCCTGACAGCTCTGGCACCTCTGGGTGCAGGAGGCCAGGAAGCCCTTCCTCCAGGCGGCCCAGTGCTCTTCCAGGCTGCCCGGTGTGGTTAGCGGAGCGTGCACTGAGGTCAGCCTTCACTGGGCCCTCCACCGGCACCTTCGTACGACATGCAACAGGGACCTTCTTGGTTTGGTCTACTTCTCGGCCTGGCCCGACGCTGGTCTCACAGATGTTCAGGAAAAGTTGGCAAAGGCCTCAGACGTCAGACTGGAAATCTAAGCAGTGCCCTGGTCCATGGATCCCTGGGGCTGTCCCCACTGGGAGGCTTGACTGGCAGCTCATCCCAAGGCCCCAGGAGGGTCTGTCACGGGAGAAGCCCCCATGCCTCAGGACCAGAGGGGAAGCTAAGGCTGAGAAAGGACAGGAACCCAGGGTCAACAGTCCTGCCTGGCTGGGAAGACGGGTCTTGTCCTAATGTCCCACCAGGGGTATCTCACTGGTGGGCAGGGAGGGGGGCCGGGGGTGCACCTCCAGAAGCTCACCTGAGCCACCAGCCACACCTCCCTTCTCCTCTACATCTTAGATTGTGTTCATCTTCTCCTCTGCCCTCAACCCCTGGAACAAAGGTGAGGGGGCCCCAGAGGGTTCGGGGTGCCAGGGAGTGGAGACATGGTATTGTGGGTGGGGGTTAGGGACACAGGGGTGGATCAGGGTTCAGGGAGGGGGCCTCAGCCTAGAAGGAGATGAAGCTCAGAAGGCTGAGAGTACAGTGGAGGGGCCATGACTCCAGCGCCACCTGCCTCCCCTGCCGGCCACAGAGATGGGCGATCACCTGGTGAAACATGGCGACGGAGTGAAGGACATTGCCTTCGAGGTGGAGGATTGTGACTACATCGTGCAGGTGAGGCCGCACCTGGGCTGGCGCGGAGACGAAGCAGTAAGGCTCGGCCTGCCCTCTGTCTGCGACAGGGACCCCCATCAGTCAGGGCTGGAGGACACTGCCACGCTGGAGTGATGTGCCCAGATGTTGGTTGACACACACCTGAGTTCCAGTGACACTCTGCCCCTTAGTAGCCGTGCAACCTCTGTCTGAGCCTCAGTTTCTGCATCTGTAAAATGGGGATAACCACCTACCTCACTGAGTTGTTACAAAGAGGAAACGAGGTCACAATTATCATTTCTTGGGCATGACTGTACCAAACGCTGTATTCAAGAGGCAGTTTAGATGTTCAGAGTGCAGATTCCAGAGGCAGACTGCTGGGTCTCTATCTTATTAGCTGTGTGACTTCAGGTGAGTGACTTAAATTCTCTGTGCCTCAATGTTCTCATCTATAAAATAGAGACAATTATAGTGTCTTTCATGTAATGTTGCTGTGCAGATTAAAGAGGCTAGTACTTACAACAGTGCCTGACATGTGATAAGCATAGACATGCAGTAATAAGGTTTTGCTAAATATCAAATACATGATTCATGCATGTAAGGCACTTGGCAGAGGGTGTGACACATAGTAGGTGCTCAATAAATGTCAGCTTGTATTTGTCTTATCCAACCACCCTTTTTACAGATGAAGAAACTGAGGACTAGAGAGGGCGAAGGGCCACAGAGTGAGTTAGCACAGGACAGGCAGGACAGACCCCCACCCCCACCTGGTTTGTCTTAAATAGCCCCAGCTCTGGGCCTGGACCTCAGTTTCCCTATCTGCCAAATGGGCATGAGCCATGGGTGTCAAGGGCAACAGCTAAAGTTCGCTGGAGTTCCTGCCTGGGGCTGGAAAAACTGGAGGAGGCTGCGGCAGGACCACGCAGAGGGGATCCAGCAGCGGCAGCCAAAGGGTCCAGCACTGAGGGTCCAGCACTGACCACCTCCCCACCCCATCTCCTCTGCAGAAAGCCCGGGAACGAGGCGCCAAGATCGTGCGGGAACCCTGGGTAGAGCAAGATAAGTTTGGGAAGGTGAAGTTTGCTGTGCTGCAGACGGTGAGTTAACCTCAGTGCCCCACCTCTCCTGCCGTCAGCACCCACTTAGATGCCAGGACCCCCCTCCCCAGCCCCTGACTCCATTATACCATCCCACACTTGTGCCTCAAAGTGCAGACATTTTCCCTGGACCCTGATCTCCTGTATTCTTGGCTGGTGTGCAGAGGCTGAGGAGGGCTACCAGTCACGCCTCTGGGCTTCCCTTCCTCCCCAGTGGGGGATGATAGCATGGGGATGCAAGGAAGGAGATGGGTGGGTCTGGGGAAGAAGGTGGGAGGGAAGCCCCGCCCCACTCAAGCTATGTGACTTTGGGCAAATCACTTCACCTCCCTGGGACTCCGTTTAAATGAGCAAGTTACCACCTGCGTGGTCCACCTGTGTGATCTGCCACACGCTAATTAACCGTTCTGTGCCTGTTTCTTCAGCTATAACTCCTCCCACGGTCATTTAAAGGATCAAATGAGATGATTCGTGTATAGCACTTAGAACAACAGCGCTTGGCATATCACAGACACGCAGCAAAGATTACCAAGTCTGTTTAGCACCTGATACAATCATAGGTCCTTCCTCCTCAAGATTTAATACAACTCAAAGATTGTTAGAATGATTGAAAAGGCCCTTCCATATAATTAGATCCAACACCCTCATCATCTTCATTCAGGCAACACATTTTAATCGAGCACCTATTATGTGCTAGGACAGCATCATGAGCAAAACGGCATCCCCGCCTCCACAGAGCTTCTGGTCCTGTGGGGCAGACAGACTGTCAAATTCCCAAATGTCAGACTGCAATTCATTTTGGAAAGGGGAAGTGACTTGCCCAAAATCACACTTGGAGTTAGGGCCAGGTCTGGGTTGGAACCCAGGGCTGTGTTGGCACCATGAAATGCAGCCTGGCCTCAGCAGGGATGGGACCTCAGGCTGTTCACCACCCACAGTATGGGGATACTACACACACCCTGGTGGAGAAGATGAACTACACCGGCTGGTTCCTGCCTGGATTCGAGGCCCCAGCATTCGTCGACCCCCTACTTCCCAAGCTGTGAGTGCCCCTTGGGGCAAGGGTGGGGTGCCCTCTCTTCCACGCAGAAGGGACAGAGCATCTTGGTCCCTGCTGGGGAGCCCCTGAGCATCCCAGGATGGCTTGAAGAGGCAGCATAGAGGCCAAGAGCCTAGGGTCTGGAACCCAACTGCCTTGGTTCAAATCCCAGCTCTGTCACTTACTAGCTATTTAACCTTGGCAAGTTATTTTTCTAAGCCTCAGTTTCTTCATCTGTAAAATGGGGCTAGTAATAGTGCGTGAGTTGATGGAGATAGTGTGTCTATAGTAAGTGCTATGGAAATAATGAGCAGTTACTGTTATTGAGGGGTTGGTGGAAGGAAGAGATTTAGGGAGTAGCCTTCTCCTCACCCCCTAACTGCCTCCCTCTCCCAGGCCCAACTGCAGTCTCGAGAGAATTGATCACATTGTGGGAAACCAGCCTGATCAGGAGATGCTGTCTGCCTCAGAATGGTGAGTCCCTGGCCCAAGCCCTTCCCACATGTGTGACAGGCCCACTCCCAGGTGTTGTCAGGAAATAGAGCACGAGGTGGGGCCAGGTTAGTCTGAGGTCACTGATTCATCTGTTCCCTGAAAACCTGTCACTATGGAGACCAGAGGATTTAAGGCCCAAAGTGACCCACCGGTCCTCCCTCTGAGGAACCTTGGGGAATCAACACAGGGGGTGTCATAGTCCAGGGAGGCTTGGAGGAAGGCTGTCACTACCCAAAGAGCACGTGTGTGCAAATTAGAAGCAAGTACCCTTTCTCAAAAGCACCTCCATCTGTTGGAGCGGTGCCATGTATACGGATCTTGTTATCAGATGCTTTACTTCCACCCAAAGGAAAATTGTCATAATAAAGGTACAAACCTATGATGTGCGTGATGTGAAAGGTGGTACCCTTTTTGGATCCTGCTCAGGGAACAAATTCTGGAAGGTGGAATAGGGGCAGGGGGCAGGTCCCAGGCCAACATCAGAGCCATTGTGCCCTTCGGCCACCCCCCACAGGTACCTGAAGAACCTGCAGTTCCACCGTTTCTGGTCCGTGGATGACACGCAGGTGCACACGGAGTACAGCTCTCTGCGGTCCATCGTGGTGGCCAATTACGAGGAGTCCATCAAAATGCCCATTAACGAGCCAGCGCCGGGCAGGAAGAAGTCCCAGATCCAGGTGGGGCCTCCCTCGGGCCCCGGGGGCCTTGGCTGGGGAAGAACGAAGCAGGGAAGAGGTTTGAGGGCTCTTGCAGGGGCAGGGGTGTGGGTGACGGGGCCACTGACAATGGTTTCCTTGCTTCCCTCCCACAGGAATATGTGGACTATAACGGGGGCGCTGGGGTCCAGCACATTGCTCTCAAGACTGAAGACATCATCACAGCGGTTAGAAGCCCATTCCTGGTCCTAATTCACCTCCCATTCAGCTCCAGAGCCAAACTTTGCAAAACGGAGTCAGAGGCTGGGGATGGGGGCGACGAGGGGCAGTCCTGGGTCCCCTTCGTCAGCCCAGACGGCTGACAGGGCTCCCTTACTGGCTCGTGCCATTCATGTGCAGGCATATTCCCACCCTAGAGAGTTTGGTCTCTCTGCTACAGAAGTAGCAAGTGCCAGAGTAACAAGAAGCCTGGGCCCTAGACCCGGTTCTGCCAGTAACATACTGTGAGTCTTTGGGGGATTCAACCCCCTCTCTGGGCTTCAGCTGCATCAAATTGAAAATGAGGATATTAAGCTACAAGATCCACTAGGTCCTTTCATCCAAACTAAATGTCCTGAGTCTATGGCTCCAGCCCTTGGGGAGGCTGGGTCCTACCTGTTCTTAATGTGGCAGTACGACCAAGTGGACAAGAGCCTGGCCTGTCCCATTCAGCCCCGGCCCAACCAAGAATTCACCATGACCATAGCAACTTCATTCATTCATTCACACAACAGATGCTTATTGAGCACCTACTATGTGCCAGGCACCGTTTCAGGTACTTGGGACACATTAGCCAACAAGACAATAGTTTCTACCCTTACGGAGGCACAAAACAAAATTAGTAAAATATCTCTGTTAGATGGCAGTGAGTGCTCTAGAGGAAAATCAAGCAGGGCCATGGGCGAGGGAGGGTGAAGGACATTTTTTTTTTTTTAATTTCAAGTTTTCTTTTTCTTTTTTATTTATTTATTTTGGCTGTGCCAGGTCTTAGCTGCGGCACACGGGATCTTCATTGTGGCACGTGGGCTTCTTAGTTGCGTCATGTAGGATCTAGTTCCCTGACCAGGGATCGAACCCAGGCCCCTGCACTGGGAGGGCAGAGTCTTACCCACTGGACCACCAGGGAAGTCCCAGGACTTTGTATATTTAAATTAGGCGGTCACCAAAGTCCTGGCGCTAAGAAGGAGACATTTAAGAATGCAGAAGACGTTGGGCTTCCCTGGTGGCGCAGTGGTTGAGAATCTGCCTGCCGGTGCAGGGGACACGGGTTCGTGCCCCAGTCTGGGAAGATCCCACATGCCGCGGAGCGGCTAGGCCTGTGAGCCATGGCCGCTGAGCCTGCGCGTCCAGAGCCTGTGCTCCGCAACAGGAGAGGCCACAACAGTGAGAGGCCCGCGTATCCCAAAAAAAAAAAAAAAAAAATGCAGAGGAGAGAGGAAGCAGTGGAAATCTGGGGAAAGCGCCCCAGGAATAAGGGACATCCAGGGTAGAGGAAGGTTAAAGGAACAGCTGGAACAGAATGAACAAGGAAGAGAAGGGTAGGAGATGCGGTCAGAAGGTAGGAGTGGGGGCAGATAGTGAGGACTTTAAATTTGACTCTGAGACACCACCGTTGGTAAGCAGAGGAGTGACATGATTTGACTTGTATTTTAGTAAAATCCCTCTGGCTCCTATGTTGAGAATAGATATTAATACTTAATCTCTCAATGCCTCAGTTTTCCCAGCTATGAAATGGGGAGAACAATCATCTAAATGTCTCAAAAGATTAGTGCATCGACATAATGAGACAGTACATAGAAAGTGCTCGAGAGAGGCACGTAGTGAGGTTCCATAAATGTTAGTGATTGCTGTTCTTCCATCGGGACCCACAAGGCCCAAAGAAGGAAGGGGATGAGGTCACACTGCATCCTGGCAGTTTGGGGAAGCTGGAGTAGGGACCCTGCCTCCTCCTGGCCCAGCACTTCCCCCTGGCTGGGAGTGTTGAGCATGGAGAGAGGACTGACCTTGACCCTGCTCTGAGACAGATTCGCCACTTGAGAGAGAGAGGCATGGAGTTTTTGGCTGTTCCGTCCACATACTACAAACAACTGCGGGAGAAGCTCAAGTCGGCCAAGATCCGGGTGAAGGAGAATATTGATGTTCTGGAGGTAAGGCCTCGAACAGGATCCTCGGTCAGACGAGGAGAACAAGCCCTGAGTTCCATCTTGCCTCACAAATGCTGTCTCAACCTTGCATCAGGCACTGGGATGCAGCCAGGAAAGGAGACCAGGTCCCTGCCGTCATGGAACTTGCATTCTAGTGAGAAGACAGATGACAAATAAATAACACAAACACCATTGGAGAGAGAGAGAGAGTTGGTGCTGTGCAGAAACTTAAAACAGGCTATGACAGAGAGTGATCTGGGGCTGCTACATAGGAGGCAGTCAGGGAAGGCCTCTCTGAGGAGGTGACATTTCAGTGAAATCAAGATGATGAAAGGGAGTTGGCTGTGTGAAGACCTAGAGAAAGAGCAGTCCTCGCAGAGGGAACAGCTAGTGCAAATGTCCTGAGGTAAGAGCAAGCTCTGAGTATTTGAGAAACAGAGAGGGCCAGAGTGAATGAAAGGACGTGTTTGAGGAGTGGCCCAGGTCAAAGAGGTAGGCAGGAGCCGATTCCTCTGGTAGGCTATTTAGGAGTTCGGATTTTGTTCTTCTGTGGCCAGAAACCATTGGAGGTTTTTCTGGTTTTGTTTTTGACAGCTTTATTGATATTTAAGGCACATAACATACATCATTTTTAAAAATACACAATTCAGTGGGTTTTGGCTCTTCACTATATTATGCAGCCATCATTGAAATCAATTTTGGAATATTTTCATCGCTCTAAAAGGAGACCTGAAACCTCTTAGAAACCACCTCTCAATCTCCCCATTCCACCTCCTCACCCTCAGCCCTAGGCAACCACTGATCTTCTGTCTCTATAGAGCTGCTTTTTCTGAACATGTCATATAAATGGAATCACATAATCTTTTGTGACTGGTTTCTTTCACTCAGCATCATGTTTTCAAGGTTCATCCATATTGTAGCACGTGTCAGTACTTTGTTCCTTTTTATAGCTGAATAATATTCCATTGGATGAATAGACCACATTTTGCTTACCCACTCATCAGTTGATGGACATTTGTTTCCACTTTTTGGCTATCATGAATAATGCTATGATCATCTGGGTAACAAGTAGCTGTGTGGACATACGTTTTAATTCTCTTGGGTAGATACCTAGGAGTTAAATTCCTGGGTCGGTCATATGGTAACTCTACTTCTACTTTTTTTTTGCCGTACGTGAGCCTCTCACTGTTGTGGCCTCTCCTGTTGTGGAGCACAGGCTCCGGACGCGCAGGCTCAGCGGCCATGGCTCACGGGCCCAGCTACTCCACGGCACGTGGGATCTTCCCGGACCGGGGCACGAACCCGTGTCCCCTGCATTGGCAGGCAGACTCTCAACCACTGCGCCACCAGGGAAGCCGCACTGGAGAGTTTTAAACAGGGGAGTGAGATGATCTGATTTTTGAAAGATCCCTGAAAGTGAGGAAGATGGATTGTAAGGAGGCAAGAGCAGAAGCAGGGAGAGCTGTGTGGGTGCTACTTGGGTGGTCCAGGCCAGCCTTGGGTGGCTAACACAGGGGCTGAGGCGGGGAGGTGGAGGTGTCTGGAACTGCTGCAGAAAAGGGTCTTTTCTTGGCTTTGGGGGTGCAGGAGCCCCCATGGCCTTTCTAAATATCCCACCATTTCAGGCTAGAGGGGCCAGCCAGCCTCCCCCTTACCCAGTCCCCTGTCTCCCACCTAGGAGCTGAAAATCCTGGTGGACTACGACGAGAAAGGCTACCTCCTGCAGATTTTCACCAAGCCCATGCAGGACCGGCCCACGCTCTTCCTGGAAGTCATTCAGCGCTACAACCACCAGGTACCACTAAGGACCGCCTGTCCCCAGTGGTTGGCTTTCTGGGTCCGCAGCTCACCTCCTTTCTCCCGCTCCAGGGTTTTGGAGCCGGCAACTTCAACTCACTGTTCAAGGCCTTCGAGGAGGAGCAGGACCTGCGGGGCAACCTCACCGACATGGAAACCAACGGGACTGTGCCCAGCATGTAGGCCGCTCTGGTGCCGCCTGACCCACCGAAGCCCCGCCCACCTACCGGCGCACGGTGGGCCACGCCCCCTCGTCCTGGAACGCGCCCACTCCACAGGCCCTGAACAGCGAGCGAGCCCTCCTTACTGGCCGCTCCCTTTAGACCCCGCCCACCAGCCGCCTCCGGGACCTCCCCCACACACAAGACTCCGCCTACCTCCTAACTCGCCCCCTCGGTTGGGCTGTTCAGTCTCCCGCCCTCCGGAATAAAGCGGACTGGGGTCCAAGGCGGTGTCCACGTGTTTGTGCCGGGCTGGAGCAGTGAGGTTCTTTGGCCGCCAGGGGGAGCTCAGGGCGGCAGCACTGTAGGAGACATCCGCGTTAGGAGTTCAGAGGCTGCGGGAGCCGAGGAGGCGCCGGGGGCTAGCGCTGGGCTGAGTAGGACCGCGCAGGTTGCGGGGAGCTCTGGAACCAAGAGGTGCAGAGGGCCTACACGCTAAAGGGAAAGACAGACAATAGCGTTTTGTAGAGTGGTAAATGCTATTAAGAAAATAAAGCGGGTGATGAGCTTGTGTAGAGGTGAAGGTGGGAGGAAGGACTAATGTCGATCGAGGGAAGGCCCCTCTGGGAGGTGACATTTGGGAGCCAGCCATGGGAAAATCTGGGGAAAGAGCATCCCAGGAAGAGGGTACAGCAAGGGTAAAGGCCCTAAGGTGGGACAAAGCTTGGCAGCATCCTGTCTGATGGCGTTCTGATCTCCAAGGATGAGCTGTACCCAACTTTGCTGCCCTGAACCCAAACCTCTGGACTTAGGAAAGTGTTAGTCCAGGGACTTTGGGGCATCATCCTCGCTCAGCACCCACGGCACATGGTTCCTGGTGTGAGAGCTGGTAGAAGGGATCTGCGCCCCTCAGCTTCTGCCCTCTACCAGCAGCACGGCAGACACCAGTGCCTACTCCCCCACACCCCCTGTGCAGCTCTACTCCCCCCAACCCTGCTCCAGACGTGGACTCCATTTGAAGAGAGCCTATTTCATACTCAGGTGTGAATGGCCCTTGCAAAAAAGAGTGCAACAGTTGGGAAAGGAGCTACTGGTCCTAAAACAGAAGGAAAATTTTCTTCAAAACTGGAGAAGAGGAGGTGGGGGCAAATAGGACCTCTTCTGCTTCTGATTTTTTCTTTCTTTGCTTCTCTTTTTTTTCTTCGTTTTCTTTTCTTTTTCTTTTTCTTTTTTTTTTTTTTTTTGGCTGCACCGCACAGCCTGTGGGATCTTAGTTCCAATCAAGGATCGAACCCCGGCCCTGGGCAGTGAGAGTGCGAAGCCCTAACCACCGGCCGGCCAGGGAATTCCCTACTTCTGATGCTTGACAACCCTCCCTGGGGAGGAGTCAACTCAGAACTAGAAGCAGGTGGATCTCAGTGTTAGAAAAAAAATCGGAGTTGGTGTAATGGAGGAATTGGGAGGAATTTTTCCACCCCCCTCAGGTTATAGAAATCAGGGCTTCTAGGATCATGAATTCAGAAATGAAAAGAACAGCAGTGAGAAACCAGAGGAACAACGGCAGGTCCCAGGCCGGTGCTGCTGGCCAAAGATACCCTCCCTCTATTTTCCCATGGTTCATGCAAAGAAGGGAAATTCTGTAACACAGGGGGCTGCAAACTGGTAGCTCACGGGCCAGATCGGGCTCACAGATGTATTTTATTTCGTCGGCCTGATTTTAACAAATTCGAGTCAACCTTTCAGAAGGTCAGGATATTTCACATACAAACTCTACGGTTCTGGTTCCACCTGGGACAGTGCAGTTCTGGCCTTGCCTTCCTGTGCAGTGACAACCAGCTGGCACAGGGCAGTAGGTGCCTCTTCAGATGGGGCATGGACAGAGCCGACCCTCATTAGCTGAACACAGACTAGGGAGCCCCACTACCTGGTCAGCCGCTTACTAGCTGTGCGTGGTCTTGGGCAAGCTACTTGATCTCTCAGTGCCTCGGTTTCCCTTGTCTGTTAAATAAGGATAATACCTCCTAGCGCTACTGTTTTTTGGTTGTTGTTTTTTGTTCGTTTTGTTTGTTTGTGGCTGAGTGGTATGCAGGATCTTAGTTCCCGGACCAGGTATCAAACCCCGGGCTCCCTGCAGTGGAAGCACGGCGTCTTAACCCCTGGACTGCCAGGGGAGTCCTGCACTACGGTGAGTTTGATATCAAAGATGTTTAAAACTGTTGCTGGCACAGCGTCAGTGCTATGTGTTTGCTCTTGTTATTCCTAGAGAGGGGCCTGGATGAGGGGCTCTCGCCCAAGTCTACCTGGCACCTGCCCCTCTCCAGCACAGCCCCGTCTGCTCTGACGCAGACGTGTTGAGTTGAGGCTTCGCTTTGGCCCCCACAGCAGAAGCAGTGAAGAGAGGACTTTCCCTGTGGGACTGAGGGACAGAGGGAGAGGTGGATGCATTTGAATACCGTAGAAGAACCATCAGCCTTGGTAGCTGGGGGAAAGGAGAAGCCCAGGATTTCCAGCCTTTGAGCTTAGGTAACCAGCGGCAGCAGTTGTGGGTGGAGGCGTGAGATAGAAACGCCATTGATCAAGGTGGAAAATACAGCAGCAGGTTGGAGAGGAAAGCTGAAGCAAACTCAGATTTGCACGTGTGTTTCTTTGGTGAGCCTTGGGCTGGAGGCCCTGGGTTGTCCCTGTGCTGCCCTGCAAGGCTCTGCAGCGTTTGCCTCCCCCACTCCCCAACCAGGTCTACCTCTCAGAGCTCATTTCCTTTACTCACCCTTCCCCGTCACTCAGCTGCAGCTACACAGGCCTCCTTGCTGGTCCTCAAATACACCGGGCAGTCTTCTGCCACAGGACCTTTGCACTCACTGTTCCTTCTGCCAGGAATACCTTTCCCCCAGGTCTCCACAGGCTAACTCCCTATCTCCTTTGACCTGGGTCTCCACAGGGCTGACTCCCTTTTCTCCTTTGAGTTTTGTTCACATGTCAGGTAAGTGGGCTTCCCTGACCACCCTGTTTAAAGTTTCGCCTCTCTCCCACTGACACCCACTTCTCATAGCTATTTTTCTCCTTATCATAGCATTTATTCTTCGTGTTTGCCTGACTCACCCACAAGGACACAATCACTGTGAAGACAGGAAGTATGTTTTCTCCATTCCTGTAGCCCCAGTGCCTAGAGGAGTACCTGGCACATAGTAGGTGCTCAATAAATATTGGTTGAATGAATAAGCGCATGGCCAGCAGCTGCCCCTACCTTCTCTTTTCTGGCCCTGCCTGTCAACTCCTTTTCTGTTCCCACGAATCCAACTCTAGTGGTGTCCACCTGTCTGGATGGACAATTCCAAGAAAACAGCCCACCAATGAGACACCTCCCTTGCCTTCATTTCTTTGCTCGCAAGTAAGGTTGCAAAGAACGTCCTTGTACAGTATCCTTGCCTGCTCGTGGCTCTCAGGTTCAATTCCTGACAGTGGAACATTTGGGCCAAGAGTTTATGTGCATTTTAAATATTGATCATTAACATGTAATTTTTCCTCCTAAAGGTTGCAGCAACTAATGCTTCCACTAACGGTGCGTGAGTGCCCCTCACCCCGCGCTCACCAACACTGGTATCTGCCACTTGACAGGGGAAGTGGTATCATGGTATAATTTGCGCTTCCTTAGTAAGAAGTGAACTTCTTTTCAGTCACGCTGCTTTTTGCTGAGGTTCTGAGCCTGTCCTTCTCAAAGATAAGTGGACATCTTCTAACAAACTCTCCGTGGGTCCCTCAGTTACCCCACCACTGGATCAGGCAGAGTTGAGACCTATGGGGCACACAACCTGTGGAATACCCACAACACTGCATACATTTAATTCTTCTCAACTGGTGACTGTTTTATCAGCCCCCTCCTGCCTCACAGACCGGAGTGATGTCCCCTTAGTGTTAATCATTTCTGAGGTACCACCTTTCCAAGATCTTCTAGTAATAGAAATAGGATATTTGATCTTGTTTCCTTTAATTGTAGACCATTAGCAGTGTTAGATACCTAAGGCTTTAAGAAGAGTTCTAGAAGGAAAACTTGAAAGCTGTGGAAGGTCTAGTCTGACTATAACTTGTCCCAGTTCAAAGAATCCACCTACAGGCTTAGAGTTTAAGAACAGCTGGTCTTACAGTGCTGTATGTCAATTACAGCTCAATAAAAGTGGAAGAAAAATATATATAGGTTTTTAAAAAAGCAGATGGTCTGAATGTACCACACCCCACCTAGCTCCTTCCACCCCTACCCCTGACTACCGGAGCACCCGCTCCTTAGCGAGCAGGGTGTGCCCCCAACAGAAAGAAAGAAGGAGGAGAAGAGAGAGGAGAGCAAGGGAGATGGCGTATCTGTAAGAAAAGTCAGTATATTTATGGTTTGCTTTATAAAAGTTACTATAATACAATGGTACATAGTATTGAATTCACAAAAATATGAACAAATATTTACAGCAAGACACACCCACAACGGAAACACTTCTCTTCAAAACAAGTTACGTACGATGAGAATCTATATGCACAAACATCCCTAAAACTTATGGGTTCTCTTCTTTGCTGGAGGAGGGAGGCGGCGGGGGGCAGGGACAAGAAAAAGAAAAAGCAGAAACCCCCAATTCTTCAAAAGCAGAGGTTTGTTCAATGAAAATGAAGGCATTGAAAGAAAAATGAGTTGACACATTTCTGGCTATTGCAAGCCATTTCAGGGGTGGGACGGGGCGGGGGTGGTTCCTGGGGACAGGGAGGGTCCAGGCCCTTGCTCGCCCGTAGGGAAGGCTGGTTGGGCAAGGTGAGGCCAGAGTGAGGGGTGAGGCAGGACCCTGGACCCTGGTTTCCTCACATTACCCCTGCCCCACTTCTTTTACGGGAGGAGGGGACAGACTGAAGACAGCCCCTTGGGGGCTCCAGAAGTAACTTAAATCGGCCATCTCTACAAACTACACATTTCCTCATGTGAAAAATAAATATTTCCTCAGTTGCACAATGAGGCAGAAAACCGCAAAAGGAAGAGAAGGTTGCCGCTGTGCCCAGGTCCCCCTCCGTGTCTTAATGCCACCGATTTCATGAAGATTGAAACCGGTGGGCATAGTCTCAAACAGAGAGGGCATGGGGTAAAGAAATTGAAAAAAAAAAAAAAAAAGAAAAACACAACAAAACCACCAACGACAAAAAAAAAAAAAAAGAGAAAAATAACAATTCTTTGTACAGAATTTACATGATAACAAGCTTGACACAAGCTGAGATACCAGAGGCTCCGGGCCTGCATCTGCAGGGTCGGGGCAGCCCCGCCGGGAGCTCTCCCGTCTTGGTGAGGATGACTCCTGGTCACAACAGTCACTTTCCATAAATTATTTACATGCCTTCTTTGCTTTCTGGGGTGCGGGGGACTTGCTTTTGTGTGTGTGTGTGTGTGTGTGTGTGTGTGTGTGTGTGTGTGGTTTTTTTTGGAAGTACAAAGAAATAAGCAAAAAAGTCTTCCCACATGTTTCTACAAGAAACAATGTTCCCGAAAAAAAAGTCCTTTATGGCAGCCTATGTACAGAAATCTGTTCTGAACTTCAAAAACCTATTTTTTCCCCCTTTGTTTTGATTTTATACACGCACAAGAAAAAAAAAAATCCATGGAAAGGAACTCTAAAGAAGATGATGCCAAGGGTTAAAAAAAAACCAAAAACCTGTCAGACGTAGATCTGAGTTTTTAAATCTTTTCCAAGATTTTTCTTTCTCTGGGAGAAATACATCTTCTCACTCTGAAAATAAATATGCTCTTGACTTCTTGGGGCGAGGGGCTTGCTGGCAGGGTGAGTCAGGCTACAGGCTGGGGGCGAGCGGGTGAAGCTTATAAGCAAACAAAAATACGCCACACGCGCATTCGGTCAGGCATTCGGTCAGACACCCGTAGTGGCGGGACTCAGGACCCGCCTGCCCTGGTGGGAGGTGCTTCTCTCCCCTGGGGGTGAAGGTGAGGGCAGGAGAGGGTAAGTAAACACAACCCTTCCAGCTCCCCCCAGCCCCCGCCCCCCCGCTGGCATTCGAATGAGAAAGTAAACACTGAACCCAAGATTTGGGGGGTGGAGGGGTGTGGGGTGGCAGGGAGAGCCCCAGGGGAAATTCCTGCCTGGGACCAGCGTGGCTCCACCAGGGTCTGCTGGGGGAGGGGGGAAGGTACCCCCAGGCTGCTGGGGAAGGAAGAGACTGGAGGGGGGTCGGAAAGAGGGGGGTCTTCTCACTGAGTCCGCCGCCGGCAGAGAGCGGGCCTTCCGTAGTGTTCTGAGGTCAAAGCCGCCTGGCCCGACCCCCCTCCTCTGCAGCACCTGGCCCGGCGCCCGGGCCCGGAGGGTTCCAGAACGTGGACCGACACACCATCAAACCACGCAGCCCCTTCCTGGGGTCCCCACTCTCTGATTCTGCCTTCACATTTCAATGGTTAAAGCGTCTTTTCTCATGAAGAAGAAGAAAAGAATGAGAAGACGAAAACAACGTAGCAGCATTCATGGGAAGAGGCTGACCGGGAAGGGAAGGCTGGACAGAGAAGACAGAGAGAAAGAGGTGGAGGAAGGGGAGACGCCGGGGAGGTAGGGGGTTGGGGGGAGACATTTACACCGGAAACCAAAGTCCCGAAAGGAGCATTTCTTTAAAAAAATGAAAGAGACATGGGCTGAGAGACAGAGAAGCCCTTTCCCACTGAGGGGCCGGAGCTGCGGTGGGTCCTGGGGGTAGTGTTGGGGGCGCCAGGCCCTGGCACGGCTGCTGGGTAGAGGGACAGCACCTGAAATGGGGGTGGGAGGTGGGGTCTGGCCCCGGGGCCAGGGGTCCACGCTCGGGCGCCGGGGGCGGCTGACATCCCCAGGCACCGGGCCTAGTTGAGGGTCCCCCGGCAGTTCTCGGAGCCGCAGAGGCAGGGGATCTTGACGTCCTCGATGGGGAACTTGTAGTCGTAGGTGATCTCCTCGTTGACATTGATGTGCTGCTTCGAGTAGATGACGATCTTCTTCTGCGACTCCACGGTGATGACCTTGGCGTAGCAGTTGGGCTGTGGGTGGGATGTGGGGGGGAGGGTGAGCCGACCCACCTGGGACCCCACCCGGGCCCTCCCTGACCACAGTCCCCCAAACCCGACCGAGCCCCGTGCTCAAGGCCTGATGTACTGGCCCCATGACCCCACTGCCCACTGGCCACCTGCCCTAGGCCTCAGCTCCCCCATCTGGCGGACCAGGGCCCCCTGTCTCTGATATTAAATAAGAATCATGATTGTCATAATAATAAATTTTGCAGGGAAATATCCAATTTACTTTTATACCGCAGGTGATCCCCAAATTTATGTTTCTAGCCCAGGCCCTACTTCTGAGCTCTAGAGAAGGGGTCAGCAAACTCCGGCCCCCAGCTGCCTGTTCTTGAAAATAAAGTTTTATTGGCACACGCTCATTCACTACATATTGCCTATGGCTACCTTTGTTACAATGGCAGTTAAGTAGTTGCTATGAGATGGTCTGGGCCACACGGCCAAAAATACTTACTACCTGGTCCTTTACAGAAAAGGTTTGCCTGCCTGCACTCCAGGCCCCCAGATCCAACTAGCTGCTCCATATCCACCTTTTGGCAGCTCAAGGAGACAACTTTGAGTCAGTAAACTCAGACCTAGGGAGCGGCCATTCCACGCACCCAGTCCCCCAAGCATCTGCCCCCCGCCTCCCCTCTAGCAGTGCTGGATCCAGCCCACCATGCCCAGCGGCTTCTGCCTCAAAGGGCCTCTTGATTCTGTCATCACTTGCCTGGACTGCAGCGGCTCCCGCTGCCTCTCTGAACTCGGAATAACTCCTGACCCAGCTGCCAGGGAAATGTTTCCAAAGGGACAGCAAATCCCGTCACCCCAGGGCAATAGCCGGCCTCGGCTTTTAGAGAAAGTTCTCAGCTCTGCTTACAAGGCTGAGTGACCCAGCCACCACCAACCCCGCCAACCTCATCCTCTCACCCTGCCCTCTGCCCCCTACCTCATCCCACTGCCCCTCAAACAGGTGTTCTCCCTCCTTGCCCCAGGCCTCACCTCACTCACTCATGACCGCACCCAGGTAATTCCCTCTTACCCCTCAGCTCTCACAGGAGACGCACAGCGAAGTCCCTACGGGCCCCAGGGTATGATCAAGTCACAGTCGTGCGAGCTGGCACGTACTGAGCGCCCGCTGTATCTGCACAGAAGGCCTGCCCTCGGTAACCCGCTTCGTCCTCCCAACACCCTACAAGGAGGGACTGTTATCATCCCAGTTTTACAGATTAGGAAACTGAAGCACCGAGACATGAAGTGACCTGCCTACAGTCGCTCACTAAGTAGCGATGCCAAGACCTGAACCTACAGCCAGGGGTGCCTGTCCTCCATTTGAAGCTCCCCGTGCTTATATTCACGAGAGGACCACCCTTGTTATCAACGCCCACCTCCACACCCAGACCTGTGCCATGTCAGCCGTCAGTAGCCGAGTGTGACTCTTTAAGTTAAATTAAACACTCAGTTTTGGGGGCTTCCCTGGTGGCGCAGTGGTTGAGAGTCCGCCTGCCGATGCAGGGGACACGGGTTCGTGCCCCACTCCGGGAGGATCCCACATGCCGGGGAGCGGCTGGGCCCGTGAGCCATGGCCGGCTGGGCCTGCGCGTCCGGAGCCTGTGCTCCGCAACGGGAGAGGCCACAGCGGTGAGAGGCCCGCGTACCGCAAAAAAAAAAAACACTCAGTTTTTTAGCCACACTAGCCACGTTTCAAGCGCTCAACACCACACGTGTATATCAGTGGACAGCAAGGATGCAGAGCACTTCCGTCACTGTCGAAAGTTCTACTGGCCAGCAATGCCCCAGAGGCATCGAAAACGCCCAGCACGGGGAAGGAACTCTGTTAATACCAGCTGTATGGACCATGTCACGAGCACCTCTGGTCTCATTATGCGCATTTTGCAGATGAGAAAACTGAAGCTCAGAGGAGAACGGCTCCTTGGATAAGGCCTCACACCTCCACCTCCCTCCCCGCTATCCTTGTGGGCCCCGAGCTCGGGAAGGAGGCCGCGCCGGTTCCTGTGCCCTCCGGTTGCGGGTCCTCCCGGCACAGCAGCAGGGGCGGCTGCCCTGAGCCGGGCACTCACGTTGCAGCTGTGGTTGATGAAACGCGCGAAGTTGCCGCACTTGGTGGCGTCAATGATGGTGTCGTGGTCCACCCGGAACATGTAGCTGCTACCGATGCCCTCGTCCTCGTAACGTTTCTCCCGCATGTCCGCAATCACCTGGCCAGGAAGAGGCCTCAGTCTGGGCGGGACTGGCCGCAGCCCCACCCCGACACCTGTCCTGGCCGGCAGCGCTTACCTGGCGGATGTTCTGGCCCACGTACTCGATGACCATCTCGTCGGCTGCGATGGGCTCCATGGCGAACAGGCCCCAGTCGTGAATGTGACTCTTGCAGAATTTGAGCTTTTTCTTCCGGAACTGGGGGAGGGAAGGGGATGGGGGTGAGAGCCCTGGTTCCGGATTCTGTGGCTGCCCCGGCCGCCCCAGGTGGGGCCCAGCCTCACCTTGAGCTGGTTGAACTTGAGCAGGTCACTGTCACAGCTGCCAGTGAAGGAGGACAACAGGCGGCGCTGCTCGGAACGCCGCTCCGAGCCGGCCCGTGTGGAGGCGTGAGGCTGCGCTGGGATGCTCATGCCCTGTGAGGATGGGTACAAGGATGTGGACGGCGGGTGACGGATCAGAGAGGGGCGCGGCCGCCTGGGTGAGCTGGCCACAGGGAACCCGCATCCCCGTCTCATCCTTGGCAACCCCACCGTCAGCTCTGTGGCCCTAGCTTCCCAGCTTCCTTGCTCCGAGCTTCCTAATAGCCACCTCTCCTCTACGGGGTCCTTCCCGTCGGAATCTGAACGTGATCAAGTTCCTCTAATCTTAAACAAGATGACGCAGCGTTCTCTTCACTCTTGCTGTCGTTTCCCTTCTCAGCTAGATTTGAAAGCATCTCCGCTTTTTGGACAGAGATGGTGGGTGTCTGTCTACCTAACACCCCGTGGCTTCATTCAAAATCACGGTTCTTCCCAGCAGCCTCGCATCCCTTCCCTCTCTTGGCCTCCCTCTTCCTCTGTCCCCACCATTGACACCTGGAGCTTCACTCCCCTCCAGATGTTCTCCCGGGTCGGCTCACCCCTGCTGTGGCCTTTGGCTAACATTTCCATCCTCATGATGCCCAAATTTAGGTCCCCAGACCAGACGTCCCTCTCCCAAGCTCTCTACTGTACCCATATATCTAACCGTCCGCCAGACCTCACGACCTGGATGTTCCACAAACCCCGAAACTCAAACCATCCCAAAGTGGGGGTCCCACCTTCCTTCTCACCTCAGTGCTTGGCATCCAGCTACGCAGTCCCCAAGGCCGGACCCAGCAGCGTCCCACCCCATTCTGCCTCCTGTAACCAGTCAGGCCCCCCAGTCCCATCCATCTGACCTTCTAATGTTCGAATATTCCTGAGAGTCTTTCAAATGCATCTTCTTTTTCCCACACGGCCCCCCATGTCCAACCTACCCAATTTATTTCCTTAATTTCAAGAAGAAGGAAACTTCTGGAAATGCAACTCAACTCTGTTCGTATCCCTGATTAAAACCCTTCGGAGGCTCTCCCCTACCCGCCCCTCACCTCACCTCTCACACTTGAGCACCCAGGGGAGTGGCACGCTTCGTGCTCCATGCACCGGCCCCTCTGGCTCCACAACCGCTCCCGGTGCCTGACACCCCCTCCAGGAGGGCCCCACCCTCTGCGCAGCCCGGGAGGCTCCGGGGTGTCCAGGCCCCGATGGCCATACCTGGGTGTCCGTGGGGGGCTCGTCGGTGCTGGCGCGGCTGCTGTTGAGGTATCTGAGCTTGTCCTTCTTGTCGATGGTGTAGAAGCCCTCACTGCGGGCGCAGCCTGTCACGTGCTCCCGGATGCCGTCGTCCCGTTTCTTCTTCTTAGCTGAAGAGAGGCTGGTGGGTGGGTGTGGGTCAAGGGCCACATGGACATTCTCGGAGAGCCCCTCCCAGTCCTGCCTGGAGACCCGCCCTCCCGGGCCTGGGCTCTCCACCCTCAGACCCATCTGCAGGAGGCCGAGGACGCCCAGCTCCACGGCCCACACCTACACCACTTCCCTGCACCTGCCCACTGGCCAACTCCACCGTGGTCAGAACTCTGACAGGTACCCAGCTGCATGGCCTTGGGTGTTTTTTTTTTTTTTTAAAACCACCCTCTGCCTCAGTTTCCCCATATGCAAATTGGGGATGACGATGCCCCGTGGAATGACTACAGATGCTTAGGCTGCTTAGCAGAGTTCCTGACACACAGTAAATAAACTCAATAAACTCATTTGGTACAACAGGGATAAAAGCAGCGCCAACTTCATAGGGTTGTGGTAACAACCGACTGTGGCGTGGCATCGTGGCTGAGAACGCAGATTCTGGAGCCACATTTGCCTGGGTTCAAATCTCTACTCTGCTACTTCATAGCTGTGTGACTTCGGGCAGGTAACTTAACCTCTCTGAGCCTCGGCTTCTTCAGATATAAAATGGGAATAATAGCAGCCCCTACCTCACTAGGCTGTTGGGAAGATTAAATTAGGCGATGAGAGGGAGCCAGGGAGAGTGAACCTTCTGTCAGCCCCTGCTTCTGTCATGTTGTACAATCACATTGTTACATTTAGCCCCCAGACCTGCCAATTCTGGCACAGAGGGCAGTGTTTAAAAGTGCCAGTGATGACTCTGTACAGAGCCTGGCACGGTGCCGGCATAGACACTGCTCCGTAAGTGACAGTGATGTGCGCTATCCTGGGAGGTGCAGCCCCCCCACCCTGCCTGGCAGGATATAGGGATGGTAGACCCAGAGCGTGTCATTGAGCCAGTCCATGCCGTTGTCCTGCTGCAGCAGACGCTCGTAGGTGACACACAGGAAGCGGATGTCCTCCTCGTCGATGCCGCCATTCCAAATGTCATACAGGATGGTCATCTCCTCAAATTCTGAGCGGGGCCGAAAGAGGGGCTGCGGCGGTGAGAGCTCGGGGGAGGCTGAGGCCACCAGGTCCTCGTGGCGCTTCTTCGGTGGCCGGCGCCAGGGCCCCCGCACCTTGGCCAGGTCCATGAACTCCTCGGTGACCTCGTCGCGCCCACGGGGACCCAGAGGGATGGCCTCAGAGGGCCACTGGTTCTCTAGCTCCTTAAAGGGCAGCTTGGTGGGCTCAACAGGTGGCGGAGGTGGGGGCGGAGGAGGCTGGGGGGGCAAGGGTGGGGGGGGAGCCGGGATCCCCGCGTTCCGGAAGTCCAGGGTCACGGTCCGGGGGTCGTGGGTGCTGGGGAAGACAGGGGTCTGTGGCTGGCCTGGCAGAAGCAGGAGGTCCCTGCCCAGGGGGGGCCCTCCTGGCGCCCGGACCAAGGGCCCATCCAAGGAGAGCACAGCCGGCGGGGATCGCCGGGGCCGGCCCGGCTTCCTCTTGATGGGGGGTGGGCAGGGGGCCAGTGGAGCAGGCAGCAGGGGTGGCAGCTGGGTGGGGGCCCGAGTCTGGGCCCGCAGGACGGGTACGGGCAATGCCAAGGGCAGGGGCAAGGGCAAGGGCAGAGGGAGCGGCAGGCCTGTCTCCAAGAGCACAGGGGAGGCCAGGGGGCCAGACCGGTCATCACGCCGGCCAGCTGGGAGGGGACAGACAGGCAGGAGCAGGGGTCCACCAGGCTCAGGGAAGGTGGGTGTGAAGCTGAAGTCCCGGCCAGGTGTCCTCGGGAGGCCCCCGCTGCTCAAGCCGGGGGATGGGGATGGGTAGGAGAAGGGGCTGCCTGGCAGCTGCGGGGAGCTCAGGGGCAGGCCACTGCTGCCCCCCGACGGCAGGGGCTCCCCACTCGGTGTGGCCGGCACGGCCTCTGCGCTCTGCGACTTGGCCAAGCTGCCACAGAGGCCTGGAGTACGTGGGGGCTGGTCCTCATGGGGAGGCTCCAGAGGGACTGTTGGGAGCGGGAGGTCTGGGGTCTCGGGCTCTGGTGGTGGGCTGGGTGGCCGGGGTGGTCGAGCGGGCGGCAACGGTGGCTGCAGGGGTAAGGAGAGCAGCGCGGGGGGCGCAGGCTCCGCTTCCAGGTTGTTCTCTGCAGAGAGGTGGGCAAAAACCAGACCTTTATTATTTGATTCAGATGTCCCTCAGCACCCTACTTATGCTGCCCTACTATGCACTTGACACGTCTCTGGGTATGCACTCATACCCTCTGGGTCCCTAGGGGTTCTGTGAGTATACGGACTGTCCCCCTCCAGCTAAGCCGCTCAAGGACCTCTCAGCACCCGGCCCAGTGTCAGGCACACAGTAGGTGTCTGATAAATGTTGGTGGAAGTAAATCAAAGATGCAGGAGACATGGTTGTAGCCCTCGACACTGTCTTTAGAACGGTGTTCCTGTGAACCGGGAACATCCCATGGACCAAGAAAATGAGCTCTATCAAATAAAATCCAACAAGTCTCTTTGCTGCAGGACTTTTCAGAGCCTGTAAGGTTTTCTCTTAGCATTTATCTCTACTGTCACAGAATACATTTTCTAACTTATCTGCTGTCATCCATCACCCTGCCCCAGAGTGTAAGCCCCAGGTATTTTTGTCTGTTTGGTCCACTGTTGTATTATCAGTTCGTAAAACAGTACTGGGGACGACAATAGAGGCCCAATTAATACGTTTAACAATATTCAAAGACCTGTGGTTCTATAGCCAAATAACACAGAATTAAACAAAATACAACGGGTTTCTTTCCTCAAGGACTATTACCGGTACAAACTAACCACATGTGGCTATGTAAGTTTATACTAATGAAAATGAGACAACGTCACAAATTCTGTTCCACAGTGGCACTCTCCACCTTTCAACTGCTCTTAGCAACACGGTGTCTAGTGGCTACAGTATTGGACAGGACAGAGAGAGAACGTTTCTATCACCGCAGAAAGTTCTATTGGACAGCACGTTTCTATCACTGCAGAAAGTTCCATTGGACAGCGTTGTTAGAGCCTTTAACATGCTTTGTGCAGCTCCACCAAGATGGTGGAGGGGGCAGCGTCCATGGCCTCTTCTCAACTGGCCCAGCACCCTGAGGCCTTCTCTGCTGCTTTCTGTCACGGAAATGACCATATACACCTGCACCCACACCCCCTCTCCTGGGAGCATCTCGTGGGACTAATTAATGGTCCAAGGACTAAACCCCAGGGGAATACTGACAGAGGAATGGTGACAGCAGCAGACCCCTCTGGGATCTAACAGGTGCCAGGCTCCATGCTGGCACATCATAAGTCATCTCACTCTGTCCTCCCACATGACCTCATAGGGGAAGCACAGTCCACAGATCCCGTTTTACAGATGAGGAAACTGACTAGTTAAGGTGAAGTGATTAGTATCAAGGAGGCTGGGCTCATTCTCACGGTGAGGACATCCTGCTTCCATGCCCACCGCCCTCCCAGGGGCTGCAAGCGTTACCTGGGGTGGGCTCCGGGGATGGCAGGGGCCGGGCCTCCATCTCTCCAGCAGGGGGCTCTGGAGACAGCAACCTGGCCCCTTCCTGGTTCAGGCCTGGCTCGTCGGGGGGCTCCTTGCAGCCAGCCAGCTCCTCGACACCCACAGGCAAGGGAGGCTCTTCCAGCATCGGGGTCCGCGCCTCGGAGGCTTCGTCCTCAGCTTCGATGTCCACCTCCTCTTCTGGGACCAGCGACTCCGTCGCGGGTGCTCCTGTGGCCACGTCCTCAAAGTCCTCGTCAGGGGCAGCGGGAGCCACGCTTTCTTCTGCAGCTGCCTCCTCCCCTTCCGCCTCATCTTCCTCCCCTGCTGCCAGTTCTTCTTCATCTTCGGAAGGTGATGAGGAGGACCCGGAGCTTGATTCGAAGTCAGAAGACTCAGAGCTCTCACTGGAGGACTCAGCTCCAGCCTTGGAGGTGGCGATGCTCACTGTCTCCTCTGGGCGGGGGACACAGGCAGGGGCGCTGTCATTATCTGCTGTGCTCCAGCCAGGTACTTCACCAAACGTCTCACAACTGGCGGCACTGGGCTGAACATAGCCCTCAGGAGTGTGTGTGTGTGTGTGTGTGCGCGTGCGCGTGCATGTGTCGGTACTAACTAGTCATCACGTTTTTTTAAACTGAGGTGAAATCCACATAACATAAAACTAACCGTCTTAAAGTAAACGATACAGTGGTATTCAGTATATTCACAATGTGGATAACTAGCCCTTGTCTAGAAGAAGCCCGTTCCCTTTAGCGATCACCCGTCTATCCACCGTTCCCTAACCCCAGCGACCACTAGTCTGCTTTCTGTCTCTCTGGATTGACCCCTTCTGGACACTTCACGGGAAAGGAATCATAGGGCATGCCCTGTTTGTGCTTTACTGAGTTCACACTTCAAAGTCAAGAGATCTGCCCCCAGAGTATAGCTGACTATTGCACGGGCTCTGCGCTCTGCAGAGGGACCCCGGGCTGGGCCGGGAGCCCCGCTCACCTCCATCTGAGTCCCCTTCTTCCTTCTCACTCATCTCCGACAGGGCTGCGTCCTCGTCGTCATTCTCAGACTCGTCCCTGTCATCGCTGTCTTCATCATCGTCATCCTGGGGGGGGGAGGGACGGAGGAAAGGTGAGCCGAAGGGACCCCTCCCCTGGCCCAGCACCCCAGGCCTCCCCAGCCCGAACGGTACCTTATCGGACAGGGATGAGGTCGAGGAGGAGGAGATCTGGCTCCTGGGGCCTTCCTCCTCCTCCCCCTCCTCCTCCTCCCCCTCCCCCTCCTCCTCCGCGCTTTCTCGCTCCTCCTTGTCGGAGGCTGAGGATGAGGGCGAGGTTGTCGCGGACTCCGAGGACGAGGACGCCGACGACGATGAGGACACCGACAGCGACTCCTTCTCGTCCTCCTCCCCGCCACTGTCCAGCTCCAGGGGCCGGGCTGGCCGCCGCCGCACACCCACGCCCTTGGGGTCCCGCTTGGCGAGCTCACAGGGGGCATCCGCCATGTCGCGGTCCCGCTCCCGCTCAGACTCTGTGGGGAAGGAGGGCTGTCAGAGCTGGGCCAGGGGCGCGGGAGAGGAGGAGACCCCAGCACCCGGCGAGCGGAGGGGCGCAAACCTTCATCCTCCTCATCCACGGAGGCTGAGGGTCGCAACCGCTTCTGGTCGCCAGACGAGGCGGTGTCCGGCGGCTCTTTCCTCTTGACCTTGAAGGAGGGCAGGCGGATGGCCCCGCGCAGCCCAATGCTCAGGCCCAGGCCCTCGTAGCCCAGGCCCTCGCCCTTGCCCCACGACTCCAGCAGGCAGGAGGCGATGCGGTCCTTGGGCTTCGGCCTGTCTTCGTCCTTGTGCTCACCGGACTTCACCGGGGTCAGCGAGGCCTGGGGTACAAGAGAGGAGGGGGAGGTGACCATGGTTACGGCGCTGCCACCAGCCCTGTCCCCTGAGCAGCCTGCCGTCCTCTCAACAGTGACAGCCACGTGGTAACTGGGCACTTCCTTTCCTGGAACCTACCTCATTTTGTGCCGACTACTCAGGACGCCCCCAGGGCCCCACTCTGCCTCCCTGACCCTCGGCTTCCTCACCTGCAAAGCGGCTACTACAGCTGCCCGCACCGGAGCAGGGGACCTCGCGCTTTGGAGGTTGGAACCCAAAAGGAACGCATTGTAAGTACACACCTGTGTCATCGACACACCGCTTTCACAAAATAACACTCACACTATCCTGCTTTGGGGGTCTGGGTGGCGGTGTTTCCAGTACGTGCCTGGGTAGGAGAGAGGCTGCCTGGCCGGGTCTCTGCCGCCCGCCCCCCTGCAGGGCCGCGCCGCCCACCCACCTTGGCCATCCGCTCCTTCTTGTCCCACCACTCGTCGAAGGCCCGGAAGGCCACCACCTCCACCATCTTGCGGTTCAGGTCCCGCTTCATGATGGCCTTGAGCTCTTTGAGCACCACCAGCAGGACACCATCCACCGTGGCCTTGTGCGGGTCCTCCTGGCGTGGCACGTAGCCTGGTGGTGGCACTGACGGGTCAAACTTGGGCAGGGGTGGCCAGGGCTGCCCGCGGCCAGGGCCAGTGTTGCTAAGGGAGAAGGGGCCCCGGTAGGGCGGCAGGTTGACGAACTGCAGCCCAGCGGAGGCGGCTGCGGCTGCGGCGGCCATGAAGGGCGGGTAGGGGCAAGCGCCCTGGCCCGTCATCAGACGGCTCAGCATTTGCGTCTGCATCTGGAAGGACATGGGCATGCCGCCCCACTGGCCGCCCAGCACATGGCTCATGTCCACCTGCATCACGGGAAACAGCCCCGGTGGGAAGGGCGGCAGCGGCGGCAGAATGGGCGGGGGTGGGACACCGGGCGGTGGTGCTGGCAGCGGTGGCGGGGGCACTGTCACAGCGGGGTGGGCTGGGGGCGGTGGGGGCGGTGGCGGGGGCAGAGGAGGGGGCATGGGGAAGCCAGGCTGGGGCGGGGGGGGGCGGCGGGGGCGGGGGCAGTGGTGGGAAGCCAGGAGGCGGGGGCAACGGCAAGGTCGGGGCCAGCACAGAGGGAGCTGCCACAGCCCCCGTCCCGGGGGTCACCACCATGGGCTTGGGGCAGTCAGCGCTGGTGATGGGGGCCGAGGGCATCTCATCATCTGAGATCTCCATGTCCTCCCCCGAGGACTGCTGCCCCTACAGGGAGAGCAAGGAGAGAGAGGTGAGGGTGAGCCCGGGTGGCCCAGCAGGCTCCCAGATGCCCCTGCTGAACACCCGCAGGTCAGAGAAGAAGCCTTCTACAAGACAGAGAGAGCAACGTGGCTTCCTACAAGACTGAGAGAGCAACGTGGCTTCCGCAGCTCTGATCCTGGTCCCCTCCCTTGCCAGCCACGTGGCCTCAAGCAAGTCGTTTAATCTCTCTAAGCCTCAGTCTCCCCATCTGCATGATGAGCACCACAGTACCTGCCTCACGGGGTTATCATGCAGATTCACTCATTCATTCATTCAACAAACATTTGCTCAGCACCTGCTGTGTAGCAGGCACTGTTCCAGGTGCTAGGAACACAGTGGTGAACAAGACAGACGAAATTATTGCTGTCTTGGAGCTGAACTTCTGGAGGGACAAGGCAAAGGATAACTAGGAGGAATGTGAAATATATAGTCCTTCATGGAGAAAAAGAAAGCTGGGAAGGGGAGTGAGGTGTGAAGAGGGAAAAAGATTCTGTTTCAATTTGAGAGACTCTGTTTCAATTCAGAGAAGATAATACTAATAGTTAAAACTTCTCTAGCCTTTTCTACAGGCCAGGCACCTTTCTAAGCACTTTACGTACCTTAACTCAGTTAATCCTCAGAACAACCCTGTAAAGTAGGTCTGTTATCACCAGTTTTAGTGATGAGGAAGTTGGAACACTTGAGAGCTTAAGTAACTTGCCCAGGCCACACAACCACTAAGAGATGGAGCCCGGATTTGAACCAGGAAGTGTCTCACTAGCCTTTGTTCCCAGTTGGCCTGTAATCTTCACTGTGGCAGAGAGGGCCTGGCAGAGAAGGTGACACGAGCAGCAGCGGCGTTTAGCAGTAGTGAGGGTGCACGAATAGGAGGTATGTCTTTACGTTTTTCCTTAGTTACTCTTTTCATATAGTCTTAGTACGGGCCGCAGTGGGGCTGAGCGTTGTCAGCACATAATATCTCGTATTTCTCATCTGCACCCTAACCTCACAACGTAGGGCTCTAGTCCAATCCCTTTTGACAGGTGAGGAAACACACTCAGAGAGCTATACATAAATCACTGGCCCAAGAGGCCCAGCCAGTCAGAAAGAGGGCTGGGATGCGAGCCCAGGGTGCCTGCTGAGCGAGGCGTCAGGGGGTTGTTGTGGGAATCCAGGACCGTGGCACCACGTGAATGGGAGGAGTCGAGCATGACCTGTCTGTGAAACGGGAAAGGACTTCTTTTCATTCAGACATGGGGCTTTGGGGGGGTGGATGCAGAGGCCTGGAACTGGAGCGGGGCACGGGGTCCACAAGGTAGAGGTGGAGCAAGAAGGCAAAGCAGGGGTAGGGCGAGGAGGGATGGGCTACCCCCAGGCTCTCGTGTCAGGACCCAAGGCGAGAAGGGGGCTCAGGCCCTGGCCTGGATGAACGTGGCTGGGAAGACAGAGCCTTTGTAGGTTGCCAGGGAGTGCATTTGAAGGCTGAGGGGGCAGGGTCTGTGCAGGCTGTAAGGTCAGAGGTCAGACGTACAGGTGAGGGAGGCTTCAAAGGGAAATGGGGGGCGGGGGAGAGAGAAGAGGAAAAGCAAACCTAAGGCAGAAGAAAGCCCTCGCTTTTGCTCTGTCCCCTCTACAGACACACACACTCTGCCTCTCAGGGACCCACACACATGCCGAGGGAGGCACTGGCAGGCTCAGCCTGATTCTCAGGGACAGCGCCAGATCAGTCCTGGACAGCGCCCAGCAAGGCAGGCGCAGCACGCATAGGGTTAACGCCGCCACGGCTGCCAGCCAATCACAAGGAGACCCTGATCCAGCCCAGCCCGCGGCCCTGCCCCTCCCTCCGCCCCTCCCGCGTCCGGGGGCGGGGGGCAGAGAACCGGCGGGAACTGGCGGCTGAATATTCGGCATCAGCTCCAGCCGTGCCTGGAGCTTCCCAGGTGGCACCTCACTTAAGCCGAGATTAGTGTGAGGCAGCTACTCTCACTATCCCATTTCACAGATGACGAAACTGAGACTCAGGCAGGGAAAGTAACTTCCCTAAGGCCACATGACCAGTAAGTGACAGGGGTGGGGCTCAAGACTTAAGGACTGGAGCCGGAACTTTTAACTATCAGCCTCTGTGAAGAAAGGGAGTGTCCCCCTGTGCTGCTCTCCCATGTGGTCAGCCTAGGCTGGGATTCCCTCGGGTTCAGGCCGGAGGAACCCGGGAGCTGCTCTCCCGACTGTCAGCAGGGGGCTCCCGAGGGCCATCTTGGAGGTTATCAGTACTCCCGGGCTTCCCTGGGCTGATGTCCCGGGGCATCCCCGACCCCAGCTCTCTGGGCCTCAGTCTCCCCTTTCCTACAGTGACACCGTGGGAAAGCTCATTCCCTCTGGCTCCTCTGGGCTTCCCGGCCCTGGATCAGCCAGTGAGCATGGTTAAATAAACATCCCCTAACCTCCGGCAGGAGAGGGAGGGAAGAAGGGAGGATGGCAGCAGGGCCAGCAGCCCCCCCACCTCTGCACACCTGTCAGCTCTCCCTGCCTGAACCCCTTAGCGCCAGAAACCACTTCCCCAGAACAGCCTGGAGGCCCCCAGGAGCCCCAGCCACCTGCAATCCCCTCCCAGGCAAGCCAAGTTCCTCTCTGTTCTTCCCTGAGGCGGCCACATCGGCCTAATCAAAGGACTCGGGGAGGAGGGACCCTCCTCCCTACCGCCCACGGGGGGCGAAGAGCTGTGTCTGAGCTCCTGCTGTTCATGCCTGCCAGGCCAGGAGGGCCAGGGCAGGTGCCTGGACCAGGAGGGGGTAGGAGCAGAGCCAAGGAAGATGACGGAATCCTCCCCCAAGGGAATGTGGCATGCAGCAGCACCCACCCCAACCCTCAGGCTGCAGTGAGACCCCAGAGGAGGATCTCTGGGTGGGCAGAGGGTGGGGGGTGGTCAACTCAGCCTGGTTCTGGCTGTGGCCCTCCCCCGCGCTAGCCCTTAACTCCTTCAGTCCTGGACGCAGGGGGAGAGGGAGGAGGAACATTTCAATGTCCTCCCTGCCCACCATGGTTTCCCATCTCTTCAGAGGGCACCAGGTTCTAGGAGACAGTGCTCCAGAGCTGCCACCTGACCTAGCTCAGCAGAACACTCTGGCTGATCCCTCTTCCCAAATCTGCCTGAGTGTCAGGACCAGTCCCGATCAGGTCCCAGCCTCCCAACAGAGAAGGAGGCCCCAAACCATCACCACAGTCCACCTCTCTGGGATCTCAGCAAACTCCAACCAAAGAAGCTCAAGTCAGAATTTATCCCCAGAAAAAGGTCTTGACTTCCCATACCTAGCAAGGAGAGCAACAGATCTAGGTCATGTTTCCCTTTTCACCAAAGCTGCTAGGGAGCTCAGAGCAAACCAGCTGCTCAGTCATAGCCCCTGGTGCTTTTCGTATCCTCTTTTCATTCTCTTTTTATTTGTGATCTGTTATTTTGGCTGCCCTAGCCCTGCTGCTTCTGTGTCTTAGCTAGTTATCCGACGGGGAGAATGTTTCAAGGAGGAAAGAGGGAGCCACAAGACAGACAAAACCAATCCCAGACAGAGATGGACAGACACCATGGTACCTCATCCATCTTCTCTGAGGTGGGGGTCCTGTCTCCAGCCAGGTCCAAGGCCATCTCAGTTGTCTGACCCAGAAGACCGGTAGGGTCTGGGGGGCCTGGCTCGGGTGGGGGCCGGGGCCCCAGGCCCAGGTCAAGCTCATCATCCTCATCTGAGTCGGGCAGTGGTGTGGGACTGATGTCCTCCAGGCCGGTGCTGGATGGGCGTGAGGAGGGTGGTGTGGGGCCTCGAAAGCCAGGCTGAGAGTTAGCGCCAAAGGGGGCCAGTGGGGAGAGCTGGGAGGAGGAGGAGGAGATAGGGCTGCCCTCCATCTGCAGCTCGGTGTCTGAGTCCTGCTCCCGAAGGAAGGGCAGCTTGGTGCGCTGCTCCTTCAGCAGCATCTCGATCCGTGAGTCCAGGCTGTCGTGGGGCTTCTCGGGCCCTGCAGGCGACGACTCCAGCGTGGGCGTACCAGGACTGTCACAGGGCTCAGGGCTCCAGCCGAAGGTCGGCCGGCTGCCCAGCTCCATGCTGTTGGCATCAGGGGGCGGGGGTCCAGGTGGCGTGCCTGGCTTCTCCTTTGTCAGGGGCTCAGTGGGCGGCAGGGGCGGGGGCACAGGTACTCTCCGGAACTCCCCACTGTCACGGGCCCCAAAGGGGGTTGCGGCAGCGGGCTCCTCAGGGGGCGGGGGGAAAGGGGGTACAGGAGTCTGATATGGAGAGAAAGCCGACTTGAATGTGACTCCAGGAGCGGAGGCTGCTTGGGTAGGCGGTGGAGTGTGGGCAAACGTGGCTGAATCCTGTGGCTGGGCCTTGAATGGAGGGCCACTGCCGCCCCCACTGCTGCTGACTGCCCCGAATGGGAGGTCCACGGAGCCCCTGAAGGTGGCTGTGGCCCCTGCCACTGCGGTGACTGCAGAAGAGTTGTGGACATAATGATGCTCGTGGCGGCGGTTGTAGGCGTCCGTGAACTTGCTCTCGTGGCGCCGAGCCTTGAAGGTCACTGTGGGGTCCTGGCTGAAGAGGTAGGAGGGCGTGGGCTGGCGGCTGGAGTAGCTGGAGTCCTGCGAGAAGGGGGTGCCCAGGCGCGGCGTGAGCGGTGTGCCCTGTCCGTAGGAGTTGGGCGTGTCCAAGCGGCAGCTGGAATAAGCAGTGTCCTGGGAGAAGGGTGTCCCACCACTATTGGGGGTGACAGAGGATGAGCCAGAGCCACAGCCTGCAGACAGGCCACCATCTTTGAGGCGCTTCAGGGCATCTGACAGCTTGAGAGAGAGAGAGAGACAGGTCTGAGATCACTGGGGGGAAAACATGCAATAGAATGGGACTGTTTTCCCCTCTCACTCCAGCTACCGGGGAGCTCGGAGCCAAACTGGTCACTCTAGAGCTGCAGCATAGTGAACGGAAGCAGCGGTGGCAGAGGGAAGGGGGGAGATTTAAGAGGAGTGTCTGGATGGTCCTCACCTTCTCTAATCTTGGGGTAGCCAATTATCCTCAGAGAACCTTGAGGGTTTTTCCTAATCCCTAAAGCAGAGTAAAGATAAGACCCTGACATCTTGGTGTGAACTGGGATTTCCTTCCTGCCCCAGGCTGTCAGATATCAAAGACCTTCCAGGTAGAGATAGCAGACGATGGTCTTGGAAGTGAGGGGGTGGCCAAGGGCCTTGTCCCTCCAACTTCTTGATGTTTTAGGGTTTAAATAGTGTAACACGTAGGGCTTCCCTGGTGGCACAGTGGTTGAGAGTCCGCCTGCCGATGCAGGGGACACAGGTTCGTGCCCCGGTCCGGGAGGATCCCACATGCCGTGGAGCGGCTGGGCCCGTGAGCCATGGCCGCTGGGCCTGCGCGTCTGGAGCCTGTGCTCCGCAACGGGAGAGGCCACAACAGTGAGAGGCCCGCATACCGGAAAAGAAAAAAAAAATAGTGTAACACGTAAAGTGCCTGATAAACAGCTGACCAGCAAGTAAGCAAAGACTGTTCACTCTGGAAAAGCTATTCCAGAGGGTGGCTGGGTTGATGCTGGGGTAGGAGCTGGGATGAGAACCTCCCCGTGAGATGGTGGTCCAGGTGAGGTCCTGGGAGGCGGTGGGTGGGGAAGGAATCCATCTTGCTCTGGAAGGAGGGACTTGAACTCGGCTTTCTGGGGGCAGGGGTAGAGGGGTGCACGGGACACCAGAGACTAGGACCCTGGACACAGCAGTGTTTCAGCATTAACGTGGAAAGCACACGGACTCTGGATCTCTGGGATGGGAATCCCAGCGTGTGCAGAGAGAGGGCTGGGGGCCGTGCCAGAGGACAGCTTTGGCAAACAGGGCTTTCAGACCCCCTGCTGGAAGCCTTGGTGGGCACAGCCAGGCTCCTTTCCTGGTGTCTGACACTGGAGATGGTGAAGTAGGGTGGGGGCCAGCCACATCAAGGGAGCTGGTGATGGGGTGGGGAGGCGGGGAAAGGACTGACAGCCATAAACCCACCTGCAGGGTCTCATTCACGATTGGAGAGACAGCATCCAGCTCGCCCACTGGGAGGGTTTGGGGTGTGTATCGGCCCGTGACCAACAGTTCGTAGAACCGCATGCGGGTTTCCCCTGTGGAAAAGGCAAGGGAGGGAGGACTCAGTGAGGCTCCAGGATGGGGCAGCCCGCACAGGTGGGCATCCTTGTAGGGCCCCTGTGCCTGGGGCCCCTGTGCCTGGGGCCCCTGTGCCTGGGACCCCAGGCTTAGGGAAGCTAAGTGACCCTGACCAAGTTCCCACTTCTCTCTCTTTGTACCTCACTCCGGAGTCCGATCTGTTCAATGAAGCTCCTAAACTGTATGATTTTTCTGATCCTGAGATTCAGAATTTAATGCCTCGTGGCGCTGGGACTCCCCCAAATACAGAAATGCCAGCCCCAACACAAAGCCCCTTCCTGTCACCTGGGCCATGCCACCAAAGAAAGGGGTAATCCCCATCCTCTCACCTTCCCACTTAACATCCAGGGCCTTGTAGCAAGTGAAGAGGAAACCCAGTGACACAGGAGTGACAGTTTTGTTGTTAACTCTCTCAGGTGCCTGTCAGAGTTTGTAAAATGCACTCTAGTACTGCGTTACTGTGAACTCCACAAGGTCCTCCCCCGGCCCACTGAGCCACTCTGGTAACCCTCCACCCCAGCCCCACCCCCTGGCAGAGAGAGGCCTCTATAGACCAGGGGGCCAGATTATCTATATTTATAGAGCCCTCTGAGGCAGCTGCTTACATATGCAAAGGAGACGCATTCCTTGAGCTACTCTTTACCGGTCTCTTTCTTGAAATACAAACTTGGTGGCAGTCTCTAAGGACCTTTTCTTTTTTTCTTTTTTCTTTTTTTTTGCAGAAATGAAATTTTGGTGAGGGCTGACTACTCCTTAAAATGGGCATGTGATGGGAGAGGGGCTCTACATTTGATTCTCAGGGAGAGGTCAGCCTGCAACCACCCAAGGGGTCTCCCCAACAGACTTGAGAAACTAGAGAAGGGGGGTGAAGGGCGCTGTGACTGGAACAGGAACCTGGCTTGTGCCCTGAGGAACCTCAGAATTAGGCACAAGTTTGGCAAGAGTTTATAGGATAACTGTGCCCACCCAGAAGCAGTATCCCTCCGCATCCCCAAGCAAGGTCTTAGAGACAGTCAATATGTGCTCATTATTAAAGGCGAAAAAGAAAGGATTACATTTTCCAGTCTTGGGTTTGGTGTGCCCGGGTTGCCCCTAAACCCCGTGCTCACGAAACCCTTGGAAGCCACTCACCTAAACCCTCCCATGCAGGGTCTCCCAGGGGACGTCCCAGGGGCTCTGGACCCAACAGTCCCTGCCCAGTCACAGGGCTGGCTGGGCCTCAGAGCACCGGGCACTTTCTTCTGTATTGGTACGAACTTCTCTAGAGAGGTCACAGGCAAACTTTAGGGGAGGCCCTAGAGTCCTGCCAGCCCCCCAGCCAGCACGGAGGAGAAGCCTCCCAGGACCCTGAGGGTGGGAGGTATGGCTTCCCCAGCCCGGCTCTCCCAGCAGCCGCTCAGAGGCTCGGTGAGCAAAGAGCGGGATTCCGCTGCTTGGGAGGTGGTGCTGTCTCTTTAAGAGAGAGGAGGGAAGACAGTGTCAACCCTAGAGCACCGGGAGCAGCCCGCCCAGCTCCAACCGGAGCATTATCAATGAAACCACACTCTGGGCCCAGATTGGTTCCCACTTCCAAGGGGAAGGGGCGGCCTGTGGGGGAGGGGCACTCCAGATCCCTGGAGGACTCTCTTTTTAGTGGAGGGACGTACTCTTTGGATATTTAAAGGCGTTCTAGTGGCTCTCCGTCAGCGCCCCCACCACAAATAAACGAACCCTGCTTTCTCTCCTAACACAGACGGCAACACTGGGGACTGCCTAAACCCAGGCCACCAGGGCTCCGCGCGGGGCCCGAGGGGGTGTCAGCGGTGGGGAAGCCTCCGGGTGGTCCCTTGGGGTTCAGTGGCCAAGGACCGGCACATTTGGTAAATTACAGCTTGTCTCCTAGCAACAGACAACACATTTGGCTCCACGTGACTCTACCCTCAGGAGGGGGCAAAAGAAAAGGTTGTAGGGGGCACCTAAGGAAGAGTGAGGGGCTCCCCAACACTGCAAGAGGGGCTCTGGGAGAGGAAGGGGTCACACTGACAGGTCCTGTGGCTACTCCGCGATGGCTGTCCTGAGCGGGCCTCCACTCACCTTTGGTGTCCAGCTCCACGTGGATGATATTGCCCATGACCGAAGTGCTGTGCAAGTGCTGAACCGCCTCCTTGGCTCCCCTGACCGTGGCAAAGACCACTTTGGCGATGCCCAAGTGCTTCTTGGTCTTGGGATTGTACAAAATCTCCACCTCCTCCACCTCCCCATACTTCTTGCACATGTCCCTCAGGAAGTTTTCACGGATGTTATCATTCAGCTTGGCAAATGTCACCTGCTTCGGAGGCACCGGGCCCACATAGAACTCATCGATCTGGCAGGGGACGAGGGGGAAGGGAGGTTGAGAACACTGAAACCGAATGGAAAACACAAAATTCCCCACTCGCCCGCCCTTTGAAAACAATGAAAGGTAAAAAATAAAAAATTTTTTTTTGGAAAAAAAAAATGCACGCGGGCGGGCCCGGGAAGCGGAGGATTAAATCGTTTGGAACGTGGAAGTCCTCTGGGTTCGAAAGGAAAGGGGAAAAAGAAACAGTTTCTCTTTCCCCACCCCCTACTCTATCCTCCTCTCCCTGCTGCCAGCGCAGGGGCGACCCCTTGGGCTAGGAAGTTGTACCCCTAAAGCCACAAGGCTGGGAAGGGGGGCGGGTCCCAGGGCCGAGCCCTTGGGCTGGCAGGAGCCAGGTGGGGACCCGGAGCCCCCAGCTGGGCGGGCAGGATACTGTATCAGCGCCTTGATTACAGTTTCACCGAGTGTTATTCTGTTTACAGTAGCCGAGAGGGGACACCCCTCTCTTTGCCATCTCCCCCTCCCCGCCAAAACTTCCCAGGCCCCGGACGGCGGGAACTCAGAATCCGGCTGGGCTCGGTCAAGACTGGCGTTATTTTCGAATTCGGGGCTTGGGGAGGGGGGTCAGGGGCGCGGGGCAGGGGGGAGGGGCCCTACTTTGAATTTGGGCACCGACAGCTCCAGCTCCTTGTTTTTGGTCCAGATCCCGACGACCCGGGGATCTTCGACAATTTCCACCGGGCGGTTGCTGGACATCTGTGGGGAGGAAGCGGTGGGGGGGGGACGTAATGGGTGGCCTGGTCCAACTCCCCAGGGACAGGGGCAAGCCCCCCCCCCCCCCCGCCCTTCTCCAGGCACTTGTCAAACTCCAGGACTACGGACCCGGCTGACAGTTGGCCGGGTGGTCAGGAGGGGGGTCCCCGGGCCGATCGGACCCTTCCGCCCCCACCCTCCTCGCCACGGCTCGGAGGGTGGGTGCGGGCGGCGGGGAGGCGCGCCGGCTACTCACCGCCAGGCTGAAATGCTGCCCATCGTAGCGGTACAGTTTATGATGCCCCTTTTTCAAAGCCGGGTCAATCATCAACTTGTAACTTCTCCAATGGTGGTTCCTCCTCTCGCCCGAAGGGCCGGGCTGCGGCGGGGGCTGCTGGTGGTGGTGGTGGTGGGGGTGACTGTTCTCCATGCCGTTAACCCAACCTGAAAACGAGCAAGTTGTTGTCGTCTCCGCCGCGGTGGCGGCGGCGGCCGCTTCTACACACACGCGAAGGAATCAAATCGTCCAGCCCCCACCCCCTCCCACCTTACCAGCGCGCCCCAAAAGGAGCTGTCTCGCTGGCTCCCCCCAAAATAAGAATGGAGCGAGAGAATAACCCTTCCGGAGAATTAGGCGCCCGCCCGCTCGGCCACCATCTCGGGGCGGCTGCGAGGGGCTCCCGGGGGTCCTTGGTGCAGACTGGCGGGGCCCGGGGCACCCGGAGGACCCGGGCTCCGGCCCATGGTACCCGCCCGGCCGCCCGGCGTGGCGCTAGCTCGCTCGCTCCGCCCGGCTCGGGCGCGGGGCTCGCGGCAGGCCTGGCGCCGCCCGCCCGCCCGCCCGCTCGGCCGGAGCGGGGGCCGGGGCCGGGGCTGGGGGCTGGGGGCTCGGGCCGCCCGGCTGCCGGCAGCGGCCTCTCCCTCCCCGAGCCGCGCTTACATCCCCGCCGGGCGCCGGCCTCCCTGCGCCGCCAGCCAGTACATGGTGTCCCCCGCGGGAACCGAGGCCGGGGCGGCCGGACTGGGGGCCGGGAGGGGGGAGCGCCGCCGCCGCGGCTGCCGGGCCCGGAGCTGCTGCCGCCGCCTCTGCTGCTGCTGCTGCTGCCCGGGAGGCGGCTGGCGGCGGAGGCTCGGCTCCCAGTAGCCGCACATCCCACAATACACCGCTAAGGAGCCCGACCCGAGCGCTCACCCTCCTCCTCTTCCTCCTCCTCCTCCTCTTCCTCCTCCCCTCTCCTTCCTCGCCGCTTCCCCAGGCACTCTCCCGGCGGCGGCAGCTGCGCCGCCAAAGCACCGGGCCCCAGCGGCCCCCCACCCCTCACTCTCGCGCTCCCACACTGCCTCCCCCCTCCCGGGGGGAAGGCCTTTTAATTTATTTATTCTGCTGGGACTTAGGTGGGGGGCTTGGCTGGCGGGGGAGGGGGTCTCCCCGAGCTCTACCTCCCGCGGCTGGGGTTACCCTCCGAGCCGCGGCCGCCGCGGCGTGCGCCTGGGGCCTCCAAAACTGTTTCCAAACTGCCAAAACCGGAGGTGGGCGCGTGGGGGCTCAGGGGAAAGGGCTGGGTTTTGGGGTGTGTGTCTGATTGTGTGTTTGGACGCTGGGAGCCGTGAGGGGCTGCAAGGAGGCTCCAAGACGAGTTGCAATCGAGGTATCTCGGCTCCGGCTTCCTCTTCTGCCCCGCGACCCCCTCCCCCCAGAGCGGAGCTGGGGAAGGGAAACCAGGATTTTAACCAAATTAGCATTCACATTCCTGGGAGGATGCAGCCCTTGCCTGGACCTGGGTGATAGAAGCTTCTTTCTGTTTTTATTTTTGGAGAGGAGCGCCCTGTAATTGTGAACACATGCTTCTCTCCCCGCACCCCCCCTTCCTCCAGTCACCGACGAAGGAGAGAGTCCCCCTTTTTTGCATTTATCTTTCCTTCCCCTTTCTTTATTAAAGGTCCGGGAGTGGCGGCGGCCAATCAGCGCGCGGCTTCCATTTTGTGAGTTCAACTCCAAGGCTCCCGGGCTTCGCGAGGACGCGTTTGTAGCCCCCTCTGCCTCTCCTGTCGGGCGGCCGAGGCGAGGAAGTCGCCTCGCTGGGGCTTCGTGGTGGTGTATTTCACATTGGGGCTCTTTTCGGGGTTTGTAATTTGGCCGTGGGTAGGTAATTGGCTGGAGCAGGGCGGCAGGGTGCGGCAGCCAATCAGCGCGCGGCTTCTATAGGGCTTGAGTTATTAGACGCTGCTCTCAAAACATCCTTCATCAGACACCAAGGAGAGGCCAACAGATGAGGGGAGCCATTTTTCTGCAATGGAATTAAATGGCCAAGTGGGTTTTTCCTTTGTTGCAAATGGGGAATGTTTTTCCTTTGACTCCACCATCCAGTTCAGGACGCCTCAGTGTTGTGTTTAACATTTGTCAACAGGCTAAAGGACTCACAATTGGAAGAATGAAGAAGACTTTTTAAAAAGATCTGGATTTTTCCTTATGACTTGGAATCCATCTTTGTCTTGTATAACTAGGTCATAGCACACCATTAATGTCAGCAGTTAACAATTTTGAATTCCAAAAAACCTAAGTAAACGACATATTTAATTTTTTTCCTCTTTTTTTTTTTCTTGGGTGGGTGGGGGGAGCTTGGAGCTGTCTTAATCTGTATTCTCTTGACTGAACAATAAATTTTTATATATATATAGTTTCCTCTATTAAACACTTAAACCTGGCCATCTTATTAACTCCTTCTGCTCTCTTTTTAACAAGGTAATGTTTTAAATGTATAGTTTTAGGACTAGCGAAATGGCAGCAACAAAAAATTGTAAGCAGTCGTTACTCTTTTAAGTTTTTTAAAAACCTTTTACATTGTAAGTACCCAGTCCATTCTGTCCTTACGCAGTGCAGTTTTCATTGTTAATGTTGCTGAGATGTCCTTAATTTTCTGAACCTTCATCTGCATGTATGTCTTTGTCGCTCTTGTCTAACATAAAACAGTTAAAATGCTTTTAGACGATTTTGCTTTTATACAGCTAGGGTTTTAGCTTTAAGCTTTTGAAAATGTTTATAGCAATAAATGCTAGTCAGCTTTCTTCCCAGTAACATGTACACTTTCTTTGAAAATCTATCTATTTGAAGAAAAACATCTCTGTTTTTCTCGTCTTGGTAGGGGGGTGGGTGAGGGAAAGGAAGACCTCTGTGTAAAGAGACTAAAGCCGTCACAGGAAACTAGATTAAAACTGGAAAACAAGTCCTAGCTGGTTCGAGCCAAACACCATCGTTAACTCGGGGGTATTTTCTATGGTGGTTGGGATGGCCGGTGCGTCTTTTGCCTTTTGTTTGATTTGACTGTGTATTTTCGCCTTTTGTCTCTTAATGACGGTCACACCATTGCTATATCCAGAGCAGTAAACAGTCCTCAGCGAAGCCGCCTTTTGCCAACCCAACCCTGGAAAATTTGCAGAAGTGGAAGGAGCTGAAAATGCCATGAGAGTGTAACTTTAAAAAGGTAACAACAACAAAAAAGACACCACCACTACTCCAAATATTCCCAACTAAACAATCCCCCTAAAAGATATTTTTTACAATAACACCTCCAAAACCTCCGCCCAGCTTGATCTTCCAGACTCCATGGCACCGGGCTGAGCGGGTAAGTAAAAACAACAACAACAACAACAACAAAACTGCCTTTTACCCCTTCGAGGAAATGTTTTTTCGAGCAGGCCAAGGGCTGCAAATGTTTGGGAGCTGAGGGGAGAAGGTTTCAGGAGCTTCATGTTTGGCAGCCGGATCGGGAGGGGTGGGGGGGTGGGGACGAGGAGAGCTCTTCAGACCCTTTTGCCCCTTCTGCCCCGGAGGCGAGAGGAAGGTCTCCCCAGCGACGTGGGGCATCCACGGAGCCGCCTGCGCTCGTCCTCCTCGCTTTTCTAGGTCTGAGCCTTGGGGGGAGAAGAAATTGAAGTGCTTTGGGGAATGCGGGCACAAAAGCCGAGGAAGCCTCTCCTTCCGGGCCTGGGGTCTCTTTCCCTTTTGATTGTGGGGGTCTCGCCCTCCGAAGCCGGCTTTTCGGGGCTCCGGGGTGCGCCTGCGCTTCCTGAGCGAAAAAGGACAAAAGGCCGGCGTCCATGTTGGCACCATGACGCAGCATCTCTCCCGCCTGCAGCCCGAGCGCTGCCTGTGCTCCCGGCCGCGCTCGCTCCTCCCTCCCGAACACGAGTTTTATTTTCAGGTTCAGAGCAGAGCCGCCGGCTGGGCCGGGGCCGGGGCCGGGGCTGAGGCCGAGGCCGGGGCAGGAGCCAGGGCGGGACTGCGGGTGGCTAATGGCGGCCGCTTTCTTCCTTCCTCCCTCCTTTCCCGGTTGTCGTTAGGAGCCCGGAGCAGGCGGCGGCCCCTCGGCCGGGCCGGGCCCCGAGAGCCCGCAGGACACAGCGCCCCGGGTCGAGGGGTGGTCACGGAGGCCGTTTTGGGGGCCGCGGGCCTGGGGGCGTCGCGCGCCGCGGCTTTCGCGCTCGCCTCTGCTGGGCGAGGCGGTCAGACGGGCGCCATTTCGCGCGCCGCCCGCGGCTCGGGCGGTGGCGGCCGCCGCGCGCCAGGCGGGAGGAGGGAAGGAGGCGGCGGGGCCGCGGGTGGGGGGAGGGGAGGCCGCCGCGGCGCCGCCCGCGTTCCAGGCCTCCGCCTGCGGGGACGCCCCTGGCCCGGGGAAACCTCGACGAAGAGCGCGGGTTCCGCAACGTCCTCGGACCCCGCTCCCGACCTGGGGGCCCCCGGGGGCACGAGGAGGCCGGCGCGGTCGCGGGGTCTTTTCTCTTCCCTCCCGCGCGGGAGCCAGTAGCAAAGGGCCACCGGGCCAATCGGGGCCTCGAGGCCACCCCCTGACCCCGACCGGCTCCTCCAGAGGCCGTGGACTTATTCCCCGCGGCCCGTCCCTGATCCCAGGCCGTCCCTGCTGCCCACCCCGAGCCTCGGCGCCCACGTCCGGCTTCCAACCGCCCTTTGATAGCCGAGCCCGAGGGGCAGGTGGGCCCCTTTTGTCCCCACTTGGGGCGTGAGGCCCTCACGCTGGCCACCGACGTCCCTAGGTGGCCGTCCAGGCACAGCCAGCCGGCCGGCGCTCTGGAAGGTGGGGTGGGGTTTGGGGCCTGGGAAAGCCGAGCGGGCCTTCCCCGGGATCCCCAGAGGCGGAGGGCTCTGGGGTAAACCCTCGCATCTCCGGCCCTTCCTGGGGGAGGGGATGCGGACGGGGCGGGCCTTTGGAAATGCAGATGAGCCGCCGCCTGCTGCTCGGCGCCCCGGCTGAACCTTGGTGATTCATCCACACCCCCCTCCTATTCATTCTGGAGTGAGGGCTGCCTTGGCAGCTGGGAAGGGGGGAGAGGCATTTGTAAGGCTCCCCTTCCCTCATGGAGACCGTATCCGGTTTGTGGCCATCGACGCCCTAAAACACCCTCCGATTTTCCCCCCAGGATCATGACCGGAGAAGGGGCCCGGTACCCCCAGAGTGGACCGTCCTCCTTTGGACAGAAGCAGGCCTAGTTTGACAGTCCTCCCACTAAGGTAGGTGTGAGCCCTTTCCCAGCCTGCGAGAGATATTTGGGGGGCTTTGGCCTGGAGCCCAGGGAGGGCGGGCACCCCAAACCTGCTAGTCTGGTTCTGCAGCCCTTCCCCCCCACAGATGTGTGGGACTGAAATCGGCTGCCTGCTGGGCCTGCTTGGTCCATCCATCCCCGCCTGTCAGCTTCCGTTGTCAGGAGTTTGGGGCGTGCAATTCTTTGCCATATTTAGGAGCATAGGAGAGGCTGCACTTGCATGTATTAGGTTGGCCCAAAAGTTAGTTCGGGTCTTTCCGTAACATCTTACAAAAGCCCGAACGAACTTTTTGGCCAACCCAATATTTCCCAGTTGTGTGTTTGGTGGGTGGAGTGCTCTGGATGCCTCTTCTGAAAGACACAGGCAACTGCCAGGAAACCGGGCCCGGCCCTGGCCCTCCCTTCCGGCCTCCGCTGGGGGCGTGTGGGGTGACTGTGTGAGCTGGCCTCTTCCCCTCTGATGTCTGGCTGCTAGGGAGGTGAAGAACAGAAAGACCTGAGATCTGGGCCAGCTTTCTTTAAGAAAGAGGTTTCTTGACTCTTCCCCTTCCAGGGAATTCCCACGATTCCACCTCACCCAGGCCCCCCCCCCCCACCAAAAAAAAAAAAGAAAAAGAAAAAGCCCTGTTTGTAGAACGGGAGAAACCCGGATTTGAAACCTGGCTAGCCATTTCACCTGCTGTGACCTTGCGTAAGCAGCACAGATCCTCAGCCCCAGTTTCACCATCTGCACAGATGGGTCAGTGATTGTCAAAGTTGAGTGTGCAGCCGAATCACACGGGTGGCTCATTAGAATCGACTCCGAGGCCCGGTCCTTGAGTTTCTCATTCAGTAGGTGGGGCCTGAGAGCTTGCATTTCTAACAAGTTCCCAGGTGATGCTGATGCTGCCTTGTGGAGACATTTTGAGAACCTTTGGGCCAGGTAACACCTGGGGTGTTGTGAGGATCCAAGCATGTGCTCTTGGAACCCCGAACTATTTCTTGGTGCGGAGGTGTCGCTTCGTAGAGATGGCAGCTCTCTCCTTATTCTCCTTACGCAAGCTGACAGCATGCAGTTTCCCCTTCTCTTTATCTCCAGGAAGCTCCGCAGCTGGAGACAGTGCGGCCCTTGATCTCTGACCCCTCTCCCACGTGATCTTTAGTTTGTGATTACTTTGATGAGCCATTTGGGTCCAGGTGCTGCTGATTGCGCCGCCTCCCCCGTTCGGGCCGAGGCTTGACTTCCGGGTCTAATAGGCTCTGCTCACTTTTATCCCATCCTTCAGTTTGGGGGCTGGAGTGAGGACTGGGGGAGCCGTAGGGCTTGACCCAGAGGTTTTGTTGGGAACGTGTTGGTGCTTAATCGAGGGAGGCTCTAAGGCAGGCAGCTGTGGGTTTGACTCTCCCCTGTGCTGGTTGACCTTGGGCGAGTCTCCTGTGTAAAGTGATGATAATGAAGCCTGCAGTAAAGGGTGGAGGGCGGATGAAGTGGGATTAAGGGGGCCGGCCTCACAGGCTTCACACCAGTTGGCCCCCCTTCGGAGGTGGCTGCGGGGGGTGGGGCTGGGCTGTCCGAGAGCTCCTCCCCCACCAGCCCACCTCGTAGCACGTGGCACAGCCTCAGGGCAAAGGGGAAGGCTGACATTCTGCAGGCTGGGAGCCAGCTCCATTTTTACTCCAGTGTGTGAGTTGGGATGGTGGCTCTTCCTCAAGTCCACAGGCTGTTGTTCCATGATGGGTCATGGTTTGGGGGGTTCCCCCCACCCGGAGAGTAACGTGACTCACCCAAGGTCAGGAGGTCACCACCGGCAGTCAGGATGAGATTCCAGGTGTCTTCCAGCCCAGCACCTGTGTGCATGGCACCCCCTCGCCCCAGCTGCTGGGTTATTCTGGGCTCCTGCCAGTGCTAGCTGTCTGCTGGCGTCACCGCCTGGGAGCTGGGAAAGCTATTTGGTTGAAAGTAACCAGCGTGGTACTCTTAGGTCCTTCTGGCTACCATGCCTTGGCGCCATGAGGGTCTCCAGATAAGCTGGATTTGGTCCATGCTGTCTTTTGCTGGGGGGCAAGGGGTGCAGCCGACCGCACCTGGCACCAGACTCCCTTCCCCCTACCCAGGGTGAGCACTTTGTAAAAGTTGGCGAGGCTCACATTATTAGTATCATACGAGCCTTTCCCTCCTTCCACAGTCTGCCCCAATCCGGCGGTTTAAATTCGGCTCTGCCATTGATGAGTTCATTCAACTCCCTGGATTCTCAGGTGACCTTTCTGCCCCCTGAGGGTGTCCTGCATCCCTTCTGATAGAGCCCTTGGGGCTCCACGGGGCTGGGGTCTTTATCTCCCGTGGGCGTTGGATAGTTAAATAATTGATTTAAACCTTTCCCTCCCAGCAGCAGCTTGGAGGGTTACAGCCAGTTCCTCCACTCCCGCCCTCGGACCAATTAGGGAACAATGAGGCGCTCCATTGTGGTCCGGGTGTGATTCTTGGAAGGGAGAGGGGTCCCGATGACCTGGAAGGATCGTACCCCTCCCCGCTTCCTTTTTTCACCCCCTCTTTCTAATTTCTTTGTCTGGCACGCCAGTACCTCCTAGGTGAAGGGAGGGGCGGGGCAGCCTAGCAGTCCTCAGACTGGTTCCTCTGCCGAGAGCGTGGCTCCACCCACCGGTCGCCCAGCAAGCTCGGGGCGGGGCTGCTCCTGGCGCCCAGCCGGTGGAGCCTGCCTGGAGAGGGCCACGCCAGCGGAAGGGCGGCCGGAGGTGGCCGGACCTGCCTTCCTACTGGACGCCAGGGGCCCGCCCCTTCCGGCCCGTTGGGCGAGAGCCGAGGCGTGGAGTACGACCTTTTGGACCCCCTGGGTGGAAACTGAACCTCTGCCTGGACTGTGGAGATGGGCACCCTGCCATCTCAGAGGCCGCCTGGGTCCAGTGCTGTCTCCATCTGGCCAGTGACCTCGATGAGTTCCTACCCCTCCAGGAGTCGTGGTCTCTCCTGTGAATCAGGAGGAGGAGGTTGGCAGATAACCTTTGACCTGTCTCTGAGTCTGGCTTTGTGGAGGTAGCTCTTTGTACTCTGGTGGTGACTCCCCTGAGCCCACCACCACATGTTGAGCCTGGAGAGAGTCCTGGGACAGGGATAGACAGCCTTGATCCCCCAGGCTGCGCTGGGCCACCTCCCATCCCTGGGGCCCCAGAGGATGGTCAGTTACTTCTGTCTCACGTGGGGTGGATGACCCCTCAGGTGTGTAGTGACCTCCCAGAGTATGCTGAGGCACCAGGGAAGTGGAAGCCATTAGCATTGTCGTTAACGTCCCAGTCCTGACCTGTGTTGGCCGGACCTTTCCCTGACAAGACAGAAGTGGATCTGGCCCTACTTCTCTCTTGTGGTCAGTTGGCCTCACTAGATCCCAGGCCTAGATGTGAGCACAAATCAGTTCACCCCCGCAGGTGCCACCTGCCAGCTCCCCTAGGCTTCTGTGTCTCAACAGCTTTGTGGCAAGAACCAGTTTAAAGAATTTTTTCTTACCCTCCTAAATCTCTCCAGGAATTCCTGGTGAATAGAAGAATGGCATGGGTCCTCGGAACATTTTGCAGGTAAGGGAGTAGGGCTCCCCGGGCCCGTGGGTGTTCCCAGTGCCTCAGCTGGCCTGCCCTGGCACAGCACCTCCAAGGAAGCTCTGAGCAGCTGGCCTGGCTGCTGGGTATTTTTAGCTACAGATCCAGCCCCTACACCACCACTGGAGCCAGGTCCAAATCAAACACGCTCCAGGCAGGGTGGGGCTGGGGCTCTGTGCCAGCCTCTCAGCCAGGCAGGGGTGGGTGGGCAGGCTGGGGCCAGTGTCAGCTGTCCTGCCTGGACCTGGGCCGGCCTGGGAAGACCTGCTTTCGTGTAAGTCATTTTTTCTGTTATAAGTTGAAATCCATTAGTTAGACAGAAAAGGTGGAAACCGAGGTCTGAGGATTTTGAGGAAAAGTTAAGTGCCCTCTCCCTACGGGCTGGAGCAGTTCCCACAGTTTGCTCAGAATGGGCAAACTCTAAGTGAGTTCTCTCAAGGCCCTTCCCAGATGAGGTAGTCTTACTCTCCCAGTCACTCCCTGAGCTTCAGGGTATCTGATGTGAGGTCAGGCCTGTGCCTGGCTCAAAGGTAAGTGGTCCTCCCCTCCCTCAAAGCCCTCTTCCATCCTCCCTCTCCCTGAGTGATGGCTTCCTCCCCCTCCTCTTCTGCCAGCCCCAGGCTGCCACTGTGTAGAGATGGCCCCAGCTCTGTCCTCACCAGCCAATCACAGCTCCCCCCTGGTCACCGGAAAGAGCTTTGGCTGGGCTCCTCTGTTCAGAGCCTCTGTCTGACACCCATCTTGAGCCTGATAGCCAGGCCCCTGTGATCTAACCCTCACCACCTTGACAACCATGTCTGGTCTCCCTCCTCATGCCCCAGCCACTGCCAAACCTGATGGGGTTTCCAGCCACCATGCATTTACTCAGGCTGGGTACCCATCCTACTTCCACTGGCCCTTCCTGCCAGCACTGCCAAGCTTAGTTCATGTGTTGCCCAGCTCTCAACTTCCTCTGAACCCCACGGGGGCTTCGGTGTCTGAATTGTTCTCATCTCGCAGACTCCTTTAGACTGCTTCCCCCAGGACTGAGTTCCTCAAAGGCAGGAACACAATTGCCTCTCAATAAACGTGTGCTGCAAAGAAGGAATGAATGAATTGCTGTATATTTGTCTAGGGGTGCTTGACCCAGCAGATGCCCTCTGGCCCGGTGACAGAGTAGGGCTTTCCGCTTAAGAACCTGGAGCTGGGTCTTCCCAGCTCTGGGCTCTTTGGGGGCTTCCTGGGGCAGTCTCTGCTGCCATCTGGTGGTCAGATTATGCCTTGCATTCTCTGAAAACGTTGACCTGGCATTTATGGTGCCAGGTTGACGATTTCCTTTCCGAAGTAAAATTTACCTGATCCTTGCTGAGTACCTGAAAGTGGGGAATCTTCTGGGTGGGATGAGGGCAAGAAGATCCTGAATCCTGCCAGCCCTTCTCTGAGGAAACTGTCAGATGTCCTACCCCAGCTGGGAAAGATTCTGCTCTCTCACCTAGCCATGTCCCAGTGCCTGCCTGGTACATGCCTGATCCTGGGGGGTCCCTCTGCCACTCCTGACCACTGGCCTGGTTTGTGCAAAAGACAGTCCAAGGGAGGGAAGGGGTGGGAGGCAGGGGTGGTTTTGCCCAGACGCCCTGATAGTACCTGGCCAGAGTGAATGCTCAGTAAATAGCAGTTTGGGTCCGGGGGTTGAGGAGAAAGCTTGGGATGAAGGATATGTGGCTGCTGGCTGGAGAACACAAATTTCTTGGTGGGAGCAGGGTTATCAGTCTCCAAAGTGGACGGAAGGGGGCCCAGCTGATCTCAACTAGATTTACCTTGACCTTCCCCTTCCCCTTCTCGACGGCGTCTTGCTTGGTTCCCACGCCTCTGGGCCTTGCTAGAAAGAGGTTCCCGCCCGCTTGGTTTGGGGCCAACCCTCGAAAGGGTTCTGGGGCCACTCACCTGTTACCAAAGTTGCGCCGAGGCCATCGCCCGGCAGAGGGCGCCAGATCTCCACCTTTGGGAGGTGGGGTGATAGGTAAGCGGAACCGCTATTCCCCAACCCACACATGGGCTCACTCCCATAGGGCCAGACCACGTGGGCAGACAGGACCCCTATGCCAGGATCTTTCTTGGAACCACCGACGCTACCTTCTGGGGGAAAACAGGTCAGAGTGGACTTCCCCGAGGCCACATAGTTGGGGCGGGGAGAAGCTGGGGGGTTTTTCCCAGAGCTTGAGACCAAGGCTCCTCGAACCCGAGGGCTGGGGGGCAGTCCGCCAATCAAAGAGACGCTGCCCGATGGAGGAGGCCGAGTCGGCCAATCAGAGGGTCCCTGCCTGAAGACAGAGACTGCCAATCAAGGGTGCCAGGCGGGAAGGGGCGGAAACTATCAGATCTTGCTGGTTGGGGTGTGGGGGGGCGCCGTGACTCGCAGGAGAGATGGGAGCTGCGCTTGCCGCTGAGCACTCCGTTTCTCAGTTGCCTCAGTTTCCCTGGGAATGAGAGGTGAAGACGCTGGGCCGAGAGCCTAGCAGGAAGGAAATAGTCTGGGAGGTCGACCCCGGCTGGCTGCCTGGCGGAGGAGGTGCCGGCTTCGAGGGCGGGGCTTCTCTTAGCCCCGCCCTAGGGGCCAGCCCGCGCCCCGCCCGCCCCGGATCGCTCAACCTTAGCGCTCTCCTCAGGGCGCCGCCGCCAGTGCTGCCTGCTCCCGGCTATGGACAACCCTGGGGCCCCAGCCCCGACTGCCGCCCCGGGCCCGGGCAAGAAGCAGCTGAAAATCGTGGTTGTGGGCGACGGCGGCTGCGGCAAGAGTTCGCTGCTCATGGTGTACAGCCAGGGGTCCTTCCCCGAGGTGAGGCCCGCCGGGGGGCTGGAAGCAGGCTGGGGGCGAGGGAGACGGGCTTGGGACCACTGGGGGTGAGGGACAGACCTCAGCCTGCGCCCCGAACCCGGACCCCAGGTCCCTGGCGTCCTGCGCACGGAGAGGCGGCCGTCACCCCGGGGCGCCCCCTCGGGAATTCCAGAGCCCAGCAGAGTGAGGGGGGCTGAGCCGGATAGGGTGAAGGTGGGGGTGGGGATCCAGTCGGACCCTGGGTCCCCGCCGCATCTCTTAAGAACCAACACTGCCCGTTCTCCGACAGCACTACGCCCCATCCGTGTTCGAGAAGTACACGGCCAGCGTGACCGTGGGCAGCAAGGAGGTGACCCTGAACTTATACGACACCGCCGGTGAGTGCGTCTGCGCGGCGAGGGTCCTAGGGTCCGCCAGGAGCGTTTCCCCTGAGGGGCATTCCCCGCCGGGCATCCCCGCCCGCCCTTCTGCCTCTCCCGGGGCCCTGACATCCCGTCACTCCTGGAGGCCGCGGAGGGGCGCTGGCTGGGAACCGGTTGACCACCGCCTGACTGGGTGGTGCTGGAGGCCGACAGAGGCGCCCCATCTGTAAAAGGAGGGTATTTGGAAGAGGTGAGTTCCTGAGCCACCCTCTTAGCGCTGATGTTCTGAGGGCTCACGGGTTCCTTCCTCTCCTATGGCTCTAGAAAACCGTGGGCTTTGCTTCTGCTTATTATGGTTCCAGGATTTCGTGTTACATGCTGTGGTCTCTTAGGATTCCGTGGGCTGCAGATTTGAGTCCCCTGGTGCTAGGGTTCAGTGGGCTGCATTTCTGGGTCCTATGTTCTAGAATACTTTGGGCTATAGATCAGAGCCTGTGACTCCAGGATTCTGTGGCCAACAGCCCTGAGGCTCTAGGGCCCTAGAGCTACACATTCTGAGTCCCATGTGTCTGGAATTCCATGGACTATGGTGCATGACTCTGAATTCTATGGTCTATAATTTTGAGCCTGTGGTTCTAGGATTCTGTGGCTACAGTTCTGTTTCTTCCTGGCACTGAAGAAGGAACAGAGCTCTAGGGAATGTAGCTTCAAAATAAGGTTCTCTCTGCCACCTGCAGCTCCTAAGGCAAGTGTATTTATGCTAATTGCGTCACAGTCATCAGCGTTCCTATTGTTGGGGGATGGGTGGAGGAGCACAGCCAACGGGAGGATTTGGGTAACACTGCTGGTACTGGTACCCTTGGGGAGCTTCCATCCTGCCCTGACGCCCCTCTGGGCTGAATCAACTTTGGGGAGCAAAGCTCAGGATCCCAGCTGGGGCCTCACCCAGCCTCTGTGACTCAGTGTTCAGTAATTTGCAGGGGACTATGTCATCAGGTGTCCCTTCCCCTGTCGGCCAAGCCTTGTATGTATGAGGTCAAGTCTTCCAGCTGGTCTTGGATAGGGCCAAAATCCAGGACCACCCCCTCCTGCCCACCGCTCCATAAGGCTGCCAGTAACATCTCTCATTCCACTCTGGAGAGGTTCAGGAAAGGGCCTCTCCCAGCCCCAAACCCCTCCTTCATTCCTGACTTTGCCATATGGGTGTGTCCCCCCTATAGTGGCCTCTAAGGGCCCTCTCTTGTTGGATGAGGGCCCTGCAGGGCTGCCCCCAGAACAGGGCCATGCCTCCAGCCCCTTGAACTGGGAAAGCCAAAGGCGTCTGAGGAATTCCCAAGGGCGTGGCCACAAGAGCAGTAAAAATCATGGTGTGTCTGGGACACTTTCAGTTTCACATGTTTCCTGTCCGGGACCCAGGTGGGGGCAGGTTCATTAACCCCACTTTGTGGGTGGAGTGCTGGTGGGGCAGGGAGAGTCAGAGGGAAGATTTCACTCTCTTCCTTCCTCTGCCCTCAGGGCTTCACCGCAGCCTCCCTCATCGGACCCAGAGTAAGGATCACTTCTGGTCTTTCTGGCCTCACCCAGAGAAAGATGCTCAAAGAACTTATCAGCGTAGATTGTCCTGTAGAGGTTCTGGAAAGCTTCTACTTGGTATAAGGAATGATTTTCACTAAGAGCTACTGTGGGAGGGATGGGGAGAGCTCCTTCCCAAATCACCAGGAGCAGTGACCACTCAGGGCGATGATTACCTGTCCACAGCTTCCTGCCACATGCTTTGGAGTCAGACCTGGGCTTTGATGCTGGCCCCCCTGGCTGCGTGTCAGTGGGGGCACCTAGGCCTCAGTTTCCTTCTCTGGAATCAAGGCTAAAATAGTTGTGAGGATTACATCAAATTCATGTGACATGCAGCACTTAGTGCAGGGCCTGGCTTTTGCAAAGGGCTCACTGTCATTGTGATTTTTTAACCTCCTGCCATTCAGGCCCAGGCCCCAGCCCAAGCCTATTCTTTTGAACTCGCTGCCTGCAGAGCTCTGTGCCGGCCCCCACCCTCTGCTTTCCCAGCAGGACTGTTCCAGGCGGCAGAAAAGCAGAGCTGGGGTTTGAACCTCTCAGTGGCATCCCTGGGGGAGTAGACTGGCCTCACAGTCAGCAGGACGGCCCAGGAGGGATATTCTGGGGGGAAGAAACGTGGCTGTTCCCTCAAGGGTGTCCCGCTGTGACTTGGGAAGCCCCACTGTCAGGAGGAGCATGAAGGAAAGCCTGGGTCACTCCTCTTCCACACGCCAGTGCCCAGCGTGGTGCTTGTCCTAGAGCGAGGCTTGTGGAATGAATGAATGAAAAAGAAACCTGGGTGCAGAGACACCCCTGGAGAAGGTCCTTTGTGATAAAGGTGATGAGATTTGTCTCTCTCTCTGGGGTGAACAGATATCCGAAGAAAGTGGCAGAAAGAATGGCCAGGTGATCAACTAGAAAAAGATAGAGACAGGGTGAAGGGAGTGGCCCAGGTAGAGATGAGTAATGGTGGTTTTATTTATTTATTTATCTATCTGTTTATTTATTTATTTATGGCCCCGTTGGGTCTTTGTTGCTGCGTGTGGGCTTTCTCTAGTTGCGCAAGCAGGGGCTACTCTTCGTTGCGGTGCGTGGGCTTCTCACTGCGGTGGCTTCTCCTGTTGTGGAGCACGGGCTCTAGGCATGCAGGCTTCAGTACTTGTGGCTCGCGGGCTCAGTAGTTGTGGCTCACGGGCTCTAGAGTGCAGGCTCAGTAGTTATGGTGCACGGGCTTAGTTGCTCCGCGGCATGTGGGATCTTCCCGGACCAGGGCTCGAACCCGTGTCCCCTGTACTGGCAGGCAGATTGTTAACCACTGTGCCACCAGGGAAGCCCCAAGTCTAGTAAAGGTTATGGTAGAAGGTTCTAGAACCTGATGGGCTAGACCCTATGGTGGGAGGTGGGGGGCAGGGGAGCGAGCATCTTTCCAGCCAACCAGTGGTGCTCAGAGCTGTGGGATGGGGTGGCCCCCCCCCCCCGAGAGGCTGAATTTCTCCACACCCAGGACCTCAGCCACAGGGGTCCGTGTGGGAGGAGAGTCTGGCTACTTGTCTCCGTCCTGCGGAAGCAGTTACAGACACCACTGCGGCGGGAGGGTGGATGGAGGGGTGATGGAGCTCTCAGTGCAGTGCGCAAAGGTGAAGGGGGCGGGCGCTGTGAGCACCCATTGCCCTAGCAGCTCATCTGCCTGCCCAGACACCCTCAGAGGCAGGAAGCTGCGGTGAAGTCTGAAGTTTCCTGGGCAGAGAGAGGGGAGGTGGGGGCGAGGTGGGATGTTAAGACACCAACCGGAGACAGAGCTATCTGGGCTTTGGGGTGGGGCATCACAGGACTGGCTGGAGTTGCCCCGGGAGGTCGGGGAGCTGTGGTCCCCTTCCCAGCCAGAGATGGGAACAGTAGGAAAAGTGGGGCGCAAAGAAGTCGCTGAGACAGGAATCACGGACAAGAGGGGTGCCTAGGAGCCAGGAGCCCTGGAGGCGGGGGAGCGGACGCTGTGGGTCTATGGCGCATGCGTGGTCTGAGCTCCAGACTGCGGTTAGGAGACACAGGTGGGCGGGCCCCAGTAGCACTAGTAAAAGTGGGTTCCTCTTCTGGCAGCTTCCCCTTCTCACGCTGCCTGCACCCCTCCCTCCCCTGACCAACACCCCGGCCAGAGATGGGAACCACGTGCCCTGTAGATGTCCTCTGGCAGATTTGGGGACCACTGTGGCCCAATGACACCCTCTCCTCTACCCGGCACCAGGTCTTAGAGACCATGCCCCCGGGAAGATGACTGTCATGGCAGAGCTTCCCACAAAGGAAATAACGCTCGCGTGAGCCTCACTTCCTCAGGCCCTGCGGCACCGCCAGCTTCAGGAAGATGGGCAGCTTCCGGGGGAGCTGTGGATCAGAAGACCTTTCCTCTCCAGAAGCAAATGTGTCCTTTTGCACATAACCCGAGGGGCTTTTTTTTTTTTTTTTTTTTTTTTTTTTTGCGTTATGTGGGCCTCTCACTGTCGTGGCCTCTCTCGTTGTGGAGCACAGGCTCCGGACGTGCTGGCTCAGCGGCCATGGCTTATGGGCCTAGCCGCTCCGCGGCATGTGGGATCTTCCCGGACCGGGGCACGAACCCGTGTCTCCTGCATCGGCAGGTGGACTCTCAACCACTGCGCCACCAGGGAAGCCCTCGGGGGGCTTTTTTAACCTCTCAAGCCCATCTGCAGAGGCCAGAGTGGGACCCCTGTTCGCCTCTGGGCAGATGACTTTGCCCCCTTTAAGCCTGGGCATCACTGTGAGTAAATGGGGAGGGTAATTGTATCACCTAGTGGATGGGAGGCCTCCTAGAGCTCGTGGGTCCCAAGATCTGCGGTTAGAATCCCCCACCCAGGTCCCCATTCAGTTTCTATTTCAATAGTAACCGCAGGCCCACACCTTTGCCCAGCATTGCTCAGCCTACAAGTCCTTTACTTCCAATATCAAGGGCAGGGTTATCACCCCCTTTTTCAGATAAGGAAACTGAGGCCCAGAGAGGGAAGGTGCCAAGATCATGGAAAATGAGTCTGAGTGGAGCTTGGCTGTCCTGACTCATAGGGGTGGGGTGTCCAGGACACTCCACTCCTCCCAAGGAGCCATGAGGTCGACAGCACCCAGAAGTCCATAGTCTGCAGGCGTGGTCCCTATGTGGAGGCTCACACTGAACTCCTGGGGAAAGCTGAGCCAGGCACAGTCAAGTCAAGAAGACAACTGGGGGCTTCCCTGATGGCGCAGTGGTTGAGAGTCCGCCTGCCGATGCAGGGCACACGGGTTCGTGCCCCGGTCCGGGAAGATCCCACATGCCGCGGAGCGGCTGGGCCTGTGAGCCATGGCCGCTGAGCCTGCGCGTCCAGAGCCTGTGCTCCACAAGGTGAGAGGCCCGCGTACTGCAAAAAAAAAAAAGAGAACTGGGAAGAGGCGATGGGATCTGGGCTGGCTACCCATCCTCTCCCAGAGTCCCTCCCTCTCAAGATCCCCTTGTTGGCAGCCTTTCCTCACTGGGTCAGGGTTGGGGCTTGTAGAGTGAGGACAGCTCCCTATCCTCTGGGGTGGATTGAGAGAGAAGCACCCCAATAGTTCTACCTATGGTCTTCTGTCCTTTATGAAGCTTCCCTTTGGCTGTGTGACGTTGGGCAAGTCACTTCACCTCTCTGTGCTTCAGTTTCTGCATCTGTAAATTGGTGATAACAATAGCAGTAGTGGGAATTCCCTGGCGGTCCAGTGGTTAGGACTCCGCGCTTTCACGGGTAAGGGCCTGGGTTCAATCCCTGATTGGGGAACTAAAATCCCACAAGCTGCATGACTCGACAAAAACAAAACAAAACAAAACAAAAACAGTAGCCAGTAGTGAGGAATCATAGTGAGGAGTGATGAGTCTATGCAGGTAAAGGGCTTTGAATGGGGCCTGGCATGTGATGAGTGAGAGCACTGCCAATAAATATTGTTGATACTAACCATTTTTACTGTTATTATCGAGGCTCACCTGCTCCTCACATACGCGTTTCACAGATGAGGAAACTGAGGTCCAGAGATTAATTCCCAATTAGGAAGGCTTCCCGGGAGGACTGGAGCTTTTACAGCGTCTGGGCAGGAAACTGGCCTTGGAGCTGGGAACCGCGTTGGTGCTTCAGCTCACAGGGAGCCTGTCAGTGACCTTGAAACCTGCAGCCCCACCCCCAGCCACGTGGGCTCCTAACAGGAAGAACTTGCCCGCCCAGCTTCCCGGGGGGTGTGTGTGGGGGCGACTGCTTAAATTAACACGGGTGGGACTTCCCTGGCGGTCCAGTGGTTAGGAATACGCGCTTCCATTTCAGGGGGCACGCGTTCGATCCCTGGTCGGGGAACTAAGATCCCGCGCGCTACGAGGTGCGGCCAAAAAAAAAAAAAAAAATTAACAGGTGATGGAAGTGAAATGCCCTTGCAAACCTGAAAGCCATAGAGATGATTATTCCACTTTATTCACCGGCTCGTTTGTTCGTTCATTCATTCCCCAAATGTTTATAGAGCCTGTGTGCGCCAGGTGATCTAACAGTGAGGAGTACAGAGATGGCCTGTCCTCAGGGTCTTACGTGCTCATGAGGGACATCTCCCCCCACAAACAAAAACAACTGTGATGTCAGGTAGTGATACTTGCTAGGAAGAAAAATAAAGCCATAGCTGGTCATGGGACGGACTGCAAAGGAGGCTCTTGTTTCAGAGCAGTCTGGAAAGTTCTCTTGGAAGAGGTGACATTTCTGCAGAGACCTGAAGGAAAGGAGGGAGTGAGCCATGCTATTACCTGGGAAGAGCCTTCTAGAAGAGGGAACAGCAAGGGAGAGGCCCTGAGCCAGGAGCAGGCTTGGTCTGACTTCCTCATTCAACCCACTGCAGTCTGGCTCCGCCCTCATCAAGCTTGCTGCAGTCAGCACAGGCCCTAATTGCAAAGCCCAGTGGCATGTCTCAGCCCTCGTCTCTGCTAAGTCTGACAAGAGATGAACAACTTCTCAACCACCCACCAGCCAATAGTGACTGGACACCTACCCTGTGCCAGGAATGATTTTTAGACAGACATGGACCCTGCCCTCAGGGTGCTTACAGTCTCCCGGGAGACAGGCGGTAAACAAATGTGTGAGTACAGGCTGTGGATGGACTTTGCGTGGTGAGGGAAGGCCTCTCTGAGGAATCAGCCGGGCAAGATGGGAGGAGACGTCAGAACACCGTAGCCCCATTTTACAACTGCTTGTCTTCTCCTGCCGTGTTTCTAAAAGGGAATCAGAGTGTATGTGAGGCCAGAATTCTGAGCCGCATCATTACATCGTAGAGGCCCAGAACCTGTTTTTGCACACTACAGAGCAGAATAGAGCATTGCTGCGTATCAGCAGAAGGAACGCTGGCCTTGGACTTGAATGAATGTGGAGTCAGGCCTGGCTCTGATTCCGTGACCTCAGAGGGGTCAGTTCACGTCTCATGTTTCTTTATATGTAAATGGGAGTATTCATAAGATCCCTGACTAGCGCATCAGGCAGGTGGTTGTTGTCAAGGTTTCCTTTTTTTTGGCTGCGTTGGGTCTTTGCTGTTCTTTTTCTTTTCATGGGTCTTCGTTGCTGCGCGCAGGCTTCCTCTAGTTGCGGTGAGCGGAGGCTACTCTTCATTGCGGTTTGCAGGCTTCTCACTGCGGTGGCTTCTCGTTGCAGAGCACAGGCTCTAGGCACGTGGACGTCAGTAGTTGTGGCTCGCGGGCTCAGTAGTTGTGGCTTGCGGGCTCTAGAGCGAAGGCTCAGCAGTTGTGGTGCACGGGCTTAGCTGCTCCGCGGCACGTGGGATCTTCCTGGACCAGGGCTCAAACCCGTGTCCCCTGCATTGGCAGGTGGATTCTTAACCACTGCGCCACCAGGGAAGTTCCTGTAAAGGTTTCTTAATCATTTATAGGCAAAGGCACTCTAAAAAGTGTGATGGGAGTTCCCCAGTGGCCTAATGGCTAGGATTCTGGGCTTTCTCTGCCAAGGGCCCAGGTTCAATTCTTGGTTGGGGAACCAAGATCCCAAGGCCGCGCGGTCGCCAAAAGAAAAAGTGTGACGTATAAGGTGGCATTACCAGTAAGTAGTAGAGAGAAGGCAATTATCTTGAAGAAGGAAATACTGTGGATGGTCAGTCTGAATGTTTAAAAATGAAATGCTAGGAAGGAAATGGGGGAAAAAATGAGGGAAAAGCATTCCAGGTGTGGCACAAGAGCTTGATAGGTTTGAGAAACAGCAAGGAGGCTGCCTTGGTTGTACTGCAGCGAGTGAGTGGGGCAGGAGGAAGGGGGATGAAGTCGAGACTGGTGGGCAGCAGGGTCATGTGGACCACTGGGAGAGGCTTGGATTCTCTGCAAAGGGCAGTAGGGAGCCACTGAAGGTGTTTCAGTTGAGGGGAGAGGGGTGTGATTTTACTTGTGTCACCATCCATCCAGCTGCCAGGTGGATAATGGATTGAGGGGCAGCAGGAGGCCAGGGAGGAGGTGGCACAGAAGACTGACGGTGGCTTGGATGAGGATAGTGCCATGCCATCCAGTAGAACTTTCTGCAATGATGGAGATGTTCCACACCCGCACTGCCCATTACGGTAGCCACTAGCCCCGTGGGGCAGTTAATTACTTGAAATGTAGCCAATGCAACGGAGAACCTGAATTTTTAATGTTAATTAACTCAAATAGCCACATGGGGCTAGTGACTACCCTATCAGAAAGATGTGGACAAAGGTCAGGAGAGGGGACATGTATGGGAAGGGGAGATGGGCTGGAAGAGCACGTTGGGCCGGTTTCCCACCATCTTACAAGGATCTCTCCAGCTTTCTGGTAATGAGGGCAGGAGGGCCTGAGTCTGCGGGGCCCTGACTACCCCTCACCCCTTCTCCAGTGTTGAGGGAACTTTGGCTGAGTGACAGCACAGATAGTCCTCCCGGCCCAGCCATCATTAGATCTGGGTTCCCAGTCACTGCACACCATCAAGGATCCCTGGGCTGAGGAGGGCCAGTGGGAAAGGAGATGGCGGCCATGTCCTGTCATCAGCAGGGGTCTGGGAGCAGGATGAGTCCTGTTTGTGCTCTTGGGAGAGGCTGCTTGTCCTGAGAGGCCTTTGGCACGGAGGGATCAGAGGGCAGGTGGCACCTCCCTGGCACCCACAGGCTAGAGGAAGGGGCAGGAATTCCTGGGCTGAGTTCTGTGTTCCCTGGAAGGTAGTCACCGCCTGGGTCTTTCTGCAGAGGTGGCCAGGGGTCGCCATAGGGCCTGAAAGACTCTCAGTTCTCACTGTGGTAGTTTTAAACAAAAAATAGGGCATGACAACCACGCACAGTGTGTGATCCCGGGCCTGCTTCTGAACTAGGGAAAAAAATACTACAGGACATTATTGGTGAAATCTGAATACAGCTTATGGATTGGATTAGAAGAGTACAATGTCAGTGTTGGTTTCTGAGTTTCATACTTGTCCTGAGTAGGTGAGAGGACGTCCTTGTTCTTAGAAAAACCGCATAGGAACTCTCCCGTGGGGGTGGGGGTGGGGGCGGGGGAGCCGAAGGTCTGCAGTTCCTTCTCACGTGATTCAAAGTGTATATGTACAGATAAAGCAAGTGGGCAAAACGTAAGGCCTCGGTGAATCTGAGTAAGGGAGTTCTGTGCTCTCTGTTGTAATTTTTCTGTAAGTTTGAAATTGTCAATATAAAAAATTACTAAAAAAGTTTTTTTTTTTAAACCAACCGTCGCCCAAGCCCAGCCTTGGGTTCTGATTCAGGTGGTGCTGGGAGGGACCGAGTGTCAGAAGTTGTCAGTTCTTCCTGGTGAGTCTGGTATGCAGAGGGGTTGGCAGCCACTGTGCCGAGTGGACCTGGATGGGCGCACGGTCTGTCACCTCTAGCATGCCCCCACCCTCCTCCTAGTGTTGGCAGGAATGGCAGGAGGAGCTCAACCATGCACCTCTCAGCCGGGGGGGGGGGGGCGGGGGGCGCACTCCACGGTTGACTGCAGTGTCCTGGGCCTACCCAACCCCACTGGTCTGAAACTTCAGGGAGGGGAGGCTTCACTTTGGATTTGGCTTCAGAGTCTGCGCTATTAACCTGAGCACCAGGGATAAGGATGGGAGGGAGGGGTGATCATCACTGGCATGATTACTAGCAGTTTTTCCAGCACTTACCCTGCAATCAGGCCTATCTCTGATCACTGCATGGCTATTTTTTTTTAATATTTATTTATTTGGTTGTGATGGGTCTTAGTTGCAGCAGGCAGGCTCAGTTGCAGAACGTGGGATCCTTTGTTGTGGCACGTGAACTCTTAGTTACGGCATACATGTGGGATCTAGTTCTCTGACTAGGGATCGAACCTGGGCCCCCTGCACTGGGAGCGTGGAGTCTTATCCAGTGTGTCACCAGGGAAGTCCCTGCATGGCTTTATCTCGTGTAGGACTGCGGGCTGCCACCTCTGTTTTTTTTTTTTTTTTTTTTTTGCGGTACGCGGGCCTCTCACTGTTGTGGCCTCTCCCGTTGCGGAGCACAGGCTCCGGACGCGCAGGCCCAGCGGCCATGGCTCACGGGCCCAGCCGCTCCGCGGCTCGTGGGATCCTCCCAGACCGGGGCACGAACCCGTGTCCCCTGCATCGGCAGGCGGACTCTCAACCACTGCGCCACCAGGGAAGCCCGCCACCTCTGGTTTACAGACGGGAAACCGAGGCCTAGAGTCTCTTGCCCAGGAGACCCCCAACCCCTCATGCATCGGAGGCCAGACAGGGGACTCAGGTAGAGAAGTAAGTGGTACCTCCCTGACCTCCACCTGCTGTCTGGTTTCAGGGCAGGAAGATTATGACCGGCTGCGGCCCCTGTCCTACCAGAACACCCAGCTCGTGCTCATCTGCTATGACGTCATGAACCCCACCAGCTATGACAACGTTCTCATCAAGGTAAGGCCCCTCTCCCAGCCCGCCTGCCTCTGGAGGAGGGGCTAGGGACGGGGCCCCAGCCCTGATGCCCGCCCTCTCCTTCCACAGTGGTTCCCGGAGGTCACCCACTTCTGCCGTGGGATCCCTATCTTGCTCGTTGGCTGCAAGACAGACCTGAGGAAAGACAAGGAGCAGCTGCGCAAGCTCCGGGCGGCCCAGCTGGAGCCCATCACCTACACGCAGGTGGGCCAGGGGCCCCTCCCCCGCCCCGCTCCGCTGCACCCCATCGCCAGGAGCCCAGGACACAGCCATGGCCAGAAAGCCTCCCAGGTCTTTGGCCTCTGCATTTGGTGTGCCTTAGCAGCCTTTCGGGAGCTGAAGCCAGCAGGATTCTAAAAATAATGATTTTCTTTTTTTTGCCACCCCGAGCAGCTTGCAGGACCTTAGTTCCCTGACCAGGGATTGAACCCAGGGCCACGGCAGTGAAATCACCGAGTCCTAACCACTGGACTGCCGCGGTTAAGAATAATAATTTTTAGATATTAATAATGATAGGCCACTTGCCTGAGCACTTTACATTACTTACCTCATTTAATCCTTATAACCTTGAGGCAGGTACTATTAGCACCCCCCATATTACAGAGGAGAGATGGAGACTCAGAGAGGTTAAGTAGCTTGCCCAGGGTCACACAGCTAACCTGAAGTGGAGCCAAGATCCCATCCCAGTCACTCTGGCCCCAGAGCCTGAGCCCTCAACCACCACCCTGTCCCATCTCCCCAGAGGCCTGGAAGGGCAGGCCTGCATTGGAAAGCAGGGTTCCTTTCATGAGCCTGACCAAACCCTGCGGCCTTCTGGGTAAGGCATGGCAGAATAAAAGGAACACGAAGGAAAACTAATGAAGTTTAATAAAAAGGAACAGGCATTAATAAATTTGTGTTAGAAATACCGTTTTTACTCTAATAGCCAGCTCAGTTGCCCTAACTGCGCTTTCGGGAAGAGCAGGGGAGAGAAGCACGTAGGAAGCCCTTTTGTCTTGAGGCCTTCAACTCTCCTCACAGGCCTGGCAGACACAACACACCACCCCAGTTCTCAGCTGAAGTCAGCCCCCGTCTCTGCCTGAGTTCGGGGGAAGCGTGGGCAGGAGGCCAGGACAGAGCTCCCAGCAGCTACAGCCCACAGGCCCACCACACTGGCCTTCATGGTCCATCCGCACACACTGGGGAGTGCTGGCCCTGGGGTGAAGCGTCCCCACACCGAGGCCTCCGCCCCCAGCAAGCCCCCAAATCTGTGAGGGGTCTCACAGGAGACCGCATGCTCCAGGCCCCTCGTCTAATCGCGGCCCCTCCCCCCACCAGGGCCAGAGCGCCTGCGAGCAGATCCAAGCCGCCCTCTACCTGGAATGTTCTGCCAAGTTTCGGGAGAACGTGGAGGACGTCTTCCGAGAGGCCGCCAAAGTTGCCCTCAGTGCTCTGAAGAAAGCACAGCGGCAGAAACAACACCGCCTGTGCCTGCTGCTTTGACACCTCCCGGCGGGGCCCATGGCCCTCACGATAGAACTGAGAGGACCCAGGTCCCCAGCTCCAGACTACTCCCCGGATCCTGCACCCTCCCCAGCTCTCGAAGGGCACTCGGAGTCGGGCGTCTCCAGGGCCTGGTGTCTGGAGCCTGTGGCCAGGCTCTTGGAACATTCTGGAACTCTCTCCTTTCCCAGCTGGGGCTCTGACCACGAGCTCCCCTCCAGCCTGCATGGTGGTGGTGAGCGAGGGTGCTGGACTCAGTCCCTCTGTACCCTGGAACTAGCATTTGTCCCCAGGACTCAGGAGTGCCCTCATCACTACCAACCCCCAGCTGTGTGTCCCCTTCTGCACACCCAATAGGTCCTCAAAGCCTGTGCTTGAGATGAGAAATGACGTCTGGTATGAGGATAAATGTGGACTTGGCAGCGTTCCACACGGCCCCCAAGCCTGCTCTCCCCAGTCACCCGCCTCCCTGGTTTCCTGAGATAGGCACGGCTGCATCCTCCAGCTTCTTGCTTCCTCCCCGCAGGAACTCAGGCACCAGGATGGGACCGAGGCCTATCACAAGAACACAGGCCCCAGCCCCAAACGTGGGGGGCCGGCACCAGCCCCCTCCCTCCTCCCTGCCAAACAGAGGACTTAAGTCTCAGCCCTCGGCTTGGCCGCCATCTTTCCAGAGCTGGACGCACATGAGGCAGAGAAGAACCTCTCTCAAAAAGCAAAAAGTATTATCTGGCTGATCCATGTGGCCCTCGCTCAGTGTCTCCTCACCTGCAACCCCTCCGCTCGCCACTACTTGCCAGAAACCCGAGATGAAAAGTGACACCAGCTCCGAGTGATCTTGGGCAAGTCAGGTCTCTCTACAGACTGTCTGCAGAAGGACGGCACTGGCTCATTTAAAGAGTCATCGAGCTCCCGTCTCTCACAGCCTCCAATTCTGCCAAGATGTGGAGATCTGGAACCAAGGCCATCCTGGCCTCCTGCGAGAACAGACTTGATTAACCCCCAGTGCAGATTCACTGAACCTCCTAGAAGGTCTGGGGTCAGGGGCCCAAGAGTTTTGAAACAAGTGCCCCAGGTGATTCTGATGCCCCAGAGATTGAGAGCTGGTGGCTCCTGAGTAAGCCCAGGGATCAGCGTTACCTAAGATGAGATAATGGCTTCAGGTGGTCCTGCCATCCCCGGTATCTCCTGCCTCAGCCTCCTCCGTCGCCCAGTGCTTCAGCGCCCACTAGGCCTGAGAAAGAGACTTCTGAAGTCTACCCCACCCCACCTAGGTTCCCCAAGGCCCTGCCGCGCCCTGGGGAATCAAGAGAGCATTCGGTCCAAGGCTCCGTGGACAAATGATGGTCTTGGACAGAGGTCCACAAACCACAGTCTGTGGGCCAAATCTTTATTTTTGTAAATAAACTTTTAGTGAAAAACAGCCCATTCGTTTACGCGTTGGCTGCTTTTGCCCTCCAGTTGCAGACTAGAGTGAGAGACCATCTGGCCCTCAAAGCCTAAAATGTTTGCCATCTGGCTCTTCACAGAAAAAGTTCGCCAACTCCTAGTCTAGGGCAAACCCAAGTGCCTAAGGGGCCAGATGGGAGACCCAAATGAGTGAAGTAGGGCAGGGATGAAAGGGAGTGGTGGGGCCTGTGGCAAATTAGAAAGCAAGCACCCCACCCTAGACAAGGCAGCTCAGCCCAGCCAGATGCTGCTCTGTGGGAATGTTTCTAGATCTTTCCATTTCTCTAGGGAAAGTGGAAATCTGGATTTTTATGTGGAATCTTACTGGGGGGAGGGGAGGGGAGGGGAAATTTCATACTTTAAAAGTTTAAACCCCTTTGACACCCAGAGCATGATTAGGGACACCATCTATGTACTCTGGTCGACAGGGATTTCTAAGTAAGTCGTTAAGGACGGCTGAGGCCCATATGAGAAGACGCAGAAAATGTAGCCAAACTGTTCACTTCTTCACCCTCCCCACAGATACAGAACCTAACATGAGGTGACCAACAGACCTGCCCTGGCCTCTAGAGTGTGGCCGCCGCCTCGAAGTGAGCCTGCTCAGACGCCCCCCACGTTCCAGAAGCTCTGAGGTGAAGGGAGGAAGCCTGAGCGTGGGTGACCTCCACGCTGGCTTACGTCCCAACCATTGCCGAGGGGCTTGACCCCACGCCCTGAGTGCTCACGGAGAGAATCTGGGAAGGTGGGCTGAGGGGTGGGAGTCATGAAGCCCCCAAAAGTGGACCCAAACTTTGAGAGAGAAAAAAAAAAAAATAGCCCTCACACCAGCCAGACGATGCAGGGGCCCCCTCTGGTGGTGACCCTCAGAAAACCCTCCCGCCTCAGGCCAAGCCCTGGGCCTGTGGGAGGCAGGGCCACCTGGCGGCCAGCAGGCTGCAGACTCAGGAAGCACAAAGAGTACGAGGCACAAAGACACGGACAGCGGTTCTCCGAGAACCCGAACACCCGCGCGGCGGACGCGCGGAGGCCGGGAGCTTACGGCAGAAGCGGTGCCCCGGGGAGGGCGGCTCCCCGGAACACGGAAGGGCTTCCTTCCACCCGCCTGGGACTCAGTAAGTAGCAGGTCAGCGGAAACCCAACCCCAGCGAGGCACGTCCGAAGCCCAACCTGAAGGGCTCAAACGACAGGATGGAGGACAGAGGGGGACCCTGAGGCTAAGCCTCCCCCACCCCCCAGGAAGACTGACGCAGTCTCGCGGAGAGCAGCGGGGTAAGAGAGCGGCAGATTCTAGGGAAGGGGGTGCGCCGATATTAAATATGTCATAAATAGGGAGGCTGGGGCGGGCTAATACTGCACGGACAGGTTGGGGTCACATTCCTCTTGTCCGGCCGGGGACCGGGGCCTCGGCTCTGCTCCCAGCGATGCCGCTGGCCCCTGAGGTCACTGCTGCCAGTGGCCACTGGCACTGGTTGGGAGGAACCCGGCAGCGAGGGTGTCGCCAGGGATCCCCTGCAGTCTCAAAGTCCGGGGGTCGAGGGGCGCCAGCCCCGTGGCTCACGGCTTCTTGGCCTCGCTTCTGTTCTTCTGGAGTTTGGTGTGCACGACTTTGAGTGTGGTCAGGAAGTTGCCGAGGAAGAGGACAAGGAACGTAAGCGCCAACACGAACACCTGGGCGGGCGGCATGCAGAGAAGGGGGTGCCCAGGGCAGGGAAGGCGAGGCAGAAAGCACAAGAGAAAGAAGGCAAAGGCCGCGCCGGCTTGGGTCAGCTCTCCTTGCTGAAATGCCCCCCGCGGCCCCCGGGAGCTCAGAACCCCCTTGGCACAAGCTACCTGCGAACTGCAGCGTTTGCCAGCAGAAGGCAGAGATCTGGGCTAACTGGGTGAAGGGTGTGAGTCCTACGGGGTCAGGCAGAGTCCTGGGGGGCTCCTCCCGCGGCCCCCCTCCTAGCGCGAACCTCCTTGGGTTTCTCAGACCACTGAGGGGCTCCCTGGTCTCCCGAATTCCCTCCCACGGTCTCCCAGGCCCCAGTTGCAGCGAGCTCTGGACTGCAGGGCCCTACAGGGCAGGCAGGGGGCAGGGGGAGCTGAGGAAGGAATTCTCCCCGAGCGGCCCCAACCTTCCTCAGGAAACCCCCAACCAATACGCACACACGCTCCACACACACACAACACACACACACACACAAAAACACCATACCTGCCATTCTCTGCATTCCTCGTGGCTGGAGAGCTCAAATAACGTGATGGCATTGTAGAGCTGCCAGAACTGCAGAGAGGGGAGACAGGCACTGCTCAGCCCACCGGAGTCCCCTGGAGACCCACGTGGGAAAGCCCAGGGAGAGCGCCAAGCCCCGCAGCTTCTGCCGTCAACTGCCCTTGAGACACTGACAGCCCCCCCAAAATGAAACTGGGGCACCCCGCCTGGGGTTGGGCGTGCTGGTGCTGAGGGCCGATTCCGGCTCTTGCCTTTGGCATCCCTGGACACTGGGGCCGTCTCAGCCCCAGGACCCCGTGGGGCCCAGCTCGGGGATGGCTGGTGAGAGAGGGAGAGCCCTGAAGACCTTCTGTTCCCGGGAGGTCTGCCCAGTGTAGGGGATACCCACAAACTCCAGGGGGACTCACGTGGCCACAGAACAGGAAGGGCAGAAGGAAGGTGAGGCCTCGCCACATCCAGGACTGAAATCCTTCTGTGGGGAGGAAGGAGGGAGCGAAGGGCCCGTGTGAGGTGGCCCAGGCAGGCCAGTCACTCTGAGATTAGCCAGGTTCAAACGCACGGATGGGGGAGGGGCACAGCCCTCACCTCCTCCAGGTGGGTGAGCGCTCACTAGGAAAGTAACCCAGGAAAAAACATGCAGAACACCTGCCACCAGGCCTGACTGCCCTCACGCCTCAAGTCACCGTGAACCAAGTGGGCTGACAACTCTTACAGAACACTGACGTGCCGGCACTAGCTTTCTAGTAATTTCTTTAATTTGCACGGGATTTTGCATTTTATAATTGGCTTTTGCATGCATCACTTCAATCGAGTCTTGATGAAATAGAGCCTACTGTGCAGAGTAATTCGATGGAAATGACCATCTGAAAAGATAGAAGGTTTTTATTAACCACACTTTCCCCTGAAAGTTTAGATGAGGAGTCTCCGATTTTTCCTAATGGGGCACCCACCTTGCTGAGTGAAAGTTAAGCACACATAAATTGCATAAGTGTAAAAACACTAGACTAAGATTATGTACATAAGACACAGACAAAAAATATCCATTTAAAAAGAAGCTAGAGGCCAGCATCCAGGGCCTGGCCCACAGCTGGTCTCGCACTTGTCAGCTGAAATGGAATCCCACGACGAATTATGAAAAGCAACTGTGTTAGTGTATATATGTCAAACCAAAGAAAAAAAAAGAAAAGCAACTGGGGTGAGGTCGGCAGACTGGCTTCGCGTGTGGCAGGTCTTGTCAGGTTCTTACTGGCACCTGTTCCCAGTGAGGAGTGCAGGGCGAGGTCTGGGGGAGCAGGGAGGGCCGGTGCTTGCCCCTCCACCCCCCAGGCTAGGCTACTCACCCACCGTGAGGTCCAGGTGATTCCTCTCCCCTAGGGCCCGCAGCCGGTAGAGGCAGCCCCTCTGGTAATAATATTGCAGGAACTGGACACAGCCTGCAGGGGGAGCACAGCGCCCAGCTCAGGGACTGGAAGACCCAGCGACACCTCCACTGCAGGCTGGCAGGTCTCCATTGCCCAGAGGGTACAACCTCCTCCCACCCCCAAAACACACACACACACATACAGGTCTGAACCTGCTTTTAGTCCTTCAAGGAGAGCTCAGGTTATCTGAGACTGCAACTAAGCCCCAACTAGGCTAGAAACTTCTGGAGCTTTCCTAGGCATGCAGTTGGCACTCATCAGATGCTTGCTGGAATGGTGGCACCATGCTGGGAGCTGTGTGCTCCCAGCACCAAGACATGGAAGAGACAGTTCCATACAATGGGGTACTTTGTAGTCACTAAAAATTAAGGAGACAGAATTCCGTGTTGACGTGGAAAAATACCCACGATAATTGTTAATAGAATATAAACTAGGTTATAAACAAAGCTGTGTAGAGGGATCCCATGTTTGTAGACTACACATAATGCAGTATATGTGTGTATATATATATATTTATGAATAAAAATGTTTGAAAGGACATAGATCAATTAACACCCTAAGGGTGGAATTATATGTAATTATATGTAATTTTCCTTCTTGGCTTATGTTTGTATTTGCCTGTAAGCAGGGTTTTATTTAAAAATTAAATTGTATTTTTTGAATAGGTAATATGCACTTGGCATCAAATTTAAGGGGAACAAACAGTAAAGAGAGTAAAACTCTCTCCCTGTCCCCCAACCACCCAATTTCTGCTTCTCAGAGGTAACCCCTCGTTGTATATAAATCCAGAGCTATTCTTAAATGAGAAAAAGAACATAAATTTCCATTTTGAGGAAAACAGAGTTAGTGCCCCCAACACCCCTCAGTTCCTGAAGGGTACAATTGGTCCAGTTCTGATCCAGGGAAGAAAAAGGCAGTGGCTGGAGATCCAGGGCGTGGGTGTGGGTCAGACATTGCTCTATTAAGGCCAGGGGCTGGGCGGCAGGATGGAGTTGATGGGGGGTGGATGGCTCCTTCTGGATTTCTGGGACCCTCCCCTGTCCCTGGCCGACCAGGGACTTCCCCCAGTCTCACCTCCCTTCCACACAAGACACACCCTTCACAAAACAGACTCCATCGGTGAAAGCCACATCAAGCCTCCCCTGAATCCAAGCAAGAGACACTCACTCTGGAAAATGGAGAACGCTAAAAACTGATCGCGAAACTTCTGATAAATCAGTCCGTTAGGCCTGCAGAGAAGGGGGGGAAAGCAAAGATGAGCCCCCGCTCTGAAACCATTTGTTCATCCCCACCCCATCTCTGTTCCAACCAGAAGAGAAAAGAAGATTTAAAACCCAATTCTACCTTCTTTATCGCCATGTCCCTGGGGCTGGACCAGGTAATTTCCATCACTGCTTTAATCCATTCTACAACCAGGGGAGTGCAGGCAGGCATCTTGAAGCCTAAATTCCCACCGATTCCCCCTAACCCTCCATCAGTCACAGCCTCGTCCCTGTGCTTGTTCTGTCCAGACTCGCTTGCTGTCACCCCGGCCAGGAGGCAGACAGGACGTTCCTCGGAGAAGTCCCCAGCCGACTTGGGGTGTCCCTGCAGCCCCATCGTAAGCTCACGCTTTACGTCATGGCCCAGATGTCAGGCCATAAGGCCCCTGCATCTGGACCCCTCGGCCACCACCAGTGCTCAATTCACTGGCTCCTTGGGGAGAGTGAGCAGAGGCCCTGGGGCACAGCGGGGGACACTCACCAGGTCAGCATCACTCCAGACAGGAACGTGGACACGTAGTGGTGAGACACCCACCAGCCTTTGATTCTTAAAAGAAGAGAAGGAAAAGGAGCTCAGGCCGGGAGAGAAACGCAAGTGTCTCCCTGCTTCCCAGCCTGTGTCTGCGGGGGGGTGCCCTGTGACCCAGAGACAGCTCCTTGGAGGAAGAAACGTACCCACGCCAGGACTTCTCTCTTTCTGTCCAACGAGATGCACAATCACACAGAGACCCAGAGACGCACTCGGGCCTCCAGCAGCTTCCCACTACCCTCAGAACACATCCCTAACCTCCTCATGACCCCAAGCCCCGCCTCCCCATCCCCCCTCCCCCCACTCTAAGAGGCTCCAAGCATCCTTTTCTTTGAATCTGCCAGGCCCATTGCTACCTCGAGGTCTATTATGGGCTGAATTGTGTCCCCCCCCCAAATTCCTACGTTGAAGTCCTAACCCCAGTACCTTAAAATGTGAGTATATTTGGAGACAGGGCCTTTAAAGAGGTAATTAAGGTTAAATGAGGTCATAAGGGTGGGGCCCTAATCCAACAGGGCTGGTGTCCTTAGAAGCAGAGGAAGAGACACCAGGGGTGAGCGGTCTCAGGAGAAACCAATCCTGCTGGCACCTTGATCTTGACTTCTAGCCTCCAGAGTCGTGAGAAAATAAATTTTTGTTGTTCCAAGTCCCTTAGTCTGTAGTATCTTTTCATGGCAGCCCAAGCAGACTAACAAAGTCTTTGAACTTGTTGTCCTCTCTGCTCCAAGACCTTGGCCTGCCTGGCTCCTGGTCCAAGTTCAAATTTCGGACCAACTGTCACCTCCTCCAAGAGGCCTTCCCTGACCACCTTATCTAAAACAGCTAGACAGGGGTAGAACAGGAATAAAGACGCAGACGTAGAGAATGGACTTGAGGACACGGGGAGGGGGAAGGTTAAGCTGGGACGAAGTGAGAGAGTAGCATTGACATATATACACTACCAAATGTAAAATCGATAGCTAGTGGGAAGCAGCCGCATAGCACAGGGAGATCAGCTCGGTGCTTTGTGACCACCTAGAGGGGTGGGATAGAGAGGGTGGGAGGGAGACGCAAGAGGGAGGGGATATGGGGAATATGTATATGTATGGCTGATTCACTCTGTTATAAAGCAGAAACTAACACACCATTGTAAAGCAATTATACTCCAATAAAGATGTTAAAAATAAATAAATAAAACAGCTAGACAGCCCCGATCTGTAACACACTACCCTGCTTCATTTTCTTCATGGTGCTCGCGCTATCTGAAATTATTTTCTTCTCATTTGTTTCCTGAACCCCGTTCCCTGCTCAAAAGAGCAGGGATTTTGTCTGTTCATCTGTGACACCTGGCTCAGAGCAGGTGCTCAGTAACGTGTTGAATAAACACAGAACACTCGCACACGTTTATGCAGAGCTGTAGCTACCTACGTTACCCCACACAGATGCAGAAAGACAACGGGCTGTACACACTGCATCTCGCACCATCCCCGACGCAGCTTCTCTCTGGGAGCCCCATGCCCTAGGCTCATCTGCTCCTCCGTCTACAGCAGGCCCTCGCCCCAGTCAGTCCAGAAGCTGCGGGAACCGTGCCGTCAGAGCCCAGCGGTCCCCCAGCTCAGGGCTCTCACTCCACAGCAGGACAGGGAGTCTGGCTGTCACCCGCTCCGCAGTGTCACAGGCAGCCCTTATCCTTCGAAGTCCCCGAGTGTTTCAGGCCTCTGCTGGGCTCTCCGGCCCCTCTCCAGGAGCTCAGTTATCGGAACATGATGTGGCAGCAATCTGCCCTGTCAAATGCACCCTGGGATGCCAGGAATTGGGACCCCCGAGGCATCCACGTGGGAGTAGCACTCAACCTTTGTCTTTCCAGAACTCTCTCAGGAGAGAACTGGAGTGCAGCCAAGTGGGGAGATGGGGTCCAGGACGCTCCTGCTCACCGAACGGTGGCACCTGAGGGTCTGCTGGTTTGGGGGACGAGCTGCTGGATTAGACTTTTCTTTGGAACTAAAATCAACCTGCAACTTGCTTTCTTGTCTTGACTCCCAGGCAGCTATCTGTGGACCTGTCACTGACTTCTTAAATGCGACACGACATTTCAGGATGTGGCTCTGCTGTTCCTGAAATGTTGCTATCATGCTCCATGATGCCACGACACGCTGTGGAAGCCCCCCGTGCGATGACGCTGTTTCTCCACGGCAGCTACCAGGAAGTACGCAGGATGGCTGGGTCGGTGGGCACGTGTGTGGTTACTTCTCAAATTACCCTCCAAAACGGCTATCCCCATTTACACTCCCATCCTCAGTAGAGCCTGTCGAGCTCCCCAAACCCTCACCAATGCTGGATACCCAGTTTTAAAATTTCTCCCAGTCTTATTATGTGACGATTGGTGTGTCGTGGAGGCTTTAATCTGCATTGTCCTCATAAGTGGATCTGACTGCTCTTAAAACCTTCCAGCCCGAACACAGACATCATAAAAGCAGGAACAGCATCTTACCCCTGTCTTCTCTTTGCAGCCCTTCAACAGTTCTGGCCATTAAAATAAAAAGAAAGAAAGAAATGAAAGGGACCTCCCTGGCGGTCCAGTGGTTAAGACTCTGTGCTTCCAATGCAGGGGGCGTGGGTTCGATCCCTAGTCAAGGAACTAAGATCCCACATGCTGCAGGGTGTGGCCAAAAAAAAAAAAAAAGAAGAAGTTCTGGCCATAAACTGGGGGTTAAGGCGATGGCCTGTGGATGCCTGAGGGGCTGTGCTGAGGAGCAAGGTTTTAGGTGGCTCTTTATTCCCAGCACTAACAGCATCAGGTAAACAGTAGGTACTCAAGAAATGTTGAAACGAAAAAAGTGATGTCCAGGAGGTGCAGCTGGTCTAGATGCCACCAGCACAGAGGTGACAGGAGACTGATGCAGGTGCCACGGGAGTTCACGGGACAGGATGAGACATCCGTCCACTTGTTTGTTCCCAGTCTCCCCTTCCCTGTGTCCCTGTCTTGCCCGTCAAGAGTCTGCAAGGACCCCTGGCTCTAATTTTCTGACTGAAAACACAGCTGGCCCCATCCTTAGCCTTTCAGCTTGAAGAGCTACCAAGAAGTTTCTGCAAGCCCCGGAGGCCTGGCAAGCCCCACTGTCCTTTGTCCTACCCCGCAAAGGTCCCTTGAGAAATGCCCTCTCTGTACGGGAACGGCGGGAGGCAGACACAGGCTCTGGGCCACAAGCTTGGCTGGGCAGCAGCTTTCAATTTCACAGCTCACTGTGCCCAAAGCCCAGCGCTGACAGATGCCACCAATAAACACAGCTCAGCGGCATTGGGAGAGGCTAAAAATGGCCTCTTCCCCAGCGTGCACTCAGCAGCCCCATGGTCCATCTGCACACCCCAGGGTTCTGGGCTGGTTTCGTTCACATGTGTGTGTCTATATGACAGTCTTACTGTGATGTCATTCAGACACTGTACAATTCACCCATTTAAAGTATACAACTCAGTGGTTTTCAGTATATTCAGAGAGTTGTGCAAACACGACCACAATCAGTTTTAGGACATTTTGTATCACCCGTATCACCCCGGACAGACTGCACCCGTTAGCAGTCACCCTCTGGCCCGTTCTGCCACAGAAACGAAGCCTGCAGGAGCCTGTGGGCTTTTTAAATGAGCAGACGGTAGATGCCCCAGGAAGGGTGGCACACTGCATGGCCAGCATGTAGGGACAGCATGTCCTGGTATCTGGGGATTGTGGCCGGAGAGCTCCCTTCAGGGCCCTTCAGCCATGTGTGCATGTGTGCATAAGACCTGGGCACCAGTCACTATTCAACCCCTGGCTGGCTTTGAGCTTCGGGTCAATCTGGGCGGCTGGGGGAATGGCTTCTACACGGAGGCACCCTCTTGCCCCTGCCACCCCTACACCTCTGTATCCTAGGAAAGGCCCTTATAAAAACCCATCAGATCTAGGCATTGGTGGGTTGGCTTGCCAGAAAAGCCAGCGTGATTCCTGATTCATTATTCATTCTGGCCCGGAACTAGGGCAGAGGACATCTGTTTTGCCTGCCTGTCAATCACTCCCTATTCTGGTTCTCCCCCTTATCGTTCCTTCGGGGAATCACCTCACCCCCACACTCAGTCTGGGTGGCTCAGTGGAGCTAAGGTAACTGGGCATATCACCCAGAGCCAGCCAATCAGGGCTCTGCATCCCTCCAGCCACAGTGATTGGGGCAGGGATGAGCATGTGACCTGCACCTAGCCAATTGGAAGTCTGTCTCAAGATCACCCCTAGGCCAGTAGAGGAAAGATGCTCTTTCCTCTCGGACTGCTGATCTGGTAGAATGCTGGCCTGGGCTGCTGGGAGCCAGTGAAGGAGATAACAGAATAAGGAGAAGGAGGGGGGCTGTTACATTGTTTGAGCCCTTCTGACCTCCTTGAACTATTCATATGCTCCCATAAATACCCCTCATGTTTACTCCTATCAGGTGGTTTTCTGTCATTTGCAAAATTTGCAAGGGAGGTTGACCTGCTTATTACACTAATTGAGCTAATGAGCTACATCTCACATGGGAAGCATCAGACACAAACCAAGGGTGGCTCCAGCCCATGATGGGGGGCACCCTCCCCACACCCCACCTCTCCAGGCCTTCTTCCCCCAATACACCCCTAATTCAGGTCTCGGATGCAACTGGGAACAGGACGAAAAAGGCCCCGTCAGGCCAAAACTTGGGCAGCAGGCCTCCAGGAAACCCATATGGCTCAGTTCCAGCTGTCTTTCGAACACAGGTATGGCCCCAATGACCTTCCCCTCATTGCAGAGCTTGGGTTCAATTCATTTCTACATAGACCCTGGGGTGTTTATTGGGTATCGACTGTGAGCTCCAGAGGTAGCCCTGAGACGCTTCAGAAATAAGAAAGGTAGTATTCATACCAATCCGGACCCACTCCCTCTTCCTCACTGTGCTTTCTTGAAAGGGTTTCTTAGCTATTCCCTAATAAGTGCCAAGTGTGAGGGGAAACCTCACAGGCATCTCCCTTGCCCGCCCCCAGGAGAGGAATCAGCTCTGAGAAGGAGCTGGGGGAGGATGGAGGCTAAATACGCAACAGATGTTGAGGATGAGTCACAAGTTTTAATCACCCAGATTCCATCCACCTGCCGTGCCTCCCTCCCCCACAAACTGGCCACAACTCCCACAGTCATTCCAGAAAACGAGACACCTTTACGGGCCCACCCCACTCATTCCACACTCCCACCACCAACACATCTGTTGTCCCATCAGAGCACAAGCCCTAGGGAGGCCCCAGAAAAGGCCCCATTAAAGTGTCAGGAAAGTGAGGGGGCTTTGGAACCCCACTTTCCCCCTTCAGCCCTCCTCCCTGTTTTCTGGGTGTGCCCCACACTTGCAGGCACCTCCACTCAGTCCTGCTCCCTCCTCTCGGGGACCACCACCCCCTCCCCAACCACATCCACAGAAAAAAGTGACCAGGATAACTCTTACTAAAGTGTTAGTGACTGTTAGAGATGTAGCATGTCCCTGAACACTCTTAATATGAGTCCAGCAGAAGGAGGAAACTCCAAGGCCAACAGCAAGCCCAGGGATGCACAAAGAGAATTAGTAACAAGAAAGCCTGGCCCATTGTCCTGGGCCCATTTCCCCACTATGTACTACTCTGAGTCCCCTCCGACCCCACCCAAAAGCTGGAAGACACTATTCACTACAATTAAGGAAAACTACAAATGTTATTTATTTGGTAAGATTTTCTACTTCAGTGTTTCCCAAAGCATGGGGCATGTACCACCAAGTTTTAGATGGTACCTGAGTGTAACACTAGATGATACTGAATCACGTGGTGAGAAGTCATGTTTTCTCTTCTTTCCATTCTCCTGATTAAGTCAAGGAGAGAGTCTCAGTTAAATGCTAGGACACCTTTAATGCCTCTCGAGATCTGCTCATCTCCCTTTTTACACACATACACACGCTGAAGAGAAATAGCAGGCCTCAGGAAGGAAGATTACTGACTTCAATAAATTAGACAATGAAAATGAAAATCTATTTTTACACTATTTCCTCTTTCCTGCAATTGATGCTGCTTTTCCACATATGGTGGTGAAATAGTTCCCTTTTAAAATAAATTAATGTTTATTTAAGTAGAAAAAAAAAAGGAAGGATGGATTTAAAATGTGAGAAAATTATCATCCAGGTGATATTGGACATGGTAAAAATGGTGTGCATGGGACAAGAATGAATGCAGTTTGAGAAACACTGATCTTTTCTAAAGGGCTACATGCTACAGGGCTGCATACCTAAGAACTGCTGTTCCCCTGGTCCTTACCTCTTGGCTCTACGTTCAGGGTAAGGCCCGGCAGGGCAGGGATATGCCATAAGAGACCACTGGGCAGAGAAGTAAGATGGTGGCAAATTATTTGGGGGTTTGGCAAACACCCCAATCTTAAACACACAGCTCCTGGCCGTTCCTTACCAGCCCCCAGGAAGGAGGAAGTGGGGAGGGGTGGGAGGTTGTTACTTTTTGTTTCAGGAAAAACGGACAAGAATGGTGTGCAGAGGTTCAAATGGACACCCCCAAAAGGCATCCGACCTGTGGAAAATGGGTCCTGCAAGTGGCAAGTCGTGGATCTTAACTCAGTCCCGAGACTCTCATTGCCCTGTGAGAGGACCATCCACTTTTCTCACCAGAATCCATTCAACCTTCTGGTGACAGTACCCTGATTTTCCTCTGCGAAACCATTCCTCTCCTGACACTCAGCTTCTAGGCTTTCATTGACAGCCCTGGGGGTGGGCACAAGGCTCACAACCAGCCAATCACAGCGGCGCATTTGCTGGCCACAGCGATTGGTTCAGAGATGGGCACGTGATCAGTGAGTGCCAGTAGGACCCAGTGAGACTCTTGGAAGAGAGGAACGTGCCCTATTTTGCTGGGAATGCTAGAAATAAAGATGTGAGCCTGGAGCGGCTGGGGGCTCCTACCTGGAATCTGAGAATAAAAACAGCACAGTAGAAGGCAAAGGTGAGAGACAGAGAGACACTGGGTCCTGATGACATTGTCTGAACACCTGGATTAAGCCTTACCTGAAGTCAGTGCCAATGGACCCATTCCTTGATATGAGAATATAAATTTCCTACTGTGTTAAGTAGTACATTTGAGTTAGGGTTTCTTGTAAGCAAGAGACTGAGCACAGCAAATGAGGTGCAGCAGCCGATACCGTTTTCCTCCTCCCTGGGTCTGAACGGTCATGAATACCCCACCCCCACAAGGAGGAAGGGAACGCAAGGCGAGGGTGACAGCCCTCACCTCCATGACAGATTTCCCTTTGGCTCCCCCATACCCGCCACAAAGCTGGGCCCCCAATTACCTTGAGCCATTGCTGATGAGAATACTCTCCCGAATCGTCAGGGTGCAGTAATACCATACCAGCAGGAAGTTAAAGACTTCGTCTGTCACCCTGGCATAGAGAAACAGCGCCCGGGAGGGGGGGCAGGCATGAGAACCAGGGACGGCTGTCCCCGCCACCACAGCTGGACAGCAAACCAGGATGAGAACCGCCCACAGAGGCATGCCTCCAGAAACCCCCAGTGACCCCGGGAAGGCGGCGGCGTGTCTTCTCTCCACCTAGAATGCCCATCCCCCCGCTCACCTTTCTACATGAATCCTACCCGCCCTTAAGGCTCTAGCTGAGGTTTCCCCTCCTTCCTTGACCGCTCAGCCCACGACAACCTGTTTCCCTTCTAAATTTGACATCTGTCTGATATGAAATTTCTGGTGGGATGACAAGAGAAGGACTTTAAGCAGGAAACCTAATTTGCAATTTTAAACTATCTGCAGTGTTAACTCCAGTGTAAACTCCTTCCATCCCCTTAAACCGTCTGTAAACTTTGCTGCACATACAAAAAGATGAACTTAAGAACTCCCTGGGCTTCCCTCGTGGTACAGTGGTTAAGAATCCTTCTGCCAATGCAGGGGACACGGGTTCGAGCCCTGGTCCGGGAAGATCCCACATGCTGCAGAGCAACAAAGCCTGTGCGCCACAACTACTGAACCCGCGTGCTGCAACTACTGAAGCCCGCGTGCCTAGAGCCCGTGCTCCGCAACGAGAAGCCACTGACCGCAATGAGAAGCCTGCGCACCGCAACGAAGAGTAGCCCCCGCTCGCCGCAACTAGAGAAAGCCCGCGCGCAGCAATGAAGACCCAACACAGCCAAAAATAAAATAAATAAATTAAAAAAAAACCCTGCCTCCTCTACAGTGGGCAGAACAGGCCTTAAAGGCAGGCAGAACATGGCAGCTAGAGTCGTGCTGTGCCCTGGTCAGAGGGGAGAGCCTTAGACATGCTGTGCGTGACCTTGACTGGCCTCAACTTTGCCATCTGTACAATGGGAAGGTTGACCCCCTCCATGAGCATTCCTGGGTGAAGGATCCTGGGACAGAGCCAGCAACAGACAGCCCCTCAGAGGGCTCCCCCGCCACTGGCTCTCTCTGACGGGCCCTCGATAAAGACTCTATCTTTGACCCCAACAGGAAGCAGCTCTGTACCTCCTGCTGTCACACAGATCCATTTGTCGTGGGAACAGAAATGACTGCATGGGGAGGGAGAACACCCCCGATCTCCTCCATTCTATCCCTGAACTGGGAGATCCTTTTCCCCAACTACAAAGGCCCTGGGAGGGAAATGGGAGGATACAACTTTAACAATAATAAAAGACGTTGGGAGACGTCTGGGAGAGTCTGTAAGAATGAAGATGAGAGACTCCTAATTACTTAAATGTGTAAAGTCCCCAAAGAAGAGATGACAGTTGAGTAGGGCCTTGAAGGTTAAATATACGGAAATGTGCTTTCATTAGTGTTGATAATAACTAAATTTGACCTGTTGAAATGGATACTTGTACCTATTATGCTCACTTATATTGTTCCACTTTTTATTTATTATTTACTTATTTATTTGTTATCTTTTGGCCACGCCGTGTGAGGCATGTGGGATCTTAATTCCCCGACCAGGGATCTAACCTGCGTGCCCTGCATTGGAAGTGTGGAGTCCTAACCACTGGACCGCCAGGGAAGTCCCATGCTCCGCTTTTTATTTTGTAGACAATTATAGCACAAATGCTACATATTGCATAAATGTGTATATTAAAATATCTGTTTAAATCTTAGACCAAATAATCAATTTGATATACTAAATGCTATCTTTAAAAAAGACATTGGAAGGTGTCTTTTAAGCTATGTGACCCTGTTTCATGGTCACAGATGACAGACTCTCAGCCCCGCTGAACCACTGCCTGCAGAGGTAGTCTCGGGAGGGTCAGGAACAGACTCTGGAGACACGGGGCCCGAGTTCCAATCCAGTCTCTGCCTCTTCCCAGCTGTGGGACCAAGGACAAGTCAGTGATTCTCCCGTGCCGTCACCTCCCCATCTGTAAAGTGGGGAGAGTCACAGCACCTCCCGGGTAAGCTGCTGTGAGCATCAGCTGAATTTAGAACAGTGCCTGCAGCCTAGGAAGCCATGGGTGTCCCCTGTCATAATAATTTGGGAAGCACCACAGAGCGCCCAGAGTCCAAGAAATGAGTCTCATATGCCTAACTCTGAGGAAATCAAAGGCCTACTTGACTTGAACAGGAAACGGGGGAGTGAAGATGGCCTCCCACTGCAGAGGGTCACTTAGGTATCTCCAGACAGGAGGCAGCCCCAGAAGCGAGCGGTGGTTACCAGCATAGTTTCCACTGGTCCCTTCCTATATCAGTAAAGAGAGGAGTGAAAATAGTTTTATGGCTGGCACGTTAGGGACATGCTTGAGGTGCTGGTCTCAGTCTGCCCTGCCAAAGTGTTTGAGTTTCCTGTTGCTGCTGTAACAAATGAGCACATACTTAGTGGCTTAAAGGAACACATTTATTCTATTACAGTCCTGGAGGTCAGAGTCTGAAATAGGTCATCAGGTCAGAGCCGTGTTCCTTCTGGAGGTTCCAGGAGAGAATCCACTTCCTTGCCTTTTCCAGCTTCCAGAGGCCGCCCGCATTCCCTGTCTCATGGCCTCACATCACTCTGACCTCTGCTTCTGTCATCACATCTCCGACTCTGACCCTGCTACCTCCCACTTACTAGGACCCCTGTGATTACACTGGGTCGCCCGGATAATTCAGGAGAATCACCCCATCTCAAGATTCTTAACTGAATCATCTGCAAAGATCTTCTGCCATGTAAGGTCACGCGTTCGCAGGTTCTGAGGACTGGAACACGCACATCTTTGGGGACCGTTATTCAACCTGACACACTAGGCGAACACTAACTACTGGGAACTTGCAACGCTGCAGGCATTTTACGTGGACGATCTCTCTGGACCCTTGAACAACCCCACAGGGCTGGCTCTCATGGCAGGTGCATGTACCCCACCCATTCCCATCTGCATGGCTTCCAACAGCCGGAACGTGCAACTCCTGGTGCGCCTAGAGGCTTTCTCAGGCCACCAGAGCTCACCCTGCTGGTGCCAGAGGCAGAGCAGGAGGGCAGAGGGATTAACACTCTCTGGGAGTCAATCCTTCCTAGACTGACAGCAGTCGGAGGATAAATACCACCTGCTCCTTCGCCCCTCGGGTGGGATAAGTGAGACACATCCTTCGCTGTCCCACAGTTCCCCAGCAGCACTGAACTCCAGGTGCCCACAGGATAACCCTTCCTTGTCTCACTTCCATTCCCCTACCAGTGTTTCCTAGGATCACCTCCCAAATAAACTATGGGCACTCAAATACTTGTCTTGTGGGGGTGGTTTCTTCTGGGGGAACCCAAACTAAGACAGTACTACTTCCCATTTTACAGATGAGGAAACTGAGGTTCAGAGATGAGCTGCCCATCCAGGCCCCCTCGCCTGCCCTATTTTTAACCCACAGAAGGCATAGTGGGCTAAACAGTGTCCCCCCCCCCCAAATTCATATCCACCCAGAGCCTCAGAATATGACCTTATTGGGAAATAGGATCTTTGTAAATGTAATTTAGTTAAGATGAGGTCATACTGGGTTACTTTTTTTTGGCCATGCCGCATGGCTTGCAGGATCTTAGTTCCCCGACCAGAGATTGAACCCGGGCCCTTAGCAGTGAAAGCGTGTTGTCTTAACCACTGGACCGCCAGGAAATTCCCGAGGTCATACCGGGTTAGGGTGAGCCCTAAATCCAATGACTGTGTCCTCATTAGAAGACCATGAGAGAGACACAGGGACGATAGCCACGTGACGACGGAGGCAGAGGCTGGAGTCAGTCTGGAACCAAGGGAATGCCAAGGACTGCCGGTCACCATCAGAAGCTGGGAGAGGCAAAGGAGGATCCTCCCCTAGAGCCTTCAGGGCGAGCACGGCCCTGCCCACTGTGATTTCAACCTTGATTTCAGCCTTCTGGCCTCCAGAACTGTGAGAAAATATATTTCTATTGTTCTAAGCCACGCAGCTTGTGGTGCCTTGTTACGACAGCCCCAGGAAATGAATACAGAAAGGGATGGGAGACATGGAAATGCCAGGCCCTCAGTGAGCCTTAGATCTCCACAACACACCACAGGTTTGTCCTTTGAGGGCCCTAGAGGCCCCAGGGCAAGGCAATCTGGTTGCACATCAAGAACTTCTACCCCTTCCAGGGGGCATGTGAGCAGGCGTTACTGGCGTGAGCAGCCTTTGCCCTCCAGGGAAATGCGCCAGGTCTGAGGCAGCAGGCCACCACGGGCCCAGGGCCTGAAAGAGCCTTTGTTTGGACACTCAAGTGGGCAGACCAGCAACTGGACTCCCAGCCAAGCGCCTGTCAGGAAATAAACCCTTGACACGTGGGCCAAATGCCCAAGCCACACTTGGGGAGAAAAGCCAGGGCCAGAGAGAGGAACGAAACCCCCGGGGCAGCGCAGCCTCAGCTCACTGGCCTCGTCCTGTGCTAACAGAGCAGCCGGCACTCTCAACCACAATGCTGGGTGCCAGGCACTGGGCAGAGCCACGCACCGTGTTAACACACTGAATTGTCATGACAACCCAGGGAGGCAGGGCCTGGTGTCACCCTCGTTTACAGATGGGGAGACTGAGGCATCCAGAGGAAGCTGCCCATGGCAACAGCCAGTAAGTTTCAAAGCCAGGATTCAAACATGGGCAGTCTGTGGTCAATCTATTTCCTTCTTTCTTTTCTTCCTTTCTTTTTATTTCCTTCCTTCCTTCCTTCCTTTCTCCCCACCCTACCCCCCACTGCCTTTCTCTTTGTAACTGAGATATAATTCACATACCATAAAATTCACCCTTTTAAAGTATACAACTCAGTGGTTTTCAGTATATTAACAGAGTTGTGCACCCATCACCACTATCTAATTCCAGAACATTCTCACCACTCCAAAATAAAAACCCATGTCGCCCAGAGCAGTCACTCCCCGTTTCCCCTCCCCGCAGCCCCTGACAACCACTAATCTGTTCTCTGTCTCTATGGTATCTGCCTATTCTGGACATTTCATACAAATGGGTTCACACAGTAAGTGACCTTTCGCATATGGCTTCTTTCACTCAGCATCATGTATTCAAGATTCATCCATGTTATAGCATGTGTCAGTACTTCATTCCTTTTTGTGGCCAAATAGTATTACATTGTATGGGTGGACCACTTGGGCTCTTTCTTAACTACTACGTTAAAAGGTCGCTTCAGCAGCCGTTTAGTAGATACTTGTTGGACAGATGTAGGGCAGACAGGACTGCTATTTCCCATAAGAAATGGTCCTTCCTGGGCTTCCCTGGTGGCACAGTGGTTAAGAATCCGCCTGCCAATGCAGGGGACACGGGTTCGAGCCCTGGTCCTGGAAGATCCCACATGCCGCGGAGCAACTAAACCCGTGCGCCACAACTACTGAGCCTGTGCTCTAGAGCCCGCAAGCCACAACTACTGAAGCCTATGCGCCTAGAGCCCATGCGCCGCAACAAGAGAAGCCACCGCAATGAGAAGCCCGCGCACCGCAACAAAGAGTAGCCCCCGCTCGCCACAACTAAAGAAAGCCCGCGCGCAGCAACGAAGACCCAACGCAGCCAAAAATAAATATATTTAATTTTTTAAAAAATGAAAGAAAAAAAAAGAAATGGTCCTTCTTTACCCTACACCTTATCACACCAAAGGCTGTAGATGCAAGAGAGATCTTGGATCCCTCTCTCATGGCCCTCTCCTCACCCCCGTATGCCCACACACACACACCACCACACCCCATCACCTGTAGTGAAGGACAAATCGACATGCCACAGCACCCAGGAGCAGGATGATGGTCAGGTAGAGCTTGAACTTCTCATACTCATCCTTGTAGGCAAATCTGCAGAGACAGACACCCCCAGGAAAGGTCACATAACTATAGCCCACCTGGGGGAAGGACCCTGACCCCGTCAGATCTTGACCTGCTGATCACACTAAGGGAGAGACTTTGAATTAACGGTGATGATTAGTTAGGGAAAGAGGGCCAGTGTGCAAAGCTTCCATGTCCCTGGACTCCTGGTTTAACGTTCCAAGCCTGTGATGGGCAGGAAGCAGAGACAGGGTCTCCTCCCCCGACCAGCTACTTCAGTGGAAAAGCCACGGCTCCATTTCCCCTGGTAACTGATGGATTTGGGGTGGACAGGACTGGACTGCCTACCTCCCAGGAGGAATGTGTGTAACAAGGCGTGGAACGGAGCAGGGGCCATTTCTCACGGGAAATTGGCAGTCCTGTCCACCCCAGGTATTGACTCTGTGAAAGGAAGGAAGGAAACCTCCCCCAGGTGGTCTACCCACTGAGGAAGAGACCTCAGAGTCTCGTCCAAAAGACCAAAGCCAGACTCCCAACTGTGAACGTTTTTTTATTTATGCAAAAATACTAGCTTGGTCCCATTTCTCCTGAGTTGCAAGAGCAAGATGCCTGGATTCTGTAAAGCCAAGTGGAGGGTTGTCTGGGATACTTACTTGGCCTGGTTGCTGAGAAGGGTCACATTCACATTGCCGAGAACCAGATTTAAGTAGAGCCTGGAAGGAAAGACCTGTGAGGGTCACCATGTTAACAGCCCCAGGAGTGGTCCCCAACCAAAAATATCCAAGCTTAATAAGCATAGCACTGAGCACCGGATATTAGAAAACAGGGTGCTAAGCTCAGCAGTAAAAGCCTCATGTGGAGCGAGAATGAAAATGATTAAGTAGAGAACGTGACAGCTGTGACATGACCTTCATGACTAACCCATTTCTCCCCATTTCAGCTGGCTTAGAGACCATATTTCCTAGCCTCCCTTGCAGCTAATGTGAGCACGTGACTAAGCTCCAGCCAATGAGGTGAAGGCATGTGTACAGTTTCTAGGTCAATTTAAAAAGGGCTCTTCCTAAGCATACAAATCTTAAGTATACAACATGATGAATTTTTCTATATTTACATATCCATGTAACCAACACCCAGATCAAATAAAATGCTTCTAGCTCCAGGAGGTGCCCTCATGCCCCCTCCCGGTCAGTAAACCGCCCCCCCCGCAAGGATGCCCACTGTTGTGTTAGCTTTCCCTGTTTCTGAACTTCACATAAATGTATACAATGTATTCTCTTTTATGTCTGGATTCTTTCCCTCAATAATAAGTCTGTGAGCTTCATCCACATTGTCTGCATCAGTGGTTCCTTCTTTCCCGTTGTGTATATTATTCTATGGAGTGGAGGTACCACAATGTAATTATTCATTCTACTGTTGGTGAACATTTGACCTGTTTTCAGTTTTTGGCTATTATGAATAGAGCTGCTGTGAATGTTTTTGTTTTTTTTTTTTAACTTGAGATATAATTCACATGCCATAGCATTCACACTTTTAAACACTTTTAAAGCATACAATTTAAGATGAATAGATAAAAAAGGATGTGATTGATATATATATATATATATATATATATGAACAATGGAATACTACTCGGTCATAAAAATGAAATGTCATTGGCAGCAACATGGAAGGACCTAGAGATTATCATACTAAGTGAAGTAAGTCAGACAGAGAAAGACAAATATCATATGATATCACTTATATGTGGAAACTAAAATATGATACAAATGAACTTATTTACAAAACAGAAACAGACTCACAGACATAGAAAACAAACTTATGGTTACCAAAGGGGAAGGGGTGGGAGAGGAATAAATTAGGAGTTTGGGATTAGCAGATACAAACTACTGTATATAAAATAGATAAACAATAAGGTCCTACTGTATAGCACAGGGAACTATATTCAATATCTTGTAATAACCTATAATGGAAAAGAATATGAGAGAATATACAAATGTGTGTGTATAAAAATGAATCACTTTGCTGTACACCAGAAACTAACACAACATTGTAAATCAACTATACTGCAATAAAAAAAAATTATGATTATATTATGTACATATGTGTGTATGTACATATATATTTTCATCCCCCACTCCCTTCTAGAATGTAAGCTTTGAAAGCGCAGAAACTTTGACTTATTCGGAGCTTTATCCACTGTACATAGAATGGTGCTGGGCACAAAGTAGATGCTCATGAAACTTGTTGAATAAAATAAATATTAAAAAAATTTTAAAAAATAAAGTATGCAACTTAGTGGTAATCATTTTGTAATGTACAGAAATATCAACTCACTATGTGTACCTGGAACTAAAAAAAAAAAAGAATAAATAATAAAGTGAGCTCATAAAAATTTTTTTAATTAAAAATAAATTATACAATTTAATGGTTTCTGATATATTTATAATGTTGTGCAACCATCAGCATCACCTAATCCCAGAACATTTTCATCACCCCCAAAAGAAAGCCCATACCCACTATCAGCACATTCCCCACTCCCCCCAGCCCCTGGCAACCACTAATCTACATCGCATCTGTATGGATTTGTCTATCCTGGACATTTCGTATAAACGGACTCATGAAATATGTGGCTTTTTGTGTCTAGCTTCCTTGCTGTGAACATTCAGCACTCATTTCCACCACACACACACACACACACACACACACACACACACACACACACACACACACACACCCCCAGGAGTGGAATTTCTGGGTCGTATGGTATGTATGTGTTTGGCTTCAGTAGGAAATGGCAAACATTTTTGTAAAAAGGGATCTGCTTGCCCTCTGCTGCCTGACTCTTCCCTGTTTCCTGAAAATGAGATGGTGTGAGCCGGCTTTGGCCATGTAGCTGAGGACAACTCCCCAAGCGGGGGTGAAGTAGTAAGTTGGAAAAGGACCCTGAGTCCCTAGGTGACCTTGGGAGCCCACCACTCTCGGCCTTCAGGAGTCCACTCACCTCTGGACTGTGGTGTGTAAGAGACAAAAACCACGCATGTTTGAGCCATTGTGCCATTAGGCTTCTGTTACAATAGCCTGTACTCTAACACACTAATAAAGGTGCAAATAAAGGGTTATGAGATCTCAGGGGAAGAAGGGTTAATTTCACAGAAGGAGAGAGAGGGGGTTGGAAAGGCTTCACTGAGGTGGTAACATGTGAACTGGGCTTTGAAGGATGAGTAGAAGTTTGAGAGGAGAAAAGGGAACAGGAAAGCCTTCTTTCTAGCTATGAGTAAATTCTAGGGGCATTTCCCATCTGGTGTACCTGGAGCAGAGGTGTGAAAAGACCATCCATTTTTCCCACCTAGCATATAGTCCCCACTTCCTAGAAGGGCAGTACAATTTCCCTTCAGAGAATCACTTTTCCCCTAGGCTCTAGGGTAAGGCACATGACCCAGGTTCAGCCAAGGTGGTGCAACTTCCCGATTGGGTCAATAACGATCATGTGACACAATCTAGGCCAATAAGAATCAGTAACAGGACGTTTCCCAGAACTACTAAAGAACAAAGAGGCATTCTCTACTGGATTTGCTAAGTGGGTAGGATGCAAACCCAGAGCTGCTGGGGCTAGCTTGTAGAGAAAGCCTGCCTAAGAATAAAACTCATACGCTGGAAAAGAGAGTGAAAAGAAAGCTAAATGAGGGACACAGCCTAACAGTATCATTTGAGCAGCAGGATCCAGCCATACCTATAGATACACCTGGACTTTACAGTTACAAGAGCCAATAAATCCCCTATTTTTAATTAAGCAACTCTGAGTTGGGTTTTCTGTCATTTACAGTCCAAGGACTCCTGACTAATGTAACATGCACAGAGGACTAGGGAGATTGGAGCTGGGAAAGTGGATCTGAGCCACACTCTAAAAGGAGGTTATGCTGTTTCATTCTGTAGAAAGCTATCGCCACCCAAAGCCTAGAGTTTTTAACCAAATACAGCAAAAAAGAAGACAAGAGGAAGGGCTCTGGTAGAAGGCTCTGACTTAGGGCTAGGCCAAACCAGGAAGAAAGTCAGGGTGCTTCCCAGGACGTACTTTTAGCTGCCCACGTCAAGTCATGATACAATATTGTAAGGATCTCTCTCTGGAACAGGGTGGCGGTGATGTCACTTGAGGAAGGAGATGGGACTTCTCTGAAGGAGGAAGATGGAAAGAACACAAGCTCTAGAGTCAGAATGTCTAGTGTTCACATCCTGGCTCAGCCACACCCGGTCTGAGCCACCTGGGCAAGATATTCCCTAATGTCTCTTCTCTGAACCTTGAAGAATGCAGATTCCTGGACCTGACTCACCAGGTTGTTGAGGATGAAGTGAGTGACATCAGGAGAGCCCCCAGCACGATGCAAGGCATACAGCACGCTCTCCATAAATGTTTGTTCTCTTACGAGAGAACACCTTTCCTCTAGACCCCAGGTGGCATCAGGCATGTGGCAGATCCTGGGAACCAGATCTCTCATCTTGTTCCCTGAAAAAGCCCTTCCAGGAATGTCACTACCACACGGGAGGGGCTGAGGTCCCCTCCTGGGTCCATGGAGAGATGTGTAAGGAAGCTTCCTTCTCTTTCCTGCCCTTGTTCCCTCCTTTTCACCTCCAACTCAAGCCCCAACAGGGAGGCAGGAGTCACACAGACCAGGTGCTCCAGGCCGGGGCATCTGCCCACAGCGCTGGGGGTTGGGGAGTAGGTCCCCAGCTCCTACCCGTTCTTCTTGGGCAGGTAGGCCTCCATGTCAAAGAAGATGTTCTGCCGCTCCTTGACGTTGGCGCCCAACTGCTGAATGAGCTCTGCCTCCTCCCGACTGGTGTGGCGCTTGTACCTGTGGTCAGAGGTGTGGGCGTAAAGAGAAGCAGGGGCGTTACACAGACTGCAGGAAGAATCTGGAAACTCTGGGTACCGCCCTCCCATCTTGCCATCGCAACACTTCTCACAACCTCAGTCCTCCACCTGTATTCTCTGCGTTTGATGCTGACTCCCTGCTAGTCTTGTGACCTTGGGAATGTCCTTCAACCTCTCTGCCTTATTTTCCATACCTCAAACACAGGGATACATCCCATCAGTCTTACCTTATAGACAATATCAATGTGAGAATAAAGTGAATAAGTGCAATGTTAAGCATTTAGAATACCGGACACAAAGTACAAGTTCAATGGATATCTACTGGCAGTACTACTTTCCAGGCTACTCTATAGGAACAACCTGAAGATTACTAAGAGTACAGACAGGAAGGATGCTTTGAAAGTATAATCAGTCAACCAACCAAGGTCTGACTGTTATTCTTTGGTGACAATCTCAAAACCAGGAAAACAAGTCATAGACACTCTCAGAATAGCAGGGGTCCTTGGTGTAAGAACATAACTCACGGGTCAACCTTCTAACTCAGTGGTTCTCAACTGGGGAAACCTGGGATGAGAGCACTTCCCAAACCATGAAGACACTGTCTGGGAACATTTTGGTTGTCAAGACAGGGGTAGAGGGTTCTACTGGCACCTAGTGGGTAGAAGCCAGGGATGCTGCTAAACGTCCGATCATGCACAGGACAGCCCCCAACAGCAAAGAATTATCAGTAGTGCCACGACTGAAAAACCCTAGACAGATGAAAGACTCTTGAGTCCTGTCATCAGTAAGATGTGTTTTTCCAAGGGTGGTGATGTCATTACATGGAACCATCCACACTCTACACCATGACTACCAGGCCTCCATTTCCAAAATGGTCAGTCAAGGATAGGGGTATAATCAGTAACTGTCCCCAAAATTGTCCACCAGGAAAAGGAAGAATTGACCAGGATTCCAGAATTGTCACAAACTCTGGAATGGAGGCCCAGCTAAGTGACCTGGGACGAGCCACTCAGAGCATGTTTTCCTGCCTCCCTAGGGGGGTCACAGTATCCAGTATCACCTGCAGGGGATGAGAGCACTTCTCAAGCCATGAAGACATGGGATTAGGAAGTGAACAGGTGATCCTGGCCTCAGGAACTGAACTAAGTCATGAGCTCAAGCATATCCCCACCAGGGATGCCAGACTTCTCACCCACTCCACCAGAGAGCCTGGTGAGGAGTGAGCTCCCACACCCGTGAGAAGGATACTTGCTATTTACCTGCCCAGTAGGACTTATTAGAACACCTTTCCTCTGGGGAACTATGCCTCATCCTCGCCCCATCCCGTATGGTTCAAGTAGGGCTGTCCCATCCCCCAGGTCCATAAAGTGAACATATGACCGAGTCTTGTCCAACCAGAGTCTCAATGACTGGTTTGCAGACGGGTACGTGACCAATTCCAGCCAATGGGGATCATGCCCAGAACTTCTGCTGGTGTGGCCGAGCCAGTAGGAAGAAAGGCTGGAGGATAAAAGCCTGGCACTGTTGGTGGCCATCTCAGTGACCATCTCAGCCAAAGTAAAGCCAACCTAGAGGAAGGCAGAATTTAGAGGAAAAAAACAGATTCCTAAAAACACCCTTTGACCCCTGGATCCAGTGATGCCTGAAGCCACTCCTGGTTTTTTCCATTAAAATTTCCATTCTCTGCTCAAGCCGGGCCAGTTTTGAGTTGGGATTCAGGGGAGCCTTTGAGTTGCAGCCAGCCTACCTCTGGAGCGTGTGCTTCAGGTCCTTCAGTCGTGTCTTCTGCTTGCTGATGGAGCTGCTGCACGAAGTCTGGAGTGCGGTCAGCTCCTCCAGCTTCTGCCTGTAGATCCTGTGAATATCCTAAGGGACGGAGCAGCCCAGGTAGCATGTGCAGGAGGACATAATGGGGTCATTTTTCAGTTTGCTTGTGTCTGGGGATGTGACTACAGCAATCACAGTTTCACAGTTAAGATGATACAACTATGGATACCAAGGGAGAAAGGGGTGGGGTGGGAGGAACTGGGAGACTGGGATAGACACTTACACATTATTGATACTACGTATAAAATAGACAACTGATGGGAACATACTGTAGAGCACAGGGAACTCTACCTAATGCACTGTGGTAACCTAAATGGGAGGGAAGTCCAAAAGGGAGGGAATATCTGTATGTGTATGGCTGATTCATTTTGTTGGGCAGTGCAGGCTAATGCAACATTGTAAACCCACCATACTCCAATAAAATTAATTTTTAAAAAAGAGAGAGATGTGGCTATCAAAGATGTGGCTTATAAAATTGGGACTGGGTTTGGGGAAGGCAGCACAGCACAGCACAGCATTTCTGTAATAAGGAACTACTGTTTTTTTCCTGTGCAGGTTCCATCCTTCCTGATGGGAACAGCAACCAAAATGCCTTTGAGAGGTCAGCCACCTCTTGTCAAGTTTTTTTTTTTTTTTTCTTGTCAAGTTTTAATCCAGATGGTTTGAGTAGAGCTAACAGTTCCCATGCCAAGAGTGGTCATGTGATCCAGGCCTGGCCAATCAGTATCCTCCAATCCCCTGGCAACTGATTGGTTCAGAGGTGGATACATGACTCAAACTGAGCCAATGAGAGTCAGCCCTGGGACTTTTACCTAGAAGTATTGGTTTAGTGATGCCTTCTTTCTCCTGGGTTTGCTAATCTGGTAGAAGGTACACCTGGGGCTGCTGAGTGGAGAGAGCCTGCCTAAGAATGAAGCCAAATGGAAAACAGAATTGAGACATGGTAAGAGACAGCATTCTCATAGCACCATTTCAGCCCCTGGATCTAACCGAGTCTGAATGTAATGCTACCTGATACTCTTAGTTACATGAATTAATAAATTTCTTTCCAGTTAGTCCAGTTTGAGTTGGGTTTTTGATCCTGGCAATGAAGAGAGCTCTTGCTAAGTCAACTAAGAAAAGGACACACCTCTTCCCTTAAAGCCAACCCTCCCTACCCCAGGCACAGTCACTCCAATACGCTCAACATCTCATTCCTGGAAATAACCATTCAGGGCCATAAGGCCAGAGGAAATACAAGAGACTTCACCCCAATGCAGGGAGAATGGAACACAGTAATTTCTCGACATTGCTGCCACAGCACACTTCCCCCCAAATAATGCCATATGCAGGGAAACGACCAGTTTCTTCTAGAGTTTGATAATCTAAGACAAATACCAACAATTTGGAGAAAACAATATGGGGGAATGGGGACCATAAAATTAAAAACAATAATGCAATGAACATATTTAAAGTGGCTGTTTGCTTGGGTGGTGGAGAATTGTATTAGCAGAGAGACAGAGAAAAAGAGGATGGTCAGACAGGGAGGCCACAGCCTAAACTCTCATGTCTGTCAAGCAGGTTCCTAGATATGAAGGTTAAACCAGAAAATAAGGCAAAAGTGAAGGCCCAGAAGTGAACAGATAGCAATTCGGAGCCACATGGAAGAACGCTGTGAGCGAGACCCCCTTGGCCCCCAGAAGAGAGGGCTCAGTCCCCTGGACTTATACAGTTTCCTCACTCCTTCCCGGGCCCCAAGAGAGGAAAACTGTGTCTCTTTTTTAATTTAACTTTTAATTTTTAAATAATCTCAAACTTCCAGGAAATTCCCTGGCAGTCCAGTGGTTAGCATACGGTGCTTCCACTTCAGGGGGCCTGGGTTCGATCCCTGATCAGAGAACTAAGATTCCACAAGCTGCGCGACGTGGCCAAAAAATTTAAAATAAAATAAATAATCTCAAACTTCCAAAAGTATTGTAAGAGTACAAAGAACTCCCCTATACCTTTCACCCAGATTCACCAACTGTTAGCATTATGACATATTTGCTTTATTCCCATGTGTGTGTGCGTTTATGTGTGTTGGGTGTATTCTTTTTCTATATCAGGCGACAGTAAACTACAGCCCACGGGCCAAATCTGGCCCCCTGATTTTGTATGGGCAGGAAGCTAGAAATAATTTTTGCCTGGTTGGAAAAGATCAAAAGAAGAATACTTCCTGACACGTGAAAAGTACATGAAATTGAAACTTCGGTATCCATAAATAAACTTCACTGGAGCACGGTCCTGCCCATTCATTTATATATTGTCTGTGACATCACAGCAGCAGAGCAAGAGAAGTGTGACAGAGACCACATGGCCCGCAAAGCCCAGAATCCTCACTACTTGACCTTCTTGCCAAAAGAGTTTGTCTACTCCTGTTCTAAACCATTTGGGAGTTAGTTGCAGACAACAGGCTTCTTTACTCCTAAATACTTTAGTGCATATTTCCTAAGGACATGACATTCTCTTATACATTCAGTTATCAAATACAGAAAATATAACTTTGATACAATACAATACTATCACCTCCAATACCATCCAAATTCAAATACAAATTTGGATGCTAACTATCTCTTGAAGGCAATTTCCCCCCAGACCTGGACCCGATTCAGTTTGATGCCCTATATTACTATTCATATCACTTTGGTCTCCTGTAGTCTAGACCAGCTTCTCAACTTCCGTCTTTTGTGACATCGGCATTTTTAAAGAGTTCGGTCCAGTTGTTCTGGAGAATGTCCCTCCACCTTGGTTTGTCTGATATTTCCTCATGATTGAATTTTAGTTATGCACCTGGGACAGAAATGCCAGTAAAGTGACGCTGGGCCCTCAGTGTCTCCCATCAGGAGGGACGTGGTGTCTGTGATGTTAACTTTGATTGCTTGGGAGAGGTGGTGTCCACCTGTCTTCTCCACTGTACAGTGACCAACTTTCTACCTGTAATTAATAAGTAATCTGTACAGAGAGAGGCTTCAGTGCCAAAACATTCCTCAATGTTCAACCAATATCTGCTGGTAACAAAGGAAACCTCCAGAACTGGACGAGGAGGATGGGGGCAGAGAGACCCCCCAACTAAGCAGCCTTTGAGAATGTGGGGTCTTTGGACTGAGAGTCCCCAGCAATGCCAGCTGGGCCATGCCACCTCCTGGCACTCTTTGGTGTTGGGTCCCACCACAGCACGAGAAGACCAAGACTGAAACATCGGCAGCCCGATACTTACCAGGCCTTCAGTTTAAATTAATATTTAATTTCACAAGTAAACATGAAGACATCATCCTCGTTAAAAATTAAAACACTGCAGCTATGGCTAGAGTCGGCTTTGAATATACCCCTATCCTGTCTTCTCCCACTTCTCCAGAAGTAACCACTGTTACCAGTTTCTTCTAGATCTTTTTCTACGTATTCTTCCAGACTGTATGTATCTATGTATTTCTATATTCCACATAGACCTATTTCTATATACACACACTTAACTATGTATACATATATATGAAAAATACACACTGTTGCAAAAACTAATTGCCCCTAATACTTATTCTCCTTTGCATCCTTTTAATAACAGGACCCTACTGAGTGGTAGCCAGGCATGTGGCTGTCCAGCTACAGACATTTCCCAGCCTCCCTTGCAGCTAGGTGTAGCAATATGACCAAGAGTTAGCCACTGGGTTGCAAGCAGAAGTGATGTAAGTTCTGAACCACATTTTTTTTTTAACCATTACACCCTGCCATTTCTAGCTATTCAGTTTTCACATGTCAAGCCAACATTTTCTGCCAAGAATAACTGAACCACATTTTTATAAGGAACGGCTTGCCCTCTACTCTCTCTTTCCCTGGCTGGCATATGGCAACAATGGATCCAGTTACCTTGAAACCAGAGATGGAAGCCACATAATACAAATGACAAAGCCCACTGTGCCCTCCTCAGCCAAACGAACCTGGATCCCGGGTGACCTCCTGTGACAGGGCTTCCCACCTGTGACTGTTTTACAACAAGACCACCAAGCCTTTAGCACTCCTCACATAGAGAAGTGGGTTCTCTGTTCCCTCTCATTAAAAGTAGGCTTATGGCTGATTTGACCAATAAAATATGTCGAAATTACCCAAAAAGCAAACAATCTGATTAAAAAATGGGCAGAAGATCGGAATAGACATTTTTCCAAAGAAGCCATACAGATAGCCAACAGGCACATGAAAAGATGCTCAACACTGCTAATCATCAAATAAATGCAAATCAAAACCACAGGGAGATATCACCTCACACCTGTCAGAATGGCTGTCATCAAAAAAGACCACAATTAACAAATGTTGGCGAGGATGTGGAGAAAAGAGAACCCCTGTGCACTGTTGGTGGGAATGTAAATTGGTGCAGCCACTGTGGAAACAGTATGGAGGTTCCTCAAAAAACTAAAAATAGAACTACCACATGATCCAGCAATTCCACTCCTGGGTATATATCTGAAGAAAATGAAAACACTAATTAAAAAAGATATAGGCACAGCAGCATTATTTACAATAACCAAGATATGGAGGCAACCTAAATGTCCGTCAACAGACAAATGGATAAAGATGTGGTATATATATATATACAGTGGAATACTACTCAGCCATAACAAAGAATGAAATTTTGCCATTTTCAACAACATGGATGGACTTGGAGGGTATTATGCTTAGTGAAATAAGTGGGACACAGAAAGACAAACACGGTATGATATCATTTATATGTGGAATCTTAAAAAAATAAAACTAGTGAATATAACAAGAACAGACTCACAGATACAGAGAACACACTAGTGGTTACCAGTGGGAAGAGAGAAGGGGGAGACGGGCATGATAAGAGTAGGGGATTAAGAGGTACAAACTGCTATGCATAAAATAAATAAGTTACAAGGATATATTCTAGTAGAGAATGGACTTGAGGACACGGGGAGGGGAAAGGGTAAGCTGGGACGAAGTGAGAGAGTGGCACGGACTTATATGTACTACCAAATGTAAAATAGATAGCTAGTGGGAAGCAGCTGCATAACACAGGGAGATCAGCTCGGTGCTTTGTGACCACCTAGAAGGGTGGGATAGGGAGGGTGGGAGGGAGATGCAAGAGGGAGGAGATATGGGGATATATGTATATGTATAGGTGATTCACTTTGTTATAAAGCAGAAACTGACACACCACTGTAAAGCAATTATACTCCAATAGAGATGTTAAAAAAAAAGGATATACTGTACAACAGAGGGAATACAGCCAACATTTTATCATAAGCATAAGTGAAATATAACCTTTAAAAATTGTGAACCACTAGGCACTTTCCTGGTGGCTCAGTGGTTAAGAACCCGCCTGCCACAAAAACAGAAATATACATCAATGGAACAGGAGAGAAAGCCCAGAGATAAACCCACACACATATGGTCACCTTATCTTTGATAAAGGAGGCAAGAATATACACTGGAGAAAAGACAGCCTCTTCAATAAGTGGTGCTGGGAAAGCTGGAGAGCTCCATGTAAAAGAATGAAATTAGAACATTCCCTAACACCATACACAAAAATAAACTCAAAATAGATTAAAGACCTAAATGTAAGGCCAGACACTATAAAACTCTTAGAGGAAAACATAGGCAGAACACTCTATGACATAAATCACAGCAAGATCCTTTTTGACCCACCTCCTAGAGAAATGGAAATAAAAACAAAAATAAACAAATGGGACCTAATGAAACTTAAAAGCTTTTGCACAGCAAAGGAAACCATAAGCAAGACAAAAGGACAACCCTCAGAATGGGAGAAAATATTTGCAAATGAAGCAACTGACAAAGGATTAATCTCCAAAATATACAAGCAGCTCACGCAGCTCAATATCAAAAAAACGAACCGCCCAATCCAAAAATGGGCAGAAGACCTAAATAGACATTTCTCCAAAGAAGACATATAGATTGCCAACAAACACATAAAAGGATGCTCAATATCACTAATCATTAGAGAAATGCAAATCAAAACTACAGTGAGGTATCACCTCACACCAGTCAGAATGGCCATCATCAAAAAATCTACAAACAACAAATGCTGGAGAGGGTGTAGAGAAAAGGGAACCCTCTTACACTGCTGGTGGGAATGTATATTGATACAGCCACTATGGAGAACAGTATGGAGGTGCCTTAAAAAACTAAAAATAGAACTACCATATATGACCCAGCAATCCCGCTACTGTGCATACACCCTGAGAAAACCATAATTCAAAAAGAGTCATGTACCACAATGTTCATTGCAGCTCTATTTACAATAGCCAGGACATGGAAGCAACCTAAGTGTCCATCAACAGATAAATGGATAAAGAAGATGTGGCATATATATACAATTGAATATTACTCAGCCATAAAAAGAAACGAAATTGAGTTATTTGTAGTGAGGTGGATGGATCTAGAGTCTGACATACAGAGTGAAGTAAGTCAGAAAGAGAAAAACAAATACCATACGCTAACACATATATATGGAATCTAAAAAAAAAAAAAAGATTCTGAAGAACCTAGGGGCCGGACAGGAATAAAGACGCAGACGTAGAGAATGGACTTGAGGACGCGGGGAGGGGGAAGGGTAAGCTGGGACGAAGTGAGAGAGTGGCTTGGACATATATACACTACCAAATGTAAAACAGATAGCTAGTGGGAAGCAGCCACATAGCACAGGGAGATCAGCTCGGTGCTTTGTGACCACCTAGAGGGGTGGCATAAGGAGGGTGGGAGGGAGACGCAAGAGGGAGGGGATATGGGAATATATGTATGCATATCGCTGATTCACATTGTTTTACAGCAGAAACTAACACAACAATGTAAAGCAATTATCCTCCAATAAAGATGTTAAAAAAAAAAAAAGGAATCCACCTGCCAATGCAGGGGACACAGGTTTGAGCCCTGGTCCAGGAAGATCCCACATGCCGCGGAACAACTAAGCCTGTGCACCACAACTATTGAGCCTGCGCGCTAGAGCCCGTGAGCTACAACTACTGAAGCCCACGTGCCTGGAGCCCGTGCTCCACCAAAAGAGAAGTCACCGCAATGAGAAGCCCACGCACCACAACAAATAGTACCCACCGCTCACCGCAACTAGAGAAAGCCTGTGCACAGCAATGAAGACCCAACGTAACCAAATAAATAAATAAATAAATTTATTTTAAAGAAAGTTGTGAACCACTATATTGTACACCTGAAACATATAGTACTGTTAAGTCAACTATACCTCAATTTTTTTTAAATGGCAGAAGTGACACTATACAATTTCTGAGAAAAAGTCACGGAAGGCCACGTAGCTTCTGCCTTATTTGCTGGAACACAAGCTCTTGGAACAAAATGTTCAACTACCCTGGGGCCACCATGCTGCATGGAAACCCTAACCACATAGAGAAGTCACATGGAGGCAGTCTGATCAATAGCCCCAACTAAGACAAACCTTGTTATTCCAGCTCAGGTCCCAGACATGAGGGTCAAGAAACCTCCAGATGATTCCAGCCCCAGCCATGTGAGTTACTCCCAGCCATTCACGTCTTCCCAGCTAAGGCCGCTGACCTCATGGAGCACCGTCAAGCCATCCCCACCATGCCCTGCCTAAACTCCTGACCCACAGACTCTGTGAGCAAAATGCAATAACTGTTGCTTTATGCAGCAACAGATAACTGGAACACCACTCACCCTGGACCACATCCCACTCTGAACTGTTATGCAAGAAAGAAAGAAGCTACCTCATTTAAACCCTTTTATTAGGATACCTCTTTGCTACAGCAGCATAGCTTATACCCTAAAGCACATACTTCTGATTTTTTAAAATATATTAACAGTATCAGAATATAGATATGATTTCACAACTTTCTTTTCTCACTCAACAATATGTCTTATAGATCTACCCACATAAGAATATATAGATGTATTTCATTTTTTTTAGACCTGTGCAGTACTTCATGCTGTGGACATACAACAGTTTATTTAGCCATTTTCCTATCACTGGGTGTTTAGGTTGTTTCCAGTCTCTGACTATAACCGACAATGCAGCACTGAATAATATCCTTGCACTGTCTCTCTGGGGAAATGTGCAAGTGTCTCTGGGGAAGAGAAGTGGAATTGCTGGGTCACAGGGTACAGGCTTGATTTTAGTTTTAACAGATCTTGGCAAATTGCCTGCAAAGTGACTGTGACAATTTACACTCCCACCCACAGCATATGACAGCTGTCCTCCACACCTCACCAAGCAACACTCACTGCTATCCCCACTGACTTTTTTTTTTTTGGCCACCCTGCACGGCCTACGGGATCCTAGTTCCCTGACCAGGGACCGAACCTGTGCCCTCTGCAGTGAGAGCACAGAGTCCCAACCACTGCACTGCCAGGGAATTCCCCCCACTGACTTTCTTAAGGGCACTTTTCCGATGCTTCACTGGTGATATTTTCTGCCCAATCCTAAGGCATCAGACTGAGTAGGGATAGGAAGTCCATGGCCCTTCCCATAATTTTGTCCCTTGGCACATACAATCATTCCTGATCCCTAAGAGTTCTCCGTCTCTCTCTCTGCCATTGGCTAGAACCACTTCCCAAGGGAGATCTGATACTGGAGACCACACGTCCAGTCCACCCTGCCCTCGGCTCCAGGCTCAGGATTTGCCAGTCTTGAGGACAAGGTGGGGTCTGCGGGGCTGGAAACAAGGCCCTTAGTGTGACACGCTCTCCATTCCCAGGGCACTCCTTGCCCACGCCCAGTCTCTGCTGATTCTACCTCATGCCAGTCCCACAAGCAGCAGGAAAGATTATCAACTCACTTCTTGGATTCTAAATTTTTTCCAGACCTGCTGTCTCTCAGTCTTTTTTCAACTGTGGCAAAAATATATAACATAAAATTTACCATGTTAATCATTAAATTTAAAAAACTTTTCTACTTGTAACAAAATACACATAAAATTTACCATCTTAACCATTTTATGTGTACAACTCAGTGGCATCTAATATGTTCACATCACTGAGTAACCATTACCACCATCCATCTCCAGAACTTTTTCATCATTGCAACTGAAACTCCAAACCTGTCACAGAATAATTCAATTTCCTGTTCCCCCCCCCCAGCCCCTGGCAACCACCACTCTACTTTCTAGTTCTATGAATTTGACTCCTCTAGGTATAAGTTGAATCATACAGTATTTATAATTTTTGTGCCTGACTTATTTAGACATATCATCATGGCTTCAAGGTCCATCCAAATTGCAGCATGTAGCAGAATTTCCTTCCTTTCTAAGGCTGAACAATATCCTGCAGTATGTATATACCACATTTTATCCACTCATCTGTTGATGAACACCTGGGTTGCTTCCATCTTTTGGATATTGTGAATAGTGTTACTATGAACATGGGTGGATAAATATTTGTTCGAGTCCCTCCTTTTAATTCTTTTGAGTATATAATCAGAAGTAGAATTTCTGGATCATAAGGTAATCCACGTTTAACTTTTTCAAGGAACTGCCATACCGTTTTCCAGAGAGGCTGTACCATTTTACAACAGCTGTCTCTTTTTTTTTTTTTTGGCTGCGTTGGGTCTTCATTGCTGCGCGCAGGCTTCCTCTAGTTGTGGCGAGCGGAGGCTACTCTTCGCTGCGGTGTGCGGGCTTCTCATTGTGCAGCACGGGCTCTAGGCACGCGGGCTTCAGTACTTGTGGCACTTGGGCTCCGCAGTTGTGGCTTGCAGGCTCTAGAGCGCAGGCTCACTAGTCGTGGCGCATGGGCTTAGTTGCTCCACGGCATGTGGGATCTTCCCGGAACAGGGCTGGAACCCATGTCCCCTGCATTGGCAGGTGGATTCTTAACCGCTGCGCCACCAGGGAAGTCCCCACAGACCCTCAGTTGGACTTGTGCTTTGAGATGTTTTTTTCCAGGAACAGGAGGATGAGCCACACTGAGGCAATCCAATCCTGCCTTTCATCCAGCCAGCCCTGTGTCCTTGAATGCAACTAGTCGCCAGATGGAAGCTTTCTGTTGTTTTTGCCAGCTCAGCAGCTGTTCCCTTTCTGGTTAATGTCCCTATGGTTTCTTTGGAGATCCATCCCTCCCCAACACTCAGTCCATGAGATCTGGCTAGGAGCAGGTTTACCCCAGGTTCCAGGGCAAATGACCCAGGCCTGGCCAATCAGAATATCAGCCTCCTGACCAGGCTGGCTGACTCAGGGACGAGCATTCAAAACCAATGAACCTCAGTGGTGGGGTTTTATCAGAACTGTTGGAAAAAAAACCAAACCTCTTTTTCCCCTAGTTCTCAAGGTAGCAGGAGCTACCCCTGCTACCTTAGCAGAGCTAATGGGGCTGCCTTGCCTGGGAATGAACCCAACTGAGAGGAAAACAGGATGGAGAGGCAAACAAAGGCTGAGCCCTGACGGTTTCATTTAAGCCCCTGGATCGGCTTATATCTGAAGGCGGTACACCTTTGACTTCCCTATTAATGTAAGCAAACAAATGCCATTTTATTCTGTTTGGCTTTTTAAGAGGCAAGTGTCAGAATCTAGATTAACATGCCAAAGAACAGAGCTTTCCATCTGGGCAAAGTTAACCACACCAGGTAAGAAGAGAAGCCATAAATCTTGGACTCTTTATTACCAAGCTCTTGCCCTGGTCACTGTCATTTATTTTTATTTTTATTTTTTGCGGTACGCGGGCCTCTCACTGTTGTGGCCTCTCCCGTTGCGGAGCACAGGCTCCGGACGCGCAGGCTCAGCGGCCATGGCTCACGGGCCCAGCCGCTCCGTGGCATGTGGGATCTTCCCGGACCGGGGCACGAACCCATGTCCCCTGCATCGGCAGGCGGACTCCCAACCACTGCACCACCAGGGAAGCCCCTAAACCATCATTTTTTAACAACTTTATTGAAGTATAATTTACATGTCATAACATTCTCATTTTAAGTGTACAATTCAGTGATTTTTATACATTTATCAAGTTATGCAACTATCACCACATCCAGTTTTAAAACATTCCATTATCCAGTAAGATCTCCAGTGTCTATGAGCACTCGCTCCCCACTCTTCCCTCCTCCCAGCTCCTGGCAACCACTAATCCACCTTCTGTCCCTATAGATGTCTTTTCTGGATACTTCATATAAATGGAATCATACAATATGTGGCTTTGCGTCTGGCTTCTTTCATGTAGCATACTGTTTTTGAGGTGTATTTATGTTGTAGTATGTATCAATTTTTATTACTACTCAGCACTTATATCACATTTTGTTCATTCATCTACCAGCTGTTAGACATTTGGGTTATTTCCACTTTTTGGGTACTATGAATAATGCTGCCATGAACATTCATGTACAAGTCTTTGTGTAGATACCTATTTTCCTTTCTCTTGGATAGATACCTAGGAATGGAATTGTTGGGTCATATGGTAAGTATATGTTTAACTTTCAAAGAAAATGCCAGAATGCCAAACCACTATTTTTATTTCTAAACTAGGCAGCAGTGTATTGGAGCAAGGGAGACACTCACTGAAAACTGGGAGTTGGGTCTCTGCACACAGTGCAAGGAGTACCAGCTTATTAAACGTGACTGACTCCCACTTCAAGTTGCTACCTCCAAAAATAACCCAGAGTGCTGGGGGCACCAAAGCAGACAAGCAGCTATGGAAGAAAGGACTCTACTCTGCTGCCCGAAGCAAGTCCCAACCCCCCAACTATCTAGTTCAAGACCAAGCAAAGAAAACAGACACACTTAAGGAACCTCCATACTGTTCTCCGTAGTGGCTGTATCAATTTACCTTCCCACCAACAGTGCAGGAGGGTTCCCTTTCCAGCACACCCTCTCCAGCATTTATTGTTTCTAGATTTTTTGATAATGGCCATTCTGACCGGCGTGAGGTGATACCTCACTGTAGTTTTGATTTGCATTTCTCTTAAAAAACTAAAAATAGAACTATCATATGACCCAGCAATCCCATTATTGGGCATATACCCTGAGAAAACCATAATTCAAAAAGAGTCATGTGCGCTGATGCAGGGGACACGGATTTGTGCCCCGGTCCGGGAAGATCCCACATGCCACGGAGCGGCTGGGCCCGTGAGCCATGGCCGCTGAGCCTGCGCGTCCGGAGCCTGTGCTCCGCAACGGGAGAGGCCACAACAGTAAGAGGCCCATGTACCGCAAAAAAAAAAAAAAAAAAAAAGAGTCATGTGCCACAATATTCACTGAAGCTCTATTTACAATAGCCAGGACATGGAAGCAACCTAAGTGTCCACCGACAGATGAATGGATAAAGAAGATGTGGCACATATATACAACGGAATATTACTAGCCATAAAAAGAAACAAAATTGAGTTATTTGTAGTGAGGTGGATGGATATAAAGTCTGTCATACAGAGTGAAGTCAGAAAGAGAAAAACAAATACCATATGCTAACACATATATATGGAATCTAAAAAAAAAAAAAGGTTCTGAAGAAACTAAAGGCAGGACAGGAATAAAAACGCAGATATAGAGAATGGACTTGAGGACACAGGGAGGGGGATGGGTAAGCTGGGACGAAGTGAGAGAGTAGCATGGACATATATACACTACCAAATGCAAAACAGATAGCTAGTGGGAAGCAGCTGCATATCACAGGGAGATCAGCTCAGTGCTTCGCGATGACCTAGAGGGGTGGAATAGGGAGGATGGGAGGGAGGTTCAAGAAGGAGGGGATATGGGGATATATGTATGCATATGGCTGATTCACTTTGTCATACAAGAGAAGCTAACACAGTATTGTGAAGCAATTATACTCTAATAAAGATCTATTTTAAAAAAAAGAGACGCACTTGATAAAATATCTAAAGATGGAGCTTTGGAGGCAGGAGGAAAGAGTATAGTTATAAGGTAAATATTGTCAGCAAAGAATCAAATGCTGGACTTCCCTGGTGGCGCAGTGGTTAAGAATCTTCCTGCCAATGCAGGGGACATGGTTTTGAGCCCTGGCCTGGGAAGATGCCACGTGCTGCAGAGCAACTAAGCCCGTGCGCCACAACTACTAAGCCTGCGCTCTAGAGCCCTCGAGCCACAACTACTGAGCCCACGTGCCACAACTACGTAAGTCCACACACCTAGAGGCCCTGCTCTGCAACAAAGGGAAGTCCATGCACCACAATAAAGAGTAGCTCCCGCTCGCTGCAACTAGAGAAAGCCTGCACACAGCAACAAAGAACCAATGCAGCCAAAAATAAATTAATTAAAAAAAATTAATTAAAAAAAAAAATTTCTCGGGCTTCCCTGGTGGCGCAGTGGTTGGGAGTCCGCCTGCCGGTGCAGGGGACGTGGGTTCAGGTCCTGGTCCAGGAAGATCCCACATGCCACAGGGCAACTAAACCTGTGCACCACAACTACTAAGCCTGTGCTCTAGATCCCGCGAGCCACAACTACTGAGCCTGTGCGCCTAGAGCCCGTGCTCCACAGGAGAAGTCACCGCAGTGAGAGGCCCGTGTACTGCAACGGAGAGTGGCCCCCGCTCTCCGCAACTAGAGAAAGCCACATACAGCAACGAAGAACCAAAGTAGCCAAAAATAAATAAATAAATAAATAAAAATTTCTCTTTCTCCGAGAGAAAACGCAAGCATCATACACTACTCAATTCTTCAGTAAATGATATTTGCATGGTCATAACCACATAAATGACTGAGACTATTTTTTAAATAAATTTATTTATTTATTTATTTTTGGCTGCATTGGGTCTTTGTTGCCGTGCACGGGCTTTCTCTAGTTGCAGCTAGCAGCGGCTACTCTTCGTTGCAGTGCGCAGGCGGTGGCTTCTCTTGTTGCAGAGCACGGGCTCTAGGCATGCGGGCTTCAGTAGTTGTGGCACGTGGGCTCAGTAGTTGTGGCTCGTGGGCTCTAGAACGCAGGTTCAGTAGTTGTGGTGCATGGGCTTAGTTGTTCTGCAGCATGTGGGATCTTCCCGGACCAGGGCTCGAACCCGTGTCCCCTGCATTGGCAGGCAGATTCTTAACCACTGTGCCACCAGGGAAGCCCGAGCCTATTTTTTTTAATAAGTCTTTTGGTACTGTTAGGTTACTTTTTGGTCTCCTGCTCATTTTATTATGAAATATTTCAGACATATTGAAAAAGATAGAAAATCATATAATAGAAAACAAATATAACATTAATACCCATATTCTCACCCTCAGTTTAAGAAATAATAGGGCACAAAGAGTTGAAAGGCCCTATGTACTCTTTCTACGTGGTATTCCCATCTGCTGCCCCCAATGAGGGGAACCTCTATGCTGGTTATGTCCACCCCCACGCCCACCCCAGATCAATTCTGTCTTTCTCTGTGCCCTGGGACTGCATCTCCCAGGCTCCCTTGCCCTGCCTCCTACCTAGCCAATGGGATGCCAGGACAGAAGACTGGAGAGCGGGAGGAGAGAGAGGCTGGGGTATTGGTTCCTCCTGCCTCCTCCCTGCTTTGCTACAGCTTTTGACCACTGCAGCTCCTGTCCTGCAGCTCCCCTTTCCCTGCAACAAGCTCTGGTGACGGCCCCTTCCCTCTGCCCCTTAGGATGAGGACTGGTTCCAGCTCCAGGGACCTCGTCTTTAAACTGCCACACCTCTGTAAATAGTCCCTTCCTTAGACTTTTTTCAGTGACACCCATTTGGAAGAGTCATTTGCTTCCTGCCAGGGCCCTGCCCAAATCTCCACTATACTGAATCTGGCCCATATCACTCCCTTGCAAGTCTTTATATTTGTACTACATAGACATGTATCAGTAAGCAAAACATAGTGCTGTTTTGAATGCTTTTAACTTTATTATACATGTCATACTATACATACCCCTTGGCAACTTTTCACACAATGTTGCTGGGTTGTTTTTTTTTTTTTTTTGAGGTTTTGGTGGGGTTTTTTTTAACATCTTTATTGGAGTATAATTGCTTTACAAGGTTGTGTTAGTTTCTGCTTTATAACAAAGTGAGTCAGCTATACATATACATATATCCCCATATCTCCTCCCAATGTTGCTTTTCTTTTTAAAATATTTATCCATGTTGATACATATAGCTCTAGTTTATTCATCTGATCTTCATACCACACTCTATGGATGTTCAGTGGAATTATCCATTCTGATGGACAGTTAGGTTTCCAGTTTTCAGCTGTTACAGAATTCTTATACATATCTCCTATTTGAGTTTTTAACTATGTGGATATGTATTATTTATAAAAATGTAGAATAGATCAGAGAGAGACAGACACTAACATTGGCTCTGTAAGCTGAGATACCCATAGCTCCTTTCCTACATGTCTGATTACCATCCTTTTATACCATGTATGGGAGACACAAACAATTGAATTTCTGCTGGAAGATTTGGAGATCTGCCACCTCTCCTGTCCTCTGAGGCCCCAAACTCTGCCCCACTGGGAAGATGAGGTTAATGAGTCCAGGTGCCAGCACAGCTGTGAAACATCTAGAGATGCCCTTTCAACACAACTTGGCTGAGTCACAACTCTTGAGTCAACGTTTATTGCAAGAACTGCCGGCAATCAAGAATTCCCTGGTGGTCCAGTGGTTAGGAGTCCACACTTAGGAGTCCGAACTCTGCAGGGGGCAAGGGTTCTATCCCTGGTCGGGGAACTAAGAAACTGCAAGCCACGCGGTGCGGCCAAAACTTTTAAAAAAAGAAAGAAAGAAAGAATTGCCAGCAATGGAATCATATGCCATTTTCAGACAGGGCCCTGGTCTAGGAACATTGCAAGTTGGTGGGCAACCCAGCAGACTGCAACAGAGCCATGGCCACCACTAAAATGTGGTCACTTACAGGTGTGGCTGGTGCTAAGTTTTCAAGAGACTGCATTTATATAGTTCTCCTTCCAAGGAATCAACATCAAATAAAGATTTCTGAATGCTGAATATACTGAACTAAGACTCAGTATGCCATGGAAACACTACCAAAGATAGCAAGTTGACTTCACCTAAACTGTATCAATTCTATACTGGGAAAGATTCTGAGTCATGCGCCAGGATCGATTAGTAATGTCTGTTATAGGAGCAGTAAGTGAGGGCATCAGCATGCATGTCAGGCATTTGGAAGACAGAATAACATAATGGTTAAGTGATTAGGCTTGAGAGTCAGACTGCCTTCATGTCCAGAGTCTGCCACTTCTTAAGTTTCCTCAGTTGTGGAAGAGCTAGGGGATGAGCTATATGTTAACAGGCATGTACTGGTTTTTGAAAATCAGTTTTACAGGTAGAATTTACATACGAATTCACCAATTTTCAGGTATACATAACGAATTTTGGCAAATACATATAGTTGTGTAACCACCACCACAATCAGGACATAAAACAAAGGTTCCCAAACTTTGTTGGTTCACCACACCCTTAGCGTCTCAGTAAACTTTTCACAGAGTCCTTAAGCCAAATAATTGAAAAGTATTTATGTCCTACCAACTTAGTAGCCTCTTGGGGAAAAAAGAATACACAGAAATTGACAAAAGTATTTTTATTTCATTCAGAAGTAACCAAAATTATTTACGGATGTGTGTGCCTGTTGGGCTCTGCACAAAATCTCAAACCTTGGGAATAGATTGGACACTGTCATCCTCATTTCTTGTTCTAAATTGATTTTCACATAGTATTTGATTTTAATCAGCCCCCAAAACCCAACTTCACAAAGATATGACATCATTAAAAAGATGTGTGGGGCTTCCCTGGTGGTGCAGTGGTTGAGAGTCCGCCTGCCGATGCAGGGGACACGGGTTCGTGCCCTGGTCCGGGAAGATCCCACGTGCCGCGGAGCGGCTAGGCCCATAAGCCATGGCCGCTGAGCCTGCGCTCCACAACGGGAGAGGCCACAACAGGTGAGAGGCCCGCATACCGAAAAAAAAAAAAAGATGTGTGAAACATTCTTTTTAATGACAGATATTGTGTTTCCCTTGAAAATTTAAATTATCCCACAGTCCCCCTGTGAGCTTGCTGCAGCTCCTTGGAGGTGCCTTAACACAGTCTGTGAGGCACAGATATAGACTGTTTCTATTACTCCTAAAAAGATACCTGTCCAGCATCCTTCTCTGTTTTTTTTTTTTTTTACTACCAGTATTTTGATTTTCCTTCATGGGACCACCCCTCCACCACTCTTATTTCACGTGGTTTGAACAGCACTTATCCCAGTCCTGGGCTCCAGGGGAGACATGTTAACCAAGACCCAGCCAATTAGTGCCACAGGGTCTGGTTAAGTAAGGGATAATCACATGACCCAAGTCGGGCCAATGAGAGTTAGCCCTGGGACTCCTGCCAGAATTACAGGAGAGAAGATGCTCTGTTTCTGAGGTTTGCTGAACTGGTAGATATCAGCCTGAGGCTGCCAATGCTCATCTTTGCCACAACATGGGAGAGACTGTTGAGAATGAAGTTGACATAGAGGAAACATACACACACTCACACACACAGACATCACTGAAGCACCTGGATCCAGCCTTGCCTGAAGCCATTTCCCACTGGACTTCCCACTACATGAGCCAATAAAACATTTTTGTTTGTTTGTTTTTTGGCTTAAAGCTGGTTCAACTGGGTTTCTGCCACTTACCACTAAGAATCCTTACTAACGCATCATGTTAAAGCACCGTACAAATGAAATGAGTCCCCACAAGTCCAAAAGCTTCCTTCGAGAGCCAAGGGTCTCAGGATACTGTTGGAGCCCACTGTGTTAGGAACCCAAAAAGTATCTGATGGATACAGCAGGCCTGGGTTCAAATTCTGGCTCCTCGAGTTTCAAGTTACTTAACATCTCGTAGCCTCACTCTCATCTGTAAAGCCAGGCTGTCGTTTAGATTAAATGGAATAATCCATGTATCATACAGTCAGCTCTTATTGTTGCTGCTATTATTGTCAGCCTTTGTTTTCTAGATAAAGAAAAGCTCAGAGAGGCGGCTTGCTAAAGGTCAGATGCTAGGCAGTGGCAGAGTTCAGGCCTGAACCTAGGAATCCTGACTCCCTGTCTGGAGTTCTTTCCACAGAACCCACTTCTAGGGAAAGAGGCCCAGAAGGCAATGCAAGATGGGAGAGAAACAAAAGAGTACCCGGGGCACAGACCTGCCTTGGGTAGTAGTTAAGAGTATACAGGCCCTGTCATGGATATAGAAAACAAACTTATGGTTACCAGGGGATGTGGGGGGAGGGATAAGTTGGGAGATTGGGACTGACATATACACACTACTATATATAAAACAGATAACTAATAAGAACCTGCTGTATAGCACAGGGAACTCTACTCAATACTCTGTAACAGCCTATATGGGAGAGGAATCTAAAAAAAAAAAAAAAAAAGAGTGGATATACGTATATGTATAACTGATTCACTTTGCTGTACATCTGAAACTAACACAACACTGTAAATCAGCTGTACTCTAATAAAAATTAAAAAAAAAAAAGAGTATAGACTCTGATGTTCAATGCCTGGGTTTGAATCCTGAATCCAGTACTCATAAGCCGTGTGATTTGGGGTACATTTTTCACTCTGCAAGATGGGTATAACAGGATCTATTTCACAGGGTTTTTTTTTTTCAAGGGTTTTAATAAAATAATACTTATCTTCCTACTTCCACCCCGTCCGCCTCATGTCTATTCTATACACAGCAGCCAGAGGGATGCCCGTTTCATTGGTAACAAAAGCCAAAAATCTTACAATGGCCTACCCTGCATTTCTGTGAGGTCAGGGTTAGGGAGAGGCTTCTTCGGGCCACCTCCTTCCTGGGTGGAGAGGGACGAGGTTTCCAGAGATGCAAGACAGGAAATGCACATTAAATCACCTGCCACCACATCTGTAAGTGACCTTCTGTGGTCACACCACAGGCCACAGGGCCAAACACGCACTGGTCTCAGACTAATGCTCAATTCACCGGCATGGCCGAAACCGCAACCAGGCAAAACCAAAGTCCTCACGGTGACTCGACCTTGCCCCCGAGTCCAGAGAGGCCCTGGCAGATGCAAATCACAGGCAAAAGAAAACAGATCCTTTCCTCTAGAAAGTCCCAGAGATTATGACTTTTTTAGGGGTGGGGAGGAATTCCAAAGACCTTTCAAATCCTCTAGGATCTGAAATTAGATTTCCTCTTTCCTCCCTTCACTGGAAAAAGGGAAGAAGAGGTAAAACACAAAGATATTATACATCATCCCAAGAAAGACAGAATCAGAGAGATATGAACATGAAACCCACAAATCCCAGATTCTGAGGCAGATATAGGCAAATTAAGATAGGCCGGGATTTTCTGGTGAAAAAAAAAGACCCTTCCTATTGGTAACCTTGCCCACCTGCCTACCTGTTGTGACCTCCCTGTTCCCCAACAAATGTCTCATATCTGAAAGTCCACCCAACACATACATAATGACAATATATACCCTACTTATTTATATGCGTATTTCCAGAGACGTTCATCTCAGGAGTTCAGAGCTCTTACATTTATTATGGGGGTTGGGGGGAAGGGTGAGAAGTCAGACCTAGTCCAGTCCAGTTCCCCCACTGCCGAAGACGTGAGCAGGGGACATCACGGTTTCCACCTGGTCAGCCCTTCTACAGCCCTTGCTGTGCACCAGGGGACAAAATCCAGGGTTAATTCCCAATTCCTCTCTGTCCCTCACACACCTGAGTCCCAGAGACACCAAGTAAGAACATAACAACAAGTCAAAAGTCTCCTTTATCTAATTGGTGTTAAGTGCATTAATTGCATAGCTCTGAAGCACTTCCCACCCTAATACCCTCCATGGCTCCACAGCTGCACATGACCTGAGAGCCCAGCAGGACAAAGCGTTAAGAAATAGCTGAGTCTTCTCGATGGCAGTGGAGCCTGAAGGGTCCCCTGGGAACTGAGTGGGCCCTAAGCCCTGGGCCTGAAGGAAAGGGCACGAACCCACACATGCTGGACAGGCCAAGAAAAAGTACCCTTCTGGTTCTGGTACCTTACTCTGTGCTCATGCCTGAAAAAGCACCCGCCTTCCTGCTCAGTCTCTCCAGCAACCCTCTCTCTATTCATCTGGACCTACGACATCATATCTAGAAAGACCCATCACAGACACCCTTGCCAATCTCCCCTCCCCTCCTCTGGACACAGTAAGAGGCCAACCAAACTGCAGACAAGAGCTACATGGACAGAGAAAATGTCACTGCTCCAGCTGAGGAAAGGAAGGAGCGGGCTGGGGTGTTCCATGTGATTTAAGGCAAACAGAGCCCAACTCTGGAGAAAAGAGACACAATCCGGTAGCTGCGGAGGGAACAGCCTCATCTCCAAAAATGGTCCAGGCATCCCTCTTGGCCAACCCTAAGGTTTCCTGAGGCGTCTTTAGTCACCAAGGTAGATAGCTGAGGCCTCTGCGAACCTCCTATCAGAAACAACTTCTCCTGCCAGGCCCGCGCAGCGGCAATACCATTCTCTCAAGGGGCCTCTTACACCCGCCCTCACCCCACCCAGTGTAAGGCTCTGGGCCAAATGGGTGAGGGCTGGGAGCAGCCTCTATCACTAAAGGAGGCAGCCCAGCTGTCACAAGTGACAGATGTCATCCACAACGCCAAACTCAGCCTGCAGCAGCGTCGGAGAGGCGGGCACAGACACAGGAGCCCCAAAGACTGAGAACAGGGGTCTCTAACCCCTAAGCAAAGTCTACGGGTTCAAGGTGAATGGCTCCCAAGCACATCTCTCAAAATGGAGCTGCAGAGGAGAGGGCTGGCCCGCCAGAGTAAAGGACGAGTGGAGCTGCCGAAAGCTGGAGGGCGGCGGTGGGGTCAGGGGAGACCCCTGAGGAGGTGGGCGCTGGGCTTTCTCTTTGAGTCCCCAAACATACCTGTCCCCTCCGGCCTCCCCCACATGGACACGCCTGGAACTTCCCCTCAGAGGCCATAGACCAACTTTCTGCAGCGAAGGAGGTGCGCGGAGCAAAGAGCCGGCGCGAGGGCGGGGGAAATGGGGAGCTTCGACTCGGCGCCCAAAGGGGATGAATAACTGAAATACTGGGAGATGGGAGGGGGCTGGCTCACGCGGACCACCAGCCCCCAGGGCCTAGCCAGGGGCAACCTCTGGGCCCTAATGGTTCCCACCGCTCGGGCTGGGCAAGCAGGAAGCGGAATACCCTGCACATCAGGTAGCAGAGTTTCAGGACTAGGTGGCCCGGTCCTACCTGCAGTTCCTGAAATTCTCCCTCCAGCTCGTGCCACTCGCGCTCGCAACGCTCCAGCTGGCCGGCCATGGTGCAGTGGTGCGAGGCGGAGGCGGTTGCTCCTGCAGCGTGGCGCGGCCGGCCACCAGCACCCCACGCCTGTCCGCTCGCCGGCCGCCTTCCGAGGCACCAGCTGTTCCTGCGCAGCGGGAGCCACGCGCGCAACTGACGTCACAGCCCCGGCCCTGGTGCCCGCCCCACCCCTCGCCGGGAGTCAGGCCCTGCGCGTGCGCACGCTCCGCCCCGGCTCCGCCCCCGCGCGTCGGGCGCCTGCCGGGGGGTTGCTGTAGCTTTGCAGAACTTGGTAGGGTCTACTGCTGCCCGCCTTGGGAATGCTTCTGCGCCTCCAGAATCTCTCTCGCCTAGTTTGGGTGGGGAACTTCTCCGCAAACCGCATTTGTAGAGCTTATTTTACTTAAATTGTGTGTATTGGGGGTGTCTGGGATCGGGAGGTAGAAGGGAGATTGCGGGGAGGGAGCATTGCCTTAACTGAGCCAAAGCCAACGACGGCCTGGAGAGAGGGCCCTGTCATCTCACATTGTCATTATTTACTTCAACCAATACATCCTAGATCCTGCCCTCTAAGACTCTAGGTGACTCTCTTGACAGCTGTTTCTGTCGCTCAAATGACATAACCACCTCAATGCTAATTGAATCCAAATTCCGTCACCTCCTGGGCGTGGTCCTGCAAGATCTATCCCTGCCTAGTTTTCGAGTCACATCTCCTATCTTATCCCTCTCGATAAGTACTCTCCAGCCACGGTTTTTGTTGGTTTTTTCTTCCTACCCTTGCATGGAATATTCTTCCCTCTAAATCTTCATATGGTTGCCTTTTTCTCATCATTCTAGCCTTAGTTCAAATGACACCTGTATTAGTTTCCTAGGGCTGCCCGAATTACAAACTGGGTTAAGTACCACAAACTGGGTGGCTTGAACAACAGAAATGTATTCTCTCACAGTTCTGGAGGCTAGAAGTGAGAAATCAAGGCGTCAGCAAGATCATACTCCCTCTGAGACTCTGAGTAGAATCTTCTCTTGCTTCTTCATAGCTTATGGTGGTGGTGGTCAACCCTCAGCATTCTTTGGCTTGCAGCTTCACCCCTCCAATCTCTGCCTCTGTTTTACATGGCCTTTTTCCCTACGTGCTTGTCTCTGTGTGTCCTCTCCTCTTATAAGGACACCAGTCTCCTTGGATTAAGGGCCCACCCTACTCCAACATGAACTCATCTCAGTTTAACTAATTACATCTGCAAAAACCTAGTTCCAAATAAGGTCACATTCTGAGGGAGTGAGTATTAGAACTTCAACATATCTTTCTGTGGGACAAAATTCAACCTGTAACAACATCTCTAAAAAAAAACTGTTCCTGAACACCCAACGGGTCATGCCTCCTCCCAGTCACATTTCACCTGCTTTATCTCCTTCATACAACTTACCATTATATGGAAGTGTTTGTCTCCATGTTGGTTGCATGTTTCCCTCCATGGGTATATAATATAATCTCCATGAGATCTTAGGGATCTTGTCTCTGTTTTGGTCATCATTGGATCCCTAAAGCACACAGTAGGCCCTCAATAAATATTTGTTGAAGGAATAAACATTAAAGATCATCTACTGCAGAGGTTCTCAACTTCTGGGGTTCATAGACCCCTCTGAGAACTCTGCATGGGGAAAATGCACAAGAGCACACAGAGAAATATTTGCAGTTCTTATCTGAGGCGTGAAAAAGAGCGTGACTTACTCAAGATTCCCAGCTAATTAATGACCAACTTTGATTTATGATTCTCATCTCTGGGGGTTGGGACTTCAACGTATCTTTTTGGGAGACAATTGAACCCATAACAACACCTCTCAAAAAGGGTGAAACAGGATTTTTTTGCAAGCCTGTTATTGTTGACTGGATGTCAGATGTTGTGAAGTCGACCTTGTTGCCTTCCACCTCCCTTTTCCTCCTCCTCCCCCTCCTCCTCCTTCTTTTGTATTTTAGTAGTTCTAAAAAATATTCTTGAGCTTTATATTGGATGTGGTTATTTGGAAACCATTTGATTCTTTTGAATCTTGCTTTTTTTTTTTTTTTTTGGCTGCATTGGGTCTTCGTTGCTGTGCGTGGGCTTTCTCTGGTTGTGGCGAGCGGGGGCTACTCTTCGTTGCGGTGCACGGGCTTCTCACTGTGGTGGCTTTTCTTGTTGAGGAGCATGGGCTCTAGGCACGCAGGCTTAGTAGTTGTGGCGCACGGGCTTAGCTGCTCTGCGGCATGTGGGAACTTCCCGCACCAGGGCTCGAACCTGTGCCCCCTGCATTGGCAGGCGGATTCTTAACCATTGCACTACCAGGGAAGCCCTGAATCTTGCTTTTATCATTTACCTGGGACCAAAAGAGTGCTCAGTCTGGAGCTAATTTTTCTCCACTACTGAGGCAAGACCAGTGCCCACGAATCATGAAGTTTTCCAGTCTGGCTGGTGCAGGAACAGGCTGTATTCCTGGGCCTGTGTAGGTGCCACACACTCTTACCTCTGATCATTTCAGGTAGCTCTTTCCCTGGCCTCCGGTAGTTGTACTTGTAAGCATGGGTTGACCAGGGCTCAGCTGATCCTAGAGGGGACTCTTTGCAGACCTCTGGATTCTCCATGTGCAGCTGTCTCCTCTCTAGAATTCTAACCTCCTTGGTTTCCCTGGACCCTCAGTTCTGTCGTCTCAACTCAGGGAGTCTGCCAGGCTCCACCTGGGGTCCCCCTGCCCTGTACCATGGCCTGGAAACTCTCTCAAGACAGTAAGCTGGGGGACTTCCCTGGCAGTCCAGTGCTTAAGACTCCATGCTTCCAATGCAGGGGGCGCGGGTTCGATTCCTGGCTGGGGAACTAGGATCCCACATAATGCATGGCACAGCCAAAAAAAAAAAGACAATAAGCTGGACAATCACAGGGCTAACCCCACTTGTTTCCTGTGTCTCAGGGATCACCGTCCTCCATTGACTGATGTCCACTGTCTTGAAGAAACACATCATTTCATATTTATTTTCTCCATTCTTTTATTGTTTCAGGTGAGAAAGTAAATCTGGTCCATATTACTGCATCTTGGCTAGCAGAAGTCAGCATGATGCAGTTGAGATTCAGATGATTATTGTATGTTTCCGTAATTCATTCCTTTTCCCTTTGCTGAGTGTAGTTCATTGTATGGATGGATCCATTTGTTTATCCGTTCACCAGTTGAGGTAACTTTGGGATGTTTCCAGTTTGGCTGGATTATAAACAAAAGTTTTTAAATTAAGGTTTTAAATGTAAGTTTTTAAATGTAAAATTTTTTTAATTAAGAAAAAGATGACAGTTTCATATAAAAATCCAGACTTTTACTTTCTCTTGAAAAGTGGAAAGATCTGGCCACACTGGGCTCATGTTCGTGCTCGGCAATGGGCTGGACCAGAGGAACACATGTCCACTTCACAGGAGGCTCGCCAGCTGCCACAGTCCCCTGCAGGCTCAGTTGTACTGCCCTAGCCTACTTCATGTAGGCTGGAGACAGCTGAGCTTGAGACTCCTGATACAATGTGTCATGAAGTTTGCAAAACCAGATAAATCACTCACTTGGTGAAAAAACAGAAAATAGTTTATTTAATTGGGGTTAGTAGAATCAAAAAGGAAATCCAGGGCTTCCCTGGTGGCGCAGTGGTTGAGAGTCCGCCTGCCAATGCAGGGGACACGGGTTCGTGCCTCGGTCCGGGAAGATCCCACATGCCGTGGAGTGGCTGGGCCTGTGAGCCATGGCCGCTGAGCCTGCATGTCCAGAGCCTGTGCTCCGCAACAGGAGAGGCCACAACAGTGAGAGGCCTGCGTACAGCAAAAAAAGAAAAGGAAATCCAGGGCCTTGAAGGATGAATTAAATGTCACCAAGCAGAGGATTTGGGACGACAATCCCCCTTTACCTATGCTTGCAGCTGCTCGATCCTGGGCTGAAGAGGCTGGCCTTGCCCCCCAGGGAGAGCTAGGCAGATGTACCTTCTCTGCAAGCTGGCCAGCGGTCAGGTTGCAAATCTTAGGGACTGTTCTCTGTGGGGTCAGGACTTTACATGCATTATTCACAAGCCTTTCTGTAGATGGCACAGGCTGGCCACCCCCATCAGTGTAGCTGCTTAGGTGCCAGAAGTATCAGATCTTACCTGGCTGCCACCCTGTCCCGGTTTCTGCCCAAAGAGCTTTCAGACTCACTCATCAGCTTCCTGGGGCTGGATGTGCCTCTTCTTAGGGATTTTGACCATGATACGTGAGAATGGTGAGAATGTGCGTTGCAAGATTCCTCCCCCACCCCCTCCCTACACCACCAGGGGGAAATCTCTCCTATTTGCTTATTTTAAGGCACTCTACTTAGGGACCTACCAGCTGTAGAATTTGCTCAGTCAGCTGGGGAGAGTCTTAAAAGTAGCAAACAGGAATTCCCTGGTGGTCCAGTAGTTAGGACTTGGTGCTTTCACTGCCCAGGGCTAGGGTTCAATCCCTGGTCTGGGAACTAAGATCCCACGAGCCTCGTGGCGTGGCCAAAAAATAAAGGAACACATAGCACCTACTATGTGCTTGGCGTTCTTCTATGCACTTTATGTATATGTGTTAATGCATCATGTATATGTATAATGCACGACGACCTTATGAGGAAGGACCTTTATTATCCCTATTCGACAGGTAAGTACTCTAAGGCATGGTTTCTCCAGCTTTCAGTGTGCTTTAAACCACCTCCTGGAGATCTTGTTAAAATGCATATTGTGATTCAGTAGGTTCTAGGAAGGATCCGAGATTCTGTAATTCTACAAGCTCCCAGCCAATACTACTGGTTCAAGGACCACACTTGAAATAGCAAGAGTCCAAGGTACAGAGAGGTGAAAGAACTTTCCCCAGCTCATCCAGCTACTGGTAGCTGTGTTACTTATGCACTGCAGGATGCCAAGAGCCTATTCTAAAATAAGAGCAGCTGCCCAGGGAGAAGTGAAAATTCCAGGGACTTTTCCTTCGTCTGCTTCCCACAAACGCCCTTGCTCAAAATAGTCCCTCCCACAAAAAGAAATAGTCCCCAAGACTGTAACAAGCAATTTGTGCAAAGATGGTTATAGCAGCATTTTTCAGATCAGCCACACACTGGAAGCATCCCAAGTGCCCCACAAGAGGAAAACAGTTAAGTAAGCTGCAGTCTGTCTTGGGAATTCCCTGGCGGTCCAGTGGTTGGGACTGAGCGCTTTCACTGCGGTGGCCCGGGTTCAATCCCTGGTTGGGGAACTAAGATCCCGCACGGTACGAGGTGCAGCCAAAAAATTAAAAAACAGGAAAAAAAAAAAGCTATAACCTGTCTATTTCATGTAATACTATATGGCTGTTAAAAATTATTATGGGAACTAAATGGATACCTTTAAACAGGTACATTAAAGCATGTTTAAGTAAAAAAGTAGATCTCCAAATAATGTATATATACTGATTAAAGTTATGATCATTCGTGTACCCTGAAAGAGATTGGGTGAATTTAGTATAACAGAAATAGTCCAGCATATGGTGGGAGGGAAGAAGGAAAGAAGGGAATTGAAAGAATTTCTCTTCCAAAAAATAATATTGGGGCAAGTGAAAAAAAAAAAGAAATAGTCCACCATATAAACTGATGGAATTTTCTTTTTTCTGTTAAAATAATTTTTAAAAGAAGAAAACAAAGCAACAAAAATTTATTGGTGGCACTAAATAGAGCAGTTTTTTGCGTTTTTTTTGTTTTGCGGTATGCAGGCCTCTCACTGTTGTGGCCTCTCCTGTTGCGGAGCACAAGCTCTGGACGTGCAGGCTCAGTGGCCATGGCTCACGGGCCCAGTCGCTCCGCGGCATGTGGGATCTTCCCGGACTGGGGCATGAACCCGTGTCCCCTGCATCGGCAGGCAGACTCTCAACCACTGCGCCACCAGGGAAGCCCCAATAGAGCAGTTTTGATAGACGGAAAACGTAGAGGCAAAAGGGTTTTAAAAGTAGTCTGAACACAGTAGATTAAACCCAGGTTTTTTTTTTTGAATTTTTTTTATACAGCAGGTTCTTATTAGCTATTCATTTTATACATATTAGTGTATATATGTCAATCCCAATCTCCCAATTCATCACACCACCACCCCTCCTATAATGTTTTTCCTGAAATGTTGTTCAGGTGTTTGATAGAAATTTTAAACACCTATCTTTCTATTCACAGGTTTATAATGTAAACAGTATTATCTATAAAAATTTATTTGTTTAATATTTACTCTCCAGGTATCAAAATGTCCTTTATGTCCTTATTCAGTTATTTGCATTACTGGGCCTACCTGGGACTGTAAAGTCCTGGCTGGCTGGGGCTGTGTGATTTACTAGTCAGACAGACCTGAGTTCAAATCCCAGCCCTGCTACTTGCCAGATGCGTGACCCCGAGTACATAATTCGCCTTCTCTGTAAGTTGGGGGTTGCTCTGTAGGATTGTTGTGAGGACTAAATGAGATGACGTAGGTAAAGTGCCTGATATGTAAGCACCAGAAAGCACTAACTTTATATATTTGGGTTTTAAAAAAACAAACATTTTATTTTGGGATACTTTTTTTTTTTGGCTGTGCCGCACGGCATGTGGGATTTTAGTTCCCTGACCAGGGATCAAACCTGCGCCCCCTGCGGTGGAAGCACAGAGTCTTTTCTTTTTTCCTTTTTAAATATTTACTTATTTGGCTGTGCTGGGTCTTAGTTGCGGCATGTGGGATCTAGTTTCCCGACCAGGGATCGGACCCGGGCCCCCTGCATTGGGAGCGCAGAGTCTTAACCACCGGACCAGCAGGGAAGTCCTGGGGTACTTTTATAACGGCAAAGATAGTGCAGAGAGTTCCCATTTACTCTCCTTCACTCATTTTCCCCTAATGTTGACAATTTACATAACCATGGCATCTTTATCAAAACTAAGAAATTAACAAAGGCATATTACTATGAACTAAACTCCAGAATTTATTCAAGTTTTACCAGTCTTTCTACTGATGTCCTTTTTCTGTTCCACGATTCAATCTGACACCACATTTAAATATCATGTCTCCATATTCTCCTGGTCTGTGATAGTATCTCAGTCTTCCTTGTTTTTTTCACGACCTTGACAGTTTTGAACAGTAAAATGTATATATATTTAATAATAGCTTTATTGAGCTATCAAGATGATTAACTTTATGTCTCAACTGACTGAGCCACGAATGCTCAGGTATCTGGTTAAACATTATTCTGGATGTGTCTGCAAGGGTTTTTCCAGAAGAGATTGTTTGGATCAGTAAACTGAGTAAAGCAGCTTCTCTTCCCCAATGTAAGAAGGCCTCGTCCAATCAGCTGAGGGTCTGAATAGAACAAAAAGGTAGAGGAAGAGAGAATTCTCTCTCTCTGCCTGACCCGTTAAGCTGGGACTTCAGTCTCCTGCCCTGGGACTGGGATTTACACCATCAGTTCTCTTGGTTCTAAAGCCTTCAGGCTCAGACTGGAGTTACACATTTTGTTTATCCATTCAACTGTAAATGGAAAATTTTTTTTCCACTTTTTGATTATTATGAATAATACTACTACAAACATTTGTGCACAAGTTTTTGTGTGGACACATGTTTTCTTTTCACTTTGTATTACACTTAGGAGTGGAATTGCCTAGTCAGAGGCAATTGAGGAAGCAATAAACTGTTTTCCAAAGTGGCTGCATTTTACATCCTCACCAGCAAAGTACTAGGGTTCCAATTTCTCCACATCCTGGTCAACACTTGTTATTTTCTCTGTTTTACATTTTAGCCAACCTTGTGATTTTGTGTGAAGTGTATCTCACTGTGGGTTTTTTTTTTTAATAAATGTATTTATTTATTTATTTTTGGCTGCACTGGGTCTTCATTGCTGCGCGCGGGCTTTCTCTAGTTGCGGCGAGCGGGGACTCCTCCTCGTTGCGGTGCGCGGGCTTCTCACTGCGGTGGCTTCTCCTGTTGCAGAGCACAGGCTTTAGGCACGCGGACTTCAGTAGTTGTGGCGCACTGGCTTAGTTGCTCCGCAGCATGTGGGATCTTCCTGGACCAGGGATCGAACCCGTGTCCCCTGCATTGGCAGGCAGATTCTTAACCACTGCGCCACCAGGGAAGTCCCTATTTTTCCCATTCTGTGTGTTGATTTATATACATATACTTTTTTTTTTTTTAATTTTATTTATTTATTTATTTATTTTTGGCTGTGTTGGGTCTTCGTTGCTGCACGCAGGCTTTCTCTAGTTGCGGCGAGTGGGGGCTACTCTTTGTTGCAGTGCGCGGGCTTCTCATTACAGTGGCTTCCCTCATTGTGGAGCACAGGTTCTAGGCACGTGGGCTTCAGTAGTTGTGGCACGTGGGCTCAGTAGTTGTGGCTCACGGGCTCTAGAGCACAGGCTCAGTAGTTGTGGCACACGAGCTTAGTTGCTCTGCAGCATGTGGGATCTTCCCGGGCCAGGGATTGAACCTGTGTCCCCTGCATTGGCAGGCGGATTCTCAATCACTGCGCCACCAGGGAAGCCCTATACATATACTTTTTAACTTATCCAAAAAATCTCAAACTTAAAGAAAAGTTGCAAGTACAGTACAAATAACTTATTTTTCAAACCCATTCAGCATAGATTGCTCATCCAGTTCACCCCATCACTCCTGAATACTTTAGTGGGCATTTCCCACAATCAAGAACATTCTCCTAATCAACCAAAGTACAAGCATCAAAATCAAGAAATTAACACTGATACATTACTCCTTCTAATCCTCAGACCCCATTCAAGTTTCCCAATTGTGCCAAAAACGTCCTTCATAGTAAATGGATCCAATCCAGGCTCACCTGCCGTGTGTAGTTGTCATGTCTCTTTAGCCTCCTTTCATATGGAACAGTTCCTCAATCTTCCTTCATCTTCCTGCTCTTGAAATTTCTGAACAGGACAGGACAGTTACTTTGTAGAACTTTCCTCACTTAGGGTTTGCCTAATAGGTCCTCTGATTAGACTGAGGTTAGGTATCTTTGCTGGGACAACCGCAGAAGTGATGCTATTTTCTCCTCACTGCAGCTCAACAGGTGGCACAGAATTCCAATGTGTCCCACTACTGACGACGTTCACTTTGCTTAAGGTAGTGTTTTCCTGGTTTCTCCCCTGTCAAGTTACTCTTATTCCCTTTGCAAGTATTTTATGGGAGATACTCTAACTACGTAAATATCCTGTTCTTCATCAAACTTTCCATTTATTTATATCAGCATGAACTCATGTTTTTTATCTTAGTCAACGAGTTATAATCCATTACTATAACTATTTTGATGCTCAAGTTGTCACAGACTTGGCCACTGAGATTCACTTTTAGCTGACTTCTGTCTTTTTGATAGATCCCCAACATTCTTCAAGCATTTCCTTACTTTTTTTTTCTAATTTATTTATTTTCTATTTATTTTATTTTTGGCTTCGTTGGGTCTTCGTTGCCACGCAGGTTGCGGTGAGCAGGGGGCTACTCTTTATTGTGGTGTGCGGGCTTCTCATTGAGGTGGCTTCTCTTGTTGCGGAGCATGGGCTCTAGGCACGTGGGCTTCAGTAGTTGCAGCACGCAGGCTCAGTAGTTGTGGCTTGCAGGCTCTAGAGCACAGGCTTAGTAGTTGTGGCGCACGGGCTTAGTTGTTCCGCGGCTTGTGGGATCTTTCCAGACAAGGGCTCGAACCCGTGTCCCCTGCACTGGCAGGAGGATTCTTAACCACTGCACCACCAGGGAAGCCCGCATTTCCTTACTTTTTGACACAAAAAGATGTTCCAAGCACATCTTATACTTTCCCGGCTCCAACTCTGAAATCAGCCATTTCTCCAAGCATTCCTGGTTCTTTCCAGTGGAGAATGGCATTTAGAAACCAAGTTGGATTTTTTAATTAATATATTTATTTATTTGGCTGTTCCAGGTCTTAGTTGTGACATGCGGGATCTAGGTCCCTGACCAGGGATCAAACCTAGGCCCCCTGCAATGGGAGTGCAGAGTCTTAACCGCTGGACCACCAGGGGAAGTCCCACCAAGTTTGTTTTGTTTTGTTTTTTGTTTTTGGCTGTGCCATGCAGGATCTTAGTTCCCTGACCAGGGATTGAACCCAGGCCCTTGGCAGTGAAAGCGTGGAGTCCTAACCACTAGACCACCAGGAAATTCCCTAGAAACGAAGTTCTGGGTACTAGACGTGTGTGTTCATCACTATGGGATGTCACTATTCTCTTCTCTCTGAGGACAGATCTAGGGTCTATATTTATATATTATGCATGTATATATGTACACATTTACACCTTTATTTATAACTCTATTTATAAATATTGAAAACCATGACTTCACACCAATATCCAATTCCAGTCCACAGAGTTCATTCTAGTTTGTCCCTTTCCAGATTCACTATTCCCCTCTCCAGCAGTGGGAAACCTGGCTCCTGTCATCCTTAATATATTTACTTATCTGATCATTCCTCCTCATATGTAACCAATCTCCCATGGCCACCACCATCCTGTCCCCAGTCCTCAGGCCAACCTTGCCCCAAATAAATCTTTGATTTTTTAAAATATTTATTTATTTATTTGGCTGCACCGGGTCTTAATTGCGGCGTGCGGGATCTAGTTCCCTGACCAGGGATTGAACCCCGGCCCCCTGCATTGGGAGCGTGGTGTCTTAACCACTAGACCACCAGGGAAGTCCCCCAAATAAGTGTATCTTAATGAGAAGGATGATGAGTACGTTGATCTCTTTCTTTGGCTTAGTGTCCAGATTAAAACGTCTTTTTTTCTTATGTGAAAACTTACCCAACCTCCAGTGGCCATTATCAAAGAGATGTGAGTGGAAGGAAGTGCTTGATAAAGATTTAGAAACTGAACACTTCCTAATTCGTCTCAAAAGCCATCTAAGAGGGCTTCCCTGGTGGCGCAGTGGTTCACAGTCCGCCTGCAGATGCAGGGGACACGGGTTCATGCCCCGGTCCGGGAAGATCCCACATGCTGCGGAGCGGCTGGGCCTGTGAGCCATGGCCGCTGAGCCTGCGCGTCCGGAGCCTGTGCTCCGCAACGGGAGAGGCCATAACAGTGAGAGGCCCGCGTACCGCAAAAAAAAACCAAACAAAAACAAAAGCCATCTAAGAATGTTTGAGGAATGTATTTATTATTAGACATCTTTGCTGTCCTCATTTGTTGCAGACACAAAAAGCGCTATATCCTGGGTCCCAGCCAACCCTGTTATTTTGGAGGCTCTCTGTCAAGAAACAGGGAGAAAACATCCAGTGTCTTCGATGCATTTGAAGAATTAGGTCTGACAGTTCCCTAATGAAGCCATATTTACCAGGTTCTTTTGTATAATGGTGGATATTGGAGGAAGATTGTAGGTAGTGGGAAATTCACCAAAACGTTTTCCAATCACCAGGGGAAGTGTTGGCTGCTTTTTGGTTTTGGTTTGGTTTGCTTTTGAGCCTGCAAGACTAAATCTTATTTAATTGCGCCACCTGCTGGCAACTTCACAGAATTTCTTTTTCTTCCAACAAAAGGCAAAACTCAACAAAGATTTATTCACAAATAGTCTTTTTTTCTTTCACCTGAAAAACTACTACTCACAGAGCTGGGGTGGTGGAAATATGTCAACATTCTTCATCTTTAGTAAAAAAAAATTTGCTTTCCACATTTTCAACAATGAGACTATATTACCTTTTTATGGTGACATATAATGTATACAGAAAAATGCATAAATTGTATGTGTACAGTTTAAATAGTAATCATAAAGAGAATCTGTGTGACTAAGACCCAGGTCAAGAATAAGACATTGCCAACAACAACAACAAAAAGAAGACATTGCCATCACCTTAGATAACCCCAGACCCCTCTTCCCTGATCCTAACCTTCTCCCTCCCTTCCCCTAAGGTAACCACTATCCTGATTTGGGGGATAATCATTTGAGCATGAATTACTTTTAAGCAGAAAACAACTAAAGTATTAAGTTTAAAAAATAATATAGGGCCTTCTCTGGTGGTGCAGTGGTTAAGAATCCGCCTGCCAATGCAGGGGACACGGGTTCAAGCCCTGGGCCAGGGAGACCCCAACATGCCGTGGAGCAACTAAGCCCGTGCACCACAACTACTGAGCCTGAGCTCTAGAGCCCGCAAGCCACAACTACTGAGCCCGCATGCCACAACTACTGAAGCCTGTGCGCCTAGAGCCCATGCTCTGCAACAAGAGAAGCCACCGCAGTGGGAAACCCGTGCACCACAACGAGGAGTAGCCCCCGCTTGCTGCAACTAGAGAGAGCCCGCGAGCAAAAATGAAGATCCAATGCAGTCAAAATTAATAAATAAAATAAAAAATTATTAAGAATTTCAAAACAGTGACAGCAGAATATTAAGCCAAGCACAAGGCACTTCTGAGCATGAGGCCCTGTGTGACTCCCCTGTGAGGAGGGTTGTACTAACTGATGTATTTTGAGTCCATTTAAGGGTTTCCTTGTTAGCATTTTCATTATTTTTCTGTTCTTTATGAGGTACCTATGAAACAGTTCATTCCTTTCAGGGCAGGTCCATTCTTGGCTTGGGACTCTTCTAAGATGCTCTGTCTCAAGGAGAAAACAGTTTAAAGAGAAGGTGGCTACCCAAACGAGAAAAGCCCAGTAATTGTCTGAGCAACTTCCTAAGGATACCCAAGAATCACCTTTCCTTTCCTTTTCATGGTTTGCATCCTTAATTAGAATTCATAACTTGGCAGTTGGGGAGGTTTTACTGCCTGCCAGGTTGAGACTTTCTTAGACAGTTTTCCCAACTTCTCCCTGTTCAACCAATCACTGTGGTCAAAAAGTCACCTTCTGCCTCATTCCCTGCCAGCACAGCAAGTTCAAGAAAACACAGTGGTTCCTGGCCACTGGATTTGGAGCCAACCTTCCTCAGCCTGGCATCTGGACCTCCTCACTCCCAGTCTACCCCCACTCTGTTCACAGGGCGTTCAACACGATCTCCCATGTTGTGTGAGGCCATCCTTCCACTTTGGTCAAGACAGTGTCCGGAGTCACTACACTATCATGCTTACCTCCAGGACCTTGCCCAGGGTATTCGTATCCCTGAACCCTGCCGTCCTTCCCTTCTGAGTGTGAACTCGTCAAGGGCAGGGGCTGAATTATATTCATCTTCGAATCTCCAAAGATAACACGTTTTCCACAAGGAATCAAGCTGATGAACTGACACAGGGAACTTCCAAAACATTTCTAACTTTTACGTCACAAAATCACACTTACCTCTATGCAGACTTGTTTCTTTTCTGGCTCTTATTCAACATCTCTTCCTAATGACTTCCTGTCTGGGATTCCTGACGAGGACCTACTTTTATGTAGGCGAGAAGGTGTGCCCTATTTTTTTTTTTTAAATAATACTTCTTTTCAACCTGGCACATAGTCACCCAAATGTGTCCTTATTAAGTCCTGAAGTCTTTCAGAATATAAGAATTCATGGGGGGACTTCCCTGGCGGTCCAGTGGTTAGGACTCTGCACTTCCACCGCAGGAGCCCAGGTTCCATCCCTAGTGGGGGAACTAAGATCCCACAAGCGCCGCGGTGCGGCGGAGAGAGGAAAAAAAGTCATGGGGAAAAAGAAAACAGGGAAAATTCTTTCAACCTAAAACCTTTACTTAACACACATGTAAAACAGAATAGTCTTGTAAAACGTTTCTAAAATCGAAAATTAAGTTCCAGTGATCACATTCTGGCCTTACATTTCTAGTTTCCGTAATTGTGCAGCAGGGCATTCGGGCGGTCCCGAAATTCAGCTTTCCATTCAGCCACTCTTGCCGCGCTTTCTCCCTCCGCCCTTTCGGCTTTGGAACACGATCCCGCCCACTTCCGGCAGAGGCGTCCCCAGCGCAGGCGCAACTCCTGGAGCCAGTCACCGACCTCCTGGTCTAGTGCTGAAGTACGCGCATGTGCAAGAGAGGGGCGGGGCTGGTTAATTGGGAGGGAGAAGGCAGGTCCACGGAACTCACGCGACTGTCTCCGCCCACCTAAATAGGCAGGAGCAGCCGAGAGCCGCCTCAGGGTTAAGGCAGCGCACGCGCACTGAGTGAGGAACGTGGCGAGGAACGAGGGCAAGCCTTTACGCACGCTCATGTAAATAAGGCAAGCAGCTTCTCGCGTCAGTTCTGAACCCGCCTCCTTTCTGTTTTACCCGCCTCTGACTTTTAAAGGGCCAGAGATCTTTTTCACCGAATTGCTTTTTAAAAAAAATTTTTTTGAGAGCCTTCTGTGTGCCGGGCCCAGCTTACATTGTCTTCTGTGTGCATTTTCCAATTTTTCCTTTGTAATACGTGTCATAATTACTTTAATATGTATATTTTTGCGTAAATTTCTTTCCCCGCCCTAATTGTACCGTTCCCTTGGAGGCAATTCTCTGAAATGGGAGGCAATGTGGTGTTCTGAGCAGGTCTTCCTAGGTCAAAAAGTCTAAGATTGAATCCTGGCTCAGCCACTTATTTTGCCCTTTTACTCTGGGTATCTTCCTTAACTTTTGTGAACCTAAGAGTTTGCAGATTTTTAAAATGAAGGTAAGGCTACTTACCTCCCTCATAGAATTGTTGTGAAAACACACGTACATTTTTAAAAAAACTCTGTAAAGAACCAAGTACTGTGCCTCATACCAGCTATCTATTAAATATATAGTAGTCAGTAGTCGTTAAGTGGAATTAGAAAATAGCTTTATAGTTTCTGTAACATGGTTCCAGATGGTTCTTCAGGAGGATTTAACTAATTGCCAGGATGGCTAGTGGTAGGTAATGGTGCATTTTTCCCCACAGTGTTGGCAATATCACAGTCCATGAGTTTTACACATTTTTCTAGTCTAGACAGTATGTAATGCATGGCAGGGTTATTTTAACTTTCATTTCTTTAATTGCTGGTGAGGTTGTGCATATTTCCTTGGGATGATTTATTAGCTGTATTTCTTTGCCTAAGAACTATTTTCAAACCCATAATTTCCCCTGGCTTATCCCGGTAGACATTATGTTAGGTTCTGACAGAGCATTTCCTTGACCAACTTTAAAAAAAAAAAGGATGGGGAGCTGTGGGCAGTGAAAGGAAACCTTGCAAGGAAGGGATAAAACAAGAGATCAGAGCTCATCCCTGAAAGCAGCACTGTCCAATAGAACTTTCTATGGTAAAGGAAATGTTCTGTATCTGCGCTGTCCCCTAGGAGAGCCAGTTGCCACAAGTGCCTACTGGATAGTTGGAACGTGGCTAGTACAACTGAGGAATTGACTTTTTACTTTTATAAAATCCTTTGATGGCATAACCCTAGAGATTAAGAAAGGAGAGAAAGGAGAGGAAAAGAGGGGTCCCATAGAGTCACTCAGAAGTGACCTCATCCTGTTTGGGGAAGGAAAAGCACCTCTTACTGAGGAGGCTGTAAAACATTTAGGATCTAGTCTCTTATGGTCTTACATCTTGACCTTAGGATTGATTTCTAGTACTACTGTGCTGTAGGTAAGTGGCTCAGTTGAGCACAGCTGTATTTGAACAACTTTGATCCCCTAGTGTGGTAAATGGACCCAGAGGTGACCATTTGTAAAAAATTTGAAAAAATATTTCCATTGTTCCACTTTCAAAAATATTGCTTTTGTTAAACCCAATGTTTAGTTTTTCTTGTAATACATTTTGTTAACCTGTGTAAAAGGATTAAATTTCATTATGGTTTTTAAAATGCTATTTTTATGTGAATTTAAGTGCAGCCACATATTGTTTTTTAAAACCATATGGTTTACCACTAATTTCCCAAAGTTGCAATAAACTCTAAAAAGAAAAAAACAGGTGGCCTCATATATACGATGGGACTCAAATTTAGACTTTTGGCATCGTTCCCAAGGGAGAGTCCCAGAGAGTCAGTCGTGACAAGAATGGTGTGCTCAGTTTGCAAAAATCTATCAAGCTATGCACCGAGGATATTTCCACTTTTATGTATGTATTTTATACTTCAGTAAAAATTTAAATAACATTTTCTGCACTTTGTGTTACCCTCTTTAGGCATTTCTCTGATTTTTAATTTAGCAGAAGTCTCAAAAAAAAAAAAAAAAGTGGCCTGTGACTCTCTCTGGACATCTGAGAGCCCCTAGAGGGCGCTCGTTCTGCACCAGAGACTTTTAAAAACAGCTTTATTGAGAGAATTCACCATACAATTCACCCGTTTAAAATGTACAACTCGATGGTTCTTAGTATATTCACAGAGTTATGCACCCTTCATCAAGTCAATTTTAGAATATTTTCATCACTGCAAAAAACAAACAAACCTGCCCTTTAACTATCACCTTCCCATCTCCCCATCTCCCCCTTCCCAAAGTAACCACTAATCTACTTTCTGTCTCTATAGATTTGCCTATCCTGGACATTTCATATGAATGGAAACAAACAACGTATGACCTTTTGTGTCTGGTGTCTGGCTTCTCTCACTTAGCGTAATGTTTTCGAGGTTCATCCATGTTGTAGCCTGTGTCATTCCTTTTTATGGCTGAATAATATTCCACTGTATGGATAGATGACATTTTTTATCCGTTCCATTCTCTTTTTTTTTTTTTTTTTTGGCCATGCCATTCGGCTTGTGGGATCTTAGTTCCCTAACCAAGGATTGAACCCGGGCCCCCTACAGTGGAAACATGGAGTCTTAACAACTGGGCTTCCAGGGAAGTCCCAATTCTAGCCATTCAAATCTGGCAAGTGATTATCAGGAGGGTGTACGGGACAGAAGACCTCAAGCTTGATGTTCCTGGCACTTCGGTATTAAGGAGTGGCCAGTCCATAGCACCTGCTCAGGAGCTTGTGAGTTATGCTACCAAATTCTGACTCCATAGGGAGAATAATCTCATAGATTTGTAACCTGCCCATCCAGATTGCCTGCCGAGGCAGATAAACGTTAACCTGCCCCAGATTCTTCTCTAAGGGACAGTCCTTGCTTCCCCTGAGCCAGGGTTTGATTAGTGGTTGTAAAAGGGCTTCTTGGAGGGGTGGGACTGAGGCTTGAGGCTGTGTCTTAGCCTGGCCTTGGGAGAGAGAAAACTAGACCATTGAGGTGCCACTCAGCAGGTGGCAGGGCAGCTCTGGACAAAGCCACAGCACAGGGATGGTTTGCACCAGGATAGAACCTGCTGGAACAGCTGGCCAGGTACGTGAGTAGGAGAGGAGAATGCCTTGAGGAGAACCACAGCATCTGCGGCATGACTGGCCCTGGGCAGACTCCGGACCCTAGGTGAGCCAGTCATGAATTTGGGATTGGAATTTGGAAAGAGCCAATTAATTTCTGTGAGTGTTTGGAACCGAACCGAGGTGGAACCATGAGCATGAGAAAGCTGATTGGCAGAATGAGAAAGATGAAGGAGACATGGAGAGAGAGAGAGAGAGAGAGAATGGCTTTGCTGTTGGCAGCTTTCCAACACTCTTGTATCCTTAATAAATTTCCTTAATTAGATAGTGTGAGATGGTTCTCTACCTGCAACCAAAGGAACCTTGGATAAGGCATTAAGATACACTGTATAGAGGGGTGGGATAGGGAGGGTGGGAGGGAGGGAGACGCAAGAGGGAAGAGATATGGGAACATATGTATATGTATAACTGATTCACTTTGTTATAAAGCAGAAACTAACACACCATTGTAAAGCAATTATACCCCAATAAAGATGTTAAAAAAAAAAAGGTACACTGTATAAGGTCTATGTCAATTACCTTCTAATGAGACAGAGAGACACCCAACAAATTAACTACAAATAATGTGATACATGTGGAAATTAGAGCAAAAATCCCATTCCAGTGGGAGTGAAGAGCAAAGCAGTGAAGGGGAGCCCACTGGTAATCAAAGAAAAGCCATCAGAACAAGACTTTTTTCTATGAGATGGGTAAAGAGCTTTAAAAATAATACTCAATGTGGGCAAAGGGTAAAGATGGGGGAAAAAACAGACACTCTTCTATTCTGTGTATGGAACTGATACAATCTTTCAGGAGGGCAATTTGGTGACATATATCAAGAGTTCAAAAATGCTCACACCCTTTGACCCACAATTCTGTCTCTAGGAATCTTTCCTAAGGAAATAAGCTGCGATGCATAACCACATTTAAACGGAAGGACATTCATCAGATCAACATTTATAATGGGGAACATAGGCAATAAATCTGATGCCCATCACCAAGAGACTGGTGAAGAAACTATCCAGGTGTTAAGATGATGTTCTTGAATGAATTTCATCATGGAAAAGCTGTGCCATTCTCTGGGTCCGTTGTGTTTCTTCTATGGTCACAAGTTGGCTCCAGTTTTGTAAAAAAGAAAAAATGTATATATAATATTTATATGATTTGTTAAGGAACTGCTTCCAGTAGAAACTGGCTAATAGACGGCGCGAGGGGGCGGGGGGGGGCGGGGGGTAGTAAGTTAAAAAGCCAAGTGAGTGCAGCCTGATCCTGAGGGGAGCTCTAGAGCAAAAATTATACCTCAACAAATATTCTGGGAATTCCCTGGCGGTCCAGTGGTTAGGGCTCCACGCCTCCACTGCAGGGGGCACGGGTTCAATGATCCTTGGTCAGGTAAGATCCCTGCAAACGGCCTGGCACAACCAAAAAAAAAAATTTTTTTTTTTTGGCTTCAAAGAGACAGACAATAAATAAGGGGTGTGTGTGTGTGTGTGCGTGTAGTGCTACAGAGAACATGAAACAGGAATGAGGTTGGGAAAGAGGAAAACGTTTCAGAAAGTATATATGGAGATTCCAGTTTTATTTATTTTTTTATATATATATTTTTTTATAAATTTATTTATTTTTGGCTGCGTTGGGTGTCCGTTGCTGCGTGCGGGCTTTTCACTAGTTGCGGTGAGCGGTGGCCACTCTTCGATGCGGTGCGCAGCCTTCTCATTGCAGTGGCCTCTCATGTTGCGGAGCACGGGCCCTAGGCACGTGGGCCTCAGTAGTTGTGGCACGCAGGCTTCAGTAGTTGTGGCTCGCGGGCTCTAGAGCACAGGCTCAGTAGTTGTGGCGCACGGGCTTCGTTGCTCCGCGGCATGTGGGATCTTCCCGGACCAGGGCTCGAACCTGTGTCTCCTGCATTGGCAGGCGGATTCTCAACCACTGCGCCACCAGGGAAGCCCGGAGATTCCAATTTTAAATAGGGTGGTCCAGACACTCGTACTGAGGTGATTTGAATAAAGCCCTGGAGGGCAGGGCTTGATCCAGGCCGCTATTTGGAGGAAGAAATGGCCTGGCAGAGGGCACAGAAGAGGCAAAGGCCCTGAGGCAGGAACACGCCTAGCATTTTCCAGGAACCACAAGGAAGCAAGTGTGAGGCTAGAGCAGAGTGGGACTGGGCGCACAGAGTAGGGGACAAACTCAGAGAGGAAAGGGGAGGGAGGTTGGCAAATGACGCAGCGCTTTGAAGACACTGTAGGCACTGTGGCTTTTACTCTGAGTGGTAAGGGGAACCACTGTAGGGAAGTGAGCTGAGGAATGACTTGGGCCGACTTGTGTCTATGTAAATCATATGCATCTTCCGGTGTGTAGGGGCAATATAGCTTCCCTCAGATTCTCAGAGGAGTCTAATAAACCATCACAAAACAAAGAACACGTGTAATGTTGGCTTTCCCTTTAATTTTGCCCCTCTGTCTTTGCAACAAGGCAGAAAAGCCTTTGACACTTTCCTGCCAGCATCGGGCGTGGTATTTGCTCTGGGGAAACCGGGACGGGAGGGAAGCGGGGGTGGGGAGGGCAGTAACCTCCCGGGGCACACCGTGGCCCAAGCTCCGCGGATATCAGGTCTCCCGGGCTCGCCCACCAGCTTTTGGCCACCGGGCCGGTGCACCAGCCAGTACTCGACCTCCGCAGGCCCGAAGACGTCCTTCCTCATCGCGGGAGGATCTACAGCCTTCCCCACACGCGGCCCCGAGCTCACAGTCTCCGCAGGAAGGGGCGGGCCCTGCCGGCTGGCTTTGCTGGGGCCCCGCGTTGCCATAGGGACCCTGGCAGGGCTTGGGACGCCGGAACGCGCACGGCGGACGATTGAGGCTGGAGGCTGCGGGCGGCGACTCCACCGCTCTCGGCCCAGGACTCCAGATGCAGGATCCGCAGGAGAGCGCAGGTGAGCCGGCGTAGGTGTGACGAGGCGCGGGCTAGCGACTGACCCCCGGCCGTCTGGGCCCTGCTCCTTCCACTTTCCATGGTGGTAATTATTGTTATTCAGTATCAAAACAACACGAGTAGAGTACGCGCACCGAGTGGCAAAACCTTCTTTCCCCCCCTTTTTTTTTTTTTTGTGGCCACGCAGCGTGGCTTGCGGCCACGATCTAACTCGCGCCCTGGCAGTGAAAACGCCTAGTCCTATCCTAACCACTGGACCGCCAGGGAATTCCCCAAAGCTTTCTTTCCCTATCAGGAGCTCTATGTATTAAGACCACAACCTCCTCTAGGGTAGCATCTACGTTCCTGAAAGTGTGGGACAGAGGTTGAGTTACACGGATGAAGCATTAAGTATCACCCAATGACATCGTAAGAAAGTTATTAGATTCTGGGTTCTCTTACGGTTCTGAGTAAACCAAGGAGAAAGTGTCAGTTTGGGGCTAATATGGCATTAACACCTTTCTGAACATTTGCTAATCTCAACTGTTAGCCCCAGTGTCTAGCTAAGACTCAAGTAATGTTTGCAAAATCTTCCTTGGATAAATGTATTGATGTTTTAAGTGAATTAACTTCAATGTAAAGATTAAAAAGATTAATCATAGTACACATGATACATGCAAATGGGAGAAAAAAGAAAAACATTAAATTTAGGACCTGAGACTGTTTCCCTCTGCCCAGTTTTCACCCTGGCTGTCTTCCTTGCCTGGAGTGACTTTCCCAATTCCTAGGCATGATTGTCAAAATACGAACTAGCCAGTACAGTTGGCCAGCTTAGTCAGAATCACCGAGGCCCCTGCTGTGGCCCTACAGGGAACTCCTTGATAAGCAGGGCCCAATGCAAAATGAAAATGTGAGGCAGTAGCTCATACAGTATTAAGAATTTCAAAACAGCGACAGAGCCGAGACCAAGTACACGCCCCTCTAAGGACCAGGCCCTGTGCAACTGTTCAGGTTGCACACCTGTGATGCTGGTCCTGGGTGGGTGGATGCTTGGGACACCAAGATCTCCTGAAACCTGCTCAGCCCCGAGGTCATTCTCATTGGTCAATACCTCTGCCTGGGAATTCCCTGGCAGTCCAGTGGTTAGGACTTCGTGCTTCCACTGCCGGGGGCCTGGGTTCTATCCCTGGCGGGGGAACTAAGATTCCGCAGGCCAACGCGGTGCGGCAAACAAAAACAAAAAAGACTTCTGCCTGCTGATGGTTAAATAGTTCACTCTAGTCCCCCACCCCCATCCCCTCATTCCCCCATCCCTCCACTCCTCCACCCCCATCCTTGGCTGCTAGCACTGCTTGAGTGTGTGTGTGTGTGTATTTCCCATCTATGGAGCAGGATAGATGGTACCTGCTGAGGGGAAACAGAGATCTCCAGATTTGGAGACCATCTTTGTCACCTTGCACAAGTCCCCCGGAGAGAAACACAGACATGAATGTCTGCACTGGGGACATGAAGAGCATAGATGGGGGGCTCCCAGTCTGGAGAGAGACCCAAACCCCACCAGGCAGGGTGGGGAGGAGAGCCCTGGTCTGATGAAAAAAACCTAACCAGGCAGACAGGAAGAGTACCTAGGCAGAGGGCAGAGGGCAGAGGGCAGAGGCAGAGGGTGATCAACCATCCTGGTGTGCCTGGGACTGTTCCAGCTTTAGCACTGAAAGTCCAATGTCCTAGGAAGCCCCTCAGTCCCGGGCAAACCGGTACAGGGGGTCTCCCAAGAGGCAGTCTCTTTAGTTGAGGGGCTCTCCTGACAGCTCACAAACCCCTGACAAGCCAGCCCCTAGGCTTTTCTACCATCCTGTCCACCAGGCATAGGGGGCGGGACCCAGGGGGCTAAAGTGTTGGGTGTTGAGCCAGTGGCGGTAGCGGGGGTGCCCCTGTGGGCTGTGTCATCACGGCTGTCTGCCAGCCCAGACAGAGTGGCCTGGCTAGGCCCCAACTCCCCAGAGTGGGTTGTAGTGTTCACGACTGAGGGCTCCAGGCCCGCATCCACGCTGGTTGGTCATACTGGTTATTAAATATGTGACTTTCACCCTCTCCCCCGGGGCAGCTTCTTGCTGATGTCATCACAAACCCCTCTGCCCTGTTGGTTTCCCTGGGTTCCCATCCCAAGCAATTGTGCCATCAGATCCCCCGCCCCAAGGGGCCCCTGGAGAGGCAAGGGAAGAGAGAGCCTCCCAGGGGGGTCAGTCCAGCACAAACGAAAACTCCTCAAGGGCTGCTCATCTGCCCTGGGGACTCAGAACACACGTGACTCGTCCCACTTGACCTCAGACAGGTGTCTCCCTGGGAAGCCCCAGGATCCTGGCATTACTTACGGCAAACTGAGCCCCTGATGTCCCTAACCCTTTGCCAGCACCCCCTGGCCCACAGAAGCAGCCACCATGCCTATCTCCAAGTGCCCGCCGAAGTCGGAGCCCCTGTGGAAAGCATGGGACCGGAAGGCCCAGAAGAACGGACTGAGGCACCAGGTGTTCGCTGTCAATGGCGATCACTATGTGGGCAAGTGGAAGGATAACATGAAACACGGTAAGTGGGGGACCTTCGGGGGCTCAGGTGGTGAGTATGGGGTCTGGGCCATGGTGGGCAACCGGGGCCAAGGAAGCAGCTTGCATAGCTCACTGGGGATACAACATGTATCTCTGAGGAGTGAATGCTGACTTGGACCAATCAGGGGCCTCCTCCTGCTGGGGTTCTGGAACCCAACTCGGCCCTGGCTTCAGCTGAGCAAAGGGGACACAGTAGGGGACAGAGCAGTCTTTAGGCACCAGCCACAGCCTCAGCTGGGACTCTCAGGACACCAGCTCATTCTCTACCTCTGACACCTGGGCTAAGCATGGGGCTGGCTAGCAGGAGGAAAAGGTGGCCCCCAGAAAGCAGCTTGCAACTGGGATTCTGGTCTTCAAATTCAGCCCTTCAAACCAGTAGGGGGCAAGGGAGGACACCCGCTATCCCCCACCCCCTACCCCCCCCACCCCGTATACTTCCACCCCCCACCCCAAGTGGCTGGGGCTCTGACTTTAACTGGGCTGGGCTCAGTTTAACTAGCAGGAAGTACGGGGCTCTTTGTGATACAAACTAAGCCCTGAAAAAAAAAATAAGTTTTTATTCAAAAGAGGTGTTATGGCTTCTCAGTCCAGTCTTGCAATTCCAGATTCTCTGCTCTTAACCATTCTTCTCTCCTGCCTTCCTGCGTTAAGTGCTTGAGCCCATAAAGCTTGGTCAGAATCTCAGCTCCAGTAACTATGACCTTGAGAGATCTACTACACTACTCCGAGCCCCAGTCTCCCCATCTGTAAAATGGGAATAATACCTATCTGTTAAGAGATGACATCTATCAAGTATTTAGCCAAGAGTCTGTGCAGAAGGGAACTTCTGGAGTGTTCTCGGAGGGTTGACCATGGCAGGGATCACTACTTAGAGCTTCCTTGTCCAAGAAGGCCCCCAAAGTTGACCTCACCCAGTGTGTAACACAACACCCACCCTCAGCACTGACTTAAAGGCCAGGGTTTAAGCAGCTGCTTGGAGCTCTATGTGCGGTTAAAGATGTCTGCCTGCATGTTTCAATCCTTGTGGGCAGCCTGTGGTGTGGACAGAGCCCTGGACTTGGTGTCAGGACCCTGAAGTTCTGAGCCTGGCTCTATTACTGAGTAGCTGTGTGACTTTGGGTAAGTCATTTCCCATTCTCTGGACTTGGCTGCCCTACCTGTGATATGACCTTGTGGGCTGGCGTGGCCCTCTGAGTCCTCTCGTGTGAGTCCTGCCTCCCCTCAGACCCTGGAGGCATAGAGCTGATGGGGCTGGGGCTGCAGAAAGCAGATCTGTCAGAAAACCCAGGTCCAATGCCCCCTCTCTTGACTCACCTTTCGACCACGCTGAAGTGGGTTGCTGTAGTATAAGCAGGCTGGAAGCAGTCAAGAGAGCCGTCATTCAGGGCAAGGATAGGGTGGCCCCAGTGGTTACCCAGACCACTCACTCCACTAATACTCATTGTGCTCCTAGTCTGTGCCAGGCCCTATACCGGGCATCTGGAAGAATCCCAACACTCAGGGTCCTTCCTGTCTCACTGACAACCTGCACAGTAGGTAATGTCCCATTTTACAGATGAGGAAACTGGGGCTCAGAGAGAGGAAGTGACTTACTCAAGGCCACACAGCTAAAAGTGGTATCATCAGGATGTAAAGGGGACCAGAGAGAAGCCACGAAAGGAGCCATGAGAACATGTTTGAGCCGAGCCCAGAGGATGCAAATGATTAGCCAGGCAGGGGGGAGCATGTCTTCTAGATAGTGGAATCAGAGATGGGGGGGTGTTTTTCACTATTACCTCTTGTTCAAGGAAGGACTGGAAGCCAGTGGGCTGGAACACAGAGAAGGAGGGGAGAAAGGGGCAGGTTAAGAGGGCCAATCGTATAGGGCCTCTTAGGCCTTGGTAAGTTCTGCCTTCATCTGGGAGACAAACAGTCTCATTGGACCAACTTGGTCACATGCCCTTCACTGAACCAGTCACAGAGGCCTGGGTGGATAGAATACACTGATTGGCTAGGCTTGCCAGGAGGAGAAGTCAGCCCCATGCAAACCTGAAGGACTGAGAGGGAGGGCTGTGTCCCCAAAGGAAATAAACTAGAAGAAGAACAGATGTAAACAACCCTTCATCCCCTGAGATGTGACTGGACCCCACCTCAAGGGCAAAAATCATTGATATCATCTTTTCTATTTGCAGGCATTGTCCTAAGTGTTGTACATATATTAATGAATTTAGTGAACAGAACAACCCCATGAGATACTCTTATCCCCATTTTGCAGATGAGGAACCTGAGGCCCAGAGAGTTAAGTTACTTGCACTAGATCAAAAAGCTCACAGGGACAATGTTGGATTTGTTCCTGAGCTACCAAGGACCAAGACATGAGTTGGCGTGCATAGGTACTCCGCAAATATTGTATTCATCTCTTTGTTCAACAAATATTGGTCACCTACAACATGCCAGACACTGTTCTTCCGTGCTGGATATAGAGCAGTGAACAGAACAGACCAGTCTGTGCTCTTGTGGAGCGTACATTCTCCTGGAAGAGAGAGACAATAGACAATAAATGATAAATAAGTGAATTATCTATTATGTCTAGAGCTGAGAAGTGATATAGAAAAAAACAGAACAGGGTAAGGGATTAAAAGAAGCTTATAGGGAATCATTTTAAACGGGATGGTCAGGGTAGGCCTCATTGAGAAAATGAGATTTCAGCAAAGACTTGCAGGAGGTAGGGAGTGAGCAAATATAGAGGGAAGAATTTTCCAGGCTAAAGGAGAAGCAGGTACAAAAGCCCTGAGGCAAAAGCATAACAGGTGGGTCCCAAGAACAGCATGGAAACCACAGTGGTTGGAGGGCAGAATGGAAAACGGGAGTGGAGGACACAGAGGGGTTGGAGTAGTAGGAGATGGGTTTCCATGTGTGTTCAGGAGAACTGAAGAGATATGCAGAACATTTTCTAAAAATCCTGACCATCTGGTGTATCCATTCAGTATTATTAAAAGATGAAGCTTGGGACTTCCCTGGTGGCACAATGGTTAAGAATCCACCTGCCAATGCAGGGGACACGGGTTCAAGCCCTGGGCCAGGAAGATCCCACATGCCACGGAGCAACTAAGCCCATGCGCCACAACTACTGAGCCTGCGCGCCACAACTACTGAGCCCGTGTGCTACAAGTACTGAAGCCTGTGCGCCTAGAGCCCGTGCTCCGCAACAAGAGAAGCCACTGCAATGAGAAGCCTGCACACCACAACGAAGAGTAGCCCCCATTCACCACAACTAGAGAAAGCCCGCGCGCAGCAACGAAGACCCAATGCAACCAAAAATAAATAAATAAAAATTAAAATTTAAGAAAAGACGAAGCTGAAACACTGAAGAGGCAGATTTCTACTTGGGGTCTGCTATGTCAGTTTGGCTTCAGGGCAAAGGGCTGTAGAAATAGAACTTTTGGGGGGTTTTCCTGGGTGCTGGGGGTCTGGAGACCGGGCACAGACCCTGACCCAGTTCTTGAGAATTGTCCAGTCTAGGGGCCCCTGAGGCCCAGCAGACACAGCACCTGCCTCCCGGCATCCCCAGCCCCATAAAGGCCCTGTCTACCATGTTGGCTCATCTTTGTGTCCCTAGGGAAAGGAACACAGGTCTGGAGGAAGAACGGAGCCATCTATGAGGGGGACTGGAAATTTGGGAAGAGAGATGGCTATGGCACCCTCAGCCTTTCTGACCAAGAGACCGGAAAGTACAGGAGAGTCTACTCAGGCTGGTGGAAAGGCGATAAGAAATGTGTGAGTGGTTCCCATCATGCCCTGGGGTGTGGGCCAGGCTGAAAGCAGGCTGTGTGTGGGGGGGAGGGGAGCAGTCAGAGAGGCCTGGGAGAAAAGGGTGGGGGGATCTAGGGGAGGAGAACAGGGTTGCTGTGTGGGTGGGAGAAGGAAGGGGTGGGGGAACATCAAGGCTTCTCAGAACAAAACCCAGGAAACAGGAAGCAAGAGGAGAGGGCCCAGGGAGGAGCCCATGAAACCCTGTGGCTACAAGAAGCCAGCCAGGCTGTGAGGGGCCAAAGTCTCCTCCCAACCTCCCCACTCATTTCCTGGCTTTCTTTTCCCCTGGCATCCCTTTCTGAGAACCCCCCTTCTGTTGGGACTGGATAAGAGGTGGCAGCGGGGGTTTGGAAGAGTGGGAGCAAGAAAGAAAGCAGAGGCCACACCCTTGGCCAAGAAAGGAAGGTCTTGAGGGATAGAAACCAGCCAGAGGCATGCCCCCAACCCATCAACACCTGAATCCTCACCATAGGTCGTGGAGACAGATAATAATACAGTATTGCTATGGAACAACAGCTACCGTAACCCTGGAACATGATATATTGTAAACTCTCACATCAACAACAACAACAACATCACCATCATTATTATTATTCCCGTTTTACTGATGAGGAAAGAAGCTCAGAAAGGCGCAGAAGGTGAAGTGCCTTGCTTGGGGTCACACCACTGGCAAGTTGTAGAGCCCAGCATTTCATGATCTCTACTCTCAAAATGTTTATTGGCCAGTGGGGATAAAGCTCCCAAAATAAGTATTTTACATATAATATGGTGCTAGGATAGAGGTTTTTACAGAAAGTCCAGAGGCAGTTCATTGAGAATTCAGGGCAGGCTTCCTGTAGAAGGTGACACTGTAAGATGCAAGGAGTTAGGGAGTAAAAAAGGAGAAGAGGAAATACCAAAAGGAAGGATATAATAAACAGCAAGGTGTGTCTGCCCACAGGGGTGGGAGTGAGGCCTTGAAGGTTATGTAGGGGATGAGGATGTTGAAGAGTAGACTTGGGCTGCATAACCCAACCTCTTCAGGTGTGATCTGCGGGGAGTTTGTGGTGATTCTCTGCGGCTGCATGATAAGTGCTTATGTCCATTTTTCTGGGGAGAAAGTCCGTAGCTTTGATCTGATTGTCAGGCATCTGCAACTTTTAATAGGGTCAAATCAGAGTTGGGGAGACGCGGCAAATGTGATCGGATAGACAACGTAAAGATCCTCCTAGGACCTGTATGGCAGATGCATGGGGTCAGGGAAGCACGGGAGAGTGGAGGAGGTAGACCAGTGAGAAGGGATGAAATGATGGTGGGCTGCAGGAAGGCATAGAGGAGAATGGACGGCCTGGAAGATTTTTCGATACACGACCGTCAGCTTGGATGTAGGGCTGGGGGAGGAAGCAGGGGAGAAGCCCAGGTGTGTGGCTTGGGTGCCAGGGAGGATGGTGGGAGTTCATAGTGGTGTGGGACGTCGTGAACAAGGACACCTTCGTGCTTTCAGGGCTATGGGATCCAGTTTTTCGGACCCAAGGAGTATTACGAGGGTGACTGGTGTGGCAACCAGCGCAGCGGTTGGGGCCGCATGTACTACAGCAACGGAGACATCTACGAGGGCCAGTGGTGCAACGACAAGCCGGAAGGGGAGGGCATGTTACGCCTGAGTGAGTGCTTAGCCCCACCCCAAATGGCCTGTTGATCACGCCCACCCGGCCACGCCCTCAAGTCACATTCCTCTGGGCCCCTCATGGCCACGCCCCATCAGGCCAAGTCCCCGCATAGACCTGTCCCGACTGGGTTAAGCTGAATGACAGGACCCGGTCCTTGCCCTCAGGAAGTTTATACTCTAAAAGGGGAGCCTAACAATAAATATAAACAATTAAGACATTGTCTTATGGTCGTAATAATCATAGCCTACACTTACACAGCCCTGAGCTCATTTAATCCACAATGCAATCCTATGATAGGTGCTCTCATCATCCGCACTTTACAAATGAACAAAGGCACAGAGAGGTAAAGTCGTTTGCTCAAGGTTATGCAGTCTGTTCTGAGGTCGGAAGTGCTAAGGAATTGCCCTTGAAAACAGGAAGACGTGTTGGAGAATGACAAAGGAGTTGGGGTCAGGGCTGTTTAGATTGGCTTACGGTCAGAGACCGCCTCCCTGAAGAGGTGTTGTTTGAATGGAGAATGGAAGGAGGAGAAGGAAGCGGGATATGTATTGCGCTGGGGAAGAACATTCCCAGTCAGAGGAAAGAGTTCTGAGAAGCTCGCATTTGTATCAGGACTTAATCCATTCTCTACAAAGCAAACAGAGCCAGCTTTTCATAAAGTGGACCTTGTCACTGCCTTGCTTTCAACCTTTCCATAGCTCCCTATTGCCCTCAGACTCAGTTCAGAGGCCTGACTGTGGTCTGTGGGGCCCAGCATGATCTGGCCCTGCTCACCACTCCAGTTTCACCTCCCCTCTTCCCCTGGACTCCCTTCTTTTTGGCCATACTAACTTTCTTTCAATTCCTCCCACTTTCTGCCTCAGGGCCCTTGCACTGCTGTTCCCTCTTCCTGGAATAGAAAGAAGATTCCCACAGGGACTTCCCTGGTGGTCCAGTAGCTAAGACTCCACGCTCCCAGTGCAGGGGGCCTGGGTTTGATCCCTGGTCAGGGAACTAGATCCCACATGCTGCAAGTAAGAGTTCACATGCCACGACTTAAAAAAAAAAAAAAAAAAAATTCCCGCATGCTGCAACTAAAACATCCTGCATGCCGCAAGGAAGATCCCGCAGGCAGCAACAAAGATCCCATGTGACACAACTAAGACCTGGTGCAGCCAAATAAATAAATATTAAAAAAAAAAAAAGAAGATTCCCCCAGATCTTTGCATTTGTTCGTTCCACCTAAAGCACATTCTTCTCAGCACTTGCTTCCTTTCCTTCTTAGAACTAGGTGTATAATCTTGGGCGAACTACTTTGCATCTCTGTGCCTCAGTTTCCTCTCCTGTAAAATGGGAATAATGGCAGTACCCACTTCATAGGGCTATGGGGAGGATTAGATGAGGGAGTCTGTGTAAAGTGCTTAGAACAGGGCCTAGCACGTAGTAGGCTGTCGATAAAGCTAGTATCATTGCCCCTCCAGACTGTGAGCCTGCAGAAGGACTGGGAATGTGTCTGTTTTTTTCCCCACTGTTTCCCCAGTGCCTGCCATGTAGTAAGTAGATATTCTTGGTGAGGACACAAACCAGAGCCCAGTCTCCTGAAAACTCAAGATTCCAACTTCCAAAGAGATTTTTTTTTTTGGCTGTGTTGGGTTTTCGTTGCTGCGAGCAGGCTTTCTCTGGTTGCGGCGAGCAGGGTCTACTTGCAGTGCATGGGCTTCTTATTGCGGTGGCTTCTCTTGTTGCAGAGCACAGGCTCTAAGCACGCAGGCTTCAGTAGTTGTGGTGCGCAGGCTCAGTAGTTGTGGCACACGGGCTCCATGGCATGTGGGATCTTCCCAGACCAAGGCTCGAACCCGTGTCCCCTGCACTGGCAGGCGGATTCTTAACCACTGTGCCACCAGGGAAGTCCCTGCAAAGAGATTTGACTAAACCAAGGCATTGGGCAGCTGGGGAGGGTTAAGGGTAGCCACTCTGTCATTCTCAATCCCCCGTGCATCCGCCTCCGTGCCTGATTTCAGTGTGCATCTCCTAGTAGTAATAGCCTGCTTTCAGTGAGCACCTTCTGTGGCCCGCACAGTGAAGGAGCTCTAAGTGCACCGTTTCTAAGGCTTGGACTCTGGAGCCGGCCAGCCTGGGTTCAAATTCTAGCTCAAGCTCTTACTAGTTGTGGGACCTTGGGCAATTAATTTCTTTACACTCTCTCTGCTTCATTTTTCTCAACTGTAAAGTAAGGAAAAAATAAAGCTTAACTAGAGTTATTGTGAAGGTTAAATGAGGTTTATATTTGTAAAATGCTGAGCATGACACGGAATAGTAAGTGCTCAGAATCAGTACATCCTTGTGTGAGCTCAGCAAACTATTGGCCAAATCCAGCCCAACACGTGTTTTGTAAATAAAGTTTTATTGGCACACAGATGTGCTCGTTCAGTTATGTATTGTCCACAGGCTGCTTTTTTTTTTCAAATTAATTTATTAACTTTATTTTTGGCTGCGTTGGGTCTTTTTAAATATAAATTTATTTTTTAAAATTTAATTTTGGCTGCGTTGGGTCCTCGTTGCTGCACGCAGGCTTTCTCCAGCTGCGGCGAGCGGGGGCTACTCCCTGTTGCAGTGCGCAGGCTTCTCATTGCGGTGGCCTCTCTTGCTGTGGAGCACGGGCTCTAGGCACGTGGGCGCGTGGGCTCTAGAGCGCAGGCTCAGTAGTTGTGGCGCACGGGCTTAGTTGCTCCGCGGCATGTGGGATCCTCCCGGACCAGGGCTCCAATCCGTGTCCCCTGCACTGGCAGGCGGATTCCCAACCACTGTGCCACGAGGGAAGTCCCCACGGGCTGCTTTTGTGCTGCAATGGCAGAGTTGACCATGTGCAGCAGAGACCCTATGGCCCGCGATGCCAAAAACACTATCTGCCCCTTTGCAGAAAAAGTTTGCTGACCTCTGACCTAGAGTTCATCCAATACTCTTCTAAGTCCTGTCTGTGTATGGACTCATTTAATCTTCAGAATAATTTTATGAGTGAGGAGCTACTCTTGTCCCCGTTTTACAAATGAGGAAATGAGACAAAATGGTTCAGTGACTTGCTCAAGGTCACACGGCTGGTAAGTGTCTGAGCTGAGACATGTTGGCTTTATTATTATTATTTTTACACCACCACCACCGAGATCCAGTGGGAAGTGGAATTGATTCCCGACTAAGAGCCGGGGCTCCTGATATGAACAGGATTTGGTTTGAAACCCTGCCTCTGCCACTTCCTAGTTCTGTGACCTTGTGCAAATCAGTCAAATTCCTGGAGCTTTTCAAGTTCCATGTATAAAATGGAATCCTTCATCTTTCACAGAACTGTTTTTGTGAGAAGTGAGGTCAGAAACAGCATGGAACCAGGCACAGAGTAAGTGCAGGAAGAACATTGCCTGTCAGCATTATTCGCTATGTTTTTTACAGCTAGGAAACTATGGTGCTCATCTAAGTTCCGGGAGGTAGTGGAGGTGAGATGTGAACCAGGTCTGAAACCGGAAGTCGCTCACACCCCAGGGCTCTATGGCTTTCTGGTTGGCATGATGTCTGGCCCGGCAGTGGCAAGGGTCCAGCCCGGGTATATGTAGTCTGGCCTGGTTTTGTGGGCCAAGACCCCTGACTCCCTGTTCTTTCCCCCAGAGAACGGGAACCGCTACGAAGGCAACTGGCAGAGAGGCATGAAGAATGGGTGGGGGCGCTTCTTCCACCTGGACCATGGTCAGCTGTTCGAAGGCCTCTGGGTCGACAACATAGCCAAGTGTGGCACAATGATTGACTGTGGCCGTGATGAGGCCCCCAAGCCCACCCAGTTCCCCATTCCTGAGGTGGGAAGCTCTCCCGGATCCTGGGGCCACATGCAGCCCAGGGAGAGACAAAACAGCACCCACAGCCACACCCAGCCTGTCCGAGCCCAGCCCGGCCAGGAAACAGACAAGGTTTTGTTTTCAGTCAGGGCGACCCCAGGGAGGCTGGCAGTACCCCCCCAAAGCAGGGAGCGCCCCAAAGGCTGGCAGCCTGGGGCTTCCATGCTCCCCAAACCAACCCCTGCTGCTTCCCTCCAGGTCAAAATTCTAGATCCTGATGACGTGTTGGCGGAAGCTTTGGCCACGTTCAAGAAGACACAGGAAGAAGGAGATTGATGCCAGGTGAGATGCGGGCACACCTGCCACCCTCTGATGTGGTCCGGGCAGCTCCTGGGGTCTCCTCTGGCCTAGGGGCTCAGGGGCTTGACCAGAGAGGGTGGGTTTCTTGCCTCCCGCAGTCCTGCTGGTCGTTTTTGCTTCCTCCCCTTCAAAACTCTTTTCCCTGCAGAAGTCCTGCCAAATCCTCCCATTTGCACCCTGGGCTTAATCGGATTGGAGTCAGGTGGTCTGCTCGCCCTGGAGGGCCCTGGGCCTCCACTTGCCTATCTGTCTTGTGGGCCCTTGTTCAGTGCTACCCCTCCTGGTGTTGGTAATAAGTGGGGTCGAGGGGAGAGCATTGATACAGCATCTTGGAGACACCAGCTCCGCCCACCCCACCCAGCTTGCCCCTGCAGAAAGAACACCGGCGCTTCAGGAGGAATTCAAACCGGAGTCACCCAACTGCTCGGACCGGTGCAGCTCCCACTGGTAGAGCAAAGGGGGACTTAGGCACACGCTCGGCACCCTCCGAAGGCACTTTGCTCCTCCCAGCACTGGATCATTCCTGACCAGTAGGAGGCCAGTGCTCCTCTCCCCAGCTGGCCTTGGGGACGCCTTTATTCTTGGACCCCATCCCTGAGCACCCCAGAATAAAGGAGAGCCTGGCAGCGTGAGCCCGGGGCCTGTGGTGGGTGGCCGGGGTGCGAGGGAGCCTCAGGAGGGGTTTCAGGTAGAGAAGAGGGGTCCCCATGGGTTGCATGAATTTACCTTGGGGCAGAAAGGGGTAGATGCCTCCAGGTCTCTGATCTCTGAGATATTCCGAGAAGATAGAGTCTGCATCTGGTTACATTGGTCACTAAGATTTGGCATTAAAACGTGACCTGGCTTCTCAGCCTAACACAGGGGCTCCCAACCTTGGAATCCTGTGGGAGATTTAAAAGCTAGGAATGTCTGGATCCCATGCCCAGAGATTCTCATCTGTCTGGGGTGAGGCCTGGGCCTTCAAAAAGCTACCCAGCTGACTCTCTGCAGCTGGGGCAGAGAACCTCTGACTTACTGGCTTTGTGATCCTAAGTAAGTGACCTCAGTTGCCCCATCTGTACAATGGGACTTCAGATATCTCACAGAGGTGTTTTGAGGATTTTCTAGCAGACGTAAAAATAACAAATAACACGTACTAAGATTAGTTGTAAAGCAGATTTCTGGGAAGGGCTTTGTATAATTCTAGACAACATTCCTGCAAGATAAGAGGAACTCTTACATAATGGGTAGGAACAGGAGTTCTGCAGTGACTCCTTGAGTGTGAATCCCAGCACTGACTTACTAGCTGTGTGTTCTTGTGTATGTCACCCAACCTCTCTGTTCTTCAAGTTTCCTTTCCTCTAATATGGGACAATAACAGTACTTACCACCAGGGGTTATTGTGGTTACTGGAGAATGAAATAAGGTGTGGTTCTAACCCGAGGGAGGGTGGTTTTGTCCCCCTTCCTTCCCCGGGAACATCTGGCAAAGTCTGGAGACATTTTTGGTTGTCACAGCTGGCAGGGAAGAATTCTACTGGCACCCAGTGGGTAGAGGTTGTGATCCTGCTAAACATGTTATGATGTAAACACTCTACAGAAGAATTATTCAACCCAACTTCAACGGTATAATACCATGAAATAACCCTGAAATACCACAATGTTCATAAAGCCCTCAGCAAGTACCCGGCATATAGTAAAGCGTTCACTGATACTGACGTTCTCTCTGCCATCTAAATGCCAAGCAGGTGGCCCGACCCATGGCATCGTTCTCAGTCGGTACCTCTGAAGCCGGGAAGCTGAGCCTGGCTGCCTCTGGACACATAACCAACCACAGAGCCACTCAGTGCTAGGCCCAGCACTGACAGCTTTACACGGGTGCTCTCCCATGACCCTTCAACAACCTATGAGGTGTCCTGCTATTATTCGTGTCATTTTAGAGGAGGAAACTGAGGTTCAGGGAGGCTCACAAGTCACCAAACTAGAAAGTGACTGTGCTTAAACTTAGGCCTGTCTGCTCTTAAGGTGAGAACAGTGGCGGTACGTATAGAAAACTACCATTTTTTCAGAAAAGGTAGGATGTGTACTTGTTTATGTATAAAATGTCTAGATGGGAACAAAATAAACTGGCAACAATGGTTGTCTCTGGGGAGAATTGGGAACCTGGGAACAGGGGAGGGACAGCAATTTTTCACTGCTGTGTTTGGAACCTATGAATGTATTATCTACCCAGGTCTCTGCAGAAGCAGGGAGGTGGGTATCTTAGGGGAAGGATGAAAGATGCCTAGGTTTTCTCTGGCGAGCAGTGGAGATTTTCACACAGGGGCACCTGCCCCACCCTACTCGGTCCCAGTCAGAGGGCCTTCTGGGGACAGGGGAGGGGTGGGTCCTGGTGTATATCATGCAGGACAGAGGCAAGCTGCAGTAGGATAAAGGGGGCCCCCTCCTCCACTCAGCCCACCAAGCTGCTGTGTCCATGTCCAAGTCTGCACAGAAGGACAAAAGCTTAAGGCCACACTTTCCCACAACCAACTCTCACTTCAGCCAGAGCACTTGTGTTTTTATAAAACCACTTTCTGTATCAGGTTTATGGGACAGAATGAGCTGTCAAACACAAATGCCCTCTGGGGCCAGGTGAGTAACATATGAAGCTGGGCTGGTGTCATACAATAGGGAGTGGTGGGGACTGTGGCAAATACATCTCCTGGGTAAGAGGTAGCTGCAACTCAGCTCCTGTTCATTGTTGCTCTGCAAGAAGGCGGGCCCAGTAATGCTGCTGCTGGATCTTCCGATTTCTTAAGCAAAGCCAGAATCAGTCTACTTAAGATTTTTTGAGTGTCTAGGCTCTGAGCCAGATTTCCAGGCTCGAAAACATCCTCTTTGGACATCAATTTTTGTCATTTGCAAAATGGAGAAAAAATTCCTCCCAAAATGCATAACCTGATCATACAGATGAGGAAATATCAGAGAAACAAGACAGAGGCAGCATTCTACAAAACCACTGGCTCACGCATAGCACAGGGAGATCAGCTCAGTGCTTTGTGACCGCCTGGAGGGGTGGGAGGGAGGGAGACGCAAGAGGGAAGAGATATGGGAACATATGTATATGTATAAATGATTCACTTTGTTATAAAACAGAAAGTAACACACCATTGTAAAGCAATTATACTCCAATAAAGATGTTAAAAAAACCCCAAAACACTGGCTCAGACTCTTCAAAAATGTTGATATTACAAAGGACAAAGAAAGGCTGTCCCAAATAAAAGGTGACTAAAGAGACATGACAACCCAATGCAGTGCATGATCCTGGATGGAAAAATCACTACAAGAAAGGACATGATTGGGACAAAGAGGGAAACTGAAAACGAATGTTGTTGTATTAGATAATAGTATCGCATCAATGTCAAATTTCCTGAATTTGATCATCGAATTGTGGTTCTGTAGAGGAATGTCCTTGGTTTAAGGAAGAAATCTGTAACTAATGCATATGGCTCAGGGAGAAAACATACTGTCATTCTCATTACTCACACTTTCAGTATTTGCAAATTTGCCTACTTGCTGAGGTCAAACAAGGTGACCCTCTGCCTTCTTTCAGCTCATGCTGTAAACAAGTATCCTTTTCACACTCTATTTAGTGCTACGTTTTTCACATTTTGGTGCTTTTTGTTGGTGATTTCACTACTTAAAATGGTCCCCAAGGGTAACAATGAAGTGCTGTCTAGTGTTCAGAGCACAGGAAGGCTGTGATGTGCCTTACGGAGAAAATGTGTGTTATGTAAGTTTCAGTCACAAGTGAGTGATAGTGCTGTTGTGATAGCAATAGCGTGTAAGTTCAATGTTATATATAACATATATTAAGGCATCTTTAAAAAGAAACACACAAAAAACAAGGCTGTGTATTGATTGGTTGACAAAAATGTTGTGACCAGAGGCTCGCAGGAACATAACCCCATATTTCTCTTAGGAGAAATACTAATTTAGTGTTCTGTGACTATAGAACAGAACCACTGCGAATAAGAATTGACTGTATATATATTTCAGTTACTCTTCATGGAACTTTTGGGGGTAGGTTTGAAATTTCCCAAAATGTTGAAAAAATTTTTTTTGTTTAGAGGCTCACCTATTGGGGCACCAGGAGAAATACCAGGCAGTCCAGACCCAACAAATACAGACACAAGAGGAGGTGTCCCTTATGAGTATATTTCTGTGTTCCCAAACGCACACACACGCACACAATCGACACTGAACGGGGAGGGGGGTCAAGACGGAAAGGACAGGAGGCACCCAGGTGGCACTGGCACAGGGGAGGAGGAGGGACAAAGGGAGCGTTTGTCCCCTCTCTGGCTCCCACCGGTGGCTTCAGAACAGGAGGTGAACCTGGAGCTGGAAGAACAGGAAGTGCTTATTCTCTTAGAGGAAAGTTTCAAAGTGCAGTAATTTCTCTTTAAAAAAAGCCTCTTCCCTCCACTCTCTGCCCCCTGACAAAAGCCCAGCCCCCTATACAGGCTGTCCTTGAGGCTGGGCCGGGACAAGGTCGTGGGGAAGGGCATAAGGCCAAAGCTCCGAAGTGCCCAGCCCAGGAGGGCTTAGGCATAGTGGCTGCCGGGGGTCAGGGGGTGGTCCCCTCTGTGGTCCAGCTGGTCCTGCAGGCGGGCAAACTCGGCCAGCTCATTGAGCTCCTGGAACTGTCGGTCCGTCTTATGGCTGACCAGTGAGCGGTAGAAGTGGACAGCAAAGACGATAAAGATCAGGCCGAAGGGGACCATAATGGTGGTGGAGGCGATGGCGGCGGCCTGTCCTGGGGTGATGCCGCCGGTGCTGCCGCTGACGTTGGCGGCCGCGCCGCTGGCCGGGGGCTTGCTGGTGGGCCGCACCTGACCCGGCTGTTTCTTGAGAGGCAAGAACTTCACCCAGCAGAGCAGCACGACCTCAGCCAGGAAGAGCAGCGTGCCGATAACAGTGGAGAAGGCCCAGGCCAGCTCGATGTGGCGGTGCATGCGCTCGTGGGGCGACTCTTTGACCGAGTTGAGGTTGTGCACGTTGCTCACCGCCTCGATATTGGGCAGGATGCAGGTGCTGATCATGAGCGCAAACAGGTGCACGGCCACCAGCACCGTGGTGCAGGCACTGAAGGCGATGAGCAGCCCCGGCGGGTAGTCGTGGTCAGCGTCCAGCTGCACCTCCACCATCGCCACCTGGGGTGGGGGGGGGAGGAAGAGGTGGGCTAAGTGACAGGATAGTCATGGCTCAGAAGCTCTCCTCCCATCAAGCTCTGGGACCCTGGGTAAGTCACTTAGCCTCTCTGAGCCTCAGTGTCCATATCTGTATAATGGGGATAATAAGACCCACCCACTTAGGGTTGAGAAGCGGCAGGAAGTACTGGTAGAGGGCGCAGGCTTGGAGCCCGGGCTGCCTGGATTTGAATCCCAGTTCTGCCACTCACGAGCTACGTGTCCTTGGGAAAGTCACTGAACCTCTCTGTGCCTCAACTCTCTTATTTGTAAAGTAGGGATATGGTATCAGTTAATAGGATTATTTTAACAATTAAATGAGAGCTCCTGGTAGATGGCAAACACTTCCCAAATAGTAATCACCACAAATGGTTAAAATGGTAAGTTTTATGTAAATTTCACTGACAAAAAAGTTTACATGAATGAAAAAAGGCTCCCTTCCTGTTGGCACCACACTCCCAATTCCCAAGCAGAGGTTTCTTATTGAAAATTATTCTATTTTTTAAAATAAATTTATTTATTTTATTTATTTTTGGCTGTGTTGGGTCTTCGTTGCTGCGCACAGGCTTTCTCTAGTTGCAGAGAGCAGGGGCTACTCTTCATCGTGGTGTGTTGGCTTCTCATCGCAGTGGCTTCTCTTGTGGCTGAGCATGGGCTCTAGGCACGCGGGCTTCAGTAGTTGCAGCACGCGGGCTCAGTAGTTGTGGTGCATGGGCTTAGTTGCTCCGCAGCATGTGGGATCTTTCCGGACCAGGGCTCGAACACGTGTCCCCTGCATTGGCAGGCGGATTCTTAACCACTGCGCCACCACGGAAGTCCCAAGCAGAGGTTTCCTCATGCCCTGCTCTGGGGACAAGGAGAGGGGTGGGGTGAAGGGATGAAGGCCCTCCCAGGTCATGCCCAGGCCCTTTCTGAGAACACAGTGCACCAACCAAGAAGGAATTAAGAGAGGCTTCCCAGAAGAGTTGGGCTCTGGCTGGGTGCTGCGGTGCAGTCGGCAAGCCCCAGGGCCATCTCCTCCTCCAGCCCCAGTGCTGGGCTCAGGGCCCCAGGGCTGATGCACTAGCTGCTCCCCAGTTCCTGGAGACCTGTGGATCTGGGGTCACCAGGGGCATGCTCCAGGCCCGCCACCCACCTCCTCTCACCTGGGCCTTGCAAATCAGCCCCATGTGAAGGATCCAGCTCATCAGATATGGGCCAGGAGAAGCGGGCAGTGGGCACACCGCCAGGGTCTGCCTGCCAAGGCTGGAGGGAGTGGGGAAGGAAGTGCCAATGGCAACACCATTAAGGAGAATGACCCTTCATAAAGGGTTCGCTGTGTGTGCCAGGCTCAGAAGGGGGAGGCCTGATGCTGAAATGTACCCACGAGCCCCACACCTGCCCCGACCCCTCCTTACTCCAGGGGAGGGGGTGGGCTCCTTCCTTCCCAGCTTTCTTGTTTGTAATGCCTGACCCTGTTTGCTTTCATTTCTTGTACCTCCACAGCCTTCCTAGGCCTGGAAAGGCAGTGTAGGGCAGTGGTTAGGAGCACAGGCTCTGGAACCAGGTTGCCTGCTTTGAGCCCTGACTGCTCTGCCCTTTATTAGGCTGTGAGGCTCTGGCAAGTTCCTTTAAATTTCTGGGCCTAAGTTTCCTTATCTGTAAAAAAACAGAATATTGGGGGACTTCCCTTACTTCCAGTGGGTAAGACTCCGCACTCCCAACGCAGGGGGCCCAGGTTTGATCCCTCGTCAGGGAACTAGATCCCGCATGCCGCAACTAAGACCCAGATCAGCCAAAATCAATCAATTAATTAATTAATAATTTAAAAAATAGAAAATTGGGGGAATTCCCTGGCAGTCCAGTGGTTAGGACTAGGTGCTCTCACTGCCGGGTCCCAGGTTCAATCCCTAGTCGGGGAACTAAGATCCCACAAGTTGCACGGTGTGGCCAAAAAAAAAAAAAAGACTGGTACATCACTCAGAGAGCTGTGAGGACTGAGTTAATCCCACATTAAATACTCAGTGCCTGGCACAGAGTAAACCCTCAATAAAAGAGGCTTTACTATTATTATTGTTATTCAGTTTAAAAACCTCACCCTCAATCCCAGTGTCTCTATATGAAACCCGCTGGGTTTCTATCCTCCTGTCCAGCCTGAGAAAACCAAAGCCAAATTGGCAGCCCTGGGTTTTGGCTCCAGAAACACCCTTGCTTCCCTGGGTGACCTTGGTCAAGACCTTCCCTGTTGTCTCTGAAAAAGGAGGGTATGTGGCAAAATTAAGGTCGCTGTCTAGAGCTGATCTGGGGTTGGACACTTTGAGAATTTGGTGAAAATACTGGATACTCCTTAAGACAGCCAGGTATATACAGTCATATGACTTTGCAGACAATTTCAACAGGAGTCACAGACTTCTGTCTTAGAATTCCCACAACTGATGATTGTATAAACTTTTCATCCCAGGAGTTTGTAAAATGTTTCAAGCCCATCTAAATCTGGGGCAGTGCCATGAGGATTCTGACCATTTTTAGGATCACTCACTGGTGGCCTAAGGCCAACGCTGAGACTGCTCAGCACAAGTGGGTGAGGGATGCAGGGCACCCGGGCAGGCCACCAGGGCACGGCAGGTTAAGGGCTGCACCCCGGGCTCCCTGGTCTCTGTCCCCGGGCCTGACCACACTGGAAAAGGGGGGCACCTCCGGCAGGGCGTACCTCCTGCCACGTTCCCCCCACCCCAGCACTTCCTCTTCCTGTTTTGGCCTGCTGCCCCAGAACCTGAAACCGGAGAAGGGACCAGCAGGAGAGTCTGTTGCTTGGCTGCCTCAGGTCCACTGGCTACTAATTCACTCACCTGAAATGTCCAGACCCATTAGGTGCATCAGGCCCTGAGCTGGTTGCTGGGGGTCTATACGGCGGCAGGGGCAGGGGGAACGACACACACATATACAGGTATATGTTCTCTTAAGCCTGGTATCTCTACCTCTACAGAGCCATTAAGAGTGAACTGGCTCCTCCACTTACAAAGCTGGTAACCTCTCTATGCCACAGGTTCTACAACTATAAAATAGGGGCTGTTATGAGGATTCAACAGATTAATGAATACAAAGCCCTTAGCACAAGATCTGTCATATATATATATATATATATATATATATATATATGCTTAATAAAGTGTCAATGATTACTAGCAACACTATTATTACTTTTTTACAAATGAGGAAACTGAGGCTCTGTGCAAAGGGGGTAATACCATTTTCCTCACAGCTGCTACTACAGACCGAATGTCTGCAAACCCTCTAAATTCATATTTTAAATCCTAACCCCCAAGGTGATGGTGTGAGGAGGTAGGGCCTTTGGGGGTGACTATGTCTTGGGGGTGGTGCCCTAGTGCCCTTACAGGAGAGTTGCCCCCAGCAGAGACCCCCTCACCACTCCTGCCAGGTGAGGACAGTAGTCAGTGTCTATGAACCCGGAAGCCAGCCCCTCACCAGACACTGAATCTGCTGGCACCTTGATCTTGGACTTCTAGTCTCCAGAACTGTGAGAAATAAACATCTGTTGTTTATAAGCCACCCAGCTTGTGGTATTCTGTTATAGCAGCCCAGACAGACTAAGACAATCACTGAGGGGATTAAATGAGGTCTTGACAGGGGTTTAACAAAGGGCCAGCCCCCAGAAGGTACTCAATAACTCTTAGTTAAAAAGAAAAACGCGGGGCTTAAAGTGGAAGACAAACAGCCCCTGCACGCCCTCAGCTGAGGCTGCTGAGAGCTGACCCTGTGTGCCCGTGTTCTGTTCCCTGGGGAGGGTGAGGGGCTCAGACCCCCCCACTCTGGGCCTGGCCTGCTCCAGCTCCAAACCCTCGGTACAAGGAGAATGTGTGCCCCACGGCACAGCTGGCCAGATGGCCACCTTGGCAGGACAGAGACCACCTTGCCGGACCCTCAGGCTCTAGGGCCGTACACACAGCTGTTGGGACACACCTGGCCTGGGGACACCAGAATTTCCCCCGAGGTCTTGGGCTGGTGGGGAGCCTGGGCAGCTCAGCCTGTGACGCTGGGCCTTCTGAGGAGAAGGGGCCTTGCCGTGCTCCGGAAGAAACCCCATCATCCTCGCCGGACCCTACAGTTCCTGGAACTTGGAGCACGCTGGCGGGCTGTGTGTACCGTTCCCACATTGGGGACCAAGCTCAGTGTCCTGGGGCTGCGTGAACGAATGGCTGGCACAAATCATGGCTCCTGAAGAAAACTGTTCACAGGAATAAAAACTACTGCTTTTTTCAGAATGCGTCCCACTTTGGAAATCTCCCCAAGGGCAGGGAGGGTAAAGCCAGGGGGGGCCTCTAGGAATCTGGCAGGCAACTCCCAGGGCCCCAGCTGAGTCCCAGAGAGATCAGATCAGATTGCAAGCAGCTTCGCAAGGTAAATATAGCCAGAGTGCTGGGCCGTTAACCTAAAATAAACAGCTCCCAGCCAGCCACAGGCCTGCTTAAACCTGGCCATATGGGTCCTAACGGGTGAGGAAGGGCGAGGGACGGCCAGCCCCACCTCACTCTGGTCCACGGACCTCTGACACCACCACCCCGCCACGGGGACACCAAACCTCAAGCACGAGCCAAGAAGAGGCTCCTGAGAAGGGCAGGGCCTGGCTGGCCTTGCTGGGCGTCTGCCCACCACGCCCGGATGCCAACCACTCTTCTCACTCCTGTTGGGCTCCATGGAGACCCCTGCCACCTGGCGCCGAGGCCAGGCCCTTCCAAGGCAGCCTTCCCATGCCTGGCCTGACCCGGGCGCCCAACAGCTGGAAGACACAACTCTCCTTTCCCAAGCCTGGGCTTCTCCTGTTCACTGGAGCCGCCATGCCAGTCACCCTGGGTCACCAAGCGCTGCCTGAGCCTGCTGGCCCCCCCTCCGATGCAAACTATCTATTAAGAGAGGATTGAGGGCTCATCCAGTAATTTACAAACTCTTTTGACCACCATCGACCAGTATTCCAAAGGTTTCCCTAAATAGACACACACCCATTTATAACAGAAACAAGTTTCCCCAAACAATAATTATCCTGAAAGCGTGCTAACCCAGCCTCCTCTTACACGTGACGCATGCTGCTGCTTTCTGTTTCATTCCACTCTTATTCCAAAAAAAGAACACACAAAAAACCTGCTGGTTGCGACTCAATGTCACAAGCCACTAACAGGTTGAACCTGCAGGTTGGGGGGAGGGGGTGGAGAACAGGCCTAGCCTTTCTCTTCATCCGGCTAATTTTGACGTCCTCAGGTTTTTACCTTCCAAGTCACCCCTGTTCCATGGTCTCCCAGGTGAGGACGGGGCCATTCATTCGTTCATGGACTATTTTTTTTTTTGTGGCTGCGCTGCGTGGCTTAAGGGATCTTAGTTCCTCAACCAGGGATTGAACCCGTGCCCTCAGGAGTGAAAGTGCAGAGTCCTAACCACTGGACCGCCAGAGAATTACCCTCACGGACAACTTTCATCGAGAACTTACTATGTGCCTTAAGGATCTTGTGGCTCCGCTGGAGAAAAAGCAGGAAGACAGCAGAATCCCTGCCCCAGGGAGGATGACAGGTACTAAACGTTTAGGCAAGTATTTTCAGACGGTGGTAAGTGTCCCTCCACCGACTCTCCTCCACCACTGCGCTTGCCAAACACGTTCTGAAGATGTAATGACACGTCTGGTTTCCTCCACTCTACTTCCCTGTTTCTCTAGCTTCCAGCACTGGGCCTTGTCCCTCTAGGGGCCTCACCAAACGAATATTAAAGGCAAGACTTGACCTTTGGGTATTTCAGCCCAGGGTTTCTAAAGTGTCCAAAGATAATCCTATGTAATCCACTGGAAACCCTAAGAACTCTCATGACATTCCTTTTTCAGCTCATCCTTTCAACTTTTCAATGTTTGTTTGTTTGTGTTTTTTTTGCGGTACACGGGCCTCTCACTGCTGTGGCCTCTCCCGTTGCTTGCGGAGCACAGGCTCCGGACGCGCAGGCTCAGCGGCCATGGCTCACGGGCCCAGCTGCTCCGCGGCTCCGCGGCACGTGGGATCCTCCTGGACCGGGGCACGAACCCGTGTCCCCTACATCAGCAGGCGGACTCTTAATCACTGTGCCACCAGGGAAGCCCTCAATGTTGTATTTTTATGTACTTTTTTTGTTGTTGTTTTGATTTGTCTTTATGTACTTTTTTTTTTTTTAATTTCTGGCCACACAGCTTGTGGAATCTTAGTTCCCCAACCAAGGACTGAACCCGCATCCCTGCAGTGGAAGTGTGGAGTCTTAACCACTGGACCGCCAGGGAAGTCCCCTATGTACCTTTTAATACTTATGTTTTATTAGCACACATATCATTCATTACCATACATATACGTATACATATACACATAGTGTGCATACACATGTATACAAATACTGAGCCTAGTGTTGACAATATTTTGAGCAGGGTGTGCACTCAAAAAGTTTGGAGACCACTTAAATCAGGGGTCGCCAAACTGGCCTTCAGTGTACTTCTTTGCAAATAAAGTTTTACTGGCACACAGCCATGCCCACTCATTTATCTAAGGTCTGTGGCTGCTTTTGAGCTAAAATAGCAGAATTGAGTACAGGTTTCCCCCTATAATATACCTCTGAAACCTTTTGTAAGGTGAAATGGCCTAAAGGGATGGAGCAATTACCTTAGGAGACATCTTGCTAACAGACGCACAAATAAACCGAGATTAAAGCACAGATGCTAAAAGACACAGCTCAAAGCTCTGGCGACCTGATGCCGAGATGCTGAGTGCGGTTCCGGGGAAAGGAGTTTGGTGGTGCCAGTCTCACCCCTTGGGGTGCGTGCTGCCTCTATAACGGCTCACTGCAAATGCTGTTTTCGCTTTTTACCTTTCTTTGGTAAAAGTAAAAATTCTCTTTGGGTTTCTTTCAGGTTAGTGAAAACAGGTACTAACGTAGGTCTTTCGTAAAAGCGAGGTGGTGTAAAGCGAACTTTCGAAACGTAGGGGACACCTGTAGTTATCACTGAGACTGTGTGGTCTGCAAAGCTGAAAATATTTACTTTATAGAAAAAGCTGGTCCGTTCCTGGGTTAGACCAATGCTCCCAAGAAGGGCTGTCAAACCACAGCCCCAGAAGATTCTCCTCCGAAGAGTTTGTGGTTCCATCCGTTTTCTTTTTGTTTTTTTTTTGGCGATACCGCACAGCTTGCGGGATCTTAGCTCCCCGACCAGGAATTGAACCCACGCCTTTGGCAGTGAAAGCATGGAGTCCTAACCACTGGACTGCCAGGGAATTCCCGTGTTTCTATCAGCCTAAGGCATCCCTTCTGGGGAGCATATTCAAGGCCTCTCAGAAGAAGTTCCACCAGAGAGAAACTTGCTCTTGTTTAAACTTTCTCAGTTTCATTTCTCCAGGGAATCGCCTTCCCAACATTGATTACCACAGTGCCACCTTGGGAAGCCCTAGAGCTCTCCTTCATCAGCCCTGGATCCAGCAGAAATCAGCAGAGCTCAACAGAGACCCTGGCTGAAAATTCCAGACACGTGCCACAGGCACTTGTGAAGTTTTCCAAAAGGCTTCTCGGCTAGGCAGGGAGTGCCTTCCCCTTGGGACATTCAGCAAAGTTCCATTTGTACACGGCCCAGAGTGCAGAACTGCACATCTGGAAGACTTCAAAGGCCCAGTTTTCAACTAACAGCAAGGGACACGGTGAGAGGGTGGTTGAGTAGAAAAGACTCCAAGTCAGAGGGACTGGGGCTTGAAATCTACTAGCTGGGTGATCAGAACCTCTGTAAGCCTCTGTGGAGGTGACAGTACATATGTTTAAGAGCTGTTCTGAGGACTAAGTAAGAATGAAAGAAAAGGATCCAGGCTCTTGCCTGGTGTTCAGTAAATAGTAACATCTTCAACATTATTCAAGAATTCATCATGGAACTCCTCTGCTCCAAAACCTTCCATGGCTCCCCACTGCCGATACCAGAGTTCAAACGCCCCAAACAGCAAGTCAAGGCCCTGCACCATCTAGTCTGGCTAGATTCATCTTCCTCTACTATCCCCAACACACCCTCAACTCCAGCCACACCACACTCTCTGCCTTTTCCTGGAGACCCTATAATTCCTCACCTTAGTAACTGTGCTCCTAATACTTCCTCTGATAGAGGGTTCTTCCCTAAGCCCTAACTCTACCACCCTCAAGGCTAGGCTGGAATCACATTCTTCTAAACCAGTTAACCCTTATAAAAGAAGCCCTGGGAATTCCCTGGTGGGCCAGTGGTTAAGGTTCAGTGCTTTCACTGTCGTGGGCCTGGATGCAATTCCTGGTGGGGAAACTAGGATCCCACATGCCGCAGCATGGCCAAAAAAAAAAAAAAAGCAGTCCCAACATCATGGGAACAAGGGTGAGAGAGTTTCCGTCGTACCTGGGCCAGGTACTTTTCTAAGTGCTTTGCAAATACAAATGAATCCTCACACCAAGCCTATGAGGTTGGTATTACTATTACCCCCATTTTACAGAAGAGGAAGCTGAGGCCCAGAGACATTAAGCAATTTCCCCAGGATCTCACAGTTATAAGTGGTAGACCCGGGGTTTGAACCCAAGCTGTCTGGCTCCAGAGTCCCGGTTCTTACTCTGCTCTACAATACGCGAGCCTCCCAGCTCTGTCCTCCCACCACTCTCTCTGGTGCTTCCTCTCCCGTAGCAGTGGGGCCACACCACAGTCACAGGGCCCCACAGCTTACCAGCCAGGTAACCTCGGACAAGTCATTCACTGCGGAACCACACCTACCCTCACTCCCCAGGCTGTGAAAATCACAAGAGATAGTACAAGGAGCATACTTAGTACAACGTCTAGCCTATTCCAAGAGCCCAATCGACAATGGCAATGATTACCATGAGTAAAGAGCACCAGGACTTCCCTGGTGGGGCAGTGGTTAAGAATCCGCCTGCCAATGCAGGGGACAGGGGTTCGAGCCCTGGTCTGGGAAGATCCCACATGCCGCAAAACAACTAAGCCTGTGCGCCACAACTACTGAGCCTGTACTCTAGAGCCCAAGAGCCACAACTACTGAGCCCATGTGCTGCAACTACTGAAGCCCGCGTGCCTAGAGCCCGTGCTCCGCAACAAGAGAAGCCACCGCAATGAGAAGCCAGCACACCGCAATGAAGAGTAGCCCCCGCTCGCTGCAGCTAGAGAAAAGCCCGCGCGCAGCAACGAAGACCCAATGCAGCCAAAAATAAAATAAATAAAATAAAGAATCTGCCTTCCAAAGCAGGCGACGCGGGTTCGATCCCTGGTTGGGGAACTAAGATCCCACATGCCATGAGGCAACTAAGCCCACACACCAAAACTACTGAGCACGTGGGCCACAACTAGAGAGAAGCCCGCGCGCCGCAGTGGAGGATACCACGAACCGCAACTAAGACCCGATGCAGCAAAAATAAAATAAATAAATATTAAAAAAAAAAAAAGTAATGAGCACCATGAGTAATTTGTTCCTCATCTCCACGCCCCCTGAACTCGGAACGTGTCACAGAGGCTCAATAATGCCTTATGATTTGAGCCCTTCCTTCCAACTCATTTTCAGAGAAATTCCAAGCAGCTTCTGAACCCACTCTGGAACCTGGGAACAAAAGGGTGCTGGCAGGTGGAGAACTTGAGGAGGCAGATAATCCAAAACTAATTGATCCCAGCTCACAGAAAGCATTTTGTTTACCCTTCCCAATTATCTACTGCTTAGGCTAACGTTACAGGCTGCCCTCCCCAGCACACCACGACGGCTGCGTGTGCTCACCGCGGCCCCAAGGGGACAGGGTCAGGCCGAGGCTGGCTGCCTCTTGCTGAGAGGTAAACTGAGGCACAGATGGCCCGAGTCATGGCACCCTCGGCTCAAGGAGCACTTGCAGGCTGCTGATCATGTGCTACATCCAGGGCCCCTGGTTTTAAGAGTCTGGGTGCTGAGCCCAGACAAGTTCTGCCGTTTCTGGAAATGCCATCAGGAACGGGAATCTTGTCTGAAGATAATTCCTCAATCCTTCGTGGGCCATCAGACCTTGTAATGACTCCGCATGCAAGTCCACGGGAGAACAGAATATGTGCCTCCTTTGCACACATGAGAAAACTGGCCCCGAAGACTAAAGCCGCTGTCTGAGGTCCCATGGCCTCAGGGCACCTGGCCAGGCCCTTCCACCCATGAAGGGGGAGTCTCTCCATCCCCTCCAGGCTCTTGGGAGACCCTCCCTCAATCTCACCTTGTGCGCTGGTGAGTCTGGCATCCTCACCAACTCTCCCACCCTTGGAAATCAAAGGTCACGTCATGTCACTTCTTCTGGTGTTCCAGGTCTCTAGGAAGGAAGCCCTCTGGGGGCAGGAAGTTGGTTGTGCTGACTCACAGGCCAAGGGAGAGTAGTCCAGGAAACCTGCTCACTCTAGTTTCCATGGCGCTTGGCTGTGTGGCACCCCTTCCTCTCCAAGTATCCTTCACGAGGCTGGGTGGCTTTGGTGGGATCGGGATGCGGGCAGACCCGCCCTGCTGAGCACCCGCTCTCCACCCTAACGCCATCTCTTCCACTCATTTCCAGACTCATGGCAAATGCACTCTCTTTTAACTGCTTCCCCAGAACAGAGGCTGGTTATGGGGTTTAGCCTTCCCGGCTGGCAGAATTTTGGGGATTTCATCAGTGGAGCCAGGAAGCCTTCTCCACCCTGACTGGGTAAAATAAAGGTCCCCAAGAAACAGCCTGGGTGAGTCAAGGCCCACCAAGTGCCTCTGGCCACCCCTGCTGCCTGACTTCCCCACACTGTTTTTAGCAAGAGGAAGAGGGAGATGACATCTGATTAGGAGGCCCGGCTTCTAAGACACGATTCAAGAAGGCAGGAAAGCGTCACCCATCAGCTCCTTACTTCTCCTGGAGTGGGAAGGGGCCTGGGCAGCTGTGAATTTATGACCCCAAGAAAAAGAGGAATAGGCAGGGCTTCCCTAGTGGCGCAGTGGTTGAGAGTCCGCCTGCCGATGAAGGGGACGCGGGTTCGTGCCCTGGTCTGGGAGGATCCCACATGCTGCGGAGCGGCTGGGCCCGTGAGCCATGGCCGCTGAGCCTGCGCGTCCGGAGCCTGTGCTCCACAACGGGAGAGGCCACAACAGTGAGAGGCCCGCGTACAGCAAAAAAAAAAAAAAAGAAAAAAGAAAAAAGAAAACAGAGGAATATAAGCATCCCACCATCTGAAACCCAGAGAGCTGCTGTGAAGAGCCGACACCCACCCCCTAACTGTAACATTTTATTTTGCTTAAGAGAAGTTTTTCTGCTCTATTTCTCGTTCCCTACAAGGCCTGGTCCTAACAGGTCCCTGGCAGGACATGGCTCAAAGCTCCATACACCACAAATGGTACAAGTGTCCAAGAGAGTTCTGGATGTCAGCCGTCCTGGGTTCAAATCCCGCTCCAGCAGGTGAGCTGTGTGGCCTCGGGAAAGTCCCATGAAAAAACTACCTCAAAGGGTGGTCGAGGACTTAGTGCATAAGTTAGGGAACCTACACAGTGCCAAGCACCTAGTGGGTGCTTGGTAAGTGTCAGCTATTCCTAGGATTTGGGGCTGATAGAACAGCACCCCTTCATATAGACCTAAATTAAAAGCTAGAGTGACACTTCTTACAAACACACACATTCTCTCCTCCCCTCTCAAAGGCTTCCTCGATTAAATTCTGAAAGTCAGAGAAACTCAGTAGCAGCCTTCATTCACCAATTCAGAAACCGAGGCCCACATAGGGATTAGTCTGAGGGCGCACAGGCAGCAAGTGGCAGAGCCGGGAGAGCTCTTCCCCAACCTCAATCACCTGGCCTTTCCACCGTGGCCCCAGGGTGCTCTGGGACTGCTAAGGGCTTCTAAAAAGTTCTTGCTCCCGTGCATCGCCCACTAGTTTGAGGAGCACAGGGAGAGTGCCAGGCACGCTCCTTTCCCAAGAAAACACGAAGGGTGCAGCCACCCCTCCCTCAAGGCCAGGGACTTACCTCACTCACTGGTGAGGCAAGAGTGCTCTGGGCTAAAAACCTTGGGGGAGGGGGAGCAGACCCCATTCATGCAGGCTGAGGTCACTGAAAGTGATTATCAGGGCTTGTTCTGTAGCTCCCTGCCCTGGGAGACTCCAAGATCGCCAGCATGAAGGCATCCTCGGGGCCACTTCTCAGCCCAACTTGCAGCCTCACCTACCCTACTCCCCAGAGGCTGGTTCTCACTCCGACCCAGCCCGAATGGGGAGCGGAAACTAAGTCCACCAGCTACATCAAGAAAGAGCCCATTCAACGGGAACATGTCCCATGCTGCTCCCCCACACCCAGTGACTCACTGGCAAGTTTCTGGAGAAGAAACTGAGGTGGGGAGCGGTTGTCAAACCCCCAGGCTGAGGCCTCGGAAAATGCCATAGGAGACAGGGTGTCGGGAAATCCCCTCTACCAGGTAATAAAATAACCTGGCCTCAAGTGTGGGGGAACTAGGGAGACGCCTCAGGAGTCCTTTACCTCCCAACCTCCTGATACCTGCTTCCAAAGAGATCAGTCCACGTTATGTCTTTCCTTTCCCCCTGAACATCTGTGGGAATGTCTTCTTACAGATCTACGTCGAGGATCCTGCTGTTTCTCCCTCCTTGCTGCATCAAGCTTGCCCATCTGAAGGTATCTGAGCCCCCCAACCCTGGACATGTGTATGATACCGTCTCCCACATCGGGTGTCACGTGTCGCCCACCTCTCATGTCCAGCACCTCTGGACCCCTCCCGCGTCCACGACAGCTTTCTCCCAGCTCTTCCCTTCACCCCCAGCCCGCCTGGCCCGCCCAGCCAGCTCCCCTGTGGGCCCCGTCAAGTCTGCGGGCGACAGTGGCCAGACCTGAAAGGGGGCAGGGCACGGCGGCCCGAGCTCACCATGGCGAAGCCGGAGAGCAGAGCCGAAGTCCGGCTGGAGGCTTTGAGCTTGGCGCGGCTCAAGTAGAGCTTGCGCCAGGACAGCGCCTGCATGGAGTGCTCGTTTAGGCTCATCACCTCCGAGTAACTCTGGCCGATCCAGTCCGGGTAGGTCACGGCGGGCGGCGGGGGCGACGGCGACCCCGGGGGCTCCCCGTCCCCGCTGCGCCGGTGGCTCCGGCGGCTGCCGCTGGTAGTGTTGCCGCAGCTGAGGGGAAGCTCAGGGCTGTTGCTGCTCGGGGGCGGGGCGGACTCCGGATGCATGGAGCACGCTGAAAAGGCGCGGGCCGGCCCAGGCGCCTGCGAAGGCAGCGGCCCCCACCACCCCCCGCACCTCCGCCTCCGCCTCCGGCTGAGGCAGCCGCCGCCTGGGCCCCTGCGCGGGTCCGGCCTGACCCGGCCGGCCGCTAAAGACGAGAAGGTCGAGGAAGCGACTACAGCACAACCTCGCCAGCCCGCCACGCCGCTTGCAAAAGCCCGGGTCTGCAGAGACGAAAGCCTGCGCGCGAGGCAGCGTCCCGGATCCCCGGGCCCCGGACCCCCGGCGCGCGCCACGATTGGCCGCCGCCGCGGGCTGATTTGCATGCTCCCCGCCCACGAGGGGGTGGGCGTGGCCTGCGCGAGTCAGGTGACTCGTCCCATCGGACGGTACTGCCCACAGTCCCTGGCCCCGCGCCGTCAGCGTCCGCGCCTCTTCCTGGAAGTGCCCCAGCGCCCGGGCCTCACGGCTCTCCTGCTGCCGGCGCCTCACATCTCCACAGCTGCTCCAGTGGCCCTTCTTCCAGAGCTCGGACTCCTGGGTCGCGCCACCTGAAGTCACCTCTGGGCGCCTCCTGAAGCCCGTTTCCCCCTTGGAACAAGGTGACTCAAGGTCTGCAGAAAAAAAGCAGACTGTGATCTGGAGTTCATTCATTCTCTATTTATTGAGCACCTGCTGGGTGCCAACACTGTTCTGGGCACTGAGGGTAGGGTGGTGAACAAAATGGACAAAATCCCCTGCCTTCGTGGAGCTTACATTCTAGTGGCGGAGACACGCAAACACCGAGGAGTAAATTATAATAGTTTAGAAAGTGATACATGTATAGAAAAAAATAAAGCAGGGAAAGGGGGCACTGGTAGTGCGGGGGCTGCAATTTTAATTGAAAATGCTCTGGACAAGGTGTTTTGTTGTTGTTGTTGTTTTAGGGCTGGGATTTTTTTTGTCTGTTTTGTCCAACTCATTCACTTACAGTTCACTGTCTTCTGAAACAAGCCGGGGTGCAGGATCATAAACCCATTCAGTAAGTTTACTGCGCACCTATCAAACGCTAGGCTGAGGGATTCCAAGAAAATGGTAACTTTCATGGAATCTTATAGTTTAGTGAAGAGAACAGGCAAACAACAAACAAAATAAGTTCACATCTTTCTGACTTGGTCACTTTTGAGCTGAGACCCGAACCAGCAGTGCAAAGAAGCAGGGACCTGCTTTCCAGGGGTGGAAGGGAACAGCAGATGCAAAGACGCTGAAGCAACGATATCTGCCCGTTGGATCATTAGGAGGCCAGTTAAGCTGCAGAATACTGGAGGGCAGAGGGGCAGTGGGGGTAGAGTAGTGAGCTAAGAACTGTTCCCTAGGGTATCGACTCCAGGAGGGCAGGGACCTTCACTGTCGGTTTCACAACTCTACCCCCAGCATCTAGAGTTATTGCTTGGCACACTGCTCAGTAAATATCTGTTGAATGAATAAGTGCGGGAGAGAAAGGAATGAGTGAAACTCATAATTAGCCCAGAGTCAAGTCACAAGCATGCGGCATTCCAGGTCAGCTATGTGAAATTTAACTCTTGTCACCACTAGAGGGCGCCCCTCCACTCACCCACATTATGGGCTAAAACTGAAGGCCCCCTCCTCCCGAAAGTCTCTGGGATTCTCCCAGAGACCTTTGTTTTTATGAGACCGGGAAACTTGGAATTTTAAATCTCACCCCATTGGGCTTGTTTCTTTGGTGGCCTTTGTACTTGTTACCTCTTTCACTTACCATCTGTGTCTCAGCTCAAATATCACCTCCAAAGAGAGACCTTCCTTCTCTGTTTAAAGTTGCCCCCGTTTCATGTTCTGTCCCCTCGCCCTGTTTTATTTCCCTTATAGTTCTGATCACTACAGTATCTGAAATCACTTAATTTATGTACTGACCTGTTTGTCTGTACTCTCCTCCCCCCGCCCCCGTCCCTGCTCCCCCAGGAGATGAGTGTCTGAGAGCAAAGTTCCCCTCTGTTTAAATTACTTCCTTATCACCCAGGGCCTCTCACAGGATATGGCGCACCGGAGATTCCCAATAGGAACAGGTTCAATGAAAAAGATAATGAAATGTCCTTGGTTCTAAGAGCCCCCCAACTCAGAATTGGGTACACACAACGTTTTGAGGGCCCATGGGGCCTGAGGGAGGCTAGCAGGTCTGGAAGGGAAGAGCCTGGAAGCTGGGAGGAAAGATTTGCTGATTAAGGAGGAACAAAAGAGGTGGGAGTGGCAGCTCAGCAGGGGGCTTTGGGGTGGGGATGGGGCCAGGTTTCCTTTCTCAAGATCCTACATCATGCCCCTCCCACTCTCCTAATTCTGTGCGGTTTGAGTCCTACCATGTGCACAGAGCAAAAGAAAAGAAAAACAAAAATACTATCAAGACTTGGGTTGGTGGCTTGGGAGAGGGGTGAGCATCTGGGCAATTCCTGTTTCCTGCTCTAGGGTCCTAGAGCCCTGAAGGGCCAGTGGTTAATAACTTTTCCCCACTATTGTTAGAGCTAGTCGGGGCCGTGAGATACACCTACCCCATTCCTAGCCCCTACTTAACAGAAACTGAGGCCCCAGAGAGAAAGCACCTTCCCAAAGAACACCAAACAAGCCAGTGGAGAATGAGCCTTGGAACCCCAGCTACCCATCCCAGCAGTGCCTCCAAGCACCATGTATGGGTCCCCTTAGTGGCTAGAGGGTGTGTGCTCTCAGCCTTTTGGGGTTTGTATTTGAAAAAACCAAATAGAAATTTTCAATCAACTCTGTGTATGAGGGTATAGAGATCCAGCTGAAGGGACTGCTGCAAACTGCTTCACCACTGTGGCCAGTGGGCACAGCCTGGGGCTGACCAAAGATGGCAGGAGCTGCCTTGTGAGGTAGCAAGCTCCCTATCACATGGGGTAAACAAAATATTTAGCACTTAAGTAGTACTTATGAATGACAGGCACTATTCCAAGTTCTTTATTAGTAAATAATTTATATACTTATTATAAATAAATATATAAAATATATTAATACAATAGAATAATTGATACATTTATTAAATACATATGTTAATATATCTATATTATCTTATATTAAATATGTTAAATTATTTTGTTGTTTATTATTATTTTATTGTATTGAATATATTATATGGAACTCGAGAATTCCTTACAACAACCTGTTGTATTAATATCACCATTTGAAAAAATTGAAGTGTAGTCGATTTACAATATTGTGTTAGCTTCAGGTGTATATCACCATTTTGCTGATGAGAAAAATGCACAGAGAGCCAGTAAGTAGTAGTACAGGACATTAAACCCAGTTGGTGGGTCTCCAGAGTCTGGGGCTCAACTACCACCAAAGTCACCCCTACCCCTGCATCAGAATCTCCAGAGGTATTTTTTTAAATGCAAGTTACTAAAACCCACCAAAACAGTTTAGTTTTAGCAAGTTTTTTGGGTAAAGTTTGAGAAGCACCAAACTAGATGAGCTTTAGTTTTTAAGTACTTTTAGTCTTCTGCAGTGGTTAAGGTTGGCTGTTCCCTTGGCCACTCAGTTGCAGTGTGACCTTGGGCAAACTACTTAACCTCTCTGAGCAACCAATACCCTTTGCAAAAATAAAGACATTACAAATACCTATTCATGGACCCTGGACACCCAGAGTCTGGACACCCAGTCACCTTCCCGAGGCAGATTTTAGGAGGGGTAAATCTGATGCCCAGCTGAAGAGGAAATCCCTTGCCCGTTCCTGCCCAAAATGGCCTCAAAGAATTCCCCACTTTCAGTTTGAAAAGAGAGCATTCTGTCAGAGCCCATCATGGTTGCTTGCCTCTATTTCCTTCCCCCATCTCTGCCTTACCCTCTGATTGCTCTAGGTTTGAAACCCCTAAATTAATGATAATAAAAGAGCCATCGTCTCATTTATTTATATTTATTTATTATTTTTGGCTGTGTTGGGTCTTCATTGCTGCGCGTGGGCTTTCTCTAGTTGTGGCGAGCGGGGGCTACTCTTCGTTGCAGTGCGCGGACTTCTCACTGTGGTGGCTTCTCTTGTTGTAGAGCACAGGGGCTTCAGTAGATGTGGTGCGTGGGCTCAAGTAGTTGTGGCTCGCGGGCCGTAGAGCGCAGGCTCAGTAGTTGTGGCGCACGGGCTTAGTTGCTCTGTGGCATGTGGGATCTTCGCGGACCAGGGCTCGAACCATTGGCAGGCGGATTCTTAACCACTGCGCCACCAGGGAAGTCCAGAGCCATCATTTCTTGAGCTCGTGCCTTTATAGACCAGTGCTTGTATACCTCTGGTGATGGGAAGTGCCCTCCTTCTGTACCAGTTATTTCTAAGAGTTCAAAAGTTCTCTTTCTGTGGAGCTGGTACAGGCCTCCCTGTGACTCCTTCTATGTGTCACACAGAATGTGTGAAATCCCTCTGCTGCCCAGCCCTGGTGCCACCTCCACAGGACATCTGGAAGGCAGCATTAGTAAGTGATCCAGGGGCTTTCAGAGTCAAAGAATTGGGTGATGGAAGCAGGGGACTGGTTACAAGATTCAGAATTAGGGTTTGTGTTGATTTCAAAATGATTCTCTGTGCCTGAAGCTCAGAGACCATGTCCAGGGGAACCCCTGCCCTGCCTCCCTGCTCCCCAGGCCCTGGGCTTTTAGGGCTCACTCTTCTCCCTGGTCAGAAGCTGTTGCTGGGACTGTGTGTTTGTGCTCATGCCTTTTATGGTTAGTGCTTTTTCTGTCCTGGCTAAGAAATCTTTGCCAACCCCAAGGTCAGGGAGATATTCACCTATGTTTTAAAATTTTTAAATGTAGATTTTTAAAAAGCTTTAGAGGGACCTCCCTGGTGGTCCAGCAGTTAAGACTCTGCACTCCCAATGCAGGGGGCCCGGGATCAATCCCTAGTCAGGGAACTAGATCCCACGTGCCCTAGATCCCACATGCATGCATGCTGCAACTAAGACCCAGCACAGCCAAGTAAATAAATTAATAATTTTAAAAAGTTTTAAAAAGTATAAAGCCTTAGAGTTTTTCCCTGTATGTTTATGTTTACGATCCATCTCAAACTGATTTTTGAGTGGAGTAAAATTTCCCCATTGAAAGGCATGGATCATTCTGTCAAAAATCAAGTGACAATACGTGAGGGTCTGTTTCTGGATTCTCTATTCTATTCCATTGCTCTATTTGCTAATATGCCAATATATACTTTCTTGATTACTCTAGCTTTAAAATGTGTTGAAGTCAAGTAGGTTAAGTCTTTCAACTTTGTCCTCCTTTTTCAAAATTGGTTTGGCTATACTAGGTACTTTACATCTCTCTCTATATTTTGGGGTAAAATGTTGGGATATATTTTGGAATACATACATGACTTGGGAATCATTGCATCTCTTAAAGGGGTGGGGTCTTCCTGGAAATCTAGCATCCTCCATTAGAAATACAGGTCCGGGAATTCCCTGGCAGTCCAGTGGTTAGGACTCTGCGCTTTCACTGCCATGGGCCTGGGTTCAATCCCTGGTCAGGGAACTAAGATCCCACGAGCTGTGCAGAGCCGCCAAGAAAAAAAAAAAAATAGGACCAACTAGGTCACACTGTAGAGACTGAGCACCTGGGTCAAGAAGGACTGTTATTAGTTAAATTGTGTCCCCCCCAGTACCTCGGAGCGCGATCTTATTTGGAAACAGGGTCTTTAGAGAGGTAACCAAGTTAAAATTAGTTCATTACAGTGAGCCCTAATCCAATATGACTAGTGTGCTTATAAAAAGGGGGAGATTTGGACACACAGGCAGGCCCAGAGAGAAGATGATATGAAGAGACACAGGGAGAAGACGGCCATCCACAAACCAAGGAGTGCCTGAGGCTTCCAGAAGCTGGGAGAGAGGCCTGGGTCAGAACTTTCCATGGAGCCTTCAGAGGGACCACAGCCCTGCTGATACCTTGATTTCAGACTTCTGGTCCCCCAAAGCATGAGACAATAAATTTCTGGTGTTCTTGGCCACCCAGTTTGTGGTACTTTGTTACAGCAGCCCTAGGAAGCTCATATACTTACCCTAGAGTAAGTTGAGGTGGGATCTTCAGTCAGCCAAGGGACTTGAGTTCTAATAGGTTTATCAGGGAGTTGCAAGTGTGTTCAAGATGTCAGCAGAGATTAGAAAAAGACAAGCAGATTTTTGGAGCTGGGAGCTCCTCGAATCCCAACTTTGTCAGTTTATAACTGTACCACTTTGGGCAAGCAACCCAACCTCTGTGAGACCCACCTGTCAAATGGGAATAGTAATTAATGGGGTTTGGCAGAAAGGGCTGCTATGAGTGTTCCACAAAAGAACATTTGTCTGGCACTGAGCACAATGCTCAATAAATGGTGGTTACTATTTTCCTTTTTGTGGGATGTGCTGTGCTCAAGGAGAGGGAACTGTTTCATTCCGAACCTGATGAATTGACTAATCTGCGAGTGTTCACGAAAGGCAGAAAACCAGTGAGAATCCAACCAGGAAAAACAGATACTAGAATAGGGGAATTTATGCAAAGAATTGCTTCCTAGGTAATGGAAGAACCATGGAAGCACGCAAACAGGGGACGGAGGGTAAAGAACCTACAGATTAGCGACAGCAGGAAGGCCAGTACCACCCCTGGGATTGGAGGGACCAAAGGAGGAGGTGGTGTTTCTGGTACCCAGGAAGGACTGAGGTCACCAGACAGAAGGTGGACCCACAGTGGGCCTGTCTGATGGGAGGTGGAGACATAGGAAATGTAGCTGCTACTGGAAATATTACCTGAGGCAGAGAGAGGGAGAAATACCCAGGCTTCTCCCTTCCTCCCGCCCACCAGGCTCCTATCACTGACTCCCATTGGTCAATCTATACAGGAAGTCAGTTGATTTGGCAGCCTGCAGAGGTTGGCCTTCCTGTGATACAGAGCTAAACAGAGGAAGGGCAAGGAATGGATTTGAGGGCAAACAAGCCCAGGCCCAACACTGGGGAGCTAGAGTTATATTTAATCTCTCTAAGCCTCAGATCCCCCATCTAGAAAATGGGGATAATGATATCTATGAGTATCTACTCACAGAATAGCTGACTGCATAAAACAAGACAACACGGAGAAACAGTTGAACCTGGTGCCTGCCATATAGTAGGCAGTACCCTGTAAATGTGAATGAATCATCTAGTTAGCTGTTTTCTGCTCAGAGGATGAAAGGGAAGAAGAGGACAGAGGCCTGGGAATAAACTCAAGGTACTGGAGCAATGCTGGTGCTAGTGATATTTTTATCTTGCAGACGTGCCCATCTGTCCTCTTTCTGTTCTAAGCTGGTGACTGTCATTCTCCTTTTAGAAACCCTGAGTCAGGGCTCACCACACCAAGTTCAGGGTAGTCTCTCCACTCCTTCAAAAGGACTTCAGTCCACTAGGTTTTTAGTTGGTGTCTCTGCATCCAACCGCTGCCAGATTTCTTTTACCTCTCCCGGCCTGGGGTTGAGCTGTTTCCGGGATCTCTCTCTGTATAATTAAAAAGAAAAATAGAACAGCAGATGTTGCCAAACACGTATTTAAAGTGACACCCTGGGTTCAGGGAGTGAAAAATAAAAACTTTTAAGGTTTAGATTAAAAGTCTCCATGCCCAGCTGTCTCCTGACCTTGGAATTTCTCCTCAGCCTGGCCGCCTTTAATCTCCTGCCCTAGCTTGTAAAAGCCTTTTAGACCGAGGGCATTTATTTCCCAAAGAACTATTCTAGCCTAATCACATAAAAATGCCCAGCATCCCAGGAACGGCTTGTCAAGTGCAATGTGGTTCTGCAGTTCTCTCCAGAGGCCCTGGAGAAGGTGAGGAAATTGGGGCTCTGATCACCCTAGGAGTCATCCCTGAGTCTTTGCTTCCCTTCACTGTGCCCTTTCTCCATCACATCTAATCCATCAGGAAACCCAGTCGACTGTAGCCCTTCACATTTTCTTAAAATCTGAGCTCTTCTTGTCAGCATCGCCTCTTCCATCTTATCCAGGCCACCATCATCGCTCGCCGAGAGGTCTGCAGTAACCTGCTCCCTGATGTCTCTGCTTCTAAAGCCATTCTGTAACAGCAACCAAAAAAAATCTTTCTAAAACAAATCTGACCCTGTCCCTTCTCTGGTTGTATTATTTTGCTGTAACAAAACTGCTGTAACAAACTACACAAATTTGGTGACTTAAAAACAGTACAAGTGTATTCTCCTACACTTCTGGAAATCAGACGTCCAAAATGAATCATAAGGAGGTAAGATTAAGGTGATGACAGGGCTGGTTCCTTCTGGAAGCTCTGAGGAGAAGTCCATTTCCTTGCCTTTTTCAGCTTCTGTACTCCTTGCCTTGTGACCCCTTCCTCCTTCTTCAAAGCGTATTAGTCCACTCTCTGCTTTTGTTGTCATATCTCCTCTCTTGAGCCCTCCTGTCTACTTCTTTTTTTTTTTTTTTTTGCGGTACGCGGGCCTCTCACTGTTGTGGCCTCTCCCGCTGCGGAGCACAGGCTCCGGACGCGCAGGCCCAGCGGCCATGGCTCACGGGCCCAGCCGCTCCGCGGCATGTGGGATCTTCCCGGACGGGGGCACGAACCCATGTCCCCTGCATCGGCAGGGGGACTCTCAACCACTGCGCCACCAGGGAGGCCCCTGTCTACTTCTTAAAAGGACCCTCGTGTTTACATTAGGCTCATCAGGACAATTCAGGATAATCTCTCCATCTCAAGCTCCCCCCCACTTTGCTACACGCCATGCAGGATCTTAGCTGCCCAATGAGGGACTGAACCTGTGCCCTCTGCAGTGGAAGCGTGGATTCTTAACCACTGTACCACCACGGGAAGTCCCTCAAGATTCTTGATCACATCTGCAAAGCCCCTTCTGCCTTATGCGTAATGTATTCGCAGGTTCCAGGGATTAGGACGTGGATGTCTTCATGGGTCATTATTCAGCCTACCACGCCTGCTTAAAGCCCTCCAATGGCTTTGCATCTGAGTTAGAATAAAACCCAAGCTCCCTACCCTTGAGAAAAGGTACGAGAAAGCTTCATCTGACCTAGTGCCTTCCTATTGCTCCAGCACCATGCTCTGCCCCATCCCACCCCTTTTAGCTTACTTGCTTCTCACAGTTCTTCCAACAGCCAAGTCTACTCTTGTCTAAAGGTGTCTCTGCACATGCTGTTCCCTCTGCCTGATTGCGTTCCCCCCAGATCTTCACATGGCTGGCCACTTCCTCCCTTTTAGACTTCAGCTCAAGTCTAAAGAGACTTCTCAGAGAGGTCTTTCCCAGATTAATCCATCGCACCCACCACTCCCTGCTGTCTCTCTTATCACCTAAGTATACTTAATGTCAACATAAGCACTTAATGCTACTGTTTCGTTGTTGTTGTTGTTTTTAAGTTGTTTATTTATTGTCTTATTTATTTAATTTATTTATTGTCTTTCTCTTCCATTAGAATGTGAGCAAATGAGAGAGGAAAACCTTTCCTTGCCTTGGTCGCTGCTGTATCCCCAGTGACTGGTACACAGTATCCTTGATAAATGTGTTTTGAATGGATGGATGGATGGATGGATGATGATGATGGTCTGGATGTCCAATTTGGTCTCAGGGCTTCAGTGTCCAGGATTCAGGCTCAGGATGGAGGCAGATGAGAAGGGCAGGAGGGTACTTCCTGTGTGCCAGGCCCTGTGCTAGTCTTTCCTTTATGCAATTCAACATTTATTGAACACCTACTGTGTGCCAGGGCTGGTGCAAGTTACTTATTCATGCATGATTTATTCAATTCTAGGAGCATTTGAGTGCCTACTGAATGCTAGGCAATGTACATTTAATAAGCCTCTACTGTATACCACCTGCCCCAAATTAGTGCCTGGGTACACAGTAGTTAAATAAATGTCTGAATCAATGAATGCCCTCAAGGAGTCCCCAGTCTGCCTGCTAAAATGGCCTGTAAATAAATAACTCTAACACACAAAGATAAGCCTATAACATGGGTGTGTTCAGAGTGCAGAGGGGGCCCTTATCACCTTGTATTGGCAGGTACCTTTCCCAGTCTTATCTTCTCACCTGGGAACTAGCTTTTTGAAGGTCAGGTAGACTCACCCCTCATTCACCTGCCTGTCCATCCCCTGGGCACCCAGGAAGGATCTTGCCTGTAGCACGTGCTCAATCAATGCCTGTTGTCTGATTACTGCTGATCCCCTACTGGCAGTTGTTCCTTCATTCATACCTCCGGCAAGAGGGCAGCAGCTCAGTCCTAACCCTGGTGCTGCTGGCAGTGAGCTGGGAGCCTCTGACAGGCTACCCACCCTCCCATTTGGCCTGACTTTTCCAGCCATCAGTGAAGGATTTGGTCTCCTTCCTTGGTGTAACTCCTTGCCTGGACTTCTATATAATCTATTATAAAAATTCAGGCAATGCACAGAAATTGCTAAAGATTCAAGTACTCACCGTAAGGGATTCCCCTGGTGACCTAGTAGTTAGGATTCCAGGCTCTCACTGCGGTGGCCTGGGTTCAACCCCTGGTCGGGGAAGATCCCGCAAGCCATGCAGTGCGGCCAAAAACCAGAACAAAACAAATCCTCACCATAGTCACAAGACTTTGCCTGATCTGACACTTTCCTTCCCTCCTTCCATTCTTCTTTTTTAAAAAAATAGTGGTTAGGGGCTTCCCTGGTGGCGCAGTGGTTGAGAGTCCGCCTGCCGATGCAGGGGACACGGGTTCGAGCCCCGGTTTGGGAGGATCCCACATGCCACGGAGCAACTAGGCCCGTGAGCCACAACTACTGAGCCTGCGCGTCTGGAGCCTGTGCTCCACAACGGGAGAGGCCGCCACAGTGAGAGGCCCACGCACCGCGATGAAGAGCGGCCCCTGCTTGCCGCAACTGGAGAAAGCCCTTGCACAGAAACGAAGACCCAGCACAGCCAAAAATAAATAAATTATTATTTTTTTTTAAAATAGTGGTTAAAAAATAACATAAAATTTACATAACATAAAATTTACCATTTTAACCATTTTAAAGTGTACAGTTCTGTGTCATCAAGTACATTCCCACTGTTATGCCACCGTCACCAGCATCCTTCCCTTCTTTTTTAATAATAATTTAAAAATTCACTATTTGCTCATCGTCTTTTATTGGGGTCTTACAGTTAATGATCAGTTTGTTTGAATATTTACAAAGATAACTTTGATAATGTACCAATTGTTTTGATAAGAAATGGCTAATATGGAGTTTGGCGTAGTAAAATGAAGTTGTGAAATTACTTTTTGGAGTTACTGGCATGCAAAGTAATAAAGATTGTGCCACTGTGAGCAAGTATAAAAATGAAGAAGAATACTATGCAGTTCTAAGCTTAAAAAAATAGGAAATAAACATATATATGGTTTAAAATAATAATATATTATTGTTATCAATTTAAGAAACAAAACTTTACCACTTTCACAGCAGCATTATGCACAATAGCCAAAAGGTAGAAACAATCCAAATGTCCATCAGTGGATGAATGGAAAAACAATGTGCTATATACATACCATGGAATAGTATTCAGTCTTAAAAAAGAAGGAAATTCTGACACGTTACAATATGGATGAAACTTGAAGACATTGTGCTCAGTGAAATGAGCCAGTCACAAAAGGACATATATGGTGTGATTCCACTTATGTGAGGTACCCAGAGTAGTCAAGTTCATAGAAATGGAAAACAGAATGGTAGCTTCCAGAGGCTGGGTGGATGGAGATTTGGGGAGAGTTATTTACTCACTAGGTGTAGAGTTTCTGTTTGGGATTGTTTGGGCTGAATGTTTACTTCCTCCTGAAACACTTTTTTTTTTTTTTTTCGGTACGCGGTCCTCACTGTTGTGGCCTCTCCCGTTGCAGAGCACAGGCTCCGGACACGCAGGCTCAGCGGCCATGGCTCACGGGCCCAGCCGCTCCGCGGCATGTGGGATCTTCCCGGACTGGGGCACAAAGCCGTGTCCCCTGCATCAGCAGGCGGACTCCCAACCACTGCGCCACCAGGTAAGACCTGAAACACTTTTTTAAAATGAATTTATTTATTTATGGCTGCATTGGGTTTTCGTTGCTGCACGCGGGCTTTCTCTAGTTGCGGCGAGCAGGGCTACTCCTCGTTGCAGTGCACGGGCTTCTCATTGTGGTGGCCTCTCTTGTGGAGCACAGGCTCTAGGCACGCGGGCTCAGTAGTTGTAGCTTGTGGGCTCTAGAGCACAGGCTCAGTAGCTGTGGTGCACGGGCTTAGCTGCTTCACAGCATGTGGGATCCTCCCAGACCAGGGTTCGAACCCATGTCCCCTGCATTGGCAGGTGGATTCCTAATCACTGTGCCACCAGGGAAGCCCCTCCCAAAACTCTTATGTTGAAGCCCTAACCCCCAGTGTGATAGAATCTTTGGAAGGTGATTAGGTTTAGATTAGGTCGTGAGAGCAGGATCCTTATGATGGGATTAGTGCCCTTATAAGAGGGGGAGAGAGAGAAAGGTCCCTTTCCACACACATACCGAGGAAAGGCTCCACGAGCACACAGGGAGAAGGCAGCTGCTTACAAACCTAGAATTGAGTCCTCACTGGGAAATGAATCTGCTGGCACCTTGACCTTGGACTTCCCAGCCTCCAGAACTGTGAGAAATAAATGTCTGTTGTTTACGCCACTCAGTCTATGGAATTTTGTTATACTGGCCCAAGCTAACTAAGACAAGGATAATGAAAAAGTTCTAGAGTTGGATGGTGGTGACAGTTGCACAACAATGTGAATGTACTTAATGTTACTGAACTGTACACTTAAAAATGGTTAAATGATAAATCCTATGTTATACGTATTTTGCCACAATTAAAAATCAAAGTGCTCACCTCAGTCTACTAAAGTTGGAACAATACAAAGGTTGGCATGGCCACTACACAAGGATGACATGCATATTTGTGAAGTGTTCCACTAAAAAAAAAAGAAAAAGAAAAAGAACAATAGTAACAAGAAAAACCCTAACATTACCAGCATTTCTCATTGAAATTCTCCATCGCCCCATCCCAATCTCCTCCAACTCACTCCCCAGAAGTAACTACTATCCTCAGTTTTGGATTTATCCTTTACTGTAACATTGCTTTTCTATATACACTGTTTACTTTGGCCTGTTTTTCAACTTTATATAAACTTTACTGTGTGCCTACTTCTGCAGCTTGCCTTCCAGTTCAACATTTTTTGGTCAGAGTCATCTTGTAGACACAAGGAGCTCTAGGTCATTCTTTTTCACTGCTGCACAGTATTCCACCTTATGAGGTACCTGTCACAGGCTTCTTCAGAGCCTTTCCGCCTCCCCTCTCAGGTGATTTCCTTTGGCCACTTGTTTCATCCTAACCATTAATTACTATGTTGACCGATTCTGCGTGGGCTCTGGCCAAATGGCCTCCATCTGGGCTTCCCTGTGTGACACTGAGTGACTGCCTAGGTGCTCGCATGTGGGTAATGCTGAAGAATAAGGAAGTTTACACCCCATGGGGCAAACCTTTGATCAGGAGCCAGTAGATAATTCTTCTCCCTTCTTCCTCTCCCCAGAACTGTCCTAAGTTGCCATAGTAAATATGGCCTTTTCTTAGTACTCTCATTCACTCCCCCTCTTTCCCTGCCTCACTCCCCCTTTTCTGTACTCTTGTTTCCTTGCACTGCACTTCCCAATAAAGTAGTACTGCAAACTCGATTCAGACTCCGCATTCTGAGGAACCCAAGAAAGACATATCTGTAATGTGTCCACTCCCCTGTCGATGCACGTTTGAGTTGTTCCAAGTTTTCTGAGATTGCATACAATGCAGCTGGGGCTACCGTCCTTGTTCATGCTTCCTGGTGCACTTGCGTCTGTTTCTCTAGAAGGTTCCTAGCACAGAACTGCAGGATCATAGGCTGCATGTTCCTTCAGCTTTATCAGATACTGCCCAATTAGTTCTTAAAGTTCCTACTTATTTTTCCAGTTTATTTCATCCCTAACCCCCACCAGCAGCTCACTACATTTGGGTCATATGGGCCTTTTTTCAGTTCCTTTACTGTATGTGCTCCCCCATCATGAGGCCTTTGCATCTGCTATCTTTTCTGCTGAGAACACTTCCCCCACACTCAGCCTAACTCCTCAGAGCTCAGCTCTGTGCCTCACTTCCTTGGAACAGGTCCTTGATTTCCTCCTCAATCCCAGCCTGGGTCAACCCTTTCCTCACCCCACCCATATTATATATCTCGTAGCCTCATATACTTCTCTGCTGTGATTCACTGATCCGTTGCAATGTTCTATCTGTGCAACTGTTGGTACAAAGTCTCCCCTTGGCTAAGTTTCACTAGCCTGAAAGTTGTGACCACCATGTTTGTTTCAGCTCGTTGCCGTATCTCTAGCATCCAACACCATGCCTGGCACATAGTAGGCAATTGATATTATTATTCTAATAGCTATTCTATGTTCTCACTCATCGAACTCAGTGTGTAATTTTTCCAACATGTTTTAACATTAATTAGCATCTACTGGGGGCTAAGATCATGACAATGTAAACAAAATCCTGTTCCTTGAGGAACTCACGGATAAAGTTTAACAAACATTAATTGAGCTTGCTGGACCCTTACCTATTTTAAGTGCTTAGAGCTAAGCACTTAAAACTGTTTAATTGGTTCAGAAGTTACCCCTAGTCTGAGTGTTACTGTAATGAGTAATGATGACCATTGTTTATTGAGCACTTATTATGTGCCAGGCACTCTACTAAGTGCTTTGCATTTACCATCTCATTCGATCCTCACATCCTACCAGGGAGGTAGTATTATTACCTCCATTTTACAGATGAGGAAACTGAGCCTTAGTAAGGTGAAGCTACATGTTCTAGATCACACAGCTAGTAAATGGTGCAGACAGATTTCTCAGCCAGAATGCCTAACTTCCTATCACAATGTTAAACTTCCCCTGTCCCAATTACGATGCTTTCAATTAGATTCCAGAGACTGAGTTCTTAATCAGAATGGTAAACTAACGATAGCTACCGTTATGGGGCACTTATTGGGTACTAATCTCTTTATATCCATCCATTTATTTATTCAACAAATATTTACTGAAAACTTACAACATGCCAAGCTCTGTTTGAGAGGCTGGGGGTACAGAGGCAAACAAAACAGAATAAAATCCCTGCCTTGCAGAGTTGACATCCTAGTGGGAGGAGAAAAAAAACTAAACAAAATAAATAAAATATATGATAGATGGTGATCAGTGCTACAGAGCAAATGGAAGCAGAAAAAGGAAATGTGGAGTGTTATGGCTGGTGGTTCTATGATCTCATTTCATCCCCCCAACAATCTATTATTTTTCCCATCATAAAAATGAGATTCAGAGAGGTGAAGTCACTTTCCCCAAAGGCACACAGCTCACAGGCTAAGTCTGAACTCTGGAAAAACACAGGAACCCATCATGCACTTTTTGCTGTGCACCTACTGAGTGCCTCGCGTTGGAAACAAAAGGAGCATCAAACTTTGTTCCAGTTCCAAGAGTTGAAGATCTGGAAGGCTGGTAAGTTAACCCAGGTGAGTGGAGGACTCACAAAGCAGTATTCAGGTGTCTATACTTTGCTGGGGGCAGACATTAAGCGCGCGATTGCTTGTGGGACATGCTAACGTTGAGACTGGAGTCGAGGCTCAGGCTGACGAATCGATTTTAGAGATTAGGAGCAGAAGATGAAGGCCGCCTAGTTCATTTTGGGGCTGTTGGTGACCCAGAGGCCTACCAGTCCTTGCCCTGCCCCCAGAGCTGGCTCTGCACTCCACTGGCTTCTGCCCTAGGTCTCCAGCCTCCAGGCCATCAAGCTGAGAGATTTAGAAAGTGGCTAGTGACAGAGTGCTACCCGACCCCACCGAAAGCCACACTCACATGCAAATAGGGCCTCCCCCACCCCATCCAGCATTACCAGCTTGAGGGGCCTCCCACACTCCGAGGGTCTGGGGTCTGGGGTGGGATGCGTGTTTGCAGGCCTCAGCTGCCAGCGTTGACAGCTGGTCCCCTGCCCCCTGGTGGCCCAGCGGCTCGGTTTCTGCCCAGCAGATCTCATGAACCCTGAACCCGGGAGGCAGTCTGGAATAGAGTGGAGAGCCTGGGCTTTGGAGCTAGAAAAGTGTAGAGCATTGCCTCCCCCAGGCCACCACCTTGTCTGTTGCACTTCACGAGGGCCTCTTAGAACCCTTGCATCTTCTTCAAAGAGGTACACTTTAAGGTTTAGTTTATCAAGCTGAAAACAGACATATTTTGGAGTTTGTAGGACTCATTCATTCAACAGATGTTTGTTGCGTATATTTTATGAGCCCATCCCTAGGGGTTGAGGATAAGCAGTGAGTGAGACCAAGTCTCAGAGACTTCTCCTTTCAGTGAGACAGACAGACAGTAGACTATTAATACGTGAGCATTTTATTATAATTGTGAGAAGTGCTCTGGATGAGAAAAGGTTTTGTGCTAAGGTAAACTGGGCAAACTTACCTGCTCTCAATTTGCAATGGGCAAGATTTCTCTCTTCAGGCTGGGGATAAGAGCCAACGGTCCATCTCATTTCAGAACATCCTAGCTTCACCGGGATAAAAGGGCTGCTCTCAGGCATAGATAGGTGTTGCGGGGTAAAGAAGAGGGTTTCCTAGAAAGTCCGCTCTGTGTATGAATCTAGGAGGCACTTAATAAATAATTGGTGAATTACTGACTGTCATTTCGAGGAGGGTTAAAAAGGCATCTGCAAAGGGTGTTATACAATGGATCGCTAGGAAAAGAGAAAATCTTAGTACTTTTATTCCTAGCTTTCTGAAGGGGAGGAATTTGGGGACTAGCGTAGGAAAATTAGGGGTGCTGGACTTCCATTAGACACTTTTAGAGTAGGTGCTGGCACTGTGCTACCGTGAAGATACATCAATGAATGAGAGAGACGGGGTCCTTGCCCTCCTAGGGCTCACTGTCTGGTGAGAGCATAAGCAACAATGAAATAATGTCATAAGCATTACGAGGGGCCAGCAAAGAGAAGCCATCTCGGATGATGCCAGGAGGATAAATAAGAGCTATTATATTATTCTATTCTAAATATGAGGAGGAGGGCTGGCAGGAGAGAGTGCTCTGAGTGGAGAGAGCATAGGCCAAGGTCTGGAGGAGAGAAAGCAGCTTTATTCAAAGAACTCAAAATAGTTCGGCGTGTTCAGACTTTGAAGGAGACCTGTTGGGGAGACAAGGAATATTGGAGAGAAAAGCAGGGCTGTTGCACTCATCTCAGGCAGCCTTCCTCTTGGGGGAAAACTAAATTTCTTCTTTTTTTGGCCTTGCCACGCGGCTTGTGGTATCTTAGTTCCCGGGACCAGGGATCGAACCTGTGACCCCTGCAGTGGAAGGGCAGAGTCCTAACCACTGGAACGCCAGGGAATTCCTGAAAACTAAATTTCTTTCTTTTATTTTAAAAATTAATTAATTAAATTTTGGCTGTGTTGGGTCTCCGTTGCTGCGCGTGGGCTTTCTTTATCTGCGGCAAGCGGGGGCTACTCTTCGTTGCGGTGTGCACGCAGCCTTCTCACTGCGGTGGCTTCTCTTGTTGCAGAGCCCAGGCTCTAGGCACGCGGGCTTCAGTAGTTGTGGCACACGGGCTTAGTTGCTCCACGGCATGTGGGATCTTCCTGGACCAGGGCTTGAACCCGTGTCCCCTACATTGGCAGGTGGATTCTTAACCATTGCACCACCGGGGAAGTCCACTCTTTCTTTTTAAAAAAATATTAATTATTTATTTATTTGGCTGCGCCAGGTCTTAGTTGCGGCAGGTGGGATCTTAGTTCCCTGACCAGGGATCAAACCCACGCCTCCTGCGTAGGCAGCGCGGAGTCTTAACTATTGGACCACCAGGGAAGTCCTGAAAACCAAATTTTGATTCCACAACTAGTTAGGGTTATGAAGTCCAGGTGGTCGCCTTCATTTTAGTGAAGACACACCATTTACTGACCACCCTGTTGCAGAACTTTGGCTCATTCAATTGTCATATTATCTCTTATACATTTGATATCATGACCCCCATTTTACAGGTGGGATAACTGAGGCTCACCTTGGGCCCTTGGTCCAAGGTCATGTAGCTCATTACATCTGGGAATTTATTTTATTTATTTATTTGGCTGCGCCGGGTCTTGGTTGCGGCACGCAGGATCTTTGCTGCTGTGTGTGGGGATCTTAGTTGCGACATGCAAACTCTTAGTTGCAGCATTCGGGATCTAGTTCCCTGACCAGGGACAGAACCCAGGCCCCTCTGCCCTGGGAGCGTGGAGTCTTGGCCACTGGACCACCGGGGAAGTCCCACATTTGGGAATTTAGAATGTTCCTTTATGTAAATACTTCTGTTCTAGCAGTTTTTTTACATGAGGTAATGCATGTAAAAGCTTTTTTGTAATAGAACCATGTAAACATGAAGCATTATTATTAGTTTTGCTGGATTTCTGGCTCCATCCAGTTCAGCCTGCAACATTCAGGGAGTCTAGGAAGGGGCAATAATGAAAACCAAAAGCCCCAATGGCCTCTCTTAATATTCCCCCATGTCTATTCTGGTTCCCTCTCTGGGGCACCTCCAGATGTTACCTTCTGCCAAATAGAGTTTGTTTCTCAGAAGTTACAAGACGTGGGAGGTTAAAAAACAAAAAACAAAACTAGCAGCATCAATAACTATAAAAACCCTTGCAGCAGCCTGAACACAAAGGGTTTGAATTTTGAACAAAGGGCAGGGTGAGACGGAAAGTTAATGCTGACACATCCTCTCTCCAGCTGTGAACTGGGGGGTCTGAGGGCTGCTGCAAAGGTCATCTGTCTCTACATCTTCGGGCAGGAAATGCAATTCAATCCTCTCAATGACTGATTGCTCTGTAAGATTAATGGAATCATCTCCAGCATTGGTCTCCGTTCTGACAGCACAAAAAGTGAATCAAACTTCTCTCTCCTCCCCTCTCCTCTTACTAAGCAAGGTCAGCTGATTCTGCATTTTAAAAGTTCAAAACATTTCTCCAGGAAATTTGTCCCCGGGTGTTTCTTTGCAGGGCGAAACTCTTTCTTCTGGGGTGAGAACCGAAGGTGGCACTTGAAGGTTTGGGGAACTTTCTAGGCTTTTCATCTGTCCCTGCTTCATCTTTCAAAATGAAGTGAATGCACAGGGCATGATCGTCCCTGAAAGGGTTAACTGCCAGCCCGGCTGTCCAGCCCTCTGGGATTGCCAACCAATGATAACTTAACATGATGAAGTAATGCTTGCATTTTGAGTTCCATTGGTTAATACACTTGTCCATCAATCCAAAGATGCAAGTTTTGAAAGTATCTTTGAACTTTCATGACTCTCTTCCTGGCGTTAACCCCTTGGTTAACTCACCTGTTATTTCCAAGATTCCTTCCAGTTCTCACGCAGGAAGGGAGATATTAGAATATGCAAAACTCTAGACATAAACCTGTCTTCCCCAAATGACCAAAGCCCGACACTAAGGCCATGTGTAATTCTGCTCTTTCTTACTCAGATACTTCAATCCACAAGGACTGAGGAGCAAAACAAAAACCAAAACAAACAAAAGTCTCTGGGAACTACAACCACTTTAACTGTAATAGTGTGTGGTCTGTTGTCCCAGAGTACTTTTGAATTGCAAAAATAACACAAAATATGGCAAAACTCTAAGGTTTGGAAAAGGTAGGTGCTGGATACACAAATCCTTGCTATATATATATTTATTTTCTCTGCATTTCTTTATGTTTGAAATATTTGATAAATTTAAAAGGGCATAATGGTTATTAAAAATGCAAGTAATATATAAGTATAGACTATATAACCCCCTCAAAATTTTCTCCTCTCCTCAGAAGTTATCAAACAATGGTTTGTTATTCTATTCAAGCCTTTCTCTTTCTCTCTTCCTTTCTTTCTTTTTCTCTTTTGCATATCTATACGTTACCTATATATAGTTTGTTTTAACATAAATGGGATCATTACATGTTATTCTGTGACTTATTTTGATTCTTAACCAATCTTGAATTTTTCTGTATCACAACATTCAGATTTACCTCATCCTTAAATATTTTAGAATGAGGCAGTTCTACAGATCACATTAAATGAAAAAGGAAGGGGAAGGACAGTGTATATTTGTGTGACACAATAATGAAAGAAGATACATGTAGATGTTCGTAAGAGCATAAAACATTTCTAGGAGGGTACACAAGAGACTTGCTAAGTTTTCTGGGGATGGGAGTGTGGAGAGGAGAAACTGGGGGTGGGAGAGAAAGAAAGCAATTTAAAAACAATTTTTAAATAGTGGAACATTTCATAAATACAATCGAATTTATAAAATATTTATGTACTCTTAAAGAATTACACTCAGCTGTCCACCATCTAGATTAAGAAACAGAAAATCACCAGTACCTTTCACTGTTCATATTCCCTGCCCCAGAGTTGAGTTTTTTCCTGCATTTTGTGTTAATCACTCCTTTGCTTTTATTTATGCTTTACCACTTATGTATTTATAACTAAATAATATTTATTTGGTTTAGATTGGCCTGATTTTGAAACTCATAGGCTCAAAAAGCACAAATAAAATGAAATTCAATTTTGAGTAGGTAATACATCTATATAGTATAAAATTCAAAAGGTACTGCAACATATAAAATGAAATTAAATCTATAAGGTTCAAAATCAGGCAACACTAATGCATATACATGGTAAAAGTTTCACACTGTACCAAAGAAAAAGTTTTCTTCTCTTTTCCCAGTTCTTTTCCCCATTCAAAAATTGTATTTCTTTCCAAAGAAAATTTTCTGTGCATATAAAAAAAAAATGTAGATATAGATATATCCCCTTTGGTTTACATAAGTGGTCATCACAATTTAGTATCATTCTGCACCTTGTTTTAATTTAAGGATATCATGAAATCATTTTACATCAGTATATATAGAGCTACCTTATTCTTTTTAATGATTTGATAGCATTTCATTGGGCAGATAAATGGTCCAAGAATTATTTAATCAGTTCCCCAACTTTTAGATCGTTTTCAATCTTTTCCTGATGGAAACAGGGCTACAATGAACTGCATCTTTGGGTTTGAGTCTGACAATAGGATATATATCAGGAAGTAGTTATCCATTTCTCAGGCTTCCTGCCCCATCACCAATTATCTGTCCCTGAGAAGTTTATTGGTCAGATCTGGGTAGGTGGGACAATTTTATATCCGACTGGCATCCCCAGGTGCCTACAGTGCCATGCTCTTGCAGGCACTCAGAATGGGTGGTTTAAGGGCTAACACTCCAAACATTCACATTGTACCAGATGGCTCCTACTAGAAAAACTTTGCAGATATTCCTGGCCTCCTTCCCCCGAGATGAACTCTGGAAAACACTCTAAGGTTGCACTGGACTAGTGTCCAGTAAGATAGACACTAGCTACATATAGTTATTTAAATTTAATTAAAATTAAATAAAATTCAACATTCAGTTCCTTTATCCCACGAGCCACATTTCAAGCGCTCAACAGTCACATGTGTCTAGAAGCTCCTATATTACACAGCACAGACATAGAACATTTCCATCTGCATGTTCTATGGGGCAGCCCTGCAGGGAGTTATAGTGAGAAGCCTGTGGGCTCTGGATTCCTACAAGCCCTGGGTTCAAATCCTGTCTTTGCTATTTCACAGCCCTAAAATGTGGGCAGGTTACTTGACCTCTCTGTGAGCCTCAGCTGTAAAAGTGGGCAATTACAGACCCTCCCCCAGAACTTTGACGAGTTTTCAGAGATAGCAAATGTGAGAGGCTTTGCTCAAAGACATAGTTAGCTCTCAAAAATCAGCAGCTATTATAATTATACATGAATATGACAGCTTCAGTTTCTAACAGTGTGAAAATGCTGGATTCTAAGAGTTCCATAGAGTATCAGCCCTTCCTAACTTGCTTGGGAAGCTGGCGGCCCACCCCTTGCCCAGCCTGGAGTAAGTCTACAATCGGAGCTGGTTTTTCTACCTTCTGTCTTTAGAGCACAGAGCCGCTCAATCAACCTTTGATGAATGAAGAAATGAATGAATGGGGCCAATACAGCCAGGATCTGACTGGGCCTTTTGTAAGAATGAGCAAGAGGCTCCAGGAAGTCATTATTATTATGCTTCAAATACAACTGGCCTGGTCTTTTTTTTCCTGCAAGAAAAGACAAACAAACAAACAACCCTCTCCTGGGGAATCACCTTAAGCTTCCCTCTGCTCTCTCACCTACAGTCCACTCCTCGGGGACAATTAGCCAAGGAAGGAGCTCAAGGGTCTTGGCCCTTCCCCCTTCGGCCCAACATAACCTCCTCCCCCCACTTTGAGCAAATGCCTGGGATTCTTTCAACAGGAGGACAAAGCCTTTCATCTGCCAATTACTGATAAAGAGAAAATGCAAATATTGCTGGGAAGGTGATCCATCAAGGGCCCAACATTTATTGAGTGACCACTTAGTAGCGGGCGGCAGGGTAGGCATTCTGGGGGCGTCAAAGGGGAACAAACCCCCGGCTGGCCCATTCTTCTCTCTGGTCTGTGGTTTCCTGGCGGTTTGTAGAGGGAGGGGATTAAATTAGGTGACTACTCAACCCCTTCCCACTCTGACAGGCCAGGAACTCCCCATCGGGGTGATATATGGACTTAACTGTTTTTACACTAAGGTGTCTGCCATTGGGTCTTTTCCTGATACCAGCTTTTGGGGACACCATGAGACCACATGGGGAGGCAGTAGGGTCTTTGGGAGGAAAGGAGAATTAAGACCAAGTGTTTTATTTCACAGTTTTGCTTTCCTGCACTTAACTCATGACCTTCCAGCCCACTGCACCCTCCTTTGAACAGGTTTATCTCATTATGTGGGAGCAGTGAAGATGGTCAATATCCAAAACAAGGATGTGATGGCAGAGCCAGGCTCCAGTCTGAGCCCCAGCAGCCCCATTTATATAAGCTGTGTGATCTTGGGGATTGGCTTTCCCTTTCTGAGTTACAGTTTCCTCATCTGCAAAATGAGGAATAACAAAACTATTTCCCTTAAAGGGTTCTTGCAAAAGAGAGAAGCAAATACAACGGTCCCTGGTTCTTGACAGAGGCTGAAGGCAAAACCCCTCTCGCGCCCATTAAGCCAAGGTGGGCGATTTCAGTTTGGAAAAAAATTTTGAAGTTCGCCAGCTAGTGGACTTGGATTAAAACAGACTTCAACGAGTAGTCTTTGGAGGGTGGGTGGAAAAAAACACAGAAAGATAGGACAGGAAACTTCAAGGTGAGTGAGGGGGAAGCTGTCTCTTACGCTGACGGCTCACATCTGATCTCTGATGGGGAAGCCACTTCCTCTCCACTTATCTGTCTGATCACTGTGTTGACACCGGGGAGGATATGAGGGTAAAGCAATCAACCAGATTCAAAACTTCTCTGAGCCTCAGTTTCCCATCTGCAAAATGATTTGCTCCAACTATCCCACAGAGTTCATGAGAGAAGTAAAATTAAAAGTATGGGAAGTTTGTTTGCAAAGCCTGTTATGAGCAGGTATAAGGCTCTTTTACTGTAGCCCTGGTGCCATGTCATCTCATCGTGATCTTTACCTCCAAGATCAGGCCTAGTTGGGCTGGAAGAATGTTTAGGGCCAGCTTTTCTCACAACCAAAGTCGACCTGACTGTTGTTCATGATGGACTTACAGGATAACACGTTTAGGATTCCAGTTTTGGGGGTGGTCACAGTGAATGAGGTATGTGGACAGCATACTGAGATCTAATGATACTCCATATTTGTATAGAGGGTGCCCATACCTCCGCCAAGAAGCGCTGTAGGCTTAATCAAGGGGTGCCCAAAGTTCCCCGCGCCCCATCCCAGCGCCTTGCACCTTTCCACCGACATTTCTCCTGTAAACCGCCAATAAGGGCTTACCCTTCGCATGTTTGCCAGCTGCGTTAGGAGGCGCCAGATCCGATTCTCTCGGTAGTTCACTCCTGAGCATCTATTTCCTCCGCTTGGCGAGCGCAGGGACCTTTAAAAAATGTCCAACTTCTCTTGCAGGGTTTGTCGCCTAGTAAAGGACTCCACAGACGCGGGCAGAGTGAATGAATGAAAGGCAACGTCTTCCGGTCAGCTCGGGTCTTAAAAGGCTTTGGTCTGGCTGTATTTCCTGTACCTGTGTGTATGTGGATCCTTATCTTTGAGTCCAGGAGTTTAAAAGCTATGCAGTCCGTACAGGTATGGAGCTGCGCTAATTTCTTCCTGAGCCCCCAAATGCCTCCTCCGTATGGCAGGTCCGCTTATGGGGATCTAGAGAGGATCCCCCCAAAAAAAGACGTAGTAGAAAAGAAAAAAAATTATATATACACAAAATGTTTTGAATTTGGGTCGGCCACGTAGGTAACGAGGTGGGGTGAGTGAAGGAAGAGGAAGAGGGGTAGCCCGTGGGGGCCGTGGGCAATGGGGGCAGGGATTGAGGTGGGAGGTCGTTTTTGGGGGGTGCCAGGCCCCGGGGGCTTTCACTCCAGCATGCTCGGCTTGCATTTCCGCGCCTCCCGCTGAGGCCAGCCGTGCAAATCTGCACCTCCCTCCCCACCCCCTCCCTCCTTCCCTTCCTCCCTGCCCCGCCATCTCCGGGATGCGCCCGCCGCCTGCAACTCAGCCCTTCCAAAAGTCAGCTCTGCACACAACTCCCGGGCGGCGGCGGCGCCTGCGTGCAGAGGCGCACTCGTGACCCAACAACAAAACAGCGATGCCAGGGCGCTAACGGCGCCCGGTGCCTCCCGGGCGCCCTCCCCGCCCCACACCTCCTCAGGCCACCGCCCCCGCCCACCCCCATCCCGGGCCGAGTGCCCCCCCCAAGCCGGGCCGCGGGCTCGGAGCGCGATCGGCAACAATGTTTACGTTCCGGGGATTATGACGTCGACGCCTCCCCCCACAACTGCTGAAAATGGTTTCCTAGGACTTTGCAAACGGATCCGCTTAAGTGTTGGTGCAAAACTTTGTAGATCTCGGCTCTGGCTAGCTTTATTTATTTATTTTTTGGTTTGTTTTCTTTGGTCTTCCCTCCTTCCCCCCTCCGCCAAAATGCAGGGGGCAGGAGTGTTGACAATTAATTGGTGAACTCTCCTAAAAAAATGGAGGCAGAGAAAGACTCTGGAAGAAGATTGGTGTGTAGCTTTTTTTTTTTTTTTCCAAATCTGTATCTGGTATATGATAGATCTATTTTTTTTGTTGTTGTTTCTTGCTGCCTTTTCTTTCCTTTTCTGTATTTTGCAAGAGGACCGGAAAAAAATATAATAAATTGCATGCAAAAGGAAGCAAGCAGCTTACTCCTCCAGTCCCTTGTGAGGCTCAGAGTCTCAGACACTTAAGTGGGGAGGTGGTAGCGGGGAAAGGCGTGGAGGGGGGGCTCAGCGGGCTCGGGTTCGCCCGGAATCTGGGGGGCTGCGGGGCTGGGCGCTCGGCGGTGGAGGGAGGAGGCAGGGGATGCGGGGAGTGGCGGGGGATTCTCCTTAGGAAGTGAGTGTGCGCGCGCGCTTGTGGGGAGATGAGACAGCTGCTGGTGCGTTTTGGGGTCTCCGATGGGAGCTTTGTGGCGGGCCGTCTGCCTCTCCCCCTCCCAAGCCCCGAACCCCCCCTCCCATCTCTTCTTCTTGCACTGGCGGTCGGTCGGCGGGGGCGGCTGGGGTCTCAGCCCTTCCATTTCAGCTTTCCAGCTTCCCCCGTAGCTCGGGGGCGGCTCCAGTCTTAGAAATGCCGCCGGCCCCCGGTTCCGGCTTCCCGGCTCTGGCGCTGCGGCCGCCAGGGCTGCTGTTAGCGCCGAGCCGGGCGCTGCGGCGGCTCCTCCCGGGGCCTACAAATGCCCCGCCAGCCCGTGCGCCGAGCCCCCCTCGCGGGTTACATAACCAGGCTCCCGGCCGAGTGGGCAAAACCTAACACCTCTCGGGGGTGGGGGGCAAGGGAGACTCCCCCAGATATCCCTTCCATGGCCTCCAAAGATGCAGGAGGGGAGTGCCCTGTTTAGGGCGCAGCTTGACCCTGGGGGCGCTGGCCCCTCTCATTATGCCCATTTTCAGCATCTTTGGCTTTTGCGCAAAGTTGCTCCGGTCGCAGTGGTGGGGTGCAGGGGGCGCGCGGCTCCTGCACCTGTTCGAGCTGGGCCCAGGGTGAGAGGCGACCCCCACTTCCCCCAGTAATGTCCCGGGCTCTCTGGTTTGGGTCCCTGCAGCGCCCGATTGACCGCCAGAGATACGACGAGAACGAGGACTTGTCGGACGTGGAGGAGATCGTCAGCGTCCGCGGCTTCAGCCTGGAGGAGAAGCTGCGCAGCCAGCTGTACCAGGGGGACTTCGTGCACGCCATGGAGGGCAAAGGTGAGGCGCCCCCTCCTCGGGCAGTCCTCCGCGGCGCGGCCCGAGCGCACGTGGGGAGGGAGCTGCCGGTGGCTGGGTTCGTATTTCGCGCCCGCGTCCCCCATTCCAGGGGATCCGGTGACGAAACGAGGCCGAGCACTGGGGGGGTGGGGTGGGCTGGGTGGCGAGGGAGGAGGGCAGGCGGGAACCGGGGCCGGGCGTGGGCCTAGGCCCGGCCCGCGCCCACCACCAGCCCCAGGGTGGGTAGAGCCAGGAGGCCGGCGGACTGAGGGACCTGGGGACCGACGGGCAGACAGATGGAGGGCGGGTGCGCCGCGTTCTACCCCTCCCGGAGCCGGCCCAGCTCCTTGCGCTGCACAAGGTGCAGCCGATGGGCTGGAGCAGGGCTGGGGCACCCCAGGGGTATTGGGGTGGGGGACCCCCAGGCCTGTAGTCTCTCAAACCCCGTGACATTTCGGGCCCTGCCAGTTAGGACCTGGCGCTGGGGACGCCCCCGGTCACTTAGTGACACCTCCTCAGGCCTGGGGTCTGCTGAGCTCCATCACCTTGTGAGCCCTGCTAGATGGGAGCAGGGTGGGTGACCCGGAGGTGTTGGCTGGATCCCGCTTAAGCCTGAGGTCTCTAGCCCTGCATCCCTGATGCTTGAAGTGGGGACTGTGGGTAAGGGGGTTATCGCCCCATCAGGCTTCAGGCTGCCCCCTGGCAGTTTGAGGTGAAGAGTTGGGGCACCCCCCCTGGGAAACAGGGTCTCTTCCCAGGGCTGAGGCCTTGAGAGCTCTGTCCCTCTTGTGGGCCCTGCCAGTTTAGAGCAGAAGTTGGAGAAGCCTCTGGGGTTTGGGAATGTCACCCTAGCCTGAGACCTTCAGGGCCTACCTCCCTGACCCTGGTACTAGCAAAGTGTCTGGGAGTGTCTTCCAGACTTTGAGTTTATGCTCTGTCTGGCTTGGGTCTAAGGCCTGCAAGGCCCCCGGTTTGGCCTGTGGGATTGGGGTTTTGGATTTGCCCTGCCTACTTAGGCATCTCCCTATGCCCTTCTGGGGTCTGTAAGTTCATTTTTGCCCCTCAGACATTTGGGTTTCCTTTACATTACTCTGTTCCCATTTTGTTTATCCCCTTCCCCCTTGGAAAACCCTCCCATCCCTCAGTGAGCTGATAACTGGGAAGCGCCTCCCGCCTCCAGGTTCCGGTTGAGTGGCTAGGGCTATGGGGTTAGCTCCTAGGAGAGACCGCCTAGCTTTGCATTTTTGAAGTTTCTCTTTTGTGCCCATTGCTTCCTGGAGTGCCGGGCTTCGGTGGTAGGGGGTAGTTGTGCGAGGAGGGAAGAAGAAATTTCTTCCAGCCTGCCAGGTCTTAAGAGAGCCTTGCACCCAGAGGCCAGACAGTTCAGGGGTCTAGTCTCAACTACATTTAAATTTCCTTAGCACAAATGGGGTTTTAATTCCTCTCCTTCCCCATTTTTCTTGAGTTGTTTGGCGGATCGGAGGAGAAAGCAGTATGCAACTCTTCCTGGTCATTGGTGAGGAATTCTCTGCCCAGGATCTCAGTGTTTTCTCAGGCTCATTTGAGGAAGTTGAAGCTGACCCTGGGGGTGGACTCTGGGTGTGTGTGTATGGGGTGGGCTGGGGGTTTCCAGCGAGGGAGAGCCCTTAAATCTGCTGTCCAGGCTCCTTTCAAGAGAGAGGGCTCTAGGGTTTTTGGTTGTTAATTCAGATCTTGCCCCAAAACTCGAGGGAGGAGCTGAGAAACAGAAGGAGCCCTTAGCCTGGATTCAAAATAGAAGCTTCTTAAACTTCTCTGCCTTTAAATCCTTAGGAATCCCCATTCACTGGGAGCTCCTGGGGATCTGAGCTGCTAAGGTCAGGACTTTCCCCGGCTCTGGTTTTGTTCTCTCTCCTCTGAGCAGAGTTGCCTTGGCCTCTCCCTACCCCCACTCCCCCAAGCTGCCCTAGTGAACTGTTCCCTGGGGCAGGGGCTTCAGTGGCCTGGGATCTCCTCTATCTCCCTTCTGACTGGCCAGGGAGGGCTTGTGCCTTTGTGAATTGCTTCAGTTACCTGAGGATTTGGGGATATGAGGATTTATCTCCGCCTCCCTCACCTCCATATTTAGGGATATGGTTGGGTCAGATCCCCTACTTTTGGAACTCAGGAGGATGGAAGCTAAGGCTTCCTTCGTGCTCTAGGGCTTTGGATAAGGATGTTGGGGGTCTACACTAGACAGGCGTCAGTCAGACAGGAAAACTACGCGGTGAGTTTTCTTCAGGCCTCACTATATCCCCTTCACACAGTCTTTACCTGGGGAGCATGCCTCTTGGTTATCCAGCTGAAGCAAGTGTTCTGATGGCTGCAGCAGAATTTCACTATTAAGGCAGCAAAGCTGTGCCCAGTTCCCTAGTTATTTTGGCACCAGATACACAGTTTCCAGGGAAACCGGCTTTTCCCCCCTCCCCTTCACCATGCAGGATATTACAATAAGATCTTCCCTGATGCTCGGCTACAATGAGAACCCTCCTCCCAGCCTCCTCTCTGGGGCTTCAGATCCTCCCAGGTGGCATTCTTCAATTTTGCAGTTCCTTTACTTTCTGAGCTCAGCTTGGGATGTGTTTCTCCATCCGTCCCTCTCTTGCAGTGATAACTGGGCTGTGTGGGGCTCTTTCATGAAGCTCCCTCCCCAGTTCTCTCCAGCCTTGGGCTGTTCATTGACAAGTTCTGACCCGTGGGGCATGCAGGCAGTGACTGAGTAGGCAGAGGAGCTGATAGTTGGCATGGCTTCTCTTGGGCTTTGCCTAATCCATTTCCTTGTCATTTTCTAGGGAGCTCTTGCCCTTTGGGCTGGTGTCTGCATCTAGTATAACCCCTGCCCCTTCCTCCATCGTTTTTCTTCCCCTAACCAATGGATCATGGTTCATTTGCTCCTTCATGACTTAACCAACCTGTTTTAATTCCAATCTCCAAACAGATTTCAACTATGAGTATGTGCAGAGAGAAGCTCTCAGAGTTCCCCTGATATTTCGAGAAAAGGATGGCCTGGGAATTAAGTAAGTTGCTGAAACCAATTGCTTCTTCCCCTGTCTCTTTCCCTAACACAGTTTGTAGCTTGGGATGGATTTCTTCCACCCTTTTCTTTACCTCTCATCACTGAGAAGGATTTTTCTTCATTATTTGGGGATTGTATCTCCTTGTTCAAGGCCTGACAGAGGGGAAAAACTCTTTAAAATGAGTCTGGATTTTCAGGGAATTTGGATGGAGAGGTCACAGGGTACTTAAACAGCGTGGACTTTTTTCCCCCGACCCACCCCAATTACACACAGTGACTTCCTGAAGAGAATTGTGTCCTCCCCCTGAATCAGGAAACTGAGGCAGGGCCTGAGCTGCAAAGGGATTGGCCAGCTTCTGCGCCCAGAGGCAGGACGCCTACATGCATATTTTCTACTCAGACTTGCACTATGTGGGAAACTGGCCCTTTTCTGTGGAGGGTGTGTTTCCTAGGATGCTAGGCCCTCGTCTCCCCTTTCGGCTTGGGCCCCAGCACCTGCCTCCCGTGGTGTCTTGTCTGGTTTACATTCTCTTCAGAGCTTCCATCCGGAGGCTGGCTGGAAGAACAGGTTTCCACCCCTTGGGCAGGGGTGGGGGAGGAAGCTAAGGGCTTCATCACAGCCTCCCTCCCTCCACAGCAACTACTGCCAGTCATTCCTACCAACAGAAATTAAACCTTTGGCATCACTATTAATTAATAGTGAACCTCATCACAGTCATCATAGCCAGTGTCACCAAATCCCTGGAATTGGTGCGATATTTTTTTTTTCCTCTAAACTTAAAAGGGGTCCCTCCCACCCTCCATACAACTCCTTATGGAGAGTATTTTCTAGAAGAGGAGCCACAGAGAGGGCTACCCACCCTAAAAGAAAGCAAGCGTTTGAATGCCCAACTCTGGCGGCACACTTCAGTCTTCCCCGGACATGTGGCAGGGGGACGGTGGATGTCCATCCTCTTCTCTGTAGCTGTGCTGAGTTCAGGTGTCAGGGAGAGTGAGGGTCTGGTTTGCCGTTGAGGTGAGGAAGCTGCTGACCAGTTTGGGGGGTGACCCTCCCGCTGAGTTATCCCATTTTGGACTCCCAGCATGAGAACCAGGCAACTCTCTTGGAAAAATGGCCTCCCTCTGCCCCCATTGTTGGGTCTAACCCTGTTATTTCTTCTCATCAAATGTCTGTGTTCCTCTTTTTCGAGGATGCCTGACCCTGATTTCACAGTCCGAGATGTCAAACTCCTAGTGGGTAAGTTGCTGTGTGTGTGCGTGGCCCAGAGATGCTGAATTGGGGGGGCGTGGTAGTGGCAGGGGACGAGGCTTATACCACCTGCCTCTTTGGATATTTAACTGCCTCTGCAAAGAAAGTCCCCATGCGAGGAGGCAGGAGCAGGTGTGAGCTGCAACCATCTCATTCTGGAGAACGGGTCAGATTGCAAAGCCGTAAGAAGCTGTTTTAGAGGGTGTTTGCCAGTGCAGTTGTATGAGGCTGATTTGGACCCTAGCCTCCAGCTTCGGTGTCATCAAGGCAATCTTAGCTCTCTCCTTTGCGTTTGTTTGTGGGTTGCTGGGTAAACACTGGGTGCTGTGTGACCCCTAAAAGACTTTCAGAACTTTCAAGGGGAGGGATCATTCTTCCTGCTTCTTCAGGGTTCCAGACAGGTCTAGGGCAGGGCTTGACGCTGAGCACCTGCAGAGCTCGGCTGGACTCACTGAGTGCCCCGGACTCCTGACCAGGTAGTGGGCTGCCTTTCAGATTTTACAGGAAGTTGGTCAATACATCCATTCTTTCCAGAAGTGTTTCTCAAGTAGCTCCTACGTGGTAGGCTAATTCACAGCTGTGAGCAGGACAGACAAGATCCCTGCCCTCTTGGTTGGAGTGACAGGCAACAAAGAAATAAATAGTTTAAAAAAAATTTACGTCTTTTCAGAGGGTGATAAGGGATATGAAGAAGTAAAGCAGGGTAATGGGGTGGAGCTTGCTGGAGCTGTGTTTTCTTTTAGGTGGGGGGTGGTCAGGGAGGGCCTCTGGGTGGAGGTGATGAGGACGTTTGGACAGAGACCTGACTGATGAGAAGCCAGCTGTGGGAAAGAACATTCCAGATGGAGGAATGAACAAGGGCAAAGGGTGGAAGGAATGAGGGGGGGAAGTAGTAGGAGAGGTGGGAGAAGTTGCAGGGCCAGGCCCACATAGGACCTTCTAGGCCCTGGTGGGGAATTTGGGTTTAACTGCTTGGGTGATGGGAGGCCACTGGGGAGTTTTAAAGTGTGGTGAGGTGGGTAGCTTTGTGATCTGATTATTTTCTTGGGGGGGGGAATTAAAAATATTTTTTAAATTGAGATAGAATTCATATACCATAAAATTCACCATCTAACCATTTTAAAGTGTGCAATTCAGTGGTTCTTTTTTTCTTTTTGGCCACGTTGCATGGCTTGCAGGACCTTAATTCCCTGACCAGGGATTGAACCTGGGCCACAGCAGTGAAAGTGCTGAGTCCTAACCACTGGACCGCCAGGGAATTCCCCAGTGGTTCCTAATATATTCACAATGTTGTGCAACCATTACCACGAACTAATTCCAGAACATTTTCATCACCCCCAAAGTGAGCCTTGTACCTCCCAATTCCCCTCTCCTTCCATCCCCTGACAGCCAGTCTGCTTTTTGCCTCTGTGGGTTTGTCTCTTCTGGATTTTCCATAAAAGTGGAATCATAATATGTGGTCCTTTGTGTGTGGCTTCTTTCACTTGGCCTCATGTTTTCGAGGTTCATCTATGTTGTAACAAGTCTCAGTACTTTATTACTTTTTAAGGCCGAACAGTATCCCATTATATGGATAGACCACGTTTTGTTTACTCATTCGTCTGTTGATGTACATTTTAGTTGTTTCTACTTCTTGGGTATTATGAATAATGCTGCTATGACTATTCATGTACAAGTTTTAGTGTGAACATACATATTCACTTCTTTGGGGTATATACGTAGGAAGGGAATTGTTGGGTTATAGGGTAACTACATTTAATCTCCTCTGACAGTTACCAAAGTAGCTGCGCCATTTTAAATTCCCATTAGCAACATACGAGGGTTCTAATTTCTCTACATCTTTACCCACACTTTTTATTGTCTGTCTTGTGTGTGTGTGTGTGTGTGTGTGTGTCTGTCTGTCTGTCTTTTTTTTTTTGTTTTTTTTTGCGGTACGCAGGCCTCTCACTGTTGTGGCCTCTCACGTTGCGGAGCACAGGCTCCGGACGTGCAGGCTTAGCGGCCATGGCTCACGGGCCCAGCCACTCCGCGGCATGTGGAATCCTCCCGGACCGGGGCCCGAACCCGTGTCCCCTGCATCGGCAGGCGGACTCCCAACCACTGCGCCACCAGGGAAGCCCTGTCTGTCTTTTTTTAAATTTTATTTTATTTTATTTATTTATTTTTTTCTCTCTTTTTGATGCTAGCCATCCTGGTGGGTGTGAAGTAATGTGATCTGATTTAAGCTCTATAAAAGCTGACTCTGTGGTTGTATGGAGAATGAAGGCAGCTGACCAGTGGGTGTGCAGAGATCCAGCCTGAATTATTATTATTATTTATAAAATTAATTAATTAATTTTTGGCTGTGTTGGGTCTTTGTTGCTGCCCGCGGCTTTCTCTTGTTGCCGCGAGTGGGGGCTACTCTTCGTTGCGGTGCATGGGCTTCTCATTGCAGTGGCTTCTCTTGTTGCGGAGCACGGACTCTAGGCATGCGGGCTTCAGTAGTTGTGGTGCACGGGCTCAGTAGTTGTGGCTCGCGGGCTCTAGCGCGCAGGCTCAGTAGTTGTGGTGCATGGACTCAGTTGCTCCGCGGCATGTGGGATCTTCCCGGACCAGGGCTCGAACCCATGTCCCCTGCATTGGCAGGTGGATTCTTAACCACTGCACCACCAGGAAAGTCCCCAGCCTGAATATTGACCCAGAGATGTGTTAACTCAGAAGGGAGAACCAGGGACTTCCTTGGCGGTCCAGTGATTAAGACTCAGCACTTCCACTGCAACGGGCGCGGGTTCCATCCCTGGTTTGGGGAACTAAGATCCCGCATGACATGTGGCGGAAAAAAAGAAAAAGAAGAAGGAGGACCAGTTGCCTATAAGGAGGTGCTGCTGTTGACAGAAGGATCTCAGTTAACTGGTGAGGGCTTGCTCAGGAGATAGATTTTTTTTTTTTAAGCTGGATTCTAGAAATGCTGAAGGAAGTGGACATCAGAACAGAAGGAGGCAGCCTTCCAGCAGTGAGCAGAAGATGGGGTGATGGACCCCGTAAATCAAATCTTGGCACAGGTGACTCTCTCTGGTGCCTCAACCCACCCCCAGCCTTTGTTGTTGGGACTCAGCTCTGCTACTTGGCTGAGTGATTTGGGGCAAGCTACTCCTCAGCTGCAAAATGGAGCTAAGAGCAGAACCTGCCTCAAAGAAGGATCCTGTAAGAGAATGAATGAATGCTTAGCATTATGGCGGATGACGAAATGGTCCCCATTATTATTCTAATGGCAGAATGTGGATCCGATGAAGTTCTCTTTATGGACAAGGATTAAAGCCAGATTCTCAAATCTGGGGATCAGGGAACATCACAGTCTCAGTAATGTTGCCCTCACGCTTTTGAAGAATTTTCAAGCCCTTTGTAGTTTTGTTATTCTCTGGTTGTATCCAGGCTGCCTCTTTCCTTGAGCCTCATTCTTCTCATTGTGAGAGCGAGAGGATTCAATTAGATGGTCCTGACGTCCTTGCCGGCTCTCAGAAAAGTCTAGGATGGCAAAGAAAGCGGGAATAGTGAGACTTCCCTGGTGGTCCAGTGGTTAAGACTCCTTGCTCCCAGTGCAGGGGGCATGGGTTCAATCCCTGGTCGGGGAACTAACTAAGATCCCGCATGTCGCACAATGCAGCCAAAAAATCCGCCCAAAAAGTGGGAATAGTAGTAATACCTGCAGCCTGTGTCTCTTGGCATTTCTGTAATGATCGAACGGATTGGTGAATTTTCGTGCTTTGTAAAGGTATAGCACCGTGAGGGATGCCTGTAATGGCAGTTAGCAGCGGGTAGGATTATTCCCACTGAGAGTGCACACAGGCTTCTGGAGAGTGGTGAAGGGGAAGATTTGTCATAGTGACATAAGTGACAAATGTAACTCAATCTGTCCTAAGCAAAACAGAATTCAGCGGTTTACGTAATAGGTTCAGGATGTGACCTTAGGCATTTCTAGATCCAGGTGTGCCAAGAAGATCTCAAGATCTTGGCTCCTACTTTTCATTTTTGCTTCCCTTTTTTTGGCTTCCTCTTTCTGCTTCATTCTCCGGCAAGTTTCTCTCCACATGGCAGCTAAAATGGGGTGGGGAGCAAAATCCCACACCCAGCCTAGCTGAACCATGTGGACTGAGAGTGGGGAAGGAGTGACTCCCCAGGGTTGCTGGGTGACGTAACCATGTCCCTAACACAAATGGGATTTCTTTTTTGTTTTTCGCCATGCCACATGTCTTGCGGAATCTTAGTTCCCCTACCAGGGATTGAACCCATGCCCTCGGCAGTGAGAGCGTGGAGTCCTAACCACTAGACCACCAGGGAATTCCCACAAATGAAAGTTCTGCTGTGGATGGCAGAGTATGGGGGAGGCTGGACCATCCCTCGTAGTTAGTGGGGGATCTCAGCCTGTCTTCTAGCCTCTTGTCCCCTCCCCAGGCCCTGTATCTTGGGAGGCGACTGTCTGAGAAGCGGGTGGTGCACAGCCAGCTATTAGGGCAGACTCTTCTCTAATCTCCTAAAATTGGGCTTTTTTCTGTCAGCCCTGTTTATCTGCCTGCTGGAAGACCAGCACCTAGCCTCTGTTTTTAGCTCCTCATCTCTAAAGAACCAAAACAAAAAGTGGTGGCACTGTGCGCTTAAAATGAAAGCTTTTTTCTTGAAGTCTAATATGCATATAGAAAAGTGCACATATAGTAATCCTGTTGTGAAAATTTGTATAATTTTAACAAATTGAACACACCAGGGTAATTGGAAGCCCAGGGTCAAACCCCCCTTGAATTCCCATCCAGTCACTCCCTCCACTGTTGTCCTGGCTTCTTCTAATAGTGTGGATGAATTTTGCCTGTTTTCATACTTTGTGTTAGTGGAATCATACAGGGTGTCTGTCCTCTTTTGGTTTTGGCGTTTTACCACTCAACCTTGTGTTTACGAGATTCATCCATATTGTTGTGTGCAGTTGTAGATGATTTATTTTCATTGCTATATAGTTTTCCATTATGTGATTATTTCACAATTGATTTATTCATTCTATTAGTGGGTACTTGGGTAACTGCCAGTTTAAGGTTGTATGCATAGTGCTGCTATGAACATTCTAGGCATGATTGGTGAACAAATGGATGCATTTCTGTTGGGCATATACTTAAGAGCAGAATTGCTTGGGTCAGAATTTACGTATATGTTCAGTTTTAGTAGATCCTGTCAAGTAATTGTCCAGCGGATTGTTCTGGTTCTGATTGCACCATATCCTTACCCAGAGTTGGTGTGTTCATCATGTTCATTGTAGTCATGCCTCCATGCTGATGGGAGTATAGTTCTATTTCACTGTGTTTCACTTGTCATTTTTCTAATGATTGACGAAATTGACCTCCATTTCATATGTTTATTTGCTATTTGGATATCTTCTTTTTTTTTTTTTAACGCGGGCCTCTCACTGTCGTGGCCTCTCCCATTGCGGAGCACAGGCTCCGGACGCACAGGCTCAGCGGCCATGGCTCACGGGCCCAGCCGCTCCGCGGCATGTGGGATCTTCCTGGACCGGGGCACGAACCCGTGTCCCCTGCATCGGCAGGCGGACTCTGAACCACTGCGCCACCAGGGAAGCCCCTGGATATCTTCTTTTATGAAATGTTTGATCAAGTCTTTTCTTCATTATTTTAGAGGTTGTTTCTTATTTAAAAAAATTTTTTTTATTGAAGTATAGTTGATTTACGTTGTGTTAGTTTCATGTGTACAGCAAAGTGATTCAGTTATACCTATGTGTGTGTGTGTGTGTGTGTGTGTGTGTGTATATCAGATTCTTTTCCATTATAGGCTATTATAAGATATTGAGTATAGTTCCCTGTGCTATACAGTGGGTTCTTGTTTATTTTATATATAGTACTGTGTATCTATTAATCCCAAATTCCTAATTTATCCCTTCCCCCACATTACCCTTTGATAAGCATAAGATTGTCTTCTATGTCTGTGAGTCTGTTTCTGTTTTGTAAATAAGTTCATTTGTATCATTTTTTTAAGATTCCATGTATAATTGATATAATATAATATTTGTCTTTGACTTACTTCACTTACTATAATAATTTCTAGGTCCATCCATGTTGCTGCAAATGGCATTATTTCATTCTTTTTAATGGCTGAGTAATATTCCGTTGTGTGTGCGTATATATTATATATATATATTACACACACACACACACACACACACACACACACACACACACCCCACATTTTTATCCATTCATTAGCTGATGGACCCTGAGGTTATTTCCATGTCTTGGCTATTGTAAATAGTGCTCCTGTGAACATTGGGGTACATGTATCTTTTCTAAATAGAGCTTTCTGTCTTTCGGGATATATGCCTAGGAGTGGGATTGCTGGATCATATAGTAACTCTATTTTTAGTGTTTGGTTTTTTTTTAAATTAATTTATTTTTTGGCTGTGTTAGGTCTTCGTTGATGCGCGTGGGCTTTCTCTAGTTTCAGCAAGCGGGGCTACTCTTCGTTGCGGTGCACGGGCTTCTCATTCCAGTGACTTCTCTTGTTGCAGAGCATGGGCTCTAGAGCATGTGGGCTTCAGTCGTTGCAGCACGTGGACTCAGTAGTTGTGGCTTGTGGGCTCTAGAGCACAGGCTCAGTAGTTGTGGTGCACAGGCTTGTTGCTCCACGGCATGTGGGATCTTCCTGGACCAGGGCTCAAACCCGTGTCCCCTGCATTGGCAGGCGGATTCTTAACCACTGTGCCACCAGGGAAGTCCCTTTTTTTTTTAAAGATTTTTCTCTTTTTTAAAATAAATAAATAAATAAATAAATTGGCTGCATTGGGTCTTTGTTGCGTGCGGGCTTTCTCAATAGTTGCAGGGAGTGGGGGCTACTCTTCATTGTGGTGCACAGGCTTCTCATTGAGGTGGCTTCTTTTGTTCCGGAGCACGGGCTATAGGTATGCAGTCTTCAGTAGCTGTGGCATATGGGCTCAGTAGTCGTGGCTCCCGGGCTCTAGAGCACAGGCTCAGTAGTTGTGGCACATGGGCTTAGTTGCTCCACGGCATGTGCGGTCCTCCCGGACCAGGGATTGAAACCGTGTCCCCCGCATTGGCAGGTGGATTCTTAACCACTGAGCCACCAGGGAAGTCCCTATTTTTAGTATTTTAAGGAACCTCCATATTGTTCTCCACAGTGACTACACCAATTTACATTCCTACCAATGGTGTAGGAGGGTTCCCTTTTCTGCACACCCTCTCCAGCATTTATTATTTATAGACTTTTCGATTCTGGCCATTCTTTTTTTGCAGTATGCGGGCCTCTCACTGTTGTGGCCTCTCCCGTTGCGGAGCACAGGCTCCGGACGCGTAGGCTCAGCGGCCATGGCTCACGGGCCCAGCCGCTCCGCGGCATGTGGGATCTTCCCAGACCGGGCCACAAACCCGTGCCCCCTGCATTGGCAGGCGGACTCTCAACCACTGCGCCACCAGGGAAGCCCTTCTGCCCATTTTTTGATTGTTTTTCTTTGGTTTGTTTGTTTGTTTGTTTTGATATTGAGTTGTATGAATTGTTTGTATATTTTGGAAATTAAGCCCTTGCTGGTCTCATCGTTTGTGAATATTTTCTCCCAGTCTGCAGGTTGTCTTTTTGTTTTGTTTATGGTAAAGATTGTCTCTTATTGTTTGTAAGGTGTATCAGTTTGCTAGGGCCAAACATAACAAAGTACCACAGAATGGATGACTTAAACAACAGAAAAATTTTTTCTCATAATTCTGGAGCTGGAAGTCCAAGATCAAGGTGTCAGCAGGGTTAAGTTTCTTTGAAGGTCTCTCTCCTTGGCTTATAGATGGCTGTCTTCTTGTGTCTTCCCATGGTGTTCCCTCTGTTTGTATCTGTGTCTAATCTCCTCTTCTTTTTTTTTTTTTTTTCGGTATGTGGGCCTCTCACTGTTGTGGCCTCTCCCGTTGCGGAGCACAGGCTCCAGACACGCAGGCTCAGCGGCCATAGCTCACGGGCCCAGCTGCTCTGCGGCATGTGGGATCTTCCCGGACCGGGGCACGAACCCGTGTCCCCTGCATAGGCAGGCGGACTCTCAACCACTGCGCCACCAGGGAAGCCCTGATCTCCTCTTCTTATGAGAACACCAGTCTTACTGGATTAGGGGCCACCCTAAAGACCTCATTTTAATTACCTCTTTAAAGACTTTATCTCCAAATACGGTTACTTACTGAGTTACTGGGGGTTAGAAGTTCAACATATAAATTTGGGGGGACACAATTCAGCCCATAACATAAAGGTTCTTTCTGTATTCTGGATGTTAGTACATATTCCAAAATCATCTCCTACTTTTCACACTCTTAAAGATGTCTTTGAACTAACAGACAGTCTTCATTTTAACAGAGACCATTTAGCGCTTTCTGGTCCATTAGTTTGTTTTGTGTCTCATAAAATTAAGAAAATTTTGCATACTCTGAGATCACAAAGATATTCATATGTTTTTCTTGAAAAGCTTTGGTGTTTGAACTCTCACATGTACATATGTAGTTCATCTGGAATTGATTTTTGTGCTTGGTATGAGATAGGGGTCAAGATCCTTTCTTTTTCCTATATGGATATCCAGTTGATTAGTACCATTATTGAAGAAACACCCTCTCCCCATGGCACTGCATCAGGTGACTTTGTTGTGAATCAGGTGACTGCATCTGTGTGGGTCTGTTTGATGCTGTAATCTGTGCCCCCCACCCCCAGGATCGCTAGGAGAGTTCATGTAAAAAGACTGGGATATTTTCACATCTATGGGTTGGGAGTTGGGGGGATAGGGAGATTGGGGAAGAGATAATTCTTGCTGTCTCTGAAGGTGCTTTAAACCCTCTGAGAAAACGTATCCATAAAGTACAGTGTCCCCACTCATTGTCTGTTCTTATGTTACTGAGGGTTGGAAGGGCCCATGGCTATGGGGAGACTTGCATATTATCTCTTTACTGTATTTCTGTCTAATGAGGGTACCCAAGCCAACTGATGCTTTCTTTGGCCCCTTTTCTTAAAAAATCTTCATGACAAATCACCTCATTCAGTATTCATTTATTCATCCCATTAAAATAGTAATCACCTATCTTTTACTGTATGTTTACCATATGACCTCATTTTGTCCTCACCAATAATCATAAAGTAAGTGTTATGTTCTGTTTTCCAGATGGGGGATCTGAAGCTCAGAGGGAGCTGCTCACACAGTTAGTGGGCGGTGGAGACAGGATCCAAACCCAGCCCCGGGTGCTTCCAAAGCTCATGCTTTTGCTTTATGACGTCCTACTCTAATCCTAACCCTCCTCCATTCCTTTTTTTTATAAATTATTTATTTATTTTTGGCACTGGGTCTTTGTTGCTGTGCGGGGGCTCTCTCTAGTTGTGGCAAGCGGGGGCTACTCTTCGTTGCGGTGCGCGGGCTTCTCATTGCGGTGGCTTCTCTTGTTGTGGAGCACGGGCTCTAGGCATGCGGGCTTCAGTAGTTGTGACACACGGGCTTAGTTGCTCTGTGGCATGTGGGATCTTCCCGGACCAGAGCTTGAACATGTGTCCCCTGCATTGGCAGGCGGATTCTTAACCACTGCGCCACCAGTCCATTCATTCTTCACTCACAAATTTACCAGGTGTCTGTGTTGTGTCTGGCCCTGCAGGAGGTGCTAAGACTCGTCAGACATGGGCTCTGCCCTTGACTGGTGGTATTTAGGGAGAAGACTAAATTATTACTCCTTAGAAATCAAAGGTAGCTGATTTGTCCCCAGACCTTATTTTTATTTTATTTTTTGGACCCTTTTTTAAAAAATTTTTTATTGGAGTATAGTTGATTTACAAGGTTGTGTTAATTTCAGGTGTACAGCAAAGTGAATCAGTTATATGTATACATATATCCACTCTGTTTTAGATTCTTTTTCTCATATAGGCCATTACAGAGTATTGAGTAGAGTTCCCCTGTGCTATACAGTAGGTCCTTATTAGTTACCTATTTTATATAGAGTAGTGTATATATGCCAATCCCAGTCTCCCAATATATCCTTGCCCCCCCCCGAAATTATTATTATTACTAATATTTATTTTTAGTATTTATTTATTTAGGTTGCTCTGGGTCTTAGTTGCAGCAGGCAGGCTCGATAGTTGTGGCATTCAAACTCTTAGTTGTGGCATGAATGTGGGATCTAGTTCCCTGACCAGGGATCAAACCAGGGACCCCTGCATGGGGAGCTCAGAGTCTTAACCACTGCGCCACCAGGGAAGTTCCTAATCTTTTTTTAAAAATTGAAGTATAGTTGACTTAACAATATTGTATTAGTTTCATGTATATAGCAAAGTGATTCATATATATATATACATTTTCCATTATAGGTTATTACAAGATATTGGATATATACACTACCAAATGTAAAATGGATGGCTAGCGGGAAGCTGCTGCATATCACAGGGAGATCAGCTCCATGCTTTGTGACGACCTAGAGGGGTGGGATAGGGAGGGTGTGAGCGAGTCTCAAGAGGGAGGGAATATGGGGATATATGTATACTTATAGCTGATTCACTTTGTTGTACAGCAGAAACTAATACAGCATTGTAAAGCAATTACACTCCAATGAAGATTAAAAAAAATAATAAAAAAACACAAAAAGCAAGATATTGGATATATTTCCCTTTGTTATACAGTAAATCCTTTTTGCTTACTATTTTATGTATAGTAGCTTATATCTGTTAATCCCATACTCCTAATTTGTCCCTCCCTCCTTCCTAGACCTTTTAAAGTTGGTTTAAAATCATAGACTTCAAAAAATTTTAGGGAATTCCCTGGAGGTCCAGTGGTTAGGACTCTGCGCTTTCACTGCCGAGGGTGCAGGTTCGATCCCTGGTTGGGGAACTAAGTCCCGCAAGCCGTGTGGTGCTGCCAAAAAAAAAATAATAATAATAATAAAAAAATTTAAACTTTGGAAGAGTTTTTAGAACTCGCCTAGTCTTGCTTTCCCATTTCACAGGTGAGAAAAACTGAGGCCTGGAGAGAAGTTACTTGTAAGTTGCCCAGACAGTAGATGGCACATCAGATTCAAACATAGGTTTGAATGTCAGCAGTTGGGAAGTGAAGCTTGTAACAGAATCCAAGAGGAAATGTAGACTTGGGTGGGGTTAAAGATGAGTTCAGTTCTAGACACTTTGAATTTGAGCTTAGTAGTGATGTTAAGGTTGGACAGGTATGTGGGGGAGGCATCCACCTGACAGGACAGATAGAAATGCTAGGAGGGGAAGGTACATGAGGTCAGGAGAGCTGAGAATCCCAAGGGAGGAGGGTTTCAGAGGGGTTCAGTTATGTTCTCAGGTATGTATTCTCTCTAAGAGAAATACCCGCCTCATTGATTTGTTCTGTTTCCCTTTTCCTAGAAATCTAGTGCTCTGTAATCAAAATCTTGATTTTGATTGTGCTAGGGGCCTAGGGAAACTGTATTTGCTTCTGTCCATTATTTGCCTAATAGGAATCACTCCCCTGTGGGGTAGCTCCTCAGAGTGTAAATAATAGTGTTAACTACTGTTTACTAAGATCTTGTTATAAGCTGAGAATCTGTCCTATATTTTTTTGTCCAATCACATAAAACTCTATTTATCACTAGCCCCATTTAAAAAAAATAAATTTATTTATTTATTTACTTTTGGCCACGTTGAGTCTTCGTTGCTGCTCATGGGCTTTTCTCTAGTTGCGGCGAGCAGGGGCTATTCTTCGTTACAGCTGAGGGCTTCTCGTCGCGGTGGCTTCTCTTGCTGCGGAGTGCGGGCTCTAGGCACATGGGCTTCAGTAGTTGCGGCGCATGGGCTTAGTTGCTCCGCAGCATGTGGGATCTTCCCAGACCAGGGATCAAACCCGTGCCCCCTGCATTAGGCAGGTGGATTCTTAACCACTGTGCCACCAGGGAAGTCCTTGTCTTGGGGATAATTTTAAAAGTTGAGGGGGTCAGAAGATATTAGTGCTTAGGGAAAGCCTGCAGACCTTTGCAAGCATCCTCTTATTTCACAAAGAGGAAACTGAGGCCTAGATCTGGGAAGCGATTTGTCTCAAGTTGTGCAGTGACTCAGCCCTGTGTCCCCTCTTTCCTGTACCCTTGCACCTTCAATTTGGGACAGCGTTTTCACTAGGATCCCCACTTTTAAGTTTACAAAGTGCTTCCAATAATTGTGTGAAGCCACTAGGGCGGGTCCTATTATCCCTACTTTGCAGGTGAGGAAACAGAGGCCCAGAGCGGTTCAGGGATGTACCTAAGGCCTCACTCCACTGAAGTAGTGGAGCAGTATTTGAACCATGGCCAGTGCTCTTGATAATAAACTCTGGCTCTATGAGGTGGTTGAGGAGATATTCCCAAGGAGCAGAAAAAAACCAGTCCAGAAGCTTGAAGATGATAGAGAACGTTCCAGAACTATGACGTGGGACACTTGTGTGCAGTCTCTGAAGAGCGGGCTCAGTGGGGGTTTGGAGTCAGTGCCCGTGCATGCTTTATGTTGACCTTCAAGGTGACTTTCCACAGCCTCCTTCCGGCTCTGAGCCCGTGGCTCTTGGAACTGACTGATGGAGCCTTCAAAGCAAGGGCCATGGGGCCACGGATTAATTTCTGCAGCTGGAATTTGTTGGATGTGTGTGTAGCCTGTGAGCTCAGAGAACCAATGAGGAGGGGAGGGGCTGCTGCTGAGCAGGTGGCCTACTTAGGAACTCCAGGCACCGCTCTGACGTGGAAAATTTCTCCTGTAACCCCTTGACTTCAGGAGCCTGAGTTTCAGCGCTGTGGATCCCTTGCAGGCTCCAAAAGGCACCTTGTCCCTGTCCCCTGCCCTAGGGGTGGCTGCTCCCCAGGACTTGGAGTACCACATTCCCTTCTTAGCACCCATCTGTCCCTTCTGTCCCTTTGGGCCACTTGCCTCCCGCTCGGAGACCCAGCGCTTATGCCCAGCTCCCCTTTGCCACCAGTGGCAGACCGGACTGGAACCTGAGAAGATGGAGGCCCGGTGCTTAATCTCCCAGCTCAGCCTGGAAGGGACTGGCAGGCCTCAAGCGTCCCCAGTGACCCCTTGGGCGAGCGTCTCCATCTCTTCCCTCTTCCTTCCTTCTCCTCTGCCCAGTTCATATTTAAGGGATATGATCTGAGTGTTTAAGAACTAGACTACACAACATTGTAAAGCAACTATACGCCAATAAAAAGTACCTAGAAGAAAAACTAGGCTAAAAATCAGTGTGTTGGCCCTGGAAGAGGACCTAAAAATGACCTAACCCAGTGGTTTTCAAAGGGAAATCTCAGGAATCCAGTTCTGAATTCCTACCCCCTTCCCACTTCAGCCTGAGCTGCTTGTTTTTATTTATGTATTTGGCTCTCATCAAAGCTTCTGTTTGAAGGAAGAGATCTGCGGCAGTGAAAAAAAAAATTATAAAGGCCGACTTCTTCCTGCCTTTTCATGTGAGGCAGCTGAGGCCTAGAGCAGGGGCAGTCAGGGTTGCTGGGACTAGGGCTCAGTCCAGGGCTCTTGGCGCTGTCCCAGGGCCCTTGAGGCTCCCACTGCTCATTCTGGGGTCTCCTGTGAGCCATCACTGATGGAGAAACAAGCCAGGCACCTGTGCCTCCAGCCTGGCTCTTCAAGTGAGCATAACGAGCCTGGTTGGGGCTGTGGCTTCAGAGCTGAAATTGGTCTCTCTGAGAAGTCCACATGGGGGAGAAAGAGCTCCCTTTCACTTTCTGTCTGATTGGGACCCTCTTCACTTTGTTTTTTGTTTTGTTTTTCTTGTGGTACGTGGGCCTCCCATTGCTGTGGCCTCTCCCGCCGCGGAACACAGGCTCCGGACGCGCAGGCCCAGCGGCCATGGCTCACGGGCCCAGCCGCTCCACAGCATGTGGGATCTTCCCGGCCCGGGGCACGAACCCATGTCCCTTGCATCGGCAGGCGGACTCTCAACCACTGCGCCACCAGGGAAGCCCCCCTCTTCACTTTGTATTCAGAGCCACATGGATATTTCCATACCTGCTTAGTAGCTGGTGGGTAAATGTGTTGCAGACCCTACCATGTGCCAGACATGGTGTTAGCCTCTCTTACATTGAAGGGCCCGTTTTACAACTAAAGACCGTCCAAGTCTAGAAAGGGTAAGTGAGTCCCTGAAGCCATAGAGCTAGTAACAGCTGGAATTTATAAAAATACTTCTGATTGGAGAGGATTTTGAAAAGTAACAAGAGTAGACAGACGGGGTGGAGTGGTGGTGGTGGGATGAATTGGGAGATTGGGATTGACATGTATACACTCATATGTATAAAGTAGATAACTAAGAGAAAAAAATTCTATTAGATCACACAATCTAAAAAAAAAAGAATAGACAAAGTATAATGAACTTCTGTGTACCCATCATTCAACCCCAATACCCATGAATCTGTGGTCTTGCCCCTTCCGTCCCCCCATCCACTTCCTCTTTTTGTGCAATATTTGAAGCATATTGAGACATCATGCCATTTCATCCCAAAAGTTTTCAGTATACAGTTCTAAATGTATATAGTATAGTTGATTTACAAGAGCAGGGGTTTTTAAAAACGTAATCACAATAGCATTATCATACCTAGCCTTTTTTTTTTTTTTTCCTCAAAAAGCTTCATTGTTCCCATTTGGCCCAAGGCTTGGGAGAGGGCTCCAAGGTGGTTAAAAAGCTGCCTAGTGGCTGCACTGAGAGGCTTCAGGCAGAAGCCCTGACACCAGAGGGTCTCTTCAAAGGCTGCTTCAGAGTCTCCTAGTCCTGCTTGAGGGTGAGCGTGTCAAAGAGATCCTGGCCCAGCCCAGCCTGGGGACCAGCCAGCCTGCGGAGGTCAGTCAGGTGGTCACCCATCTTCTTGATGAGTTTCACCTCCTCACTTAGGGAGTGGCTCCGGGGAGTCACAGAGGTGGGGGGCTGCATGGCCAGAACCCAGGGCATACAAATCCAGAAGGGCCTGGTTCAGGTTCTCCATGAGAATGGTGGCTTCCATAGCGTCCTGGGTTTTACCCCACTCATCTTGGGGTGGCTTCTGCACGCTGGTTTTGCGTTTTCAAGAGGTGCTTGGTGCCCTCGTGCTTTTCCTCTGCCAATTCGTGGAAAAAGTGGCCCACGCCCTCCAGAGTCACCCCCTGGCACATCGTCACCGTTGAAATAGAAGCCCAGAGAGAGGTAGGTGTAGGAGGCCCTCAGATGCATGTTTACCAGGCGGTTGATGGCAGCCTCCACTGCGGTGGAATATTTCTGACGCATCTGGGAGCTCACAGTTGATCGGTAATAAGGAGCTAAGCGCAAAAAATGATGTTGGCTGGTCCTGGAGGCCCCTGATGCCTGAGTGGTTCGTTCTGAAGGTTACCACTGGAAAAATGGCTGGAGGGTGGTTGGAGGCTGGGGAAAGGGGCGTCCCTGGGTCTTTTCCTTCCAAACATTGTTGAAGCAAGAGACGGATGCTCAGGACCATGGAGTGCACTCTCACACCTAGTCTTTTAAAAACTAGGAACCTTAAAAACTAAGGAATTTAAAAAATTCCTTAAAATGAGTAAATATCCATATACATTGTTCAAATTTCCAGTTGTTTCATATATAGCATAAATGTTACTTTCTTTTTTAAAAATATTTATTTATTTATTTAGGCTGCACCAGGTTTTTAGTTGTGGCATGCGGACTTCTTAGTTGCATGCATGCGGTCTAGTTCCCCGACCAGGGATCCAGCCTGGGCCCCCTGCATTGGGAGTGTGGAGTCTTACTCACTGGACCACCAGGGAAGTCCCTACTTTGTTTTTAAAGTGGTCTTTATTTATTTATGGCTGCATTGGGTCTTCGTTGCTGCGCGCGGGCTTTTTCAGTTGTGGTGCGCGTGGGCTACTCTTGGTTGCGGTGCGCGGGCTTCTCACTGTGGTGGCTTCTCTTGTTGCGGAGCACGGGCTCTAGGCGCGCAGGCTTCAGTAGTTGTGGCTCATGGGCTCTAGAGCGCAGGCTCAGTAGTTGTGGCACACGGGCTTAGTTGCTCCGCGGCATGTGGGATCTTCCTGGACCAGGGATCCAACCTATGTCCCCTGCGTTGGCAGGCGGATTCTTAACCACTCTGCCTCCAGGGATATCCCCCTACTTTTTTTTTTTTTTAACAGTTGTATGAGTCAGAATGTAAATAAGGGTCTTGCATTGTGATTGGTTGAGGTGCCTTTTCAGTCTCTTATTAATAATCTCTGGGCTCTCCCTCTATCTCCCATTGGATTGTTTGACCTGTAGAATTTTTCATTGCCTGGATTTTGCCTTGGAGTAGCTTAACATGCTGTTCCATTCTCTGTTGTTTCTGTAAATTGGTAGTTGGATATAGATGCTTGATCAGATTCACAGTCTGTCTTTCTCACTCATTCATTCATTAGTTCATTCATTTTATTCTGACTGCCTCATAGATCCATCAGGAGGCACATGTTAGGTTCTCTCTCTCCCTCTCTCTCTCTCTCTCTGTTGTTAGCAGTCATTGATGTCTATTTCCATTATTTTATCAGGGGCTGCAAAGTGGTGATGGTCTAATTAATTCTGTCATTCCTCCCCCCGCCCACCCCCATTTTTTGGGGGGGGGCCATGCCATGCTGCATGCAGGAATCTTAGTTCCCCAGTCAGGGATCTGATTAAACTTGTGCTTCCTGCAGTGGAAGCACAGAGTAACCTTTTTTTAAAAAATATTTATTTATTTATTTATTTGGCTACTCTGGGTCTTAATTGCGGCACGCGGGATATTTAGTTGCGGCATGCAGGCTCTTAGTTGCCGCATGCAGGATCTAGTTCCCTGACTAGGGATCGAACCTGGGGCCCCTGTATTGGGAACGTGGAATCTTAACCACTGGACCGCCAGGGAAGTCCCTCCTTTGCCATTTATTGGCTGGAATATATTTATGGAGAGAAACTTTTCCTCAACTGCTGTTTGCTTCAGAGCTGGCCTTTATCTCAGATTCATCAGACTCCTAAGCCAACGGTCACTTCAGTCCGTATTGTTCTGCTTCCCTAGGAAGTGTGCTAATGTTCCTGCATTTCTCATCCTCACCTGTGGGCTGGAACCCAGTGGGGTTGAATCGGGTTACTGGTGCACTTGCGTTTCCCTGGAGGTTTATGGAGCCCAGGCACCCAGAAGAACCGACTTCCCTTCCTCCTCCCTCTATTCCCACTCCAACTCCTCCCACCAGCTGAGGCTTCCAGGACACCTGGGGAGCCGGATGGAGCTCCCTGCACACCGAGGAAGCTATTCTTAGAAGCGCTCCAGATACAGCCCCTCGGCCTCTACCACCCCCAGGCCTCTGCCCTCCTGTCCTGCTCAGCCCCAGCTGCTCCTCACGGCTCTAACCACTCCAAGTCCTGACTTCCCTTTTTGGCTGAGGGTGGGGCAGGCCGAGGTGGGTCAACTGGGGACCTGTACCTGGCTAGGAGCAGAGTGGGGCGAGGGTGCACAGGGAGCCCTGGGGATTGTGTTGGGGAGAGGGGGTCTGGAAACCTTGTTAGTGCTCAAAAAAGTAAAAAACAGGCCTTTTCTACCCACATCCTTCTTCTGTTCAGGAGAAGAATTGCGTTAAAAAAAAAATTATTGAGGTGAAATTTACATAACATAAAATTAATCATTTTCCCGTTTTCTTTTTTTTAAAAAAATATTTATTTATTTTGGCTGCGCCAGGTCTTAGTTGCAGCATGTGGGATCTTCGTTGCGGCCTGCGGGATCTTTAGATGTGGGCATGTGGGATCTTTTAGTTGCGGCATGCAGACTCTTGGTTGCAGCACGTGGGTTCTTTTAGTTGCAGCATGCAGACTCTTAGTTGCGGCATGCAGGATCTAGTTCCCTGATCAAACCCGGGCCCCCTGCGTTGGGAGCGCAGAGTCTTACCCACTGGACCACCAAGGAAGTCCCAAAATTAATCATTTTAAAATGTACAGTTCAGTGGCATTTAATACATTCACAGTGTTATGCAACCATACCGTCTGCTGGTTCTAAAACATTTTCAACACCCCGAAAGGAGATTCACACCCCTTAGCAGTCACTCCCATTCCCTCACTCCCAGCCCCTGGCAACCACTCACTTACTTTCTGTCTCTGTGGATTTGCCTATTCTGGACATTTCATGTGAATGACATCATGCAACATGTGACCATTTGTGTCTGGCTTCTTTCCCTTAGCATCATGTTTTTGAGGTTTATCCATGTGGTAGCATGTATCGCTACGACAGATCTTCCTCGACTTATGATGGGATTACATCCCAATAAACCCATTGTAAATTGTAAGTTGAAAATGCACGTAATGCACCTAAGCTACCAAACTTCATAGCCTCACCTCGCCTACCCTAAATGTGCACTTACATTAGCCTACAGTTGGACAAAATGATCTAACACAAAGCCTATTTTATAATAAAGTGTTGAAAAGCTCATGCAATGTATTGAATACTGTACTGAAAATTAAAAAACAAAATGGCTGTAAGTGTTTCGGTTGTTTGTGATTGTGGTTGACTGGGAGCTGCGGCTCCTTGCAGCTGCCCAGCATCACAAGAGAAGATCATATCACTAGCCCGGGAAAAGATCGAAATTCAGTATTCCAAGTACAGTTCTATTGCATGTGTATCGTTTTTGCACCATCTTAAAGTCAGAAAACCTAGGTTGAACCATGGTAAGTCGGGCTCCATCTGTACTCTCCTTTTTATGGCTGAATAATTTATATTTTTTATTAGGTATGTTTTAAGTGGATAGGAGACTTTTGAAAGAAAAAAATATTTTTTAGAAAAACCAACTTTGTTGGTCATTTAGTGCCTAGTGTTTTTGTTTAATAACAGCTTTACTGAGTTATAATCCACATACCATACAATTCACCCATTTAAAGTGTACAATTCAATGGTTTTTCATTTGTTCACAGAGTTTGTGCAGTCATTGCCACAGTCAATTTTAGAACATTTTCATCGCCCCTCATAACCCGCCCCCCATCCCCCCCATTAGCCATCCTGATTATGTTTTAAGATGGTAAGTGGTCAGTCCTTTTGGACTGACTGGCAGAGATTTAACTGGCTCTGATTTCCCACCATGTCACTTTCTCCACCTGTAATTATAAATGAAATTGGCCAGTTAGGTAACACTTCCTACTTGCAGGCACTTCTCAAGAATGTTTCATGTACATTATCTCATTTAAGTCACAGGACAACCCCATAGGTTGGCTGCCATTTTTGTCCCATGTTACAGATGGGGGGAAACTGAGAGATGCTAAGAGGTCTGAGGTCCAGCTGGGGTTCAAACCCACAAAGTCTTAGCCTAACCACTGTATTGTACTGATGGGGCAGCTGAGCTCCAGGCCTTTAATGCCGACTTGCACCAGCCTCTAGGGCTGTGATTCCCATCACCTACCTGCTCAGCAAATCCCCTTCCTCAGGGGGCTTTGCAGATGGGACCCTGAGCAAGGTGAGGGAGGAGAGACAGGAGGAGAGGCAGGGGAGGTGGAAGGCTGGAGGCCAGCCAGAAAGCGGAGGGAGCTTGGGGGCCTGTTCTCTTCCCCTCCCCCACTCTAACATAGCAGGTTCTCTGACAGGTGGGCTTTCCAGAACAGCTGAGCAGAGCCCACCTGTTCCAGGAGCCCTGGTAAGGAAGGAGCCGGCACTGCCCAGAGCATGACCAGAATTTCCAGCAAAGTTCAGGGATGCCCCCTGGTGGATTTGCACTCCTGACTCAAAAACAAAGCGGTTCTCCAAGGCTTCCCTGGATCTGTGGGGCGACGAGCCAGCCACTGAAGGCGGGGATCATTTTTCAACCTTAGCCTGTGATCAAGATTCAGTATTGCAGAGGGCAGAGGTGGGGGTCGGGGGTTAAGAATTAAGAACCTGGGTTCTAGCATAAGATGGAATTGGCTTCAAATCCCAGCTCTGCAGCTCAGTAACTGAGCATTTTGGGGCAAGTTAGTTGTGGTGGAGGGAAGCAGATGGACTGGGGAGGGATTCATTTTAAGATTGGAGAGTGACTTGGTGAGGAAAACTGATAGGACCAGGTAATTGAGCAGACAGGGCGTAGGGTGAGGCATATGGGGGATGCTAGGGCGGGGCAGGTTTAGTTTTACGGGGCCTCCCAAGTAGGATCTGCACCCCCAGCTGGCTGGAGCCACCAGCCTGTGGATTCTGCCCCCAGGTAGCCGGCGGCTGGTGGATGTGATGGACGTGAACACCCAGAAAGGCACGGAGATGAGCATGTCCCAGTTTGTGCGGTACTATGAGACGCCCGAGGCCCAGCGGGACAAGCTGTACAACGTCATCAGCCTTGAGTTCAGCCACACCAAGCTGGAGCACTTGGTCAAGCGTCCCACCGTGGTAGGCGCCCCCCCCCCAACCTCAGCTGCGGTCCCCTCCCCGGCCACCTTCCGCCTCCTCGTCTTGCGCTGGCCCAGGGGGAGGGCGGGAGGCGTTTGGAAGCGGGAGGAGGGTTGAGGTGTGGTGATGGGGTCCGGCTTAAGGGCACTCGGAGCCAGGAAGCGCTGACGGTGGCCTGGCTGGATTTCAGGTAGACCTGGTGGACTGGGTGGATAACATGTGGCCCCAGCACTTGAAGGAGAAGCAGACGGAAGCCACGAATGCCATTGCAGAGATGAAGTACCCGAAAGTGAAGAAGTAAGACTGCCTGGCTGGTGGCGGGACCTGGGAGGGGGTGGCTTTCAGCCTTGTGGGGGGCGGGGGCTGGAAGTGAGCCTGGGCTGAGACCACGGCCCTGCGGGGTCGCTGCTGGGACGTGAGGGCTGGGGGTCCTTGGTGTGGGCAGGTTGGCATCTTGCTTCCCTGGAATGCAGGGGCTCTGCATTCTGCTCCGGGTCTGGATTCTCCATCCAGATAGTTCTTTGGCCTCCCTGCCAGCTCTCCCTGGGGGGATGTGATCTGAAGAGGAGGAAGAGTAATGGGAACCATCTCTGTGTGCATCTGTGTGTGCGTGTGTGTGTGTGCACGTGCGTGTGTGTATGTGTACTTGTCAAACATTCGTTTTCTCCCTCCAAGTGACAGCATGTCCTGGGAGTGGATTTTTAGGGGTCCGCCATGGACCCTTTACTTTTGACAAGGGCTGGGTAGGGGTCTGGTATTTTTTGCTTCCCGCTGTTGAGACCTGGGACCTCTGATTGAGAAGAACCTTTCCTGAAAAAAGCCAGGGGCCACTTCCTCACCAGACATTCCTTAGAGAGACGGTGCCCTCTAAGCTGGAGGTTGGTGGTGGGCTGGGAAGGTGGCCACATCTAATTGCAGGGACATCACTACATGTGGTGTGACCAGCAAGTCCTGAGACTGATTATTTAACATGGGCAGAGATAGCTACGAGCACCTTCCATGTTCTAGGACTTGCGTGGCGGACCCTTGGGATGAGAAAGTCACCTTGGGGCCCGTACCATCTCAGGCCCTCTGTGTTTCCATCTTCAAAATGAGAAGGAGATGCTGGTGGCCCAGGCAGAACTATTGCTTTGGGCTTCCTAGAAGAGTTGGCTCTGGTGACTCCAAATCCATTAGCATCTCTCTGCTCAGCCCCACTGCCAGGAGTGACCCCAGGAGCTTAAAGGCTGTGAACTTTTCATTCACTCAGCCCTTCATTCAGTGCATATTGAATGCAAACTCTGTGCCAGGCTTTGTAAGGGAGGCCAGCATGCTGGCCCTGGGCTTCTCAAGGTTTTGCTTTCAAGCTCTCTCTCTCTTTAATTACCTCTCAGACATTTTTTTCTACCCTCAAAGCTGAAGCTCCTTACACCCCTTGGATCTGGGCTGCCTCAAAGGAAAGATTGGGCTCAAGGAGGGGTTGGTAGGAGGGTTTTCAATTCTGTTTTGTTCCGATCCGATCACATCAAAATTTATGGAGCCCTTGGAACAGGGAAGTAAAAGATGAACAGGACTAAAAGCCCCTACCTTCTGGAGAACGTGCCATTAACATGAGGGTAAGGTGCAGCTCTTATCCTAGGCAGAGGGAAACAGGTTCCCAGAAGGCAAATGGGGAGAGAAGGAATCCTTTTGGGCTGCTGGCATCAGGAAATCATCTTGGAGGGGATATTGACCTGGGCTTTAAAGGACAGAGGAGATGGGACGGGAGTGGGGGAGGGATGGCAGTAGGCAAGTGCCAAGGTCCTCGATGGAATCACGGAGGCAGAGCTTGAGGAAAGAGTGTGAGATTCAGATTAGTGAGAGGCAGATCCTGACCCTCGTTGATTGAGTGATTGATTGATTCAGCCTATAAACTGAACATCTGATTGGTGTTGGGCACTGGGAATAGAGCAGGGAGAAAACCAGATGAGCTCCCTGCCCTCATGGAGCTTACAGTCTATTCAGGAGACATGTTAATCCAACAGTCAGAGAAACAAATGGAAATTTGCAGCTGTGATGAGGCCACAAGGCAGAGACCCTCGGTGCTATGGGAGCGTGTACCAGGGGATTCACTGGGTTAGGGAGGGCAGGGCAGGCCACCCTGAGCTGCAGTCTAAAGGGGAGAAGAGTTACTTAAGTGAAGAGGCCTGGGAAGAGCTTTTCTGGCTGTGTGCAGAGAGCCTGGAATGGTGGGGAGGGCTGGGGACAGGACGGGGCTGAAGGACTTGCCAAAGAAAGGCCAGTGGGGCTGGAGCAGATCAAGGGAAGGTCAATGGTGCAGGAGGCGGGGTGGGTCAGGCTGACAGGGCCTGACAGTGTCATAGTGAGGGGTCTGTATTTCTCCTAAGAGCAGTCGGAAACCTCTGAGATTTTAAGCAGAGAGGTATGTGTTCAGATTTGTATTCTGCAAATTCTGCAGCTGCCGTGTGGATTGAAGGAGGTGGGGGCAGACTGGTATGAGGAACCACTGCATCATCTAGATGAGGGTTAGAGGAGAGCACAGGACAAACAGGGCATGTATTTAGGAAGGTAAAATAGACAGCCTTGGGTGACAGATTTCAATTAATATCTACTTTGTCTCTCTGAGATATTCAGTATTCTACACTTTATTGAAAGATTCCTTTAAATAGTAAGTTCTGTTAATACGTTGAGAATTCTATCTAATTACCAGAAAAAGGCTCACACACAATTTTCTAGAACCACATGTCTTGGACATATTGGTTGGACTATGTGGCAAATAGATTTACAAACCCTGTCAGTGGCCGTGGGAACTTGTTATAGGATTTGAACCTTGTTAGGAAGGAAATTGTCACCTTGGAAGTGGTCCACTTTGTTCGGCTGAAAAGAATGCTGATTTCAGTTAATAAGCAAGGTAAAAATCCCATGATGATGAAGTCCTCTGGGATCATAGAATGGTTCTTTGGAATTTAATTAAAACGACACTTTCTAGAAATCACAGAGCCTCCATGCTGGAGGTGCCTGGAGAGTGGAGACAGCTGAAGGGCCACCTGAACTGAAGGTTTGCAGGGGGGACGAGAGGAGGGTTACAAACCCATGACTGACTTCTCCCTGGTTCCAGGATTTATGTCGTTTGATCATGGTGAGGGGGTTAGGAATTTTAATGGGTTTTGGTTCAGTTATTTAAGACAAGGGGTGGAGACAGTTGTCGAAGGGGTAGTTGCAACTTTGTGGGAGACAAAGATTTCTAAAGAGTATACTAGTATGGGAATTCCCGGGCTGTCCAGTGGTTAGGGCTTGGTGCTTTCACCTCTGTGGCCCAGGTTCGATCCCTGGTTGGGGAACTGAGATCCCACAAGCCACATGGCGTGGCCGAAAAAAAAAAAAAACCAAGAAAAAGAAAGAGAGTATACTAGTTACCTCTTGCTGCATTTACTTTGTATTTTGTGCAAGACACTCTTCTAAGTCGTTGGTAGAATACAGTGAATAAACAAAGTCCCTCTTCTCATGGAGCTTGTATTCTGGCTGGGAGAAGAGACAGGCCAGCAAACAAGTGAATAATATAATTTAGGAGGTGATAAGTGTCATGAAGAAGCAGGATAAAGGGAAAAGATGATGACAGGGTAGGCTGAATATCAGCTGTGCCAATGCATTTCTGCCACGGCCTCCCCCCAACCCTGCCCCTAATTGCTGCCCCACAGAAATGTTTTGGCTGTACAGAATTATTTGTCTTGGAAAATTCCATAATCGTACAAACAGTGACAATGATTTGGAAGTACCCCTGTATTAGTTGTTTACTGCTGCATAACAGATTACCCTAAAACTTCACAACTTAAACAAATTTATGTCTTAGCATCAGCTCACAGCTTCTGTAGGGCAGGAATCTGGGTGTGGCTTAGCTGGGTGATTCTGGCTCAGAGTCCTGAATGAGCTTGTGTCAGAACTTAGACCTGGGGAGTTCCCTGGCTGTCCAGTGGTTAAGACTGTGCTTTCACTGCCGAGGGCCCAGGTTCAATCCCTGGTCGGGAAACTAAGATCTCACAAGCTGTGCGGCACGACAAAACAAAACAAAACCCAAAACTTAGGCCTGGGCCTCAGTTCTTCACTATGTAGGCCTCTTCATAGGGCTGCTTGAGTGTCCTCATGACATGGCAGCTTCCTGCCCTCCGCCAGAAATGGTTTGAGAGAGAGCAAGGAGGAAGCCACAGTGCCTTTTATAACCTAATTTTGGAAATCACATACTGTTTACTTCTGCCATATTATAGTAGTTAAAAGCAAGTCATGAAGTCTAGCCCACACTCAAGGGAGGGAAATTTGGCCCTGTCTCTGGAAGGGGTGGGGAGCTCTCAAAGACTTTGTGGACAGGTTTTAAAACCTCTGCAATCTCCTGGGTCTATGACATGGGCACACCTTTTTCACTTAGGACCGTTGGGTATTTTAACACATTCCAGAAAGAAATTAGTGAGTCTTTTCTGTTCTCACCTGCTCCTGTAGCCCACTGGGCTTGCAGAAATGAGGTTTGCTGGTGTATTAGAGATATACAGTGGACTGAAAGAGCTCAAAAGCCCAGCCAAAAGGGGATCCCGTGTAAAGCCTACATTTGGCCCCCCAAAATTGAAAATTGACTGCATTTTCTTCCCATGTGCTTTCTGGGGGTACGCAGCTGAAACAGGATGAAGACAGGCACTGGGATGACCAAGTTTCGGGGCTGCCTCTGTCACTCCCTGAGCTATGGCAAAGCTTTTATCTCCTCTTAGAGACTCAGCTTTCCCTCCACAAAGCGGTGATCCTGTCATCCCTGCCCTGCCTCCCTCCATGATGTGGGGAAGATGGAGCCTGCAGTGGATGTGAAATGTGGTTGGGATAAGATGTTTGTCTACGTGGCCTCCTGTAGACACACAGGGGCTGCAGCTGCCATTGGAATCCTGGCATCCTCTGCTTTTTAATCTACCTTCCCTCGCATTTGCATAGGGCATCCCTACAGCCGATATTTACCGGCTCACTCTCATCAACCGCGTTTGCTGGCATCATAAATGATCGTCCCTGTGTAATGTATCACATAGAGAAACTGACCTAGAGAGGCTGCTGATGTCACATGTGGGCCACGCCCCGGACCCTGGTCTCTGGATTCCTGGCTTTTCCCTTCTACCTCGAAAAGAAGAACAAAGAGAGCCAGCCTTTCCTGTGGTGCCATGTATGGCCCCAGGTGCTGTGTTAGACACTTAGCACCCAGATCTCAGTGATACTGGAAGCAGGTTACTATCCCCATTTAACAGACAAGGAAGCTGGAAATCATAGTGGTTCAATGCAGTAATGGATAGAGCAGCTGAGTGTAAGACAGTAGGGGCTGGTGTGGCTCTGGATAACTGGAGAGGCAGCCTTTAAAAAACATTTTTTTTTAAACGAGTGCTGGCCAGACCAAGCATATCTAGGGCAGCTGAGTGTAAGACAGTAGGGCCTGGTTTGGTCTGTAAGGGCCACCAGTTAGAGGACCCTGACTAGTTTTAACAAATGAGATGCTGAGATCCAGAGGGGGGAAGGATTTGGTCCCGTGTCGCATAGCTGGTTAGAATAATTATAGGGCTGTTGCTGGGTGCTGCACTTACACAGATGAATCTGGTGTGGTCCCTTACTCACAAGGATCTGGTCATTTGTGACTTAAAAAGTAATATAGGGGAGTTCCCTGGTGGTCTAGTGGTTAGGATTCGGTGCTTTCACTGCAGAGGCCCGGGGAACCAATCCCTGGTCGGGGAACCATCCTGCCTGCTGCGTGGTGCAGCCAAAATACAAAATAAAAAAAAAAGAGAAAAGTAATACGTCTCCCATGTGGACAGCCTGATCCTGTTGTCAGGGCCTTCTCCTCTCTGAGTTCATTTAATTCAATGACTGGTGCTCGAATCCAAGGTCGGGGATTGTCTTTGTCATTACTATCTTTTCTTTTAAATAGGCAAAGCATACATAAGGTAAAAAATTCAACCAATTCCAGGGAGTTTACAGTTTAACCTCACAGCAGGCCATCAGGGAGGTACTAATGGGTGAGCCATCCAGTAAATGACACAAGGAAGCAACACCCTGGGCCAGGGCGTTGACCACCTTTAAATGGCTTAATGTTCAGTTCCCTAAAATGGGGATTATTAGGTTGTTTTAAGGATAAAATGGTATCATGCCTGTAAGCAGCTATTATTATGAGCACTTGATAATTGGAACCTATTAATTAATAATGCTGGGTAGCCCAGGGAATGGGATTTGGCCAAAGAATCGAGAAGTTTGATTTCTGCCCCTGCAGACACCATACCACCATCTCCTGGCCCCCCTTGTGGTTTATGGGGGAAGGGTGGGATGGGAAGAGGGCTGTGGTCCTGACGAGCGTGCCCTGGAGGGGGGACTTCTGATGTGAGCTGGACTGACTTCTTCAGTTAGTGGTTGAGGTTTGGCTGTAACCTGCACACTCTGCTTCTTGAGATCTTGGGATTTACCAGGGACACCTGGGGAGAAGGGCTGAGAAACTCTGAGACAGGCTGCTTGGGTAAGCACCCCACTACGAGGGTAGTGATCAGGGTGAGTCCCCACCTCTGAGCCTGTCTTGCTTTCTCATCTGTAAAATGGGTACAGTCCCGCAAATGACCTTACAGGGCTGTTGTGAAGATTGGATTAAGTAATCAAAGTGTTTATCTCAATGAATTCCCACAATAGTTCTATGATGTGGGGTTACACAGCTCCTAAGGGGGCAGGTAGGGGCAGGCGCAGGAAAGAGCATCTTAGATTGCAGATGAACGTCAGGTCACCTCCCTGCCCCCAGGGCAAGGAAGCTGCTGAGAGAGGGGAAGTGGTTGTCCAAGGTCACAGCTAGTCTGTTTTAGGGCCAGAGCCGCATCCCTGATCTCTGGGCTGCCATACCCGGCATCAGACAAGCCCTCCACCCCCTGGCACTGGTCCTTTCTATAGCTTTGCCCCGAGGGGTGCGTTTCAGGAAGGTGGTTTTGCTGGGTCGTCGCCTTCAGCAGCAGGACGGCGTCCACCCTCCCTGAAAACGGGCGTGCGGGAGTCCCCGAGCGCCTGCCAGTAGAACGGAGGTGGGGAGAGCTACCCTCGTGCCCCCACCCAGCCCGGGCGAGGGGGCGGCCGTGGGCGGCGGCGTCCCCTGGCGCTGGTCGGGCGCGCTTCCCTGTCGCCGCCGCGGCCTCCCTCCGCCTCCCTGGCAGCCGCCGTGCCGCGCGGGTGTTCAGTTTCTGCGAGGGGATGAGCGCAGGCTGCGCCCGGCTCCCCGAGAAAAGAACGAAGCGAGCGAGGGCTCCGCGGTCCTCGACAGGGGACTGGCAGCACCGTGGAGGGGCCTCGGCTCTGGTCGCCGGGGCCGGACGAGTGTCGAGCCTCAGCCGCCAAAGGGGACGCCAGGGAGCCGCGCTGCAGTCGAGGGTAACCGCGGGCGGGGCTGGGCGGGCGTTCCTGCGCTGCGCCCCGCGGGCCCCGGGCTGCCCGGGAGCCCCTCACTCCTTCGGGGCGCACCGGGGCGGGGTGTGGGTCGCCTCCCTCCCGCGGGCTGCACGGCCGGCGTCACGGAGCCGCTCTTTGTGTCTCCCGGGGCTGCGTGTAAGTGTGTAGCGTGTGTGCACGCGCGCTCGGCGCCTCCAGCCCGGTCACCCGGTGCCAGCTTTCCAGGTCCCCCCGCCAGACCTTTGCCCGAGGGGACGCCGCCTGGGCTGCCGGGGGAGTTTCGCTAAGTTGGAGGGAAAAGGGCGGGGTGGGGCTGCCCCGCCTCCCAGACCCGAGGCAGCGCCCCAAAGTTGGTGCTGCAGGTGCAGCGCCCCCTCCTACCACGCTCCTCCCCAGCCAGCCCCGGTCTTGGGAGGTGGGAAGCCCCCAAAAGCTTAGGTCGCGGGTGCGGGGTTTTCAGGCGCCAACTTGGAGGGTGTCCTACACAGATGCCGCCTGCGCCGTGAGTGGGGGTGTCGAGGGGCGCGGCTTTCCGGGCAGGGGGCGGCCGAGGCGGAAACCAGGCCGGCTGGCCGGCCGCGGTGAGAGCTTAGCGGCCGTGGCACCGAGCCGGGGTGCCCATGTGACTGCGGTGTGCTTTGGAAGAGGAAGCTGTTAGAGGTCAGTGCAAAGGCGTCACGCCAGAGCGAGCGAGAAGCAGGAGTGAGGGGGGAAACGCGGAATGAGTGCGGGGCAGGCGAGGAGGCAGGCGGGGTGACGGCTGCAGGGGCCCGGGACAAAAGCCGCCCCGTCCCAGCTCCCCTGGCCACCCTAAAGCGTGCACTTGCCCGGCAGGAGGGGCGGTCCAGGCCCGGCAGCCAGGAAATGAGGGACATGGGAGGAGGGGCCTTTCATGGAAAGGCGGGGCTGGAAGTGGCTCCCCCAAGCTCCGAGGGGCCTCGGAGGGTGCTGGAGGGTGACTGGGAGGGCAGAGCAGACGCAGGGTCAACTTGGAGAACTTTCCCTTGTACGCAGCAGCCGCAGCTCGCAGGGATTCCGTTTCCGCGTGTGCTGGGGAGGCTGGAACTGCGGCAGGAGATTGGCAGGTTGAAGGTGGACGACCTGTTTGGCCAGGACGACCTGTTTGGGGAGACTTGGGTCCTGGAGCCCAAGAGCCCAAGAGCCAAGCTCCTCTCCTTTCTGCTTTGGGCCCCTGGGTGGGTATCCAGCTGCAGACTGAAGGAAGCACCTCGCCTTTCTCCACCCCACAAACACTTAAATTGTTTCCCCCAGACTGTGTTCTGCTCAGGCCTGGAGGAGGTGGAAACCAAGGTTAGATTAAAGAAAGAGAAGAAGAAAACCGAGAGGAAGAGTGGTTTTAGGAAAATGAGGACTAATATTTTGAAGTGGTGCTTGGAGAGAAGAGGCCGGCGTGGTCCATGGGGGTGGGGTGGACTAGGGCTTTAGCAGGCCCCCTACCCCTCCAGTTCCTTGGAGAGAAGAGAATCACCCAGGCCTTCAGAGTGGGGACCTGGCTTGGGTGGGCCGGGAGGAGGCAGCAGGGTGTGGAGGCGGAGCCGGAGCCGGAGCCGGAGCCGGAGCTGGGACTTTAACAACCCCAGCGCCAGCAGCACAGCCCGCGCCTGTCTTCGTGACAGGGCTGCGTCCTGTGCTGTCAACTACACCCCTCCGATGGGGTTGCTAGGCAGCGGGGCTCTGATGTGCAGGAAGGCCTTCTGATTTGTCAGCCTCCTGCAGACACATGGTTAAGGCTCCTTCCAGCCTATCCGGAGGAGGGACGCGGGGCACGCCGCGTGCATACTGCCGAGCCCCGGGTCCACCTGAATGTGAGGTGCAAAAGGCAACCAGAGGGAGGGGGCGCCTGGAACCCTCCAGCCTCCTAACCAGCTCAGCCCACGTCCCCCCTGGCCCCCACCATTATCTCCTCTCAGGCTGCTGGCTCCTCCCTGCCCGACCCCGCCCCATTCCTCTCCTCTTCCCAAACCATGGAAAAGCAAAGTGCAGCGGGGAAAAGCGGTCAGTGGGGTAAGCGTGTGTATGCGGGCCTCCGGAGGTGCGAAGGTGTGGGAGCATGAGCCGTGGGGGACTGACCCAGCCGTGCTCTTGTGGCTTTTGGGGGAAGGGGTGGGTGAGAGGGAGGGGGCCCTGGCACTGCCGTCTGCCAGGCCGGGACCTGGAAGCCTGTCTGTACCCCCTCCTCCTAAGCTCTGCTCACCCCTTGGAGGGCAGCTAGTGGAGGGAGGAGGGAGGGGACGGGTGAGTTCCTGTAAGGAAGGGTGGGTTGTCTGGCAGTTGCTAGAGCTTAGAAGGGGGGCTGCTGGCAGGTTTCTACTCCCGAATGCCCTCCCTGTGTCCGAGCCGCTCAGGGCCGGGCTCTCCCTCTCTAACTCCTTGCCTCCCTGACTCCTTCCCTCCCTCTCTGCCACTCCACCCCCCCCCACCCCGAGGGTCTTTATCGCTTTACTTTTTTTTTTAGCAGCTTTATTGAGGTACAGTTCACATACCATTCATCCACTTAAAGTGTACAATTCAATGTTTTTTAGTATGTTTACAGAGTTGTGCAACCACCATCAATTTTGGTACATTTTTGTCACCCCACAACGAAGACCTGTACCCATTAGCAGTCACTCCCCATTTCCTCCCAATACCCCCAGCCTCTGGCCACCACTAACCTACTCTCTGTCTCTGTAGATCTGCCTACTCTGGACATTTCATACGTGGAATTATACACTGTGGTCTTTTACGGCTGGTACCCTTGTACTTCCAGCTGCATTGCTTACTTTGCAGTCATTTGCAGTTTGCCTTGCCATTTAACTTTCCCAGGGTCATGCTCCCTTAAGAGTGTTTCATCCTTAATGGCAGGGGTCTTATGCTTTTCTCTAAGTGCCATGCCTAGCTCTGGGCTGGACCACTGGTTGGCTCTCAGTACATGATTGTTGAATGAATGAGGAGATGAATGGGGACTAGTAATTGGCAAGCTATGCAGGTGGTTTACAGCTGAATTCCAGAGGGCCCAGTTGCTGCAGAGGGACCTGGCAGCTTGGGAGAACTGCAGGTATAGGAGCTGGAAGGAGCAGAAATGAAGCCTCTTGCTTGGGTAGGAGGCAGGGGTGGGGCAAGAGTAAAAACCGTCTTCGAGGAAGGAACCAAGTGGCCTGTGGGTTGCCAGCTCTCTCTCTCGGGAACCTGAAAACAAAAATGCCTCTCCCAGCCTTGGGGGCAGGTAGCCAATGCTTGAGATTCGCCACCTGATCACAGGGGCTTCCCCCATGGGGAACTCCGATTAGATTTGGGTCTAAAAAAAAAGAAAATTCCCCAGTGTCAGCGTTTATAAAAAGGCAGCAGGTCAGGCATCTCTGAAGCTGTTTGCTCGCCTCCTGTGATTCAGGCATTGAATTGTTTTTCTGCTTCCCCGCCTCTGTGCTGCAGGTACTGTCTGATGAGCGTGAAAGGTTGTTTCACTGACTTCCACATCGACTTCGGAGGCACTTCCGTTTGGTACCATGTTTTCCGGGGTGGGAAGGTGAGTTGAGTCTCTTCACATCTCTGTACACGCCTGGCTGTTTGTGCATGGAGGGGCTCGCTCGCCTTTCTGCTTCTGCCCCCGCCTCCAGCCAGACCCCACCCTGTGAGGACTTTCTCACTCTCTGTCTTCTTCTGGAGGGAAAGGTCAAGGTCAACTCTTTTGCATCACATCTGATCACCCTTTCACACCTGCTTACCCAGTCCAGTGTCCTACGCATCTTGGGCCAGATTAGAACTCCAGATGTGGCTCCCAAGAACCTCCAGCATTTCATTTCCCCCAGCTGTAATTTCAGCTCCAGCACTGGGACCTTTTAACTTAAAAGTCTAGTTGCCTGCAAGAACAGTTTACATTAGGGACAGACATCACCCAGAGAAAGGGCGTGAGGCATGTGTTCAGGGTGCTCCTGCTGTGTCTGCTCCTGTGTGCATGTCCACGTGGGGACGTAGGGGTCCCTGCATGGAGGTGGGTGCTCCTTGAGAATACGTGTGTGCTGCCCTGCTCCTCTGGGTCTGCGTGTGCATTTGTCTTAACCGAATGTGTTGGAAGAAATTCCGGGTAGGAAGTCATCCCTCTTGGTTCCAGATGTTTTTCCTCCTTCTCCAGAGCCAGCACAAGCTGGTTTTATTTATTGGGCCATTTTATCCTACAACTTAGGAAATTCCCCTTCTTTTCCTTCCCCCACCTCCCTGACAAGCCCACGGCTCAGGAGAAAGAATGTTCCACTCAGTCCAGGAAGTCTTCCCACCCTGGTGTTTCAGCTGGAACGGAGATTCTCTAAAGGCGGGCAAGGGGTGTCCCAGAAGGGCGGTACAGCCTTCTCTGCCACCCCAGAGACCCTTTGGGCCTGGTCCTGGAAGGGTGTCCGGGGATGTGTCCTCCCCCATCCTCCCTGCTCCCAGGCAGGTGGGGCTGTCTTCTGGGTTGTGGCAGAGCCTGGAAGAAATCAGAGACTTTGGCCTGGATCTTTAACTGATTGCTTCTTTTTCCTTCTAAGATCTTTTGGCTGATTCCTCCAACCTTGCACAATTTGGCACTGTACGAGGAGTGGGTGCTGTCAGGCAAACAGAGCGACATCTTCCTGGGAGACCGTGTGGAGCGATGCCAAAGAATTGAGCTGAAACAGGGCTACACATTTTTCATCCCTTCCGGTAGGTTCCCGCGAGGCTGGCGCTGGGCTCTTAGCAGCCTCCTGTTGGCCGGATGGCCTCAGCCAGGCGTTTAGGCCAAGTGATGGGGTTTCTCTGGGCCTCCTTGCCCTTGGCAGTCCCTGAGAGAAGGAGAGAAGCAGGCCTCAGGCTGCAGGGAAAAATAGCCTCTCACATCTTACCTGTTTTTTCCTGCCTGTGGGCTAGAATTCGCTCTTGGGGAGAAAGCCTCCTGAGGGCCCTCCCTCAGGGGAAGTTTGAATGCCTTCCTCCAAGATGTCCTGCTGAGATTTCTGAGGGTGAGGATGAGGGTGGTCCTGTGGGGAGGGGAGGGGCAACTTTATCCTGATGGCTGGGGAGGGGAGAAGGGGGAGTTGGCCCAGGGGAAGAGGGTAGAGGGGAATGCACCCAGAGTGGCAGCTTCCTTCCTGCAGAACAAGATGAAATGTAATTGGGATCAAGGTCAATTTCTGTACTTGGACTCGCCCCTTTAAAAAAAAAAAAATTAACTACAACTATAGCAGAGGGCAATAATTAAGAGCATGGGCCCTGGGGCCAGAAAGCCCTGCCCTAATTCAAATTCCTGCTCTGCTGCTTACAAGCCTGACTTCCTGGAAATGACTTAATCTCAGTGCCTCAATGTTCTCATCTGTAAAATGGAAGACTTCCCAGGTGGTAGTGAGGACTGAGTGAACCGAGACCTATTTTCCTACAGCTCCTGGGAGATGGGCTGAGGGCTTTTGGCCAGTTACAGGCTGAGTCACTAGTGGATGTGGCAGATGACCTGGGAATCTTAGGCTGCATTTCAGTGGAAGTGTTTTACCCAGCATGAGGGAGGTAACAGTCCCACTGTATAGAGTGAGAGGGTCAGGCCACATGTAGGAGACTGTGTTCCTCGTGGGTTGTAATGACTTACCCTCATGGGTAAGTCAACCTCGAGAGAGAGAAGAGTCTGGATACCACATCAGGTGAGGTGAATTTGAAGGAGGAATTGGGTTGTTTTACCCAGGAAGTGAAGGTGTATGGTAATGGCCATCGGCCAGTTGAAGGATCATATCTTGGAAGACAAGGTATAGCCAAGTGGTATTGGAATGAGTTGCTCTGCTAGGCACTGAGCTCCCCGTCACTGGAGGTACACAAGTAGAGGCCATATGCCAAGGAGCCTGCAGGGAAATTGCCACTGAGTGGAAGCTTGGATCTTAGGGTCCAAGGCCTCCTTTGAGGCCACTAAGATCCATTGGATGGAGAAACTGGTCACACTTAAGTTGGACTGGAGTTGGCCTTGGGTCTGGACATCAAGTCAGTGTCAACTGAAGGGGGAGCGGTTGTGGTAGCAGTTCCCAGCATGGGGATGGGACCTGCACACGCGGGCTCTTCTAGAAAGTTGGGCAGAGATTTCACTATTAGGGAAGTTTGGGATTTGGAGGTGGCGGGGTTTAGTGGGGGTGACTTTGTTGTCAGGGCCCCAGGTGCATCCTTGGAGCTGCTTGACCCCGGGAGGGGAGGGACTGCTGCTTGGGACAGGAGGGAATTGTAGTTGGTGGACAGCATTTATGGAGCACAGCCTGGAAGGAGGTGGTATCCTGCAGCGTGTTCAAGGCCACTGCAGGTGTGGGAAGATTGGCCCTGGTAGATTCAAAGGGAGGCTGGCGTGCGCTTGGCCTTGCTGCCGTCTTTGTTGACTTTGGGCTGATCTCTTCCCCTCTCTGGGCCTCAACTGTCCCATCTCTACAGTGGGGGCAGGGTGAGGCTGAACTCTGGGATCCTCAGGCTCCGTCCCAACTCTGTCCCCTGAGTGCAGGCCTCCTTAGCCTCCCTGGGAGGACAGGCGTTTTTCTCGCAGGGTCTTTTTCAGAACCGAGGGGTGGCCCATTGCTTTCCCCCGATCTGGGATGGGAAGGGTGTTCATTTTGGTGCCTTAAGCAAGCTGGAAAAGGTCTCAAGAAGCAGCATCTAAGCCCCAGCAGGGGTGTGACTGTGTGTTGAAGGCAGGAAGAGGGGACGTGGATTTGAACTGCAGCTGGTAGGAGTCTATTTAGAATTCAGCAAAGACTTTTGGCCCTAACAGTCTTGAGTGAGACACCAGGATTTTTTTTGCTGGATTTTGGGAAGCAAAAAAGGGACAGTTGGAATTTGTCACCTTCTCAAGGGCAGGGTGTACATGTGGTTCCCAGACATTGATTTCATGAAGTTAAAAAAAAAAAGGTGGTAACTGATATCAATGTTATTATCTTGTAGTTTTGCTAAATATGGGCACTAATTTAAAAAAACAACCTGTCAGCTACTTTTGCTGATGTTTCATGAAAGGAGGACTATTCTGACACTAAAAAAGATGGGAGTACATAATTCCAGAATAAAGGACAGTCACTACTTGAAATTTGATGGGTTTGAGTTTATGAGAATCTATGCCATCTTCATTTTTCTTATTTTGTTGTCAACCAGTGAAAAATAAAGGACCAGAGTTTTGGAGTCACTGAACTAGCTGAGCATCTTGGGTCCTCACACTCTCTGAACCAGACACACATCTGAGATTTGTGGTAGCTGGGATGTGGCTTTGGGGAGAGAGCCTTGGGGAATCCCGCCACTGCACATGAGCTTTTGGGTGTGGAAAGTGGAGAATCTAATTCTGGCATTTCCCACCTCTGATCTGGGTTTTCACCTCCACAGTGTGACCTTAGATGTGCCCTACCTCACGCTGGCCTCAAGCTTCCCCATCAGCTCTGTGAAAGCTCGTGGATGCCATTGGGTTAGGAAGATTTTAAGTGTCACAGTATCTTTGTGAGACTTGGTTTATCTTTTCCTTCTTTTGTCTGAGGGTGAAGGGGTTGGGTGCTAGCTATGCTTCAGAGGTGGTGGTTCTTCAGGCCTTGGGCAAGTCTGAGAAACAGTAACTTCTAGCTATTTAACAGTATAAATAGGACCTGATCTCTTGGACCTGAGATGATCTATCTGTGAAATGGGTACAGAGCAGAGACGGGCTGGCAGTGAAGCAGGCTGAGGTGGAGGTGCTCTGGGAAACTGGGGAATTGCTGCTCCACTCCAGCCAGTTAGGGCTGGAGGGCCTGGTGGGCCCAGCTTCTCATTTTTCTGGAGAGGAAAGCACTTCAGATAGCCTTGTGAAATTTCCCCATTTTTTTTTAACTTTATTTATTTATTGTTTTTGTTTTTGGCCACATTGGGTCTTTGTTGCTGTGCGCAGGCTTTCTCTAGTTGCGGCGAGCAGGGGCCACAGTTTGTTGCGGTGCATGGGCTTCTCATTGCGGTGGCTTCTCTTGTTGCAGAGCATGGGCTCTAGGCACATGGGGTTCAGTAGTTGCAGCACATGGGCTCAGTAGTTGTGGCTCGCTGGCTCAGTAGTTGTGGTGCACAGGCTTAGTTGCCCCGCGGCATGTGGGATCTTCTCGGACTAGGGTTCGAACGCGTGTCCCCTGCATTAGCAGGCAGATTCTTAACCACTGCGCCACCAGGGAAGCCCGAAATTTCCCCATTTTGATAACACAGGTGGGTCAAACTGTACATGCCCCTGGGTCTGATGCAGCCTGTGGCCTGGCAGTTTGGGCCCCTGGTACCAGCTATGAGGTCCCAGAGAGGAGAGGCCATCCTGGCTTCATCCTGGCAGCCACAGTGCCCAGCCCCGGGCCTGGGCCAGCACAGGGAGTTCATGGATGCTCCTGAGGGCCGTGGGCCTCTGTGAGGCACCCCTGAGTTCTGGGACCTTTGGGTTTATCCCTGCAGCAGCCACACAAATGTGGGTCAGGGGCCTTTTCATTCCGAACCCTGAGCGTTTGGGCGTGGGTCAGACACCATGTGCCCCCGCGGCCTTCTCGTCCCTTCATGTCCCAGAGAATACCCGTCAGTTGGTTTTGTGGGTCGCCTGATTTCCTTTTGTGGCTGGATCTGTCCCTTGTCGCGTGGCCTGATAGCCTTTGTTGTCGCCTTCATGTTGTTGGAGACTCTGGCCTGGAAGCAGGAGGCAGATGCCAGCATCCTCGGTGCAGTCACCAGTCTGGGAAAACTTGCTCTCTCGTGCTTCCTGGGATGCAATGAACGAGTATCGGGAGGGTGGATTCACATGGGGCTTCTGAATGCTTTATTTCCACTCCCTGGTTCTTCCGGAGGCAATTGTTTATTTAAAAAACATTTTTTTAAAAAAATCTTTTTATTTTTTTTAATTTTTAAAATTTTTTGGCCGCACTGCACTGCATGTGGGATCTTAGTTCCCCGACCAGGAATGGAACCAGCGCCCCCTGCGGTGGAAGCGCTGAGTCTTAACCACTGCACCACTAGGGAAGTCCTAGAAGCAAGCGTTTAAGTAACGGAGCGGATGTGAGGAGGGCTGGGGGCAGGGGCTGGGCAGTGACTCTAATCCAGGCCAGGCTGCCTGACCTACCTGCGAGGCACTGGCCTGGGGAGGAGAGGAGAGTGGAGAGAAGCTTCTAGAACCCCTGGAATGTCAGTACAGATTCCCTGCCCCTCTCCTTGCAACAGCACCTCTCACATCAGGGGAATAGATGTAAGTCAAGTGAGTCTGCGTTTCCAGAAGGGAGAGTCCGGGGCTGATGAATGCAGATTCACGAGGGTGCCGTTCTTTCCAAAGCCCTTGTGATGGACGGGACTACCACGAATATCAGCGGCAGTTGCTTCCATGGTTTGAGTTCTTACAAGGGAAGCAGTGGTCTTCTTCATTTCACACGGGCACGTGGAGGCCAGGAGAGGGGACAGGCAGGTGCCCCAGGCCACGTGGTGAGTCAGCACTGGGGACAGTCTCCAACCCGGGCCCCCGGACGTGGGCGTTCATAGGCATTAGGTGGGCATGCGAGGAGCGTAGGAAAGGGACCCAGGAACCTTTGTCCCATTCAGGCTTCACCCCACCATGAGCATGTGCTTGAAACCCGGCTGTCCTAGGTCCCAGTCTTAGGAAATGTTGCTTGAATAATGCTGATGGTGGTAACAACAATAGTAATAGACAGTGTGGCTCCGCTTGGTAGAAACAAAAAAAAATGTACAGTTGAGAATATCAGCTGGTACACAGCTGAGGCAGAGAGGCTGAAGCAGATGTGGAAAACGGGACTTGTTTTTTTTTTGGCCTCGCTGCGGGGCCTGCAGGATCTTGGTTCCTGGACCAGGGATAGAACTTGTGCCGCCTGCAGTGGAGGCGCGAAGTCTTAACCACTGGATCGCCAGGGAAGTCTCGGAAACCGGGAAACCGGGACTTTAGAGGCGCAGCCGCACTGCTGCACGGGGCGGGGCGGGGCGGGGGGCAGGGAGGTGGTGGGGAAGGAGCCCAGGTAGCTCCGCAAGGGCACACCTGGCGGGCAGAGCGGCGGCCAGAGCTGTGGGCGGGTAACCGCAGAAGCAGGTTACATAAAGCCTTCGCTCCTGTGCTCCTGGCTGGCGGGTTGCCCCTGCCCTCCCCTGAGCACCACCAGCTCTGTCCCACCGATCGTCCCCAGCAGGGGAGGGCCCGCCGCCCAGAGTGTTGACACAGATGCCAGCAGTGGCCTCGCAGCCTCCGAGCTCTCTTCCCAGGTGGCAGCCCGGCTCCCGGCAGCCATGGCCACCCGTGGCTGCCCGTGACTCAGGGCTGGCGTGTTCGGCTCACCGAGGAAAGAGGCTGTAACTGCTCCCGCTCGGCGTGGGCGGGGAGGCCTCTATACTTTGCCTCCAAGCGAATGAATTAGCCTCAGGGTTGTGGAGAAGGCTTGGGATCTCAGGTTGCCCCTGTCTGTCCCCTTTCCCCTCTGCTGACCCTCTGTCTTTCACCGTGAGTCCCTTGGCCTCTGCCTGTCCTTGTCTTCGCTTCTGTCTTTCTTGGTTCCCTTTTTGCCTCCCCTCCGTGTTCGCAGGCCTGTCTCCCGGGACTCCCAGGCCTGTGCTAATAAGCCTGTGATGTAGCGGCAGTGCAGCGTGGCGGTTAAAAATGGAGCCGCTGTCACTCACCTGCTGCGACATCATTCAGCAAGTGACTTCCTTCTCGGAGCCTCGGTTTCAGCATCTGTAAATGGGAGTGGGTTATAATGCCACCCCTCCCCTCGCTCTGCACTGTCCAGTATGGTAGCCAGGAGCTGCATGGAGGACTGTTGAGCACTGGACACACACGTTCAATCCATCATTGAAGGAATTAGGCGGCTTGCTTTGTCTCTAGCCTTCATGGACCAAGCGGAGGCCAACTCCCTGGGTCCCAGTCCTTACAAGTGACTTCACTTTTCTGTGGCTCAGCCTTCTCGTCCGTAATTTGGGGGTGAATGTCGCGTGTACCTTGGAGGGATCTTGTGAAGATTAAATGAGAGCAGCCCTGTAAAGCTGTCAGGCCAGTGGTAGTCCTCGGTTATCCTTCTCATGATTGCAGTGCCAGCCTTCGGGCCAGGAGCTCAGGGAGGTGAAAAAGCCGTGCTCCAAGGTGCTAATAAGCTGCAGTCAGCAGGAGAGAGACTTGGGGCAGAGCAGGAGCAGAGCTTCTGCAGGTGCCATGTGGCAGAGGAGACCGCCTGGAAATGGGCCTTGGAGGGTTTTGATGGCAGGGGGTGGCTTCGGGCAGAGGAGGCATCTGGGTTCTGGCAGGATGTCACGACCCTTAGTTGTGGCCCCGAGCAATCTTTGACACCTCCTGAGATGGACGGTCGCTGGGATGATGAGGAAAAGGCTTAAGGACATATGAGTAGGCTGAGTGAGGGGTTTTCAGCTCCCTGGCCTGCAGGAGAGAGGGACAGGGCCTGCCTCTCTGTTGGCTGCTGCAGCCAGGTCCATTGTAACACTTCATCACCAAGGTCTTCAGGACAAGGGGGTTGGTCTGCAGCTGCCCAGGACCGACTTGAGCTAGCCAGGGGTCACTGCCAGCAGCAGTCAGTGGGGCTGCGGGTCTGGGTCCTCTAGGCCAGCCAGGACCTCAGCCCTCTGCGTCAGGCAACCCGAGCATCCTCCCTCTGGCCCTGGGTGCTCACCTGGGCCTCCTGCGCCCTCCTGCATGTGGGCATAATGGGGGCCCCCAAAGGGCCGGTGGCTGACCCTCTCTGTGCCCTCCCCACCCCAGGCTGGATCCATGCAGTCTACACCCCCGTAGACTCTCTGGTGTTCGGCGGAAACATTCTGCACAGCTTCAACGTGCCCATGCAGCTGCGGATCTACGAGATCGAGGACAGAACGCGGGTGAGGCGGCTTCCTTTTCTTCTCGTGGCCACACCGGCCCCCGAGCTCTGCCTGGTGCTTGGGGCGCATGGGGCGGTCATTCCGAAGTCCTTCCTGGTCCCTTGTCCCTCCTGCTCCCTGCCTCAAGCTGGGTCTTGGTCCTGGTTCTGCAGGGCAGGGGGTGCCCGCGAGAGCCCCACCCAGAGCCCCGGGAGTTTCTGTTCACCTCCAGGCTGGTGACAGCCGAAACCCCCTGTTGAAGAGGAAGTATCTCTTGAGAAAGCACCGTGAGATGTCAGGAACCGTGCCTCTTCCTTCTTCCCACGTGTATGAAGGGATGTGAGGGAGTGGGGGGATTTCATGGTTGTTGTGGTGGTGGTTTGGAGCGGGGGGTGGGGGCTGGACCTTGGAAGGTAGGTCAGGTCTTGACCATGTGGGGGCCCCAGATGTGATGTAGGACCCCGAGGAAGCCAGTGTCTGTGAGTCCCCCAGGGACTATCTGAGTTCTGCCTCAATGTCTGCTTGTGGCTGGCAGGGGGGCGGTCCCCTTTTCTCCTTGATGGTTTCTCAGACACTGCATCCCACCCCCAGCCCCATGCCCTAGGAGCAGGGGCCAAGGCTCAGGTACCTGACAATGGGCCCTCTGCCGTGCTCTGTTCCACTCCATGAGGTTCCTCTGAAAAGCACTGGCTCTTCCTTGCTGGAACTTGACCCAGCGTCCCCAGGCATTTGAGACAGGTCTGAGAGTGGGAAACTGGCGCAAACAGGGCCTACTTCTTTTCTCTTATAGTTCTTCAAATATTTCTTCTCTCTTTCTTTTTTTTTATTGAGATATAATCCACATACACAAAGTGCACAATTCAGCGGCATTGAGCACATTCACAGTGTTGTGCAGCCATCATTTCTAATTCTAAGACATTCTCATCACCCCAGAAAGAAACCCCATACTCAGTAGCAGTCGCTCCCCATTCCCCCCTCCCCAGCCTCTGGCAGTCACTGGTCTGCTTTCTGTCTCTGTGGATTTGCCTGTTCTGGATATTTTACGTAAATGGAATCATATAAAATGTCCTTTTGGTCTGGCTTCTTTCACTTAACATCGTGTCTTCAGGTTCATCTACGTTGTGGTATTTGTCAGTGCTTTGTTCCTTTTTATGGCTTAATCATATAACATTGTATGGATAGACCACACCTGGTCTTCTTGGGCTTTGCCTTGGAGTTGACTTTTTTCCCAGAGAGGGTTGTCATGCCCGGACCCTAAGGAAACATCTCATAGAAGCAGGTGCTCTGTGCCCAGGGTTCATGCCTTTCTTGGTCTTGTTTCCAGGCCTTGGTCTGCATGGAATCACATACATGAGTCAAAGTCTTAGCCAGTGTGTATGCATCTGACCTTTTTTTAATAGCCCCAGTGTTGAGGGACCTCTTCCAAGAGTTTCCTGGGGACCACTTTGAACCATATTCAGTGGGCAGGTAGGTGTGTTAACAAGGTCAAATGCACATTCTTCAGATAGGCTAGTTTGCTGCTGGGATGCCCAGATCCGCGGAGACTGGGTCTTGCTTTGTGGATTTTTGTGCCTCTCTTTTCTGTTGCCTGCCTACCATCCCTTTCCCGGTCTGGCGGGGAGGCCAATCCCTGCCCTGGTTTGGGGGATGCTGCCCTGTGGCGTTCTAGAGAAAGGCACCATTTGGGTATGAGTGGTCATCTTATCATCTGGGTCAAGTGTTGTCTGGGACTCTGGCCAACTGTTCTTTGGCCAGCCCTGAAGAATGGGCCAGTTTGTGTGTGAGCAGACAAGTAGGTGTGGGATAGAAAAGGAGAAAAAAGTCAAGCCCACAACTTTCCAGGCAATTCCTGAAAGCCAGAGTCAGGCTGGGATTTCTAAAGGCTTCAGCAACTCACTTGGCAGCCGTCCCCCTCCCCCAGGGAATCTGGATCATACATCTCAGTGGATTTGGGCCCCATCATTCCGTTAGGAGCCCGGATCCCCTCCCCTGTCTGTGAGAGGTGGGAGGGAGGGTAATGGAGTAGAACCCCGAGCACCATGCTGAGCTGCCATGGAATATCGCACCCACGTGGAGATGAGTGTGGCAGCTCCCCCTCCCCCAAGGCCCACTGTCCCTGTTGTCTCAGTGGGCACCCCATCTGGTTTCCTGAAGCAGGTGGACGGGCGGGGGGCAGGCGGGCAGGCAGGCTGGGCGGGAACCAGCGGCAGGCTGTTTAATCTGCTTTGATTTCTGGTCTTTGGAGAGGGCTTGGCTACAAGGCCCAATTGTTTATGTCTTAGGAGCCAAGGCAGACAAAAGATGCTGGGAAGAGAGAGCACTGGAAGCCAGATAAAATGCCAGGGCTCCTTGTCAGCTCGCTACAACTTAATTCTTTATATCCCTGCGAGCTTTCTTAAGAAGGTTATGGCCATTTAAAAATAGCTTTTCAAGAGTCCTAAAACATGACTTTGCTTGGAAACCAAATGCTGAGGGTGGGACAGAGGAAACTGTCAGTCTCTAAGCCCCATGGTGTGGGTTTGTTTTAGAAAGATAATTTGCTTTTGTGGCCCAAGGTGGGGGACCTCCCCATAGAGACCAGGGGAACCCCAGTGTTCTCCTATGTGTAGGAAGCATGTCTTGCTCTCATGATTTGAATTTTTCTGGGCTGCATGATAGGTGACTTTACCCTGCTGTCCATAAGGCAAGCACGCACAGGTGCAGGCATTCTGGGACTGGGGGGTTTTTCATTTCCCGACCCCCTTTTGTAGATTAAATCTTTCCCCTCTCATTCTAAAGATAAGCAGAGGGGTGAAGAGCTACACCAAAGAATGGTTGTGTTGCATGTTTATTATTTGAAGATAACATCTCGACAACTCTCACTACCTATTTTTAACTCCAGTTAGCTTGATAAGGGATAGGAATGGTCCAATTGATCATTAAACTGCCATCTCTCTTATATTTATCTTTTTTTTTTTTTTTTTCCCTAATGGCTCTAGTGAAAGCAGCCTTCTCAGGAAAGGTAATGCCAACATGCCCTATTCCCTCCCAGCCAGTGAATCTATTTGGAAATTGCAAATAATTTACCCTTCCTCTCACCTTTCCCCTACCATTGGATTTTTTTTTCTTCCATTGACTTTTTTTTTTTTTTTCCAGGAGAAAAACAAATTTTAAGACACTTCCCACCCACCCTGATATTTTAGTTTTTCAAGTCCTTGAGACCTGGGAGTTGTAGATGCACCAAAACATCTTTGGTTCTGATCTCCTAAGGTCACTCAGCTCCAAGAGGAAGGGCTTAGGCCAGGTGCCACTCAAATGAACCTTGGGGAACTCAAACTGACCCCTTGAGACCCACTGATAGATTGATTACCCACCCCCAGGCTGGGAGCATGGCCTGCTTTCTGACTGCCTTGCCTTTCGGTGAACAACTCAATTTGATGAGACTCTGAAGCTGTCAACAAATAATGTTGAGCAATCGTGTGTTTAATGTTCCCAGGCATGTGGCTGAAACCTTTTGAAGGCGAAGGGTGGAAGGCGACAACCTGTTTGTAAGTCAATTCTTTGCAAGTTTTGTTCCCTGTGGTGCTCTCTTGGAAAAAAAAAAAAAAATTAAAAAAAATAAAACGAAAAAGAATTTGAATTCCTTCATCAGCATTTGTTTTCACCCAGCTGGTTTCCCTTGGGTTCAGCAACAATGAGGGGAGACTTATCTTCCTCTCCTGAACTACAGCCAAAAAAAAAAAAATTTTTTTTTTTTCCTAACCTAGAAAGATTCTCAGGCGCCATGGTGCCCATCAGGGCAGATTGGCTCAGACGGTTTCCCAAATTTGAAAAGTCAAAAGTAACTTGAGTGTTTTACCAATCAAGTCGGGAGATGTGAGTGAGGGTCTGAGAAGAGGCAGGCCTGCCTGTCCTCAGCCTGCTCTGTAGGTTTTGATGATTTGTTTCAAAATTGCTTGGCCCTTGTTCTGGAGTGGGGGTGGGGCTGAGAACTGCCCCCTCCCCAAACTCTCTTCACAGGAGGACAGGGTCTGCCTCAGGCCAAAGAGCCTTTTTCTCCTTTTCAAACTCTGGAGGACCCTGATTCAATGACTGGAAAAAGATGAATACTCTCCCAGCGATAAAACTGGGGTTCTCGGGAAAGTAGCTGGAGCCAAGGAAACCGCTCGATGATGTTCCCAACTCCATGCATCCCCCCGAGGAGCTCAAAAGCATGTGGCGGCCAGGATCTCATTCCAAAGCGCACCATCCACCAGAGGCAGGGAGGTCAGATGGACCCAGGACGCAGATGGGAGACGCGAGGCGCCCCCAGTGTGGGAAAAAGGCCTCGCAGCTGGAAACTGAGTCAGTGGGGCCTGGGGTGGATGGGGAACTGGAGCTGAGACTCTCAGAGGGCAGGGTGGGGGTCTTTTCCAGGTGGGCACTGAGAGACACAGGAAAATAGTATTTTAGGGCAGATGGAGCACCTCGGTGAGCTTGTATTCAATTCGCCTTCCTCCCAGATGTAGAATGTGACCTGTTGGTTGTGAGCAAAGCAAGGTGGGAGAGTGTGCTTCCTTGACATTCAACTCCCTGAGTTCCTGGAGGACAGGAGAGGTGAGGAGGGGTATCTGGCTCCTGCACAGGTCCCTCAAGGCAGACCCACCCTTGGTGAGAGGGTCCAGGAGTGAGTGTGGACATGTGGGATCCATGTGTGGCCTCGCAGAAGAGGGCCCAGACATGGGAGACAGGGACCACCTCCCACCACCTGTGCCTGCTCGGGATGTAGTTTCTGAAAGGCTGTTCCTGTGCCAGGGCCATCAGTGGTATTTCTTCCTCCCCATGTCTTGCTGCCATCTCATCGGTGTAGACCCCGTGCTGCCACCCATCAGAATCCCCCTGGGGCTGGGCCTTTTCACAGCTCTGATGCACAAAGCTCTTTGCACCTATACCTCCTCCCCTGTAAGAAACAGCCAAAAGGGGATCTCCAGCTGGACTGCTGCTCCAGACCCGGGGTTGTGTTCCCCAGTGTTAGGATGGTCCAGAGTCACACCAGGAATTTGTGTCAGAGGGAGTCATCTGTGGAGATACAGGCTGGAAGTGCCAGGTGTTGTGGGGGAGGAGCAGGAGGTGGACCCCTCTGAGGCCCCACCCCTGTGGTAGGAGAGGCCACGCCCCCTCCATCCTCATTGGTCCGCCTCCTGTGGCCTCCCTCTTTGGGTACTGGGTATGCTTGACTGCCTGTCTCTGCAAATGGGTAAGGTTTGGGGTTTGATTTCTGTTTTTCAAGGTGGGAGGGAGGGGTAGTAGAGTCAATGCAAGAATTTTGGAGAACCAGCAAGGAGCCTGTACCTGTTGTAGCTAGAATCAGGCAGGGGCTCGCATCCGCAGATACCGCACCCTCTGTCAGCAGGTCAGGGGACAACTCTTTTTCTCTGCATCTCACAGAAGCACAAAGTGGACCCCGTACAGCTTTCCCTGTGCAAAGCTCAGGGACCTTTGAAATGATGCTCTTACATAGGCCTCTTCACCCGCTCTTCCTCCTCATTTGTGCATGCTGGTATCTTGCCCCTTCCAGCACTTCCCTCCAGCCCACCCCCCATTTTTCCTTCCCATCATTTGTGCTCTTGCTAAGATTATGAAAATAACTCCCACCCCCAGGAACTTTCCCCTCCCCCAACCCCAGTGCCGTTCTCTCCTTCCTTTCCCCTCTGCCGTCCAGAAACTGACCTGTGCACCTGGATCTTTGCTTTCAGGTGCAGCCCAAATTCCGTTACCCCTTCTACTATGAGATGTGCTGGTATGTCTTGGAGAGATACATGTACTGTGTGACCCAGCGGTCCTACCTCACTCAGGAATACCAGAGAGAATCAATGCTTATTGGTGAGTGAATCTTGCAGTCCGACCGCCTCGACGGCTCAGCTGGGGCAGGAATAATTCTTTTCAGTGGGGCTTTGGGAGTCCTGGGTTCTGGGAATTCTTTTGAGCCTGAGTGTCAGCAGATTCCTAGAGACCCTTGAGGAGGGGAGGGGAAGACATCCTTGTCAGTTTCCCACTTGGAATACAGAGTCCAAGAGAAGGAAATTGTGACCCCAACAGAGTCATCTTGGGGGCCCCCAGGTCTTGCTAGTTGACTATGCAGATGTGGAGTGGGGCCAGTCCTGGGCATGGTTGCTGAGACAGGCTCCCTACAGAGCAAAGAATCCTGGTTCTTTTTTTGAATCCCTCCCTGGACACCAGCTGATTCTTTTTTTTCCCTGTGTTGGGGGTTAGGTTTTTGTCTATATAGAAGCAGACCTAAGAGATGCAGCCAGTCCCTCAAAACCCAGGCCAGCTATAAGGCAGAGGGAGGGGTGACCAGGGCTGGGGATGCAAGCTTGGCAGAGCAGTGGGTGGTTTTGACAGAGGCAGGGAGAGAGCGTTTATAAGCCACAGCTGCAACGCCCTGCCCTGCTGCCATTACTTAAAGGGACATCACCCCCCCAAAATGGCTCAGTCCTTGAGTCTTGACTCACAGGCACCCGCCCTAAAGTTACATCTAGCTGTGACAGCCCCGAAGAGCGATCTGTAGGAAGAACATGCTTCTTCCCCTCTGCCTCTGCGCTGTTACTGCCGAAGGGTTTTCCTGGATGCTAGAGTCATGGTGCCTCATTCACTGCATCTTTCTCATCATGGGATAGAAAAACGTGACTGGTCTGCCTCCGTTAGGGTCTGCACGATTTTTCCTGCAATCTCCAAGAGTTTTAGATTCTTTTTTTTTTTTTTCTCACTCTAAGCCTCTTCCTTCCTTCCCTTGACTCCCCTCCTGACTTTAGGGGTTTCAGGGCAGACATGTGATGGGGAAATGTTTCTCCTGGGGTCTTTACTGGGGAGTGCCTCCTGGGAATTCAGTTCTGTTGGCTGGGGGTGGGGTGGGGTGGGGGTGGTTCTCTTGTGAGTTTCATTCCTGTTAGATGATTCAGGCGTTGAAAAATACCAAAATCCTACAGCTGGCTCTTCTGAAGTTTCCAGCCGATAGGAGATGGGAAATGACTGTGAAGTAGTGTGACAACCTCTGTTGTTGCAGTAGCTACACGTTCCCGTGGGGACCAGAGGCTTGATTTTGTGGCAGTCCCCAGGACCAGGAAACTGAGGGTCACTTCTCTCATTTGGAAATTTAGGGCCATAGAAGAAAGTTCCCGATTTCATTCCAGGCTAGAGAGGAAATGTTGAGGCAATGCTTGGGTCATTGGTGCCCACTTTTTTCTTAAATTTTCTTGCCGCTGTTTCCCCCTGCCTCTCCAGTCCATCTGCCAAAGAGAAGGGGGGACGTTTGGGAGACACATCACTTTTTTTGAGTGCTAGTTGTATGCCAGGAACTGTGCTCTGTGATGCCTTATTTAATCTTCACTACAAGCCTTCAGGGGAAGTATTCTTTGCCTATATTTTGAAACAGCATTCTTGGGATATAGTTTATATATCATACAATTCACCCATTTAATGTGTACCATTCAGTGGTTTTTAGTCTATTCCCAGGGTTGTGCAAACATCAGCACAGTTTTTAGAACGTTTTCATTGTCCCAGAAGGAACTCTGTCCTCCTGAGCTACCACCTCCTCCTCTCACCCCACGCCCATGCCCTCAGCCCTAAGCAACCACTCATCTACTTTCATTCTCTATAGATTTCCTCCTGTTCTGGACATTTCATATGAATGGAATCATATAATATGTGCTCTTTTTGCCTTATTTTTACACACTGAAAGGTACAATGCCAGGTGTGTTCAGAGAGGTGAGGCAACCTGTCAGGGTACACACGGCTGGGGAAAAGCAGAGCTCTGACTGACCCTAGCCTTTCTAGAGCCTGAGGGAGGCAGAGGCCATTAGAATTGTCAAAAGAGCTGATCTGCAGGGTAAAGGGGAGGGTTAGTGCGTGGGGGTCCCGGTTACTTCCAACAGGGAGTTTGGGGTGTTCATCTCAGTCTTTCTTGTGACATTCTCCCCCCCTCCCCACCCTGTAGATGCCCCAAGAAAGCCCAGCGTAGACGGCTTCTCATCTGATTCCTGGCTGGAGATGGAGGAGGAGTCCTGTGAGCAGCAGCCCCAGGAGGAGGAGAAGGAGGGGGAGGGGGAGGAAGAGGAGGAGGGTGCAGATAAGATGCCCAAAGCTCCCACCGATGGCCCTGGCTCGCCCAGCAGCACCCCCTCCGAGGACCCGGAGGCCCCCGGGAAGAAGCCCAAAGCCCCTGCCATGCGGTTCCTCAAAAGGACTTTGTCGAATGAGTCAGAAGACAGCGTGAAGTCCACCACGGTGCCCATAGACTACCCCAAGACGCCCACCGGCTCTCCCGCCACCGAGGTCTCTGCCAAATGGACCCACCTCACCGAGTTTGAACTGAAGGGCCTGAAAGCTCTGGTGGAGAAACTTGAATCCCTCCCGGAGAACAAGAAGTGTGTTCCTGAGGGCATCGAGGACCCCCAGGCACTCCTGGAGGGTGTGAAGGTGGGCAGGGGGTCACCTCGGGCTGGGCAGCTGAGGAGGGCCGGGCAGGTTCCTGAGGGCAGCTCAGCTCCGGGGGGCTTGGTGCAGACTGTCCTGGGGGTACGTCCATGTGCGGAGAGGGGCCTTTGGTCTAAGCAAGCCCATCTAGGGTGTCCCAGCAGAGGCCACTGTTGAGACTTGCAGGGGGATCTCATGGTGGAAGCTGGCTCTGCAGTTGACAATGAACTTTCTCTCAGGACTTGTTGAAAATCTGAGGCTTCAAGGGAAGTAGGCGTTACTGCCTACAGTGCACCGGTGGTGCTATTGTTGGGCCTGGGGACAGACTCCTCCATCCTGGTCAGGAAGACTTGCTGCTCTGGGCTGGCTTCCCCCGGGGCATGCTTCTGTTTCATGTGAGCAACCGGTTGTACATCCCGATTGTCTTGTAGGTAGCCAGTTAAGAGCCACCTGGCCACCCAGGATTCAGAGGTCTCCAAGTAGAGCCTAATTATTGAGCAAACTCATTGAGCACCAGCTGTGTTGGCCATGGGGGAGCGGGAAGCAGGCAGATAAAGAAATCAGGAGGGAATTCCTTGGTGGTCCAGTGGTTAGGAATTGGTGCTTTCACTGCTGTGGCCCAGGTTCAATTCCTGGTTGAGAACTAAGATCCTGCAAGCCGTGCAGTGTGGCCAAAAACAAACAAACAAAAAAGAAATTAGGAGACAGGGAATTCAGTGCCACAGTGTGTACCCAGGGCATGGGAGTGGTGTGAGGGGACACTTATTGGCCACACCAGGGGCCAGGGCTCTGGGACAGTTATGCAGTGAGGATTTGAGTTAGGCCTTAGAGACTGCGTAGGAGTCCTCCAGATGGGGAAGGATGTTCTAGGCAGAGTGCAAACGTGCAGTGTATTTAAGAAACAGAAAATACATTGGGAGGCCTTGTCTTGTAATCATAACATTTGTTGAAAGCTTAGCACCTGCCAGGTACCAGTGCTAGGGAAGTGGTAGGTACCCCTATCATCTGCACTTAACCAATGATGAAGTAGACTTAGGGAGGTTAAGGGACATGCCTGAGGTGACAGAGCAGGTAGATAGTAGGGCTGGGATGAAGCCTCCAGAGTGCCTGTGTGGATATCACTACTTGAAACTAACTGTCTCCTGTCTCAGCATTGGTAAGGCTTTTTGATGTGAGGCCTCAGAGACATTTGGGCTTCCTTCTCCAATGTCTGATTCTCAGACATTGGAATCCAGCTGCCTGCTGCGGTTGGAAACTGAATTTGTCTCTTCTTTAATGGCTGCAGACTCAACCGATGACTTAATTAGTTCATTTGTATATTTGTTTGTTTAGAAAACATTGTGTCAGGCCCTGGAATCTAGAAATATTAAGACTGTTCTGCTGCCCTTGAGGTGTTCAGTGATCAGGCACTGAACTCTTGGGGTCTAGTGGAGGGGAGACCTGGGGCCCAATCAGGTAGCTTAACAGGTACCACCAGCAGAGGGAACTGGTGTACAGGATCTTTAATCCAGGTTATGTCTTACTTTATATAGCAGGTGTACCCACTATAGGTGCCACAAAATTAAAATCTTATAACTCTGGGAAATTGCCAGGTAAAAGAACTCTGTGGTCAATGTCCCGACAAAACAAATCTTTACTTTCAAATAGGTCTTTTTCATTGACTGTTTTGGAGGTTGCTGACCTCTCTTGAGAGTTTTGTGAAAATACGCTTATACACACAAAATTTTGTGTGCAATATCAGGGGGTCTTGGACTCCTGAGCCTATTCCTGGACCTCAGAATAAGAACCTCTAATCTTGTGGAATGGAGTTTTTGGGTTTCCTAAAGGAAATGTTGGGTTTCCTAAAGGAAACCTTAGACTTCTGTCATGTGGCTACTTTTTTCTTCTAAGATCCTATAAAGTGAAAGCAAGCTATTTTCATCAATAATAAAATCACTAATAGCATTAAGTTTCCAAAATGTTGTAAATGAGTTAAAAAAAAACCATTCATCTGAAGAGGAAATGTTGTTCTGTGCTTGTGAAGAGCCTTTTTTACTTTGTTATGTTTATGTGCAGTGTTCCTGGTTGGTCAGATTTCTTTCTAGGGATAGGACTCAGACCCTTGTATCCCTCACCTGTACCCACCTGATCGACCTCTGAGACTGGATTCAGCCTAGGCCCCGTGATGGTGTGAAGGAGGCCTAGGGTAGGGGCTTAGACAAATTTCAAGGATCCCAGTCTGCATCCTCCCCAACTGCCACCATGGGGTTCAGTGGCAGCATGATAATATGTGGTAATGAATCTCAATTACTGTCTGTTGTTGTAGATCTTTTTCATATATAAACTCATTTAAACCTCCTAGCAATCCTCTGTGGTACTTTTGTTACCACCATTTTACAGATGAGAAAATTGAGGTACAGATAGGTTAAGTAACTTGCCCAAGGCCACACATACTGCTCGATGGGGGAGTCCATGCGCTCACACACTAGACTGCTTTTTTGGCCGCTATAGAGAAAGTGATTTTCTCTCTTCTCAGAGGTGACTCTGAATTTAGGGGGAAGGTAATAAGGTGACTGTTTGGACTTCCTTTACAGAACAAGCAACAGATCTGTTTGGTCCTGGGACTAAAGTTGTAAATTGGCAGTTCCAGGGTCAAATCCAGCCTCTAGGCATTGCATTTGGCCTGTATAGTATTGAACATATTTTTGTAATTATTTGCTAACATTAAAAAATCAGGAGAATAAATTAAAGAAAAGTCAAGAAAGTTATATAAAATATCCTGGCTATCCTGGCTCATGTTCCTGACTGGCTACAAGCAGCAGGAAGTGAGTAGCAGGTGATCTCATACACCCCAGTCCCCACCACTCCCTATTGTCTCCCTAATGTCTACTTACCATTTGGCTCACACATCTCTTTTTAGTATAATCTAACCATTTAGCTTACTTATTGAACTTACCTGTTTCCAGAGATATTTATGGTCTTGAGCCTTGTCTGAGGAGGGCCTTTTTCAGGCTAAAGAGCTTATAAGCTGGGTGGACAGGTCTCCTTAGAGCCCCATGAAAATTGGAGCCTCTGCTAGCACCTCTGAGTGCTGTGTGGCCTGTATGGGGGAAGTGGACAACTCGTCTTTTCCAGAGTAGGTAGATAGAGCTACTTCCTTGCTCTCTGGCCAGGCCATTAGCCCCAGTCCCTCCCAGTCCCTGGAGACCCAGAGGAGATTTTGAACCCAAGACTGGCCTCTAGAGTGAGTGTTGTCCCAGAAGGCGAGCAGCTTCTTGCTGGCTGCACGCTTAGGTCCCTTTGTTCACTCTTCTCAGATGTTGGGGTTTCTTTTACACTGGCTGAGAACTAAAAGTCAGCTCAGGAATGTGGGTCCAAGACAGAATTCTTAGCCGATGCCCACTGCCTCCACTGCCGTTGAGTGATTTGTGTTTCTCACCAGTGGTGGTTCCCCCTTGACGGTTGGTCAGTTATGATCTTTGGCTTGTGTTGCAAAAAGATGATGTCTTTTTTCCTTCTCTCTCTTTCTCTGGGACCTGAGAGATTGCTGCTAATGGTGGCTCATGGTAACCAGAGCCCCTGGGATTAGAGACAGTCCCCAAAGTAAGTCAGTCTCCAGATGGCTAGGTTTTAGCTTTCATCAAAAACCTATTTTTTCCTTTCATTTGTAATGTATGGTTTTGTTTTTTTTTAAAAAAATATTTATTTATTTTTGGTTGCGTTGTGTCTTCATTGCTACGTGGGCTATCTCTAGTTTTGGTGAGCGGAGGCTACTCTTCGTTGTGGTGCGCGGGCGTCTCATTGTGGAGGCTTCTCTTTGTTGCAGAGCACAGGCTCTAGGCATGCGGGCTCAGTAGTTGTGGCTCGCGGGCTCTAGAATGCAGGCTCAGTAGTCGTGGCGCACGGGCTTAGTTGCTCTGCGGCATGTGGGGTCTTCCCGGACCAGGGCTTGAACCTGTGTCCCCTGCATTGTCAGGCGGATTCTTTTGTTTTGTTTTGCGGTACGCGGGCCTCTCACTGCTGTGGCCTCTCCCGTTGCGGAGCACAGGCTCCGGACGCAGAGGCTCAGCGGCCGTGGCTCACGGGCCCAGCCGCTCCGCGGCATGTGCCCAGGGGACCGGGGCATGAACCCGTGTCTCCTGCCTCGGCAAGCGGATTCTCAACCACTGCGCCACCAGGGAAGCCCCTGTCAGGCGGATTCTTAACCACTGTACCACCAGGGAAGTCCCTATGTTTTTTAATTGCGGTAAATTATATACAACATTTATCGTATTCATTAGTTAATTAATTATAATTACCAGATCACCAGTTTAGAATCTTGAAGGAAGAAACATTTACCATTTTAACCATTTTAAAGTGTACAGTTTAGTGGTATTAAGTACATTCACAATACTGTGCAACCACCACCTCTATCTAGTTCAGAACTTTTTCATCACCTGAGGCAGAACCTTGTACCCATCAGCAGTCTCCATTTCCCCCTCCCCCACAGTCTGCTTTCTGTCTTTATGGATTTACTGATTCTGGATATTTCATCTATTTAAGAGTTTTAAGTGTAGGGAGTTACCTGGTGGTCCAGTAGTTAGGATTCAGGGCTTTCCCTGCTGTGGCCTGCGTTCAGTCCCTGTTCGGGAACTGAGATCCTGCAAGCTGCGTGATGTGGCCAAGAGAAAAAAAAAAGAGTTTTAAGTGTAACGTTGTTAAATGATCAGTGTAAAAAAATAAATAAATAAATAAACATTATAGGCTAGAGGATAGACAATGTCCCCTTCCTCAATTCTCACATCCTGGAAAATAACCTTTGTTAATCACTTACTGAATGTACTTCTGGAGCTTTCCCCTCACTCCCATGAACACAAACATATATACATTTGTTTTTAATTAGTTCATACTTGCTTTTGTCCCTTAAAGCTTGCTTTTTTGTGTCTGTTTCTATAGGTCTAGTTTACTCTTTTTTGTGGGCAGGACTTTTGAAAGTTGAGTTTTTCCTTGCAGCCATGCTAATGAGAATACCTCAGTGACCCTATGGTTTAAGCAAGACCAAGTGAGCTCAGTCGGACCTTGAAAACTTGACTGGGAGTGGGGGGGGTCTTGATTTAGATTCAAGTCAAAATGACCATCTACTTTTTTGCTTTTTGACAGGAAAGGAGATGCCAGCATCCTGTAAAAATCTAAGAAAACCATTTCCTTCCCCATCTTTGTGAAACTCTTTGGGATTTGGCATTAAGGTGCCTTAAGTGACTCCCTTCTTTTAAGACAATTATTCTGTGGAGAGTGCAGGATACTGGCTTGTGCGTAATGGCAAAAACAAGAAATCAGGACATGAGAGATGCTTGAATTCAATTTCCGTTTCTGTTCTTAGCTATTTGCTGTGTGGCCTTGGGCAAGTCATACCACCTTTCTGTTTACCTGTATGTAAATCTAAGATATTAGACTAAATGTGCTTTGTCCTTTCAGGGATCAGATTCTGTTGGTTCCTTGGCCATTCTTAAGTGTATAACTGATTGAAATCTGAGTATTCTCACTGTAAAATGGGGATAATAACAGGGACCTAGGTCACTGAATTATTTTGTGGGACAATGAGGTAATGAACACTTAGCTCTCCTAGTAAGTCCTTGGAGAAAAATTAGGTATGCTTAGGTAATGGGCAAAGGAGAGTCAGACTGGCTTTGACCAGCTCCCCACCCTTCCCATGCTCTTTCACCACCTTTCAGCTTCCCCCATCCCTGTTTTAGGTTAGCGATTACCGTCTGTATTAGTTTCCTAAAGCTGCTGTAACAAAGTACCACAAACTGGCTTAAAACAACAGAAGTTTATTGTCTCACAGTTCTGGAAGTCGGAAGTCTGAAATCAAGGCCATGCTCTGAAGGCTCTGGGGGAGGATCTTTCCTTGTCTCTTCCAGTTTTTCTTGGTTGCTGGCAATCCTTGGAGCTCCTTGGCTTGTAGCTACAACCCTCCAGTCTCTGCCACAGTCTTTACATTGGCACTTTGTGTTGTCTGTGTGTTTCTGTGTGTCTTCTCTTCTCATAAGGATAATGTCTGGATTAGGGCCCACTCTAATCCAGTATGACCCATTTCCCAATAAGGTCACATTATGAGGTTTTAGATGCACTTGAATTTCGAGGGGCTCACTATTCAGTTCATTTTTTCCCCCTTTTATCTCTTGGATTGGCAATCATTAATCGGTGGACAAGGTAATTCCTAGTGAGATGGGAGTTACCCTGCATGCTGTCCCTCCTAGAGGAGTCTATACTTTCAGCTAGAACTCCAGAGAGCTGAGGCTCCTGATGGGAGGGTAGGAGGGCATGAGGCCATTTCTCTAATCATTTGTACATGACTTGAAAATAACCAGATGCATTACAAGGTTGTGAAGGCTTGGGCCTAAGTGCGCAGTGACCACCGAGATAGGAAGTGGGAGGGTCTTTGTCAGATATACATTTGCAAGGTGATTCTGCAGCTGTCCTTGTTAATTAAGATAATGCCAGGCTCTCTTTCCTATCATTCCATGCTCTTCTGGCTGCCAGAGTGTCAGCCAGGGGTGGAAATGCCAGCTCACTATAGACAGCCACCTTTCTTATTGCATGGAATTATGGGGCCTCACAGAATTATGGGACTGATGGAATTGTGAGGCCACATGGAATTGTGGGCCTGCATGGAATTATGGGGCTGCATGGAATTATGGGACTGCATAGAATTATGGGGCCACATAGGATTGTGGGTCTACATGGAATTATGGGGCTGTATGGAATTATGGGACTGCATAGAATTATGAGCCACATAGAATTGTGGGGCAGAATGGAATTAGGGGGCTGGAAGAGACAGTGAGGGACCACTGCTTTCAGATGTTACTTAAAAAAAAACACAAAACCCACTAAAAAAGAGATCAATTGTATTGTTCTTTCATTAAAACCCAAATAGGAAAGAAAATAATGCTAAATTAAGAGTACATCACCCAAACAAGTGTTATCTTTTAAGACTTGTGGAGGTTGTGGAGCCAGGCTGACTCCCCTGTACCATCCATTAACCAGCTGACTGCTCTGGGGGAATGCAGTAAAATGGGGATAGTAAGAATCATGCCTCATCGAATTAGTGAGGGGACGTGGATAAAGAAAGAAAGCCTTAGCACAGGGCCTTTAAGTGCTCAGTGAGCTAGAGCTGATATTATTTCAGACACCGTGGAGTGAGAACAGGCCCATTTAGGGTCAAGTGTGAGAGTCTGTGAAACCCATGACTGTGAAAGGAAGGTGTGTACAGCTTTTCTTCCTTGGGATCATCAGGTCTGGACCCCAGAACACACCTGCTTATCTAAGTTGCCCTTTCTGGGTCTTACTCTTTTGCAAAACAGTGAGGCGTAGAGCCCAGACCTCCAGCACTGTCAGCTTTTTAAAAATCTTCACACCCCTCCTGCTTCAGAGGAGCCAAAAGGCGGGAAGCCAGTGGGAGGGCTGCAGCCTGGCTTTCTCACACCCTGAGGATGACCCAGAGCATAGAAAACAGGGAGCAACCAGATTCAGCCTGGCCAGGGGGGTCAGGCCTCCAGAATTCACCAAGGCTCTTCTACTGGGGGCTGCATGTAATATTGAGCCCTGTGTTTGGTATTTTTGCTGGGCTGTGAGTGGATAGAGGGTTGATACAGGGGTGAATCCTGTCACCTAAGGAGCCAAACAAGGTACGTGTTATTCTGAGTCTGCTGCTGGTACCACCTCAGGAGAACGAAGGAGAGCAGTGAGGGGCCAGAGATCTGAGTTCCAGACACCTGTGCAAACTCTAGACTTGAAAAGTGGGTGGGTTGATCCATGCCACTTGGGGTTCCTTTTAGCCTAAAACTGACTTCTGGGTCCCTGAATCACATTTTTATCCCCACTAGTTATATAGCTAAATCAGCTTTTAAACTGCCCTTCAAAATTAAATAAACTTAAAATTTTTTCCCTATGCTTAGAACTTGTTAAATGGATGAATTCTGCAAACAGAGGATGGGGACTGTGTATCCCAACAGGAAATATGGCATAAGCCAAAAGGGATCGGCTGACATTTGTTGAGCATTTTCCACATGCCAAACACCTTCCATGTATTATGTTGCTGGCAAGGTGGTGACTGTTATTATTCCATTTCTTAGATGGGAAACTGAGACTCAGAGAGATGTGACTCGCCCAAATCATGTAGCTAATAAGCTTTTTTTTAAAAAAAAAATTTTTATTTATTTTATTGTTTCTTTTGGCTGCACCAGGTCTTAGTTGTGGCATGCGGGATCTTTAGTTGCAGCTTGCGAACCCTTAGTTGCAGCATGCATGCGAGATCTAGTTCCCTGACCAGGGATCGAACCCAGGCCCCCTGCATTGGGAGTGCGGAGTCTTACCCACTGGCCCACCTGGGGAATCCCGTTAATAAGCTTTTAATCATGATGCACTATGGCAAGTGTGGTCTGTTAGTTTCCCGTGACTGCCATAACAAATGACCACAAACTTGGTGGACTGAAACAACAGAAATTTATTCTCTAACAGTTCCAGAGGCCAGAAGTCAGAAGTCAAGGTGTTGGCAGGGCTGTCCTCCCTTGGAAGGCTCTGGGGAGGATCCTCCCTTGTTCTTCCAGCTGCTGGGGGTTCCTGGTGTTCCTTAGCTTGTGGCTGTGTCACTCCAGTCTCTGCCTCTGTCTTCCCATGGCCTTCTTCCTTATGTCTGTTTGAATCTCCCTCTCCGTTCTCTTATAAAGACACCAGTCGTTGGATTTAGGGTGGACCCTAAATCCAGGATTATTTCATCTCGCGATTCTTAACTAATTATATCTGCAAAGGCTTTTTTCCCCCCCGGAGTAAGGTCACATTCACAGGTACCAGGGATTAGGACTTGAACATAGCTTTTTTTTTTTTTAATCTTTTTTTTTTTTTTTTCTTGGCCACACCATGAGGCTTGTGGGTTCTTAGTTCCCCGACCAGGGGTTGAACCCGCCGTGAAAGCACGGAGTCCTAACCACTGGACTGCCAGGGAATTCCCTGAACATAGCTTTTTGTGAGACACAGTTCAGCCCAGTACAGATGGGTTTTTACAGGCAGGCACAAGATGGTTGGGCTGGAGTGGAGGCAGGGATCTTGGGAGACCTAAGGTGCATTGATGCCTGGTTTCAGGGGTCCTTACCTCTGGCCAGGAGGGACCCCTGAGACTGCTGGGTTCCCTACAACAGCAGCGTGAGCTGCTCTATGCCATGTTACTCTCCCTCTACTGGCCTGTGGTTGGTGATTCTTTCCTGATACCTGCTTCTGCTTTATTGTCACAGTGTTGGTATTTTTAGTCACAGTTATAGATGGAGTTTCTAATTATTAATGCCCCATTCTGGGGAGCAGTGGGGCCTGAATCCAGTGTTAACTGATAAAGCTCTTTGAGAGAAGTTGGCATAAGGAGGAGCAGAGGCCCAGCACATCCATTGTCTGTGGTTATCTTGTTAAGTCAAAAGCAGGGCAGTTTGCATCAGAAAGTGCCTGGTGGCCCCAGTCTTTCTCTTATAGAAAGCCTGCCCCATTCATTCCTACTCAGAAGGGTTGTATGGTATAACCCAGAGTGCTGGGCTGTTACAGGCACCCAGGCTTCCTAGTCTCTGCTTCCAAGAGCCCCAGGGAGTGTATAAATGCTAGCAGAGCCCAGGGAAGACAGTGACAAGATTCCCTCCCTTCAGCACAATTTATTTCTCAGAGAGAAAATCTCCAATTAGAATAATCTCCTCTTCCTGCAGCCTGTCACATACAGAAGAAAAATACTTCCCTGTGGGCCAGAGGCCAGAGTGCCCCCTGGTGGCCACTGACAGCCACACATGGAGAGGAACTCTGCTTCCTTCAGGAAGTGTGTGTATGAGCTCCGAGACTCAAGGATACTTGGCGAGGTCTCTTTATTAATTTTAATTATTATTTATCATTATGTATTAATTATTAATAATACTTATGCCTTCAGTAATAGTTTTTTAAGGGTTTTTTTAAAATTTAATTAATTTATTTTGGCTGTGTTGGGTCTTCGTTGCTGCGCACGGGTTTTTTATTGCGGTGGCTTCTCTTGTTGTGGAGCACGGGCTCTAGGCACGCAGGCTTCAGTAGTTGTGGTGCACGGGCTTAGTTGCTCCGCGGCATGTGGGATCTTCCCAGACCAGGGCTTGAACCCGTGTCCCCTGCATTGGTAGGCGGATTCTTAACCACTGCACCACCAGGGAAGTCCCCAGTAATAGCTTTTTTAACCAGCCATTCCTCTAAAGAGGCCTTACTTCAATGCTTGTGAGTTACTGACACCAACTCTGATACTGAAATGACAGGAAATCTTGAGACAATTCAGAAGGAAACTCAAAGCAAACCAAGGCAAGTGGGCATTATTTTCAGTCACATGCAGAGCAGCGTTTGTAAACTGGTCACCCATGGCCCAGGCCAGCCCACAGATATATGTGGCTCACAGTGTTTTTTTTTGAAATTTTCAGTCAGTTGCCAACATTTGAAATTGGAGAGATTTTGTTTTATTTTATTTTTAAGATTTTTTTTTTTGATGTGGACCATTTTTAAAGTCTTTATTGAATTTGTTACAATATTGCTTCTGGTTTTTTTTTATGTTTTGGTGTTTTGGCTGCGTGGCATGTGGGATCTTAGCTCCCCGACCAGGGATCGAACTTGCACTTCCTGCATTGGAAGGTGAAGTCTTAACCACTGGACCACCAGGGAAGTCCTGAAATTGGAGAGATTTTAAATAAAACTCTGTATCTTTGATTTCTTCTGAAAAACCAGAGATCTGGTAGGGTTCATTTCCACAGGAGATTAATAAGTTGAAATTGAGAAGCATTTGCCATCTTTAAACTGGGCACGTGGTCTCTAGTTTGCCATACGCTGCACTACTGTCTATCACTCTAAGAGTCCATTTATATTTTCCTGCTTGGTTCCTGGGGGCATTTGAGTTTGTTACCCCCCAGCATAGAGTTTGAGATTGGGATAAGGGGGCAGAAAATCCTGTGGAAGTCCTCTGCCCCCCAACCATAGGGTAAGATATATGTATATAGCTTTGGCTAGACATGGAGCATCTTCCTGAAAAGCTTTTTTCTTAATGATTGGTGTGTGTCGGGGGCAGGAAACATTATTTTTAGAAGAAAACAAACCCTGATGTATTGTGGAGGAGGGTGTGAAATTCATATGGGTTATTAAGAACTATGAAATGTCAACAAAATTTCATTCCTGTGCAGGCCCACTTTGGTCACACGAGCCTCTTCTGTGATGGGGGGGGGATGTTTCAGAAAGGCTTTATAAAGGTGTTAGTGGCTGAATGGTGTTAGTTAGTCCCTCTGTCTGTTTTGCAAGGAATAGGTGGGGATGATTCACTTCTGTATTTGTGAGTCGAATGGTAAATATGAGCCCAGATTGTCTCTTGGGTGTCTTTTTTTTTTTTTTTTAAATTATTTATTTATCATTTTTGGCTGCATCGGGTCTTAGTTTCGGCAAGTGGGCTCTTTGTTGTGGCGCGGGCTCTTCGTTGCAGCACACGGGCTTCTCTCTAGTTTTGACACGCGGATTCCAGAGCACATGGGCTCTGTAGTTGGGCAGGCAGCCTCTCTAGTTGAGGCACGCAGGCTTAGTCGCCACGCAGCATGTGAGATCTTAGTTCCCTGACCAGGGAGCGAACCTGCATCCCCTGCACTGGAAGCCAGATTCTTTTTTTTTTTTTTTTTTAAATAAATTTATTTTATTTATTTATTTTTGGTTGTGTTGGGTCTTCGCTGGGCGTGGGGGCTTTCTCTAGTTGCAGCGAACGGGGGCTACTCTTTGATGCGGTGCGCGAGCTTCTCATTGCGGTGGCTTCTCTTGTTGCAGAGCACGGGCTCTAGGTACTCGGGCTTCAGTACTTGTGGCACACGGGCTCAGTAGTTGTGGCACGCGGGCTCTAGAGCGCAGGCTCAGTAGTTGTGGTGCGTGGGCTTAGTTGCTCCATGGCATGTGGGATCTTCCTGGACCAGGGCTCGGACCGTGTCCCCTGCACTGGCAGGCGGATTCTTAACCACTGTGCCACCAGGGAAGCCCAAGGAAGGCGAATTCTTTACCACTGGACCACCTGGGAAGTCTCCTAGGTATCTTTTTAATAGTGGGGTAGGGATCAGTTGGAGACATTGCTGACATGGTTTCCTGAGGCTTTATCACTCAGTGTTACTGGTTAGGTTCGTTGTCAGATGGACCAGGTCAATGCCAGTTTTCACCCACCTCTCAGCTGTGTGACCTTGGACTATATCACTGAACCTCTCTGAATTTTACTTTCTGCTTTTGTGAAATGGGGAGAATCAGCCCTACCCCACAGATAGGATTATTTTAATGTCTAGAGCAAGCACTCAACAAATGTTCCTAAGAATGGTCATAAAATCACATCCAGCTTCATAGCCTACAATCAAGGTGTAGATGTCACTGTTCTACTCCCAGGACACACAATAGGAAGCTGTGGCTTACCCGAGGTGACGCCGGTTGTAAGTTGTAGAACCTGAACCCAGATCTTCTGAGTCTAGAACTAGTGTTGTCCCAGGCAAAACAGCAGAAGTTTAACTAGTGAGATAGTATGTCCCCAATCTGTACTTTCTGGAACCTCTGAATCCATTCCTTAGGGAGGGACTGCCTTGCCCCACTCCTTTCTCCCCTTTTTAAAAATTGTGGTAAGATATACATAACATAAAATTTATCATTTTAACCACCTTTAAGTGTTCAGTTCAGTGTCATTAAGTACATTTACATTGTTGTAGAACCATCACCATCCATCTCCAGAACTTTTTCATCTTCCCAAACTAAAACTCTGTATTCAGAAAAAAAATAAAATAAAAAAGTAAAAACACAAACAAGAAAAGCCCCTCTATATCCATTAAATAATAACTCCCCATTTCTCCCCTCCTCCAGCCCAGCAGGCACCCTTCTACTTTCCGCTTGTATGAATATACTGCTTTAGGGACCTCATATAAGTGGAATCATATGGTACTTGTCCTTTTGTGTCAGGCTTATTTCACTGAGCGTAATGTCCTCTAGGTTTATCCACGTTATAGAATGTGACAGAATTTCCTTCCTTTTTCAGGCTAAATAATATTCCATGGTATGTATATTATACATATTATTTATCCATTCATCCATCGGTGGACACTTGAGTTGTTCCTACCGTTTGGCTGGTTTTTGTTTTTCTTTTAATTTTTTTTGATGTGGACCATTTTTAACGTCTTTATTGAACTTGTTACATTATTGCTTCTGTTTTATGTTTTGGTCTTTTGGCCATGAGGCATGCGGGATCTTAGCTCCTTAACCAGGGATCGAACCCACACCCCCTGCACTGGAAGGTGAAATCTTAACCGCCGGACCACCAGGGAAGTGCCCTGTTTTGCTGCTGTGAACAGTGTTGATATGAACACGGCTCCCTTCCCTTTTTCAGAGATGGGCCGAATGATGCAGTCGTTAAAGAGTCTTCACCCCTTACTGGCGGAGTGGTCTTGGACAATTCCCTTCATCCCTTAAGCCCTGCTTTTCTCATCTGCACTGTGGAAATGATGATAGTTCATCCCACAGGGTGGTCAGGAGGATTGGGTGAGAGCGTAGATATGAAATATTTAGTACGGTACCGGCCACAAAGCAAGCACTCAGTACTTCTTACTCTCATACGTTCATTCAACAGAACATGTGCCTGCTCTCCTCCTGACGTTGACAGTTACCCCTCACCTGGCTAGTCTCACCTACCCCGAGTGGTGACCAGGTGGGTAGAGGGCCGTGGGAATGACCCACTCAAGTGCAAGTTGTGAGAGGTACAATGTCCGCAGTGCATGTGAAAACAATAATGAAAGAACAAAGCTGATAAAAAGTTGGTTTGATTTTGTCATCATCAGGAACTGGCAATTCTAAACAATGTCAGTGATGAAATATTTCTTCCTCCAGGCACGATCCAGGGAGCGATCGTTGCCAATGCTCCCAGCCTTTGGTTGCCTCATACACTCCATGTGAATTCCACACCTGAGTTGCATTTTGTCTGTATACTTGTTTCCTTTCTGTTGTATTTCTTTTTTTTTTTTTGCGGTACGCGGACCTCTCACTGTTGTGGCCTCTTTCGTTGCGGAGCATAGGCTCCGGATGCGCAGGCTCAGCGGCCATGGCTCACGGGCCCAGCCGCTCCGCGGCACGTGGGATCTTCCCGGACCGGGGCAGGAACCCGCGTCCCCTGCATCAGCAGGTGGACTCTCAACCACTGTGCCACCAGGGAAGCCCTGTATTTCTTTTAAAATATGCTGCATAGGTGTTAGAAAAATTGGCAACCTAACAATCCTGTTTTCCTTTATTGTAGCTGTTTCTACTGTCTGATAGGCATTTTAAAAATTATTTTTTATTAATAGACTTTATGTTTTAAAACAGTTTTATATTTTCAGAAAAATTCTGCAGATAGTACAGAGTTTCCACATAACCCCCACACTCAGTTTCCCCTGTTATTAACATCCTATGATAATAGCATGCATTTATTACTTTTTTTATATATATATATATAAATTTATTTATTTATTTATTTTTCGCTGCATTGGGTCTTCGTTACTCTGCATGGGCTTTATCTAGTTGTGGTGAGCAGGGGCTACTCTTCGTTGTGGTGCGTGGGCTTCTCATTGCGGTGGCTTCTCTTACTGCGGAGCAGGGCTCTAGAGCGCAAGCTTCAGTAGTTGTGGCACTTGAGCTCAGTAGTTGTGGCTCACGGGCTCTAGAGCGCAGGCTCAGTAGTTGTGGCGCATGGGCTTAGTTGCTCTGCGGTATGTGGGATCTTCCCAGATCGAACCCGTGTCCCCTGCATTGGCAGGCGTATTCTTAACTACTGCACCATTAGGGAAGGCCCTGCGTTTGTTACTTCTAATGAACAAATACTGATACATTATTGTTAACTAAAGGCTATCGTTTATTCACATTTCCTCAATTTTTACCTAATGTCCTTTCTTCCTCCTTTTGTCTGTGATAGTTTCTCAGAGTTTGCTTGTTTTTGTCTCCCTGGACAGATTTAAGGTGTACGGGTTAGGCATTTTGTAGAGTCCCTCTTCGGGGATTTGTGGCTTTATTTATTTATTTATTTAAGTTATTTACTGGAGACTTACTGTAGGTTAGTCATTGTGGGAAGCTGGGGATATGGCAGTGAACCAAGACATTTTATAGATAGCATTTATAAATCATTGACATTGACTCTGGGACTTGGAGAAGGTTGTACATGCTGAGAATTGAACCCAGGCACCCCCAGAGGCCAAACTGTTGACCACGGTGTTGTTGGCCCCCTTCTGTGGGGAGAGGAAGGAGTTGTTCAGGTGGGTTTGAGGTAATAGGCACGTTTTAAAAAATTTTATTTATTTATTTTAAAAAATTATTTATTTTACTTTTTATTTTTACGTATTTATTTATTTTTGCTGCCGCACAGCTTGTGGGATCTTAGTTCCCTGACCAGGGATCAAGCCTGTGCCACCTGCAGTGGATGTGTGGAGTCTTAACCACTGGACCGCCAGGGAAGTCCCAACATTTTGAAAAATCGGGCAACCAAATGATGATCATAAAAGTAGGAAAATAAGTAGATAAGTTAGAAGTGAGTTAGATTCTTTCTGGTGAAGATTTGGGAAAGTGAGTTAAAATCATCTTCACCTACCTTTATCTTCTGAGCTCTTCTGCTCTTCCTGTTAAGTGCTACTGTGCAACTTACTCTGTTCTTAAATGTCTCTGCAGGAATGTTTTGTACAATCCAAAAATTAATGGTCGAGGTAGGCCAGTAACGAATAGGCCAGTAACACATCTGTGTCCATCCCTAAACACCTTTTTATGGCATGCTGTGGGTGCAGCCAAAAAACCCATGTGTGACATGGTCATGCGGCAGGTAGTCTGGTGCCAGAGAGCAGGGTTCAGGGGCTCTGTCCTCCTGGTCTGGGGCGGCATCAAAGTCCTTTGAGCATTTCTGAACCTTGGTTGCCTCACCAATAAGTTAGGGATGATTCAGTGGAGTGACATCTTACACCTTGATGAGATTCTAAAGTTAGCAGCACACAAGGCCAAAATCTGGTAGAGTCAGGATTACCCTGAAAAACCTTGAAACCACCCGCAAAGGAGTGAACACCAAGTGCCTGTGTGGGAGACCCTCACACAGTCTGGCAGTATGTCCATCACAGCCCATTTTTCTGCCAGCACATGGCTAGCAGACTCCAAGCTTAGTCAGAGCAGATTGAGTATCTACTTGTGTTTAGGGCCCTTGATACAAAAAACAATGACATGTCTTTACACACCAGGATGAGAATACACATGGCTTGCCGACTGATGGAAAACCAGAGGCAGGGCTCATGGGTGAGACCTCGTGGTTGCTTTTGTTTCTCTGAGTACGTAGCTGAATTGTGTACATTAGAGGATCAGTTGGGTCACTGCCCAGCCCCCTCCGAGAGGACTTGGTAAGGATTAAATGAGGTTGGGTCCATGAGAGTCCCTGGAGCTCTGGACCAATGTTTGGTGTCAAAAGTATGATCAGTGAGTGATACATTCATGCAAGTCATAGGGAGGTATGTGATTTGCTTTTAAAAATTTTTTTGGAGAAGGGGATGTTCTGTGTTTTGTGGATGCTGGGGAAGCCTGGCTGCTTGGTTTCTATTGAGTGTGTGGGTATTGGTGGAGTTGGGGGGACAGGCAGTGACTCTGCAGAGACTCTGCTGGGTAAGGTGCAGCCTCCAGCCCCCTTCAGAGACATCCCCTCTACCCTAGGCTAATATGGCTGCTTTGTTTCACCACAGAATGTCCTGAAGGAGCACGTGGATGACGACCCCAGTCTGGCCATCACTGGGGTTCCCGTAGTCACTTGGCCAAAGAAGACTCCAAAGGTAAGACACAGATCGCTCACAGCTGGGAGACCATAAATCCACTGCTTTTTCACATCTCCTGTAAGATGAATGTTGGCAGTCTTTCAGGGGAAATTCCTGGGAGAGGGCACCCCATTTAAGATGAATGGTGTTGATGAGTTGTTCATTGCAACTTTTTTTTTTTAAAACGGATCATTTTCCCTAGCTGTGGAAACTGCAGGCACTGCCCCCTGGTGGTCACTCAGAAAACTGGGGAAGTGATGCCTCACCTTTCTTCCTTTCCTCCCCTCCTTTCTTCTATATTTCCTTCCCTTGACCTCTAGCTGCTTTTTGGGCTGTTTTCTCCTCTTCTGAAAGTAGTTTTTTTCTCTTTCTAAATGGGTTGATGCTGGGGAATTCCCTGGCGGTCCAGTGGTTAGGACTCCGCGCTTCCACTGCAGGGGGCACGGGTTCGATCCCTGGTAGGGGAACTAAGATCCCACATGCCTTGCAGTGTGGCCAAAAAAAGAAAACAGGGTTGATGCTCACCATGAAAAATTTGATCAAACAGGAAAGGACAAAGATGCTGGGAAGAATAGTAGTGACGTCACTGAGAACTTACCAGGGGCAGGTTGCCTTGCCTAGTGCTCTGCATCCCCTGTCTTATTTAGACTCCAGCAATCCTGTGGGATAGACACTTGTGATTTCTTTTACAGATGAGGAAACTGAAGCTTAAAAAGACGAAGTTACTTGTTAGGTTACTTGGCAGAGCCAAGGATGCAAAGGTCAGTCTAACAGCAGAGACCAAACTTTCAACCAGTGCCCTACCTCGGCTGCACCACTTTCTTGAGCAAGTTATATAAGCTCCCAGAACCTTACTTTCCTCATTTGTAAAAAGGGGTTATACCAGTACGTACTTCAAATGGTCATTGTGAGGACTAAACAAGATAAGGCATGCAGAGTCCGTAGGACAAGGGCTGATTCATGGTAAGTGCTCTAAGTGTCAGTTGTAACCTAAGCAGCCTTCCTGTTGATGGGTATTTTGCTAATTTCTGATTTTTTTACTATTATAAAAAACACTGAGAGGAACTTTCTAGATCTCTACTGTCCAAAAGGGTAGCCACTAGTCATATATTGCTATTGAGCACTTGAAATAAGGCAAGCCCAAATTGAGAGGTGCTGTCAGTATAATATACACAATAGATTTCAAAGACTTAGTACAAAAAAGAACAGTGCACAATACCAATTTAATTTATTTTTTATATTGATTGCCTGTTGAAATTAGGGTTGCCAGATTTGAAAAGGAAGCCCATTTAAATTTGAATTTCAGGGCTTCCCTGGTCTTGCAGTGGTTAAGAATCCGCCTGCCAATGCAGGGGACACGGTTTGAGCCCTGGTCCGGGAAGATCCCACATGCTGCAGAGCAACTAAACTCGTGCACCACAACTACTGAGCCTGCGCTCTAGAGCCCACGAGCCACAACTACTGAACCCACGTGCCACAACTACTGAAGTCCGTTTGCCTAGAGCCTGTGCTCCGCAACAAGAGAAGCCATGACAGTGAGAAGTCTGCGCACTGCAACGAAGAGTAGCCCCCACTCGCTGTAACTAGAGAAAGCCCCCGCGCGGCAACAAAGACCCAACACAGGCATAAAATAAATAAATAATAAATAAATTTATTAATTAATTTGAATTTCAGATAAACAGCAGATACCTTTTTTTACTATAAGTATATCCCATATAGTGCACGTGATATACTTATGCTAAAAAGAGTTTTTGTTCTTTATCTGAAATGTAATGGGGCATGCTGTATTTTTATTTGCTAAATCTGGCAACCCTAGTTGAAATGATCAAATTTTGGATATATTAAACAAAATGGATTATTAATATTCACTTCACCTGTTTCTTTTTACCTAGTAAAATGTGGCTTCAAAAAAATTTTAAAGTACATATGTGGCTCACATTATATTTCTATAGGACAGTGGTGTTCTGGGTTATTCATTTCACTTTTGTTTGATTATCTTCTTAGGGTATATTCTTTTTCTTGGCCACGCTGTGCGGCTTGTGGGATCTTAGTTCTCTGACAAGGGATTGAACCCGGGGCCACGGCAGTGACAGCACCGAGTCCTAACCACTGGACCGCCAGGGAACTCCCATTAGGGTATATTCCTAAATGTGGGATTGTTAATGGGGAAAGTACTTGTGGGTATTGAATTCTAATTCTCTTTGAAACTTAGTGGGAACTGAGGTGGCCATACGAATGAAAAGGAGTTGCCTGCACATCTGCCTTTAGCTCCCCAATCTGTGGTTGTTGAGTGGGGTTCTAGAGTTGACTTCCCCCTACATGGGCCATAAATAAATGTCATTTATCAGACCACAAACCATGCTTGCAGACACAGCAACTTGAAATAGCCCAGCCAGGTCCCATGGCTGCTTTGAACCTGCAGAGGAAACGGTGGCTTTGCCTTGCTACCGCCTGCTTCCCTCCTAGCTGAGGAATTGCTCCACAGGACGGATTAGGGTTTATAGAGGGCATGGGCTTGGCTTTTTTTTTTTTAATTTAAATTTTATTTATTTTTTTATACAGCAGGTTCTTCTTAGTCATCCATTTTATACATATTAGTATATACATGTCAATCCCAGTGTCCCAGTTCATCCCCCTACCCTTCCCCCCGCCACTTTCCCCACTTGGTGTCCATACGTTTGTTCTCTACATCTGAGAGCATGGGCTTTTAAAGAAACACACTTGCCACTACTCACTGTAGTCTCAGAATTAATGGAGGGGTCCAAACCAGCCTCTGGGGGAAATCACTTCAGGACCACAAATGTGCCCTGTCTGGAGTCACTTAGCCCACTCCTCAGGGGCTTCTAGGCATTTTTTTTAAAAAAAGAAAGCTCTGCCCCTTCTCCTCCCAAGGCCTGGAAACAGGAAGCTGGCTTCTGGTGGGAGTAGCCCTTATTTAAGATTCCCTTGGAGGACTGGTTTATAAGCACTGGTCTGTACATAAGTTGGGCGTGGATGGTATCAACACTGGTGGGAGAAATTGGAGCCCTTAGGCTGGTTGGGAAAGAGTGGGGGAGGGAGAAGTAAGAGCCTTTGACGTTTAACAGTGCTTGTGGGGTGCCAGGCTTTTTTTTTAAACACCTTATAATGAAACAAATAGAACTCACATACCTTACAGTTCTCCCACTTAAAGTGTACAATGAAATGTTTTTAGTATGTTGAAAATATTTAGAGTTGTGCAACCAACACCACAGTCTAATTTTGGAACGTTTTCATACCCCCTTAAAAGAAGCCCCATTAGCGGTCAGTTCCCACTCCCCCAAGCCGCGCCTCCCCCAGCTGCTGGAAACTTTGTCTCCATGGATTTGCCTATTCTGGACATTTCATATAAATAGAATTGTACAGTATGTGGCCTTTTGTGACTGACTTCTTTCACTTAGAAGAACGTTTTCAAGGTTCATCCAAGTTATATATCTTTCAGTATTTCATGCCTTTATAGGGTTGAATAATATTCCACTGTATGGATACACCACAGTCTGTTTAGTCATTCATCTGTCAATGGGCATTTGGGCTGTTTCTACCTTTTGGCTATTGTGATTGATGATGCTATGAACATTCATGTACAGGTTTTTATGTGAACATATGTTTTCATTTCTCTTGGGTAGAAACCTAGGCATAGAATTGACTAGTCAGATGGTAGCTCTACATTGAAGTTTTTGAGGAACTGCCTGTTTCTCAAAGTGGCTGCAGCATTTTCTATTTCTCCCAGCAATTATAAGAGTTCCAGACTTCTCCACATCTTTGCCAACACCTATTATCTGTCTTTCTTTTTTTTTTCAAAAGCACATTCTCTGCATTCAAATACCTTATTCTTTTTTTTAAAATTACTAATTAATTTATTTTTGCTGTGTTGGGTCTTTGTTTCTGTGCGAGGGCTTTCTCCAGTTGTGGCAAGTGGGGGCTACTCTTCACTATTGCGGCCTCTCTCGCTGGGGAGCACAGGCTCCAGACGTGCAGGCTCAGTACTTGTGGCTCACAGGCCCAGCCGCTCCGGGGCATGCGGGATCCTCCTAGACCAGGGCTTGAACCTGTGTCTCCTGCATTAGCAGGCAGATTCTCAACCACTGCGCCACCAGGGAAGCCCTATCTGTCTTTTTGATTAGCGCCATGCAAGCACAATCATTTTCTTTTTAATTTAGTTAGTTTTCTATAAATTATTTGAAGTTTATTGTATGAGTTTGCAAGGGCCGCTGTGACAACGTATCTCAGACTGAGTGGCTTAAATGACAGAATATTAATTTTCTCACCGGTCTGGAGGCCAAAAGTCTGAGATCACGGTGTTAGTTGGCAGGATGTATTTCTTTCTTTCTTTCTTTCTTTCTTTCTTTCTTTCTTTCTTTCTTTCTTCCTTCCTTCCTTCCTTCCTTCCTTCCTTCCTTCCTTCCTTCCTTTCCTCCCTCCCTCCCTCCCTCCCTTCCTCCCTTCCTCCCTTCCTTCTTTCTTTTTTTCTTTCATAGAGCTGAAGAGTCTTTTTTTTAAAAAATTATTTATTTATTTATTTATGGCTGTGTTGGGTCTTTGTTGCTGTGCGTGGGCTTTCTCTAGTTGTGGCGAGCGGAGGCTACTCTTCGTTGCGGTGTGCAGGCTTCTCATTGTGGTGGCTTCTCTTGTTGAGGAGCATGGGCTCTAGACACATGGGCTTCAGTAGTTGTGGCACGTGGGCTCAGTAGTTGTGGCACGTGGGCTCAGTAGTTGTGGCTTGTGGGCTCTAGAGCTCAGGCTCCGTAGTTGTGGCACATGGGCTTAGTTGCTCTGTGGCATGTGGTATCTTCCCGGACCAGAGCTCGAACCCATGTCCCCTGAATTGGCAGGCAGATTCTTAACCACTGCGCCACCAGGGAAGCCCGGCAGGATGTATTTCTTCTGAGGACTCTTTCCTTGGCTTGTAGATGGCTGTTGTCTCTGTGTCTTCACACGGTCTTCCCTTTGTGTGTGTCCTAATCTCCCCTTCTTATAAGGACACCAGTCATACTGAATTTGGGCTCACCCTAACGACCCCATTTTAACTTAGTTACCTCATTAAAGACCTGTCTCCAAATACAGTCACATTCTGAGGTGCTGGGGGTTCAGACTTCAACATATGGATTTTGGGAGGACACAATTTAAGCCCATAACATGTATTATAAATTATACAAAAAGGAATAAATAACATAATAATGAATACCATGACTCCCCCCTGCCCCGACTCAGCTCTAGAAATAAATTATTGCCAGTATAACCAAAACCCCCCTGGGTATTCCTTCTAAATGTATGCAACAGTTTTTAGATTTTATTTAATTCTTACATCGAGGCTGGGAGGGGGTTAGGATTGTCTTCATGATACAGCTGAAACTGGGGACTCAGAGAGGTAGGCTGGTAAGCCTGGGGCCACACAGCTTGTGAATCTAAGGTGTTCATCCCCAGATGTGTCCCTGCGCCTGAGGAACTCAATGAAACGTGGTGGAGGGCAGGGGGAGGGGAGGCTGGCTGCTATATTTATGCATTTCCTGGCTGGTGGGGTTAAAAAGTTAACAGGAAGGGAAGAAGTAAGTAAACGACTGACTGCCTGGGCCGCCCGGGGTCTCTTGATTCCCAGGTTTGCAGTCGGCTTCCTCCCAATTTGATGCAGGTTGGGTTGAAAGATCAAGGGTGCTCATTGAGGCTGTCAGGATGCAAAGTCGGGATCGGTACTGGGTCTGGCTCAGGTTACTTAAGCAATTAATGCTAAATGATGATTAGCAAGAAATGCTTTGATCTCCCACCTTGCCTCCCGGAGAAGAAAGTCCCTTTCTGGAACTGATTAGGTGCCGTGAGGTCATTTCTGATGTGGTGTCTTTCAAATCAAAGATGCTACTGAATCACCCTCTGTCACAGTTCCCCTGATTGGCCGTTTTCCCCAGTAGTGATGGATTTGTTTTGATCCGTCTGTACTCTGGCCCCTTCCTTTTATGACCAAGTGGTAGGATTTGGGGGCCTGTCTGTGACCTTAGAACCAAGCTGAGGGAACTGAACTTCTTTGAGGCCCGACTTCTGACCTCAGCCTTATTAGCAAGTTGACCTTCTGCCCACCAGCCAGACGCTTGTACTCAGCCAGCTTGTGGGTTGGTTCCCAGAGAAGGGAACCGAGGAAGGAGGTGAGATGAAGCTTTCCTGGAAAGCGAGCATGTTGATGCATTTGCTTCTTAATCTCTAGTGGCCAAACCAGGCTGCCTCTTGAATTTCAATTATTGGCAGTTTTTCCTGAGTGGAAGAGCGGAGAGGCTGGAGAGTATACCAGTAAGAACCCTGACGGGGACATGGGGACAGCCCTCTTCATCAGTTAGTGGATCAGCTCCCTCACGGGGACGTCACAGGAACCACAGGAGGAAGTCACACACACACACCTGATGTCTGTGTCACCCTCAGTTCTGCTTTGTTTCTCTTCCCCTTCCTCCACACTTGGTCATTCAGATCTGGGAGGCCTGAGAAGTCTGGGGTCCCCTGGGAGTGACACGCAGCCTTTCCCTGAAGGACAGGCACATAAGTCTGTAAAAGAGGCCCCCATGTACTTCCTGTTCCCACTCTGCCCTGCTCCCAGCTCCTGTCTCCCCCGAGTAATTAAGCTGATGATGTACAGTTGAGGAGGGAGGATGACTGCCATTTATAGTTGCCTCCTCAAGGCCAGATAATTTTCTAGAAAGGCAGTGTGGCCTAGCGAGGACCAGTCCTCAGGATGGTGGCATCTGCTTCACCTGGGGAACGTTTCTGGTTTTTTTTTTTTTTTTTTTGCGGTATGCGGGCCTCTCACTGTTGTGGCATCTCCCGTTGCAGAGCACAGCCTCCGGATGCGCAGGCTCAGTGGCCATGGGCCCAGCCGCTCCGCAGCATGTGGGATCTTCCCGGACCGGGGCACGAACCCGTGTCCCCGGCATCGGCAGGCGGACTCTCAACCGCTGCGCCACCAGGGAAGCCCCTGTTTTTTTTTTTTAATACAGTTTCCTGGGCCCTACTGAGACACTCTGATTCAGTAGGGGTGGGTGGGACCTGGGAATCTGCACTTTCTAAATGCTTCACAGGTAATTCTCATGCACAACTAGGGTGAACTCTGGGGTCAGATGCACCTGGAGATTGACTCTTGGCTCGGCCACTTACTAGTCGTGTGGTCGTGGGCAAGTCTGAGGCTTAGTTTATTCATCTGTAAAAAGGGCCGATAGTGCCTTTCTTACAAGTTCGCTGTGAGAGGCTCTGTAAAATACCTCTATAGTAGCCTATCAGTCAGTGATAGCAATTATACTTTTTCATAATTATGGTTTATAAGTAAACAGTAATCCTGAATCTGCTCACCCAGAAGGCAGAAATAGAAGACACTGAAGGAGGAGATGGATCAGAAGGAGGTGATTGGTTTAGAGTCATTTCCTATCCCTAAATTATTATTGGCTGGGACAAACACTGAATCTCAAGTAAGGGCCTCCTGAATGGCTTAATTTCGCGGAAGTAGTCACAGCTGGCGTTTCCTGCGATGGGGCTGGTTTAAGAAAGTGTTTCTCCTTTAGGTCCTCCACACTCTATCCGAGGGAGAAGTCCTAGGCCTGTGAGCAGGAGGGTAACTGTTGTCTTAGAATGTGCTGAAAGAGGCCTCGTGAGAGGCTGGTGGGAGAACGGGAACAGGAGATGCTCAACAGGTTGGGGGAGGCCGACAGCAGGGACCACAGGGCCAGGATAGCAGAGAGTGGACAGCGGGGAGGGTGTAGTGAGGGGAGCAGACAACAGTCTGGGACCCTGTCTGGAATCCCCAGGGCTTCCTGAAGTGACAGCTAAGTCATTTGTGGAGTTTGGAAGCCGGCAGTTTCCCAGGAGTGTAGGCAGCAGAAACCCCTGATCAAAGAATACCCACAAAAGATGGTCTGCTCAATTCTGGGTAATGTTCTCTCCAACATCAGCAACAGAAAAATCCCATTGAAAGAAGATTGTTGGCGGTCAAGGGATGCCACGGTTTCTTACAAGCTGAGACCCAGGTCTGACCAGTTATTTGAGCTTGGATTCCAAAATCCTTAGTGTCTGAACCATATGACAAGGATCCCATCAGGGCCCCCCTTTTTTCAGTGGTGTGAACTGAAGCCAGAAAGTGGAAGTTTGTAGAGTCACCACACATGAGATCCAGGCAGGAGAGAACAGTAACCTTCCCTGATGGCTTTTTTTTAAAATAAATTCATTTATTTATTTTTGGCTGCATTGGGTCTTTGTTGCTGTGCGCAGGATTTCTCTAGTTGTGGTGAGCTGGGGCTACTCTTTGTTGTGGTGCGAGGGCTTCTCATTGCGGTGGCTTCTCTTGTTGCGGAACATGGACTCTAAGTGCGTGGGCTTCAGTAGTTGTGGGATGCGGGCTCAGTAGTTGTGGCACGCGGGCTCAGTAGTTGTGGCACATGGGCTTAGTTGCTCCGTGGCATGTGGGATCTTCCCGGACCAGGGCTCGAACCCGTGTCCCCTGTGTTGGCAGGCAGATTCTTAACCACTGCACCAACAGGGAAGTCCCCTGATGGCTTTTTGTAGATAGAGTCTTAACCGTCTTCTACCTGTGTCTTTGCATTGTCTTCCTTCTGTATGTGCCTGTGTCCAAATTTCCTCTTTTTATAAGGACACCAGTCATATTGGATTAGGGCCCTAATGACGTCATTTTGACTTGATCATCTCTGTAAAGACCCTGTGTGTAGGGGCTTCCCTAGTGGTGCAGTGGTTAGAAATCCGCCTGCCAATGCAGGAGACACGGGTTCGAGCCCTGGTCCAGGAAGATCCCACATACTGTGGAGCAACTAAGCCCGTGCGCCACAACTACTGAGCCTGAGCACCACAACTACTGAACCCTAGGTGCCTGGAGCCCATGCTCCGCAACCAGAGAAGCCATTGCAGTGTGAAGCCCATGCAATGCACCGAAGAGTAGCTCCCGCTCGCCGCAACTAGAGAAAGCCTGCGCGCAGCAACGAAGACCCAATGCAACCAAAAAAAAAAAAAAAAAAAGACCCTGTGTCTAAATATGGTCACGTTCCGAGGTGTTGGTGGGGGGGTAGGACTTCATCATGTGAATTTTGGGGCAGACAATTCAGCCTGTAAACTTGTCACACCTTCAGTGACTCTCCATCTTCTTTATTTTTTAAAAAAATTATTTATTTTTATTTTTGGCTGGGTTGGGTCTTCATTGCTGTGCACGGGCTTTCTCTAGTTGCGGCGAGTGGGGGCTACTCTTCGTTGTGGTGCGTGGGCATCTCTTTGCGGTGGCTTCTCTTGTTGCGGAGCACGGGCTCTAGATGCACGGGCTTCAGTAGTTGCAGCACGCGGGCTCAGTAGTTGTGGTGCACGGGCTTAGTTGCTCTGCGACATGTGGGATCTTCCTGGACCAGGGCACAAACGCTTGTACCCTGCATTGTCAGGCGGATTCTTAACCGCTGCGCCACCAGGGAAGTCCCTCCATCTTCTTTAAAGTCATCTCCCAAATACTTACCCTGGCCTTGAGGTCCCATGACCCCAGATGTCGCTCTGCCTTAGAATCTCGTGCTGGCTTCTCTTCTCTACATTGCAGGGGAACTGAATTACTCCATATTTTCCATCTTCTTGACAGTCTTCTCCTTAGCTTATACTGTTCTTCTGGGAATGCCCATCTTATTTTGCCACATACGAATTCTCTCCGTCTCGAGGCCCAACCTAGTTCCTTCTTTGCCAGGAAGCCTCCTGAGCTGGATGTCTTCTAGCTGTGCCTCCAGATCCTCTCCAGGCTCCTCAAACCTTCTGTGCGGGCTGCATCAAAGAGATTCCTTGCATCTCTGGCTTTTGGTTGGGCTCAGCCTAGGGAGGGAGGTACCAGCAGGAGATGGGAAGACAGGAGGAGAGAGAGGCTGGGGTATTTATTCCCCCAGCTTTCTCCCTATGGGATCATTGCAGGTTGGCTGTCTCCTTCCATTGGGGACCACGGCTCCTATTTCTTGTCCTTCTCCAGCTTTTCTCTCTGAATTTCTGGTAACAAAGGGAGGTAATGGCTCATCACTGTCCTCAGGCTTGGGATGCATCACCATGCCTTGCTGGCTTCCGTTAACCCCACTTGTACTCTGCAAATTGAGCCTCTGTTAAACTCCCCTCCATGACCTGGTGTGAGGGTGCCAGGATGCCATCCATTTCCTGTCAAGATCCTGACTGGTAGATAGACTTACCCCATTTCTCCCTCTGCTGGACATCCACATTCTACTCTGCATTTTGTTGCATATCTGTGTTAAGCTTCCGTTATCTTCTTGAGATGGCAGCTCATCTTATTAATTTTTTCTTTATCCATTTTTGTATCCTGTCATGCAAGATTGCTCCCAGAAAATGTTTATTGAATGAATGAGCTTGATAGCAAAGTTTCCCCAGAGCTTCTAAAAGATGAAGTTGTATTCATCAGTTCATTCTGTTTGTCCTCTTTCACCTGCTCTGCAAATGCCTCTGAGTCATCTCGTTGGTGAGAATAAGTTTCTCTCCTTACTTTAATTTGTGTGTCCCAGTCCCAGCCAACTGTTAAAAGAACGGTAAATAGAAGAGAACTAAGAAGGGCTCTTGGTAGTCCCTGGACCCTTTTGTCCCTCACATTTAGGCATCTCCCTTTATCCTCCTGACTTAAAAAGATCTTATCTCTCACCTGGAATTTTTCAGCCATCATCTGTATCATTTTAGAACCACTTTATTGGAACTTTAAGACAGCGTTCAGCTGAAATAACCTGTAATTAAAGTCTGCAGCCCAGGATTTCTTTCTTAGTCTGATAACCTGCTCGGCTGTCTGTGTTAATAATGCCAAAGACAAATTTTTGGAAAGCAGTTGAGATATTGAGGGCTCCTGCCTTTGGTGCAGTAATTAGAAAGCCAAGCAGGCACTGTAAGTGATTGCTTGCCATTATCATGGTTATATTTCTGGAACAATGGTCTATCCTTCAAAATTTTCTTTTTGTCAAATGCCATTGTATATTTCCTATTTTAAAGGAGAATACTTGATCATTGACATTGGGAATAAGTTGTCATGTTCTCCCCGCCACACTCACTACCCTGCCTCTCTAATTTGGCTTTGTTAGGACAGTGGATATGTGTGCAACCAAATGATGTTGTGAGATAATCTGCTGCTTCCCATATTTGGGTGATCTAGAGAAAAAAGGGGCACAATTATGTGAACACAGGTGAAACATTTGCATTATTTAAGTTTGATTCTTGTTTGCAAAGGTGGGAAGGGGAAGTATATTTATTGGGACAAGGGGAACTTTATACGCAAAGAAAGTAGGTGGGAAGTGAAAGCAATAGTAAAACCTGCTCTAAACCACTGAACTTCTCCACCAATGAATGTAAAGGACTAAACAGCAAAGCACTTTGCAGGAGTGAAGAGATAGTCTCACTTATAAGATTGATTTTGTTGTTGTTGTTATTTAGATTCATTTCTCTCCTAGTTAATGTTTATGGTACAAGATGGCAGGAGGGGCTGGGTTGGGGACTGCCCTGAGGAAGCTGGTTGATTTGAATGTTCCCAATTGATTGATTCTTCTGCGGGAGGGTGTTGTTTCTTTGATTTCTTTATTATTTGTTATTTATTTATTTATTTAAATGGCAGTATAGTTGATTTACAGTGTTGTGTTAGTTTCTGTTGTGCAGCAAAGGGATTCAGTTTTATATATATAAATATTATATAATTTTCAGATTCTTTCCCATTATAGGTTATTATAAGATATTGAATATAGTTCTCTGTGCTATACAGTAGGACCTTGTTTTTTGTTTATATATAGTAGTTTGTATCTGCTTATCCCAAACTCCTCTCCTAATTTATCTCTCCACCCTCCTTTCCCCTTTGGTAAACATAAGTTTGTTATCTATGTCTGTGAGTCTGTTTCTGTTTTGTAAATAAGTTCATTTGTATCATTTTTTAGATTCCACATATAAGTGATATCATGTGATATTTGTCTTTCTGTTTGACTTACTTCACTTAGTATGGTAATCTTTAGGTCCATTCCCCCCTCCCACCACCACCCCGTACGCGGGCCTCTCACTGTTGTGGCCTCTCCCGCTGCGGAGCACAGGCTCCGGACACGCAGGCTCAGTGGCCATGGCTCACGGGCCCAGCCGCTCCGCGGCACGTGGGATCTTCCCGGAACCCGTGTCCCCTGCATCGGCAGGCGGACTCTCAACCACTGCGCCACCAGGGAAGCCTAGGTCCATCTTTTTATTTTATCTTTTATCACATCTTTTTAAATTGTGGGGAAAGATATATAACATAAAATTGACTATTTTAACCATTCAGTGGCATTGAGTACATTCACATTGTTGTACAACCATCACCACCATCAGTCTCCAGAACTTTTTCATCATCTGAAACGGGAACTCTTAATCCCTTAAACACTAACTCCCCATTCCCCCTTTTTCCAGCCCCTGGTAACTTCTATTCTGCTGTTTGTCTCTGTGAATTTGACTCTTCTAGGTACCTCATATAAGTGGGATCATACAGTATTTGTCTTTTTGTGACTGGCTCATTTCACTTAATATAATGTCCTCAAGGTTCATCCATATTGTAGCTTGCGCCAGAATCTCCTTCCTTTTTACTTTTTTTTTTTTTTAAAGAAGATGTTGGGGGTAGGAGTTTATTAATTAATTAATTTATTTTTGCTGTGTTGGGTCTTCGTTTCTGTGCGAGGGTGTTCTCTAGTTGTGGCAGGCAGGGGCCACTCTTCATCACGGTGCACGGGCCTCTCACTATCGCGGCCTCTCTTGTTGCGGAGCACAGGCTCCAGACGCGCAGGCTCAGTAGCTGTGGCTCACGGGCCCAGTTGCTCCACGGCATGTGGGATCCTCCCAGACCAGGGCTCGAACCCGTGTCCCCTGCATTAGGAGGCAGATTCTCCACCACTGCGTCACCAGGAAAACCTCTCCTTCCTTTTTAAAGCTGAATGGTATTCCATTGTATGTATACACCACATTTTATTTAACCATTCATCTGTCATTGGACACTTCGGTTGCTTCCACCTTTGGCTATTATAAATAATGCTGCTGTGAACATGGGTGTATAAAACTCTTTTCAAGTCCTCATTTTCAATTCTTTTGGGTACATACCCAGAAATGAAATTGCTGGAATCATAGAATAATTATATGTTTAATTATTTGAGGAGCTGCCATACTGTTTTCCACAGCGGCTGTATCAATTTATATTCCCATCAATAATACACAAGGGTTCCAGTTTCTCCACATGCTTGCTATTGTTATTTTCTGTTTTTTGTTTGTTTGTTTGTTTTCTGATCATAGCCATCCTAATGGGTATGTTATTTCTTTTTAACTAACTTAATTTTTTATGCTGAAGTATTCTTTAGAGAATTACAGACGTCATGACAATTCCACCCCTAAATGCTTAGGTTTGCATCTCAGAAAAAGAAGAATATTTTTCTCCATACCTGAAATAACATTATTACACCTAGCAAAACTGACAATTCCTCCTAATGCTGGGTCATATAAATTATCTTTTACAGCTACTTTGTCCCAACCAGGATCCAATCCAGGTTCTTCATTCTCTCTTTTAATCTTGACCTTTTCAGGATATTGATTGGTAGGGAAGATGGAACCATGTCCTGAAGAATATCTCACTTTATGCATTTGTCTGATTGCTTTCTTGTGGTGTCATTTAGCTTTTTCGCTGTCTCTTGTAATTTCTGTAAATTGGAAACTAGGTCTAAAGGCTTGGTTAGATTGAAGTTAAATATCATGGATTAAGGTGATGGTGGTCTGATTATTCCCCCATTATTCAGTTATGTTCATCCCTCTTTTCCTCCAGAGCATAATCTGGAAGGGAATACGTGGCGCCCGTGCTTCCCTCTACCATTCTTTATGTTATCATTCTTTCCTGTATGAATAATTTTATCAGGAGATGAAAATGAAGCTTTGGGACTTCCCTGGCGGTCCATTGGTTAAGACTCCCCACTTCTATTGCAGGGTGCGCGGGTTCAATCCCTGGTGGGGGAACTAAGATCCCACAGACAAAAAAAAAAAAAAGAAGAAGAAGAAGAAGAAAATGAAGCTTTGAAGTTTTTTCTGTAGAGCTTTCCCTCATCAATTGGAGCTACCCTTAAATACAGTTCCTCCTGATAAGGCGGCACACAGGCTTAATTCTTTCCCTTTAAATACCAATTTTCAAACTAAGGAGTTGGTATAATGGCTGCTTAAAATGGTGACAGATGAGTTTTGTCAGACTTTTTCTATTTTGAGTGTCATGGTAAACTCGTGAATTTTCATAGACCCAGGGGGCTTTTAGAGGCAAATTGGCCTGCTGGAGATGAGCCATTTTTAAAGGAAAGCAAGAATGTAAATGAAGAGAGTTCCTTGGGAACAGCCAAAGTGTGTATGAGTGTGTGTGTGTCTGTTCCCCCCATCCCTACTGCTGACCATACCAACCTGTGTGTATTTGCATTTGTCAGGTGTCCCTGAGTGAAAGGCTTTCAAGTGCAGTCAGAGCCCATCAGATCCCCACAGTGACTGTTAGCAGCTCATTTAAGAGGTGATTCAACTATCACTTTGGTTTGGTTAATTTCAACCTGCTCCAGGACTTAGGGGCTACATTTCCTAACCAGGTTACCTTTTAGGAATAGGAACTAAGATCACTCTTAAAGGATGACTGATGAAAAGAAAAAAAAAAAGTATATATATGTGTATATATACACACACACATACACACTTTTTAAAAATTGAAGTAAAATTCACCTAGCATAAAACTAACCATTTTGAAGTATGAATTCAGTGATATTTAGTATATTCAGAATGTTGTGCAAGCATCACCTCTTTCTAAATTCCAAGATATTTTTATCACTCCCAAAAGAAACCCCATTCCCATTAGGGGTCACTCCCCATTCCCCCTCCCCCCACCCAGCCCCTGGCAACCACTAATCAGCTTTCTGTCCCTATGGATTTGTCTATTCTGGATATTTTATATAAAGGTAATTATACAGTATATGGCCTTTTGTGTCTGGCTTGTTCCACTTAGCATCATGTTTTCAAGATTCATCACATTGTAGCTTGTGTCAGCACTCCATTCCTTTTTATGGCTGAATAATATTCCATTTTATGGATAGAAACCGTATTTTGTTTACCTATTCATCAATGCACAGAATTTGATTTGTTTCCACCATTTGATCATTGTGAACAGAGCTGCTAACTTTAATCCTCTTTCACCTCTTTACTGTATGCTTTATCATCCCATTTTGAGTAAGCTTTGGATTTGGTCTTTTGGGTGCTCTGGTAAGGAAGGAAACCAAGGGGGAGAGTTGGTCTTGTTAAGAGAAATATTTTTAAATTACAAAAGTCCTGGTTGTAGGCCCGAATTATACTGGCATTTTATGTATTTTTAGCCCCTATTTTCTGGGGGTGGGGGGTGGGATTGTAAAGTGCATCCATTAATCTTGTCTGAATTGTCTGAGGGCTCAGCCTTAGCCTGGATTTTTGTAGGGAAATGAATGGAGAAGGGAAGTAACTTTCTAAGGTCAATGATTGAGTTGGAAATGGGGTGGATGGCGGGAAGCATTTCTCAGATCTATGCCAGTCACCTGTTAAATTAGCTAATTAAAAAAAATCCTGCGCACAGTCACAAATCTTCCAGGGAACGTAAATATTCATTGGTTGATCTTGGTAATTTAAGGAGACAGTATTAGGAGAGGAACCCTATTTAATGGAAAGCTTGGTCTCTTTAAAGGACCCATGTGACAGATATATGTGGGTTTTAAATGCTTGTGGAATGATTCTTCAGGGGGAAAATAAAAAGCAATTAAATAACATTAGTAATTTCCTTAAGAGAAATCACTGTAGCCCTTGGTCTGTCATACGGTCACTCTTTGAACCATAGTTTTATCCAGGCAACCCTGGAATTAGTTCTAAATTGCTGTGTGACATGATGCAAAAATTTCTCTTATTTATGTTTTATTAGAAAAATAACTCTGCAAAAGACCTTGTCCTTGTGCTGTTAATGGGGAAAAACCTATTGAAGAACAGACAAATGGTAAAATAGCTGAAGCATGCATTCTCTATTGCTTGTTAAACATACATTATTACGTGTATTAGGAAGCAACCCTTTGTATCATTTCTGTTCCTTCCTTAGGGACACGTTTACAAATGGTGTCCCTTGGTTCAGGAGCGTGCCAGCCAGTTACTGGTCTGGACACAGAGAATTCATTCTCTTTCCCTGACCCGATCCTCTGGAAAATAATGTTCCCAAGCTTTAGCCATGCCCTTTGTGACATGGGCACAAGGAAAAGGGCCACGTGCCAGGGAAACCCTCCCCTATGGATCCCAGATTTCCAGGGGGCACTTATCCAGTCTGTCCCTTTGCATTCCTGTTCCTGGATGTGGGGATGGAGAGGACTGGAGGGGATGGCTGCCCTCTTCCTTTTACCTTAGGTCACTACCTGTCCCTGCCCTGGGACAGCCTGCAGTGCCCTTTGGTGGCTAAGTCTGGGCAAAATCTCTGGGCAGACTGGGATCACTCCCGGTGTCATGATCTGATAGGCAGACCAGAACATTAGATGACACTCAGAGAGAAAGCAGGGAAATGGGTGATGGCTGTGACCGAGGCTGACTTGGCTTCCATCTGTTTTTGTTTTATTTCCTCGCCACTTGATGAGACTTCTGGATCCTCCTGGTTCAGGACAAGCACCAGTGCCCTGGTGGCATCAGCTTGGGGAACTCTTTCTAAGAATGTAAGCCTTGGCTAAGTGGAGCTGGGAGACCATTCAGTTCTTAGGGTCACTTGAAAAGGAGGTCAGAAGGGAGAAAGCACGAGCCTAAGGCACAATATAAATGCTAAATTTTAAGGTAGCAGTTCTACTGTGCAAATGCTGGCATAATGTATTTTATATACAGTCCAGCACACTATTAATACAAAACAAACGTTGGATAGTTGTGTGTACCAGTTAGCTAAAGGAAGCTTGATCGAGGAAATAGAGATGTTAAGAGGCCCTTTGCAAGTGTCAGAAAAGGAATTTCTTTAAAGATGTTAGAATGGTGACTGCTGGCAGGAGCCTTGTTAGAGTCTGGAGAGGACCCACCTCCTTCCCCATCAGCCCCCACAGATCCATCAGACAGCAGACTGGTTACCAAAACCATGCCTACCCGTCCTGAAATATCTGAACTAAGAACACAGAATTTGCAAAATTTAGTAAGGGACAGTTAATTTTCTGTGTAAGTCTGAGTATTTCACTTGGATGATTACACTGGTTTCACTTGGCATCCTCCTCCAGTCTCTGGCACGAGGCATTGGTGCGATGTGATTAACAGCCCAGGCTGCAGACTCCAGCTGCTTATGGGTTCAGATCCAGGTCCTTTCACTTCCTAGCAGCGATGTGCCTCAGTTTCCTCATATGTAAAATGGGTGAACAATGGAACACTCCTCACGGGGTTGTGTAAAAGAATAAATGAGATGTATCTACACCACACTTCACATGGGGTCTAGCCCTTCAATCATGCTTAGTAAACATTAGCTGCTGTTATTGTCCGGACCCCTGGAGGGGGTCTCTGGATGGTGTTATGTAAGGAACCCTGGGCTTCAGAGCTACCTCCTAATTTTCTTTGAGCCTCAGTTTCCTGACCTGTAAAGTGAGAGGGTCTGGTGAGGCCCCTTCTAGCTCAGAAATGATGTGACGGAAGGAAGTTTTGTGTTAGCTGCAGCTTCTGTTTATCAACACTTTCCCTTTCTCTTCTTTGAACTATCATAAATGAGAACTTTTTAATTCCTTAAATACAGAAGTGAGCCTTTGAGAATTCTCAGAAGAAATCAGCCCAAAGACAAGTCTAAATATTCTTGCACTCCTGATATGGAATGAGAAAGACCTTTGAGAAAAAGTCCTGTTTCCATACCTCTCTTGAGGTATTATGATATTTGTGTATCTCTGTACCCTTGCAGTTTTGACCAATTACAGTGAAGCGAAAGCATGATTAGCATTTTTTTCAGCCTCTCTTTCTTTAAGGGACTTCCTTCTGGGTGGAGTGGCCCCTAAGAGGTCACGGGATACATCAGATACAGACTTCAGTCCAGACAAGGTAGTTTTATAAAGGCTGAGACTTTGGGGGGTGGACTGTGATGGAGGGGGGTGTATTCTTTTCAAAACCACAAGTTTTTGTTAACCTTGAGTGAATTGTGAAAAATGTAAGAAGGGAGAAAGGAAACTCAGAACAGGTAAAGAGCAGGTCTGCTGGGATTTTTTCCCCGTAGTGGGTGTATACATTTCAGAGGGACTTTAGATCCACTCAGTAAAACTGACATCCCTATTTATTCACTCCTGTAGACTCCCTGCTAGAAGCCTTCTGAGTTTTATGTCCACTACACATTCTGCCTTCCTTGAAAGCCCAGGCCATGACCTGCCTGTGGGTCCCTTCTGTTCTCAGAGTGGATTTCATGGCCAGTGGCCTGGGCATGACTAACAGTTGGACGACACTGCACAATTGGTCACCAGATTTCACAGCTAATGAGCTTTTTCTTGGGAAAGCCTCTGATCCTTTGGTTGGGCAAACCTTCCCATTTTACACATGAAGAAACTGGTGCATGTATGCATGTTTAGTGTCACCTTGGACGTTCCTAGTTAGATGATGAGTATGCCAGCTACCTAGCTAAGTCGCTCTGCTCCTTAGCTTGAGTTTACGTGTGGTTTTGATGCTTATAACAGCATTGATCACTCTACCTAATGGTCACTGAGCTCCTCCTTCAGAGTAAGGGCTGCTGGCATAAGTGTCCCCTAGACTTTTTTTTTTTCCAGTTAAGAGTTTTCTGCAAGGGTGGGCTGCTTTAGGAGTAAGCATTAGGAATGTTTCCAGTTTAAGAATTTAGAAACCCACACCTTCTGGGCCAGCTTCAGGCACTTGCCAGTCTTCTGGTAGACTGGGTTCTGGCCTGCCCTCACCCCTTCCGAGATCGACCCCTGGGCACCTCAGGAAGCGGGGGTTCCTGTCCAAGAGAGTGGGGCGCCCACCTCAGGGAAGAGTGCATTCATGGTGTTCTGTCTGGCAGCCTCCAAGGCAGGCAGCTCGATTGGAACTCCTGTCTGTACCACCCCACGTTTTACGCTGATTCCCTCGCGACCTGAAAAGGCAAACCTGAGGGTAGAAGAGGGCAACGTTAGGGGACCAGCCCAACACAACTGCCGGCGTCCTGGGGAACTGGCTCCCCAGACTGTACCCGGGCCAGCGGGCCTGCAGGGGCTACGGGACTCCCGGGTTCGCAGGCATACCAGGTCCTGGTCCCAGAGCTTGTGCAAACCCGAGAGCCCGTGTGCCCGCTGCTGGGGGGCACAGAGACCCGTGCCTGGTGTCTCGTGCAGGGCCACTCCCCATGACCGTGTACCCCGGGGCTCCTTCGAGACGCCCCGCAGGACCACACAAAAGACCCCACCCCAGGTCGGGCGTGCATTTCCTGTTAGAGCAGCGGCGGCGTGCAGCCACCCATGTGCACCCCGCGGCGCGCGGGCCGGGCGGGGCGCGGGGCACGCCCCCACGCAGCCCCAGTCCCAGAGCTCCGGCCGCGAGGGGCCGCCCTCGGCGGTCCCGCCCCCGTGTCACCGCAGGCCGGGCTCCCTTTGTGTGCGGCCCGAGCGCCGCGGCCGCGCCATTGGCCCGCCGGTCCGGGGGGCCAGCCCCTTCCTGGATCGCCTCATGCATATGCATGAGCCCCCCGGCCCTCCCCGCGCCGGCCCCTCTCCGCCCCCTCCCGCGCGGGCGTGTGAGGCGCGCGGCGCGGCTCCCTCCTCGCGGCAGCGGGAGCCCGAGCCCGAGCCCGAGCCCGAGCCCGAGCCCGAGCCAGGGCGAGCCGAGCCTGCTCCGGGCGGGTGGCGGCGGCGGCGGCGGCGGCGGCGGCGGCGGCGGCGGCGCCGCTCCAGCCATGTCAGCGCGCGCGAGCCTGGGCCCACCATGAGCCATGGCCATGTCCGTAAGCGCCGAGGACGACGACTATGAATCGGAGCCGGACCAGGTCGGTGGCCCGGGGTGGGGCTGAGGGAGGGACCCGCCGCCCGCCTGCCCGACCTCCCGGACCGAGTGACTGACGCGCCCGGGCGGCCGCGACGCCTCCGCCGCTGCCACGATGAGGAGAAAGTTTTGCAGCCGCCGCCGGCGGGGCTGCCAGGGCCGGGCCCGAGCGGGGCTTGGAGGAGCGCGGCAGGCCGGCGGTCGCCCGAGCGCCGCGGGCCCCGCAGCCGGCCGGGGCAGGGGGCGTGTGCGAGCGTCTGTGCGCGAGGGTGACCGGCCGTGCCGCGGGGACAATGTGGGCCTCGCCGTCGGGCGGGCCCTGCGGGGCGCGGGCCACGGCCGGCGGGCAAGTTGCGGGCGCCGGCGCCGGCGGCCGGGCGCGCCTCGCCCTCCCCTCGCGCCCTCGCCTGCGGCCCACGCGCGTGCCGGCCGCCTTGGGCGCACCCGGACCTGCGGGCGCCGGCGCCTCCTTCCTTTCTGTTTCCGAAGTTGCACCGGGACCCTCGGCCTCTGGGCTGGAGGACGCCCGCGGCCCGGAGGGTGGGCGGCCCGGGGCCGGTGGGCCCGACGGCCCGAGCTTTTGTCTGGGCGCCGCGCGCCCGCCGCCCACCGTGGGCAGACGGAGACAGGAAGGGGTGCGAGGCTCGGGCCGGCGCGGGGAATCCGGAACCCAGCGAGTCCGCTCCACGGCGGCAGCGGCGAGAGGAAGCCGTGACCCCAGATGGCAGTATTTGGCCTCGGTTGGATCTAGAAGGGAAAGCAACCTCTCTTGGGACCAGGGGGGGAGAAATCTGTATAAAACAAAGCCTTGGGTGTGTTTACAGCGTGAATTTACTCCGGGAAGATTCGTGTTTAGGAAGCAGGGGAAGAAAGTTGATTTACGAAGTAGAATCTGCACGATATTTGAAACAGGGTACGGGCTAGGTAGGCTTGTCTGAGGAATAAAGCATTAGACGGGTTGAGTTATCGTGTGGACATGACTAGATGAATAAGATGCTTACTTATAAGCTCGGGTGCATTTCCTCAGTGGAATGAAGATGTTTTGGAATGTTGAGGCCGAGATGTAGAACGTTTTTTCCTTCCGTCAGGCGTCGTTGAGGAAGTACTATATATGCTGCATTTAAATCGTAACACACATATTATTAAGTGGTTTTATATGACAGAGACAAAGTTAAAGTGTATTTTCTCAGTTTTGTTGGACGTTTTTCAGGCTTATGTATATTACGAGGTGATCCTGAATCTCACTTGTCTTATGGATCGGGGGAACCCAGAGACAGCCCAAACGATTTTGGCTTGGAACTTTCATCAAGTCAGTAGGACAGCATGCAAACGGTTCTCAGTTTTTGCTGCTTAGTTCATACCTCAACTCTTGGTCTGAAAATTTTCAGTTCAGTTTGGATCTGCCTAATCCCTGCCAACAGTGTACGCTTTCTGCAACTGGTCATTCGTAAGACCCTTGTTTCAGTGTTGACTGCACTTTGGTGTTTCATGGGTGAGGTTCCTGTTACCTGTTTTGTTTTGTTTTGTTTTGCGGTACGCGGGCCTCTCACTGCCGTGGCCTCTCCCGTTGCGGAGCACAGGCTCCGGACGCGCAGGCCCAGCGGCCATGGCTCACGGGCCCAGCCGCTCCGCGGCACGTGGGATCCTCCCGGACCAGGGCACGAACCCGTGTCCCCTGCATCGGCAGGCGGACTCTCAACCCCTGCGCCACCAGGGAAGCCCTTGTTTTGGTTTTTTAATTCGACCACACCCTGTGACCTATGATAGATATCTTCTTTGACACTACATCAGATAGGACTCCTTATGTCTCCTTTTCACTTACTGCCACTCCTGAGAGAGACTTCCATCACGTGAGGACCCGTACTTCCTGTAGCTGGATTTGTTCCCTCCTCCTCTCATCAGTCAGCTCGATCGCGGCACTTCTGGAGTTGTTAGCAACTTAAGTTCTTCTGGTTGCCTTGTTCACTTTATTTATTTATTTTATTTATATTTTTGGCTGCGTTGGGTCTTCATTGCTGCGCACTGACTTTCTCTAGTTGCGGTGAGCGGGGGCTCCTCTTCGTTGAGATGTGTGGGCTTCTCATTGTGGTGGCGTCTTTTGTCGCAGAGCACGGGCTCTAGGCGCACGGGCTTTCAGTAGTTGTGGCTCACGGGCTCTACAGTGCAGGCTCCGTAGTTGTGGCTCACGGGCTTAGTTGCTCCGTGGCATGTGGGATCTTCCCGGACCAGGGCTCGAACTTGTGTCCCCTGCATTGGCAGCCGGATTCTTAACCACTGCGCCACCAGGGAAGCCCGCCTGTTCACTTTAAGATGATGCTACCACTCAGGTACATTGAGGGAGATGACCTCTAAGCCAGGCCACTGGGCAGCAGGTTTTCCCCATAGTCGCAATAGAGAAGTTGGCTGTCAGCCATGGACCCTGCATTTGCCGACCCTCCGGGCGGCGGCTCACTGCTGCTTGTCTCCCCTAACCTTTCCTCAACTTTTATTAGCCCCACAATTTCTTGGGCCTGAGAAGAGTGGCTTCCTCTAAGGACCTCTAAGGCATCTGTGTCTTTGAAATTGGAGCCAGGGTCTCTGGAGTCTGTAGCTCGCAGGCTGTAGACCCCACTCTTCTCTAAAGAAGTCTCCTTCGGGCTTCCCTGGTGGTGCAGTGGTTAGGAATCTGCCTGCCAATGCAGGGGACACGGGTTCGAGCCCTGGTCCGGGAAGATTGCACATGCTGCAGAGCAACTAAGCCGCTGTGCCATAACTACTGAGCCTGCGCTCTAGAGCCCACGAGCCACAACTACTGAGTCCACATGCCACAACTACTGAGCCCGCACGCCTGGAGCCCGTGTTCCGCAACAAGAGAAGCCACCACAATAAGAAACCCGCACACCGCAATGAAGAGTAGCCCCCGCTCGGTGCAACTAGCGAAAGCCTGTGCACAACAACGAAGACCCAACGCAGCCAAAAATAAAAATAAATAAATAAATAAAAATTAAAAAAAAAAAAGAAGTCGTCTCCTTCAAGGAGGGGTGGAAGTCTTGTAGTGTAGGCATGCAGGTATGCTCAGCCACCTACTGTGTGAAAGGTCCCAGCGGAGACCCTGTTGGGACATATCTGTTGCCCAGTCTGTCCCTGCAGCTGAGCCTAGCCCCTCACCCTTCATCAGAATTTTGCCTGCTCTGTCTTAAAAGTCTGTGTCCTTCCCTCGTCCCCACTCGAGGCTGGTGTTCAGTCCTGGGCGGTATCAGGCTCCCTTATGCCTGTCCTGCTAGGCTGGCCTGTCTGCCCCATGCCTTCCCACAGCAGCTTGGGTTTCCACTGCTCCAGATGTTGGGCCCGGGGCAGGAGAGACCCTTGGCTGGGCCTTCTCCCATGGACTTCCTTTGCTTCTCCAGTGCAGAACATGCTGGAAAATTCTTCAGCTCTGCTTTTTAGTTTGAGGAGATGCCACTCAAAGAAGGACTCTTAGTAAGGAGAATTCCATCTTGTGTTTTTTTAACCCCTGAAATGAAAATAGAATTATTCCTTTTTTTTTTTTATTTTTTACTAAAAATGATTACTGCCTGTTTGTTAAAAAAAATAATTAGAGGGAATTCCCTGGCGGTCCAGTGGTTATGACTCCACACTTCCATTGCAGGGGATATGGGTTCTATCCCTGATCAGGGAACTAAGATCCTGCATGCCGTGTGGTGTGGCCAAAATAAAAAAGAAAATTAGGAAATTATGCTGAAGAAGATCTCAGAAATTTATATGGCTATAATCACTGTGTTACTCATTATAATTGCTTAAAGAGTGAAATTTTCCTATGGGTCCCTGAAGCTTCCCAAAATTACATACGAAAGTTTTGTGACTTTGTGCGCAGGGGCATTTTTCTAGGGAAAAGGTCCTTAGCTTTCCTCAGATTCTCCAGAGGTCTGCCCATCCCCTGGGTTTCTGGTAGCTCCTGTGTTTTCATTCTCTTGCTCCTTACTCTCAGGATGTAAACAAACCAAAGCCCTCCCTGGAGTCTGCAGGTGTGTGTTAAGGGCCCTGCAGCGCAGCTAAAATCCAGCTTTTCCTGGGATATCCATTATACTTGAAGATTTGGGAACAGACATGATGTTGAAACAAATTTGTTGTACAGTTGAAGGCAACGTTAGCACGACAAGGAATTCCACGCTGTTTGGGGCTCTGGCTACCCTTCATGGGGCTAAGCGTCAGTGTGCTCCTGTTAGCAGCAGTTTGGTGAGGAACAAAGAACTGTCTGAATTGTAAAAACAGACAGCCACGTTTACTGTTCTTCTGACTCCTCTTGACAGTTGAAACTCTAGCCCGCTGCCTTCTTGAAACTCTTCCCTGGCTCCAGTGATGCCACAGGCTCCTGCTGCTTTTCCTGCCTTTCTGGCCATTCCTTAGCAGGTTGCTCTTTTTCACCCGGCCCTTGGATGTTTTCAGTCTTGAAGGTACTGCCCAGGACCCTCTTTTCACTCTGCCCGTTCTCCCTGAACAACCTCGCGGACTTAAGTATTAAGTAGTTCAGCACTACGCGATGCTGATCCCCAGCTGTGTATCTCAGCGCTGGTCCCTCCTGGCTGCTGCTGGCCACCTTCCTTGGACGTCCCGTGGGTCCTTCAGATTCCATGTGTGCATGGTGGTTTCTAGTTCTCTCTCCTGAGCCCCTTGTTCTTCTGTCGCTCAAGCCCGAAACCTCAGAGTCTTCCAGGACTCTTCCTGCTTGCATGCTCTCTGTGCAGTCAGTCTCCTGGGTCTTCTAAACCGGCTCTGCTTCTAAAACATCCCTGAATCATCCCCTCGTCCTCATTCCTTCTATGGCTTCTACTCAAGCCTTCATAACTCTCATCCCGGACTGCTGTAGCATCCTCAGCTCATCTCCCTGTCTTTCATCTTGCCCACCACCAAAAAAATTCACTCCCCCCAGTGTTGCCAAAATACGATCATGTTGCTCCTGCATGTAAGTCCTTTAACTGCTCTTACAGGGGCCACTATTTCTGTAATGTGACGTACGGGGCCTGCAGGTTTAGGCTTCTGCCACTTCAGGGCAGTTTTCCAGCAGTCATATCAAGCTATTCCTTGAATGTGTTATCTGGTTTCACATCTCTATCTTACTCTTCCTTCTGCCTAGAATATTCACTCCCTAACCCCACCCCTACTCCTGGCCTGCAGTGTCCTATTCTCCCTCTAAGACTCGTTTTAGTCACCACCCCCTGTGTCTGACACTTTTCCCAGCCTACCTTCCCAGTGAAATGAGGCATTCCTTCTGGGTCAGCATTGCCAGAGCCCAGGCTTTAGAGCCATCACCTGGGTATCTCGGCTTCTCATTTATTGGCAGTATGACACTGGGGAGACTACTTAACTGCACTGCGCCTCAGTTTCCTTATTTCTAAATGGAGATGATAATAGTTCCTACCTCATAGGTTATCGATATAAATATTGAAAAGAGTGTTGCTTCAGCACATGTTAGCTTTTGATATTATCATCACTGTGTTGCAGTGTGTTTATGTGGTAACATGTCTTTCTTCCCCCAGACTGTAGTGCCTTTGAGAGTATGGAACAAACACATCTTACTCATCTTTGTAGTCCCAGCACCTAGCATTGAGTCTGTACATAATTCACAGCCAGAAAACAGTTGGGTGGGTAGGTGGGTGAAAGTGTGAGTGAGGGGGGTGAATGAATGAGTCTGTAGCATAGATCACATGCTCTATTGGCTAGTGATGTCGCACATTTTTTCATGTGCTTATTGCCTATTTGTATATCTTTTTTTCGGGGGGGGAGAATTATCTGCTTAAATCCTTTGCTCATTTTATTTAATTTATTTATTTTGGGCTGCATTGGGTCTTTCTTGCTGCGCGCAGGGTTTCTCTAGTTGCAGCGAGTGAGGGCTACTCTTCGTTGTGGTGTGCGGGCTTCTCTTGTTGCAGAGCACGGGATCTAGGTGCACGGGCTTCAGTCGTTGTAGCACATGGGCTCAGTAGTTGTGGCGCACGAGCTTAGTTGCTCTGTGGCATGTGGGATCTTCCCGGACCAGGGCTCGAACTCATGTCCCCTGCATTGGCAGGTGGATTCTTAACCACTGCGCCACCAGGGAAGTCCTCCTTTGCTCATTTTAAAATTGGGATATTTGTCTTTCTATTGTTGAGTTGTTTTATACCTTAAGGATACAACCCTTACCAGGTGTATAATTTGCATATAATTTCTCCCATTCTTCTTCATACTTGATAGTGCTCTTTTAAGCACAAAAGTTTAAAATTTTTTTTATACTTACAATTGTGTCTTTTTTTAAACATTTTTATTGGGGTATAATTGCTTTACAATGGTGTGTTAGTTTCTGCTTTATAAAAGTTTAAAATTTTGAAGTCCAGTTTATCTTCTTTTGTCACCTGTGCTTTTGGTGTCATATCCAAAAAATCATTGCCTCATCCAAGGTCATGAAGAGTTACCCTTATGCTTTCTTCTTAGAGTTTATGTTTTAGCCCTTACATTTAGGTCTTCTATCCATTTTGGGGTTAATTTTTTATATTGTGTGATGTAAGGGTCCAACTTCATCCTTTTGTATGTGGATATCCATTTATCCCCACACCATTTGTTGAAAAGTCTGTTCTTTCCCCGCTGAATTGTCTTGACAACCCTGTCGAAAATCAGTTGGTCATAAATATTGTGAGGCTTTATTTCTGAACTCTCAATTGTAGTTCATTGATCTGTATATCCATCCTTATGCCACTACCACACTGTTTCATTTACTGTAGTTTCATAGTAAGTTTTGAAATCAGGAAGTGTAAGTCCTCCAACTTTGTTCTTCATTTGCAAGATTGTTTTGGCTATTTCAGGTCCCTTGCATTTCCACATGAATTTCATCTTAATTTTTAAATTTTATTTTATTTTTGGCATGCCACATGGCTTGCAGGATCTTAGTTCCCTGACCAGGGATTGAACCCAGGCCCCCTGCAATAGAAGCGTGGAGTCCTAACCACTGGACCACTAGGGAATTCCCTCCACATGAATTTTAGGATCAGCCTATCAATTTCTGCAGATGAGCCAGCTGTGACTTTCGTCGGGGTTGCATTGAATTTGTGGACCACTTTGTTTCCACTTTATTTGGAAACTTCTCTGTTGTTTCCTTTAACAGTATTATCTTTCAGTCCATTAACATGGGATATCTTTTCACTAATTCAGGTTAATCCAAGTAATGTTAATTCCAGTATTTTAGAAATTAGGGATTGAAGGTTCTGCCCATGAATATTCTGGAGAATAGGATCTGATAGGCGGCACTTAGTTAATATTTGTGGAATGAAATGAACTACCTCAATAGTATTCCTTTTTGTTTTTTCTAGTTTTTATTTTTGGCTGCGTTGGGTCTTCGTTTCCGCTCACGGGCTTTTCTCTATCTCTAGTTGCAGCAAGCAGGGGCTACTCTTCGTTGCAGTGCACGGGCTTCTCATTGGGTGGCTTCTCTTGTTGTGGAGCATGGGCTCTAGGTGCACGGGCTTCAGTAGTTATGGCACTCGGGCTCAGTAGTTGTGGCTCGCAGGCTCTAGAGCGCAGGCTCAGTAGTAGGTGGTGCACAGGCTTAGTTGCTCCGCGGCATGTGGGATCTTCCCGGATCAGGGCTCGAACCTGTGTCCCCTGCATTGGCAGGCGGATTCTCAACTACTGCGCCACCAGGGAAGCCCAATAGTATTCCTTTTTAAATTTTATTTTTAAAAATATTTACCAATAGTATTCCTTTTAAGGACGATACTTGTGAGATGTTGATGGAGAAGAAGTGTTGGAATACTAAGATTTGTGTGTATGGGTGTGTGGACTCAATTTTCCTAACCAGATGGAGCTGAGGATATGAGTTCTGGGCTGATAAAATCAACAAACGGCTTTGGGGTTTGGGAGGCTGGTTTGTATGTGAAGTCAGTGGATGCCATCGTTCCCTTTTGCTGAGAAGAACATTTCAGGCTGAAATTAACAAAGGGGCATTCTGGGTTACTTGAATGAATAGATGCACAGGTAGGATAGAGCAGAATTGAGTATTGGTTTGTGAACCTTTAGATGTCACCGAAAAGAGGTTAGGACAGAAGCCAAAACGAGGCATGTTTCACCTTCCCTAATAGAGACCCTTCGATGTCTTTCTTACCTGTTGATTTTCTCAGTGGTCTTTAGGAGGATCCTGCATTACAAGTGTTGCTCAGTTGACTCCTGACCAGCAAGCTGGCCCGCGAAGCTGCGGGCAGCATCAGCTTTTCTAGCTTGTTTGGCAACCTGGCAGAGAGGGCCTGAAACAAGGTCTTTGGAAACAACCACCCTTATACCTCTTCCTTCAAGACGTTGTCATTTTCCAGGATGTCTCAGCTGCCATCGAGATCGGGGCGGATTTGGTTTTTTTCATCGTTTGGAAAAGTGCCTCTTCAGATGAGAATGAACTTTGGAAAGCACAGGAAGGTGGGCTTGTTTCACAGTCAAGTACAAGCTTTGTGACTGTGGCCGGATCGACCCAACTCTCTTACTTTTGAGTGGCCAGAGAGGCTGGAGGTGCTCAGCTGCTATGTATACCTGACGCTCCTGAGTGGGAGGCAAGAGCCATGTTTGGACTCCTGAAATTTTTTGTTTTTCTCAGTCCTTCACCAAAGAAACTAGTTCTTACACTCTCCTGCTCCAGGGTCAGAGTGTGAGCCCTTCACCTCTGGTTTTGTCCTTGGAGCCTGAACCATGGGCTGCCTTCTCTGTACCTGACTCAAGGCTTTGAATCGCCCACCCCTTGGCCCATGTTTCAGGGATTTGAGGAGTGGGTTGCTAACAGGATGTGTGCTCTTTACCAGAGAGTCTTCCAGGCTGTGAAGAGAGGGAGAAACCTTCCTGGTCTCCATTTCTCTGGAAATTGATGTGCTTCTCTGGACCTCCTGTTGGCACCTGTCCTACTAAGGGCATCAAGGCACTAGCTGTGGGCCCCTTCCAGGGCATGTGGTCAGTTCCCATGGACTCTGGAGTCTCTTGTCCTACTTGGCCTGTGCATCACTGTGGTTTATAGTGTTTAGATGTGGTTTTAGTGTTTAGACGCACATCCTCTGCTGGCTCCGTGACCTTGAGCCGGTCTCTTAACCTCTAGCTCCAGTTTCCTCATCTGAAAAATGGCATCTCTCGTAGGGTTATTATTGGGAAATTAGGTAATATCATACGTAAAATGAAGAGCAGGATGACAGGCACTTGAAAGTACCCACCTGCACTGCTGTCACCGTCCGTGTCATCCCTGCTTCCACTCAGCACTCCTTGCTGCTTAGTTTTCAGGTCCACAGTCCCTTACGTGCTGTTCTCAAATCTAAAGTCTCTGAAAACTGATTTTTTTTTTTTTTCCCCATTACTCATCTGGCAGCAAGACCTGACCTGAATTGACAGGCGGTGCCACGGCTGCAGAACTGCCCATGTCCATGACTAGGGGCCCCAGACCTCCCTGGGCTGTGGTGTGTGGGGAGGCCCTCCACTGCTTGCAGGAGGAGTAACTTGCATTGGGGCAGCCCCTCACCCCACCGGGTGGGGTGGCTTGTGGGAGGGGCAGGGTCAGGGCACAGGGAGGTGAGGACACATGGGCCAGTGGAGCTAGGTCTCCTTTCCTCTTTGGAGTTCAGAGCAAGTTGAGAGGGATAAAGATCCAGAGCCGCAGCGCTTCCTGACGTGGGTGCCTCACCACCAGAGGCTTCGCAGTTTCCTTGAATGCTGCAGGCTTTTGGGAAAAAAATCTGAGGGAAGGGATCCACTTGAGGTGTCAATACCAAAAGGTGTGTGTGGGACCTTCGGGTCTGCACAGGGACCACGGCTCTGCAGGATAAAATGATGGGGGTCAAGGCTTGATTCTCGGAGAACCATGGACTGTTTCCCTTGCTGATGTGGTTGTAAGTTTCTAAGCAGCCCCAGTAGTTTAGGGGTGGGGAGCTGTATGCATTGTGGGAGAGGGGGTCCGTGGAAGGAAGATCCTCTGCACTGTGGTACATCGTAACCACACTTCGGGGCCCAGGAGCTAGCGAGTGATGGGATCCACATATGACAAGCAGTTAAAATGAAAAGCCTGAGATGGACTGAAGCTTGTTTAATTGGCTGAGATGGGCTTTAAGCATTCGATGCCAATTAGATCATATAGTTTTGGGGTGAGAGTGTGTCTCTCTGACGGAGGGATGAACCATTTTTCAGCAAACTCAGAAAGGTGCTTCAGGTGAGACACTCTCCCGACCATCCTGGTCCTGCCTACTTCTGACCCTGGGCGGACAGTGTCCCAGCGGCTGGTCTCTGATCCTGGTTTGCAAGAGGCTCTGGGGCTGGTGGCCAGGTTGTAAGGACCTCAGAGCAGGACATGTGACTGGCTTGTGCCCTGTTCAGCATTTAGTACCACTTTCTGTTCATCTGCCTGTCTGTGTTTCCCTGAGTCACAGGGAGAAGTTCTCAGAAATCAGTTCCTTAGGGTTTACTGTCTCATTCTCTTGGGGTCTGGTTTATTGAGCACATGCTAGGTGCCAGCCATCTTGTCGAGGGACAGTGGTGACAAGACACCCTCCATAACTGCCTTTCTGAGTCCCTGTCTCAAAGGGAAGACCCATGAGAGAACAGACGGTTATGCTGTGACAGGGGCCCAGTGCAGGGCGGTCAGGAAGGGCTGCCAGGAGAAGGCAGTGTTTGAACTGGGTCCTGCAGCCTAAGCTGGCATTAGTCGAGTGGGGCGGGGAGGGGTGGGTGTCCCTGGCAGAGGGAACAGAGGCGGATTGTGTGGCCTCCCTGCGGAAGCACAGGTAGCCCGAGGAGCCTGGCCTGACATGGGGCGGGGTGGGGGGGGGCGCAGAAGGCTCTAGAGCCAGGTGTACTGCTCTCCAAAGCAGGGTGTCCCTGTCAGCTTCCCAGGGCTGCCATAGTGGAGCACCACAAACGGGGTGGCTTAACGTACGGATGCCAAGGGAGGAAGGGGTGTTGGTGGGATGACTTGGGAGATTGGGATTGACATATATACACTATTGATACTATGTATAAAATAGGCAATCAATGAGAACCTACCGTATAGCACAGGGAACTCTACTCAGGGTGACCTAAATGGGAAGGAAATCTAAAAAAGAGGGGATATATTTGTACATAAAGCTGATTTACTTTGCTGTACAGCAGAAACTAACACAACATTGTAAGGCAACTATACTCCCAATAAAAATTTAAAAAAACAAACCCAGAAAAACTGGGTGGCTTAAACAAACGTATTCTCTCACAGTTCTGGAGCCTAGAAGTCAGAAGTCAAGGTGTTGCAGGGCGGTGCTTTCTGCGACGGCTCTAGGCAAGGACCCATCGCTTCCAGCTTCTGGCTTTTGCTGGCTTCCTTGACGTTTCTTGGCTTGTAGATGGCGGCATTCCTCCAGGCACATGGCCGTCTTCTCTCTGTGTCTTCACATAAGACTTCTCTGTGCTTGTGTCCAAATTTACCCCTTTCACAAGGACACCAGTCCTATTGGATTAGGGCCACCCTCGTGACCATATTTTAAAAGTTTCGTCTGTAAAGACCCAATTTCCAAGTAAGGTCACGTTCTGAGGTTGTGGGGTTAGGACTTCAACATATCTTTTGGATGGACATACTTCAACCCATAACCCCCCGGACTCGGGGCCTGGCCGGCCCTGCGGGCCCCCATCTCACCAGTCCTGTGTGTGCTCCCACAGAACCGGGCCGTAGGTCGGCCCAAGGGGAAGCTGGGCCCCGCCTCTGCGGTGAAGTTGGCCGCCAACCGGACCACGGCGGGAGCTCGCCGGCGCCGGACGCGATGCCGCAAGTGCGAGGCCTGCCTGCGGACGGAGTGTGGAGAGTGCCATTTCTGCAAGGACATGAAGAAGTTCGGGGGCCCCGGGCGGATGAAGCAGAGCTGCATCATGCGGCAGTGCATCGCGGTGAGTGCCCCCAGGGGCGCCCCTCCCAGTGGCTGCGGTGCTTCTCCCCCGGGAGTGGAGGTGGCAGCCCTTCCTTGGCTCCTGAATGCAGGCCCCACCTGTGCCTCAGGCCAGTCTGTTCCTCTGCTCATTGGTCTGTCCAGTCCCTCCGCTTGAAGAGAACGTGGCCGCAGCAGAAACCCCGGAGGGGTGCTCCCTCCTGGGAAAAAAGGGGAGACTGATGCTGTTTTCAGATTCCACACTGCAGGACTCTGGGGTCCTGCCATGTGCTCAGGCTCCCTTTCCTTCATAGTCTGCTGGTCTTATAACTCCTTCCTTCCCTAGATGACTGAGTACTTTGAAGTCTCTGCCATTAAAGATGTCAGGGCAGCCTGTCCTGTCTGTGACCCTGTTGCCAACATTTATGGTCCAGTTCATGATGGTTCTGGGCCCTCCCTTCCTTCCTGTCCTGCCTTCGAAGTCAGAGGTCTGGGTGGAAGGTCAGTGCCCCTCCTGAGGGGGCCGTCCCAGAGAAGGAGGACTGATTTATGGTGTCCAGGAGGAGCTGGGCCGCTGGAAAGCTTGGCCTGCCCCTCCAGGCCATCTCGCCTGGCCTCTGGCCTTGCCCCAGGACAGGACAGTGGTCTCAGGCTCTGGCAACTCAGCAAGGTCCTGGCTCTGCTCGTGTATCCCCCCTGCACACTCTCAGGCATTCTGCCTTCCTTGGGGCACGGCTCCGGGCCCCGGGGTCCTCCCTGAGGGAGCAGTGATCTCCGTGCTCCCACAGGAAAGCAGGCTCAGCAGGAGGGACAGGATCCTTGGCCCTGGGCAAGACCCTCACAGGCTCAGCCTGGCATCAGGCGAGGCTTCCTGCCTGGCTGCTGATGCCCCTCCAAGCTTGGGGCACCTTCCCCTTTTCCCTCCAACACATACTGCTTGTGTTTTCTTTATGTCTGTCTTTCTTTTTAAAATTGTGGTCCAAAACTTATACACTTTACCATCTTGACCATTTTTAAGTGTACAGTTCAGTGATATTACCTATATGCTCGTTGTTGTGCAAACTGATCTCTAGAACTTTTTCATCTTGCCAAATGGAAACTCTATATCCATTGAACAGCAACTCCTCCCCCAGCCCTTTCTACTTTCTGTTTCTAATTGTGACTACTTTGGACACCTCATGTAAGTGGATTCAGGCAGGATGTCTCCCTCTGTGAGCTTATTTCACTTAGCTTTAATGTTTTCAGGGTTCATCCACATTGTAGCATGTGTCAGGATTTCCTTCTTTTTAAAGGCTGAATAGTGTTCCTTTGTATGGATGTGCTGCATTTTCTTTATCTGTTTATCTGCTCATGGACATTTAAGTTGCTTCCACCTCTTGGCTATTGTGAATAATGCTGCAATGAACATGGGTGTGCCAGTATCTCTTTGAGATCCTGCTTTGCATTCTTTTGGATATATTGCTATATCCAAAAGCATATTGCTATATATATATATATATATATATATATATCTCAATCAGAAGTAGGATTGTTGGATCATATGGTCATTTTGTTTTTAATTGAGTAATCTCCATACTGTTTCCCACAGTGGTTGCTCTATTTCACATTCCCACCAATAGTGCACAAGGGTTTCAGCTTTTCCACATCCTTGCCAACACTTGTTATTTTTTTCTTCTTTTTTTTTTTTTTTTGTTTTTTAAAGATGATGTTGGGGGTAGGAGTTTTAATTAATTAATTATTTTTTGCTGTTGGGTCTTCGTTTCTGTGCGAGGGCTTTCTCTAGTTGTGGCACGCGGGGGCCACTCTTCATCACGGTGCGCGGGCCTCTCTTGTTGCAGAACACAGGCTCCAGACGTGCAGGCTCAGTAGTTGTGGCTCATGGGCCTAGTTGCTCCGCGGCATGTGGGATCCTCACAGACCAGGGCTCGAACCCGTGCCCCCTGCATTAGCAGACAGATTCTCAACCACTGTGCCACCAGGGACGTCCCTATTTTTTTCTTTTTTGATAGTGGCCATCCTAATGAGTGTGAGGTGATACCTCACTGTGGTTTTGATTTACATTTCTCTGATGATTAGTGATGTTGAGCATCTTTTCATGTGATTGTTGGTCATTTGTAGGCCTTCTTTGTACAAAGGTCTGTTGAAGTCCTTTGCCTATTTTAAAATTGGATTGTTTGTATTTTGTTGTTGAGTTATAGAATTCTTCCTATATTCTGGATATTAACCCCTTATCAGATAACATGGTTTGTAAATATTTTCTCTCATTATGTACGTTGCCTTTTCACTCTCTTGTTTCCTTTGCTGTGTAGACATTTTGCAGTTTCGTTGCTTGTGTTTTTGTCACCTGTACCAGGTCATTTGAATGGATTTCAGGGAGTTTGAGCACCCCCTTGAAATTAAATACAGATTTTTATATGTGTGCCTGTGTGTATGTGCATTTTTCTGGAGTGAGGGTCCATGACTTATTGCATTCTGTCATGGTTTAAGAGAAGTTGTCCATAGGGACTCTGGTTTTGAGAACAGTGTCACCTAAAACTTGGCATGTTAGCAGTGCCCCAGGACCCTCTCTTCCTCTTAATTTTTTTTTTTAATTAATATTTTTGGCTGTGTTGGGTCTTCATTGCTGCGCGTGGGCTTTCTCTAGTTGTGGCGAGCAGGGTCTACTCTGTTATGGTGGGTGGGCTTCTCATTGCGGTGGCTTCTCTTGTTGCGGAGCACGGGCTCTAGAGCACAGGCTCAGTAGTTGTGGTACCCGAGCTTAGTTGCTCCACCGCATGTGGGATCTTTCTGGACCAGGGCTTGAACCCATGTCCCCTGCATTGGCAGGCGAATTCTTAACCACTGCGCCACCAGGGAAGTCCCCGTCTCTTCCTCTTTAGCCATACTTTCTCTTTCACCCTCACCTTCTCTCCAGTGACCCAGGTCCAGTTACAGGAAGCTGTCTCTGCTGTCACCTGTTCTTTGCAGCCCTGGTGTCTGGCCCAGTGCCTGACACAGGGATTGTCGGTTGAAGGAAACCTCACTTTTGTGTGTGTCTTCCTCTCCAACCTGGGACTGATGGCAAATGCAACCTTAGCCCGACCCTCACTTGAGGTCCTTGCTCTTCTTCCAGGCTTCGCACTTTGTTGGGGCACTTCCTGCCATGTTCTACCCACCTCTGACCCAGGCAGGCCCACCTCTACTACTCTTCCAGGCCCTTTTTCCTGATGAGTGAGTCTCTCTCTTCCCATGGCGGAGGCTTCCTCCACAGACTTTATCCCTTCCCACTGCCCAGCACCCTCTCCCTGTAGCCCTGGCTGGGGTTTCCCCTCCTGCAGTAACTTTGCAGAGACTGGTTCTGTCTCTCCTCTCCTACTTCAGAGTCTGAACGAATGATGACTCTTTTGCCTTCAGTGTTCTATCCATTTTACAGACTTTTCCAGTTATTGGTGGAGTGTATATCCCAGCTTATTTGAAGCTATTCTAACTCAGTTTAATAAAAATTGGTTGTGTGTTTCCTCTGGATCCCAAGTACTGGGAGGTGGACGTTTATAAGGAGGAGAGAGTGAGAGCTTGTCCGCAGGGGTTTATAGTCTAATACATCAGCTCTCAAACTTTGTGGTCTTGGGACCCCTTTGCTCTCTTAAGTTATGAAAACCCCAAAGAGCTTTCATTTATGTGGGTTATTTATTTATTAATATTACTGTAATAAAAAATTTTAAATATTTTGAATTCCTTTAAAAATTATAAGAAACCCACTACATGTTAACATAAATAACATTTTTAGGAGAAATAACATCTTCCGAAACAAAAATGATTAGTAGGAAAAATAGCATTGTTATATGTTTTTGTAAATCTTTTTTATGCCAGGTGCAGTAGAAAAGGCCTAGATTTTCATATATGCTTCTATATTCATTCTGTGATATTGTTTTGGAGGCACTATATGAGAAAAACCTGGCCTCATAAATATGTGGTTGAAAAAGGGAGGAGTCTTTTTTGGTGGGTGGGTCTGCGCTGCTCAGCTTATGACTGTGAAAGCGTGGAGTCCGAACCGCTGGAAACCGCTGGACTGCCAGGGAATTCCTGGGAGGAGTCTTTTTTTGTTTGTTTGTTTGTTTGTTTTATTGTTTTTTGCGGTATGCGGGCCTCTCACTGCTGTGGCCTCTCTCGTTGCGGGGCACAGGCTCCGGACACGCAGGCTCAGCGGCCATGGCTCACGGGCCCAGCCGCTCCGCGGCACGTGGGATCCTCCCGGGCCAGGGCACGAACCCGTGTCCCCTGCATCGGCAGGCGGACTCTCAACCACTGCGCCACCAGGGAAGCCCATGGGAGGAGTCTTTTAATAGCCTTTTCAGATAATCGTGGATATACTTCTCATCCACCACCAGAGCTCAACAGGTGGCAAGTGCTTAAAGGTTAGTTGCAATGTGGAATCTGAATCTGTATCAGTGAACTTTTCCTATTGTTACATTAAAATTCATTAGTCGTTCTTGCCCCTCATTTGCTTATGCCTAATGTTATAACATCAGATATTGGTCATTTGGAAAACACTGGCTCACTGAGTTTTACAGATTTTCCAAATAGGGGTACATAGTGTTATACAGTGTTTAAAGAAAAAAACACATTTGTTAACACCTGCACCAGTGTCCTCAGAAAAGTCTTTAAGTATCGGGAAACTGTCTAGTTCACAGTGGCTGATGTAAGTTTTCCAAAATTCTGATTTTTGTTTGAAAATTCAAATTTCATCATCTGCAACAAATGTTTTAAGTGATATTTCTGAAAGTGACAGACTTACTTATTTCATCTTTGAGAAGATGTGCCAATACCCTTTTTTTTTTTTTTTTTTAAATAATCAGTCATTCTTTCAAGTAAAATGGTGTTCTATGGAGAAAGTGACCAGTTCAGTTCACGGCTGGATCACAAGAGCTTTTCCTTTAGATAGCCGTCATCCTTTGGTGTTCAGCTGAAGTAGTTGATGCATACTTCCTATTTTGTCACGCAGAATATTAAAAGAATGTGTACTCGGAGGTCAGAGTTTTAATAAAATTAATAATTCTTATTGCTTTATCAAAGATATCCTTAAATGAAACTGGTGAGCTTTTTAAGGAGCATGTGGCCAGGAATGGCCCAGCGACTGCCTGGGCACATTGGAGCCTCTGCCCTGACAGGTGCCAGCAGTCTCACCCACCAGTGCAAGTGTCAACACAGTGAAAAAGGCAGATGATGTCTTAGTGGTATTCTGAAGATAGTTTGACCTCCCTGTAAAGTCTTGAGGACCCGGAGTTCTTAGACTGTGCTTTGATAGCCACTGGAGAGATGCGGCCTCAGCCCCTACAGATCTGGGCTCGGTTCATGCCCCACCTCCTCCTGCAGGTCTTTTCTCAGAGGTCAGGCTGTCCCTGACCTCTGCGTTTCAGATTAGCCCTCCTTTCTCCCACCTCACTGCTGACCTGGGCCTCCTTGCTTTATTTTTCTCCATTTCCCTTGTCACCATCTAACAGACTCTTCTTCATTTTGCTCACCTCCCTCCACTAAAATGTAAGCTCAGGATGGCAGAGACTTTTATCTGTCTGGTTCAGTGCTATAGCCAGCACTTGGAGTGGTACCTGGCACGTGGAGGTAGTAGCCAGATAAGAATTTGAATGAATGAATGAATGATGGGCAGTGCCTGGGCTGGTTCTCCCCCAGCTCCTGGAAGGCCCGAGGCGAGTACCTCATTGCCTTTGATGTGTTTCCCATGGGGTCCCGGCCGTGCTGACCCCTGTGTGTTCTCCCCGCTCTTCAGCCAGTGCTGCCCCACACCGCCGTGTGTCTAGTGTGTGGCGAGGCAGGAAAAGAGGACACAGTGGAAGAGGAAGAAGGCAAGTTTAACCTCATGCTCATGGAGTGCTCCATCTGCAACGAAATCATCCACCCTGGATGCCTTAAGGTGAGCAGCCTCGGGGGCATCTGGCTGTGCCGCCTGGCGCCTCACCCTGGGCCTCTGGTGGTGCTGATGCTGCAGGGGTTTGGGGGGTGGAGGGGAGTGAGACTAGGTTCCCTCCCTGGAGGACTCTGAGTCTGGGGGATTCTCTGTGTCCGATGATAAGCTGAGGGCGAGAAGGTTCTGGAGTCGCTCAGACCTTGCACCCATGTCTTTGAGGGAGTGAAGACACACACAGACACACACATTCCACCTCCCGGGACCTCAGAACCACAGAGAGTTCCCAGAGTCTTGCACTTGGGCCAGAGGGAGAGAGTGGGTAGTTGGGCTGCTCTCAGGGCTTCTGGGAAAAAAGGCCTGGGCCAGGGGAGGGCAGGTCCTGTAACAACAGGTGGTTGCATTCCTGTCCCATGTGCCAGGAACCTGTTCCCTTGGTGTGCCCAGGGCAGGACTGCCTCCTGGGGACCATCGTGTTGTGCCTGCCTGTCTTGGGCAGCAGGTTCCACCTTTGAAAGGAAGAGACTGCTCTGGGCTGACACATACCTCATACCTCTGCCTCACGAGAATGTCAGCCTACTTGGCACCTCCCATCAGCCCAGCTCTATCTGTGTTCAGAGAGATGAGAGTGGGCCTGCCCCAAAGGGTGCTTCAGCTCTGAGGTGTCCGTCCCCTTTCCCTCGGTGCTGGTAGTGGGGTTTGTCGTGACACTCCCCTCTCCCCAGCACACACACCTCCCCCTCTGAAAAGGGGTGCTATGCTTTTCCCCTGGCCCCTGGTTACTTCTCTCTCTCCCGGATCAGAAGCTCCAGGGAAAGCACATCTCACTTGCTGATAACCACGCACCCAGTTCGGTGCTGTTAAATGACTGAATGGTTTGTGGGTCCTTGCTGGGTGCCAGGCCCTGAGCTAATTGCTTTCACTAGGTTAACTCATTGAATTCTCACATAACTCCAGTGAGATAGGCACACTCCATTTTATGGCTGAGGGCACTGGCCCACAGAGATGGAGTGATTTGCCCAGGGTCATTGAGCTAGGAAGAGGCACTATCAGGATTTGAACCCTGACCTGAATGCAGAGCCACCCATCTTAACCACTCGTGTTTTCTCTTGGCCAGAGGTGGTATGGAAATGGCTTTTGGGAGGGGGTGTTGATGCTTTTGGAGGAGCAGGCCCTGTCCACCCCCTCCCTGCTTGCTGACTGGTGTGTGTCCCTCCCAGATTAAGGAGTCAGAGGGCGTGGTCAACGATGAGCTTCCAAACTGCTGGGAGTGTCCAAAGTGTAACCACGCTGGCAAGACCGGGAAAGTGAGTGCCGGGCTCCAAGTCCCAGGGGTCAGCCCGGGAGGGGGTAGACCTTGGCCTTGCCAGACCCAGCCTGTCTCCCCGCCCACGGTGATGTCAACTTGAGGGGTACCGCGGACTCGGGGGCAAGGGCACGTCCAAAGATATACAGTTCGTGTGTTCCTTCTCTGTTTTTGGCCTACAAGCAAAAGCGTGGCCCTGGCTTTAAGTATGCCTCAAACCTGCCCGGCTCCCTGCTCAAGGAGCAGAAGATGAACCGGGACAGCAAGGAGGGGCAGGAGCCTGCCAAGCGGAGGAGTGAGTGTGAAGAGGCGCCCCGGCGTAGGCCAGACGAGCACCCCAAGAAGGTGCCCCCTGACGGCATCCTGCGCCGAAAGTCAGACGATGTGCACCTGAGGAGGAAGCGGAAATACGAGAAGCCCCAGGAGCTGAGTGGACGCAAGCGAGTACGACCGGGAGGGACGGGCAGCGAGGGGTGGCCTGGCTGGTCCCGGGTGCAGGGGCGCGTGGGCGGGGGCGGGGATGGGCAGCGGGGAGAGCCGAAGTCACGGAAGTCCTGAGAGCCCGGCCCGAGAGAAAGGAGGGGAAAATCAGCGAGTCACTCCTCTTCCCACCCCTTTAGGCCTCGACGCTTCAAACGTCCCCCGGTTCCTCCTCTCACCTCTCGCCGAGGCCCCCTCTAGGCAGCAGCCTCAGCCCCTGGTGGAGATCCAGTCTCACTTACTTCCAGCAGCAGGTGCTCCCACGTCGCCCCGCCCTCCCCAGGCCCCGGGGACTCGCGAGTCCCGGGCCGCCCCCGCCCCACTGGTCCTCGAACCCATTGCCGCAGACCTCCAAGGCACCTGTTCACCGTAGCTTCCCAGGCCTCAGCCCCGAGGCTCAGGCTCGTGGTTCCGGCATGGGGCCTGGGAAGCTGAAGCTGCCGCGGGGAAGCCCTGTGGATCTGGGGAACCTCGGAGGATCCTGGCGGCCCCTCTTCGCCCACCGGCCCTTCCAGCATCAGCCACGAGGTGGCGCCTGGTTGTCTTCTCCTCGTTCTAGCCATTAAGGCTCGGCCGGGAATCCTGCAGACCCTGCCTCTGGGACAGGCTCCCTGAGCCAAGTCCGACGTGAATGGGCGACTGCATATCTCTGGGTCTGTCCAGGGGTGGGAGGTCAGTTGGGTGGGGACAGCTCTATCACTCTCCGCCAGTTCCAGCTTCTTCCTTAAAACCAGCAGGCAGGGCCCACCCGTCTGTCAGAGCAGAGAAGATGGGATTTGTTGGGAAGGTGACCCTCCAGCCTCTGTTGGTGGGGCTGGGTGTAGAGGGGACCAAATCCCATGAACGCTGGGAGCAAGCTCTGCATCCTTTCTTTTCTGTGACAGCTAAAACCCGGCAAAGAAGATAAGCTTTTCAGGAAAAAGGTACCATCTTCCGCCCTCGCCCCAGGCCTGCTCCTGGGGCAATGGGTCCTGGGGTGGAGGGTGGGAGGCCTGGGTGGGCGCAGCCCCGGGTCTAGGGGCTCATCCCCCCCACGCTCCCCCTCCTCCCTCAGCGGCGGTCCTGGAAGAACGCTGAGGACCGAATGGCTCTGGCCAACAAGCCTCTCAGGCGCTTCAAGCAGGAGCCGGAGGATGACCTGCCCGAGGCGCCCCCCAAGACGAGGGAGAGCGACCACTCCCGCTCCAGCTCCCCCACCGCCGGCCCCAGCACGGAGGGGGCGGAGGGCCCCGAGGAGAAGAGGAAGGTGAAGATGCGCCGGAAGCGGCGACTCCCCAACAAGGAGCTGAGCAAGGAGCTGAGCAAGGAGCTCAACCAGGAGATCCAGAAGACGGAGAGCAGCCTGGCCCACGAGAACCACCAGCCCATCAAGTCGGAGCCTGAGAGCGAGAACGAGGAGCCCAAGCGGCCCCTGGGCCTCTGTGAGCGCCCTCACCGCTTCAGCAAGGGGCCCAACGGCACCCCCCGGGAGCTGCGGCACCAGCTGGGGCCCGGCCTGCGCAGCCCGCCCCGAGTCATCTCCCGGCCCCCTCCCTCCGTGTCCCCGCCCAAGTGCATCCAGATGGAGCGACATGTGATCCGGCCGCCCCCCATCAGCCCCCCGCCCGACTCGCTGCCCCTGGATGATGGGGCGGCCCACGTTATGCACAGGGAGGTGTGGATGGCCGTCTTCAGCTACCTCAGCCACCAAGACCTGTGTGTCTGCATGCGGGTCTGCAGGACCTGGAACCGCTGGTGAGGGGCACCGGCTGAGTTTGGATGGGGGCACCAGGGGGTCAGGCTAAGGCTTAGGCTAGGCCAGGGATGGCGCGTGCGTCCCCACTGGAGTCACTCGTGATGCTCTTTCTTTCTAAGCCCCGTCCAGCTTAAGTATCCTCCTCAAAGAGGTCTAGCAGCTACAGTCAGTGTGGTCTTGTCAAAAGAGGTGAACCCTATTTGCTTTCCTGATTTAGCTTCTTGGAAGATGAACTGAGGACCAGGGGGAGTCCTTGTCCTTAAAGAGCTAGCCCAGGTCACGAGTGCCGCGCCAGTTCCTGATCTTAATCCCTGCTTTGATAGTTCCCAGCTGGAACGGTCTCTGACCTTGGCCAAGTTACTTACCTTCATCTGTGAACAGGCATGATGCAGGGTTGTTTTGAGCTATGGCCTGTGGAGGGTGTAATTAAACCCCCAGTAAATACTTTACAGCTTCTGGTACTTTCCATGGGGGTGGGGGGGAAGGGCTGTGACAATCAGAGCAGAGGCTCTCAGGTGCCAACGAGACGGAAACTAAACAGAAGGGTCCAGGGGACGAAGTTAAGGAGCCTCCCCCTGGGCTTGATAGGTGAGGGACTGACCACAGCTATGCATGGGGCTCCCCAAGAGAGCTCCCAACTCTGACGTTGCCCCCTCTGCTGGGCCTGGCCCCCAGGTGCTGTGATAAGCGGTTATGGACCCGCATCGACCTGAACCACTGCAAGTCCATCACACCCCTGATGCTGAGCGGCATCATCCGGCGACAGCCTGTCTCCCTGGACCTCAGCTGGACCAATATCTCCAAGAAACAGCTGAGCTGGCTCATCAACCGCTTGCCTGGTGAGCACTGGGCCAGGGGCCCTCAATGTGCAGTAGCAGGGGCTGGGGTGTATCACCTGACCTGCCACCCCCTGTCTGTCCCCCGCCAGGGCTCCGAGACTTGGTGCTGTCAGGCTGCTCATGGATCGCAGTCTCAGCCCTCTGTAGCTCCAGTTGTCCGCTGCTCCGGACCCTGGATGTCCAGTGGGTAGAAGGACTAAAGGACGCCCAGATGCGGGATCTCCTGTCCCCGCCTACAGATAACAGGCCAGGTGAGTGTCCGGGACAGGGGTGTACCCAAGGCATGGTCACAAGAAGGTGGTATGACCAAGCTGTGCCATTGGATCTGGTTTTCACCACAGACCCCATCTGGTACTCATGTCTTCAAGCCTTCTCTGGCTTCAGCCCTTCTCGACGCAGAGCTGAGTCCCAGCTGCTGTTCTCAGTCAGCTTTGGGTACAAGAGGGGACCCGTGAGAGGGCAGAGGCTCCCAGAATGCCACTTTGGGAACTCTGTGCATCTCACTGCTTCTATGTTAATTTGTCCTTCGTTGGCTTTAAGCCTCAGGCATCGGGGTCAGTGTGGCCGGACAGGGCCTCACGGGATGAAGCCCTCCTAGGTCGGGTTGCAGGACTCACTGCTCCCCACCAGTACCTTAAATGAGGAATCTGTGGTGACCCAGAGATGCTGTGCTGTCTGTACTCCAATTGGCTGAGCACTGTTGGGTGGAATGCAGGCTCTGTGTTTCTAGGTCTTCTGACTTTTAAAGAATCTACAAGGGTAAAACTTGATGTGGAATATTCCGATTTTTAAATGTTGGAACCAGTTTTGATCTTTTGGGGGAGACACTCAATGGCTAAATGAGACCCAGGTGTTCCACCTGGCTGGTAGGCCTTGTAAAGTGTCATGTCAGGGTGACATGTTGCCTCTCTGTCCTGCCCCCTCAGGTCAGATGGACAATCGGAGTAAGCTCCGGAACATTGTGGAGCTGCGTCTGGCCGGTCTGGACATCACAGACGCCTCCCTGCGGCTTATCATTCGCCACATGCCCCTGCTCTCCAAGCTCCACCTTAGTTACTGTAACCATGTGACTGACCAGTCCATCAACCTGCTCACCGCTGTGGGCACCACCACCCGAGACTCCTTAACCGAAATCAACCTGTCAGGTCAGTGCGGGGCACCCATCGGGGTCTGCCCAGGACCCCGGGGGACAGGCTGGGCATTCTTCATTCGAAAGGAAATCCTTGTGGGCCTGTTGCTATAGGGTCACAGTGTTAGACGCTACGACACACCAGTGAACAAGACAGACCCACGGCCTAGTCTAGAGGGGAAACACACATTAAACAAATAAGCGTTATTAGATTTTAAATAATTGCTCCAAAAAATAGTGCTAGTAGCAGTGAGAGCACATGAGCACGTAGCAGTGGGTCTTGACCCAAAATATGGGCTAGAAAAGCTTCCCTTGGGTGCTGTGGACGACCTGGCGCCTGGCAGCAGGGGGTGTGGGAGAGTAGCCGGCAGTGAGGCCAGGCTGGGCCAATGGAGTAATAAGCAGCTTGATTTCTGCCATAGTGGTTGTCGCTTATGTGTCCCCCTCCTGACCCTGCTATCAACGGGCCTGTTGTTGACAAGAAGAAAACCCCACAGTGGAGTCCTCACTCCCCCCACTTACTGATGGGGCTGGAGTTGGTTCCTAAGGACTTGGGGCACAACCAATGGGGAGGTGGACAGAGGCAACGCTGCCTGTTCTCAGCCCAGTTAACCCAGTTCTCATCTCATCGCTCAGGATGGTCAGATTGGGCGTGTAAGATTTGGACCAGACCAAAAAAAAAAAGGAGAAAAGAAACTTTTTTCTTCTAGAAATTACCAAGTAATAAATGATACCCTCACCTCATTTAAATTACATTTTGACACAGTCCAATCTGATGTCTGGCTTGGTCAGGATTCACATATTGTTTAGCTGTTTCCCTCTCTCCATCCCACATTCATGCCTGAGAAACGCCTTCCTGTTACCAGTACCACATCCGCGTGGGAGCTGATGCTGTACCTTAGTGCCTAGGGAGCCCACCCTCCTCCTTGGGGAGTATTGGTGGCGAGGGGAGGGGGGAGGGGGGGTGTTGCATTCCATGGAGGCAGAGAACAGAGAGCCACACTGAGGTGAGCTTTCACCAAGACCCCAGCTCCAGGCTCAGCTCGTGGTCTTGAATTGATGCTGGGGCCGCCCCGTGGAGGAGGGCCTGGGGAGCATCTTGTTCTAAAGCGCTCGGTAGTAATGAACTCTTTTCACTTATTCTAATTTAATTACTATGCATGTGTAGCAGAGATCCCAGTATAAATCCCCCTCCCCTGCAGCACAGTCCATGATGTGTTTGTATAAATCATCTTTTTCCATTTTGTTTTCCACCACAATCCTTTGAGGTCATCTTTTTGTCTCAGGATCTACATGCAGATCTCTGCGTTTGCGTTAAGAGCTGTGATGTATATGAAGCCCAGTCTCTCTCATACCCAGTCTCTTCTAGATTCAGTTCTTTTTAAAATGTTTTCCCCTCCTGTCAGTATAACTAGTTCATGATAAAATAAGTCTCTTCCACAAAATGGATGGCACTAGACATGTTTCCAGATCCTTCATTGTGGTTGGAGGATCAGGTCTAGTGGCAGAGTGAAGCCGTGGTTGCTCGAGGTGGCCCTTTGGCTTCCCCTTCCCTGCCCCTGATTCTCACCTTGAGGCAACCACCTTCAACTCTTGAGCTCTTTGTTTCTGTTTACCTCCATTTTTTCCAAACAGCAAGCCTACATTGCTATTTCTTATTGTTTTTTGTTTGTTTTTCCTTTTCAGATGCTCTGTGTTTGTTAACTTGCTATGCAGAGAACAAGGATTACTATTCTTACATTCTCTTACCCTGCTTCCTTTTCTCCCTTCATCTTCCCAATTTGTGGTTAAGTCACTATTACTTACCTTATTATGGCCATGTTAGTATTGTCCACTGTTGAGCCAGTGTGTATTATGGGTATGTTTCCTTTCTTGCACATGTTTTTGGTTTGTTTTCCCTAGAGTTAATAATTGTCTCATTTTTGTTTGGTTAGTTTCTATAACAGACTTGAGTACTGTTCTTTCCCCACGTGAACTCGTCAGGCCCTCAACCAGTCTGTGTAGAAACCACCCTCCTGGACTTCTCTTCCTCCTGCCCCCACTTGAACTTGGCTGTCTCTGCCTGCTGCACAGCTCCTGTCCTGGGACTTCCTTGGTTTCTGTCTTGTGCAGGGACCCTTCTTTCCTTGGTCCCGTATCTTCTTTCTTGGTTTATCTGTTCGTTTGGTAGAGGACATCTTCCAGACCTTATATGTCTGAAAATGGCTGTATTATACCTTCATGTTTAATTGATAGCTTAGCTGGTTATATAGTTCTAGTTTGGGAACCATATTGTTCCAGAAAGTGGGAGGCACTGCTCCTTTGGCTTCTGCCTTCCAGAGTTGATGTCCAAAACGATTTGATTCTCCATCCTTCAGTGAATATTTTCTCTCATTGGAAGTTTGTAGAACACGATCTTTTTATTTATTTATTTAAAAAATTATTTTTTTAAAAAATTTAATTAATTTGGCTGTGCCGGGTCTTAGTTGCAGGATACAGGATCTTCGTTGCAGCATGTGGGCTCTAGTTCCCTGACCAGGGATCGAACCTGGGCCCCCTGCATTGGGAGCGCGAGTCTTAGCCACTGGAGCACCAGGGAAGTCCCGTGTAGGACATGAGTTTATCTCAAAGTTTTTTGCAGTTTTGGTTGCTGAGCCTTGGTTTGAGTCCATTTTCAGGGATTGTATTGAGCATTCATGAGTGCTTTCAGTCTCTCAATTTGGTTCTGGAAAATTGCCTTGAATTATTTAATTTCCTTCCCTTCTGTTTTCTTTCTTTAGTAGTCCTCTGATACCTTTAGTTTTTTTTCCTTTTTCCCATCTCTGTATCTGGTTTTCCTCCACTTATCACAGAATTCATATACAGCTGACCCTTGAACTAGTTAGGGGCTAGGGGTACAGCCCTCCTTGCAGTAGAAAATCCAAATATAACTTAACAGTTGGCCCTTGGTATCCACACTTCCTCCAAAAACTCAGATTCAACCACTAATTTGTAGCCTGTAGTATTTACTATTGAAAAAAATCAGCATATAAGTGGACCCGCACAGTTCAAACCCGTGTTGTTCAAGGGTCAACTGCCATGAGTTTTTCATTTCTGCTTTTTGTTAGGTTCAAACATATGAAGCTGCTTTTTATGTAGGTCAGAAAACAGTCAAATATTGGCAGTTTTCATATGGTTTAGCCTATATTTTTAATTTTACAGCTATAGTTTGTTCTCTGAACTTTCGGAGAGTGGCATGTTCTTGTTTCTTGCATCCAGATATTGTCCATCCTGAGGATACTGATGGTTTTTTCTTTTCTACATAGACCATACATTCCTTCAGATGCAGTCAGTGGGCCTGCCTAAGGGGCCCTTCTCAGATTTAGTGTCAACATGAGGTTGTCGGCTCAGGTGATCGGAGGCTCTGGGGACACGGTGGGAGCTGGTCTGCTGTGGGTATCATTGGGTGGTCAGCATGGGTTGTTTTCTTTGGGGAAACCCAGACGTGACATCTGTCAGTCTTTCCTCTTAAGCTGGTCAAGGTTGCCAAAGGACACTCTCTTCCTTGACCTCCCAACCGAAGGGCTCAGGCCGGGCTGCCAGGGTTCTAGGGCTTGGCAGGGAAGGAGTCTGGAGGTCTCGACAGTCAGCAGGTAAATTTCCCTGTAACCCCCATTTTTCAGGGGGTGCCCCTGCCTTCCACAGTGCCTGGTGGTGCCTGGTCTAGAGACTTTCTCTTGCCCATCAGAGACAAACTCCCCTCTTTTGCTGGGGAAGGGAGTTTCAGCCTCTTACTGCTCCTTAAGTAGATTTTCAACCAGTCCTTCTGTCTCTAACCCCATCTTTAGCCCCACTTTCGTTGTACTTGTTGCTTCCAGTACCTGTACCTTTGAGGTCTTCTGTAGAAGAAATCTGCTTCTCTGCTTTTCCTTCAGCCAGTTTGGGGTTAAGCTTTCTCAAGTCTAGTGAATGTTACCTTTTCTCCAGCTTTCTAAATTAACAAAATTTTTTTTATTGTGGTAAGATACACATAACATAAAATTTACCATTTTAACAATTCTTAAGTGTCCAGTTCACTAGCATTAAGTACAGACATGTAGTTGTGCAGCCGCCACCACCCGTCTTCAGAACCTCTTCTTCACCCTGTCAGAAACTCTGTACCCACTAAATACTAACTCCTCACTCCCTTTCCTCTCCTGCCCTCAGCAACCACCATTCTACTGTCTGTCCCTGAATTTGACTCTTCTAGGTACCCCACATAAGTGGAACCATACAGTAGTTGTTTCCTTCAGGACTGGCTTATTATATATACACCACATTTTATTTATCCATTCATCTGCTAATGGACACTTGGGTTGCTTCTGTCTTTTGGCTATTGTCAGTAATGTTGCTGTGAACATGGGTGTATAAATTCATTGTTCTTTGGGTATATAACCAGAAATGGACTGGCTGAATCACATGGTAATTCTGTGTTTACTTTTTTTTGAGAAACTACTATATTGTTTCGCAGAGCAGCTGCACTGTTTTACATTCCTACTAACAGTGCAAAGGGTTCCAACTTCTCCACATCCTTACTAACACTTTCTGGGGTTTGGGGTTTTTTGTTTGTTTAAGCGAAAACCATGCTAATGCATATGAAGATCTCAGTGGGGTCTTGACTTGCATTTCCTTAATGATTCGTGATACTAAGCATCTTTTCGTTTGCTTATTTACCATTTGTGTATCTTCTTTGAACAAATGTCTATTCCCGTCTTTTGCCCATTTTTTAATCAGGTTGTTTGTGTTGTTGTTGAATTGTAGGATTTCTTTATATATTCTGGATATTAATTCCTTAACAGATACATGACTTGCAAATATTTTCTCCCATTCTCTGTTGTTTTTTCACTCTCTTGATAGTGTCCTTTGTACAAAAGTTTTTAATTTTGATGAAGTTCAGTCTTTTCCCTTTTGTGGCCTGTGCTTTTGGTATCATGTTTAAGAAACCATTGACAAATCCAAGGTCACGAAGATTTCCCATGTTTTCTTCTAAGAGTTTCATAGTTTTAGCTCTTACGTTAAGTCTTTGAATAATCTTAATTTTTGTATATGGTGTGATGGGGGAGGGTGGTCTAGCTTCATCCTGTTGCATGTGGATATCCAGTTTTCCCAGCACCATTTGTTGAAAAGTCTGTCTTTTCGCCCACTGAATTGTTTTGGCATCTCGTCAAAAATCATTTGACCATTTGAGGGTTTATTTTTGGGGCTCTCAATTCTGTTCCATTGCTGTATATGTTTGTCCTTATGCCGGTAACACATGCTGTGGCTTTGTAGTATTGAAATCAGGAAGTGCGAGTCCTCTGACTTTCTCTTTTTCAAGGTTGCTTTGGCAATTCAGGGTCCCTTAAATTTCTACATGATTAAGATGCATTTTTCTTTTTCTACAAAAAAACCGCTTTTGGTATTTTATAGCAATTTCATTGAGTCTGTAGACTGCTTTGGGGTAATACTGGCATTTTAATAATATTAAGTTTTCTAATCTGAACATCGGCTGTCTTTCCATTTATATCTTTTAATTTCTTTCAGCGTTGTTTTTTAGTTTTCAGTGTACAAGTCTCACTTTCTTCGTTAAATTTATTACTAAATGTTTTCTTTTTGATGCTATTGTAAATGAAATTTTCGTGATTTTCTTTCAGATTGTTCATTGTTAGTGTATAGAAATGCTAATTTTTGTCTGTTGATTTTATATCCTGCAGTTTTGCTGAATTAGGGGTGTGTGTGTAGGGGTGGGGTGGGGTGTATGTGTGGGTGTGTGGGGGGGTGGTGGGGTGGGTGTGGTGCGTGTGTGTGGGGGTGGGTGTGGACTCCTTAGAGTTATCACATTAAGGTCATGTCATCTGCAAGCAGATATTTTTATTCTTTTCCGTATCATTTAAAAAATTTTATGCTTTGATCTGCCTAGAATTTATTTTGTTGTGAGGTATAGGCCACATTGTTTGAGGTTTGTAATTCTTAACCCAGATTGTCCTTTCATCGGACATCTATTTTTCACTCTTAAACAGACTTTGTTTAACCCATCATGGGCCTATCCATAATATTCCCCACACAACCAATTTTAGTGATGATGAGGAAAGGTCTCCAGCTTAATATACCACTGAGATGAAGGAATCATTGGGCTCCGGGTGGGGACTCAGCCTCAGTTGGATGCGAGCTGGCGTTGCAGCCCGTTGACTGAGGATTCAGTTCTAAAAGAAAACAGTGCTACAGAAGCAAAGTCCAAATTGAGAGAATTACTCGGTTGAAGAGCACATCTACCGGTGAGGGTGCGGTGGAGGGTTCTGAATTCTGGTTTTGCTCCCTGTGGACAGAATCTTTCCGGCCCCTTCTAGCACATTGGTCTCCTGCATAGGTTTGAGGCAAACGTCCCACGGTGGGCGGGCAAGCACACGGGGCCTCTGTCTAAAGGGCTGGTGCCCAGGGGAGTGGGAGGATCCCAGGATGACCTTACAGGTGTCCTCACTCCCCCAGCACTTCTCCCCTGGGAATAGGCAGACTGCGCACAAGAACCTGCAGAGAGGTGTTTCTCAGCAGTAGAGTAGAAGTGAAAAGCAAGCTATTTTCATATATTGTGTGATCCTATCTTTATAAAACAACATAGACAGGACGTACTGATGTGAGAATATATACATATAAGGGGCGGCCATGGGGTAGGAGTCTAAGCAGTTTCACTTGGAATGTGTGGATGCTTTTCAAGCATATATGAAACTTCTATAAGTGGTAGATGAAATCATTCTGCATTTGAAGAGAGCTTTCCAGCAAGGGCAGTTGCTGCTCTGTTGCTGAGTGCCTGGGGGTTGGGGAGGGCCCTCGGCTGCATGCTTCCTCCACCTCACCGAGTGTCCTCTTCCCTGCAGACTGCAATAAGGTCACTGACCAGTGCCTGTCCTTCTTCAAACGGTGTGGGAATATCTGTCATATTGACCTGAGGTACTGCAAGCAAGTTACCAAGGAAGGCTGTGAGCAGTTCATAGCCGAAATGTCTGTTAGTGTCCAGTTCGGGCAAGTGGAAGAAAAACTCCTGCAAAAACTGAGTTAGTCCATGGACAAGTATGTAAATATGGGGTGGGTGAGGGGAGGGGACGCGGCAGGGGAGGGTAAAAGACTTTACAAAAACTAGGGCTTTTATTTTCAATTTGAAACTTGGAACAACAGACCACAGAACGATTCCAGTTTGCAAGTCTCGCTGAGGGAGAAGCCAGTCCGCCACCGTTTTGGGGTTGAGTGAGTCAGGCGCTTTCCTTTGGTCTTTCTGAATCAAAACTGCACTGCTTTCTGGACCGTCTCTAAGGCAGCCTTTATCAAGAAGACATTCCTGTCGGAGAGGAGGATGGACTTGGGAGAAATTCTCTTACTGGAAGCATGAGCTTAGGAATTTTTTTTTTTTGGTGGTGGTGTTTTTTGTTTTGGACACCTTTTTCCTGGCAACTTTGGGGTTTTTGGTGTCAACATAAAATGGACCACACACCACAGCTGCCGTCTTGACATGTTTGTTTGTTTGGTTTTGTTACATCTTACATTATGCAGAACTATTTTTGTACAAATTGTTCAAAAGTTATTTATGCAAGGTTTGAATGCATACCAGTGTTTTTATTGTTTTGAGATTGCCAACTTTCCTGGTTTCCTTCAGGTAGGAGAGAACTTAACCTGTACGTCATACGACTCCGTCTACACACGTGCCCAGATCTGGCAAAACAGGCTAAGACCTTCCAGTTAAAAGCATGTCTAACTGGAAGTTGAGAGCCTGCTTTGTATGTCAAGAAGTTACATAAGCATGTTGTGGATATGTGTAAATTACAGTCAAAGTGAGACACTTTGCTAAATTTCCTCTGTATAGAATTCACCTTTTTCTCAAAATTTTAAAATTCAGACTTCAGCCTTTGAACTCAGGAGGGGTTTGCTCCCGCATATGAGCTCTTGTACTCTACATAGATCTAATTTATACAGTGAGTCAAGAAGTTGAATAAATGATCCAACATAGCCTTTCTTTTCCTTATTTCTCTCCTTTGAAGTGTGAGTTGAGTTCTCGTTTAAGGTTTAGAACATGGCTGTTTCCTAGTTGTAAAGTTATGCATTCATAAGTGCCATTGTTGTAAGGTGGTGTTTTCCTAGACCTTCCCTGACGCGGTTTTACCTTTGTTGAACTTGTATAAACAATTGTACAAAAAAAAAAACACTCTTGGACTTGGAGGGTTTCTGTTCTAGGGGTGGACTAGAAATTTGACTAGGAAGTCCAGAGGCAGTAGTCTCAACGCCAGTGTATATACTGTTTTGAAGCCAAACAAGGTATAATTTCTTACTCATCTGAGAAATGCGGCAGCCCCTTGGTACGTGTTTTTTCCGTCTTCAGAAAGAGATCTTGCTGTTTGTAGCTAATAAAGGTAACGGGAAAGAACTGTGCTACACTAGTGTCCATGTGTAAGAATTAGGTACGAACTGCCTTAAGGGGCAGGGTGGCTTACCTGTTTGGGTGCTGCTGACCACACCTGTGTACAATAACTTCCACAGCCACTTGGCATTTCCACTGCCAAAGGGGGACAGGGGTTCATTTCCTCAGCCTCCACTGGACGCAACTCAAGGAGGCCACATCCTGCACTGGTAACCTGGGGCTGGGGTGGTGGAGGCACCTGGTTAGGCGATAACTTCCTCAGGTGGCAGACATAGAAACCAGTGAGAAGTAGACTTTAGATCACAGGATTTTTATACTGGAACAACTGCTCTAGTCATCTGAAAATGAAGATAACCCAGCTTCCTTCCTCAGGCATCAACAGCAACATCAGACTTGGGACTCATGGGACTAGCCTTTCCTGCTGTGGTAGTTTCGTACTGCCCCTGCCCCCCATCCTTTTTTTTTTTTTGCCACGGTGAAATGGTTTTACATCTCATCTAGTTTGTACCGCCGCCTATTAATTTAAATCCAGAGATACTTTCTGACTCAAATTGGAGACATCTGAAGCTGTTGCACCCCAGAATTTAACTCAGGAGATGCATTTAACAGAGGTTAAGATTAGTTTAACACTCTGTGGTTTATTTATAAAAACGTGGCTTACCTTTGCAAGCCTGATCGTTCATCGTGGAGCACCCACACAAGAGGTCAAGTTGCAGTCTTCTTGGCGGCCTGAGTGCTGTGAGCCTCCGAGTAAGAGTCACCCTCACGTCCAATAAAGGCATCTTCTCCCTTGGGAACCGTTGAAGGAGGACGGTGGTTTTCAAGTGGAATCTCGGCATTAGAGGGCCCTCTTTCCCCTGTAATGTTTCCAGGAGCACACAGGTCAGCCAAGAGAGGAGGTGAAGGAAGGGCTGCCAGGGCTGAGCAGCCAGAGTTTCCATAAGGACACACCACAGAGTAAGGACAGCATCTCTCTAGGCTTGAGATGGCCAAGGCAGTGCACTGGTCACAGATGACCTTCCCCCAAGTGTACTGAACAATCCAGTTAAGATTATACCCCAGTACAGTCTCGACCAGACTCATTCCTTCAAAAATGAGCTTTAGATGAGGCCAGGCCAAGCTAGGTGCCTGCAAACAGCTGCTCTGAGCCCATACACTGTATCTGATGAAGTAATGGAAGGACCATAAACCAGAGGGACCACTTCTTGTAAGAGGATCATAACTTCTTAACCCAGGAAAGAGGAGAGGCCATAACCCTCCTTCCTCTAGGCATCCTGGCCTTTACAAAGGCAGGCACCACGGCCCGTCCAAAACATGGAATAACATCCTTCCATCCTGTGAGGACAAGGACAAAGAGACGTCATTGCATTCCATTGTGAACTTCCAGAATTTTATCCATATGATAGATGACCTATTCAGAAAAAGATGCATGGCATGCAGCTAGAAAATGCAGATTCCAGGGAGGAATGTTTGCCCTCTGCCAGATAAGTTAGTCCCTTGCAATTCAGTTATTCCAAGTGTCGAGCCTATTAGGCTAAAAATTTGTTGGCTTCTCACTGAGCCAAGGTTATTTCAAAATGCTACTTAAGAAGATCCACCGTTGAGTTTTTGTTCATTGCTGAAACAAGCACCTGAAACTATAAGTCCAAAAAGAAACAGTAAACAAGCTGTTCTGAGACTATGAGCAAATAAATCTCAATTTTCTAATTTAAGATACACCAACACCTGCTGCTCAGCTTCTATTTCAGTGTGTTTACCATCACCCACTGGCCTGGATTTGAAGACTTCTCTCCACCAAATTAGGGATTTGTGGGGAACGATGAACTTCTGGAGTTCACCGTCTCAGGAGAAGTACAGACTAAGTGCTCCTAAGGCTTCAGCAGGGGCTGAGCTTTTACTGTCCATCTGAATTGTAGCTAATACCCACCCTGGGCTCTTCAGGCAAGCACAGGAGAAGGGTATTTAGAATATCCACAAGGCTTTGATTTACATGCTCTGACACTCAAAACCAGAAAACGTAGAAAGGCAACTTTTTTTTCACAGCTAGCCAAACTTTCTGCCTTAAGCACAGAGGGGCAAGACTGTTTACCTCCTTTGCTGTAAGTTTCAGGTCTTGTTGATTGACTTCTGGATCCTGAGCACCTGAAGGCATGTGTTAAACACTGCAGAGTCAAAAGATAAAAAACCCACAGGACTCAGCCAAGAAGTTACGTAGTTTCCTAAAAACATACCTGCCCACAAGCCATGGGAATGAATCCACAGTTGGTCTCAACTAAACCAAAAAACCACCCTGATTAGAGCTGGACCTAAAAGAAAAGAGATTTCAGATCATTAATGTCCCAAGAACCTTTTAGCATAAGCTAATGTCTCAGGTTTCTCAGTTGTGGTATTAGAAGAGGTAAGAAAAAGTCATCAGAGCTAGGTTCAAATTCTGATGTGACTTTTTTTTTTTTGGCTGCCCCACATGGCTTATGGGATCTTAGTTCCCTGACCAGGGATTGAACCGGTGCCCTCAGCAGTGAGAGCGCAGAGTCCTAACCACTGGACCACTAGGGAATTCCCTATGGTGACTTTTTAACTGTGAGATTTTCGACAAGTTCTTTAACTTCTCAGAGATCAAGTTCCCCATCTGTGATGTGAGGCAATATCTATTTCAGAATGCTGGAGGTAACCATAAAGCACCTGGCACAATACCTGGTCACAGTATGTGGCAAATATGTAGTTAAATTTACTGGTAAATTAGCAGCCAAGGTAGACAGGTACAACATCTTTGAAGGTGCTCCTTTCTCTCATGAAGAATGTACTAGACCAGGCCTGGACACCCATTCATGCTGCACCGAAGTGAATTAGGAACTGGCCAGGACAAATGTAAACAAAAGCATTTTTTAAAACCTAATTTTATTCCTAAAGTTCAAACTAGCTAGTGGGTAGCACTGAAAATACACTTGCAATATATAAAAGTGTAAACTGATTACACGTTAATAAAGAATTTAACACACACACTTCTCTAATGAAGGAAGCTAGATGCAGCCCTCGCTATAAAAAGCTGTACCTGAACAAAAATGGACATGTTTAGCCTCAGGCCCTGGTACTTGACTATAGAATGTCAGTTGTTCCCAATTACGTTTAAACGCAGAAATAGCAACAATGTGGAAAATTACATTCATCAAATAGTAGCATTTAAAATATACATGACTAATAAAATGAACATTCAGAGGTGCCCCTGTTCAGCGTGTACCATGTCAGCCATTTGCAGACAGTGACCTCATCCAAAGAGAGCAGAAGTTTCAAACATCTGAGTAGTTTAAGTTAAAAATAGGATGAAGGAGAAATAAGAGAACAAGATAAATGTCCTCCAAAGAGAACAGTAGCTGATGCCATAAGCAGTCTGACTTCGGCAATTAGTAATCAGAGATGTGTGAAGAAGCCCAGCAGAAACTGGGAAACTGAGCCAGTCCTCCAGCTGACAGGCATACAGCATGGACCAGTGTTGCTGCAACTTAGGATGAATCTTTCCTGTCCCCAGTTAGTCGTGAAAATAATTTTTAAAAATAGCTTCAGATTTTGAACAGGAAGTTTCCAGTCCCTTCTGTGCACTGAAACGTCTGGGATCGAGCCTGGGGGGTCCTTGGCTTCAGGACTTGAACACGTGCACGGCGCGCACCACGTACTGCCGGCAGATGGGACACTCGCTCATGCGCTTGCCGCACTTGGTGCAGGTGACCATGTGCCCGCACTCGAGCAGGACGCAGTCGATGATGGCGTCCATGCAGATCCGGCACAGGCTGTCGTCTTCCTCGTCCTGCAGCTGCAGCCGCTCGCCATCTGAAAGGCAACAGAGAGCTGGGGCTGCGGGCACGGCCTCTGAGTGACCCAGAGTGACCCCACTGTAAGAGAAATAGTCCCTGCTTCTTGGCACATTGGTTCCTTCCACTAGAAATGGCAATGATTACACCTCATAGGATTTTGTGAAGAATAAATGAGAAATACTTACTTAGCTTAGGACCAGGGATGAAGTGCCTAACACATGTTAGCTATTTAATTCTTTTTTTCCCGCCCCCGCCCCTATTTAATTCTATTTTACATCTGTATATAATACAAGGTTTTTGTGATAGCTTGCTTCTATAAATAAAAATGAAGAAGCCCTAGGCTGTCCTACACACGGGCCTCAGAGTCAGAACACGATTCGAATTTCCAGCCCAACTGTGTGGCCTTGGGAAAGTCACAGGCTCCAGAGCCTCATCCTAGTAGGAGGAGGAGCTTTATTTCTACACCAACGGGAAAGCTATAGAGTCATACATCAAGTAGCCTGTAGTTGAGGGACGGCACCCCCTGAGCCTTGGAAGCATCTCAAAATTCATCTGTGTTTCTGGCTACGATGGTACTGTCGGGAGTCTGTCTAACTCAAAAGGCATGGGACATTCTGGTTCTGAATAAGAAAGGTTCAGAATGAGTTTAAAAAGTTCATTGCAGCCTGAGATTTGGCCATAGAGCTATGGACAGTGAGGCTTCCCTTTGTATAGGTCACAGAAGGGATTAATGGGAATCATGAAGAAGGTTAGAAAGAACCAAACAGGAATTCAAGCTTGAAAAGCGAATAGTCCCTGAATTTAAGGAAATAAACACTGTTGTGTCAAGAGAATCTTGTCATCTGGGGTCCTAGTTCATGGTCCATACCATTACTGGAAAGTGGGGAGAAAGGATCCATGAATAAGATAACAGATGAGCCTCTGTAGGCTCCAATGATTAAGATGCCTGTATCTGCTACTGTTGCATCATCTTTGAAGTAGGTGTGGGACTTCCCTGGTGGCACAGTGGTTAAGAATCCGCCTGCCAATGCAGGGGACACGGGTTTGAGCCCTGGTCCAGGAAGATCCCACATGCCTCGGAGCAACTAAGCCCATGTGCCACAACTACTGAGCCTGTGCTTTAGAACCCACGAGCCACAACTACTGAAGCCCACGTACCTAGAGCCCGTGCTCCGCAACGAGAAGCCACCACGGTGAGAAGCCCGCACACTGCAACGAAGAGTAGCCCCCGCTCTCCACAACTAGAGAAAGCCCATGCACAGCAACAAAGACCCAACGCGGCCAAAAATAAATAAATATATTGAAAAAAGAAAAAAAGAAAAGAAATAGGTGTGCCAAAATACTATCTGCATATTCTGGGCATAAACCTGTTTATCAACAAATGCTGTATTATAACCAGGTTTTAAAGAAAAAAACTCAAGATGACACACGTTAATGATGGGAGCACTGTTTTCTAGATAAGAACATAATATTTGTCAGTCTGAACACCACTGAATTCTTTTTTCTTGCCTATAAATGCTCTGTGGCTTGGCCCTGTTACCAGCTGAGGATTTCTGCTCCATGCTCCATCAATAAATAGTTCAGAAGTTCTTAACCTTAGCTTTTCGTGACTTACAAAGAAACCTACTGATACTTGATGTTAAGAACTACTTAACATCCTGGCTCTAGGGAATTTTTTCCCCCCACTGTTTGATTATCTCAGTTGTAGCTTTTAAATCCTCAGTACTGGCCTGCCAGACAGGTTAGTGAGAAAACAAGCCTTTCTTAGATACAAGGAATTTCATTAGAGTTCTAACAAATTATGACCAGAAAAACCAGACTGAACAAAAGATTATCTAACTCATTGGCAATGGTGATCTCAGAGCCAACATCACATAATGAACTTACTGCTTAACAGATCTATAAACAGGTTTATATAACTAATATATATTGAGTGTGAATTATATAACTAATTCACACTCAATAAAAGGATACATAGGTTTCTCAAAAATAAAGTGGACTTAACTGACAGAAACAGGCCAGTTTTTAAAGGCCTAAAGAAAGCTACTACAGGGAAACAAAGGAAAAATAAACCTACATGACTTTTGATTTTCTTCATTCTCTTTGTATAACCGGTTTACTTTCTCTACTAGCTCCCATTTTTCACAACAGCCAGAATAGTTGACAAAATTCCGAGCCAGGATTTCCTTGAGCTGGCGCACGCTCATCCCTTCCACGTCTTCAAGGCTTGACAGGTCAGACAGAGAAGCTCTCACTCTCTTCTTAGCGAGGCCAGATGTCTGAAATCACAGAGTGTGTCCATTACCTCTGTTCCTGCAAATCCAGCAAGGAAAACAGCATGCTGCCTTCACCCTACAGTCATCACTGGCCCTGGAGATTCTCCCCAGACTTCTCACCAGTTCTTGAAGTGTTTTATGTATTGTGCTGCATTCAAACCAAAAGAAACATCCTGTGCTAATCTAGCGACAGTCCACATGGGCATTTTCCCTGCCTACCAAGGTGACGTGTCAGGGAAACCAAATTTTATAGGCAGTCTCACCCGCTCCTCCAAGTTTTCTTCATCCTCATCATCATCGTCGTCGTCGTCATCATCTTCTTCATCATCATCTGTGTTTGCTGAAGCTATTTCACTTCGCACCTACACATATGATACATATTAGGTCAGGAATCATTTTCCTAACGGTACCAACCCATATTTATCACTGGAGAAAACCCTTCCAATAGATCCTCCCCAAGAATGACTCTTAATACCTGGCATACTCCACACCTTCCTAGGATCCTGAGTGCTGCTGCCCCTCCCGAAGAGTTGGGCACCACATGATTCGATAAACAATTTACCTTCCATAGTTATCTCAAAAGTCAAATTCCTATGTGCGTGTGAATTTTTAAAATCTAACCATAGTATTAACTCCCCAGAAGTTAAGAAGGTCCCATCACAGAATGTCAAAGCCAAAAGCGTATGGAATTGCACTGTGCCTTAGCAAAGGACCTGCAGCTGGCTGGTTTAACTGGAGCCTCTAAGATACAGGTAGAAACTAAAGCTCTAAGATCAGCCCTAGTGTCAAGGGTATTTGATTTCAAAGATCTCAATCCTACTACCTCATGCTTAGACATTCTAATTCCAAACAATGCTTTCTAGACTAATTCACTGATGGTTGATGCTATTTCTAGTTTTCAGAAATTCCTCAACAATCAGATACTCTTTTCTTTAAGGAGAACAGAAAGCCTAGGACAATGCCCAATTTCAAGTATTCTACCCCACTAGTTCACAAACACTATATTGTATCATCCAAAGACCCACATCTCCCAAGTGGTGTCATATACCCAAAAGTGACACAAAAGTCAGATGTGTCTTACCTTTGCATCATAATTATGCCAGCTGCCATTTGGGAAAATAATAAAACTCCTAGCTTGGGCTTATCTAATTGATGACTCTTTAGAAAGCAACTAGACCACATTTCCCTCTGCTTCTAACCTCTTTCCTCAGAGGAGAAAATTAAATGTGGAAATGAATGTTCAGAACAGTTCTTTCAGCATTTTAGAATCATTCATATATACAAATTGAGTATTAATTACAAGACTTTGCATGTTATTCAATTAGTATGCCCAAGGACCTCACTGGGACAACATTCTGCACTGGCATTTCTTTGAAATGAGTAAATAACCATATCCTGCCACTAATTCAGATGGCTGTTTCCCAATATCTAAATTAGAACAATTTTACGGTAGCAAGGCAACTGGGCATTAGGTTAACTTATAGTTTCCATGGTCACTGACACACAAATAGTCCTGCAAATGTTTATACGCTACATTTGACAGTCATTATTTCGACAGCTAGTATTTAACTATATAAGAGAGGGAAACTGAGGTAACTAAGGTCAAGAGACTGATGAGCTTTTTTTGGGCCCTTCAGGCAGCATCTGAGCTTGGAGCCTCACATCAGGAGAGCCTGCAAGTGCAGAGTTCAGCAGCACGTGGAACCCCGGCTCAGCAAGGAGTCTTCAGCCCTAAAGCCCCCTCCATATTGGCCGAAAGCAGACGACATGCCAGGCCCTCAGGGTAATTACACCCTCGTACCTGTGCCAGTACTCCAGATCCTAAGGTCCGGTCTCCACCCATAAGCTCTCCCTGAAAGGAAGACATGGTAGCAGATGGGGCTGTATAGTTTGAAAAAAATGAATGTGTAAAAAAGCTAGAAGTCTGGGACCTTGAGGAATTCAGACTGCTCGTGTCCAGGTTGTCCTCAGAGCCCAGCCCACGGTGACACAGTACCAGATCTACCAAGTCTTCTTTCTCTCGACAGGTATCGATCGGTATGTTTCTAAGAATGAGATACTGCCGTAGATCCTTCACTTTCAGTCTCATTAACTGAGGGCGCTGAAAGGCTGTCTCTTGTAATAAGTGACAAGTGGAACATCTACGGAGATTTTCTTGTAAGATCGAACAAACGGAGCAAAAGTCTTTCTTGCAGTCACAACATACATGCTGAAGAAACAGATAGGAAAGAAGCATTTAATGAGAGCCAGATACAAGCCATTGTGAAAGCACTAGTTTTCCTTTTGCCTTCTATTAAAATTAAATTTTAGTTCTTATGAAGTCCCCCATGGCACCAGACCCATGGGCATTTTCGTGTTCTAAAAGTGGTGAAAATCAAAACAGTCACTGCTGAGGCAGTTTGGATTCACAGAAGTTCAAATACAGACCTTTAAGAAAAACAGACTCTTGTGTTAATGAATTAAAACCTTTCCACCCCTTCGGGCAAACGTAATTAGCAAAACAGAGCTGACTTGAACCACATGGAGCAGAAAGCATGACCACAAACTCTCTTCCTGCTCTTTGCCTATGTGAAAATATCCCCATTTAAAGAGAAGGGGGACTGCAGGCTTCCCTGGTGGCGCAGTGGTTAAGAATCGGCCTGCCAGTGCAGGGGACATGGGTTCGAGTCCTGGTCCGGGAGGATCCCACATGACATGAAGCAACTAAGCCCGTGTGCCACAACTACTGAGCCTGCGCTCTAGAGCCCACGAGCCACAGCTACTGAACCCATGCACCACAACTACTGAAGCCTGCACACCTAGAACCTGTGCTCTGCAACAAGAGAAGCCACTGCAATGAGAAGCCCGCGCACCGCAACAGAGCGGCCCCCACTCGCCACAAGTAGAGAAAGCCCACGCGCAGCAATGAAGACCCAATGCCACCAAAAATTAAAAAAAAAAAAAGAGAGAGAAGGGGGAAAAGCCTAACACAGAGAGGGAAAGAGAAAGACAACTGATCTCTCAAGGTCAATCCAAGCAAACAGAGGACCCCACTTATACAGTAATCTGTACCCTAGAGCCTTAATCACATTCAAAGCCATTCCACAAGCAAAACTTAAAAGAAGACATGATGATGTGGTCATTTCTGCTTGGGGCATTGTTCCCACAAGCTAACACCTTGTTTGTTAAGTATTTCAAAGGACTGGATTGACAAGCCTGGGAGATGGCCCAGCAATATGATGGTTCTCAGAAAGAACAACTTTCTGTCCTAAAGAAAATAACGGTTTTAGCTGTTATTTTGCATGTTGAATCTTTAAACAGTAGCTAATGTTAATATACTCATTTCTTCACTTGAGTTAATGTGGGTGGGGATACATTTTTTGAAACTTGAGATCAAAGTTATAGTAAATCTTCTCTGAACAAAATTGCAGACTAATTAAATCTCTTGCTTCAGAACATAAGAATCAAAGTGTATGAACAGGTCAGAGTCCAGGAGAAAGAATGGCTGAGCAACATGAGAAGTAACAACGTCTAGTCAGAAAACCTGAGCAGTGATACAGTCTCTGCAACTCAGCACTTTTCTAAATGGGAAATGGTTATTAGGACTTTTTGATATTTGTATAAGAAGAAATGAATATTCATTAGTATTCAAAATAACATACAATCAAGAATTCTGATACATGTGTTTTTTTGTGTGTAACATTTCATCCAACTCACCTTCTTTCTAAAGACTGAAAATGAAAGTCCACAGGCTTTGCAAACTATATTAGGCCCTTCTGTAGGTGCTGGTGGGTAAGTGGTAAAATCAGAGCTCGGTGTAAATCTGAATGGACCAGTGCCTCCTGCAAATCCTGACTGTTGGCCCCTGACAGCTCCAGTCCCCATGACTTCATTCAGCAGCCCACAGCACGAAGCCCACATAGACGTGGCACCCGCCTGGAAAGGAACGAAAATAGGCACCAGTTTAAAGCTGATTGGAACCTGGGCTCTCTGGGATTCTCGGGGAATGCCATTCTGGAGAGGCACGTTTGCCCTAAATAATTTCGAAATTATTCTTTTAAGCATCAAAATTTTAAGCTATTGGGAAGGGGATAATATTCTGGTATTTACAAAGAATATTTGGCTTTGGGGATACTCATGATATATTGTTAACAAAGGAGAAGATACAATATGAACCCAATTTCGTAAAACAACAACAAAAAACATATGCTTAGAGATACACGTGCATGCACACAGAAGAAAAATGACTAGATGGAAGTAAGTGCTATGCAATATTTGGGATATGCTTACACTGAAAAAAGCTGTTCACTGTTTATCTGAAATTCAAATTTAACTGAGTGTCTTGTATTCTATCTGGCAACCTTAGACTGGTGACTACAGCACCGTTCTATAGGCTGAGGCAGATTTTCCCAGCTATCATTTAGCAGAAAGAATATAAATTCTAATTACTTAATTTCATTAAACTTCTGTCCTCTCATTTGTATCTGGGCATAATAAACTATGGCATGTGGAAACTTTTTTGATTTTTTAAAAATGACTGGGAAAACATCAAAATGCCAATTGAAGTGCTCTCTAGGTTTTCATGTATATCTCGTATAATTTGTTTTCCCCTGCTTTCCAAACCTTTATAAGGAATATATTAATTTAACATTAAGGAAAATATTTTAAAAAAGCAAACTGAGAATACGGAACACAATTTCTGATGACTTGATAATCATAATGACGTTTTGAGGTGTAAGGGCTATTTGCCACTCCACTAAGTGGCTTGAAACTAATAGGCTGCCTTTTATGTTTTTTCCTCTCATCTCTTCCCTTTCTGTGAATCACCACTGCTATCACTATATCTACCTCTAGCAACCTGTCTCTCCTTTTTTACTGCATTCAGAAACCTGATAACCAAGCTTGTTAGAAGTGTATATAAAAATACATTTTCAGTGAGGGCTCAAGGCATTTTCCTATGCTTAAAATATAAAGCTACACTGTTTGGAACCAATGAGCTTTTGCCCCTTGTCCTACTACTTATGCATATTCTAGACTCTAGATAATGTGATAAGTAATGGAAGTCCAGGTAGGTGAGGTCTTATTAGTTAAAATGGCATAACAAAGGCACTGTTCCATTTATTTTATTATCTAATTCTGTCAAACATTTACTGCTTGTCCAATGAGCTCTTAAAAAAAATTTTTTTTAAACAACCTTAAAAGGCTATTTGGAGGGACTTCCCTGGCGGTCCAGTGGTTGAGACTTCGCCTTCCAGTGTGGGGGGTGCGGGTTAGATTCATGGCTGGGGAGCTGGGATCCCACATGCTTTGTGGCCAAGGGACTGAGGCATGAAGCAGGGGCAATGTTGTAGCAAATTCAGTAAAGACTTTGGAGATGGTCCACATCAAAAAATAGTAATAATGGGACTTCCCCGGCGGCGCAGTGGCTAAGAATCCGCCTGCCAATGCAGGGGACATGGGTTCGAGCCGTGGTTCAGGAAGATCCCACATTCCGCGGAGCAACTAAGCCTGTGCGCCACAACTACTGAGCCTGCGCCCTAGAGCCCGTGCGCCACAACTACTGAGCCTGCGCTCTAGAGCTGGCGCGCCACAACTACTGAAGCCCGCGCGCCTAGAGCCCATGCTCCACAACGAGAAGCCATGGCAATGAGAAGCCCACGCACCGCAACAGAGTAGCCCCCGCTCGCCGCAACTAGAGAGAGCCCACGCACAGAAATGAAGACCCAACGCAGCCAAAAATAAATAAATAAATAAATAAAAGAAAAAGAAAAAAAAGAATCTGCCTGCCAATGCAGGGGACACGGGTTCGAGCCCTGGTCGGGGAAGATCTCACATGCCGCGGAGCAACTAAGCCCGTGTGCCACAACTATGGAGCCTGCGCTCTAGAGCCCGCGAGCCAGAACTACTGAAGCCTGTGCACCTACAGCCCGTGCTCTGCAACAAGAGAAGCCACCACAATGAGAAGCCTGCGCACCTCAACGAAGAGTAGCCCCTGCTCACCACAACTAGAGAAAGCCCACGCGCAGCAACGGAGACCCAACACACCCGGAAAAAAAAAAAAAGAAAGAAAGACAGTGGTTGGACTCACCAGGAGAGCCTTAAAAAATACTGGTGCCTGAGTCCCAGCCCCAAGATTCTGATTTAACAGGTCTGGGGTACAACCTGGGCCTCAGAATTTTTTTTAATTCCCTATGTGATGTGAATGTACAGTCAAGGTTAAAAGGTTAACACCTGCTCGGTCTAGGGGATTTCTCCTTTCTGCCTACATCATTTCAGCTGGAGAATCACTCAGATTCCCAAATGGAAGGGGCTGTGGTTACTTCTGAAGCCTGTGCCTCTAGAGTTCTAGAACCAACATCTCTGCCACGTGCTCCTCACTACCTGTGTAGGTACCGCCCCTTCACACCCCCATCCCCAAGTAGTGGGATTTGCCTCTAGTGTTTCCTTTCCCCCTCTGGTTTCCCCTAATCCTTTCAGAAAGGATTAGCTCAGAAGGCCTCAGCTGAGTTTTTAACAATTTAATCTGATTCTTATATCAGTTCCTTTCCTTTTTAAAAAAAAAAAAATTTTTTTTTTTTTTAATGTTTTTGGCTGCACCACACGCGCATGTTTTAGTTCCCCGACCAGGGATCGAACCTTCCTGCAGTGGAAGCTCGGAGTCTTAACCACTAGACCGCCAGGGAAGTCCCCAATCAGTTCCTTTCCTTTACCACATATCAGCCTGGAAGTTAAGCTGAAATTTGGTGCCCTCCTTCATTTTACTTGCTCTTTGCTTTTTGGCCCAGATTTCTTACTTCCTAACTTATTCCTTTACATATTTTCTTGGGTGAACTCTCCAATACTGGGAGAAAGACAGTGATTTCTGGGTCTGTCAAAAAGCCATTTGGCAAACTATTTTTGTCCTTCACCCCCAAGTTGAAGAATCCACCCAGAAGATGAATCTTCCAAACTTAGGGTCCATCTCCCTGCCTCCGGTTAGTATGTTTCATCTTCTTGTACTTTCCCTTAAAGTCCTAATTGCCTGAATTTCTTCTGCGTGTCCCCTCAGGGCACAGGGATCCCTATCTAAGGACTATTACCTTGCCCTAATAATGCTTGGAGTGTCCTATACTGACCTTTCTCCTCTCAAATCTGTCCAAATTTCTGTTAATACTTGATATAACAGTCCCATTTTTCAAGTGACAGAATCTACAAAAGCAATTAGGGAACAATTTAAGAGAGCGTTTTCCCAACAGTTTATTGAACGTGTGCTCTTGGGAAAGGGGCGGGGAGGCGAACATGAATTTATTCTCTGAGCTCTTGACTCTCTGTCTTTGTTATATTTCCTTAGAGCCCAGTTACCGTACCTGGTAGGGTCATAACCAAAAAGCTTCCCCCTTTTGCACCCTCCCCTTAAAAGCTTTAGAGACCCAAGTTCATGTTCTCTCTACTTCCGTCGTCCCTATCCTCTAAGATCTTCCGCCAGTTTAATCAGCCTGCATTCCGTTATTTTTCTTTTATTCACACTCTGCTCACCTTTTCATAGTAAGATTGAAGCGTATTTTCCGAACTACTACCTTTCCACGAATAAAGCCAAAGTCTGGATCTCTGCTATGATCTGGGCTTATGTGACTAACAATTCTAAACCCTACTTGGGACCATGGTTGACAGCAGGACTCCACAGACTAAACCACATGAATCCAAGAGGTGAGAAGGATGGTTACATTTCTCTTGACCATGAATATGGACCCAAAAACAACATAGAGAATAACCGAATAAGGCAACCATCTACTTACGTCTGATACAAAACTCCTAGTTCAGAGAATTTAGCTGTGTTTCTAGTTGACTTTCTAGCCATCAATGACTACTGAAAATAAATGACTTTTTCTTGATAAACCTAATCCCTTTCCTAAACATCCTGTTAGACTAAAATTGCTCCTGAGTAGATTAGCCATGGAACCATGGCCTGCCTGGCATCAATTAAGAACCAGATCTCATATTAAAAACTTATATGGCCCACAGTAAGAAATTAAATTGTAAAGCCTCCTGTTTGGACTGCCCCAGACACCTAGATCTCGTCATGTTATTCTAGTATCCAATGCCAGTTCTCATGTTTTTTTCAAAGACAGTGCACCAAGATTTTAGGGAGCCAATAACACTACATTTTTTTCTCACTCCCATTTTAAAACTGAGTAAAGAAATAAGACAAACAGAAATTTAAATATTTGCTTTTTTACTGGTAACACCAATTGGAGAACATGACTTTAGCTCTGCAGCCAACTGGTCTTGATAACATGCCACCCAGCCACCAGCACAGCTGACCAACAGCAGCTTACCATCTAGTTGACCAGAGTCCCTTCCCTACCCACAGGAAGATAAATCTGAGAAGGTCTCAGAAAAGTACTGAAGCAAGCATGTTCAGCTCCTTTGCTAAAATCACCAACATAAAAGTTCCTCTTGTTCCTTCCTAAAGAATGAATTAGAAATTCCCTCCCCTCTGTAGGAGTACAGAGGAGGGGAGGGGACTGTGATCCACAACTGTAAACACTTTGCAGGAGAGTGGGACTGACAGTTTCCAGTGCTGTGACACTTATTTCCACAATAGCACACCACCAGTTTTTTAAGCACTCTCTTGGGTTCCTCAGTCAGATTCACACAATACAGGCCCATTCTGAATCATCATTTCAGTCAACAAAAGCAAGAGGGAATGTGTTCTTTCTTTGCAAGAGCAGTAGCCCAGCCTTCTTTTTGGCAGAGTGCCAGTTTTCAAATGGCTCAAGGTTCAGCTGTCTTTGATTGTGCGTGTGCGTGTCTGTGTGAGATCTAATGTGCTTTCTAGAATATCTGGGGGTTGGGGCGGGGAGACGTCCAAAATGCTCAACTTACAGAATTAACAAAAAGTTTACTACAAACTTTGAATCCTATTCTAAACTACATCAGGATGTGATCCCTTTTAATTATTCCACCAAATGTAATAGTAGCCAGGCAAACTAGAATGAAGACCAAGAAAAGCTGTAGTGATTTCCATGAAGATTAAATGACAGCCAGAGAGAGAGAGAGAGAGAAAGAGAGAAAGAGAGAGAGAGAGAGAGAGAGAGAGAGGGAGGGAGAGAAGGGGGAGTGGGGAAGTTGATGGGTTTGAAAACAGCAAAAAACTAAATGATCATAGTCTAAATCATTTGCTTTTGATTAAACTAGGTAAACAGCAGTAATCATAATGCCACCTCCTAAGAGTTGCTTGCCTCAACTCTAAATTAAATATGGTAATATTTTACACAGTTATTTTAAGGATAAACCTAGAAGTTTCAATTTCAAGAACATTAATTTTCTTGGATGCTGTAAGAAGCTACAAGGACCAGGCAGGGATTCAGTTCTTCCACCAGTGGAAGCTTCTTCAGAGAACTCAATCACCACAAGCTTTGTCTTTAAACTCTGAACAACCTTCAGTTTGCTAAAACTCAATGTCCTTATGTTAAACAATATGAAAAGATGTTTCAAATCTCAGTACCAGTGATATAAGAGAGTAAGTTTTACAGTTTAAATTTCAATTAGGTTAAACTTCCCTACAGAAATTAAAGCAAACCAGAAGAAACCATTAAGATAATAAGCAAAAATCTTTACCCTATTTAGAGCCACTGGAGGAACAGTTCCTTAAAAAGGGAAAGAATTTCTTACTGAAACTGCTGCTTCAACTGAAATACAATACACCAAGAACTCTGCGATCTTAATGATTAAATATCAGGCTATATACCACAAAGGAGGAAATTCTACATCCTAAGTTCTTTCTCTCATACCATTTGGACATTAAGCAGGATGCAAAAACAAATGCTGATCTTAAAAATGTAACATTTTTAGGTAAGACATTTGGCCAAATTGATTGATTTTTACAAATAACGTGTTCTGGAGATCATAAATGTTATCTTCTTCATGTTTGGGTTTTGTTTTCTTTTCTTAAAACAGTATACTTGGGACTTCCCTGGTGTCGCAGTGGTTAAGAATCCGCCTGCCAATGCAAGGGACACGGGTTCGATCCACGGTCTGGGAAGATCCCACATACCGCGGAACAACTAAGCCCGCAAGTCACAACTACTGAGCCCATGTGCCACAACTACTGAAGCCCGCGCACTGCAGCAAAGAGCCCCTGCTCGCCACAACTAGAGAAAGCCTGAGCACAGCAACAAAGACCCAGCGCAGCCAAAAATAAGTAAATAAAATTAAAAAACAAAACAGTATACTTGACCCTTAGCACCACTCCCCCACCTTTCAGAGAAAAGAGAACAAAAAAAGGAAAAGGAAATTACATTAAACAGATTACTTTCGTCTTGATGTCTTGTTTTGAGCTTGGAAGAATGAACATGATTAGTACAATTAAGGGTGAGATCAATATAAATATGCGAAAACAGGAAGGAGATTAAATCAAATTAACATAAGACACTAATTTGGATTTTTTTTTAATCCCTTATAGGAAGTTAATTAGATGCTACTCTAAGGTAAAATGGTTACTTGAACCTTTGAGACAAACCTATTTCAAAACAACAGTTTCTAAACAATAACAAAAAAAGACAAAAAAATTAAAGGAAGAAAGTAAATACCCATTCTACACATATACTAAAATCAGCTCCTGGTCCTGGGTTTGTGTGAAGATGTACTTATCTGATTGCTTGGCTTTTAAATTAATTTTAATTCCACTGAAATTTTAATTTAATACTTGCTTAGATGAACATTCATATGTTAGAATTCCATGACATCAGGAATTAATGCCCCTGCCCAGAAACTATAGATACCGCAAAATTAGACAATTTCAATATGAAACAAAGTTAATAAATAGCCCCAATCCTAAATTTTGTGAATCCAGTTTTCACGAAAACTTAAATGAAAAGCAGTATCTTCATAACTGTCATCTTGTTCAGACTGATGTCTATTTAGGTCTGCATTTTGTTTCATAAAATATACCTTTTTATATTTTCAAATCCCATCCAACTTTGTTTCTAAAATTTCAACTCAGAAAGCAGTATCCTCCACCTAAATTCAAAAACACTTCTGAAAAAATTTCAACACTGTGCTTGCCCTTAATTCTCTCCTTCTACACCTTGTTTCTTGATAGGTCACAAATTTAATATTTACTAATAAAGTTACTGACATTCTTTGAGGCATTATGTATAAAGATCCCTTATTTGTTTTTGGATCTTAACACACAGCGGGATGATGGTTTTCAGGAAAGAAAGCTAGTTTTAGATATTTTAATAGGTATTCTAAGTTGAAATATTTTATAGCTGAACTGGGAAGTTAAAAAATAAGCTCTTTGAATATCCTCATACTTTAACACCCAGTTCGGAAGTTACCTATTCCAAAAATCTTCCTTGCTTCCTAGAGCCAGAAAAAATCCTTTCTTGCTCCTGAGGGTTTTGCATTTTTTTGATACCTTACATCAAATTCTGCCTCATAATGTGGTTTCTTGAGAATGTCTCTTCTCTTTTGGTTGGCAAACTCCTAAAGGGTGGGATTGTATTTTGAATTACTTCTACGCATGATATATCCCTTAGCTAACACATAGGAAATGCTCAACAAAATATCTTCTTGGGGCTTTGTGAAGGTAGAGGTTTAGCTAGCAGTTCACTCTGTTATTTTTCTTACCCACGCCAATCACACCTCTTCACTGAGATTAATGAAATCAACGATGTCTGAAAGAGTATCACCTTATGACTCACCCCACTTGGTTTGAATCAATACGTGAATTGATTGTTGTACCCAGAGCTCTTTAGAACTCTCAGCGATCAAGTTGAGAGAATCAGCTCCCAAAAGTAGGCCAGAACCTCCCCCCTCCCCCCATTCCTTAAACTTCTCACTCAGTGATGCTCCCACGCTCTCACACCCACCGTGAAGACTCAAGCTGTCAAATTACTTGCTGCGTACCTAGTGGCGATGGAGACACAACGGGTTTGCTAAGAGCTCTAGGTCACGGCCCCTGTGTTAAGCCTGCAAACAGATCCTTCAGGGTGGGATCCCCGCCCCGAGACATTTCTAACCAGTTAGCCGGGCCCCAGCCTCACGACTCCCCGCACAACCCCTTTTCCCTTCGTCCTGCAGTTTCCGTCCTGCGACAGTCCCGTGGTGCTCCCAACATTTGGGTTAGTTCAAGGACTCGGGGCGGGAGAGGGCACGCTGTGGGCAAAGGCACGGAGGGTGAGGCGAGCACCAGGGGGTCTGCCTCCGGCCCCCGAGGACGCGGACAGGGCCCAGCGCGGAGAGGGGCCCATCAGGCGTGAGTGCAGGGCGGGCCCGGGCTCTCCCCCGGCCTCGGGCTCGCTGACGGAGGCGCTGTGGGAGTTGGAAACGTCCGGGAGCCCACGACATCCGCCCTGCGGGTCAGGGCCCCAGAAGCCGGCGGGGTACCCCCCTCCGCGGAGCTCTCCGAGGTGCCGGCAGGGTAACCCCTGAGGCGAAAGGAAGGCACTTCGAGCGCACTGGCCGGAGAGGAGAGGAGGGACTGCCCGGCCCCACCGGCCCCTCACCTTCATGGCCGCGACCGCCGCTTCTGGGTCGGCTCTGCCGAGGAATTCAGCACCATAGCAGAACCTACCACAACCACCTTCCTTCCTTCTGGGCGGCGATACTGAGGCTCCCGAGGCGACCCAGCGTCCAGACGTAAGGGGCGTGGTCACGCCCGCCGCGCGCCCCCGGGAAGAGCGCCGAGCGGCGGCCGACTCGGCCAATCCGGAGCTGACACTCGGGGGGCCGGTCACCAAAGCCAATGAAGTGGCGGGAATGGGGCGGGGCCTCCGTCGCAGCCTGGAAGGCCGAGAAAGAATCCATTCCGCCCCAAGCAGAGATGGGCGGGTCTGGGCGTGGCGGGAGTCTCCGGGCGGTTTTCTCCGCGGTTTTCTCCGCTGGATCGCTGAACTTGGAGTCAGGGTACCCTGCAGGAAACTGCAGCAGAGATCTGGGTTCAGGGCTGGGTGGTCAAGTTCCCCTGGAGATGAGGGCGGGAAGGGGCGTGGTACATTTGAAAACGCCGGTTGGTTGGAACTTTTTTGTTATAGCGGTCAAAGCAGGGCCTCGGATTTCCTCCCCAGACATTCACGCCTCTCACAGTCGGTAATGACCTCAGGTCTCCTCTCTGGAGGGTCCAGTAAGCAGTGGCAGCTGCGCACGCAAGGACGCGGCTTTAAAAAACGTTTTATTGAAAACACTTGAAGAACCAACGGTTCTCAAATCCCAGTTGCTCTTTTAGAGCGACATAACAAAATAACCAAATCCTAGCACGGTGAGAGAATTAGGGTGAGCCCTTGGAGTTGACTTTATTTGGACAGAGAAAATTAGTTTGTAAATTAAAGTATCGATTTCTTCAGGCTGACCTGATGACACTCCGTTGGTTTTCCGATACTTCTTCCTCTCCTCTCTTAACTCAACCAGTACTTAAATAAATATTTAAGTAGAGAAAGAGATATGAAGATGTCAATTTACCTCTCATGAGAACCTGACTGTTCTATTCCTTTTGAATAGATTTGCTTATATGTACTATGTCAGTTTAAAACACAAAGCCACCCCACTTCCTTAGACTGCAATAATACTTGGGGTTTTTTTGTTTATTTATTTTTATTTCTTTATTTTTTCTGCTGCGTTGGATCTTTGTTGCTGTGCACGGGCTTTCTCTAGTTGCGGTGAGCGGGGGCTACTCTTCCTCGCGGTGCGTGGGCTTTCTCATTGCGGTGGCTTCTCTTGTTTCAGAGCACGGGCTCTAGGTGCACGGCCTTCAGTAGTTGGAGCACGCGGGCTTGGTAGTTGCAGTGTGCTGGCTTAGTTGCTCCAGAGCATGTGGGATCTTCCTGGACCAGGGCTCGAACCTGTGTCCCCTGTACTGGCAGGCAGATTCTTACCCACCGCGCCACCAGGGAAGCCCAATACTTGTTTTTTAGCTTACTTATTTTTCTTGCTTCAAGCATTGCTCAGATAATATAATTTAACATCTATAGTCCTGGATTTTCTTCTTTGGAAAAATGCAAAGAAAGCCTTTCATTCACCATGTGGGCGCAGCAGCTGAGCCTCAATGGAAGAAAAAGTACTCATTCTTCTAATGATCCAGGCACAAAGAAACTCAATAAACACTTGGTGGTGGTACAAAGTCATATTTCTCCCTCATTAGAAAGGAAGCTGGCAGGTCTACCTGAAGAGTTAATGATTAAGGACATGAAAAGATGCTCAACATCATTAGTCATCAGGGAAATGCAAATTAAAACCATGAGATACGACTTCACACCCACTAGGATGGCTAAAATAAAAAAAATAATAAATGCTGTTAAGGATGTGGAGAAATTGGAACCTTAATTACATTGCTGGTGGAACGCTAAAACGGTGGATCTTCTTTGGAAAGCAGTCTGGCAGTTCCTCAAAATATTAAACATAGAATTACCATATGACCCCACAATTCTACTCGTAGGTGTAAAAACCTAAGAGAAATGAAGATGTATGTCCATCAAAAAGCCTTATACATAAACGTTCATAGTGGCATAATCACAATAGTCAAAAAGTGGAAACAACCCAAGTGTCCATTATTTGATGAATAGATAAATAAAATATGGTCTATCCATACAATGGAAAATTATTTAGCCAAAATAGGAATGAAGTACTAATATCTGTTATAATGTGAATGAACCTTGAAAGCATGATGCTAAGTGAAAGAAGCCAGTTACAAAGACCACATATTGTATGATTCCATGCATATGAAATGTCCAGAAGAGGCAAATCCAGAGAGACAGAAGGTAGAGTAGTAGTTGCTTAGGGTTGAGGGGGTTAGGGGGAAATGCTAATGGGCCCAGGGGTTTCTTTTGGGGGGCAATGAAAATGTTCTAAAACTTATTGTGGTGATGGTTGCCCAACTCTGTAAATACACTAAAAACTATTGAATTGTACAATTTAAATGAGTGAACTGTATGTGAATTATATCTCAATAAAGCTATAATCATAATAAAGATATTGAAAATAAGCACCAAAAAAAAAAGTTAATGCAGCTGGAGAGTGACCAGAGAAAAGCAATAAAAACAAAACAAAAAAAAAACCAGGAGTAGGGAGAAATTGTATTGAAGACCATTTTAAAACTGCAATTCTTGAGGAAGACTTGTCTTATTCTGTGCCTAACTTAAAGCAAAGCTCCCAATAAATGTTTGAGTGAATTCTTTCTTCTGGAAGACTGAGAAGGAATATAATATTGAAAAAAATAAGGGAGAAAAAAATTTTCAAATAAGGAAGTAAATAGGGTACACATGAGTTCACAATTGCTAAATACTTGAAATTGGAATGTCCTGAAGCTTGAGAGGCATTTTTCTGCTTAAACACCATAGTTTTTCAGTAAAAGAGACACATTATGTGATCAAAATTTTTCTTTGTTTCAAACTTTATATGATGACACCTCTCTTTCAACTGTGTACTAACTGTACCAATTGGGGTTCAAGAAAATGTAGTCTGTTGCTAACATAATCATCAACAGCCTAATACTTTGTATTTCAGAGTAAAAGTATTCCCAAGATGTGGGATAATTTATTGCATCTAAACTACTTGCTTAATATGTAATGGGGCTGATCTCTGAGTTTGTCTTTATTAATCCCTCAAAAAAAATTCTTTTATTGAATTCACAATGCACTCTTTTATTTATTTATTTTTTTAAGGTCACTGAAGTAGTGGTTGGAATAAGAGGCTGAAAGGATTTTTTTTTTTTTTGGCTGCATTGGGTCTTTGTTGCTGCGTGCAGGCTTTCCCTAGCTGAAGCAAGCGGGGGCTACTCTTTGTTGTGGTGCACGTGCTGCTCATTGTGATGGCTTCTCTTGTTGAGGAGCATGGGCTCTAGGAGCACAGGCTTAGTAGTTGTGGCTCATGGGCTCTAGAGTGCAGGCTCAGTAGTTGTGGTGCACAGGCTTAGTTGCTCCACGGCATGTGGGATCTTCCCGGACCAGGGCTCGAACCCATGTCCTCTGCATTGGCAGGCAGATTCTTAACCACTGGGCCACCATGGAAGTCCCATAATGCACTCTTAAGTCAAATAATTTCAAAAATCCTTTCTCAAATTCAAGAAGCAGCAAAAGTTTTATTAAAAATTTTAAAAGTTACTGAATAAATGATTTCTTTCAACATTATGTGTACTCTTTAGACAATAGGGTAGAAGAATAGCAATTTTTATTCTAGCAAAGGATTGTCTCAAAGGTAGTAAATCATGAAGGACCATATGAGCCTTTTGCAGAGTTGGTTAGCAACTTGCTGTACTAAGCCATTTCTTATTTTGGAAAATTTCAAACATATATGAAGTAAACAGAATAGTGTAATGAACTCCCATATATCCATCACCCAGTTTTAACAATTTTCTGCATTCTGCCCTTCTTGACTCACTTCCAGCACTTGCATCTCTCCACCACCTCCCCACCCCCACCCCTCATCTGAGTTAGCTGCATTATTAGATTAGTGCCTGACTCTGGTTGCCTAGATATGAGCCAAACAAAAGTAACTGAGCCTTGTGTCTGGTTTGCTATGTTGTTTATTCTTGCTCACCTTCACAAATACAGTATAACCATTTCACCCAGTCAAGATAATCCACCTTCTTTGTGGCCACTGCTTAAATTTCACGACTTAAAAGACCAAAGGGACTCTCCATCCTCTTTTTTTTTTTGCACAGTACGCGGGCTTCTCACTGTTGCGGCCTCTCCCGTTGCAGAGCACAGGCTCCGGACGCGCGGGCTCAGCGGCTATGGCTCACGGGCCCAGCCGATCCGCGGCATGTGGGATCCTCCCAGACCGGGGAACGAACCCGTGTCCCCTGCATCGGCAGGCGGACTCTCAACCACTGCGCCACCAGGGAAGTCCTCCATCCTCTTTTAATCTGAGTTTGCAAACGCCAAAGTTGTAGATAGGTCATAAAATCTGCTCACCATTAGAATGAAAAAGCATCTCTTCACTGGAATGCTTAATCCAGGTCTTACCTGAATCCTGATTGCCTGATCGACTTCTGCTACAGTAACAATGGTTTCAACAATACTGCACTTTAGCAAACTACCTCTGCAGCTGGATAACAGATGGTTCCACAAAATCATTTTGTTCCGGACTCAGAATCTTTCTGGAATTCTCTTGGTGAATTACTTTGCTGACTTCAACATGTAACCCTCTTCTGCCTTAAATTTCTCCATCTGTAAAAAAGGAGAGAATGATTACTAACTGGGCAGCTTTTGTCTTCCACTCTGCTGAATGGTTGAAGAATCCTGATATAGAAAGTGAGACAGGAACAGAACTTTAAACTGGTTTCCAGAGAGTAAAATAACGCAGGGCCATTTCATATTTCTTTTAACTAAGCTGGAGCACGTTACAGGCTCCCCACCCCCGCCCAGCCTGGCCCCCCATGATCCTCCTTAGTAGGCAGAAAGGAGACAGGATTTTCTTTTCATGGCTTGGGAAACTGAGTCACAGAAGTGAACCCTCTCGCCTGAGGCTCATGAGGCAGTGATGAAAGTTAGAATAGTTGCCAAGTCTCCTACCCCCAGCCCAGAACTATGCTCACCTGTATTGCTATTCTTCTAGTAAAGAGACAGACCTGGCAAAGCAAGTTAATTCTTTATTAATTCTTGTACATTAGATTTGCGTTCACATAGAACCTCTTTATAAACATCCTACAGTATTGGGGAAACAATTCACCTACCACTGAAATGTGGAGTCGATACAATTTCCCACTGGTATTGATATCTCATATCATTTGATATATATTAAGCACCCACTATGTGCCAAGCATTGAAAAGAGGGATCAACCCCTCTCCTCATAGAGTTTAAATGGCCATGATGAGAGAAAAATATCTGAAGTGGCATCTATGTTTCCCGGGGTTGCCATGTCAAACCCCACAAGCTTGGTAGCTTAAAACAACAGAAATGTATTCTCTCACAGTTTGGAGGCCTGAAATCCTAAATTAAGGTGATGGCAGGGCCGTGCTTCCTCCAAAGGTTCTAGGGGTGGACCCTTCCTTGCCTCTTCCAGCTTCTGGTGGCCCCAGGCATTCCTTAGTGGTGGATGCATCCCCAGTCTCTGCCTCTGTCTTCACATGGCCTTCTCTGTATTTTCTCTTCTTTTTCTTTACTGTTTTCTCAGTTTGAGATGTAGTTGACATATAACATTGTATTAGTTTCAGGTGTACAACATCTTCTCTTATAAGGACACTGGTCATTGGGGTGGGTGAAATGGGTGAAAGGAGTCAAAAGGTACCAACTTCCAGTTATAAAATAAATAAGTCAGGACTTCCCTGGTGGCACAGTAGCTAAGAATCTGCCTGCCAGTGCAGGGGACACAGGTTCGAGCCCTGGTCTGGGAAGATCCCACATGCCGTGGAGCAAATAAGCCTGTGCGCCACAACTACTGAGCCTGCGCTCTAGGGCCCGTGCGCCACACTACTGAAGCCCACACAATAAGAGAAGCTCCACAACGAGAAGCTTGTGCACCGCAACAAAGAGTAGCCCCTGCTCGCTGCAACTAGAGAAAGCCCATGCGCAGCAGCAAAGACCCAACACAGCCAAAAATAAATAGATAAATGAATAAATTTATTTTTAAAAATACTGAATCATTGTTATACACCTGAAACTAATGTTATATTCAATTATACCTCAATTTTTTCAAAAAAGGACACTGGAGGGACTTCTTGGTGGCACAGTGGTTAAGAATCCGCCTCCCAATGCAGGGGACACGGGTTCGATCCCTGATCCGGGAAGATCCCACATGCTGCAGAGCAACTAAGCCCGTGAGCCACAACTACTGAGCCCATGTGCCAGAACTACTGAAGCCCGGGCGCCTAGAGCCTGTGCTCCGCAACAAGAGAAGCCACCACAATGAGAAGCCCATGCACCACAACAAAGAGTAGCCCCCACTCGCGGCAACTAGAGAAAGCCCGTGCGCAGCAACGAAGACCCAACACAGCCAAAATAAATAAATAAATAAATAAATAAATAAGGACACTGGTCATTGGATTTAGGGTCAACTGTATAATCCAGGATGATTTCATCTTGAGATCCTTAACTTGATTACAAAGATCCTTTTCCAAATAAGGTCACATGCACAGGTTCTGGGTGCACATACCTTTTGGAGGGCCACCATTCAACCCACTATAAAAGGCAAGCCTGCTAAAGAAAGAAAAATATATATCAGTATTCTACTGAATATTCATTCTCCAGTTTTAGACAAAATTCTACACAACTGAAGTAATTTTATTCATCATGTCTGTGTTAAAATACTCTAGTGTATTTGTCTTTTTATTGAGATATATTTGACATACAATGCTGTATAAGTTTATGGTATACAACATATTGGTTAGATACATTTATATTGCAATATGGTTGCCATTGTAGCCTTTGCTAACACTTCTGTCAAATAATTCTCTTTTCACTAGTGTTGGGAACAATTAAAAGACTACAGTCTCTTAGCAAGTTTAATGTCTATAATACCATCGTTGTCTACAGTCACTGAATTGTGTATTAGGTCTCCAGGATTTACTAATCTACTCTTTGCAAGTATGTACCCTTAAACATCTCTCCCATTTCCCCACCCCCAATCCCTGGTAACCACCATTTTACTCTCTGCTTTCATGGTTCTGTTTTTTTTTTTTTCCATTTTTTGGCCATGCCATGTAGCATGTGGGATCTTAGTTCCCCAACCAGGGACCAAACCTGTGCCCCCTGCATTGGAAGTGCTAAATCTTAACCACTGGAGTACCAGGGAAGTCCCCATGATTTTTGTTTTTTTAGATTCCACATATAAGCGATATCATACAGTATTTGTCTTTCTCTGTCTGATTTATCTCACTTAGCATAGTATCCTCAAGGTCCAGCCATGTTGTTGCAAATATCTTTCCCAGTAAAAAAAACCCAGAAGTCTCTCCATCTCTGTACTTTGAAATGAGCCTCCTCAAACATCCTGTAATTCTCCTTACCATCATGGTGCCCTAGAGAACAAGGTTTCTTTGACTAGTAAAGCAATTTCCTCCCCCACCAGGTGTGACTGATAGAGTACAGAAGTTACTCTTCAGAACAGAAAATATCTCTCTTTTTGTTCTTTGGAAATCAGAACCAATGCTTTCAGCTGAGACTCAGTGGACAAAGGGCCCAAGAACACTTGCAGAAGGGGAACAGAGAGGGGTAAACAGATTGGATTTGGATAGAAACAATGCTTGGTGGTGATTCAGCTAAATATGGTCATGTCGTCAGGTGATGACAGTTACTTTTAAGGCCTTCAGCAATGAAGGTATGTGAAATGGTAGCACTGAGCATGAAAACAAGTACAATCACTCACCAAGTGAAGATGAGCCATATCCAGATCAGAGTGTAAGGGCACGACTTTCCCACACACTGTGAAACTTGTCTCATTCCGTGTGCTCTTTCTGGTTGTCTACTTCTTGGCCTTTCTAAGTTTTAAGAGAACTCTTTTGGTTTGCTTACTTGTAGCAAGCTCTGTACTAAGTGCCCGAAATAGGAACACCCACCAAGAGAAAGTAACAAGCGGAGTTAAAAAAAATTATTTTTAAGTTAGCCATTTTCCCATTTCTTTTTCTTTCTTTCTTTCTTTTTTTTTTTTTGGCCATGCCTGGGGGCTTGCAGGATCTTAATTCCCCAACCACGGATCGAACCTGCGCCCCCTGCAGTAGAAGCTCGGAGTCCTAACCACTGGACTGCCAGAGAATTCCCTCCCATTTCTAATTTTATGCTTTCCAGTTTTGAGATATTGGCAAGTAATATTGTATTAGTTTAAGGTGTACAACATAATGATTTGATACATATATATATTGTGAAATGATTATCACAATAAGTTTAGTTATCACTCAGTTCCATTTTTTTCTTGTGATGAGAACTTTTAAGATCTACTCTCTTAGCAACTTTCAAAGATACAACACAGTATTGTTAACTATAGTCACTACACTGTACATTACATCCCTAGAACTTATCTTTTTTTTTTTTTTTGCGGTACGCGGGCCTCTCACTGTTGTGGCCTCTCCCGTTGCGGAGCACAGGCTCGGGACGTGCAGGCTCAGCGGCCATGGCTCACGGGCCCAGCCGCTCCGCGGCATGTGGGATCTTCCCGGACCGGTGCCCGAACCCGTGTCCCCTGCATCGGCAGGCGGACTCTCAACCACTGCGCCACCAGGGAAGCCCTATATATTTTTTAAAAATATTTATTTATTTATTTTACTTTTGGTTGCATCGGGTCTTAGCTGCGGCAAGCAGAATTTTTCGCTGTAGCGTGCAAGCTTCTCTCTAGTTGTGGTGCTCGGGCTCAGTAGTTGCCCCGAGGCATGTGGGAATCTTAGTTCCCCAATCAGGGATCGAACCTGCGTCCCCTGCATTGGAAGGTTAATTCTTAACCACTGGACTGCCATGGAAGTCCCCACCAGAACTTATAACTGGAAGTGTGTACCTTTTGACTACTATCAAATGACAAAACTAAAACAATTTAGTAACAAGTTCAATGTCCCTAATTGAAGAGAAGACAATCTATGGATTGGGGGAATACAGGACCTCACAAGCAGTGGAGCACCCTTCCCAAAGGATTTTGAGTGAGAGTGAATTTTATAGAGCTGTTACACGCAGCAACATGGAAACAGGGCATGACTGGCTAGGAGGTGGGAATTTCCTTATAAGGCTAGCAGGTCCTATTTTCTAGGGTGAGGTAAAGTAGCTAAAGCTGAGTTAGAGGATTGTGATTGGTGTATTCTAGGTTTTTTGGACAGGTATTTCCCATAAATGCAGGCTGACTTAGGTTTAGATTTGTGACTTGGGCTGGGCCCCTGGGGTGGCCTCCATTTTGTGGGTCTCAATATATGAATTAACTTTATCACCACCCTTAGCCATCCCATTTATTTAACAGTTATCTCATGGAATGGTATAGCTTGAACAGGGTCTTACTATGGCCTAGAGATTCAGGACTTAATAATGAGAACTTCAAGGTTTGCTACAGAATTTTTGAGCCACAAGGACCCTTCAAGGTGACCTTATACCCCCTTCTCTTTTCATAGTTGAAGAAGCTGTGTCTCAGAGAGTCAAATGTGCTCATCTACCTGCAGGCAAAGCTGGGACCAGAAGCCAAGTCTCTAGTTTCCAAGTTCATGCTTTTTACTGGCAACTTAGGAAAAATCTGATCAATCTATGCTCTAAGTTTGCAGACAATCCAGGCCTCAGAATCTGGAGCTGTCTGATAACTTTGCTTGAGGTGGATTTTGGGAATTGTGCCTGAACAAATCTTATACTCCAATCAATAAAGCCTACATCAGACAAAGAACTAAACATATATATTTTTTAAACTAAGAGAAAGCATTATTTTATTTACCCCAGATGTAACATGAAATAGGTTTGGGATTACAAGCAACGCGGAAGTTATCAGAGGCAAGATCTATGGATGTTTATATATCTATGGATCTATGGATATATAAACACTTAAGACTTTTAAACCAAAATATGTTAGTAAAATAATCCAAAAATGAAGTGGGAGCATAGAGAAATATATTAGATGAGCACTAAGACAGCTATCAAAATATTATAAACAGAGCTTCCGGTTTCCAGTTCTGCACGTAAGGAGGTTAGAAGTTGCCACTCTGTCCTACCTAACAAGTAAAAAGCAGAACAGACTGACAGATCAACAACTCTTTCTGAATCCACAAGAGAGGAGAGGGCACAAAGAAAACCACTGCCCCCAAGTTTGACAGACAAGGGAATACAAGGAGGCTTCCCAGAGCAGAGACTCAGGAGATGAGGGGGCCAGTGGGCAACAGTGCCTGAGCAGGGAAACCTGAACTATAATTGATTCTGAGCGTTTAAGACTCCAGGGAAACCCAGTCATGGAGGGGGCCCAAAATATCGTGAGATTCACCTCCAGGAGTTAGACAAGGTTCCCACAGTAAATATCAAAGAAAAATCTCCTCAGACTTCTGGCAAGGAGAAGGAACCACTTTGAAATAGCCAGAGCACTCTGTTTTTAACAAGGCCTGTCCTCAGGACAAACTAGTTAACCAGAGCCCAACCCACTGGTGTATCATCAGAGCCTAACTGACTTGGGGCAGGGAAACACACAACTCCAACACACTCTAGCCGTCCTGCGGGAGGTGGGAGAAAAAAACTGAGAAACACTTGTGAAGTTCACAGCCCAGAGGCACAGGCTCCTTAAAAGCCTGAGACCCGATCACAGGGCTATAGACGGCTTCCCCTCTCCCTACAACTCATCACCACTTCACTAAAGGCCTATTTACAGTAGTTCCTTTTACCAGGTACATCCTGACTGGCTATCAAGAAAAAATTACAAGGCATACCAAAAGGCAAAAAACACAGTTTGAAGACACAAAACAAGCATCAGAACCAGGCATGACAGGGATGTTGGAATTATCAGACTGGGAGTTTAAAACAACTAGGATTAACATGGTAAGGGCTCTAATGGATAAAGTAGACAGCATGCAGGAACAGATGGGCAGTGTAACCAGAGAGACAGAAATCCTAAGAAAAAACTCCCAAAATGCTAGAGATAAAGAACACTGTAGCAGGGACTTCCCTGGCGGTCCAGTGGTTGAGATTTTGCCTTCTACAGAGGGTGCAGGTTCAATCCCTGGTCAGGGAGCTAGGATCCCATATGTTTCGCGGCCAAAAGGCCAAGGCATGGAGCAGAAGCAATATTGTGGCAAATTCAATAACAACTTTAAAGGTGGTCCACATGAAAAAAAATCTTGGGACTTCCCTGGTGACGCAGTGGTTAAGAATCCGTCTGCCAATGCAGGGGACACGGGTTCGAGCCCTGGTCTGGGAAGATCCCACATGCCGCGGAGCAACTAAGCCCGTGCTCCACAACTACTGAGACTGTGCTCTAGAGCCTGCGAGCCACAACTACTGAAGCCCGCGCACCTAGAGCCCATGCTCTGCAAAAGGAGAAGCCACCGCAATGAGAAGCCCACGCACCACAACGAAGAGTAGCCCTTGCTCGCTGCAACTAGAGAAAGCCCACGCGCAGCAACGAAGACCCAACACAGCCAAAAATAAATAAATTTTGAAAAAAAAAAAAGTAAATGGATGGAGAAATGGATGGAGCCAATTCTGTGCCCTACTTTCCACTCAACTCCATCCATTTCTCTCACCCCTCAGCCATGACCCATGCTCAGGCCACTGCTCTTACTTTATCGCAGCTGCCTCCCTGCTCTTAGTCTTGCCTACTTCCAATCCATTCTCTGCCCCGAAGAGAAACTGTCTTTCTATACTGTAAGTTGGACCTTGTTTCTTCCTGTTGAAAATCCTTTGGGGCTTCCCTATGGCTTCATGATAACATCCAAACTTGTTAAAATAGCTTAACAGGGCCTTTCCTGTTCTGTGCTCTGCTCATCTCTCCATTTGAAAAAAAAAAAAGTAAATGGATGGAGAAAATATACCATGCTAACACTAATCAGAAGAAAGCAGGAGAAGCTCTATTAATTTCAGACAGAGCAGACTTCAAAGTAAGGAAAGTTATCTGGGCTAAAGAAGGGCATTACATAGTGATCAAAGGGCCAATTCTCCTAGAAGACATAACAATTATTAACATGCATGCGCCTAACAAAACATTGACAAACTACACGAAGCAAAAACTGATAGAACTGCAAGGAGAAAGAGACTAACCCACTATCATGGTTGGAGCTTTCAACATCCCTCTTTAAGAAATGGACATATCCAGCAGGCAGAAAATCAGTAAGGACATAGTTGAGCTCAATGACACCATAAATCAACTGGATATGATTGACATCTATATACTACTTCAGCCAACAACAGCAGAATACACATTTTTCTCAAGTTCACATAGAATATTCACCGAGACAGACCACATTCTGGGCCATAAAACACACCTTAACAAATGTGAACAGTAGAAATCATACAATGTCCATTCTCAGAAAACAGTGGAATTAAACTAGAAATCAGTAAGAGACAGATAATTGGAAAATCCCCAAATATAAATATATAAGGTGAATACTCATATATCACTCAATAATTGATTAAAAGAGATGAACTGATAGTTAATACAGAAGGAAATACAGACTGCATAAATGAGAGAAAATACAGGTCATGGTTAAGAGTCCAGAATCTGAAACCAGAAAGCTCAGATCTGAATTATAGATTTCCCACTTCTGAGGTGTATGACCTTTGGTAAGTCACTCAAACTGTTTTCTCATCTGAAGAATAGCCATAATAATAGTACTTATCTCATAAGGTTGTGAAGGTTAATTATATGTGTGTTTGTTTTTAAAAATGCTTTAAACAGTACCTAGCACAATATCCATTGGTAGCTACATGGAAATACAGTTCTGAGTTAATGCTATGGGTAGCATTGTAATAAATAGAGAATAATGTGAACATCTTAACAAGGGTTTTTCAACTTCAGCACCAGTGACATTTTGGACCTGAAAACTCTTTGTTGGGGGTAATTTCCTGCTCATTGTAGTATATTTAGCAGCATCCCTGGCCTTTAACGACTAATGCCAGTGGCAACCCCTCCCCCAGGCTGTGACAATCAAAAATCATCGAGAAGTACCGGTGTAAAAGTCACAGATGTGAACCTCCACTCTCTTCCCTTGGATATTTTGTCCCCCCCTCCTGTGGTTTCCCTTCCATCTCTCTGAGCTGTTTATTCTCAGTCTCCTTTGCCCACCCTCAAACTCCGGTGTTCCTAAAAGTCTTGTGAGTCTCTTCGCTTCTCACTCTACAGATTCTCCCCGAATGGCCCCAGCCAGCCCTGTGACTCCAGCCACCACGGTCATTCTAAGGAACTCCACATATAGATCTGCAAACCATTCTCCTGAGACCATGCACATCTGCACCATGTCCCTCAAATCTGCCTACTCACTTCCCTCCCACCTCTGCTCCTTTTCCTGGGTCCCTGTCTTGGCATATGGCTCCACATCAGAGACCTGGGAGTCATCCTTGACTTTGACTTCTCCCTAAATCCCATATCCAGCCAATTCTGTGCCCTACTTTCCACTCAGCTCCATCCACTTCTCTCACCCCTCAGCCATGACCCATGCTCAGGCCACTGCTCTTACTTTATCGCAGCTGCCTCCCTGCTGTTAGTCTTGCCTACTTCCAATCCATTCTCTGCCCTGAAGAGAAACTGTCTTTCTATACTGTAAGTTGGACCTTGTCTCTTCCTGTTGAAAATCCTTTGGGGCTTCTCCATGGCTTCATGATAACATCCAAACTTGTTAAAATAGCTTTACAGGGCCTTTCCTGTTCTGTGCTCTGCTCATCTCTCCAGCCTCACCTTCCACCAACCTCACCTCACAACCTCCACTCTAACCATAATGAACTGCTTGCACAGTTCAGTACGGGTCACATTCTCTCCTGCCTCTGGGGCTTTGCACATGCAATTTCTCTATTTGAAGGAACTCCTCACTTGGTTATCTTTAATCAACCTTTAGATACCAGCTCTGCATAGTTTTTCAGGAAAGCTTTCTCTGACCCCTAACACCGGGCCAGGTACCCTAATGTACGTGCACATAACACTCTACATTCACTCTGTCAAAGCATTTGTCACATTGTATTGTAACTGCTTTTTTGGGGGGTGGGGGTGGCTGCTTCTGCTTCAAAATTGAGGTACAATTAAGATATAGAAAAATGCATGGATCTTAAGTGTTTCACCCAGCGTGTTGGTGACTGCATACACCCATGTAATCACCAACCACAATATACAGAACATTTCTATCACCCCAGAAAGTTCCCCTGTGTTCCTCTCTAGTCAACACCCTCTCCCACCAGCAAGGCAACTCACTGTGTAACTTTCTTGTCTGGATAGACTGGAAGCTCCATGAGGGCCATGACTGTGTCTACCTTCTTTAAACATTTCAAAATCTAGCACATAATGAGCCCTCATTAAATAAGGGTCCACAAATGGAACATTGATAGAATGGATAGAAAACAGAAGTGATTGTTGATTGATTTGGATATTTTGAGGGTTAACATTGCTAACTTTAATAACAACAGTACCTGCGACAATGTTTACAAATTTTTTGGAATAATATTTCCTTTCTGTTCCATAGCTAACTTCAGCAGTTCTCTTGATCTCACCATGTACTTTTCACTCCTGCTAACACCCCACGCTTAGTGAGAACATGAATTCTGATTTAGAGGAACTCAAAGTCAAGGCTCTCTGCTTTCTTAGATTTCTTTTTTCGTGCTCCTGACCCCTGCTTTCTTAGATTTTTTTTTAAACTTTTTTTTTTTTTTAGATGTTGGGGGTAGGAGTTTATTAATTTATTTTAATTTATTTTTGCTGTGTTGGGTCTTCGTTTCTGTGCGAGGGCTTTCTCTAGTTGCGGCGAGTGGGGGCCGCTCACTGTCGCGGCCTCTCTTGTTGCGGAGCACAGGCTCCAGACGCGCAGGCTCAGTAGTTGTGGCTCACGGGCCTAATTGCTCCGCGGCATGTGGGATCTTCCCAGACCAGGGCTCGAACCCGTGTCCCCTGCATTAGCAGGCAGACTCTCAACCACTGCGCCACCAGGGGAGCCCTCTTAGATGTTTTTTAAAAACCTTTTTTTTGGGACTTCCCTGGCAGTCCAGTGGTTACAACTTCGCCTTCCAGTGCAGGGGGTGTGGGTTCCATCCCTCGTTGGGGAGCTAAGATCCCACATGCCTCGTGGCCAAAAAACCAAAATATAGAACAGAAGCAATATTGTAACAAATTCAATAAAGACTTTAAAAATGGTCCATATCAAAAAAAATCTAAAAAAGAAAAACTCTTTTATTATTAAATGCTTTTGTAGATGTTTATTAAACCTCATACAGTACTTATTAGCATATAGAATGAGGTAAAATAAAGGAAAACTAAATGTTATCGTACCGAGTCAGTAACAAGTGGAGAAAACAGAAGTGCCTTGTCTTCCTGGGCCTTTGTGCAGGTTTTATACCTGTGCTGGTAAGGAGAGCCTTCTCTTGTTTAAGTTAAAATTCAATGGTTAAGCATTCCATCCCCAATAACAGTTGCTAAAGTCAAAATAAAGCTTTGTAATTCTCCATTTATTTGAGAGAACTTTGAATTCCACAAGATTTGAATTTCACACTAAAGTGAATCAAATTTTAAAACATATTTCAGTCAACTTGCCAAATATGTATAATAGTATCACATCAAACACTACAAAAATGTGAAAACATAACATTTCAGACTGGAGTGTTTTCTAACACCGTCAAGCAACACTCCAGTTTTCAGTAGACCCTGACTGGAGGTCCCACAGATTTAACATAATTCTGACACTGTCTACCTGGAAATAACATCAGATGCCACAGGTTAAGGGCTCAGTCCCACAAGACTTCCTCCACTTCAGATGCCCATTGCAAGTCCAGGTGGTCACTTGTACTTCTGTACTGGTTATAAATTGGGGTTCCCATGATCCCCTCCTCTGGACAGATAATTTGCTAGAATGGCTCACAAACCTAAAGGAAACATTTATTTACATTTACCAGTTTATTATAAAGGATATTGTAAAGGAATGCAGATGTACAGCTAGATGTAGAGGTACAGAGAGCAAGGTCCAGAAGGGTCCTGAGCACAGGAGCGTCTGTCCCCATGGAAGCAGGGGTACCTTCCCAATCTTCCCAAAGGTTGGTAGATGGGGCTGAAAATCCCTACCCTCTAATCAGTTGATCTCTCTGGTGACCAGCCCCATCTAGGGACCCCCACCCCAAGTCCTCTCATTAGCATAAACTCAGGTGTGCTCAAAAGGGACTCCTATGAATACAAAAGACACCCCTATCAATCATGAAATCCCAAGGGTTTTAAGGGCTCTGTGCCAGGAACCTGGGGATAAAGACCAAATATATTTATTACACCACACAGACATTCACCCACAGATATCACCGATAGGCCTCAGTCATCACATTCAGCAGAAGCTTCCAGGCTGGCAATGTAAATCAAGTCGACTTTCCCCACAGTCTTAAGAAGTGCCAGCAGGATCAAGAAAGCAATAAATGGGACTAAACCTCCTTCCAAAGGCCTTAAGAAACACAGTTATTAAATCTCTCATTGCGTGTGGTGCTCTGCTGTGCTAAATGATTCACAGAGAGAATTAGCTAAGCCTTGCCTCTTCTCCCCAACAATTTACAATCCAAGGCAGACAGGCCGACGCTCATCCACATTACAAACTGGACAGACACAATGGAATACAAACTTCCTCAACTCATAAATGAACAAGATCAACATTCAGAGACGGAGATACTCAGATGCTGAGATAAGGAGAGTCGTCTTGAAAAATTCCAAGTTCAGGCTTAGCACATTTTTCTCTTCACCACTACCTTCATTGATAATCATATAAGGATATATAAGTGCCTCATAACTGTTCCCTGAAATGTCAGTTTTTGTCCACCCTTACACTTCCTAGGGTCATGATGCTTGTAGTAATTTTGTATAGATCACGATTTCGAATGATAACACACATCCCCTAACACACATCTGTATTTTTTTTAAAGCTCTTTTAAAAAAAAATATTTATTTATTTATCTGGTTGCACCGAGTCTTAGTTGTGGCATGCGAACTCTTAGTTGTGGCATGAATGTGGGATCTAGTTCCCCAACCAGGGATCGAACCCAGGCCCCCTGCATTGGGAGTGCAGAGTCTTATCCACTGTGCCACCAGGGAAGTCCCCACATCTGTCTCTATTTTATTTTATTTTTAAATTTTTTATTTATTTAATTTTTGGGGGCTGCGTTTGGTCTTCGTTGCTGCGTGCAGGCTTTCTCTAGTTGCAGCGAGCAGGGGCTACTCTTTGTTGCAGTGCATGGGCTTCTCATTGCGGTGGCTTCTCTTGTTGTGGAGCGCAGGCTCTAGGTGTGTGGGCTTCAGTAGTTGTGGCACATGGGCTCAGTAGTTGTGGCTCATGGCCTCTAGAGCGCAGGCTCAGTAGTTGTGACTTGTGGGCTTAGTTGCTCTGCAGCATGTGGGATCTTTCCCGGACCAGGACTCCAACCCATGTCCCCTGCATTGGCAGGCAGATTCTTAACCACTGCCCCCCACATCTGTCTTTAAACAGCCTTTTCTTTTGAGCACTATTGGAAAGATTTCCCAAACAGCTCTTTTGACCTTGAATTGAAGATTTTTTTGTTTCAACTAACTCAATTCTACTTGATTCTTATCTCTTCTAATTCCAGGTAACTCTTGATTTAGAATGGCCTCTTTTATTTAAATAGTTTTTTCATCATGTGACACTTGAAAAAAAATACTTTCTTGTGAAGCAGGATGAATCCTAGGTTAAGTTACAAACAAGGTAAAAGGGTAGATTTAAGAAAGGAATATTATATTATTTGAGATACAGCAGCTTGTCTAACGAGCCACAATTGAAGACATATGTGCATGACTAAAGTACTAAAGAGTCGCATTTGATATTAAATTACTTATAATCTACTGTATTTTTAATTATGATTAAGACCTTGGCTTTGACTTTTTGATCTTTTTAAGATCTTGTTTGACTTTTATATTCTTTCCTCCTGAATCAGGATTGTTTAGTTTCAGGTAACTGACCCCAATATGCCACCCAAAAAATGCTGTAAGATAGTAACTCGACTAAACAGGCTAATCTAGCAAGAGGCTGAGCTTAATCTAGTGCTCTCACACTGGCACCAGAGCATGATTTATTTCTCATCATTTCTCACCTCCACATTCTTCATGTGGGCTTCATTTTCAAGCTGGTTTTCCCACTTAAATCTCTAGACGGCATCCTCCAGCTCCCAGACCTCACCCTTTTCTCTTTTCTGCTTGGTGGGAAACAATTTAAACAAATATCCAGGAACTGAATCTGATTGGTCTAACTTGGGTCATGTGCCCATCACTAAACCAATCACTATGGCTGAGGAGTAGGAGACATCCATTGGCTGAGAGTGGGACCAATCCCACCCAACCCCATGGCAGGGAATTTCCCACCATATCTAAGGATTGTTACATAGAAGAATCCTTCTCTGAAAGCTTCTCAAGTTTTCTTTTTAACTATATATGTGGTAGTGATGCCCAAAGAACAGTTCTTGGAATTTTATCTTGACACTTTTATCTCTGGGTGTGAACTTAAAGTCCCAAAGTAGAAAGCTGGAAACTCCAAAACTTAGATTAAGAAAAAAAAAAAAAGTTTTAATTCACTCTGAAAATTATCTTTGAAATGGCTTCAAATGCCTGGCTGAGTAATGTGTAGTTTCTAAGTTAGGCAAAGGGTTGCTATAAAAAATGCTAGCAGGGGCTTCCCTGGTGGCGCAGTGGTTGAGAGTCCACCTGCCAATGCAGGGGACACGGGTTCGCGCCCCGGTCCAGGAGGATCCCACAAACCGCGGAGCGGCTGGGCCCGTGAGCCATGGCCTCTGAGCCTGCGCGTCCGGAGCCTGTGCTCCGCAACGGGAGAGACCACGACAGTGAGAGGCCCGCGTAACGCAAAAAAAGAAGAAAAAAATGCTAGCAGGTGAATGACATAATCCAAGTTTGATTCTTTGATTGATTTTAAATGAGTGACCTCTGTTGTAATCCCTGGCTTTTTAAAATTCTTGCCCAACCTCTAAAGCACTGCTCTCCAAATTTTATTTCATATCTAAGAATAGAAATAGCCTGGAGAGCTAGCCTAATAGAAAGCTTTTTATTTATTTATTTTTAGTTGTCTGATACCACTGTTCATCTCTACTCTTACCAAAAGAGAAGGCAGCAAAGATTAGGATACCTTTCCGAATATATCAAAATCTTTATTCGCTATCAAATCACTCTGGCAGGGAAGTAAGAATTATCTTAAGCAGACTTATCTTGCTTGGAGAGAGTCAATGTTTTTTCTTTTAATGTTTTCTTTCCTTCTTTTTTTCCCCTGCATACAAAAAAAAAAAAAACCACATTAATTGTGGAAAATATGGAAAAGCATATTTAACGAAATTAAAATCACTCATAATTCTACTACCCAAAGATAACTAAGACTAGCATTTTGATGTATAGCCTTTGACAACTACAATAGCAATAATTAACATTTACTGAATCCTTTAAATATGCTAGACACTATGCTGAGCATTGGAATATGAATGTTCTCATTAAATTTCATGTTTATAACCATTCCATGAGGTGCATGCTTAATTAGTATCCTCATTTTATAGAGGAGGGAAACTGACTTTTTTCTATGCATGTATATCCATTTTTAGAAATTTGGTATTGTATACACGTATTATTTTCTATTTAAAAATATATCATGGACATTATTCCAAGTCATTAAATATTTTCTACAAAATAATTTGGTTGCATGTGTATTCTTCCTATGTGTGAACCATAACTTATGTCTAATTTTTATTGATGAACTTTAGGTAGCTCTCACTTTTTCATTATAATAACACTACAATGAACAGTACATTAATAAATCATCATGAGTATTCATGGTTATTCTCTAAGGTTAAATACCCAGAAAGAGAAAAATAGAATAAAGAATATAAACATTTTTTAAGGCATTGATACGCATTCCTAAATACGTCCACTGACATACTGTATCAATTTGCATTCTTACCAGTCTTGTAAAGAAAGGCCCTGATTCCCTGCACCTTAATTAGCACTTATTTATCAATTTATTTAAATCTTGGCTAATATTGTATCTAAATTATGGCATCTTTCTTGTTTTGACTGCATTTCTGTAACTTTTGGTAGGGTTTAACATTTTTTCATCAAACCAAATATTGCAGTGTCTATATGCTTCAGGACAGATGAATCTTGTAACAGATAAATAGGCCTTCAGCCTGAACTGGCTTGGAACTGACTCTTGAATATGAAAAGGTAGATCCTATAACTGTCAAATCTTAGATAGCCATATTTTCAAATACCTTCTAAAACATATTGTATATACATCTCTTAAGATTTTTTTTAAACTGCTTTTATTTATTTATTTATTTTTGGCTGTGCCATGTGGCTTGCAGGATCCTAGTTCCTCGACCAGGGATCAAACCCAGCCCAGCAGTGAAAGTGCCGATCCCAACCACTGGACCACCAGGGAACTCCCCATTAACATCTTTTTATTTTTACTGTGTGATGAATATATCAGACTCCAGTTCTTAATAAGTAGAGTTCTTTTACCCTGCTAATGGCTTTGTTTCTCCCCCAAAATAGGCACCCTCAGTAAGCACCTCAGGGTTGGGCTACGCTGGATTCTATGAGCAGTGAGAAAAGTTTAAAGAATTAGCAATTTCACTCCTAGGGATATACCCAAAAGAATTGAAAAGGTACTCAAATAAATGTTGATACATGAGCATTCATAACAGCTCTATTCATAATAGCCAAAAGTTATGTATAACCCAAATGTCCATCAATTGATGATTGGATAAACAGTGAGATGTACATGTATATATGTACATATATATTTTTAATTCAGGCATAAAAAGAAATGAAGTACTAATGCATGTTATAATGCAGTTGAACGTCAAAAGCATGCTAACTGAAAGAAGCCAGACACAAAAGATCACTTATTAAATGCATCCATTTACATGAAGTGTCCAGAATAGATAAATCTACAGAGGTAGAACCACAGATTTGTGGTTTCCAGGGACTGAGAGGAGGGAGGATTGGGCAGAAATTGCTTAATGGGTATGAGATTTCCTTTAGGGATGATGAAGGTGTTTTGGAACTAGGTAGAGTGGGGGATTGCACAACATTATATATGTACTACCTGCCACTGAATAGTTCACTTTAAGGTGGTTAACTTCATCTCAATTTTTTTAAGCAAAAAATTAGTTTTTCCTTTCATTTTGGCCTTGTCACAGGTTTTATAAGCACCTTTATATATTGGGGGCATAAATAATATTCAAATTATTTCTTTCCCCTAACATATTTCTACTTTCAATGCTTATTTAATAACTAATATTTATGTGTAGAAAATTACTAGCATGATGTTTTCCCTCTTAATTTCCTCCTGAAAGGCTTTCTCTGGGAAAAAAAAAAGTAAATCATGTAATTTATGTTCTCAGGATAATTTGTACCTGGAAAGGAAGAATCAAATCTGAAACTTACCATTTTCCTCCCTATTACTCTAGAGTGGCTGTAGAGGAGTTAAGAGAGTAGTTGAAATTTACATTTCAAAATGGGTTCACTATCAACAGGGGAAAAAACGAAATATTCAATCATCTCTCCAAGACTTGCACTTGGCACCTGTTTGCCAAATGTATTTTTCCTGTTTTAATATTATACTGAGATTGTGTGTGTGTGTGTGTGTGTAGCATGAAGCAGAATACTTATCATTTGTGCAAGAGATATCAGGAATCAAGTGTATAGTTTTGAAGGTATCCCAAAATCTTTGGGGATAAGTCCCTCGGTTTCGTGTGAGTCTCCACTCCCTCCTCATCTGCACATCCTCTCTACTCCCTGCCCATTCCTCAGATATGGTTCACTCCCACCTCACTCTGAGTGAGACTGAACAAAGGGTGTTCATAAAATATTTTGGAATGAATAAATAAATGAACACACTTGTGCCAAATGAGTGTCGAAGACTTGCTCCAAGAAATCATTTCAGCTGGGGTGGTCAGGCAAGTTTTCTTTCTTTTTTTTTAATATTTATTTATTTATTTGGCTGCATTGGGTCTTGGTTGTGGCACTGGGATCTTTAGTTTCAGCGTGCGGGATCTAGTTCCCTGACCAGGGATCGAATCTCGGCCCTCTGTGTTGGGAGCGCAGAGCCTTAACCACTGGACCACCAGGGAAGTCCCCAGGCAAGTTTTCTATTACAGTATGTCTAGGTTTCTGGGGGAGATCCTCATACAACCTGACCCATCTGGTGTCTCCAGGCTTGTTTATACAGCTGTCCTCGTGGCTTCTCCTGCAGACACTGAGACCAAATGACACTTCAGGTAAAACCAAAGAAATTCACCACCTTATCCTTCAAACGGGCACTGTTCCTAACTTTTATATCACAGCTGATGAAAGGGCTCTCTAACACCAAGGCTTAAGTTTGGGGAGTAATTTAACATTCTTTTTGATCATCACTAACTCCTCTGTAATACAGGCATACCTTGGAGATATTGCAGATTCCATTCCAGACCATCACAATAAAACTGAGTCACGTGAGTTTTTAAAAAAATACTTATTTATTTGGCTGCGCCGGGTCTTTAGTTTCGGCATGCAGGATCTTCGTTGCGGCGTGAGGGATCTTTAGTTGTGGAGCGAGGGATATTTAGTTGCAGCATGCGGATCTAGTTCCCTGAGCAGGGATTGAACCCGGTCCCCCTGCACTGGGAGCTCAGAATCTTAACTGCTGGACCACCAGGGAAGTCCCAGTCATGTGGATTTTTTTGGTTTCCCAGTGCACGTAAAACGTATGTTAGGGAATTCCCTGGCGGTCTAGTGGTTAGGATTCGGCGATTTCACTGCTGTGGCCTGGGTTCAATCCCTGGTCAGGAAACTGAGATCCTGCAAGCTGCTCAGCTCAGCCAAAAACAAAACAAAACAACCTTATATTAACACTATACTGTAGTCTATCAGGTGTGCGTTAGCCTTATGTCTAAAAAATGCACATACCTTAATTTTAAAATACCTTACTGCTAAAAAATGCTAACCATCATCTTATGCTTCAGTGAGCTGTAATTTTTTGCTAGTGGCTGCTGACTGATCAGGGTGGTTAGGGGGCTGTGGTAATCTCTTAAAATAAGACAACAGTGATGTTTGCCCCGTTGGTTGACTTTTCCTTTCACGGACGACTTCTCTGTAGCATGCAGTGCTGTTTGATAGCATTTTACCCACAGTAGAACTTCTTTCAAAATTGGAGTCAGTCCTCTCAAACCCTGTCACTGCTTTATTAACTAAGTTTATGTAATATTCTAAATCCTTTGTCATCATTTCAACAATCTTCACATCATCTTCATCAGGAGTAGACTGCATCTCAAGAAACTATGAGGGACTTCCCTAGTGGTCCAGTGGTAAAGAATCCGCCTTGCAATGCAGGGGATGTGGGTTGGATACTTGGTCAGGGAACTAAGGTCCCACATACTGCGGGGCAACTAAGCCTGCGTGCCACAACTACTGAGCAAGCGTGCCTCAACTAGAGCCCGCATGCCAAAAACCACAGAGCCCATGCACCCTGGAACACACATGCCACAACTAGAGAAGAGAAAACCTGCATGCCACAACTAGTGAGAAGCTGGTGTGCCACAATGAAAGATCCCGTGTGCCTCAACGAAGATCCCGTGTGCCGCAACTAAGACTCAACACAGCCAAAAATAAATTAAATAAATAAATAGTATGGAGACACAAAAGACCCCGAATAGCCAAAGCAGTCTTGAGGGAAAAAAGTGGAACTGGAGGAATCAGACTCCCTGAATTCGGACTGTACTACAAAGCTACAGTAATCAAGACAATATGGTACTGGCACAAAAACAGAAATATAGACCAATGGAAAAGGATAGAAAGCCCAGAGGTAAACCCACGCACCTATGGTCAACTAATCTATGACAAAGGAGGCAAGAATATACAATGGAGAAAAGACAGTCTCTTCAATAAATGGTGCTGGGAAAACTGGACAGCTACAGGTAAAAGAATGAAATTAGAACACTCCCTAACACCATACACAAAAATTAACTCAAAATGGATTAGAGACCTAAATGTAAGACTGGACACTATAAAACTCTTAGAGGAAAACATAGGAAGAACACTCTTTGATATAAATCACAGAAAGATCTTTTTTGATCCACCTTCTAGAGTAATGGAAATAAAAACAAAAATAAACAAATGGGACCTAATGAAACTTAAAAGCTTTTGCAAAGCAAAGGAAACTACAAACAAGATGAAAAGACAACACTCAGAATGAGAGAAAGTATTTGCAAATGAATTAATGGACAAAGGATTAATCTCCAAAATATATAAACAGCTCACGCAGCTCAATATTAAAAAAACAAACAACCCAATCAAAAAATGGGCAGAAGACCTAAATAGACATTTCTCCAAAGACATACAGATGGCCAAGAAGCACATGAAAAGCTGCTCAACATCACTCATTATTAGATAAATGCAAATCAAAACTACAATGAGGTATCACCTCACACCAGTTAGAATGGGCATCATCAGGAAATCTACAAACGACAAATGCTGGAGAGGGTGTGGAGAAAAAGGAACCCTCTTGCACTGCTGGTGGGAATGTAAATTGGTAACAGCCACTATGGAGAACAGTATGGAGGTTCCTTAAAAAACTAAAAATAGAACTACCATATGATCCAGCAATCCCACTACTGGGCATATACCCAGAGAAAACCATAATTCAAAAAGACACATGCACCCCAATGTTCACTGCAGCACTATTTACAATAGCCAGGTCATGGAAGCAACCTAAATGCCCATGGACAGATGAGTGGATAAAGAAGATGTGGTACATATATACAATGGAATATTACTCAGCCATAAAAAGGAACGAAATTGGGTCATTTGTAGAGACGTGGAGAGATCTAGAGACTGTCATACAGAGTGAAGTCAGAAAGAGAAAAACAAATATCGTATATTAATGTATATATGTGAAACCTAGAAAAATGGTACAGATGAACTGTTTGCAGGGCAGAAATTGAGACACAGATGTAGAGAACAAACGTATGGACACCAAGGGGGGAAAGCTGCGGGGGGACGGTGGTGGTGTGATGAATTGGGAGATTGGGATTGATATATATTACTAATATGTATAAAATGGATGACTAATAAGAACCTGCTGTATAAAAAAATAAATAAAATTCTAAAAAAAAATAATAAATAAATCTTAAAAAAATAAATAAACCAAACGATCTCAGGCCCAGGTGACGTGGCCTCACCTAAAAAAAAAAAGAAACTATGAGAAGAAACTCCTCAGCCGTTCAAGTTCTATCATGAGACTGCAGTAACTCAATCGCATCTTTAGTCTCCACCTCTATTTCTAGTTTTCTTGCTATTTCTACCACATCTGCAGTGACGTCCTTTACTAAAGTCTTGAACCTCTCAAAGTCACCTGTGAGGGTTGGAATAAACTTCTTCTGTACTCCTATTCATGTTTATATTTTGACCTCTTACCATGAATCAGGAATATTCTTATTGGCATCTAGACTGTTGAATCTTTTCCACCAGTCTTTCATTAGCATTCTCCCCTAAGGCACTGGAAAATTTATCCACCATCAAAAGACTTCTCCATTACTTTTGATGAGCTCAGCTTTGGGGAAGAATAAGTCTTGACAATCCAAACCATGTACCAGAGGCTAGTAAAAGTTAATGTAGCTTTCAAATCAGCAAAGGAGATCGCCTTCCTATGTGAGATGTGGCTGAGTATATTCAAGTAATAAAATGTTTCAGTGAATGAAGTGAATTCTTATTGGATGGTTTTAAAGAGACTGTTTCTTGACCTAGAGTATCCACCTCTGCTCTGTGATTTGGATCTGTCTGTAGTACTTTCCTCAGTATTGCAAACTTGAAAATTAAAAGATATCAAGCCAACAAAATTATACACATACTTTAATTAATTTCATGGTAAAATTTGCTTGGTTTAACTTTCAACAAAGATCCAATCATTAATATATTTAACAAATATTTATCGTATGGCTATTATATGCCAGATGCTGCTGTATGTATGGAGATTCAGCAATGACCAAAGATAAGGAAAATATACTGAGGTGACATCAAAATTACCACTCAGTTGTGATATGATAGGTAATTTTGCTTTTTCTGCTTTTTCCTTTCCTATATTTTCCAAGTTTTCTACAATAAGCATGAATTACTTTATAATCTGAAAAATATATGGTTATGTAAACATTTTAAAATAGATTCAGTGTCATATTAATGTTCAATATCAGTTTAATTTGAAGGTAGGAGAGTGATTTTTTTTTAAGTTATTTTGACACTTTTTTTTTGGCCACACAGTGCAGCATGCGGGATCTTAGTTCCCAGACCAGGGATCAAACCTGTGCCTCCTGCAGTGGAAGCGCCGAGTCCTAACCACTGGACTACCAGGGAATTCTCAGGATAGTGATTTTTAAAGCTGTTAAACTATTATGTTTTTATTACAGTTTTTCTACTGAAAAACTACTTACGTTCTATATATCCTGATCAGGATAACAAGGGTAAGTATTAATATGTACCTGATAAACCAATTAAAAAGTGGAAATTGACCGTATGGCTCTATCTTGTACGTGCAAGAAGGAACTAAAGAGACAGATTTTTCCATGTGTTCCTTAACCCAGCTGGGTTCATTTGCAATAACACTCTACACGTATAAATACATAGATATGCAGTCATAATGATTGCAAAATGAGATAAATCAACTCAATTAATTTTTTTAATTGAGGTAAAATACAAATAACAAAATTCATCATTTTAAAATGTACAATTCAGGAATTCCCTGGCAGTCCAGTGGTCAGGACTCAGCGTTTTCACTGCCGGGACCTGGGTTCAATCCCTGGTCGGGGAATTAAGATCTCACAAGCCACACGGCACAGCCAGAAACAAATAAATAAATAAAATAAAATGTACAATTCAGTGGCATTTAGCACATTCACAATGTTGTGCAACTATCACCTCTATCTAACTTCCAAAACAATTTCATCACCTAAAAAGAGGCCCCATACCCATTAAGCAGTACTGCACTTTCTCCCCCACCCCCTACCCCCTGAAACCACTACTCTGCTTTCATCTCTGTGGATCTACCTATTCTGGACATTTCATATAAATGGAATCATACAATGTGTGGTCTTTTGCATTGCTTTCTTTCACTTAGTAAAATGTTTTCCAGGTTCATACATGTTATAACATGTATCAGTGCTTTATTCCTTTTTATGGAGGAAAAATATTCCATTATATGGATATACCACATTTTGTTCATCCGTTCATCAGCTGATGTACATTTGGGTTGCATCCATCTTTTGACTATTGTGAATGCTGCTACTGTGAACATTTGTGTACAGATTTTGCGTGGATATATATTTGTATTCTCTTGGGTATGTACATAGGAGTGGAACTGCTGTGTCGTATGGCAAATCTAAGTTTAGCTTTTTGAGGCACCGTCAAACTTTTCCATTCCCATCCGTAATGAATGCGTGTTTCAATGTCTCCACATCCTTTCCAAAATTTTTTTTTTTTTTTTTTCCCGGTACGCGGGCCTCTCACTGTTGTGGCCTCTCCCGTTTCGGAGCACAGGTTCCGGACGCGCAGGCTCAGCGGCCATGGCTCACGGGCCCAGCCGCTCTGAGGCATGTGGGATCTTCCAGGACCCGGGCACGAAGCCGCGTCCCCTGCATCGGCAGGCGGACTCTCAACCACTGCGCCACCAGGGAAGCCCCCAGCATTTGTTATTGTCCATCTTTTTTATTACAGATATCCTAGTGGGTGTGGAGTCTTACTATGGTTGTCCCTGTTTATGGCTTGTCTATGTCTGAACTAGTGTCTCTTTCATCACTATTTTACCAGCGTCTAGTTAAGTACCTAGCACGTACTAGATGATAACAAAATATCTGGTGAATAAGAGAATTGATAACCACTGTTATTTTTGTGTTATCCTCCTACCTATTTCCTCTGGCACATATAAGTTTTGTCAGGGCGCATTAAAAAAAGAGCTAAATGAAACTTCCAAACTTTGAATTTAAAAATTAGCATAATGAATAAAATACAAATTTTAAAGGTGCAAGTTTAACTTCGTTGCTTTTTTTGTTGCTGTTCTCAGTGGCAGACTTGCCATTACATTTATTTATTTATTTACTTACGGCCGTGTCACGCGGCATGCGGGATCTTAGTTCCCCGACCAGGAATGGAACCCGAGCCTCTGCAGTGGAAGCGCAGAGTCCTAACCATGGGACCACCAAAGAATTCCCTAACTTCTTTGCTTTTAAACGCAATCATTTTTGAATTTAATTTTAATTATTTTCAAATTAAATGAACAAACTGGGCAGCCCCCTTGGCTGTTCAGACCTTGCCCGAAAGCTTCGACTCACTTTCACTCGGTGCCAGTCCACGTGGAGCGGGAACCTGCTCTCCTTCCGCAATAGTTTCTGTAGGGACTCAGTCTTTAGGTGCACCGCCTTTGCCCCACCCGCCACAGTACTTCTAGGCATTTTGATTGGCTGTAGCGCTCCCTCGTGCTCTGGTCTGGTTTCTCTGATTGGCCGACGGCGTGCCGTCGGGAGGATGCCAGTTTCCTGGGATACGGCGCCGGCGGGCGGAGGCCTAGGGCGGTTGGTGGCGTGCTCGGAGCGGGAACCTGGCCGCGGTGCGCACCAAGGCTCCTGGACGTAGTCCTGGGGCGCCATGGCCAGCGTCCACGAGAGCCTCTACTTCAACCCCATGATGACCAATGGGGTGGTGCACGCCAACGTGTTCGGTATCAAGGACTGGGTGACGCCGTATAAAATCGCGGTCCTGGTGCTGCTGAACGAGATGGGCCGCACTGGCGAGGGCGCCGTTAGCCTCATGGAGCGGCGGAGGCTCAACCAGCTGCTCCTGCCGCTGCTGCAGGTGAGGGGCTCCTGCTCATTCAGCAAACCCTTACTAAGCACCTGCTCTGTGCCGGACAGCTCCTTGGTTGGGGGCACGGGGGTTCATCGGACACTCTCTGCCGTGTAGGATCGCGAAAAATATAGTTAATACCACCAGCTAACACTTAGTGAGTACTTAACGATGGACCAGTCACTTTACATTCATTTTTGGGGAGCAGGTTTATATCTGGCTCCAGCATTTATTAGCTGAGTGACTGGGAGAAGAGTTATTTTCTCAGATCCTCCATCTTCTGTAGAATGAGGCTACATGTAGGCCTGATCGTTGGAGACACAGCTACAGGCCCTGTATCCCAGAAGATGGTAATAAGTGGTAACAATGACATAAAAGTAACAGCCAACATTGATTGAACACTTACTGTGTACTAAGCACGTTACATGTTTTATTTCATTTTGCAGACTGAGGTGGTAGCTCCACCACTTACCCACTGTGCGACTTGGGCAAGTTCCATAACTTATTTGGGTCTTTGCTTTCTCTCTGTAAAATGAAAGCAATAATAGAAACTGTCATATGATGACCGTATTAAGTTAGAAGATCCATGGGAACACTTTACAGTGTACGGCACATGGTAAATGCTCAGTCAATTTTAGCTATTTTCATTTTAATCTCAGGGATAGGGCATGCACTTTCCCTTATATCAGTTGTGGCTTTTCCATTTATTTGTGTGATTATATGAGTGATGTCTCTCTCCCCTACTAGATTGTAACCTACATGAGGGCGTTACTTTGTCCTATTTTTGTTCACCCTTGTATCCCCAAAGCCTAGTACTGTATAGTTTATAAAGGGCTTTTTTTAATCCATTACCTTTTTTGGGGCAGGGGGAGAAGGGGTACTGAGGACACAGGTTAAGTGGCTTGCCCAGTTAGTTAAATAAAAGTAGTGGGTTCCCCATAACTTGCAGCTCCCAGTCCTATCTACATTACTATTATAAGTGCATTTCCCCATTATTCAAATAAAAGTCATAATACTAAAAAATTTGATAGAGAAAAGAAACAAAACAATAATTCTGGTGTCTTAGCTCATGTGTTTTTCTGCCTTTGTTCTTGCTGTTTTTTGTGTCTTGGATTCTCCTTCTGTTTTTTTGCCTGGCTAACTATCATGTAGTTTATTTTGTTTTGTTTTGTTTTGTTTTGGCGGTGGGGGGCGGGAGGCGGAGCTGCACTGCATGGCTTGCAGGATCTCAGCTCCCTGACCAGGGATTGAAGCCGGCCACAGCAGTGAACACCCGGAATCCTAACCACTAGGCCACCAGGGAACTACCACTACTGTGTAGTTTTAATCCATGTGTATATAGAATTCGTCTAGCAAAATTCCAGCCTTTACTTATTTGCTTATTGTTTGGCTTTAAAAATTAGCTAATTTTTAACTACTCAACTAATACATGAAGATTCATTGTAAAAACTTTAAATGATGCTAAAATTGATGGAGTGAAAGGTTATGGTTCTTCTGCAGGCCCTCTAATCCTGTTCCTTCTCAGAGATTATCACAGTTAATGTTCCTTCATTCAACTATTTATTTATTTATAAAATTTATTTATTAATTTATTTTTGGCTGCATTGGGTCTTCATTGCTGCGTGGGCTTTCTCTGGTTGTGGTGAGCAGGGGCTACTCTTTGTTGCAGTGAGCGGGCTTCTCATTGTGGTGGCTTCTCTTGTTGCGGAGCATGGGCTCTAGGAGCACGGGCTTCAGTAGTTATGGCACACGGGCTTAGTTGCTCTGTGGCATGTGGTATCTTCCCGGACCAGGGCTCGAACCCGTGTCTCCTGCCTTGGCAGGCGGATTCTTAACCACTGCTCCACCAGGGAAGCCCCATTCAACTATTTATTGAGCAACAGTTCAGAATGGATCTTTCTAGACCTTTTGCTGTGTGTATCTGTATATGATTATAAGTATATATACATGTATCCTTTTAATTTAATTTCTCCCTTTTTTTATTTTTACATGAATGCTACTTCTGTTCTACAGCTTATTCCTTTCACTTAACAAGTCTTGGAGATCTTTTCTTGTCAGCATATTTGAGTAGATCTACTTCATTCTTTTTAACGACTGCATTGTTTTCCACAGTAAGAAAAGAAACATAATTTAACTCATGCTTTTAATTAATATTAAAATTTGTAAATTAAAAATGAACTCTTTATTCACGGACTTATAGGTTCTTTTTAGTTTTTCTTCATTTCAAACAATGCACATGGAACATACTTGCCCCAGAAGTGGGATTGCTGTGTTATCCACATCTAAAATTGACCTACTGAACTTACTGTTCCCCAAATATTCAGTGTTTAGTTTTAAACCTCAGCTAGGTTGTAACCTTCTTGATAGCTGAGGTTGCATACTCTTTGTCTCTAATAGTACGTTTTATGGACTTGGACACATAGTATGACTGCCTACCTTACAGTGTTTTGGGGAGGATCAAATGAGATTATGTTTATGGAAAATAGGACCCCTGTGTTTGTATAATGTTCTCCAGGTTATGAAACAATTTGAATTATTTTACTTAATCTTTGCCACAAACAAGGGAGGTTATTATTATCTCCATCTCACTGATGAAGGAAACTAGGGCTCAGGGAGGCTACAACTTTGCCATGATTGCAACACTGAGAAGGAAGGAACCTCAGACTACAGATTCTACGCTTTTTTTGCATTTAAGTCATTCCTCCAACTAAAAGAGAATGCTATGCAAATATGAAGTATTACTTTAGCGTTTTATGCAGATAGGTTTTTTTCTCTTCCTGATTTGAGTTTTCATATTTGGAATGATTGTAAAGCAGAGAGATTGATAAATGAATTCATGTTGCAGACGTTTATCAATCTCCAGCTCTTTAAAATTTTTCTGTAATCTTTCTATCTCTCCTTTACCCAGGGCCCAGATATTACGCTGTCTAAACTTTACAAGTTAATTGAAGAATCTTGTCCTCAGCTGGCAAATTCAGTACAGATCAGGTAAGCTTCATTTTCTTCTGTATATATGAAAAGATGTCAAAGTAGGTAAAAATTAGAAGAGGGCACATGGTGATTAATTCCTTAAAAAAAAACCTTTATTATTCTAGGTTGTTTTCTTAAGTACCTGTATTTATTTTTTTTGAAAAATGGATAGCATTAAACATACTGCTTAAAAATTTATTATTCTGTACAGATCTACATTGCTCCTTTTAGCTGTTGCAGAGAATTTCATTTTTACTGGCTGATATGTAACTTTGAGAAGTTTTATAATCAAGAAAACATCAGCAATGATGCTTTTCAGATTATGGGAGTGACATTTTGGATTATCAAATTTGTTTTGTGTGCCACCATTTTATATGAATCTCTGAATTGTTTTTAAAATAGATTTATTTTAGGTGATTGTGGAATATGAAATGTGGGAAGATGTTCAAAGGGCCTTCCTAAAATGCACACCTCATTTTTCTTGTTCAGAATCAAACTGATGGCTGAAGGCGAATTGAAGGATATGGAACAATTTTTTGATGACCTTTCAGATTCTTTTTCTGGAACTGAACCAGAGGTTCACAAAACGAGTGTAGTAGGTATGAAGTTCTTCTAAGGAGAGCAGAGAATATTTTCACTGAAGTGAACTGCTCTCTAAATCACATCTGTCGTTACTCTGCTGTATCTGAGCACACACAGTGGGGATGCTGGACATGTTATAGTTTGTATTCATCGCCTTGCCATTTTGACCTGTGTTTAAATAATTGTCTTGTGGAAAAGCATCTTCTGTTTTGTCTGCTGTCGTCAGAGTATTAGCCTGGTCGTGGAGCCTTTTAGGGTTCCTCAGCTCTTTCTCACAGTCCTCTGCTCACTTGTCCACATTGTACGACTGAGTCAGGGTCACCAACTAAACTTTTATGAAGAGAGGTAAGTAAGAGTAGATTACTGATATAGTTTATAAGGCAAGGGTATATATGAAGTTTCTTGACGCTTTGCTGTTAGCGGTATAGTCATACTCCATCCATCTGGCATTTTTTTCCTGGTAGTTTTTATGTTACTTACCCTCAGTTATTTATTGATCTTCCATGTGCCAGGCTCTGGACTTTAAGAGAGACTGGAAACTTCCTCTTATGGAGATTGCTTTCTTGTGGTTGTGGGCAGAGGAGCAGGCAGACAGTAGAAAGTAAACAAATAGGATCACTTCAGGTGTTGTAACAGTCACGGAAGGATACATTGGCTGGATAAAGAGTGGAGTGCGGGTGGGAGGACTGAGGCTTTAATATAAAGAGAAAGTCAGCTTCGTAAAAGGTGGTAAAAGAAGATTCTATGCGGAGGGAAACAGCAACTGCAAGTGTCTTTTTTTTTTTTTCATTATTTTGGAGGAAGAACTGCAACAAATAGTCATCAACTTTTTGTAGCCTGGATTTCAAGTTAATGCCTTCACCTCCTCTCTGTCTTGTTTCATAGGTTTATTTCTGCGTCACATGATCTTGGCCTACAGTAAGCTTTCTTTCAGTCAAGTGTTTAAGCTGTACACTGCCCTTCAGCAGTACTTCCAGAATGGTGAGAAAAAGACAGTGGAGGATGCTGATATGGAACCGGCCAGCAGAGAGGAGAGCGAAAGAAAAATGGAAAAAGAAGAACTTGATGTATCTATAAGGTAAGTTGGGTTTTTCTGGCAGGAATCCCTTTCCTGTGAAATAGCATCATTACGGGAACAGCAAATCCTCATTCATCCAGCAGTAAATCCTCATTCATCCTCGTTCTGGATGAACTCATTCATCCAGAGTTCATGTGCTGGCTGTCATCTTTTTGTCCCTCCAGATCCAGGAAGTTCACCCTTACGGGCTGCATCAGTAATCTCCTTGCCTTCTAACTTCTGATTGAGAGGCACTGGTGGGAAATCCAGAGGGTCAAGGAGAGTGAGGTCAAGGTGTTGATTCACTGGCTCCCTTCCTTCGGGGTCACGGTGGGCTGGCAGTAGGGTCACAGCCTCTGTCAGGTGGCCTGCTCTGCATACCTCGGGGGTCTAGTAACTGGGGAGGTTTCCCAGGCCCGGTGCAGAAGGTGCCCCACTATTACCAGCCCTGGGAACTTTATTACCCGCTATGGCTTATCCATCCCCTGCCCCTATTTTTGTAACTGGCCCTTTATTAAACTTTTCTCAAATTACGCCATTTGAATATGCCATTTGTTTTCTGCTGGGACCCTGAGTGGTAGTGTTCATTATATCACAGTGAATTAACAATTGATTAATTCAGTGAAAATTTATTGAATGCCTGCTAAAGTTTAAGCCTGGGGATGTAGTGCCACTGCTCACCTAGTTGTTTAAGCTCAAAGCCTAGGCATGTCCCTGTGTCCTCCCCCTCCTTCACCCCTGCAGCCAGTCCTTCCGCAGATGCAGCCAATCCTTCCTCCTCAATATGTTTGGAATTAGTTCACTTCTGTCCATTGCCACTGCTTCCCCTGTGGTCTAAGCACTGAATCTCTTTCCTGGATGACTGCTCTAGCCTCCCGACTGCTTTCCTTGCCTCCACTCTTGTTTCCTTACTATCAGTTTTTCCTGTAGCATCCAAGGGAACCATTATGATGTAAATCACACCACGTGTTCTTATGCCCCAAACCCTCCTTGACTATACATGGAATTTAGACAGAAATCTGAGCTACTGTGGCCTCATTACTTGCATGATCTGGCCCCTGTCATCTTCCCTACCTCTTTCTCCTTACTTTCCATTCACTGTCAGAGTCTGTCTGCTCTGGCTTGCTTTCAGTTTCTTCAATACCAAGCCGAGGTCTGCCTCAGGGTGCCTCGCAGGCTCTCCCTGGCTTCTTACCTCGCTCACTCTCTTTCACCGTTCACTCCCTTTCACTGTTCAGATCTCAGCTCCCGTGTCCTCACACAGGCCTTTCCTGACCACATGTCTGAAGTAACCTTCATCCTAAATACTTCCAATTTCTTTATTTCTTTCATAGCTCTCCTCACTAAGTAACTTTTTGCATTTATTTACTTAGACTCATTTGTATTTGTCTTTGCACCCCTTCAAGAGCTAAGACCCTTCTCTGTCATATTTCACCTCATTTTCCTCAGTGCTTGGCTTGTAATGTCTGAATATGTGTTGGATGAATGAATGCAGAGAATCAGAACACCTCATTCATCGCCCACACTGGTAACTGGCCCCATAAAACACTTTGTATTGACTTCCCTTCACTGTCTCACGTCCCCTCTCCCCAGCTGTTACCTGGGATCACCTCCCAAATACTTATATTTGGAGGGAAAAGCATATAAAGTGTGTGTGTGTGTGTGTGTGTGTGTGTGTGTGTGTGTGTGTGTTTTGTATTTCCTGATCTCAGGGAGCCCACAGTCTGGTGAGGAAGACTGGCACCCAAACAGATCACTACAAGTAACAATGTGTTCAGAGCTCTGAGAGAAGTAAGCCCCACCTGCCCTATGTAGGCTGGCTAACCTCCTTGGGGGCTGGGGGAGGTCTGTGTGTGTAGCCAGAGAATATTTCCCTGCAGTTCCTATGAGTGGCCTTTGTACAGTTATGTGATTTGTTCAGCACACTCTGGGAGCAAGAAGACTGTAGTACCAGTAAGTACTTCCAAAAACTCAGAGTTGCTCAAAGAGGCTTCTCATCTAGTGGAAAGGCAGAACCTTGTAGGGTTGAGTCTGGCCCTGGAGTCAGACCCCTGGATTTGAATTCTGGCTCCTCCACTTATTCCCTTAAGACCTTGGGCAAGTCACCCTCTCTGTACCTCAGTTTTCTCATCTGTAAAATGGGGCTCATGTCACCTCCTCAGAAGGTTATTTTGAGAATTAAATGATAAATCTATATGAAGTGTTTACAACTGTGCCTTTAAACATTTGACAAATATTCACTATTCTTCTTCTCTAATTTCTCTTTTAATTCCCCTGAGGAAGGGTTCCAGGAAACAATGTAATCTTTGTCCTAGCTGCTTTATATGCTTAAAGTAGCAGAATGTCAGTTCTTCAGAAATGTTAAAATTCAAACTTTTCTTATTTAGGTTTGACTTTCTCCTAAATTAATCTGATTTAATTAGGTCTAACTGCATCGTTTTGTTTTTATTCTAATCTAAGAATTCATTTGTGTGTAATAATAGTGTGTATACTGTTAAGGTTTATGGTTTCAGAAAATAGTGTGCATTTAGTAAACTGAATTTCATCACTGAAATAGAAGAAATGTATTATTTAAATATTATTCTACTTAAGTATTATAATTCTTTGTCCAAAAAGAAAGGATTTTGACTTGTTATAGGATTTTTAAAATTTCATAATGTATATTTACATACATTTCTTGATTCTTTTAAAAAGGAAAATTTCATTTTTTTCTTTTTGTGCTCTTTTCTAGTGTTTTATTGCATTATGAGAGGCTTCTCACTTTAGCCCTTTCATTTTCTTCCTTCCTTTCTTCCTTTCTTTCTGCCCTCCCTCCCTCCCTCCCTTCCTTTCTTAGTTATTGGAATGTTTTTAGGTCTTGCTTTCTTCAGGGAAATTATTTTTCTTGCCCTAGAAATTTGTATTAAAATTAGAAAGCCCAGAGTAACATTGACTAGCTTGCAAATCTCCCATCCTACAATGAAATAACTACTGTTTGAAAAAGGGGGACCCACCTGTTAATTTAGAAGGGAGGGAATATTCAGTGAACGAATGTTTATCAGGTGTTTTTTAAAAATCCAATTACAGAAGAAAGTACAGACTGACATTTAGCTTCAGCTTTTCATTTACTCGTTGTTGCTACAGGGCAGCATTTGTTTCCTGCAATAAGAGAGGGGGGCTTACAGGGTTACACCTTGTGAGTTTGAAGCGGAGGCTACTAGTCTGCAAGCTGCTGGAACTACACCTTCTCTGTGCTTCTAAAAAGACCTAACAAAAGTAGAAGTTCTCTGGCACTTCTTCACTTGCCAGTGATTTAACGTAAATCTCCCAAATTCATTAATTTATTCAGCACATACTTATTCAGTGGTTCTGGTGTGCCAAGCACTATGCTAGCTGCTATGCTGTCAGCGCAGAGGAGAAAGTCCCCGTCCTCATGGAGTTATGTGGGAGGGTCAGGTAATCGAGAGGTAACTAAATTAACAACTAATGTAATTTCAGAGCGTGTCAGTGCAGGAAAGGAATGACTGGGACACAGGGATACAGAATAACTGTGGGGTGCTGTCAGGGAAGGGCCCTTTAAGACTGGGAGCTAGGTGACGAAGGAGCCAGCCCTGAGAAGAGTTGCCAGAGCACATGCAGACTCACAGCCCAAGACAGGACAAGCTGACATATTGGACGGACAGACGGAGGACAGTGTGGCCTGAGCACACAAGTCGGGAGGAGGGGTTGGATCACCTCTCCGGTCACACACCTCAGAAGGGTTCAGGTCCTCATGGCCTCCTGGGTGTTTAGTAACTGTTCCCAATCTCAGTCCTTCCCCTCCCCTGCTTTTGTCTTGTCATCACCCTGCTCAGAAGTCTCCAGAGATTCACAAAGTCTCCCAGCCTGGCATTTGAGGCCTTCCACAGTTGACCTTTCTGACCTTTAATTTCTGTTCCTCAACTTGGATCCTTTACCCCAGCCAGCCAGGTGTGCTTGTATCCCTCTGACAGGCCAGGCATTTTCCCATTCTGCATCTTTTGGTTTCCTTTCCTGGAATGCCTTCTTCCTTCCTTGTCATTTCTTCACTCCTTGCCAACTTTCAGGGTCCTCACCACTTCAGCTGGAGTGATTTCTCCCTCTTCTAAGTGCAGAGATCATATTAATTCTTGGTATTTATTGTTTATTGCCATCTTTTCACATGCGCTGGTCTTAACCTTCACCAAGACTGTAAGCCCATTAAGACATTTTCTTGGGGGACTTAGACTTGTGTTTTATGCACTGCAAGTACATAAACACCCCAGTTTGTTGATTGTTTAATCCTATGTTATATTTTAAAAATTTCAGTTATAGTGGGTGATTTGAGCCCTTTAGATGAGTTTCCAGAGTCCTTTTGAGAATCTGATGAATGCCATGTACTATCCCCACATTAAAAATGCATATTTTGCAGTTTTACAAGGTTCATGGGCTCCTAAAGCCCATCCGTGGACCCAGGTTAAATGCCTTTGATGTATAGCACTTGTGAGTTTAAAGTTCTGTCTCAACTGGTAATGGGGTTCATAAACAAGGTATACTTGAGTCCTTTTCCTAAAGGAGTAACCCCCTTCCTAAGTTGAATACATTTGTGGCTTTTTTTTTTTTTTTAATTTATTTATTTGGCTGTGTTGGGTCTTAGTTGTGGCCCTCAGGATCTTTGTTGCCACGTGCAGGACCTTTAGTTGCGGCATGCGAGGCTTTTAGTTGCAGCATGCGGGGTTTAGCTCCCTGACCAGGGATCGAACCTGGGCCCCCTGCATTGGGAGCATGGAATCTTAGCCACTGGACCACCAGGGAAGTCCCCCTTTGTGGCTTTTTAAGAGTTACTTTCTCTGGCATGTGTTTGAGGTCCTGAGGAGGCAAAGAAGGAGTCAGTAAAAGGATGGTTTGGGCCATGGTATTTTTACTTGCTGTTTCCAAGCTTGTTCACGTCGGCCACTGTTGCCACCATGGAAGCCAGAGCCAAACTTGATCTTCATTTATAGCAAATGTGTTTGCCTTAATTTGCAGCAATTTCGTTTTATGTGATTCTGGTTTTCTCTTTCTGTTTTATTAACCTTATTGTTCTTGTGTCCTGTGTTATAAGCTACCTCAAGTCTTTTTTGGGGGAAGGGTTTAAGTAAATAAAGCATTTGGTAACAGTGAGCATCATGGACCTTAGAGGAGGGTGGGACTGGGAGTGGTGCGTCCCATTTCTTTCAGATCCTTGTCTGTCTCTAGCCTTTTTGTGTATAGTCATATTTATTCCAAGCCTTGGGCTTACTTTCTTTGAAGGGTATGTTAAGAGAAAAGGGCTTCTTATTGCCCAGACATTTAGCTGTTTTCCACTTGAGAACTTGGCCTGTGAATTTTCTTTCCATTTCCCTCCAGGTCACTGTTGTTTCGCTGATCTTTGTTATGCTGGTCAGGGCTGGTCCTTGGCAGCTCCGATACCTGTAGAATCTGATATGCTTGCTGCTTTGTATCAGAAACGTAACCAAGAGAATATCAGAGCAGCTCTTCCCAAAGTGTTTTCTGTGGAACACCAGTGCTTCTTGAGAGATGTGAGGAAAGGATTCTTCATTCAGATGAGTTTGGTAAATGGTACATTAAACAAAAGTGAATAAAGTGTCTCTCTGTTGGATTTCTCTCATGTGTATCATGAATCTCCCAGGGAAGAGAGGGTGTACAGCTTTCCCCAAGTGATTTAACCTCAGCAGCATTTTGTTTTCTTTTGGAATACCTGTTTACATAGTGTTTGCATGAAACAGTTTGAGAACTGCTGTATTAGACACAGAGTGCTTATAAAAATATTATTGATGAGTAAATATTGATTTTTCTACTTATTGTAATCCTGTATAGAGAAGCCATTTATTCAGAGTCATGTGGCAAAAGGGTATTATTCATACTTTGCTCTCAAAAATAAGACTGTTTGTGCATGTATAGATTTCTCAAGTCTAGATTTATATCAGTGTGTTTCTTATTTGTTGGTTCTGTGTGATCTAAACTTCCAGGCAAATGGTTATTTCTTGGATAACACCTCTTTTTCTTGTTCTGGAATACAGCACCATCTTATATGTGTAGCGAGGAGTTAGAGACTTTTTATTCATTCATTTCTCAAACTCTGAGTGCCCATTGTGTGCCTGGGGGACTGGGTGTTCATATACAAATATAAGTAAGAACAGCCAGTGTGGCAGTGCTAGATGCAGTGATCCCTATCTCTGGGAGACAGTGGGAGCTCAAATGAGAGATGTCAGGAGAGATTCTTGGAGGATATGACACTTGAGGTATTCTTGAATGACGGATGGTACAACAGCGCAACAGTGGATGGAAAATGGGCCCTGCAGGTTTAGGAAGCAGGAGGGCATCTTGGCATGATAGGAGATTGTAAGGAGTTCATCAGGGCTGGGGTGTGGGTAAGAAAGAGAAGGCAGAGGAGAGAGGTAGGAGCACTCAGGAAGCATTGCACCTGCCCTGCTAAGCAGTGCAGACTTTATTCTGGAAGGTGATGAGATACCACAGGAGCGCTTTAAATCAGGGACGATAGACTTGCATTTTAGAAAGATCATGCTGGAGGCTATGTACAGTCGAAGTCTACATCTGTCCATAATTATATCATGTGAACTTCGGCAGGTCATTCAACATCACTTTTTAAGCATGTCTTTTCTATTCCTGAGAAGAGGGAATTAATTTTAAAAGTTTTTAAACTTTTCTGGTGAAGAATCTATTTGACTTTGTAAAGCATTATCATTTTCACTATTGTGTAATTCATTATTATTATTATTATTTTTTTTTTTTTTCCAGAGAAGAGGAGGTATCTTGCAGTGGGCCTCTGTCCCAAAAACAAGCAGAATTTTTTCTTTCTCAACAGGTATGTTCTGTAATTGGTCATGAATTTTTTTTTAATCCTGTGACATTATATGTCATGACATATGTTTGTTATGTGAGTAGGTTTATTAGTGAAGCAGCATTATTCTTATTCTTGGTCATTTTTTCTTTACTAACAATGCAGTTGTAGCTATGTGTCCCTTCCTATTTTCTGTGTGATTTTATTTCTCTGTTAGGGTCATAATGCATGTTCATTTATTAATGGTGTGTGACTAACACAGCCCAAAAATGTGATTTAGAAGACCTACTTCCCTTTTCCCCAACACTTTATCATGGACATTTTCAAACAGAAATACAAATTGAAAAGCATTATATAGTGAATACCCATATACCCATCATCTAGATCCTGCAATTAATATTTTGCTCCGTTTATCATATATCTACCCATATAGCCACCATTTCATCTTATTTTTTGATACATTTCAAGTTGCAAGCATCGGTACACTTTTACCCCAGACATTTCTTACTGGTGTTTTTGAGCCATACTTTTTCCTTTTTTTTGGTAATATAAGCTGGATGTTTTTCTCCCATGTTATTTTCAGCATAGAATTTTGATTTTTGCTCTACTTTTCTAGTTTTCCCTATTTTTGTTATTAATTTTCTTTCTGCAGAAAGATGTAATGTTTAGATCTAGATGCAGGTGATAGAATCACTCCTACAGATGAATACTAAACAGATTGAAAAACTCATCTAGACAATTGGTTAACTGTAGAGGAGAAAATAGACCTGGATCTTCACCTCATCTTTGCACCTCAGTACTTTACAGGTGGATTAAAGGCTTAACTATAAACATTTAAGGTTATAATTAGAACAGGAGGAACTACATATTAACTTTTTTTTTGAATTCCATTTATTTTTTTATATAGCAGGTTCTTATTAGTCATCCATTTTATACACATAAGTGTATACATGTCAATCCCAATCTCCCAATTCATCACACCACCCCTCCCACTCTGCTGCTTTCCCCCCTTGGTGTCCATATGTTTGTTCTCTACATCTGTGTCTCAATTTCTGCCCTGCAAACCGGTTCATCTGTACCATTTTTCTAGGTTCCACATATATACATTAATATACGATATTTGTTTTTCTCTTTCTGACTTACTCCACTCTGTATGACAGTCTCTAGATTAATCCATGTCTCTACAAATGACCCAGTTTCGTTCCTTTTTATGGCTGAGTAATATTCCATTGTATATATGTACCACATCTTCTTTATCCACTCGTCTGTCCATGGGCATTTAGGTTGCTTCCATGACCTGGCTATTGTAAATAGTGCTGCACTGAACATTGGGGTACATGTGTCTTTTTGAATTATGGTTTTCTCTGGGTATATGTCCAGTAGTGGGATTGCTGGATCATATGGTAATTCTATTTTTAGTTTTTTAAGGAACCTCCATACTGTTCTCCACAGTGGCTGTATCAATTTACATTCCCACCAACAGTGCAAGAGGGTTCCCTTTTCTCCACACCCTCTCCAGCATTTGTTGTTTGTAGATTTTCTGATGATGCCCATTCTAACTGGTGTGAGGTGATACCTCATTGTAGTTTTGATTTGCATTTCTCTAATAATTAGTGATGTTGAGAAGCTTTTCATGTGCTTCTTAGCCATCTGTATGTCTTCTTTGGAGAAATGTCTATTTAGGTCTTCTGCCCATTTTTGGATTGGGTTGTTTGCTTTTTTAATGTTGAGCTGCATGAGCTGTTTATATATTTTGGAGATTAATCCTTTGTTCGTTGATTCGTTTGCAAATATTTTCTCCCATTCTGAGGGTTGTCTTTTCGTCTTGTTTGTAGTTTCCTTTGCTTTGCAAAAGCTTTTAAGTTTCATTAGGTCCATTTGTTTATTTTTGTTTTTATTTCCATTACTCTAGGAGGTGGATCAAAAAAGATCTTGCTGTGATTAATGTCAAAGAGTGTTCTTCCTATGTTTTCCTCTAAGAGTTTAATAGTGTCCAGTCTTACATTTAGATCTCTAATCCATTTTGAGTTTATTTTTCTGTATGGCATTAGGAAGTGTTCTAATTTCATTCTTGTACATGTAGCTGTCCGGTTTTCCCAGCACCACTTATTGAAGAGACTGTCTTTTCTGCATTGTATATCCTTGCCTCCTTTGTCTTAGATTAGTTGACCACAGGTGCGTGGGTTTATCTCTGGGCTTTCTATCCTGTTCCATTGATCTATATTTCTGTTTTTGTGCTAATACCATATTGTCTTGATTACTGTAGCTTTGTACTATAGTCTGAAGTCAGGGAGTCTGATTCCTCCAGCTCTGTTTTTTTCCCTCAAGACTGCTTTGGCTATTCGGGGTCTTTTGTGTCTCCATACAAATTTTAAGATTTTTTGTTCTAGTTCTGTAAAAAAATGCCATTGGTAATTTGATAGGGATTGCATTGAATCTGTAGATTGCTTTGGGTAGTATAGTCATTTTCACAATATCGATTCTTCTAATCCAAGAACATGGTATATCTCTCCATCTGTTGGTATCATCTTTAATTTCTTTCATCAGTGTCTTACAGTTTTCTGCATAGAGGTCTTTTGTCTCCCTAGGTAGGTTTATTCCTAGGTATTTTATTCTTTTTGTTGCAGTGGTAAATGGGAGTGTTTCCTTAATTTCTCTTTCAGATTTTTCATCATTAGTGTATAGGAATGCAAGAGATTTTTGTGCATTAATTTTGTATCCTGCGACTTTACCAAATTCATTGATTAGCTCTAGTAGTTTTCTGGTAGCATCTTTAGGATTTTCTATGTATAGTATCATGTCATCTGCAAACAGTGACAGTTTTACTTCTTCTTTTCCAATTTGTATTCCTTTTTTTTCTTTTTCTTCTCTGATTGCCGTGGCTAGGACTTCCAAAACTATGTTGAATAATAGTGGTGAGAGTGGACATCCTTGTCTTGTTCCTGATCTTATATTTTATTTTATTTTATTTATTTTATTTTATTTTATTTTTTTTGCGGTACGCGGGCCTCTCACTGTTGTGGCCTCTCCTGTTGCGGAGAATAGACCCCGGACGCACAGGCTCAGCGGCCATGGCTCACGGGCCCAGCCGCTCCGCGGCACGTGGGATCCTCCCAGACTGGGGCACGAACCCGTGTCCCCTGCATTGGCAGGCGGACTCCCAACCACTGCGCCACCAGGGAAGCCCCAGTTGTTCCTGATCTTAGAGGAAAGGCTTTCAGTTTTTCACAATTGAGAATGATGTTCTCTGTGGTTTTGTCATGTATGGCCTTTATTATGTTGAAGTAGGTTCTCTCTATGCCCACTTTCTGGAGAGTTTTTATCATAAATGGGTGTTGAATTTTGTCAGAAGCTTTTTCTGCATCTATTGAGATGATCATATGGTTTTTATTCTTCAATTTGTTAATATGGTGTATCACATGGATTGATTTGTGTATATTGAAGAATCCTTGCATCTCTGGGATAAATCCCACTTGATCATGGTGTATGATCTTTTTAGTGTGTTGTTGGATTCTGTTTGCTAGTATTTTGTTGAGGATTTTTGCATCTATATTAATCAGTGATATTGGTCTGTAATTTTCTTTTTCTGTAGTACCTTTGTCTGGTTTTGTTATCAGGGTGATGGTGGCCTCATAGAATGTGTTTGTGAGTGTTCCTTCCTCCGCAGATTTTTGGAAGAGTTTGAGAAGGATGGGTGTTAGCTCTTCTCTAAATGTTTGGTAGAATTCACCTGTGAAGCCATCTGGTCCTGGACTTTTGTTTGTTGGAAGATTTTTAATCACAGTTTCAATTTCATTACTTGTGATTGGTCTGTTCATATTTTCTATTGCTTCCTGGTTCCGTCTTGGAAGGTTATACTTTTTAAGAATTTGTCCATTTCTTCCAGGTTGTCCATTTTATTGGCATAGAGTTGCTTGTAGTAGTCTCTTAGGATGCTTTGTATTTCTGTGGTGTCTGTTGTAACTTCTCCTTTTTCATTTCTAATTTTATTGATTTGAGTCCTCTCCCTCTTTTTCTTGATGAGTCTGGCTAATGGTTTATCAATTTTGTTTATCTTCTCAAAGAACCAGCTTTTAGTTTTATTGATCTTTGCTATTGTTTTCTTTGTTTCTATTTCATTTATTTCTGCTCTGATCTTTATGATTTCTTTCCTTCTGCTAACTTCGGGTTTTGTTTCTTTCTCTAGTTCGTTTAGGTGTAAGGTTAGGTTGCTTATTTGAGATTTTTCTTGTTTCTTGAGGTAGGCTTGTATTAATATAAACTTCCCTCTTAGAACTGCTTTTGCTGCATCCCATAGGTTTTGGATTGTCGTGTCTTCATTATCATCTGTCTCTAGGTGTTTTTTGATTTCTTCAGTGATCTATTGGTTATTTAGTAATGTATTGTTTAGCCTCCATGTGTTTGTGTTTTTTACGTTTTTTTCCCTGTAATTGATTTCTAATCTCATAGCGTTGTGGTCAGAAAAGATGCTTGATATGATTTCAATTTTCTTAAGTTTACCGAGCCTTGATTTGTGACCCAAGATGTGATCTATCCTGGAGAATGTTCTGTGCGCGCTTGAGAAGAAAGTGTAATCTGCTGTTTTTTGATGGAATGTCCTATAAATATCAATTAAATCTATCTGGTCTATTGTGTCATTTAAAGCTTGTGTTTCCTTATTAATTTTCTGTTTGGATGATCTGTCCGTTGGTGTAAGTGAGGTGTTAAAATCCCCCACTATTATTGTGGTACTGTCAATTTCCTCTTTTATAGCTGTTATCAGTTGCCTTATGTATTGAGGTGCTCCTATGTTAGGTGCATATATATTTATAATTGTCATATCTTCTTCTTGGATTGATCCCTTGATCATTATGTAGTGTCTCCTTCCTTGTCTCTTGTAACATTCTTTATTTTAAAGTCTATTTTATCTGATATGAGGATTGCTACTCCAGCTTTCTTTTGATTTCCATTTGCATGGAATATCTTTTTCCATCCCCTCACTTTCAGTCTGTATGTGTCCTAGGTCTGAAGTGGGTCTCTTGTAGACAGCATATATATGGGTCTTGTTTTTGTATCCATTCAGCAAGCCTGTGTCTTTTGGTTGGAGCATTTAATCCATTCACATTTAAGGTAGTTATTAATATGTATGTTCCTATTACCATTTTCTTAATTGTTTTGGGTTTGTTTTTGTAGGTTCTTTTCTTCTCTTGTGTTTCCCACTTAGAGAAGTTCCTTTAGCATTTGTTGTAGAGCTGGTTTGGTGGTGCTGAATTCTCTTAGCTTTTCCTTATCTGTAAAGCTTCTGATTTCTGCATTGAATCTGAATGAGATCCTTGCTGGGTAGAGTAATCTTGGTTGTAGGTTCTTGTCTTTCATCACTTTAAGTATGTCATGCTACTCCCTTCTGGCTTGTAGAGTTTCTGCTGAGAAATCAGCTGTTAACCGTATGGGAGTTCCCTTGTATGTTATTTTTTGTTTTTCCCTTGCTGCTTTCAATAATTTTTCTTTGTCTTTAATTTTTGCCAATTTGATTACTACGTGTCTCGGTGTGTTTCTCCTTGGGTTTATGCTGTATGGGACTTTCCGCACTTCCTGGACTTGGGTGGCTATTTCCTTTCCCATGTTAGGGAAATTTTCAACTGTAATCTCTTCAAATATTTTCTTGGGTCCTTTCTCTCTCTCTTCTCCTTCTGGGACCCCTATAATGCAAATGTTGTTGTGTTTCATGTTGTCCCAGAGGTCCCTTAGGCTGTCTTCATTTCTTCTCATTTTTTCTTTCTTTATTCTGTTCCACAGCAGTGAATTCCACCATTCTGTCTTCCAGGTCACTTATCCGTATTTCTGCCTCAGTTATTCTGCTACTGATTCCTTCTAGTGTATTTTTCATTTCAGTTATTGTGTTGTTCATCTCTGTTTGTTTGTTCTTTAATTCTTCTAGATCTTTGTTAAACATTTCCTGCATCTTCCTGATCTTTGCCTCCATTCTTTTTCTGAGGTCCTGGATCTTCTTCACTATCATTATTCTGAATTCTTTTTCTGGAAGGTTGCCTATCTCCACTTCAGTTAGTTGTTTTCCTGGGGTTTTATCTTGTTCCTTCATCTGGTACATAGCCCTCTGCCTTTTCATCCTGTCCATCCCTCTGTGAATGTTACATATTAACTTTTAACTGATCTCTGGGTGGTGAAGGACTTTCTAAACAGAAAAGCTGTGGAAGAAAACACATAGGAGATCATTTGATTTTTCAGCATATAAATGAAAAACATCTACATGTCAGTACATGTTCTAACAAAATTAAAACTCAAACAACAAAACGGGAAAAAGAGTTGCAATACGTATGACAAAGGGTTAATACTTTTGCTTAAAAAATTGTAGTTTCAAAGCCCATTTGATGATGAGACAAATTTATAATATATTATTACATGAAAAAAGCAGGTAATAAAATGATATATTCTAACTTTGTTAAAAAAGTATGCGTATATATATGTATAAACACATACACACACACACACACACACACACACACACACACACACACACACAGAAAAAAGACTGGAATGAGATACACTGACAAAAAAAGTGTTATTTCTGGGTGGAAGGATTACAGATGATTTTTGTTTTCTTCTGTATGCTTTTCCATATTTTTGGAATCTTCTATAATGATATAATGAATTCAAATATAATTAGAAATTATTATTATTCATAAAGAAAAATTTGTCTAGCTAAAATTGAAGAGTCCATAACCCAGTTAAGTACTAATCATTAATTTAGAAGTCATTTTCTACATATTTTATATAATCATTGCTGGTACCATCCATATGAAACAGATAACCAGGAGTAGGGCAAGTGTGCATCTCCCTTTGCCAGGCTGGATATACATACTTCCTGCCTTAAAGGCACTTACAGTCTGGGGGTGGGGTCAGCTGGTACTTTTAATATAATTTGATAAGTACTGCAGGAAGGGTTAGTGCAGGGCGCTTGTGGGAGCATGTCGGTACTTACAGGACCTTATCTAGTTTAGAAGGTGATAGAAGCAGGTGGCTGAAATCTAAACTGGGCCCTGAAGACTGAGCAGGAGTTTGCATGGAAGACTATGTGGATGGGTCGTTGGGAAGCTTAGAATTCCAGGAAGAGGAAACAGTGTTCTGCATGGTCAAGAGGAGAGTGTAGGTGCAGAAAAAAAAGTAATCAAATGATGCTAGTTAGTATACATGTCCATATGTTTATTGGCCATTTCTTTCTACTGAGTTGTCATTTTTAAATTTCAGGCTTCTTTGTTAAAGAATGATGAGACTAAAGCCCTCACTCCAGCTTCTTTGCAGAAAGAGTTGAACAACTTGTTGAAATTTAATCCTGATTTTGCTGAAGCGGTGAGTCTTTTCCAGAATTTGTTGCTAAGTTGGAAAGCAGGGACAAGACTGTTCTTCCTATTGAGTAGTCGTGCAAATGAGGATTGGCCGAATGACCCAGGTTCTTGGAAAGAAATCATGTTGTTGGCACTTAAAGGACTCAGCCTAGGTTGCAAAGCTTTCCCTCCCACCTCCACCCCTACTGGCCCGGGGGGATTTCTTTCTCTAGTTGCGGCGAGCGGGGGCTACTCTTTGTTGTGGTGCGTGGGCTTCTCATTGTGGTGGCTTCTCTTGTTGCAGAGCATGGGCTCTAGATGCGTGGGCTTCATTATTTGCGGCATGCAGGCTCAGTAGTTGTGGCTCGTGGGCTCTAGAGCGCAGGCTCAGTAGTTGTGGCGCATGGGCTTAGTTGTTCTGTGGCATGTGGGATCCTCCCGGGCCAGGGCTTGAACCCGTGTCCCCCGCATTGGGAGGCGGATTCTTAACCACTGCGCCACCAGGGAAGCTCTGAATTCAAGTTTTAAGATCTTCAGTTTTGTACTCACACTGTTCCTTAATGCCTGAGCTAGGTGATTCCCCCTCCATCCTCACGTATCACCCATGGATCCTAATATAACCAGTGGCATAGTGGATGAATATTTAGGATAAAACTCTGACACAAATTCTAATGGAATTCCCTTTTTTCGTTTGGGTACACCTTCTGGGGGGAAAGTGTACCCAAACCAGCTAATGTACCTTAAGCCTATTTAATCCTGCCTGTGGGGAAAAGATTAAGCTAAACTATGACCATCTTGTTAAAATGGTAGGGGATACACAGGTGTTTGCAGCCAGTGGAACTCTCTGAATTAATATTACACAAGAGGAAGCAGAGCATTTAAAATATGTTGATTGTTTCTTGTTTTAGCACTACCTCAGCTACTTAAACAACCTCCGGGTCCAAGATGTTTTCAGTTCAACACACAGCCTCCTTCATTATTTTGACCGCCTGATTCTTACTGGAGCCGAAAGCAAAAGTAATGGGGAAGAGGGCTATGGCCGGAGCTTGAGATACGCTGCTCTGAACCTGGCTGCCCTGCACTGCCGCTTTGGTCACTAGTAAGTTTATAGACTTTTGTTCATGCGGAAATTGAAGAAATTATCTCTCAAATGTTACTTGAGATGTATTTTCTTTTTAATATGCTGTATTAAAAAAAAAGAAGAAGGAAAAGGAGAAAAGAAAGAGCCTGTTCAACCTGGAATTGTCAATAACTTCTAAAGAAGGAAGGTTTTTTGCAGTGAACAAAAGTTAATGAAAACCTTCTGCCTAAAGAGTCTGCCCCCTGGTGTCACTATTTAGCATTACCATCCAAGTACATGGCCTCTTTCTTTCTTTACTTCTAAGAATAACGGCCACTGAATTAAAAGGAAATTAGGTCATTAGGCCAGAGATTCCCAACAGGATTTTTCAGAGGTAATAATGGGGATGTAAAAGTTATTTTCAGTATTTCAAAAAGCCAAAAGGAAGTTGTATCTTTACTGCATAAAAGACTGCGTGGCTTACCGAACGTCACGTTTGTGCTTTTGGTTGGAATTCAGGCAGCTCAGTGCGTGACAATGACTTATGCCATTGCTAAGATATGCCTGTGATTTTTTTTTTTTTTTTTTTTTTTTTTTGCGGTACGCGAGCCTCTCACTGCTGTGGCCTCTCCCGTCGCGGAGCACAGGCTCTGGACGCGCAGGCCCAGCGACCACGGCTCGCGGGCCCAGCCGCTCCGCGGCACGTGGGATCCTCCCGGACCGGGGCACGAACCCGTGTCCCCTGCATTGGCAGGCGGACTCCCAACCACTACGCCACCGGGGAAGCCCTGCCTGTGATTTTAATAAGTAAAAATTGGAAATTGATCAGTTATTATTTAGTAAAGAGTTAAGAGGATAAAAGCTTTCAAAATATGGAGGCTATTTTGGAAATAATGAAATAATGTGAATAATGGTGAAAAGGTAGGAAATTACTAATTGAAAGAGTCTCTCTGCCTCCCCTGTGGCTTTTTCCCATTTAAGAAAAATATGGTTTCTGCCACAGGCATCTTTGAATAGAGACTAGAGTGTGTTAATGGAAGTATAGTGTTCCAAGTTCAAGAATTGAGACTTCTACCCCTTGCTCTATGGCCCAGGCAACAACCAGGAAATTCTATTAACTTCTGGTTGTCACATTTTAAAAGGGACATAGACAAGCTGGAGCTTGTGGGGGGGACAGTCTCACTGGAGGCATTCAAAGCCACGTCATATAAATAGTGTGGGAAGGATGTGAGAATGTTTAGCCTGGAAAAGAAATGATTTAGCCAAGCATGTGTTTGACATCTTCCTGTAGTGAAGGTCATGTGAAAAGGGCTTAGATTGATCGAGGGTGTGACTACTAGAGAAGATAGGGAGCTGGTAAGTGCAAGTTAAAGGGCAAAACATTTTTGCTCCTTATAAGGAGGAGGTTTCCTTGTATGGAACCCTCTGAGAAAGGTGTCAGCAGAGTGCTCATGTGTGCAGCAAGGGTGACATTAAGGGAATCCAAGTGTCAGATTGATACTTGAACCAAAAAATGTTTAAGGCTACTCTGAACTTCATGATTTTGTGAGATTCCATATTATCTTTTAAGAGTCAACTTCTTTTTTTCTGCCCAGCTTTAATAACCTCTCTGATCAGGGCCTTTCATGTTTTATGTACTCATAATAAATAGCAGCACCATTTGTAATATTTGCCAGCAACCTATCTCTGTGTTACACACAGCTTGCCCTAGGGTTTGGAAATTTGTATGCAGTCTGCTAGATACAAGTAATTAATCTGTTGATGAATTTCTCTATATTTACAATATTATCAGTGGATAGGCAGCTAACTGTATGGAATTAATTACTAATTAATATCTGATTTACTCAACTCCAGGCTTCTTTATTTTTAGTCCTGGAGCTATGGGCTTGTATAAATCTTTCTCACTTAGCTAATAGGATTGTGAAGATTTCTTGAAAATCTTTGTAGTTGCTTATTGAGCATCTACTATGTACTAGGCACTGTTCTAGGTGCTGGGGATCAGGAGTGAAAAAAAAGAGGAAAAAAATACTCCTGTTCTCATGGAGCTTACAGTGGGGGAGATAAATAATAAACAGCACTAAACATAATTATAATGAATCAGGTAATGATAGGTCAGGATAAGAGATTAGAGAGTGATGATGGGGAGTACTATTGTTTTCATAAGTAACACTCTTCTTCCAGATATACACACAAATCACTTATTTGTCAATTTGTAAATTTCTGTTTAAATAGTAAGGTAGCAACTTGGCCCTCCCTTACCTCTATTAACTTAATATTTGAATAGAGATTTAGAGGAATTGAGGGAGTGAGTAATCTGTGCATTATCTGAAGAAAGAGTGTCCTTATTAGCTAGAACAGCAAGTTCAAAGGCCCTGAGGCAGGATTTACTTGGCATGTTTGAGGAGGAGCAAGTAGTGTGGTTAGAGTGCTGTAGTAAGGGGGGATAGAGGAGGATGGGGTTGTAGAGGTGGCAGGGGTCAGAGAGTTTAGGGTCCTGTAGGCCCAAGTAAGGACTTTGGCTTTTACACTAAATGACATAGGAAGCTGTTGTTTAGAGGCTACAGATCTTTCTGCTCTGGCATTTTGCGAACGGTAGACAGCCAATGCATTTCAGATCTTACAACCAGTTTGCCTCTTGCTCTTTTACTGAAAATTTTTATCAGAGGCTTTTCTGATTAGCAGCAATGGAAAACCATAGGTTCTTTAAGGATTTGCCAGAAACTTTGAAGTTTCTGTGTTGGTAATCTACCTTTTCTTCCTACCTGAGAAAAATAGTCTTTCTTTAGTCCTGTTTTAGCATACTATCTATACAGTTCGCCCAAAAACCTTTTTTCTAAATGTAACATTATTTATTTGGTCATCAGATGTTCAACAAAATTAAATCAACTGATATTTATTGAGGGCCTGTGTGTAAAGATATGCTTCCTACTTTCAAATAGCTTATATTCTGGTGCCTCTCAGCATTAAAAGGGATTTAAAAGAAATGTAAAATAGGTAAAAATGTATCTGGTTTCTTTATTCAAACAGGTAATTATTGAGGAAGAATTCAGCTGTTAATTGATTGTGTGAGGCTATTGCTCGTGTTGATAGAAAATTTGACACAAATTTTTCCCTATGTAAGTGCTACCCATAGAATTTCTGATTCTTTTTTGAGATCCTCAGTGATCCAGTATTTATAGAACTTCTGTGCCCTCTGCAGGTTGAAGAAATAAAACTAACACAGATTAAATAAATAGAGGGTGGTGCACAGTAGTATTTAATTAAGCACCGCAGGCAGGTAGCATTTCTGTGGACTTTTTCAGAAGCGAAGGCCCAGTGGGGCCAAGAACAGTTGGCTGAGTTTCCACAGAAGTTGCGAGGTTGGGGGACACATCCCGGAGGGAGGGGAACCACATGAGCAGAAAGAAGACATCTCAGAAGGGAAAATCCTCAAAATACTTTTAAAAACTAGTATTGAAAAAATTATAAAAGTGTCAGATCCCATAGTTAAAAAAAATTTTCAAATGATGCAGAAGCGAAGGCAATGGAAAGTAAAATCTTACATCCTCTCCTTGTCCCTCCCCTCAGCAGCAGACAACTAAAAAAAAAATCTTAGGAGCTGGGATGAAGAAAAGCCATTCTTTCATGTCCCTTTTAGTAGAAGTCCACCTTAGAAGGGACATGTTCTGTATCTCCACTGTTACTGTTTCTTACCGCTGGGGGAGGGGAGTGCCTCTGAGGGAATAAGCCCATGGTTTCAACTTCCAACCCAGAGGCCTGCACGCTGGTGAATTACCGTACAGATGACTTCCTGTTACTGTTGCTTGTACATGTTTGTGGTTGTTAATGAGTTATTAATGTTCAGTCTGTCATTAGTCAACAGGCAGAGCTTGCCCTGCAGGAGGCGATTAGGATTGCCCAGGAGTCCAACGATCACGTGTGTCTCCAGCATTGCTTGGTGAGGCCACCTTCCTGTCTTGGAAGTTCTGCCCTTGGGTTGAGTTGGCTTTCGAAAGGCCCCGTTTGAATTGGGAGGTTCTCAGCAGTGATGGGAAACTAGTTAGGGGGTCAGGGAAATTCAGGAAAGGCAACCCATGTTTATTTATGTTTCTTAATTCTTGATGTCCATTTTACTTTGGAGGCATTTCTTGTCTACAAGTTTTAATGCAGCTTGCCATGCAAAGCTGCCGCATCGAGTGTTGGCATTAACAAAGGTGTTTGCAATACTGGTAACTGGATAAGACCTGGTCCTGTCAAAGCATCATCACCAAGCACAAGTAGAACACAGACTTCAGCAACCACCTGAGCATTTCACTTTCTCAGTTACAGGCCATATGGGGGCTTCATGCTTTTTTTCTGGAACATTTGCCACTCACTGCTCTCAGAGGTGAAGAAGATAAATGGCTTGATTATTTCAGTCTGATGGTTTTAATATGTTTGATGGGTTTCATTTAGGTTTATAATTTGTGAATGTGTATTTTAGAGGATTTATCTTGTCTGTTGTTAATTTGTTCTTACAACCATGCTGATGCTTTCAACAGAACATTAGCCATTATAATTGTTATGATACATTTTGATGACTTCTCTTGCCAGAGCTGGCTTTATGTGCTGGGACAGAAGAGATCTGATAGCTATGTTCTTCTAGAACATTCTGTGAAGAAAGCTGTACATTTTGGGTTACCGGTAAGGCTCATCTTTCTGTGAGATTGTTTAAACAAATGGTATGGTTTTATTCTTGCTAGTTTCATGTGACCTTAATTATTAAACCACTAAATTCTCTTGATGGGTTTCTCTCTGCTCCCTTTATCCTAATAACATCTGTGAAAGTTCCATTTGTCAACTTGATGAGATCTTTGTTTAGTTTATTATCAACACTAACTTACACATATTTATTTAGAAAATTTTTAGGGAAGGCTTATTTTTAAACCAGGGATTGGCAAACTCTACAGCCCATGGGCCAGATCTGGCTCACTGCCTGCTTATGTGTGACCCTCAAGCTAAGAATGGATTTTACATTTTTAAATAGTTGGGGGGAAAAAAACAAAGAAGAATATGCGACATAGACCAACTGTGGCCTGCAAAACCTAAACTATTTACTATCTGGCCCTTTACAGAACAAGTTTGCTGATCCTTATTTGAAATAATAAACAAAGCTAGGAACCAGTAAACCTAACCAGCAGATTTGTCCTTTCTCATTTTGAGTAGCAGGGAAGGACCTGAATTATATTCCTCGATGACAAATACTGAGGGGCATTGAAAGGGCATAGTCTCTACACATGAAATAGTAATGACTGTTAGAATCTAGATTACTATTGCTCAAAGAACCTTATTCTGTCTAAAAAAAATTTAAAAATAAATGATAGACTTCTTAAGCACAATTTTTGTTACGGATTTAAGTGGACTTTTTTTAGTTGAGCTTTCATCCTTGAAAATTATACCAGAAGTTAATGAAAAGATAATTATGCTCGTAATAGGCAGCCTTTCTTAATCTCCTACCACATAATGTGCCCAGCACTGTTTGATATATACTATTTAATTTTAATCCTTAAAATAATTCTTTATTATGGGTGTGATGCCCATTTTACAGATGGGCTTGTCTAAGAAGCTAAGTGACTGGCCCCAGGTCACATGGTAAATGGCAGAGGCAGTGCTTAAGTCCAGATCCATTTAATTTCAAAGCCCTGGCTCTTCCCATTGTACTATTACCCTCTTTTCCATCGCCAGTTTTTCAGGAAAATATCGCATACGCATCAGGGTCAGGCTTACAGGTACTTTCTTTTTAAATAGTGCTATCATTGTGCATGTGCTGAAATGAAATATGCCAAATTTCTGAAGAGCAAAACAAAATTTTGTCACGTAATCTCTATCATGAGTCGTGCGTATGTCTGTCCCCTTAGTACCTCGCCTCTCTGGGAATACAGTCCCTAGTTCAGCAGAGAGCTTTTGCTGGGAAGACCGCAAACAAACTTATGGATGCACTAAAGGACTCCGACCTCCTGCACTGGAAACACAGCCTGTCAGAGCTCATCGACATCAGCATCGCACAGAAAACAGCCATCTGGAGACTCTACGGCCGCAGGTGGGTCTTCAAGGCTATGAGGGCACGAATCCTTTTATAGATGAGCAGAAGCCAGCAAATGGGTTCTGTGAAGGCCAAATGGATGGAGGTTGTTTGTACAGGGGATTAAAGAAAGCGCTTTAGAATTTTAAAACATTTTCTACTTTGCACAGACTTTGCCAAGATTTTTTCTATGCGCATTTTTACTTACTCCTCCCAGCAGCTCTGGGAGGTAACTGGGGGGTGATCTCCATTCCAGGATGCATAGGACAAGGTTCACAAATCTGATCTGCCCCAGATCACAAACGAATTAACAAGTGACAGAGCCCAGACTCAAGCCCAGGTCCTCTGGCTCCAAGCACCATGCCCCTGCACTCTGAGATGGGAACCTCTCTTCCTGTTGGCCAGGAGGCATGGGCCACACTCACTCAAGCCGAGCACCCCCTTAACCCAAAAGCTGCTATGTAAAGAAAGTTGCTTCCCTGTTGCCCAGGGTGTATTCTCTGGACTGTCTCCAGCTTTGTGTGTAACTCCCATTTAGCCTCCTGTAGCCTGGAAGTAAACTTCTGAACCAGATTTTTAATCCTGGAGCTACCTCACCTAGACAATATGCTGTTTCTAGGAATTCAGTCATGTAAGGAAGTGCCTATTTTATCAGTCTTGTTTTTGTACTTGAAATAATTTTTGGCACGATGTGGTCTGAAACAGCTGCAGACACTAGCCACTGCTTCCACTGTCAGAGCAGCCAGTGCCAGGATGGCATCAGGTCTGAATTTACCCGTGAAAACTAATTAACATACTGTGACCACAGGGAAAATTAGAGGCAGTGGGGCGGTCTGGAGCTTGGAGCTCCCAATTGTGCCATAACCACTACGTTTTCTTTGGGGCTGCACATCCAGGATGCTTTTCTGCTCTCCTCGTCCCAAGGACAGGAGAACTGGCTTTGGGAGGCAGCTGCTCCCCGGAAGCCAGAGCCTGCTTCCTCCTGTTTCCACCCAAGGTAACTGTAGGGTGTGGCTGAGGGCAGCCTGTGTCTCTTGACTGATGGGGCTTCCTGTGTCTCCTCCCCAGCACCATGGCCCTGCAGCAAGCCCAGCTGCTGCTGAGCATGAACAGCCTAGAGTCGGTGAACGCAGGTGTGCAGCAGAACAACACGGAATCGTTTGCTGTGGCGCTGGGCCACCTCGCCGAGCTGCACGCGGAGCAGGTGGGCAGGTGGCCGGGCCCTGTGCTTCTGGAGCCGTGTAGGCCCCGCCATTTCTGTCCTCTAGTGCTTGAGAAAAGCACTGGACGGGTCTGGTTGCATGCAAGTTGTTGGAAGGGTGAAATCCCACCAGTAGAAATGGACTGGGTGTGGAGTCTGCAAGGTTTGTTGAACTTGGGATCTCTTTCGGCATCAGGGAAGAGAGTGAGAGGTCAGCTGTTTCTATGTACCAAATGGAATAAAAAGGAGTCTTTGAAATTTAGGGTAGTAGAGCTGTGTATGTTTGTGGGAAAGGGAAGAACATAGTAAGAGTACAGCTAAGATGACAATAGCCAAGGTTTGTTGTACATTTGTCCTGTGCCGGGCCCTATGCTTAGCGATTTACATGTATCATCTTCCTGATTCCTTACAGTAGCCTCGTAAGGTCAGCTTTATCATCACCCCTATTTCACAGAAAAGAAACTGAGCTCCAGGGAGCTAAATCCCATACCCACAGCCAGTAAATGTCAGTGTCAGATCTTCAACCCAAGTCTGATTGACTCCAAAGAAAGACAGTTGGAATAGGGCATTACCTTTACTTACAGCCCAAGTAATTTCACACGATTCTTCTTATAGGGGATTGATTAAAGGGTCTCTCATGATGCTCTAGGCTTCCTTTCCCCTTTGCTCAAAAGTATCTTCTTCCATGGGAAAAGGTCAGGGAAAGCTCTTATCTAAAGCCCTCCAACTAACTAACTGCTGCCTTGCTATAAGCACATTTCCTTGATCATATTATTTTCTCCACCTCTTTGTGGTATAATAATGATCGTTAGGTTGCATCCTAACACTCAGTATTCCTTAATCTGCATTCTAAAATCTTTGAGTCGTTTCCACCCCTTTCAGAAGTCTATAAATACTTCCCTCTACTAGACATACTTTAGCATTTTACAATCCTCTAAGTGGTTGTGTAAACAAAGGGCATGGATGGGCTCTGGCTGGTGGCGTCTGCTTGCACCTCCATCAGCTGCTATCTTCCTGTATCTGGGAAGCAGCGCCCGAGCTCTCTGACATTAAAACAGCAGACCAGCTGCTCTTGCTGTTTGCTTTCCTCCAGGAATGTTGCACATTAATCACTTTCTTGGTCTTTTCCCCCCCCTCGTAGTGGTTCTGGAACCTCTTTAACGTGGATTCTTTTCCTCTGCTGGTGCCTTGGTTAAGTGGAGCGTTTGTAATAAATGAGTCAGTGAACATTCAGTGAGGCCTTTGGTACGAGCCTCACGTTGACTTTTTTTCCCCAACAACTTTATTGAGATAGAATTCACATGCCATACAATCCACCCATTTACAGTGTCCCCTTGTGACTTTTTCAAGTAGGATTCTCCCCACTGACCCCAAGCTTAAAGAGTGGAATAACTTCCCTTTGGTTCTCTTTGAGTGATGTAGGGTAGAAACTATTTCTTCATCTCCTGGAATGGAGAACCGCTTTACAAAAATCTGGTCTTGGCTCAATTCCTTAGCCTTAGCTTTCTCCAAGTTCAGTTGTTAATAGTTCTGTAATTTTTTCTGGGGGTAATACCATGCTCTTTGGGTCTGTATTAATCTTTCCATCTCCGGGCTTATGTGAAAGACCTGCTGACGCCATTGTTGCCTGGCTCCAGTGGATGTGCTAGGAGACCTCTAATTGTACAGCTAGAAGACAGTCAGTGGCCACTTTATTTCAATTCAGTCTCTTTCCCCACCTCTTCTCAACCTGCCTTAGAAAGACTTTTCTAGTGTCAGAACATTGACCATGTAGATAAACCCACTGAGCTGATGACTGTCGCATTTTCAATTATACAGGTTAGACTTACACCTATGAAATTAAGCTTGGCCAACTGCAGAGAAGGCAGTTTTATCATGAATTTCTATTTGCTCTTTTATTTCCTTTGTGTTGTGCTTCCAGTTGTGTCCTGAAACTGATCTCTAGATAAACTGGATGCTGCACTTTGCTGTGGTAGTGACTGGGGCTTGGGTGAACCTAGAAGGAAGTTATGGGGTCTGAACCGCTGTTTGTGAGCTTCCTCCTGCAGCCCAGAGGAAGTGCTAAGAGATCCGGCCCCCTTTACTCTTTCTGCGTAACTCTGGTTCATCGTGTCACATTCCTCTCCCAGCCTCAGGAAATGGCAGGTCACAATAGGAATGTTTTGGGGGAGTGCTGCCGTGTGCACTGTTCTCTCTACTTGGCCTGAAGGTTTGACAGCCATCTAGATCCACACGCCCAACTCCGTATGGTAGTCATGAAAATAATTGGCAAGACTGGCCAGTTAAAATCACAAGAATAAAAAGATTAATGATCTTTTATTATAATTCAGTATACTTTCGACTTAATTCACTTCAAATAGAAGTTCACCTGTGGTCTAACTGAGCTTCTATATAGACTGAAGATATACTACCTGACCAAAGGATAGGGACAAATTGAAAAGCTTTTGGGGACTTAATAAGATAGACATTCTAGCAATATAAGAGTGTAAAAAAGACATGAACATGTATTCACAGAAAAAACATAAATGATTATAAAACATGAAAAAATTTCAATCTAGTCATTAAAGAAATTCAAATTAACACAGTGAAATAACCAGTTTCATCAAACAAATAGGCAAAGAAGCTAAATATCAGGGGAGGAGAAAGGTGTAGAATGCTGGTATAAGAGTACTTGGTATGGGCTTCCCTGGTGGCGCAGTGGTTGAGAGTCCGCCTGCTGATGCAGGGGACACAGGTTCGTGCCCCGGTCCGGGAAGATCCCACATGCCGTGGAGCAGCTGGGCCCGTGAGCCATGGCCTCTGAGCCTGCGCGTCCGGAGCCTGTGCTCCGCAACGGGAGAGGCCACAACAGTGAGAGGCCCACGTACTGCAAAAAAAAAAAAAAAAAAAAGAGTACTTGGTACATTTCTGTATGGTAATTTAGTAATATACCTATCAAAAAGCTTAAAAGTGCCTACCATTTAGCCCAGCAATTTTATTTCTAAGGTATTATCCTAAGGAAATAATTGGACAACTATGCAAAGATGTATCCACCAAGATAATCATTCTAGCATTTTTAAAATGGAAAAAATTGGAAACAATCAAAATATCACAAACTAGGAGTTTTTTTTTTTTTTTTTTTGCTGTACACGGGCCTCTCACTGTTGTGGCCTCTCCCATTGCGGAGCACAGGCTCCGGACGCTCAGGTTCAGCAGCTATGGCTCACGGGCCCAGCCGCTCTGCAGCATGTGGGATCTTCCCGGACCGGGGCACGAACCCGTGTCCCCTGCATCGGCAGGTGGACTCTCAACCACTGTGCCACCAGGGAAGCCCGGAGATTATTTTGATTGGACTATAATTTATTTACCTAATAAAATACTGTGATGTATAGATTTATTTGTTGACACTGAAAAGATTCATTCATTCAAAAAATATTTATTGAGTACCTACCATGTGGTAAATAGGCAATTTACAAAAATGGTATGTATACCTGTTTTTGGAATACTTATATGTTTTATATTCATGTGAATATGAGAAGTTCAGAAGGATATGTGCCGAGAAATTACTGTGATTATCTTTGGTGGGATTAAAAGTAATTTGCCTTTTTCTCGTTCACATGTATTTCGTAAGTTTTTTTCCTAGAGTGAACATGTATTACAGGTGTAATTAAAAATAATTTTTTTAATGTACAAGTGAAATACATTAGAGCCTAAGAAAAATGGCCCCTTGATACTTGACAGTCTCTGCCTGGGGTCATCAGGCTGCTGCACCAAGAACAGGTGAGTCATACTCATGTCCTGTGAGTGGGATCGCAGGTGTGGTGTCAGCACAGGCGTGCTAAACAAATCGTGGCTTTCTATTTTAGGGCTGTTTCGCTGCAGCTTCAGAAGTGTTAAAGCACTTGAAGGAGCGATTCCCACCTAACAGTCAGCATGCCCAGGTAACCTGCCTTTTGTGTGTCATCGATTTATTTTTGAAAATACCATTTTTACTGCATTATTGTCAAAATAGGGTATTTTAGAGTCTCCCCTCAGCCGCTCGTGTCTTGGTTCCTTTCTGTGACATCCGTGCTTTGAGGTCAACATAGGAGACTCTGTTAACTGCGTTCCAGAAGGCTGAGGAATAACCTCTGAGAAAAGATTAAAGTAGGGTACTTTTTTCATTCCTGTCTTCGTGGTTTTAAATTAGTATTCCCTATACCTCTAACTGTATGGGAATAAGCAAAGAAATCGTCAGTGTCCTTTGATAGATCAAGAATTAGGTCTCCGTTTTGTTACTCTGTTTTCTCCTACTTGGCAGCTCTAACCTTTTCCTCCCAGAATTGAATAACCTTTTGGCAAGATGTATGCAGAGGGAATGAACTTTATAAAGCAGTCCTAGGCACTCTGTTCCTTTTTGCACCAATTTCCATCTCTGATGGGGCCAAGAAAACTATTACGAGGGGCCTCTTTCTCTTCCTCCCCTTACCAAGTTTAGTATTAACTAAATTAGGGAATTTGAAATCATGAGAGACCATGGCCTGGGAATCTCCTACTGTTGGTCCCTGAGCCGGGGGTAGGGGGGCTTCTGTTCACATGGGTTGCTGGCCCCACCTCATTAGATATGGTGTGAATGCCCGTCTGCTTATGAGCTGTGCTGGGATCTCACTGCTGCTGGCTGTGATCTGAATTCAGAGTACCCAGACGGAAAGGTGGTAAGCGAACAAAGTAGAAGCTAGCACCCAAGGATGCTGTGGGGAAAAAGAATTAAGCGTGGTTCTGTGGTAGTGCTAATGTGATGGAGTGGTTTCGGTTACTGTTCTAGGCATGTTTTAAGAAGGTGCACAGTAAAAAAAAAAAAAAAAGACACAATTTAACTCACATTCTAGAAGAAACATGTATGGCTGATAAAGAGATGAAAAGATGCTCAGCCTGACTATTTATTGATCAAGGGACATACAAATGAAAAAATAAGGAGGTATTTCATACCCATCAGACTGGCCAAAAGTAACATATCTGACACCACCAATTGTTGGTGAAGGTGTGGAGCAATGAGTCATGTCATACACCGCCGGTGGGGAGTGTAAACTGGTGTGACCCATCTGGAGAACAAATGGGCACTGTGTTAAGGACAAGGTGCATATGTCCTACAGCCCAGCTTTCCCACGGCTTGCTGTATACCCAGAGTAACTGTTGCACAGCACAGGGGGTGATGTAGAGGAGTGTTTTCTGCAGCACTGTTCAGAAGAGTGAGAAAGTGGAAGTACCTAAATACCCATCAACACGAGAATAGATAAGTTGTTGCATATTCATACAATTGAAAACTATTCATCAGTGAAAAGGAATGAACTAGAACTACTTGTATTAACATGTGTAAGCCTCCCCAAAATAATGTTGAGCTTAAAAGCAAGTTGTCAAAGGATGCATACAGTATGATGCTATTTATTTATACAAAGTTTAAAAACATGTAAGATCATACTATATATTGTTTTTTTTCATACTATATATTGTTTAAGGATAAGTAAATATTTTGTAAAAGTATAAAAACATGATTGGGTGGACTTCCCCGGTGGTCCAGTGGTTAAGACTCCTCGCTTCCAATGCAAGGGGTGTGGGTTCAATCCCTGGTCAGGGAACTAAGATCCCACATGCCGTGCGGTAAATAAATGAATGAATGAATAATCAATCGTCATAGATCACTCATTAAAAAAAATTCTTAAAAAAAATGGGAATGATAAACAACAAATCAAATGCTTCCTTTGAAAACAGAAAGAGGAGAATGGAATTTGCAAAGTACCTCAATAATGTGCAATAGTATCCAAAGCAAGTAAAGCAAAATGTTGTGATTTGACAAAGTTGATGGTTGCTATACATGTTTTGTTATTTTATTCTTAGTGCTTTTTCACAGACTTGAAATATTTAAAAAAAATTTTTTTAATCTAAAAAAAAAGTGTGTGAATTGTAAGGATATTTGTTAAGCAAGCGAAAATACTTTTATATTTCTGTTGAATAATGAGGTGAACATCTGCCATTCTGTTCTTTTTTTTTTTTTTTTTTTGGCTGCGTGCGGGCTTTCTCTAGTTGCGGGGAGTGGGGACTACTCTTCGTTGTGGTGCGCGGGCTTCTCTTTGCGGTGGGTGGCTTCTCTTGTTGTGGAGCACAGGCTCTAGGTGTGCGGGCTTCAGTAGTTGTGGCTCGCGGGCTCTAGAGCACAGGCTCAGTAGTTGTGGTGCATGGGCTTAGTTGCTCTGTGGCATGTGGGATCTTCCTGGACCAGGGCTCGACCCCGTGTCCCCTGCATTGGCAGGCGGATTCTTAACCACTGCGCCACCAGGGAAGCCCCTGCCATTCTGTTCTTAACTGTGTTTTTTTCCTTACTAGTTATGGATGCTGTGTGATCAAAAAATACAGTTTGACAGAGCAATGAATGATGGCAAATATCATTTGGCTGATTCAATTGTTACAGGAATCACAGCTCTTAATAGCATAGAGGGTGTATACAGGTAAGAAATTTTGAAAACTCCAACCCCAGAATGAAGTAGTTCTCAAATGGCTTTATTCTTATTTGTTTTGTGTATGACTTAATTGATTAGCTTAGGAAAAAAACTTTTTTTTCTATTTATTACCTATTTATTACAGACCATTAGAAAATACAAATAAACAAAATGGAGAAAGTTAAGTAGTACCCAGAGATAATCACTAACATGCTATCTATAATTCCAGACTTTTTCCTTGTGTGCATGTGTGTGTGTGTGTGCACACATGTGCTCACACACACACACATACACACAATTTTTTTTTCTCTTTTAAGAAAAATTATATCAGACACAGTTATTCCCCTTGGGAGGTTACAATTACAGTCTAATCGAGGAAATAGAGATTCTAAACCTGAAAGTGACTCTACTTACAACCCTTGCAAAACATCACATAACCATTTGTGTTTATTTTGTCTCTGTGTCAGAAAAGCAACTGTACTACAAGCTCAGAACCAAATGTCAGAGGCGCACAAGCTTTTACAAAAATTGTTGATTCATTGTCAGAAAATCAGGAATACAGAAATGGTGATCAGGTAAGGGAGGGCTTTTGTGCATCTCACCTAGGTGGTACTTTGTGCTGGTTATTGTCATCCCATGCCTTCCTCTTTGTGGGCAGTGTCCTGCTGTCTGTGGCAGAGCTGTACTGGCGATCTTCCTCCCCTACCATCGCGCTGCCTGTGCTCCTGCAGGCTCTGGCTCTCTCCAAGGAGTACCGGTTGCAGCATTTGGCCTCTGAAACAGTGCTGAACTTGGCTTTTGCCCAGGTAAGCTGATCTCTGTTTTTATAGCACATATTTGTGCTCAAGAACTGGTGAGTCTGTTACTACTCTTTGGTTTTGAAAAGCGTAGTAATGAGCTTTTGCTTCTTAATATTGAAATCTGGGAAGGTAGTGTCACTGTGCAAGCCTTCCATGGAAGTCTGGAGTTGTGAACTTGGTGACAAGCTGACACCTCCCAGTGGTGCTGGCTTTACCGAGCTGTGTATTTACTAAGGAGGATGCGCCTCTTCATTGAGGACATTTGCATCATATTAATGACTTAGCTGGCCCAGAGCTGTGCTTGATTTAACAAGAGAATGAGTAAGGAAATGAGGAAGTCATGTGTTCATTGAAAGGTTTTGGAAGTTAAATTGTATTTTATGTTTGTTTTCTGTCTCCCCCTGTAGAATGTAAAGACCATGAGAGAAGGGACTGTTTTTTCCCTGCTATATCCTGTGGTACCTAATAGGATCCACACATAGTAGCTTTTTAATAAATATTTATTGAATGAATGAATTTTGAACTTACTGGAGGAATTTACTAACTAAAGCAGAGGTTCCCCAAACCATGCATCAGCATTATTGGGGAGATTTTAAAAATATCTGCATATCTGGCCTTGCCTCAAACCTACAGAGGCAGAATCTCTAGGGGAGGAGCCTAGGAGTCTATTTTCCTTACCAGCTTCCCCAGTGATTTTTTTTTCTTAATTAAGATAAAATTCACATAACATAAAATTTACCATTTAAAAGTATACAGTTCAGGGCTTCCCTGGTGGCGCAGTGGTTGAGAGTCCGCCTGCCGATGCAGGGGACACGGGTTTGTGCCCCGTCCGGGAAGATCCCACATGCCGCGGAGCGACTGGGCCCATGAGCCATGGCCGCTGAGCCTGCGCTCTGCAGCAGGAGAGGCCACAACAGTGAGAGGCCTGTGTACTGCAAAACACACACACACACACACACACACACACACACACACACACAAAGTATACAGTTCAGTGGTATTAGAATATCTACATTATTTTGCAAACATCACCACTGTCTAATTCCAGAATATTTTCACCACACCAAATAGAAAGCCCAGACCCATTTTTTCTAAAGCAGTCACTCCCCACTTCCTCCTCCCTCCAGCCCCTGGCAACCGCTAATCTATTTTCTGTCTCTGTGGGTTTGCCTGTTCTGGATATTTCATATAAATGGGATCATACAGTGTGCGGCCTTTGTGTCTGCCTTTTTCGCTTAGCATCATGTTTTCAGGATTCATTCATGTTGTGGCATGTGTCAGTCAGTTCTAGATTCCTTCTAATGGAATACTGTTCCATCAGATGGATACACTACATTTTGTTTATCCATTCATAAGTTGATGGACATTTGGGTTGTTTCCACCTTTTGACTATTATAAATAGCTCTTAACATTGATGTACAAGTTTTTTTCTGGATATATGTTTTCATTTCTCTTGGGTATACTTAACAGTGGGATTGCTGGGTCATATAGTTCTTTGTTTAACTTTTTGTGGAACCACCAAACTGTTTTCCACTGCGGCTATACCATCTCATATTCTCACCAGCAATGTATGAAGGTTCCACTTTCTCTCTATCTTTGCCAGCACTTGTTATTTTCCATTTTATTAGTGTGAAGTTATATCTCATTGTGGTTTTGATTTGCATTTCCCTAATAAGTAATAATATGGAGCATCTTTTCATGTGAGTACTGGCCATTTGTGTATGTTCCTGGAGAAATGTCCAAGTCCTTTACCCATTTTTAAATTGGGTTGTCTAATTTTAGTTTTCAGTTGTAAGAGTTTTTATATATTCTGGTTGCTAGACGCTTATCAGATATATGATTTGCAAATATTTTGTCCCATTCTCTGGGTTGTCTTTTCACTTTCTTTTTTTTTTTTGTGGTACACGGGCCCCTCACTGCTGTGGCCTCTCCCGTTGCGGAGCACAGGCTCCAGACACGCAGGCTCAGCGGCCATGGCTCACGGGCCCAGCCGCTACGCGGCATGTGGGATCTTCCCAGACCGGGGCACAAACCCGTGTCCCCTGCATCGGCAGGTGGACTCTCAACCACTGCACCACCAGGGAAGCCCCAGAGATTCTTTTATTTTTTAATGTTTGCTTTTACAGCTATAAATTTTCTTCTGAGCACCGTATCCTATAGGTTTTCACTGCATCCCATAAGTTTTGGTATGTTGTGTTTTTGTTCATCTCAAGGTATTTTCTAATTTCCCTTGTGATTTCTTCTTTGACACTTTGACTATTTACGAGTGTGTTGTTTAATTTCCACATATTTGTGAATTTTTCAGATTCCCTTTTATTACTGTTTTCTAATTTAACTTCATGTGGTCAGAGAAGATATTTTGTATGATTTTAAACCTTTTAAAATATGAGTGTTATTTTGTGGCATAACATATGGTCTATCCTGGGAGATGTTCCATGTACATTTGAGAAGAATATGTGTTCTGCTGTTGTTGGGCTAGTTGGTTTATAGTCTTGCTCAAGTCTTCTATTTCCTTGCTGATCTTCTGTTAAGTTTCTATCCACTATTGAAAGTAGAGTATTGAACTCTGAAACTATTATTGTTGAACTATTTCTCCCTTCAGTTCTGTCAGTTTTTGCTTCATATATTTTGGGGTTCTGTTGTTTGGTGTTAATATGTTTATAACTGTTGTATCTTCTTGATGAATTGGCCCTTTATCAGTATATAATGTCCTTCTTTGTCTCTTATTACAGTTTTGACTTAAAGTCTATTTTGTCTGATATTAGTATAATCAGTCCAGCTCTCTTTTGGTTACGGTTTGCATGGAATATCTTTTTTTACTATCCTTTTACTTTCAGCCTATTTATGTCTTTTAATCTAAAGTGAGTCTCTTATAGATAACATATAGTTGTATCATGTTTGCAAAAATCTGTTCTGCCAATCTCTTCCTTTTAATTGAAAAGTTTAAGCCATTTACATTTAATTTAATTATGGATTTGAAAGGATTTACTTCTATTTTGCTATATTTTTCTATATGTCTTACATCTTTTCTTGTTCCTCCATTACTGTTTATTTTCTGTTAAATGGATGTTTCTAGTGTACCCTTGTTTATTTTACTATATATTTTTGAATTTTTTAAAAGTAGTTCCTTTTCTCCTAGTGATTCTTATACAGCTAGTTCAACCTTTTTGAATCATCAATGTAAAAGATTTTTGTAAAGACAGAAACCTTTCTATAATGTAAATAATTACTCCCTCCCTTATCTATTGTAGCCTGAAACCGATTGCCACACATTATGTTTTCTAAGAGTGTGGTGCACATTAAAGATAGTACATGTCAGGGAGAAAGTAAGCCAGACATTGCCATTCAGAAGAGAAGAGCCAGAAATGAAGCCCTTCCTGTAGTCGGCAATGGGTGTGGGTGTGTATAGCACCATGATGTTTCTTTTTCAGCTCATCCTTGGAATCCCAGAACAGGCCTTAAGTCTTCTCCATATGGCCATTGAGCCCATCTTGGCTGACGGGGCTGTCCTGGACAAAGGCCGTGCCATGTTCTTGGTGGCCAAGTGCCAGGTGGCTTCAGCAGCTTCCTATGAGCCACTGAAGAAAGCAGCAGGTAGGAAACCATACAAAGATTGTTAGGTAATACTATTACAGAAAACTTGTAAAGAAGAAGAAAAGACATTAAACTTGGGACAGTATTTAAGTTTTGAGTGTTCACAAATATATGTTATAATTTCATGCAGCATTTAAAGTGCTTTCACTTGCATACTTGCATGAAGGTTGAGGGCAAGTGAATTGTTATTTTAACCCTACAGAACTAGGTGTGAGGCTGGAAATCAATACTAAAGACTTAGTGGTGTTTTTTTGTTTGTTTGTTTGTTTCTTCTCAAAGAGTAGAATGTAAAAGTTTCTGGTATATGTTAAATCAATAAAAATAGATATTAAGCTTCGAAAACTATATGTGAAGCATTGAGTTAAATATGTGTGGTATTTTCCCCATTTTCCATCAGTTCTTGAGGCCGCTATTGAGAACCTCAATGAAGCCAAGAACTATTTTGCAAAGGTCGACTGCAAAGAGCAGATCAGAGACGTCGTTTACTTCCAGGCCAGACTCTACCACACCCTGGGGAAGACCCAGGAGAGGAACCGGTGTGCGATGCTCTTCCGGCAGCTGCATCAGGACCTGCCCTTTCATGGGGTGCCCTTGATAAATCTTCTCTAGTGAGAACATCCCCACTGGACCACTGTGCAAAGTAGATGATTTTGGACTTGTTCATACTCCCTCCCTCCATATAAATGATGTATTTGATATCTGTCTTATCAATAAACTGCATTCTGATTAGTTTGTCTTATTTTGTTGCTAAAATATACGTATTTGTTTTTTGTTTTCCCTTTTCTTTCTTTTGATAGCAAAGGATACCAACATTCTGTTAATAAGTGGCTGGTTTATTAATAACTTAGTGCAAGTGTTAAAGATTATGTTCTCTCTGGGCAAAGTTGCCAATATCTTATTAGCAATTGTGCACACTCTCCACCAGTGTGTAAATTCATTTTGCACCTATGCTCAGACAAGAGCTCTTTCGGGTATTGGTAGATCTCTTGAGGGGGTTGGTGCAGGTTTTTCGGAGGCTTGGATTTTCCTTTGGAAGCTCCCCGGTTTTGTTCTGCTGGACTGGTGCTTGGGTTGGGTCTGTGTGTACTTGCAAGCACATGTCAGTCCCTGACTGGAGATTAAGATGGGAAAGATCTTTTTATGGTTTTTGGACCAATGACAAGAAGCATGTTTCAGTCACTTTCTAGGTGTTGGCTTTCTCATATCTTCTGCATGGGTATATTTTTTCTATACTTAATAAATCAGGGATGATGATAAGGAATTCATCATGAATGAGGTGATTATAAGTTGAGAAAGGGTCTGAAGCTCAGAGGTATGTGGATGCTATCACTCAAATATACACTAATTTACATATCTCAACCCTGCAGAAGCCAGTTATTGCTCTGTTTGTGTATTTATCTTACCCTTCAGTGTTCACAGAAAAATCCCCGTGTTTCAAATCCAAAACAGCAACCAGGAACCAACCAAATTTTGCAGCTTCTATCAGTGGCTCTTTCTCTGTTAAATTTAAACCTTCGGATGGGAAATAATTTATCCCCAGAGCTCTTCGAAACAGTGTAAAACAACTCCCACTCATTAGGTTGCGTTTGCTGGCCAAAGACAGCTGCTCTGAAAATAAGAGACTCAGTGTGGAGATAAAGACACTAATTAGTATGTTGATGTTTAAAAATCTTTCCTTACATTTATTTGAAAGGTTATATATGTAGATGGTAAAAATTAAATATTGTTAAAGGCTGTATAGTAAGATGTAATTCTTCCTCCCAGGAAGTAACCATTATTAATCAGTTTCTTTCGATTCTTCCCATATATTCTCTAATCTGATGTCATTTTTGGTCAATGTACTTAAGCTCCTTCCAGTCTAAGAAGTGATCTTACTCTGCCTCAGTGTAAGAAAGTTCAAGAGATCGGGTGACATAAAAACTAAACATCATTACACCTGACCAGGACCAGCTACATAATTTGTGGGGCCCAGTGAAAAGTAAAATTACAAGGCCTATATATATATATATATATATATATATATATATAATTTTTAAAATTTATTTATTTTTGGCTGTGTCAGCTCTTTGTTGCTGCATGCGGGCTTCCTCTAGCCGCGGGCGAGTGGAGTAGCGGGGGCTACTCTTCGTTGTGGTGCGCGGGCTTCTCATTGCTGTGGCTTTTGTGGCAGAGCACAGGCTCTAGGCGTGCGGGCTTCAGTAGTTGTGGCACGTTGGCTCAGTAGTTGTGGCTCACGGACTGTAGAGCGCAGGCTCAGTAGTTGTGGTACACGGGCTTAGTTGCTCCCCAGCATGTGGGATCTTCCCAGACCAGGGCTCGACCCCGTGTCCCCTGCATTGGCAGGCGGATTCTTAACCACTGCGCCACCAGGGAAGTCCCGAGGCCTATATTAAGTGGAGCGTTAAACCAGGTACGGGGCCCTTCTAAACACACAGCCCTGTTTGACTGCACAGTTGGCATGCCCGTGAAGTCTCCTCCCTGACCCTGCTCTCAGCTTGCTGCACATTCACCCTGCCAGGCCTGCATCCAAAGCTAATATAAGGAGTCTGAGGCTCCCTGCCATCTGTGACTTAGATTTGTTGGCTGGAGCCTGGCTTCTTCAGGAAGGAATAGTGGGTTAAATGGAAAGTTGGAAACATCAGAGTGACCCAAAAACTCATAACTGTCTGGATTACAGCTAATTATCTTTTTTTCCTGGTGGAGCATTTGGTGGGAGAAGGAAGAATCAGAACAGTGTAATTATGGGTGGTTTAATGTAGGGGTATAAGAATCAATGATTTGGTTAAATGGAGAAGGGGTTTGGTGAGGAGGGAACTAAAAGTAAATAACCAATGGGCATTTGGGTCTATACCAGAGGCCTGAGGATAGATCCTCAAAGGGGAAGAGAGGAGTGGGGTCATGACCCACGCCAGTGGCTTGCCGTGATGGAAACCCTCCCCAGCAGGTTTGGTGTTGAGTGTTTCCAGTCCTGGGGCAGGTGGGAACAAACAGCTTAACACTTACAGAGTGTTAAATTATTTTCATTAAATATTAACACATTTAATCTTCATAACAGTCCTAAGAGGTAGGCAATAGTAATAATCCCATTTAACAGACAGAAACTGAGGCATAAGGAGGTTAAGTCACTCACAACCCAAGCTCACACTGTTAGTAGGTTGCAGGGCTGGGAATCCAACCTTGCTGGTGCGTTACCCTAGAGCTGTCTGCTCCCAGAGTTTTCAAAAGTACTTTACTGTTTGGGGGAACATTCTTTTCGTTTGTTGAAAATATAATGGATAAAGTCAGTTGTCATTTATCTAGGGACCAGGATACGCCAGACACTGTGCCAGGTACTTTCACACATATCAATACCTTTTCTAATGCTTGTAAGCCAAATACCATTTTACAGTTGAGGAAACTTAGGCCCAGAGACGTGGCCTGACCCAGCCCCCTCAGCAGGGAGGACCAGTCAGGATTCAGTGCAGGTGTGACAGCTTCCTCAACCTACATTCTTTCTCTCATCACCAGGCTGCCTTTGTGTTCACCTATGTATCTTGAACACTTCTACTTGTTTAGAGTGTTTTAAACTTTGTCATTTTGGGGTGGTCACACTGATTTTTTTCTTCCTCATAATACAGCGAAGGCAAATGAAGAACTTCATCTGTGCTCCTGCTGACGTCTTTTATGCTGCTGTTTATGTTTGGGACTAACAAACATATTAATCTCACTGCCTGTTGAGGAGAAACAAGAAACTTCTCAGGGTCTTCTTTCTTTCTTCCTTCCTTCCTTCCTTCCTTCCTTCCTTCCTCCCTCCCTCCCTCCCTCCCTCCTTTCTTCCTTTATTTCTTTCCTTCTTTCTCTTTCTTTCTTTCCTTCCTTCCTTCCTTCCTTCCTTCTTTCTTTCTTTCTTTCTTTCTTTCTTTCTTTCTTTCTTTCTTTCTTTCTTTCTTTCTTTCTTTCTTTCTTTCTTTCTTTCCTTCCTTCCTTCCTTCCTTCCTTCCTTTTCTCTCTCTCTCTCTCTCTCTTTCTTTCTTTCTTTCTCTCTTTCTCTTTTTTTATCCCAGCAATTTTCTACTGTCCTGTTGAGTGGGAACGAATTCAACGAATAAGTCACATTGGTGTGATTAATCCTGCTGTCTCTATCCGGGTGTTCAAGATTTGGGAGGTGGAACATTCCAGTGGACAACGTGAGTAGAACACAGAACAGTTCAGAAAGGAAAAGACAAAGTCTTGGCAGGAGTTTATGATGCTGTGCTAGTGGGCGAGATAATTTGAAAGTCTTGCTTTTCATCCTCCCCCGCCCCCCCCGTGCTATCCAAGTTTTCTTAAAAATAAGATTCAGATGCTTTGTTTACTTATTTTCTTGGCAATCTGTGTTGTCAAGAGAACAAGAGCTGTTTGCCTAGAATAGGTTTTTCTGGTGTTCTTGGAGGAGAAAAACTCAAAAAGCAAAGCCGATTTTTATTTTCATATCTCTAAGAAGAAAACGGTTCCCTTGAATGGGACGACTCCTATCTTAAGAGGGGCTGAATGTCAGTGAAAGGCAATTGTGGTTTCTCTGCTTTGTTCCAATTCACTTTAATAAGAAAGGCACATAATTGATGGGGTTTTTAGCTCTGTGCAAAGTATATTAATAGTTAGCACCATTGAGTGCTTAAGTGCCAGCACTGAAGTATTATCTTTTTTTTGAGGTAAAATTGTTATGTAACATTGTATGTTTCGGGTGTACAGCATTATGATTTGACGTCTGTGTGCATCCCACGGTAATCATCACCAAAAGTCTAGTCACCGTTCATCACCATACACTTGGTCCCCTTTACTCATTTCCTCCACCGCCAGTCCCCTTCCCCTCTGGTAACCACCAGTGTGTTCTCTGTGTCTAAGAGTTTTGTTTTGTTCTTCTGTTTTTTAGATATATATGAGTGAAATCATATTGTTTCTGTCTTTCACCCTCTGATTTATTTCACTTAACATAATACCTTCATAATACCTTCCAACCACATTGTTGCAAATGCAAGATTTCATTCTTTTTATGGCCAACTAGTATTCCATTGTGTATAAATATATCTTCTTTATCCATTTATCCATCAATGGACCCTACACACAGTATCGTATTTAACCTCAAGCCGAGCCTGTGAGCTCGGTTTTTATCCCCATTTGACAGCTGATGAACCCAAAGACACTCATCCAAGGCTTACAGACCTGGTAACTAGCGAAGCTGGGATTTCAGTTAGGTCTGACTCCAAAGTCACTGCTTTCTACCGCAGTGTTGAAGGTAAACAAATGTTTCAGTGTGGTATCTATCTGTATTCCAGGAATGAATAACTCTATTGGCAAGTCAATGCAGGAGTGAAAAGTAAAGACTAAAGAAGACAAGGTGGCTGAGCATCAAATAAGTGGAAGAGTCCTTGCTGTAGGAGCTCAGAGAGGGGAGAGGTCAAGGAGGGCCTAGTCACAGCATTTCAGGAAATTCTTCCAGACAGCAGTGGGTCTTGGGCTTGAGTTTGGATTTGAATGGACACTTTCTTAACCTTTCTCACATAACTGGCTTCTTTACATAGCTGTATGTATCAATATATCTAAGTGTCTGCCTGTGTTAGCTACAGTGTTGTAATAAAACAGGCAATTTAGTAACAATGTAAACATACAGAATTGCGCATTTTAATAAGCAACAGGAAAAGATCAGTATCTGTTTTGGTTTCTTTAAAGCAGGGGTTGCCAGACTTTTGCCCAGGGGCTGAGTCTGGCATGCCACCTATTTTTATATGGCCCACTAGCTAACAATGGTTTATACATTTTTAAATGTTTGAAGAAAAATCAAAATAATAATATTTTGTGACACGTGAGAATTACATGAAATTCAACTTTCAGTGTCTGTAAATACGTATTGGAACACAGCCATGCCCATTCACTTATTTTTGTCTGTGGCTGCTAGAATGGCAGTTGAGTAGTTGCAACAGAGATAGTATGGCTTGCAAAGCCTAAAATTTTTACTATCTGGCCCTTTACAGAAAAAGTTAGCCGACCCCTGTCACAGAGTCAGACCTGTTCAAAATGCTCCCCATCAGCCACAATAAATATATTTTTTGGAGAAAATAGAAAAATATAGAAAAATACAGAAGTCTGCATCTGCTAGTCAGAATTGACTGTTGTTAATTAACCTTGTGCCATTTGCTTCAAATCCATTTACCAGTGAAAGGCATAAAACTTTACAACATTCCTTATGCTCCCCATCTCTATTCTTCCTTGTCTTTGTGGCAGACTGTCATTTGCACTCATCCCCTTTGACTTTTAAAGCCCTTGTATGGAAGCTTTGGTCTGTGAACAGTATAGACTGTATTCTGCAACTTACTCTTTTACTCAGCATTTTGTTTTTGGCTCTCCCCATGTCTGTACAAACAGATATGATGCATTCACTTAAACTATTGCATCATATCCCATCAAATGGCTATAACACGTTTCATTGATCCATTCCCCTGATGAACATTTAAGACAGTTGTTCCCAGGTTTTTACTATTACCAACACATGCTTCCATGTTGAAAAACATCAGAAGGGGCGGTCATCTTAGCGGAACACTCTGAATTGCTTGTGAGCGCCCCTGCAGCATGAAAGGGACTTTGAACCTTTAATTAATTTGGCCCTTGACTCAGGACTGAGCTTTGCAACCACCCAAGGACTGCGGCGTCAGGCAGCCCTTGTGAGGTCTTCTTTCGCCCCTCCTCCGAGTGCTGTTACCCAGCTGGGACACTAAACACACTCTAAGGGCTCCAGCAAAGTAGGGCGGCAAAGGGGTAGAATGTTTGAGAAGAATATGATGTATGTCACAAAAAAGCATCTAAGTAGTCTTCAGGAAAGCCAGAACTTCATTGGGTTTCCTGTAGTTTGGTACATCCGGGTGGAGGGGGCGCTGGGAAAGGAACACAGTTCCCAGCCTTTAGGGCGAGTCCCGAACAGCGGTCTATGGGGAGGCAGGTGCGGAAGGGGGTTTCCGCGAATGGGTGGTGACCCAAAATCCAGGCCGCATCCACCGCCGGGCGCCTGGTGCAGGGGCAGCAGCCAGGAGACGGGAGCTGAGCCTCGAGGCGGGGCCCCGGGTGACTCGCAGGCTTGGGAGGGGCAGCAGCCGGGAGACAGGAGCCGGGCCTCGAGGCGGGGCTACGGGTGACTCGCAGGCTTGGGGAACTTCCCGCAGCTCAGACGCCGCCCTGCAGTCCCTGCATTTGACTAAACAAAGCGAGCGCAGCTGGCGCGTCCGGCCTGCCCAAGGGTGCCCCGGCCGCTGCGGGGAGAACCGGGGCAGGTGACGCCGCGGGCGGGGGCAAAGTTACAGCGCAGTCTCCCGCGCTCCTGCGCCCCAGCAAGGTCTCTGTCCTCCTCGCGGGTCCGCTACCTCTTCCGACCCCGCTCCCGTTCCGGCCTCACTTCCCCCCCACCTCAGCCTCCTCCCCTTTCTTCTCCCTTCCCTCTGCCGCGCCGCTACTTTCGTCTCCGCCGCTCCCGCCTCCCTCCCCTCCCCGGCGCGGGGCCGAGCCCTCGGGGGCGCGCGGCGGGCGCGGGCGGCTCCGTGCCGAGGTTCCCAGCGGCAGCAGCCAATCTTTGCGCAGCCCGCGGCAGCGTCGCGCCCGAGCCCGGACCCCGCGGTTCCTCCCGCCCCCGTCCCCCGCGCACCCGCCGGGGCCGCGGAGAGGAGCGCGCGGCCGTGCCGAGCCCAGCGGAGCTGAGCCGGGGGCGCAGAGCGCGGGAGGCGGCGGCGGCGGCGTGGAGCCCAGGTGAGCTGGCGGGAGCTGGGCCGCGGGCGGGGGACGCAGCCGCTGCAGCCCCGGAGCCCTCGCCCTCTCAGGGTGCGGAACCACGGCCAGGATTACAGACAAAGCCCTGAGGCCGGCTCCAGGTTCCCAACACCTAGGGGACCCCACGTGCGCCGCCCCACGCCCTGCCACGTGGGGACGCGGCCCCCGGCGCCCCTTCCCCCGCGTCCTCGGGGCACCGGGGTCCTGGGGGTGGCCCCCTCGACTGGGCCGGGCAGGGTCGGTCCCGGAGTTTGGAACCATTGTTACCGGGGGCCGGGGCAGTCAAGGATCTTGGAGGCGGCCTAGGCCCACCCCCTCGCGTTTGACAGGTGGGGAAAGCTAGGGCGCGCAGGCGAGGAGAGGGCCAACGGACTTTGCGCACCCCCGTCCCCGCTCCCCTCTTGTCTTGGAGGCACACCTGGGCCGTGGTGGGTTGGACACCTGGCGGCAGGACCCTAGACCAGCAGCTGTGGGACCGGGGTCCCTTAGCCTCGCCTCAGTCGGCCCTCTGCCCCCGCCCCCTTCTCTCAGCCGGAACCTCACAGGCTTGGTCCTTTTGACCTAAATTCACCTCGGGGCCGCTGCCTACTGTGAACGCGGAGAGCTGCCTTCACCGGCACCCTCCGCCTGACTCTTGGGCTCGCGGGGATGCTGGGCCCGGCCCCGCTCAGCGTTGGGTCTTGGTGCCTGGGGTGCCACCCGTTCCAGCCTTGAGCTTTTCCTGGCTTCCCCACCCCCTGCACTGACCAGTTTGGGAAGCGGGGTGTTTTCACAGCTCTGCCAGCGGCCCTGCTTCTCTCACTTGGCGCTGAAGAGATTGCACCGAAGCCCCTCCTATCTCCCCGCGAAGGTTGGGGCAGAGGGATGGTGCTTGGGGGGCGGGGATCTCAGTGCCATCAGTAAGAGGGGCACGCTGGCCTGGGGTGAGGCAACTTTTACCTTCCTCAGTCTGGAAGTCCCACAGTCCTGGAGACAGAAACTTCTTGTGCCTTAGAGCTTTGCTGTCATTTACCACTCCCCCTCCCCTGGCTCTGCCCCCAGGAGACAGAGTAAGATAGCTCTGTCCGGAAAGACTCCCTTGTTCCTAGGGGGAGGCAGGGGCAGCAACAAGGGTAGGCCTTTGGGGGAGATAGCCCTCCCCCCCCACACAAACCACCTCACAAAAGCATACACTTTAAGAATAAACAGTGTGGTGCATGCTATGCAAAATGCAGCTTCGTGGTGGGTCCTGTAACTTCTTTCCAGATTGCTGGTCTGAAACTCTTCCTGTATAGAAAGCAGCCATTTGTAGGGAAAGCACACAATGTGTTTTTGTAATAAAAAGTGATAGCCATCATTTGATGGGCCCCTAACTTGGATGATAATAATAATAATGTTCATAACTAACATTTATTGAGTTCTAACTGTGTGTTAGATATTGTGCTATGTGTTGCAGGCATTATCCCATTTACTGCCTACCAAAGTCCTGTGACGCAGAGATTTTTATCTCCATCGGAGAAGTGAGGAAATTGAGGCTAAAAACAATCCTGCCGTATTGCTAGGAGTTAGCCCATTTTATAGAAGGACTCAGAGAGGTTAAGTTACTTGTCCAGGATCACACAGCCAACCCAGGCATGTCAGGTCTTAAAGCCTTTGCACTTTACCACCTGTTTTAGAGCAGAGGCCTTTGCAAGGCTGCCCTCAGGTTCCTGGGGAGCCCACATATGTTTGCTAAAACAACCTAAGGAGTCATGGTGGTGTGGATGATCGACGTGGGCTTGTGTTTGTTTCCAGGTTGTTAGTGGGCTGGTAGACAAATATATTCACTAATAACTATGCAGTAGTTCTCATCGGGGGTGGTTCCACCTTCCTGGTGAGCGTTTGGAGAAGTGTGGGGCGAATTTCGGTTGTCAGAATGATGCTGAGCACTCCTGACTTTTGCTAGGCAGGAGCTGGGGATGTCGCATATCCTGCAAGCAGGCCAGATTCACAGCAGGCGTGAAGAATTGCCCTGCCCTGAATGCCAGCAGTGCTCCTGTTGAGAAATACCAGGAGGAATAAGCGCTGTGGGAGTGAGGAAGCAAAGGGCAGTGGGGGTTCTGGAGAAATCCTTTGTGGCAGGTGTGAATCCAGGAGGCTTCCTGAAGGAGGTATCGTTTGTACTGAATTTTGAAGGATGGGCTGAAAAGTGGAGATTGGATGGGAGTAGGAGGGGAAGGGACTAGGACGGGATGACCTAGCAGAGGGAACTTTCTGGAGTGACCCGGAATGCCCTCCTTGAGAACTGCATCCAAGATGGGCTGTTGGGTGGGGAAGCACCTCTCTCAGGAGGAACGGATGGGCGGGAGGGCCAGGCCAAGCCTGTTTTCAAGGCTTTTGGGCTCAGATTTTAAAGTGGGCCGCAGAATCACCCTTACCCCATCATGAACCCATTTTATGGAAGGGCTTGGAGAAGCTAAATAGCTCGTTCAGGATCACTTGTGACCTCCGCAACATGCTGCCTTCTGGTGGTTGTGGGAAGCATATGGTTCCCATTTCCTTTCCTGATCCCGGGGATTTTGGGCAAATGCTATTTCAGATTTTCCTTCTGGTCAGAGGGCCTTGTTTTGCTATTTTTCGCAGATGTTTTGCTTTCCCAGTACCTCCTCCTCTTTGGACTGGGTTAGAGAGCCCAGATGTGGGGTTCACTGGCTCCATGGTGCTGCAGTGGCCTTCAGCCTCACTTCTGTGCCTTCTTTCCTGGAAGACTGAGGAAATTGCATTTCCCTTTGGAAGTGACTTTTCTTCTTTCAGGCTGTGCTTGTTACAACTTTACTGACCTGTTAGCAATATGTGACCTTTTGTGTCTGGCTTTCATTGAGCATAATATTTTCAAGGTTCACCCATGTTGTAGAATATATCAGTGCTTCCTTTCTATGACCGAATAATATTCCCATGTATGGATATACCACATTTTGCTTATCCATTCATCTTTTGATGGACATTTGGGTTGTTTCTGCCATAAGAGCTTCTTAAGGCCACTTTGACCATTCCTTTGTCTCCACAGCCCCCAACTAATAAACCTCTGGGCACAAAACACTGTGTTGTCACTGAATTTGCAGGGAGAGGGTGATGGAAGGAAGGCTTTCCAAAATCAATTGGAGACAGCTTCCTGGAACAAGGTTTTCGAGACTCCCTTAACGCCACTCCCACCTGCTCCTCCACGAGAATCCTAGCTTCCGTCTTAGCCTATCGCCTCCCAGATCACCTCACAGGTATTACAAGTGTGATTTTCAGGGAGAGCCTGGATTTCATTCAGTTTCATCCTTTTCTGTCACGATTTGTTAAATGTAGGTCCCATGTGATTTTATTGGTATATATTTTGTGAGACCTTTTTCCAGGTAAGTAAATCCATAAAGTAGAGAAGGCCTCACGAGACAGTTGGTGCTTGAACCCTGTGGCCAGGCACGGAGTCAACTCAGTCTCCTGATAGCTTTGCCAGGAATGCCCTCCAAGGACGTGGAAATGGAGCAGCGTGAAAACTGAACTAGGAGGAAGTCTAGAAAATTCCAGCCCCTCAACCCCTCCCATTTGATGGCTGGGAAAAGTGGAGGGCAGAGAAGAAGGGAGAACATGGTCTTTTTAAAGAGAGCATCGTCTATGAGCCATGTTGTGTGCTGGGCACTTTTTTTTTTTTTTTTTTGCGGTACGCGGGCCTCTCACTGCTGCGGCCTCTCCCGCTGCGGAGCACAGGCTCCGGACGCGCAGGCTCAGGGGCCCAGCCGCCCCGCAGCATGTGGGATCCTCCTGGACCGGGGCATGAACCCGCGTCCCCTGCATCGGCAGGCGGACTCCCATCCACTGTGCCGCCAGGGAAGCCCACGTGCTGGGCACTTTTATAGAAGATTGACTCTACAGCTGCCCTTCAGGTAGGTTGCTGCAGCTTCATTTTACAGCTGAGAAAATCAAGGCCCAAGTCCCCTGAGATCTGTATAGTTTCCTGACATACCTTCTAATCCTGAGCTCTCACGTCTCCCTTGGCCTCCTTATGATGCCAAACGATGCCCGTTTTCTCATGGAGTGGAATCCACATTCTCCAGGAGGTTATGGTGTGGAAATAATTTCCAAATGCTTGTGCTCTCAGGAAAATAAGATTTTGAATGATTATTTTTTCTTTCTTCCCTGATTGGATCCCTTCCCCGATAAAACCAAAAAGAGGGGCATATTTAAAAGGAGGTGAGCGCTGTTAGACTTCATAGGGAAGACCTCTGGCTCTGGCATTCCCTGCTGGGGCATGCTAGTGACCAAAATGGTGAAGGAACTATTTTAGCTGCCAGTGTTTTCAGTTTCAGTCATGTGCGTAGTGTTGCTGCTGAATTTCCCCCCTCAATTATGAACCATTTTAAGGATAGAGAAAAAACCCAAAGTTTTGTTTTGTTTTTGACTGGCTCATGGTTTTGGACGGCTGGAAGGAGAACCAGGAGGTGATGGAAACGGGACAGAGCAGGCCGCTGGCTCTGGAACCCTGATGATCTTTCATTGAACCCACACTTTTGGGAGGGGCTGGTGACAAGCCCTGCGCTGGGAACCGAGGAACACTGGGACTTGGTCCTTGTCCCTTAGGAGCTCTTGGGTGAGGGGTCTGGAACTGTTGGGGATCGCTTTGGAAAAGATGAACAATTGTAGCATTTTTCCCTTTTGAAAAGGAGAGAAAGAAAATTGGAAGAGTCTGTTGTGCCCTTACCCTCACCCCATCCTGAAAGCTGCTGAGCAACTATTTTTATGTTGTCCCTTTTTATCCCGTTGGCTTCTGTAAATAGTTGAGAGATGGCGGTTGCAGAGATAAAAATGCTAATTCCAACCTGGAGAGGAGCGACTGATGGTCCCCCAAGGAAATGGGGGGAGAGGCCAAGGTCTTGCACCTCTGCTTGGGCATGAGGTAGGAAGTGAGTGGGAGTGGGTGGGGAAGGGACATTGTGGGAGGTGGCTGAGATAAGCCTCCACTGGAGAAGTTTAAATGGGGAACCAGTGGTTTGGGTGGTGGGCAGGGTGTGGAGGAAAGGACACCTCCCTTATGGGTTTCTAAAGCTACTTTGGGATTTTGCCGTTAAGACCTCTGGCAGAAAGAGATTTTATTTAGATTCTTCCCAGACAGTTCTCCTGCCCTCTGGGTACAGGTGTCAGGGACAGGGTTGGACCCCGGGAGCCAGCTCCCAGCCCCTCTTTGGCCCTGCCTGGGGTTGCTTTGTGCTGGAGGCTGGGGAGGGAGCAGCTAGATTTAGCATCACCTCCAAACAGCAGGGAAGAAGGAAGAGAAGGGCTGTGAGTGGGCGAGGCCCGGATGCCTGTGGATTCCCAGCCAGCCCCCTCCCTCTCTGATTTGTCAAGCTACAGAATGTTGGAGTCAAAGTCTTTTTCTTTTCATTAAAAATTGAAATTTCAGGGCTTCCCTGGTGGCGCAGTGGTTGAGAGTCCGCCTGCTGATGCAGGGGACACGGGTTCGTGCCCCGGTCCGGGAAGATCCCACATGCCGCGGAGCGGCTAGGCCCGTGAGCCATGGCCACTGAGCCTGTGCATCCGGAGCCTGTGCTCCGCAACGGGAGAGGCCACAACAGTGAGAGGCCCGCGTATCGCAAAAAAAAAAAAAAAAAAAAAAAAAAAAAAAAAAAAAAATTGAAATTTCAGTTGTTTCCCAGCCTCTTCCTTAGGTTCAGTGAAAGACTGGGATGGATTCAGTAGGAGAAGAGGAAGGAAGTATGATGGTCCCCACCTGCCTTTTCTAAATACCTGCAACATCCACACCCACACTCACCCATTCACACTTACTGGCTCTTCAAGGCAGGGGCCTCCTGTGCACACCTGGCTTTAGGTACCGGGTGTGTGATGCGGGCCGCTTCTCCGTGATACTTCATGATTGACCCAACAGTAGCTCCCTAGGAACTCTTAAGGCAGTGGAACTTCTTGCTCCGCCAGCATCCAGGGCCGAAGGGGACACTGCAGGGGTCAGGGGTCATGCCCTGGCCTAGCCTAGAACCTGCTGGGCTGCCTGGGAGAGGTCATCTCACCTCCCTGGGTCTCAGCCACTCCTTCTGGAGCCCTAGTACGTTGATTATGAAAGCTGTGAGAGTGTGTGCAAAATTCTTGTGACACAAATAAGGGTGCGAAATTATGTGCACACTTTGCTTTTAATTTTGTAGAAAGTGATGCATATGGATAAGAATTAGAAGGGAAGATGAAAAGAGTTAAGTTGGCAGGTTGTGATTAGAAACAAAAATTTTATTTTAATGTAAATTAAAGCCAATTGAGGGGCTTGAATTTGATAGCCGTTGAAGTGCTTTCTTGGCAACAGCTTCTGTTTAGGGAGCATTTGCTGTGTGCAGGGGCCTGTGTGGTAGGTGGGGTAGGTATTGTTATCCTCAAGGTCACCAGCTAAGGAGAAGGGCTGTACCCCTGATCACGATGTGCCCCCCTTTCTAGAAGCCTTTTATTTCACACCTGTGCCCTCCCAAACTGCTGTGTGATTTGGGGCAAGTCACTCAGACTCTCTGTGCCTCAGTTTCCTCATTGGTGAGATCATGATAATAGTAACTAACTCATAAGTTTATTGTGATGGTTAAATGAGGTGATACATGCAAGGTGCTTAGAATAACGCCTGGCCCTTGGCCAGCAATAAGGAAGACTAGTCATCACTGTTACTGTATCTACAACTACTATGGCTGCCACGGTAGTGATGTGATTCTTGTGTTAAAAGTACTAGTCAGTTTCTTCCCTTCATTTCATCCTATTCTTAAGCCCTTTCCTTCCCGGTTTTTGATTTTTTTTCCTTTAAAATTAAAAAAAAGAAATTAAAAATGAGTTTGGAAGTTCTTGTTTCAGCCAAACCATCAAGGTGAAGGCTGTCAGGGGAGTTGCAGCTGCCTGACAGTTTGGCCTGGTTGGGAGCCTTAAGGTGTAGGCAGCTTATCATCTGGCAGGGAGCTTAGTGGAAAAGCTTTTCTGTCAGTCAGCTCTGTGTCATCTGTCCGTTAGGACCTTTGATTGTAAATGACAGAAAACCAACTGCAAACTAACTTAAGCAAAAATGGGAATTTATTGGCTCATGTAGTTTAAAAACTCCTGGGGTAGGTGGGCTTCAGGCATGGCTAGATCCAGGTGCCCATGCAGTGTCTCCAGTTTTAGTTCTTTTCTATCTGTTGGCTCTCTTCTCTCTCTGTCAACTTCATTCTAAGGCAGGGTTCTCCCAAGCCCCTGGTAACTCTAGAAGTACATCTTCATTGCTCTGTGTGCCACAGAAAGAGACATTCTTAATACTTCCACAAAATCCTAGAATAAAACTTAGTAGACTGACTTGGGTCACACATCTACTCTTTTTCTTTTTTTTAATAAATTTATTTATTTTATTTTTGGCTGCGTTGGGTCTTTGTTGCTGCATGCAGGCTTTTCTCTGGTTGTGGCGAGGGAGGGTTACTCTTCGTTGCCACGCGCAAGCTTCTCATTGCGGTGGCTTCTTTTATTGCAGAGCACTGGCTCTAGGTGTGTGGGCTTCAGTAGTTGTGGTACACGGGCTCAGTAGTTGTGGCTCGCAGGCTCTAGAGTGCAGACTCAGTAGTTGTGGTGCACAGGCTTAGTTGCTCTGTGGCATGTAGGATCTTGCCAGGCCAGGGCTCGAACCCGGGTCCCCTGCACTGGCAGGCAGATTCTTAACCACTGCGACACCAGGGAAGCCCCACACATCTACTCTTGAAACAATCACTTGACCAGAGCAATCAATGCCCAGTTAACCAGACTTGAGTCATAGTGGAACCCCTGAAGTTGATGGCACGGACAGCTCCATGGAGCCACCTTTCACACAGAAGGATGGGTTCCAGACATAAATCAGGCTGCTGTTATCAGACTAAAGGAACATAGAGTCTAGGCCAGCTAAAGAAAGCGTCTGACCTTCTGAGTGGCCTTGGGATGAATGAAATAAACAATGACCTCTAGCCAATATTTATTGAGTGCCGGCAGTGTTCTAGAAAGTTCTAGGCCCTGGAGTCCAGCAGTAAACAAAAAGGCAAAGGCACGGCTCTCACAAGTTAAGTCAAATCGATGTCTCTGTGCCCATGCATGTCTTTCCTGAATGCTGTAGGACACTGAGCCTTCACACTCTCCCCTCTCACACAGGTTGGAGCCAGAGGAATGGGCTAGATATTCCCCTTTGTTAGAGATTTTGGCTCAGCCTGGACTTCATTCCGGATACAACATGTGGACATTTCAAGGCTGTACCTGTAATTTTTAGCCCCTTTCTGAAAAACTCAGACCAGTTTTAGCTCTACTTGGAACCACTGCATAACTTTGGACAAATTAGTAAACCTGGGCTTCCCTGGTGGCGCAGTGGTTGAGAGTCCGCCTGCCGATACAGGGGACGCGTGTTCGTGCCCTGGTCCGGGAGGATCCCACGTGCCGCGGAGCGGCTGGGCCCGTGAGCCATGGCCACTAAGCCTGCGCGTCCGGAGCCTGTGCTCCGCAGTGGGAGAGGCCACAACAGTGAGAAGCCCGCGTACTGCAAAAAAAAAAAAAAAAAAAAAAATTAGTAAACCTTTCTGACCCTTCATTTTCTTATTGGTGAAATGAAATTGTTGGAACAGGTGACCACTGAGATTATAGCACTAATATCCAGTGCATCTCAAAGTAGGGCCTGTAGGGGTGAGATAGGTCATGAGAGGTAGAAAAGGGAAGGACATGTAATAGGACACTCAGCCTGTCCTTGGCGTTGGGGAGATGAGGGGAAGCAGTGAGGACTGTGGCACGCCGGCGAGCATATCTCCTGTCCAAAGCTTCAGCGAGTTTTTACCAGGAGTGAATAGAGGTCCAGTGCTAACGGTGTCCAGTTCTTCAAGAGACTCTGGAAATTTTGATTTTTATCTGAACTCTCCTGGCTCTAAAATGTTGGCATCTCATTCAGATAGTTTTAAATACAGTGTAGGCCAAGCAAAATACATCGGTGGCCAGATGTCACACGATAGGGACTGTTTGCTCCGGGACTATGATGGGATGGGGTCTGTGCACACTAAAGCCAGCACTGTCAGAGTTCCCTGGTGGTCCAGTGGTTAGGACTTGGTGCTTTCACAGCCGAGGGCCTGGGTTCAATCCCTGGTTGGGGAACTAAGATCCTGCAAGCCTTGCAGTGTGGCATAGACAGATAGATAGATAGATAGATAAAATAAAGCCAGCACTATCCCTTGTGCCCTCTGCCAAGGAAGGGCCCTTGTCTCTGGGGAGACAGTCAGTTTCAGTGCCTCTAAACTAAAGAATATGCAAGGGAAGACAGTTGTAAGAGTCTGTGTCACTGAATTTGATACGACTGCTTGTTTGGGCCAAGGCCCCGCATCTGGAATATTCCAGCTGGTGTCAAGCCTCAGTGCTGCATCGGCTATACAGCTGAGCCTCCCAGGTCTCCCACTTAAGTATTGGGAAACACCCTCTGAATCCGTGGCCCCTGGGGCAGCAGGCTTCTGTGGTTGGGAGGGGAGCTGTGCTAGTGTGCTGGGATTGCCTTGACAAAGTACCGCTAACTGGGCAGCTTAAACCACAGAAATGTATTATCTCACAGTTCTGGAGGCCAGAAGTCCGAGACCAAGGTGTTGGAAGGGTCGGTTCCTTCCAGGGGTCATGAAGGAGAATCTGGTCCGTGTCTGTCTCCTGGCGTCTGATGGCTGCTGGCAATCTGGCGTTCCTTGGCTTGTAGGTGCAGGACCCCAACCTCTGCCTTCACGTTCTCATGGTGTTCTCCCTGTGTGCGGGTCTGTCCAGATTTCCGCCTTTTTATAAGGACACCCGTCATATTGCATTAGGACTCCAGCATATCTTTTTGGGGGCCACAATTCCACATCCCATAACAGGTGCTGAGTGGGGTCCCTATGGCTTTGCCTGGGACACCCCTCCTGCTCTCATCAGCTTCCTACAAAGCTCTTGTGCTCTGGCCCCTCCAGCCTGCCCATCCACCCTCACCCCCTTCCCAACCTCGTTCAATCCCAGGAGTCTTCTTTCTGTTCTCTCTGCTCTCCCACCTCTTTCCTGCTGCGAGGCCTTCTCAGAATGTGTTTCGTCCTCCTGGAGCAAGTTCCCGCCCCCTTAGCACCTACTCACCCTGTAGGTCTCAGCCTAAATATAATTTCCCCAAGTGAGGCCTTCCTTGACTCACCCCCTCCCATTCAGATCTCCCCTGGGTCCCTATGTTGTTCTTTTTTATCTCATCCTGGTTTTCTCCTCCAGTTTGTGCTTATAGAGTCACTTGTGCCCCTACTTTTCAGAAATCACATCTGTTTTGTTTATCTGGCACTTAGTAGGTCCCCAGTAATTACTTGTGGAAAGAACAAATGGGTGAGTGGGTTTCCTTTAGCAGCTCCCCGGGCCTCAGTTTCCCCAGGTGAGAGAAGATGTGGCTGGCCAAGCCTGTTATCCCAGGGAGGACATTGTCCCTGGCCTTGGCAGGATCCTCACAGCTATTTTGGGCCTCTTTGTTGTCCCGTGTTGCCCGGGACCTCAGGGGACCATGCAAAGGGTGTATCATGGGTCAGGGCATGTCACGGGCCCACTCACTGGCTACTTGCTGTGCTGCAGCTCCCGTGGTGGTGGCGGCTCGGCATTTGGTAAGCAGGCGCAGGTTGGAAAATGCCCCCAGGATATGGGAATGTGTTTCCTGGAGGCCGCTGGCACTTGGCTTCCTGGCAGAGGAATGAGCGCTCCTTCGTTCTGGCCTGGAGCCGGGTTTATCTGCTCCAGGAAGGGTCTGGTCCTCCATGGAGCTGCCTGTGAGAGGGGAGGGAGGGGAGCTCAGGGCTGCCAGCCAAGGGCAGTGGGGGAGGCTTCAGGGCCTGGGGAAGGACCCATGTATTGGGGCAGGAGGCTCGGGGAGGGGGCTTTTGGAATTTCGTCAAACCTCGGCCCCCCAAAAACTGAATGCTTAGCTGTCCCTCCCTCTCAGAGGGCCTGTGAGGATTAAATGACCCAGGCAGAGCTGTTTCAATGTTTGGTGAAGAAATGCTCAGTTGGATATTAGCTGTTATAATGCAAACCATTGTCTTTTTGTATGATTTTTCTTCTCCTGGGAGTGTTGGTGGCTTTCAACAGATCCTTAAAAGGTGTGTGACCTCATACGATCTGTGACCTCAGAAACGGTCAGATTCTGGCCTGGACTCTGTGGGGTCAGTGGTGCTGAATGGCCAAGTCCTTGCCTGCCAGGCCTGCTGCAGACCAGTGAGGGGCCTCCAGGTGGCCTCGAGGCACTGTGGTCTGTGTCCCTTGGGGCTCTTTCCTGAGACCTGAACACACCTATCCCTCCAGCACAGGGGCCCGCACCTCTGCCTCAGAGCCAGCCAGTGCATTTTTTTCTCTCCTTTCTCCTCCAGGCCTCAAGGGCCAAGGCACGGAGCCAGATACCAGCTCGTCAAGGAGACTGATTAAATGCGGCTTTGCCGGGGGTGGATGGCTTGGTGTCCTTGGCCTGGAGTGGCGATCGATAAGCAATTGTTTTTCTGTTGGCAAGAAGAAAAATTCTCCATTAACTGTCTCAGGTGCTGCCAGACTAGTTTTCTTTTCAGGAACTCTGCAGCCATGTCAGAGGCGGCTCTGGGAGGGAGGACGGGCCAGTGGAGGGGAGGCAGGCCCACACTCCCAGGGCTACAGAACACATACAGGAGGAGGAACATTCTGGAGCATAGCCTGGCAGGTAGTAGGCATTCAGGAAGTATTTGTTGAAAGAAGAGCTTTTTGAGCACTTAACCATGCACCAGACATGAATACTGAGTTCTTAGTTCAGTTAGTCCTCATGACTCTTGGGTGAGTGCCCATTTTATAGAAGAGAAAACTGAGGCTGTGGCCCCAGGCAGTTGAACTTCAGGGACCCTGCTTTTCCCCTCCTGGGAAATAAGGATTATAAAAAGGATATGTAAAGGAACAGCAGCTGAGACCGTGGAGAACATTGAACTTGGGTTGTATTCTTTCACGGATGAGGAAGCCAAGACAGGGACACATTTAATGATTTCTTTCTCAGATACAGTCAGAGTGGGATAAGGGATTAGGAGATAGAGCCAACTGCTCGCTCCCTCTGCCTTGTGCCCCGGAGGTAGCACTCGGGCCTGATCATCCTAACTCCCATTGTGGTTATGGTTACTTTCCTTTAAAAATTCATTTCTGAATAGTTACTCTTTGCACACTTACTTTTACAAAAATAAAAGTAAATACAGTGACAGTTAAGTCCCTCCCACCCTGCCTTCCCCCCACTTCTGTAAACCAGTTGTCTTCTCTTGAGGCCACTCTTATCATTTTCTTGTGTATCTTTCCAGAAGTATGCTCTGCATATGATTATGTACGCGCGTATGGCCCTTTTCCCCCTATGCCAACAGCAGCATCCGAATGCCTTGGTTTTTTCCATGTAACAGTGTGTCTTGGAGCTAATTCACATTAGGATGTACAGAGTCACCTCTTTTAAAATAAATGCATGATTTTCTCCTGGGCTACATGTACCTCATTTTATTTACTCAGTCCCCTGTGGATAGTCATTTCAAACCACACTAGCAAAATAATTTTGTACGTATATCATTTTTTTATGTGTGAGATTGTCTTTAAGGTAAATACTCCCAGGTGCAGAATTGGTAAGTCAAAGGTATGTGCATTTGGAATTTTGTTCGATATTGGTGAATTTCCCTTCATAAAGGTGATACTAATTCATACTGCTCATAGCCTCATCAAAATAGTGCTGTTATTATATTTTTTGTCTTTGCCAATCCGATAGTTGGAAAAAAGATATTTCATTGTAGCTTTATGATTATTATTTTAATTTTGGTAAAATATATATAACATAAAACTTACCATTTTAACCACTTTTAGATGTTCGATTCAATGGCACTATTTACATTCAGAATGTTGTGCAGCCATCACCACTATCCATTTCCAGAACTTTTTCATCACCCCAAATAGAAACTCTGTACCCCTTAAGCAATGACTTGCTGCTCCCCTCTCCCCCGGTCTCTTCTGGTCACCTTTATTCTAAACTTTCTGTCTCTATGAATTTGCCTATTCTATAAGTGAAGTCATACAGTATTTGTCCTTTAATATTTGGCGTGTTTCACTTAGCATGTTTTCAAGGCTTATCCATGTTGTAGCTGTGTCAGAACTTTATTCCTTTTTAGAGCTGAATAGTGTTCTGTTGTATAAATAGACCACATTCTGTTTATCTATTCTTCCATTGATGGAAACTTGGGACGTTTCAACCTTTTGGCTATTGTGAATAATGCTGCTGTGAACATGGGTGTATAAGTATCTGTTTGAATCCCTGCTTTCAATTCTTTTGGGGATATATATATATATATACCTAGAAGAGGAATTGCTGAGTCAAATGGTAATTCTACATTTAACTTTTTGAGGAGCCACCAAACCATTTTGTTGTAGTTTGAATTTGCACTTCTCTTACTATAACTGAGGCTGAGCATCTTGTCACATGACTGGGTACTTTGTTATTCCTTTACACTGTACTCTGTGTTCAAAAATTGTGCCATGTCCGGGCTGGCATGCTGTTGTTAGTTCCTTAGTGCCTTTCCCATTGATCTTTCCCTGCTCCACGAGGGACCCCATCTGCCCACGTCATGGTCCAGATTGCATACATAGAAGCTATTCCATAAATACTTATTGCAGGACTGTCCCAAGAGGGCGGGTAGCATTTCTCTGCCCCTCAACCAAGCCCTCCAGGAAGCACTGGCTTTCTGCTCCCATCTTTACTTTCCTCTGTATCCCCCCACTGCCACCCAGTGTCTTAAAGAGATATCATTTTATTCATTCATAAAATCTCTCTACTCAGCTCTCACTGTTTTCCTGGCACCTTTGTGACGTTCGTGATCAGCACAGAGCTGCCACTGTCTGCATCTGTGGATATACTCCCTGAATTCCAGTGGTACCTGTGACATTTGTCCAGCAGAATTTGTCAAACATACAAACCAAAGGTTAATATTCTGTCCCAGAGACAGAAGGAATTGACAGTCTAAGGGAGTGTGTCAATCTTTTTTTTTTAATTCACATAACATAAAATTAACTATTTAAAAATGTACAAATCAGTGGCATTTAGTCCGTTCACAGTGTTGTGCAACCACCATCTCTATCTAGTTCCAGAATATTTTCATCACTCCAAAAGGAGACCCCATACCTATTGACAGTCACTCCCCTTTTCCCCCAACACCTCCCCAGCCCTAGGCCACCACTAATCTACTTTCTGTCTGTATGCATTTGCCTATTTAAAAAATTTCATACAGGGAAATTCCCTGGCTGTCCAGTGGTTAGGACTCTGCGCTTCCACTGCAGGGGGCACAGGTTCGATCCCTCGTTGGGGAACTAAGATCCTGCAAGCCACGTGACATGGCCAAAAAAAAAAATTTCATAGAAATAGGCTTATACACATGTGCCCTTTTGTGTCTGACATCTCTCACTTAGCATCATGTTTTTGAGGTTCATGCAGCTTGTAGCCTGTGTCGGTTCTTCATTCCTTTCTAGTCATATTCCATTGTGTGGACAGACCACATTTTGCTCATCCATTCATCTGTCCGTGGACACGTAGGTTGTTTTTTCCCTTTTGGCTGTTGTGAGTAGTGTTGTTTGGATATATACCTAGGAACGGAATTGCTCAGTCATATGGTAATTCTCTGTTTAATTTGTTGAGGAACCGCCAAGCTATTTGATGTTAACTTTTTTTAATCTCATATTTGCCTTACATCTTGCAAGTACTAGCTGGGGGCTGAACTAGGCAAACATTAGATAATAGGTATGTTGAGCCTAGCTCCTCAGACGACACAAACTTCCCTGGCTCACACACTCTCTGCTGGTGTGACCCCTGACCCCCACTCCTCAGTTGAGAATCATTGGCCAGGCCAGGCCAGGGGACTGGACTCCTGTGCTCATGGTCTTTGCATTAGGAGACCTGGACAAATCCCTCTCCCTCTCTTGAGCCTCAGTTTCCCCATTTACAAAATAAGGGTATAATGGCAAACCAACAAGCTAGGGTGCTTGTGAAATTATCCTGAGGTGTGGAAGATATTTTATAAACTGTAAAGAGCTGTCTGAATCATTGCTATTGTGAAGTGATGCAGCCTAGAGGTCACCATGTGGAAGTGTTTCATTTGGCCTGCCCAGCATTTTAAAATAATTGCTAATTAAAAAAAAAAAAATCAAGAGATCTCACTTACCATCCTGGCTTTAGGGCTTCTCTTGGAAAAAAAAAAAAAAAAAAAAAAGAGGGGTTGGAGAGATAACCAGACAATTCTAGGCCCCAGTCCCTGTTTAACAACAATTGACTTGAGCTGGAAGTAGCTGCCACCTTTGTAGGAGGCATGGGTGCTCTATTTTGGGGTTTTCTCATACTTGTTTTCTACAGGAATTGAATTTGGGATTCTTGTTTGTGTGACAAGGGGCTTTTAAGATGAGGAAATGTGAAACAACAGGGTCCTACTGTATAGCACAGGGAACTATATTCAATATCCTGTGATAAATCATAATGGAAAAGAATATAAAACAGAATGTATACATATGTATAACTGAATCACTTTGCTATACAACAGAAACTAACACAGAGTTGTAAAACAACTATACATCAATTTAAAAAAATGGATACAGTGAGGAAATGTGGAGTAAGCTCTTCTATATAGACGCAAAAGATTTCAGATCACACTGTGTTTTGCAAGATATTTTTTTCAAGGACGGCGACTCAAAGCAGGAATGAGGCACCAGTCTGGCCCAGCAGGAGAGACCCCCTTCCCTGCCCCTGCCGCACAGGATGGGGGCAGGTGACCCTTCCTCTCTCTGCAGGTGGCGCCGCTGCCGGATGGGAGTGCCCGGGCACGTGCGTGTCGCATGAGGTCGGCACATGCACCATGTCATCATGCGTCTCTAGCCAGCCCAGTAGCGACCGGGCCGCCCCCCAGGATGAGCTGGGGGGCGGGAGCGGCAGCAGTAATAGCAGCGAAGGCCAGAAACCCTGTGAAGCCCTGCGGGGCCTCTCGTCCCTGAGCATCCATCTGGGCATGGAGTCCTTCATCGTGGTCACTGAGTGCGAGCCGGCCTGCGCTGTGGACAGCGGCCTGGCCCGGGACCGGCCCCTGGAGGCCCCTGGCGGAGAGGTCCCCCTCAACGTCTCCGGGTCCCAGGCCCGGCCCCACCTCTCCAGTCGCAAGCTCTCTCTGCAGGAGCGGTCCCTGCTGGATGCGAATGGGCGCTGCGTCTACCCGGCCCTGCCCCACTCGCCCGTGGGCTCTCCGCAGTCCTCGCCGCGGCTGCCCCGGAGGCCCACGGTGGAGTCGCACCACGTCTCCATCACCGGGTTGCAGGTATGTGAGCGGCGGCCCCTGGTGCCCTGCCCCGCGCCCGGAATGTCTCCGCGGTAGGTTGGGCTCCCCCAGAAGGATTCCAGCGCAACCAGTTGATTGGGGAGGTGACCCCAGGAAACCCAGGGAGACGTCAATAAAGGGTGCATGTTGGAGCCAGTTACCGCTGTGGGCATCTGGGCCTCCACCTCTGGGCAGCCCTGGGAGACAGCGTAGGACACGAGCCCCAGAGTTATTCCACCTGAGGGCCAGTTATTCCACCTGGTGTGACAGGGCGGGACTGTTACACCAACTGCTGGCAGTCCCTGAGTGTGGGCAGAGCATCTCGGGGACAGACAGAGCCTCTCACAAAGAGATGCACATGCTGGCAGTTGGAAGTAGTGCTGGGGACTCTGAAATGGGGATGGTGGGTCAGTGAGAGGCCTCGCACCCTGACAAACAGCACGGCCCCAGTTGCTGAGTGTTTGCCTCCCCAGGCACTGTCCTCAGCACTGTACCTGAACTTCTCACTTGATCTTTACTATAAACTTCTGGGAGGTGGGTTGGGACTCAGATCCCCAGCAGGGTTCACAGGGCCTGATCCACCCCTGCCCCACCTCCTGCCCCATCTCCTACCTTTGGGCTGCCAACTCACAGAGCTCCGACCTTACCCACTTCTTTGTCTTCCTCATTCCCTCCGTTAGGCCTTTACCCTTGCTGTTCCCTCTGCTTGGAACCACACCGCCCCCCCACCATCTTTGCAAGGACATCTCCATCTGGCTTCCAAGTCTCAACTCAAATATCACCTCCTCTGAAAGGCCTCTCATTCCACCCCCTCTAAGCAGCCTTCCGTCCCTGTCTGTCCTGTTGCTCTGTTGACTTTCCTTCACAGCACTTGTCACCATCTGATTATCTGTGTGTTTGTTAAGTTGTTTATTGCCTGTTCCCCGCCACTGCCCCCGCCTCAGCTAGGATGTTAGGAACAGTCCTGTCCACCACGGGATCCCCAGCACTAAGCACGCTGCCTGGCGCATAGTCGCTCAAAAATATTTGTTGAAGGAAGGAATACATTTTATTGGGGGATGCCTGGAAATCAGGAATGGCCTTCTAAAGGGGCTGATATTTAACTACACACTGAGAGTTCACTGCAGGGGGTGAGTATGGCATGAGCAAGGGCCCTGAGGTAGAAGGCATGAGCCCATTAAAAAAAAATTGTTATTGTTGTTTCATCTCCTAGTTTATTAACTAGCCACAGGCCACCTAGGTGACAGAGGTAGTCTCATTCCTCTAATATTTTAGTTTTAAAAGTATGATTACCATAACCCAACTAAGTACCAGCTATGTATACCAACGTATTCCTTTCCATAGAATTCAGGATAGGTCAGGGATTCAGTTAACTGGAGTGTGGAGCCCCAAATGGGGGGAACTGTGGAAACAGGGCTGGAGAGCGAGTTCGAGTTTGTATCAGTTAGAAATGAGTCAGCTTAGAGAAACAGACATCTCCCAACAACAGTGGCTTTAACACAATAGGGTTTTTTTTTAACCATGTAAAATAAATCTAGAGCTAGGCATTGGGGATTGGTGTGGTAGTTGTGTTGTTGCTTTTGCCCTTAAAACCTCATGATCTCAAGATAGCTGCTGTGGCTCTAGCCTTCACAGCTCCATTCCAGGCAGGAAGAAGGAGCAGGGAAGAAAGGACTGCCTCCTAAGTCAGTCCTCTTTCCTGGAAGCTCTACCCAGCAACTTCTGCTTATCTCCCACTAGCCAGAACACATGGCCACCTTAGCTGTAAGAGAAGCTGGGAAATGAAGTTTTCTAGCCTGGAATGTTGCCACACAGAGTTCCACTTATAAGGAAGAAAGGAGAGACTGGTGTTTGGTGGGCAACTAGACAACTCTGCCAAGGTCAGAGCTTTAGAGGATTTGAAGGTCAGGCTGTGAAGTCAGGACTTGACTCTGGAAGCAGCAGCGAGCTGGGGCTGATGTGGTCAGAGTGGATTCTTGGAAGATGAACTCAGCAGCATGTGGGGGCTAGATTATGAGGCAATGAGACCCCTTAGGACAGCTCTGCAGGGCCCCACCTCTGCCTGTCACATCCCTTCAAGACTCAGGGGAATGAAAACAATACTGGAGAGAAACACAAAACAAACTAAAAAGTCCACCAGTGAGGTGAGTGCTCTGTGGGCCCGTTACACAGCAAGTCAAAGATGCAGGTCTGACGTGGAACTAACTCCAGTCAAAGGAAGTTGAGAACTGATTTAGTGTGACACCGTCTATGCCTCCCCAACCCCATCCCAAAACAGTACTCTGTATTTTCTACAGATGCATGTATGTGTGCATTTACATAGAAAAAGGCCTAGAAGTTTATATACCAAACTGATGTCAAGGTTCGGGGAGAGGGATAGAATTGTGGCATGGGAGGGGTTTCAAGGGAAATGTTGGGCTTCTCTGTAACACTTGAAGTTTTGCTTTCTATCGTGTTTCTTTTCCCAGTTTTACTTCTTGTATCACTTAACATGTTCAGCCTAACTATACTGAGGTGTAATTGAAGTGAAATAAACTGCACATATTTCAGGTGTGCAATATGATCAGTTGTGACGTATGTATACATCCATAAAACCATCACCCCCATCAAGATCGCAGACATTTCCAGCACACCCAACAGCGCATCCCTCCCCCACCTCCCCTCTCCCAGGCAGCGGCCGACCTGCCTCTTTTCATTATAGATTAGCTTACAAGTTCTGGAATTTTATATAAGTGGAATCATTTAGTATGTACTTTTTTTAGCTTAGCTTCTTTCATAGCATAATGATTTTGTGATTTATCCATATTTTTGCACATATTAGTGGTTCATTCCTTTTTATTGCTAAATAGTATTCCACTGTACAGCTATATACCATAGTTTGTTTATCCATTTACCTATTGATGGACATTTGGATTGTTTCCAGTTGTTGACTATTACTAATAAAGCTGTTGTGAACATTTGTATACAAGTCTTTGCATGGACACAAGTTTTCATTTCTTTTGAGTGAACACCTAGGTGTAGAATGGCTGGGTCATATGGGAAGTGCTTGTTAAGACACTGCCAAACTGTTTTCCAAAGAGGCTGCACCATTTTACATTCCCATCATTTGCCCTACATTCTGACAATACTTGGTTTGGTCTGTCTTTTTGATTTTAGCCAATTTAGTGGGTGTGGCTTTAATTTGCATTTCCCTGATGAGTAATGATGTTGAGCATCTTTTCATGTGCTTATTGATCATTTGTGTACCTTCTTTGGAGAAATAGCTTATCAAATCTTTAGCCCATTTTTAATTGGGTTGTCTTTTTATTAATGAGTTGTAGGAGTTCTTTTTTATTTATTTATTTTTTAAAGTTTTTTTCTTTTTTTTGGTTGCGTTGGGTCTTCATTGCTACGCTTGGGCTTTTCTCTAGTTGCGGCGAAGGGGGGCTACTCTTTGTTGCGGTGCGCAGGCTTCTCATTGCGGTGGCTTCTCTTGTTGTGAAGCACGGGCTCTAGGTGCGCAGGCTCAGTAGTTGTGTCTTGTGGGCTCTAGAGTGCAGGCTCAGTAGTTGTGGCACATGGGCTTAGTTGCTCTGCGGCATGTGGGATCTTCCCCGACCAGGGTTCGAACCCATGTCCCCTGCACTGGCAGGCGGATTCTTAACCACCACGCCACCAGCGAAGCCCAGAGTTCTTTGTATGTTCTGGATACCAGTCTTTTGTCCACTGTAAGTGTTACAAATAGTTTCTCTCAGTCCGTGTCTTACCTTTTTTTTCTCAGTAGTGTTTCAAAGAGCAAAAGTTTTAATTTTGATTGAAATCCAATTTATCATTTGTTTCCTTTTATATTTTGCACTTTTTTAATACAAAAAAGAACTTTTGAGAAACTGTTAAGAAACTTTTGTTTGCGCTAAGGACACTCAGATTTTCTCCTCTTGTATCACTTTACATTTTTTTACAGGATAACACAGTCATGGATTATTGTTTAATTTTAAATTAACTTTTAAAAAAAAAATAAATGAACTTTTTAAAACTGGGAAGAACCTTTAAAATGGGTATTAAAAGAGTACATACTATATAATTACGCTCTTACAATGTACAAAAGCTGTGCTGGTAGGGACTTCCCTGGTGATCCAGTGGTTAAGACTGCAAGCTTCCACTGCAGGGGGCGTGGGTTCAATCCCTGGTCTGGAAACTAAGCTCCTACATGCTGCGTGACACAGCCAAAAAAAAAAAACCAACAACAACTGTGCTGGTAGAAGGCAGGATAGTGGTCACCCTGGACAGGGGCCAGTATATGGGAGATGCTTCTGGGGAGCTGGGAATGTTCCCTTTCTTGATTTGGGTCCTGGTTAAGGTGTTTGTTAAGTTTGTGAAAAATGTATCTAGCTGCAAACTTACAATTCATATTCTATGTGTTTCTACTTATTTTCCAGGATTGTGTACAGCTGAATCAGTACACACTGAAGGACGAAATTGGAAAGGTAAATATCCCAGGAGCCAGGCTGGTTTTCCATACCTGCCAAGGATGTCTCAGATACTGTGGAGGGAACCCCACTAGATTTGGGAGTGGGAGAGGAGTCCTTGGAGATGAGGCTGGGAGGGGGAGGGTTTTGTCATTTATGGTCCATCTGTTTTGTTTTGTTTTGTTTTGTTTTTACAACGTACTGTGTTTCTACAAAAGCTCACAAAGCTTCCAGGGAAATTCCATATCACCAACATTGGTGTTGGCTTTTTTTCTCCTTAAGGTACTCTCCCATCTGTTTTTGCTTTTTTATCAGCCAATGGGCAGTATTGTTGCAAGGGTCAAAAACTCAAATGCCAGTAGAGAGCAAGTGAATAATATAAATGAGGAAAATATGCTAGGTATAAGACAGTAGGGAGTGGTGAGGACTGTGGCAAACTGTTGACATATGGAAATGATTATGGCTCCATATCCGTATCAGAATCTGGATTTTTATATCTGACGTGTTTTAGAATGTTGGCCGCCAATTCAAACTTTCTAAAAACTGCAGCTCCAACAACATACAGGGTGGATTTTGCCAGTGGGCTGCCAGTTTGCAAGCTCTGTATTAGGGTCCTCATTTTGCAGATCATAACTTCTGGATAGTATGTCACAGGCATCTCCCTTTATCCAGGGCTCCTATGGCGTGGTCAAGCTGGCCTACAATGAAAATGACAATACCTACTATGTGAGTATCCACATCCCCCTCCCTGCCCCCATCCTTGTCCAAAGAAAAAGGCTCCTTTCTAGCACTTGCCTTCCTGGAAGGTTTTCTTAGCTGTTGACTCATTTGATGCTTAGGTCATGTTTATTCTGTGCATTAGGAAGGAAGTGGGGAAATGGGGAGGTGAAGTGATTGGCTCAGGAAGATTGAGTGAATTAATTCAGCAAACGTCTCATATCCTTACTCTGGGCTACCCTTTCTACCCTCCATAGCCCTAAGAACTGGGTGGTAGTGAGACAAACTGCCATGTGGCTGAGACTTTGAAATCAGTCCAATGTGGGTTCAAATCCTTGCTCTCCCATGTGCCAATTATGTGTCCTTGGACAAGTGACATAAATGCTGAAACTCAGTTTTCCCATGTGTAAAATGTCCCTTGCCCATCACTCCAGCTCACTTGTGTCTTGATTCAGTGGTAGCGAATCCCAAGGTTTGTGGCCTCCCAGCTGGAAGAGCTGACCTGGAACCTTGGAAGTACCCTCCGGCCTGGAGGGACCCCAGGACTCCAGCTTCCACACAACCTGTGGAGTTGACCCATTCCAGTGACAAGGTGCTCACTACATTGTCCTGCGGCTGCTGGGGCACTGACAGTTTGGGCAGGCCTAGGAGTGGAAGGAACTCTCCCTCCACCCTCCTACCCATTTTAACCAGGATGTGGGGTCTTTGCTCCCACAGGCAATGAAGGTGCTGTCCAAAAAGAAACTGATCCGACAGGCGGGCTTTCCACGTGAGTTTGTTGGGCCAGAGCCTTTGTTCTTAGGTGCAGGGGCTGGGGCAATACAGAGAAGACCCACTGAATGATGTCCCCTGCAGAGGTGTCCTGGGCGGATTCCCCTAAGACAGCGTTGGGCCTCCTGCTGACGTTTTAAAATTCATTTTCTTTTAAAAATATTTATTGAAGTAATATTGGTATCAAGTAAAAAGAATCCCTCAGAGGAAAACAGTTGGACTGTTCCTCAAAAAGTTAAACATGCTGTGACCATATGACCCAGCAATTCTACTCCTAGGCATATATACCCAAGAGAATTGAAAACACATGTTCACACAAGCTCGTACGTGAAGGCTCATAGTAGTACTATTCATAATAGCCAAAATGTAGAAACAACCCTAAATGTCTGTCAATGGATGAATGAATAAACAAAAGGTGGTCTGTCTAGTCAGTGGAATATTATTCAGCCATAAAAAGAAATTAAATTCTGATACATGCTGCAACGCAGATGACCTTGAAAACATGACGATAAATGAAAGAAGCCAGACAAAAAAGGCCACATATTGTATGATTCCACTTACACGAAATGTCCGGAATAGGTAAATCCGCAAAGACAGCAGATTAGTGATTTCCAGGGGCTAGGGTTAAAAGGGAGTGGGGACTGACTGCTAATAGGTATGGGTTTTTTTGTGGGGGAGTTGAAAATGTTCAAGACTTAGTGGTGAGGGACTTCCCTGGTGCCACAGTGGTTAAGAATCCGCCTGCCAATGCAGGAGACACGGGTTCGATCCCTGCTCCTGGAAGATCCCACATGCCACAGAGCAACAAAGCCCGTGCCACAACTACTGAGCCTGTGCTCTAGAGCCCACGAGCCACAAGTATGGAGCCCGCTCGCCACAACTACTGAAGCCCGTGCACCCTAGAGCCCGCGTGCCACAACTACTGAGCCTGCGTGCTGCAACTACTGAAGCCCATGCGCCTAGAGCCCATGCTCCACAAAAGAAGCCACTGCAGTGAGAAGCCCGTGCACTGCAACGAAGGGTAGCCCCTGCTCGCCGCAACTAGAGAGAAAGCCTGGTGCAGCAAGACCCAATGCAGCCAAAAATTAAAAAAAAAAAAAAAGACCTAGTGGTGATGGTTTCACAACCTTGTGAATGTACTAAAAACCATTAAATTATATATTTTAAAATGATGAATTAAAAAAATTGAAATACCATAAGGTATTTCAATTATATCTACAAAAATGCAAAAGAACAGAAGGGTGTGTAATGGAGATCAACAGTTTCTTGCTGTACTCCTCCCTCTCCCTAGAGGCAGCCCCCACTTTTAGCTCTTTTAGGAGCTGGTAGTTACTGCATGTGATCAGGTGTAGGTGAGCATATGCTGCTCCAGCATAAGCTCCCTGCCAGCAGTGCTGAGCAAAATGTTGGCTTGAGCTGAAAAGAGAGAGTGGATAAGAAGAAACATAAATCCCAAAACCCTGTCCTATCACCAGGACCCTGGTTTATCCTGCTTATCTGAACTGAGCCAGTTAATATCCTTGTGCCATTATTTCTTGATTTATTAATTTTTGACATTTACTTCTGACTTCCTCTGAGGATGACTTAAACCACTCCTTTCCTCCCTTTCCCTAACCAGGCAATGAGGTGATGCCACGATGTTCAGCTCCTTTGTTGTTACTACCCTTGTCACTTTCTTCCTTGTTACAGCAGGTGCAGCAAGTATCTTTCCTTTGAACTTGCCTTGCCTCTGTTCACATCCCACTCTGACACCTGCACCTCTGCTTTTACTTTTCCAAGGCTGACACATCCACATTCTGTTCTGTTAGTCACACTTAGATCCTTACTTACATATAATATGCAGTGCAAGTGTTTTGACTGTGGACCTTCCCATCACTGTGACCTTTTGACTATCAGTCACTGCAGGGCCAAGCAAGTCCTTTGTTTTTTCTCTCATCAGCTCTTACTTCTTTTCCTATCCCGGACTTTATTTTATATCTCTGCTACTTCCATGAGTTATGGAGGTGAAGGATAATGTTTTTGTCCATCTTATGGAGTGGGAAAACTGAGCTCCAGAGAGGGGAATATTGAGATTGCTGAACTAGACCTCAGACTTCTTTTCCTTGTACCTCAGTGAACTCTTGATTCTCACTGTGGCCTGGGGAATGGGACAGGAAGGAGAGAATTAACAGAAGGCTGGGCAAGGGGACTGGGTCTCCAGTGTTTCCAGCAGCAGAGGAGTCAGATGAAGAGAAGGCTGTTTAAAGCCCCTGGTGGGGGACTTCCCTGGTGGTGCAGTGATTAAGAATCTGCCTGCCAGTGCAGGGGACACGGGTTCGATCTCTGGGAGGATCCCACAACTACTGAGCCTGCGCTCTAGAGCCCGTGAGCCACAACTACTGAGCCAGTGCGCCACATCTGCTGAAGCCCACGTGCTCTAGGGCCTGCGTGCCACAACTACTGAGCCCACGTGCTGCAACTGCTGAAGCCTGTGTGCCTAGAGCCCATGCTTCTGCAACAAGAGAAGCCACTGCAGTGAGAAGCCTGTGAACCTCAAAGAAGAGTAGCTCCCGCTCGCTGCAACTAGAGAAAGCCCGCGTGCAGTATCGAAGACCCAACACAGCCAAAATAAATAAGTAAATAAAGACCCCTGTGTGGCATCAGCCATTCCAGCCCTTCTGAGAGCCCCCCACTTCATTTGTCCTGCCTACAGTCCCCCTCTGCAGAGGAAAGTCTCTTTGCCCTGACTCTGGGATGGTTCATGTCTCCTGCAGGTCGCCCGCCTCCCCGAGGGACCCGGCCAGCCCCCAGGGGCTGCATCCAGCCCAGGGGCCCCATTGAGCAGGTGTACCAGGAGATTGCCATCCTCAAGAAGCTGGACCACCCCAACGTGGTGAAGCTGGTGGAGGTGAGGTGGGGAGACACGGAGGAGAGAGGGAGGCATGGTGATGGTTCAGCCCTGTCTCCGTTATTATCAAAATGCCACACCACTGGTTTCCAGGGAGAGCCACATCACATCAAACAGCCTGTTGCAGGGCTGAGTGGTAGTTATTTCTCCAGGCTCCTTCACCCTGTTATTTTGTGTAATCCTCACCCCTCGCTCGGACTATTACTTCCATTTTATAGACGAAGGAATTGAGGCTCAGAGGGATACTGAGGCTTGCCCTTCACCTGTTTCTCTCTTTTTGGAGCTGGTTCTCCTTCTACTATACGTATGTGTAGTTGTAGCACAAAAGCAGCCATTTGTATGTAAACAAATGGGCCTGGCTGTGTTTCGATAAAACTTCACTTTCAGAAACGGGGGAGGGCCAGATTTGGCCTGTACGCTGTAATTTGCCAACCCCTGCTCTAGATCTCACACTTTGTGGCCTCAAGACCCTTTTATGCTCTTAAAAATAATTGAAGAATGCAGAAAACTTTTGCTTATGGGGATTATGTTTATTAATATTTAACACATTAGAATTTAAAACTGAGAAGCTAAACAAATTTTTAATTCATTTAAAAACAACAATAATCCTACACATTAACGTAAGTGATTTTTTCAAAGAAAAATAACAGAACTCTAGGTAGGCAAGTGCCTGGGTCTGACTTTTCCTCGAAGGGCAGGGCTTAGGGTTCCAGGTTGGCTGTCCCAGGCCTCTGCCTAGGATGCATCCCTTTCTCAGGGCTCTTGTCCTGTGACTCTTAGATGACTAGGGAAGGTGAGTGTGGTATGGGAAGAGGTGGGAGGACCAGTCTAGCCAAGGAGTCTGTCTTTGTTTCTTCCCAAAAGAATAGAGATGGTGGCTGCAGGCTCTCTCCACCTGTCACACCGAGTTTCACAATTTCAACTCACTGATGCTTGAGTCGGCCATCTTAGAGGAAGCCCAAGGGCACTTGGTTAGCGCATGTGTCTGGGTCCTGGCAGGATCTCCCCTCTCCCTGGTGCCCTGTGGTGTGTGGGCTCCCCACCCAACAAGACTCTGCCAGCTTTCCTGTTCATTCATTCACCAGACATTTCCTGAGCACCTACTAGGTGCCTAGTCCTGTTAGAGGGCACCAAGGGGGCAACCAAGGTGGATACAACATGGTGCCTGCCCTTTGGAGAGAGGAAGATAGAAGTAGTGATAAAATGAAAGCAGGAAGGCCGTAAAAGAGAGAAAGAAAGTGCTGTGGCAGTTCCAGGCAGGGAGACATCATTTCCTGCCAGGGCAGGGGGAATGGGGACAGGATTTGAATTTTCACCCTGATGACCAGTCCGTCGTCTCCTAGGAGACAGGTGCGATTCTTATTCAAGCTGAGACATTTTCCAGGGGAGGAATCTGCCCCCTCCTTTTCGTAACCTCCTTTCTGGGTATTTAGGACCCTTGAGAATTGGGCTAGAATGCGCTTATTTTCCAGATGGCCATTTGGATCACACACTGGGTTTTTTCCTGTGCCCTTCATCTTAACTAGGAAAAACGGTGGAAAGCGCAGCCCTCCCATTGGCAAATGCAGTCATGTGGATGATGCTTCCTCCCTGCTCATACCTTTTCTCCCTCTTCCTCTCTCCTGCTCTTCATCTCCGGCCTGTTCCATGTGGCTATGCCAACAGGTCCTGGATGACCCCAATGAGGACCATCTGTACATGGGTAAGAGAGCCCTTACTTTCTGCCACCCTTGCTCAGGCAGCTGCTCCTGCCAAAGCCCAGGGGTGCTCTCCAGGCAACCCCTGCCCCTGGCATCTCCCACCCTTTCCTGCTCCAACTGGGCCCCACACAGAAGGCTGCACCCCTGGTTCAAAGCAGGAGGTGGAATGGAGTTCTTGCTGGGACTTTATCTGGGTGTCCTATTCATCCATTTGCAGATATTTATTGAGTACCTGCTGTGTGTTGGACACCATTCTAGGCACGAAGGATGCAGTGATGAGTACGAAAGATGAGGCCCTTGCTCTTATGAAGCTGGTATTCTAGTCAGGGAAGACAGATAGTCAACAGCTACAGTCGGCCCTCTGTGTCCACAGGTTCTGCATCTGCAGATTCAACCAAGTGTGGATCGAAAATATTAAAAAGAAAAAATTTCGGAATGTTCCAGAAAGTAAAACTTGAATTTGCAAAAAGTAAAAATGCGCTGGCAACTATTTACATAGCATTTATATTGTATTAGATATTATAAGTAATCTAGAGATGGTTTAACTTATAGGGGAGGGTGTGCATAGGTTATATGCAAATACTACACCATTTCTTATAAGGAACTTGAGCGTCCGTGGATTTTGGTATCCACGGGGGTTCCTGGAACCAATTGCCCATGGATCCTGAGGGAAGACTGTAATTAAAGCAGATAATCAACTTCAGATAGATACTCTGAAGAAGATTAAACAGGGTGATGAGAGAGAGACATGGAGGGGCCACGGCAGAGAAGAGGTGACCATTTAGCACCTGAATATCAAGGACACAGCCCTGTTGCATCTGAGGAAGAGCATTCCAGGCAGAGGAAACAGCAGGTACAAAGGCCCCAAGGCTGGTGAGAGCTTAGTGTGTTTGAGAAAAATGGGACTGCAGCAGAGACAACCAGGGAGAGGGGGTGGGGATGAAGATGGAGGGCCTGGGAGGCCGTGATGGGGCATTTGGAGCCTTGAGGGTCCATTGAAGGGTCTGGGCCCTGAACACTGAAATGGAAGCACTCAGGTATGTCCTCAGAGACCTCGTTTTTAAAAAATGATGAGGACATGGGGCAATTCTCAGTCAGTTCCCAGCATAAGCACTGATGAGGGAAGGAAGTGCAGGACTAATTCAAAGCTGGACAGCAGACTCTCAGGCCCAGGAAGGCGTGATCAACAGGTCACGTGTCCCGCTGTTGTCTGGCTTGGGTAGGCGTTCAGACTAGCGTATTAGCGTATGCATTTCGCGCGGGTACACATGACAGCCGGGAGGGGTGTTAAGGAGATGAGTGGTATGGGCAGGGCCAAGCCCAGCCTGTCTCCGGGATGAGCACAGGGTGATCCTTTGCTGCACAGGCAGTGGTTAATCATAAATAATGGGTCTGGTCTGGAACTAGAGCTCAGAGCTCAATTTCCCCTACTGTAGTTGCCATGGTTCAATTCCAAGGATGATGTCGTTGCTTAGGACATTTTATTTTTCATCACCCCCCCAACCCAGGTTTTTATTATGAAAAATGTTAAAGTTGAAAGAAGAGTACAATGAGTACCTGTATGCCTACCGCCCAGACTCAACAGTTAGTAATTTTTGTCATATTTGCTTTATCAGTCTAGCCACCCACCCATCCATTTCTCTGTATATATTTTTAAATTTTATTTATTTATTTATTTATTTTTGCTGTGTTGGGTCTTCGTTTCTGTGCGAGGGCTTTCTCTAGTTGCGGCGAGTGGGGGCCGCTCTTCATCGCGGTGCGCGGGCCTCTCACTGTCGCGGCCTCTCTTGTTGTGGAGCACAGGCTCCAGACGCGCAGGCTCAGTAGTTGTGGCTCACGGGCCTAGTTGCTCTGCAGCATGTGGGATCTTCCCAGACCAGGGCTCAAACCCATGTCCCCTGCATCGGCAAGCAGACTCTCAACCACTGCGCCACCAGGGAAGCCCTCTCTGTGTTTTTTTTGCTGAACCACCCAAGAGTAAAAGTAGCAGACATCTTGACACTTCAGCCCCTAAACATTTTGGCCTGCATCTCCTACATGATCACAATAATCCTACCGTTATTGCACCTGGAAAAGTTAATGCCAGTTCCTTAAGAGCATCTAGTGTGCAGGCCATATTCCAATTTTAGAACTTTAAAAACATTTTAGAAGGTACACATGAACAACATCAGATATGATAACTTTAAAAAATTGTGAAACATTCATATAATAAAAATATGGACATCACAGAATCATAATTTCTCAAAATGTGGTACCAACACCACTTTAAATATATGAGATGATTTTAGGTGGTATTTGGACCAACATTTAAAACATGTTTTAGGTTTAATTTATCATTGCATAGGAAAAACTATAACCAGCACACTAAACTCATGATTTCCTGGATATTATTATCCGGGATAAGGCTAAAAGTTTTAATACTAAGTCAATTTAAGGAAATGTGTGAAATAAACAATAGTTTACATGGTATATAGATATGGCCAGATTATAAAAATGGTAGGCAAACAAGTGAAGTTTGGGGAAATATAAAAGAAATCATAAAATGTAAAAGATAATTTTTGGCCCAGAATGGCATCCCCAGCATAATTTGCTCGCTTGGGGCCCCAGACCTGACACTGAATGGCTTTGGGCTGTTTCTGAGGAGATGGGTCGTTCTTTCAACAAACATTACAGTTTGTCAGGCCCTGTTCTAGGCTCTTCAAGGAATGAAACTCAAGCCCCCACCCCCCCCACCCCCGCTCCCTCAGGGCACTTCATTGCTCTGGTGAGGATGGACAGACACACTCAGACCTAAGTATTAGGCATCGGCTTCCAAGGTGACAATATCATGGGAAGAAGCTAACCTGAGCAGGGTCACGGGAGTCAGGAGTTCCAGGTTGGGGAATTGGGAAACAGAGGGGCTCCTCGAGATGCCTCACTGAGGTGACATTTGTGCAGGACAGTGGAGACCAGATGGCAGACAACATTTCACACCATTGTAAAACTTTTCCTTTTACTCTGAGCGAGAAGGGAGCCCCTTGAGGGTTTTGAGCCGAGGAGTTGAATGAGCGTGTAAAGAACGTGACCCAAGCCTCAAAGAAGAGTTTCCTAAGCCATTTCGACCAGGCACCTTCATGGACAGAGTTTTTCACTTCTTGAGGTGGCAGTGTGGGAAGGAGCCATGCGATTTTGGTATGTGATTCCAGCGGTTTTGAAAAAAATCCCGACACTGTTATTTTTTAGTTTCCAGCCACAGCTGTGTGTGGTGAGGACAGACAGGGCAGTCTGTGAAGCCTGGTTGCAGGTATCAGCAAGGGTTCTGCAACTGCAGGCCTGACCCTCAAAGGGTAGAGAATACGACTGGTATTTCTTGGGGTTAAAAACTTTGCACCACTGCTCGGCTCCAGGAGCGGTTAAACTGTAAGTGACTGAAAATAGACCTGTTTCAACAGGCCAGCTTCCCTCATGCCAACCGAGTTATAGTGCTTGGGAGGAAGCACAGAAATTCATGAAGCAGCTCTTGAAAGTTAAGTTTGCATAACCAAGGTGGGAAAGAGAGAGCTGAGGGGACCAGCGCTCCTGTTAATGGAAGCCTTACCTTCAGCGCCATTACTTTTGCTTCTAACCACAGCCTGAAGCCACAGCAGATTTCCCCTAACTACAGTTTGGCCAACACTGGTTGATGAACGTGAACACAGGGTGGGGCCCTGGGGGAGTTAAGTTCCTTTTCAGGTCAGAATCTTTAAGCCCTCTTTTTGTCTGAGGAGCTGGCTCTTTCCCCTTGGCCACCTCAGCCCTTGGACAACCTTTGAAACAACCCTTCTTCCATAAGAAGCTCCAATGTGGGTAGGTGCTTCCAGAAAACAGACAATTCCAAAGTCATTCTCCACTGGATTTTGAAATCCACTGTGCTGTTTTTTTCATTTCCTAAGGTACAGCTTCATATTCCCAGTTATATTTGTACAAGCAGAACAAAATTAAAATAACTACACCACATGACCCAGCAATGCCACTCCTAAGTATGTGCCCCAAAGAATTGAAAACAGATAGCCACACAAATACTTAACATGAAAGTTCATAGCAGCATTATTCATAATAGCCAAAATGTGGAAATAACCTAAATATCCATCAGTTGATGGATGGATAAACAAAATGTGGCCTATCCACACCATGGAATATTATACAGCCATAAAAAGGAACAAAGTACTGATACATGATACCACATGGATGAACCTTGAAAACATGCTAAGTGAAAAAGCCAGTTACCAAAGGTTGCATACTGTATGAGTCCACGTATATGAAATGTACAGAATAGGCAAATCTATGGAAGCAGAAAGCGGATTAGTGGTTGCCAGGGGGCTAGGGGGAGGCACAGAGTTTCTTTTTAGGGGCTGAAAATGTTCTGGAAGTAGATAGAGGCGATGCTTTCACTGGAGGCAGTGGAATACTAAATGCCACTGAATCATGCATTTTAAAATAGTTTAACATTCTGAAAATTTCACCTCAACTTTTAGAAATGCAAAAAATAACCCACCCCCCCCAACAACAAAAAAAACTGTGCATTCCCTGAATATGATTTATGTAATACTTGATGGTTTGGGGGCGGTCCCCACATACACAGGGCTGGGAGGAAGCTGGCAGGGAGTGAGGCATTTGTATGTCGCACATGACTGTGAGTCAAGAAGGGCCCATTTAGGAGGAATAGGATGAGTTGGCCTTTGAGGTGGTGGGGAGATCTCCATCCCCCACCTCTCGCTCCAAGTCTTGGTTTGGATTGAGAATCACAGGAAAGGGTTTGAGGGCCAGCTGACCACAGAGTGCTGAAGAGTTGGAACAATGTTCTCCTTTTTATTTATTTATTTATTTATTTTTGGCTGCGTTGGGTCTTTGTTGTGGTGCGCGGGCTTCTCATTGTGGTGGCTTCTCTTGTTGCAGAGCACGGGCTCTAGGCGTGTGGACATCAGTAGTTGCAGCACGCAGGCTCAGTAGTTGTGGCACACAGGCTTAGTTGCTCCGTGGCATATGAGATCTTCCCGGACCAGGGATCGAACCCGTGTCCCCTGCATTGGCAGGTGGATTCTTAACCACTGCGCCACCAGGGAAGTCCTATCCACAATTCTTGATGTAGCCTGGCAGCTTGGAAAATGTGAGAGGGGTCATCGAAACCTGTTCTTGCTGTTTCTTGAATTGAAACTTTGCTAGGGTTCAGAAGTCCTCTAGGGCTACTTCTTTGTGCCTAAGTAAATTGATGTTTGGGTTGTGTCCCCTTAGACCTGTTCTGTGGCATAAGGTGGCTCAGGACCTGGGCGTGAGTGAGAGGACATAGTTTAGCATCAGTTAGATCCCTGGGAGTCGCCCCCACCCCGCAGGTATGAGAGGAAGATGAAAGGAGTCCAGGAGCCGCCCCCACCTGTCTCGGGTCTTCCTGCTTTGTTTTCTCTGGTAGAGGGTCCTCAGCTGTTTGAGGACTAGAAGTACAGCCAGGCTGGGGTCCCAGGGATACCAGAAATCTCTGACCCCTAGCCTCCTCATGGGAACTTAGAAAAGCAGAACCTTCCATGGTTTTGGTTCAGTGGACTGTTCCTCGCCCCAGCCCCAATGTTAGTTTCAGTGCTTCTTGGTGTTTCTAGCGGTGGTTGGGAGTTGGGGAGGAGGGGGAGGAAGATGGATTTCCAAATTCCCAGTGTAACCATTCACCCCCTTCTCTATCCTACAGTGTTTGAACTGGTCAACCAAGGGTGAGTGTCCCCATTCCCAGCAGGTGTGATGCTTGAAGCTTCTTGAGCTGCAAAGCTGAGTGAGGTGGTGAGAGAGGGCAAAGGCCAGCGTGTCTGGTTTGCTTTTCATGCATGTATCGACTTTTCAGGCCTGTGATGGAAGTGCCCACCCTCAAACCGCTCTCTGAAGACCAGGCCCGTTTCTATTTCCAGGATCTGATCAAAGGCATCGAGTACTGTAAGTGGGGCCTGTGGGAGGACTCTCACCCAGGGGGTGCTTAGCATTTCCGGGTAGTGGATGGAAGGTGGAGGGTTTCTTATTTCCCTCCCGGAGCACAGGGAGGTGTGCGGGAAGAAGAACTGTCTGAGCTGCAGAGAGACCTGCTGGGGCCATGCCTCCTGCGAACAGAAACCCTTCTTCCTGCCACACAGAAAAATTAAGAGCAATAGTGTTAGTGACTGTTTATCCAGCACTTTCTATGTGTCCCAGGCACTGTTAAGTGCCTTGCATCTTCCCTTATTCCCAACAACCCTGGGATCATTTTAATCTCCTGGAACCTTAGTTCCTCATCTGTAAAATGGGAATAAAATATCTCTCGCCAGGTCGGCAATCCGCCAGGACATCAGTAGTTCTGACTGGCAGGGTGTCCTTTCTGCCTCTGGTTGTTAAACATGTTGACTCATACCCTTTGCCTATTACATAGGATTGTTGTGAGATTGAAACGGGGTGAATGGGAAGCACTTAACACAGGGCAAGGCCTCAGACTGGGCATTCAGCAAAGTCAGCTGCTGCTCCTATTACCAATGTCATCATTTCATCATCACCATCATCATCACCCTAGAAGTGCAGTTGGGTCTTCCAAGCCATAGGACTGTCCTCTCCCATGAGCTGACATCCAGGCAGGAACAGTTAGCCAAGTCCTCAGTCCTGTTGTGCTTCACACTTCAGATTGACCTGCTCCAGTCATTGTTGGTTTGGTGTTCAGGTCGAGTGGTGGCATTAGTAAATGAAAAGATGTTTGTCACAAGTCTTGAGGCTTCTAACTGGGAGCCAAGCTCAACAAAAACTCTCCACGCACACATGACTTAGACTGTAGCAGGCAGTTACCATTTGCTGTTGGCAGTCAGTGTTTCACTCCTCAGTTTGGAGGATGGGACAACTTCCTTAGAGACACTCCCCTTATCTTTCAGAGCTGTGGGTGTTCAGCAGGTTTGAGAGGGGAAGGCTGGGAAGGGCCTGGGACCCTGGGAGAACAGAGAGGTTCCTGCCTGTGTCTCTGAGCTGTGTGGGCCACATGGAGCTCCTCACGTGGTTTTCCTGCCCCCCTCTCTCCCATCCCGCCCCCAGTACACTACCAGAAGATCATCCACCGGGACATCAAACCTTCCAACCTGCTGGTTGGAGAAGATGGGCACGTCAAGATTGCGGACTTTGGCGTGAGCAACGAGTTTAAGGGCAGCGACGCCCTCCTCTCTAACACCGTGGGCACTCCCGCCTTCATGGCGCCTGAGTCGCTCTCGGAGACCCGGAAGATCTTCTCTGGGAAGGTAGGTTTGGCCCTGCCTGCAATGAGGAGTTCTGCCTGTGTTATGGTCCTTTCAGCTGTAAGTGACAAAAACCCAACTCACTGGCTTAAACAGTGAATCCATTGGACCATGTGAATGAGGAGCGGGGTGCGTTTGTTTTCAGGCTTGGCTAGATACAGGAATTCAAAGAGGAATCCATCTCTTAGCTCTGTTTTCCTTTTTTAAAAAAAAATTTTGTCTGCACCACGTGGCACACGGGATCTTACTTCCCCGGCCAGGGATGAACCTGTGCCCCCTGCAGTGGAAGCGTGGAGTCTTAACCACTGGACCACCAGGGAAGTCCCCTCAGCTCTGGTTTCCTGAATTGGTTTCCTCCCCGGGTGGATGGTCATCAGCAGCTCCAGACTACTTTCTACCCGTTTACCAGCCTCAATAGAAAGAGCTTTTTTTTATATGAAGAGCTCCAGTGAAAATCCTGGGGTTGGCTCTGATTGGCCCAGTGTGGGTCATGTGCCCATCCTTGAACCAATCACGGTGCCTGGGGGAAGTGTTGCTCTCATTGGCCAGGCCTGGGTCCTGTGCCCACCCAGAGGCATGGGGTTTGGGGAGCAGGAATAGTCTCACCCAAACTCCCATGGACTGAGCAGTCAAGAAGACGTGGTTCCCCAAAGAAAAGCTGAAGGATTGGGTGCTGGACAGGTGAAAGCATTAGACGCCCTTTACTGCCCCTTGGCCTCTCACACGGAGCTCTTTGTCTTGCAGGCGCTGGATGTTTGGGCCATGGGTGTGACGCTGTACTGCTTTGTGTTTGGCCAGGTAACAGGGTGGGGTGTCCTGTATCCTGGGTGTTGTGGGTTGCCCCCTTGGATGAATAGTTATCTCTCCTTGCAGGGAGATAGAACTTATTCACTTAAAAAGTTATTTCATTTTATTTTCACCATTAGATCTGAATATGAAAAAAGATGCCTTTCCAGATATACATAGCTGTATATGATAGTCATATGTGTGACAAAACGAACTGTTAAAACAGAAGGATTGGCAGAGGCTGTAGAGGTTGTAAATACAGTAGTTGATGAATTTAGGGCAAGGACAGCAAATGTGCCACCTCTACCCTCTCCTAAACTGCAGATAGGCATCACTAATCAATAACGGCACTCTTTCTTCCTGAGCCTGGTACTGCCTTGATGTTCTTCTCAACAGTGTTCCTAGAAGCTGGTGTTGGAGGACTAGAATTGGAATGGAAGTTAAAACCCGTTTGGCATCATTGATGTAGGGAGTGCTGTTTTGTCTTCTTTCTGTTGTTGTTCTTTTGTTGTTTTTATATAACTGACATTTAGGGGCTTCTATTTTAAACTCTGAAGTTCAGGTTGATTATGTGAGGATTATTCCGTTTCATGAGCTTGTACTCCTATTGAGGAAAGCTTAAGAAACTAGTCCCATGAGGAAGTAAAGGAGTTTATAATCTCCTCCCCCCACCCAACATTTGATGAGAACGTTTTCGATCATATAGCCAAGTTGTTAAGAATTGTACCTCCTTACATACACTTCAGAGTGCAGTCATCAGCTAGAGCTCACTATTGGTGGTTTTCATTTTTTTCTTTGGGGGTAAAGTTTACATATCATGGAACATACAGATCTTAAGTGTACTATTTAATGAGTTCTGTCAAATTGATACACCTGTGCAATCCAAACTCTTATCTCGTTACTGCTCTTAATGAAATCATTTTCCTCGGACAGGAGTGGACCAGGTCACTTTCTGTGACCTCTTCCAACCTTCTGAGCACCCCACATAAAGGTTTCTTTTTCCAGAACAATTCCTGAGCTCCTCCTGGGTCAGGCCCTCCACCAAGTGAAAGCATCAACTTGTCACCCAGGGGTGGTGCATGAACGGGCTTCAGAGTCAGCCCGGTCTAGGCTTTGCGCTTCCCAGGACACGGCACCTCTCTGAGCTTCTGGTTTTTTCTCTTCTGTAAAATGAGAATCATATTTACTATTTTTTATGGCTTCTGAGAGGATCAACAGAAATAATTCAAGCATTCATTAATTCAGCAGGTATTTATCGAGCCCCTACTTCGTGCCAGGGATGTTCCTGGGCACTGGGTGTCAGCAGTGAGCAAGACAGACAAAACTCTCTGTCCTCTTGGAGCTGATGTTCCAGTGCAGGAGTTAAACAGTGGACAAATTCTTTTTTTTTTTAACATCTTTATTGGAGTATAATTGCTTTACAATGGTGTGTTAGTTTCTGCTTTATAACAAAGTGAGTCAGCTGTACATATACATATATCCCGATATCTCTTTCTTCTTGCGTATCCCTCCCTCCCACCCTCTCTTTCTTTTTTTTTTGGCCGCACCATGTGATATGCGGATCTTAGTTCCCCGACCAGGGATTGAACCTGTGTCCCCTGCAGTGGAAGCGTGGAATCCTAACCACTGGACCGCCAGGGAAGTCCCCAAATACATATGTAATATAATGTCAGGGGGAGGTGCTATGATGAGAAATCACATGGAGGTGGAGGGGGTGTCTGTTTTAGACAGGAGCTCCGGAAGGCCCCCCTGAGCGGGTGAGCTTTGATCAGACACCTGAAGGATGGGAGAAAACAAGCCACGCAGATGTTGGTGGGAAGAACATTCCGGGCAGAGGTAACAGCCAAATGAAATGTTGGTGCTGAGAAACCTCAGTACAGGGCCTGGTCCAGGCTAAGCCCTCACAAATCACAGCTGCTGCTGCTTTGTCTTTTGTACTGTTCTTTGTATTATTATTATTGTTCAACTGGCAGGTGGGTGAAAAGAGTGTTTGCTTTTGTATAAGTTGGTAAGTTAAAGCACAGCTACAGAGGAAAGCCAGTGTGGTTAGGAAGGCTCCAGCCCTTCTGGAAAGACAGTCCTGGTCCTTTTAGATCTTTGGGGAATGGGATCTGCTTTGTCCCTGGATTGGGCCACTGGGCTGTTTCTTTCTCTGCTGCAACCTGTGTGGAATGCTGCCTGCCCTTGCAGGACAGATGTGCCAGCCATTGATGGCCACCCTGTCCCTGACCTCTCTTTGCAGTGCCCATTCATGGATGAGCGGATCATGTGTTTACACAGTAAGATCAAGAGTCAGGCCCTGGAATTTCCAGATCAGTGAGTATTGTCCGTCTACCCCAAGTTGCCTTTCTCTCTGAGCCCTTGATGACGTCCTCCACCCCTGATGTATCTCCCATCCCCAGGCCTGACATAGCCGAGGACTTGAAGGACCTGATCACCCGCATGTTGGACAAGAACCCCGAGTTGAGGATCGTGGTGCCTGAGATCAAGGTACCTGGGGGCCGCTGCTGCCCCTTGGGGCCTGTGCTGGAGGCTCAGCCTGTGTCCTCTGCTTGGAATTGTCTGGCTCAACCCTGCCTCGGTCAGGCCCCACGCCCCTCTGTTTACAGCACTGCGTCCTTCTTGGCACCACTGCCCTCCCATGTCCTGGGGCCTCTGGGGTGCTGGGGGCTTGTGGGGGAGGATTTGGGACTCGTGTTCACTGTGATTGTGGAAGTGGGATCCGCTGCCAGCCGAGGAGCTAGCGCTTGCTCCAATTGGCTTGGGCTGATGGCATCCACCCTCCCTAGACCGGACCAGACCAGGTTTCTGTGTGCTCCAGTGTGTGGCTGCTGCAATCCTGGGGTCTTTTTTTTTTTTTTTGCGGTACGCGGGCCTCTCACTGTTGGGGCCTCTCCCGTTGCGGAGCACAGACTCCAGCCATGCATGCTCAGCGGCCATGGCTCATGGGCTTAGTTGCTCCACGGCATGTGGGATCTTCCCAGACAGGGGCACGAACCCGTGTCCCCTGCATCGGCAGGCGGACTCTAAACCACTGCGCCACCAGGGAAGCCCCTGGGGTCTTTTCTTAGACCCTGCCTGTCCCTTTGAGAAAGTACAGTTGGGGTGGGAGGAAGTTAGTGAGCAATCTGACCCCCCACCTCTGACCCCGGCCTGCTGAATTCCACTCTGTTGCAGAAAGCACTGTTAGAAGAGATCCCTACCCACCCCCTACAGCCCTGCCAATGCCACGTGCACACACATGGATCTTTAAGAAACCTAGAGATTTGCTTCGGGAGCTCCGAGGCACCTCAGCTAACTAGCAGTTGAAGAGGGGGCAGCCCAGAAGGTTACAGATAAGGGCTTGGACCCCAGGGGCAGGTGGTTGGGGGGCAGACCTCCGCCTGGGTCCTCTCCTGATTGTATCCTTCTCCCTGTGCCACCCCATGCCTCTGTTTCCCTTTCTGTGAAATGGGGAGGATGCTGCCTACTCTGAGCTGAGCCTTCCAGGCATCAGGGAGAGTTGCTGAGGAGTGATGGGTGCTCCTCAGACAACCGTGCAACGCAGATGGCGAATTCCAGGCACTTCTGCCGAGACCTGGGGCCAGGTGGCGAATCCAGCCCGGCTCACGTTCTGGCCTCGTAGCTTCCTCCCATTGTCTGTCCTTCGTCTGTTTCACATTTCCTCCCACCTCGCTGTCCCCCCAGCCTCTGCCTGGCTTGCCTGCTCTCTTGCATGCCTGACCTCAGGCCACTGCCTCTCCCCTCCCGCGTCCCCTCCCTGGCTCCGCTCATAGGCAGGGTTCCTGGGAGCCAGTTGTGCCCGCCCCTCACCCCTCCTGTCATTCGTTGAAGCTGCACCCCTGGGTCACGAGGCACGGGGCGGAGCCGCTGCCATCAGAGGATGAGAACTGCACGCTGGTCGAGGTGACAGAAGAGGAGGTGGAGAATTCGGTCAAACACATACCCAGTCTGGCAACCGTGGTAAGGTGGGGCAAACCACTGCCTGAGAGCAGGGACAGAGAGCCCGCCGCAGGCCAGCGAGGATGAGCTGGGATGTGGGCGGGCCACTAAGAAGTAGACGTTGGGCCTGAGCGTCAGGGGATGGCCGGGTCTGCCCCTCACCTACAGCTACCAGCCTCTGGGCCTTGGTCACACGTCAGGCCAGGTGGCCCCTGCGTCTTCTAGTGCGAGCTCTGTTTACAGCCGGGTCCGAGGTTACTGTAGACAGGGGTAGCCCCTCTCTAAGGATTGTACTGCCCCTTCTGGAATTCCTGCTTTCAGAGCGTGTCAGGGGAGCAGGAGGGGAAGGACCAGGGCAAGTGCCCAGGGTGGCAGCTGGAGCCGAGGTCTCCAAGACGGGTTCCCCACTGGCTGGGTCTTCAGTCCCCAGAGCAGACGACTGAGCTCGTCTCATCTCTGCCCTGTGGGCAGCTGCCAGGGCTAGAGGCAGGGCCCCCACTTAACGTGCCTCAGAAAGCTCTTCCCGACTCCTGGGACCCCTTTTATGGCCTTACATTTGGGTCCTGACCCAGGAAGAAGGAGCTAGAATTGGAGTCCTCAGGCCTAACCTCGAAGACTCAGGGAATCACCCACTTGCCAAGCCTCTGCCCAGAGGGTGTGTGGCTCCAGGAGGGAGACCAGGACCCTCAGGGCCCTGGGGCCCAGGCTGCAGTCCTAGGGGCAGAATCCGGTGGGCTGCCCCACCGCGGCCACCTCGGGAGTCCTGGGTGTGTTTGGCCAGCGTCAGCCCCAGCAGGCAGGCAGGGCCCTGGGCTCTGGGAGGGGAGGCTCTGCCGTGTCCAGCCTCGAGTGACCGCCCCCCCGTTTAGGAGCCCCCAGTGCTGGCTCCTTCGCTCCCAGCTTTGCACCTCACCCTCTGCTTCCCCACACACTTTCTCTCTCCCTCTAAAACCTGAGCCCCCGGGTGGGGCATCCATTCACATCTTCCTCCTCCTCCCCAGCCAGTGGCCTCTGCACGGTCTTTGCTGTTGAACACTCACCCACACACACCCCCTCCTTCTCATCCACCCGCTCGCTGCACCCACGTCCCGAGCCTGCCGTTGGGAAGGCAGCTGACGTCGGGCTCCCAGCGTCCACCCCGGGTTATTCTATTCCTGGTTGTGGGTATTCTTGGGAGAAGGCGTCTGACCCTAGAGGTCTGAAATAGGCATTGATTATTCAGGAAACACTTCTTGAACACTGAGTGGTTTCCCCAGGCCTGTGGTGGGAGCAGGGGATACAGAGATGAATACAACAAACATGGTGCCTGCGGACGCTGGGCAAAGAACCAACAAGTAAATTATGCAAGTAACAGAGGGGCTGCAAGGGGTACGCCTAAGAGGGGAATGCAGCCCAGGTGATGGATTGGAGGAGGGCTCTTGGAAGATGCACGCTGAGAGGATGGCGGGGTGTTAATCAGGCCGAGAGAGGGTAAAGGGCAAAGGCATTCCTGGAAAAGGGAACAGCAAACGCAGTGATCCTCTGGTGGGATCATGTCCCTGAGAAACCTCAAGAAAGCCAGGGTGGCTGAAGCGGGGCAAAGAAGGGAGGGTGGCGTGAAGCTGGACGGGAGGTGGGGCCAGGCCACACAAGGCCTGAGGCCACAGCAGAGGTTTAAGTCTTGGTCCCAAGAGGTTTGATTCAGGGGAGCGGCATGACCATTATTGGCCTTGCGAAGGTCCCACGTGGAGAATGGACTGTGGGGGGCAGGGAGGAAGTGAGGGCTTCAGCAGCTGTCTGAGAAGGAGGGGCTGGAGCGGGGAAGCCCAGGCCCCCTCCTGGCACCCAGGGTGTGCCGGGCATGGGGTTACAGAGGTGAACAAGGGACAGTGCCAGCTCTCATGGGGCTCCCGGCCTCATAAGGAAGATGGATCTGGAAAGAAAGAATCACTCTCCTGTGCCATCACACGGTGACAGGCCAACGGGTAGAGGAGCAGGCGTGGCAGGCGCCACAGGGCAGGAGCCCCTTTCGCTGGGTCCTGAGGACTGGGGAGGCCAGTCTCACCAGGGGGATGGTGCCTGCACAGGCTCAGAGGAAACAGGCCCTGTGTTCCAGGAACCACAGAGCTCGGGCCTTGGCAAGGGAGGGACCTTGAGTGCTTGCCAGGGGGCACAGCCTTCATTCTCTAGCTCAGCGTTTCTCTTTTCTTTCTTTTTTTTTTTTTTTTAAATTGAGGTAGAATTCATGTAACATAAAATTAACCACTTAAAGTGAACAATACGGTGGCATGTAGTACATTTACAATATTGTGCAACCATCACCTCTGTAGTTCTGAAACATTTTCATCATCCCAGAAGAAACCCCGTACCTGTTAGCACTCACTCTCTGTTCTCCCCTTCCCCCAGCCCCTGGCATCCATCAGTCTGTTTTCTGTCTCTATAGATTTGCCTATTCTGGACATTTCATATAAATGGAGTCATACAGTATGTGATTTTTTGTGTTTGGTTTCTTTCACTCAGCATAATGTTTTCGAGGTTCATCCACATTGTAGCCAGTCATTCCTTTCTAGGGCTGAAAAGTATTCCATTGTGTGGCTAGAGCACATTTTGCTTATCCATTCATCAGTTGATGGACATTTGAGTGTTTCCACCTTTTACTGGTTTTTTAAACACTTTTTTTTTTTCCTTTTTAGCAGCAAACTCTTTAAAAAAAAAATCCACAAGCTCAGTCAGTACATGAAACAGCTTGAAGAGGCATCATGCTCTGCTTGGAAGGAGGCCAGAGCCTTACAGGGTGTTGAGGTCACCTCCTTGAAAATTCCTTCATGAAATACAGCAGGCAAAAGCGTCACCATGAACCTTCCATGACTCCCTGACTGGTAACAGGATAAGTTCCAAACTCCTGTGGGTGAGAGATACCAAGTCAGGGAGTAAGGGAATCAGATCTGGGTTTCAGAAAGGATGGGCTGAAGGGAAGACTGGAAGGCAGAGGAGGGAAGCTGAGCAGTGGCTGAGGGACGTGATGGAGGGATATTACCTTCTCCCCAAAGATCCCCTCCACTGGCAGGTGTTTCCCAGCCAAGCTGCGGACCCAGTCTGTCTTAGGGTGGATGGGGTGGGGGACACCAAAGTGTTCCCACTCACGACAGTGGACATGCCAGCTCCCAGTGCCTCTCAGACTTAAAAAAAGGGGACTTTCGGGACCTCTGACCTCTCTTGCCCTCACACCACAGCAGCCCGTGGACTGGCCACCCTCAGTGTCCTGGGATGTTTCCTCAGCTCCTTAGACTGAGACAGATGTTTCTCATCCTCAGCTAAAATGCAGCCCCCTGAGAAACTGGTACCATTTTGTATTGTTAGTGGGACTGTAAAAAACTGTGTAGCCACTGTAGAAAACAGTCTGGCAGCTCCTAAAAATGTTAAACATAGAGTTACCAAATGATCCAAGAATTCCACTCCTAGGTGTACACCCAAGAGAAACGAAAACATTTTGTGTGGAAAGTGTCCACACAAAAACTTGTACACAAATTGTTCATAGCAGCATTAGTCAGTATAGCCCCGAAGTGGAAACAGTCCAAAGGATGAATGAATAAACAAAATGTGGCATATACACACAAAGGATTATTACCAGGCCATAAAAAGGAATAAAGCAATGATTCGTGCTGCAGCGTGGATGGACCTTGAAAACATGCTGAGTGAAAGAAGCCAGACCCCAAAGGCCACGTACTGAATGATTCCATTTATATGAAATGAGAATAGACAAACCCATAGAGACAGAAAGTGGATTGGTGGTTGCCAGGGGCTGGAGGGGAGGAGGAATGGGAACTGACTGCTAATGGGTACTGGGTTTCTTTTCGGGGTGATGTAAATGTTCTGAAATTAGACAGTGGTGATGTGAATATGCTAAAAACCGTTGAATAGTACACTTTAAAATGGAGACTTTTTTGCTGTGTGAATTGCATTTCAGTTAAAAGTGCAGTGACTCCCATCCCCCTCCCAGGATTATACCTGGGAAGCAATAGTTGGTTACTTGTTGCGTTGGTTGTAGATGGCTTTCACCAAAAATAAAGGCCTGGCCTTGAAGATGAGACAGGTTGATGGGCCAGGAGGGCATGTCCAGTGATGGCTCAGGTGAGACAGATGGTACCAGGGGTACTGGACGGACAGTACAGGCCAGCTCTCCTGGAGCACAGCGTCCCCTGGCAGTTGAGTAGGCAAGACTAGCTTATGCCAGGCCTTGAATGTCAGACTGAGGAGTTTAGACCTTATCTTGTTGGCAGCCAGGGAGCCGTGGAGATTTGAGGAGCAGGCCAGTGAGACTTGTGATGGCTGTGGCTGCTGTATCCCTGGTGGGTGTCTCTCAAAGGCCCGCCATCAGCCACAAGCCCTGGGAGCTGGCAGGCAGCGGGGGTGGGCTGTGGGGAGAAAGGAAGAGGTAGATGGGACTCGTGGAGTCGCACGAGGGAGGATGCTGCCTGGAATCTCCCCCATGTGGCCGAGCCTCCTCTTCTTTCCTCCAGATCCTGGTGAAGACCATGATACGAAAACGCTCCTTCGGGAACCCGTTTGAGGGCAGCCGGCGGGAGGAGCGCTCGCTGTCAGCGCCTGGAAACCTGCTCATGTGAGTGTCCACCTGCCTTCCTCCGGGGTAGGGAGCTGGAGGCTGAACGCAGGGCAGCCCTGCCCGGCCGACTCTGTGTGGGCCCAGCCCTGCAGCGGCCATGTCCAGAAAGACTCAGACCAGCCCCACTGGGCACACTGGGGAGACCCGAGCAGCCGCTGGCTTTGGTTTTGCCCCACCCTGGACTCAGCCCGCCTCCTTTGCTGACAGCTAATCCACAGGGAAGTTTGACCTTTCTCAGGGGGACTTGCACTTTAACGAGGGTGGGGGAGTGGCTGACAATCAGAAAGGCTGTTTGACCCCAAAGCATGCATGCTTGACGGTGGGATTTTGTCCCTGCGGTGGGTGAGCAAGGCCAGTCTCGCTCATGGGACCCTGCGTCTCACGGCGGAGAGGTGTCCTGCTCCTAACTACCCTGGCAACAGCTCCGTGAAGCTGGTGTTCGGGGTCTGAGTGTCTCTGGGGTGGGGGACAGGAATTCCATGGGTCCCAAGTGTCCCTTCTCACTTCCCTTTTCCCTCCCCTCTGGCGATTCCAGCAAAAAACCAACCAGGGAGTGTGAGCCCCTGTCTGAGCCCAAGGTAACGCCTGCCTGCCTGTGCCTTAGCCTCTGCCAGGGCCTGGGGGCGGGGGCAGCTGCAGAGCACGGGGCATCCCCACCCAGGTGGACGTTCCTTCCAGCCCAGGCTGCTGTGCCCAGGCTCACCTTGGGCCTCCGGACCCAGGAAGAAAACGAGGGGCATCCAGGGGCTTGGACCCGACGGTGGGTTGTGCATGTGGGCTGAGGCTGCGGGTGCATGGCGCTCCACCTGGAATGCCTGTGAACTCACCCAGGTCTTAGACCTAGTCGGGCACCCACATGTGCTCAGTGCACGTCAATGGCATTGAAGCTGTGTCACGGCCGAGGCAGCCCCTGCTCTGGGTCAGCGATCAGAGCCTAGATCGGGCATGCTGCGCTCGGGGGCTCCCCCCTGGGGCTCTCCAGCATCCACCCTTTCTTCTCTGATGGGTTAAGACCTAGAAAATAAGTCCCCTTCCAGCCTGTTGCAAATGAGTGTGAGAGTCCCCTGCCTCTGGGGAGGATCCGGACCTTCTCACCAGTCAGCCAGCCTCTTTCAAACACATACCCAGCTCATTAGTCCCAGCGCCTCCCAGGACAGATGAGAATTTTTGTCCGCGCAAGACTGAGGTGACAAATACTTGCACCCCTGCTGCCACTTGGCCCCCACCCCATGCCTGTGGCAGGACAGCAGTCCCAGTACTCTGCGCACTGAGCCCAGCTCACCACCTCATTATCAGCTGGGAGCTCCAGGCAGCCATTTCTAAGTTTTAAAAGCAGCTTTATTGAGCTATAAATCACATACCCATTTAGAGTGTATAATTCAGTAGTTTTTAATATATTCACAAAGCTGTGTGACCATCACCACAGTCAGTTTTAGAACATTTCCATTAGCCCAAGAAGAAACCCTGTACCCTTAGCTCTCACCACCCACTCCCCCGTTCCCCAGCCAGCACGAATCTACTGTCGGTTTCTATAGATTTGCATATTCTGGACATTTCATATAAATGGAATCATACAGTACGTGGCCTTTGTGTCTGGCTTCTTTCACTCAGCGTAATGTTTTCAAGGTTCATCTATGATGTAGCCTGTGTCAGAACTTCATTCCTTTTTTTTTTAAATTACTATTTTTTATACAGCAGGTTCTTATTAGTCATCAATTTTATACACATCAGTGCATGTCAATCCCAATCGCCCAATTCAGCACACCACCATCCCCACCCACCCCGGGGTTTTCCCCCCTTGGTGTCCATATGTTTGTTCTCTACATCTGTGTCTCAACTTCTGCCCTGCAAACCGGTTCATCTGTACGATTTTTCTAGGTTCCACATACATGCATTAATATACGATATTTGTTTTTTTCTTTCTGACTTCACTCTGTATGACAGTCTCTAGATCCATCCACGTCTCAACAAATGACTCAGTTTCGTTCCTTTTTATGGCTGAGTAATATTCCATTGTATATATGTACCACATTTCTTTATCCATTCGTCTGTCAACAGGCATTTAGGTTGCTTCCATGACCTGGCTATTGTAAATAGTGCTGCAATGAACATTGGGATGCATGTGTCTTTTTGAATTATGGTTTTCTCTGGGTATATGCCCAGTAGCGGGATTGCTGGATCATATGGTAATTCTGATTTTAGTTTTTTAAAGAACCTCCATACTGTTCTCCATAGTGGCTGTATCAATTTACATTCCCACCAACAGTGCAAGAGGGTTCCCTTTTCTCCACACCCTCTCCAGCATTTGTCATTTGTAGATTTTCTGATGATGCCCATTCTAACTAGTGTGAGGTGACACCTCATTGTAGTTTTGATTTGCATTTCTCTAATAATGAGTGATGTTGAGCAGCTTTTCATGTGCTTCTTGGCCATCTGTATGTCTTCTTTGGAAAAATGTCTATTTAGGTCTTCCACCCAGTTTTTGATTGGGTTGTTTGTTTCTTTAATATTGAGCTGCATGAGCTGTTTATATATTTTGGAGATTAATCCTTTGTCCGTTGATTCATTTGCAAATATTTTCTCCCATTCTGAGGGTTGTCTTTTCGTCTTGTTTATGGTTTCCTTTGCTGTGCAAAAGCTTTGAAGTTTCATTAGGTCCCATTTGTTTATTTTTGTTTTTATTTCCATTAATCTAGGAGGTGGATCAAAAAAGATCTTGTTGTGATTTATGTCAAAGAGTGTTCTTCCTATGTTTTCCTCTAAGAGTTTTATAGTGTCCGGTCTTACATTTAGGTCTCGAATCCATTTTGAGTTTATTTTTGTGTATGGTGTTAGGGAGTGTTCTAATTTCATTCTTGTACATGTAGCTGTCCAGTTTTCCCAGCACCACTTATTGAAGAGACTGTCTTTTCTCCATTGTATGTCCTTGCCTTCTTTGTCATAGTTTAGTTGGCCATAGGTGCGTGGGTTTATCTCTGGGCTTTCTATCTTGTTCCATTGATCTGTGTTTCTGTTTTTGTGCCAGTACCATATTGTCTTGATTACTGTAGCTTTGTACTATAGTCTGAAGTCAGGGAGTCTGATTCCTCTAGCTCCGTTTTCTTCCCTCAAGACTGCTATGGCTATTTGGGGTCTTTTGTGTCTCCATACAAATTTTAAGATTATTTGTTCTAGTTCCGTAAAAAATGCCATTGGTAATTTGATAGAGATTGCATTGAATCTGTAGATTGCTTTGGGTAGTACAGTCACTTTCACAATATTGATTCTTCCAATCCAAGAACATGGTATATCTCTCCATCTGTTGGTATCATCTTTAATTTCTTTCATCAGTGTCTTATAGTTTTCTGCATACAGGCCTTTTGTCTCCCTAGGTAGGTTTATTCCTAGGTATTTTATTCTTTTTGTTGCAGTGGTAAATGGGATTGTTTCTTTAGTTTCTCTTTCAGATTTTTCATCATTAGTGTATAGGAATGCAAGAGATTTCTGTGCATTAATTTTGTATCCTGCACCTTTACCAAATTCATTGATTAGCTCTAGTAGTTTTCTGGTGGCATTTTTAGGATTCTCTATGTATGGTATCATGTCATCTGCAAACAGTGACAGTTTTACTTCTTCTTTTCCAATTTGTATTCCTTTTATTTCTTTTTCTTCTCTGATTGCCATGGCTAGGACTTCCAAGACTATGTTGAATAATAGTGGTGAGAGTGGACATCCTTGTCTTGTTCCTGATCTTAGAGGAAAGGCTTTCAGTTTTTCAACACTGAGAATGATGTTTGCTGTGGGTTTGTTGTATATGGCCTTTATTATGTTGAGGTAGGTTCCTTCTATGCCCACTTTCTGGAGAGTTTTTATCATAAATGGGTGTTGAATTTTGTCAAAAGCTTTTTCTGCATCTATTGAGATGATCATATGGTTTTTATTCTTCAATTTGTTAATATGGTGTATCACATTGATTGATTTGCGTATATTGAAGAATCCTTGCATCCCTGGGATAAATCCCACTTGATCATGGTGTATGATCCTTTTAATGTGTTGTTGGATTCTGTTTGCTAGTATTTTGTTGAGGATTTTTTCATCTATAGTCATCAGTGATATTGGTCTGTAATTTTCTTCTTTTGTAGTACCTTTGTCTGGTTTTGGTATCAGGGTGATGGTGGCCTCATAGATGAGTTTGGGAGTGTTTCTTCCTCTGCAGCTTTTTGGAAGAGTTTGACAAGGATGGATGTTAGCTCTTCTCTAAATGTTTGATAGAATTCACCTGTGAAGCCATCTGGTCCTGGACTTTTGTTTGTTGGAAGATTTTAAATCACAGTTTCAATTTTATTACCTGTGAAGGTCTGTTCATATTTTCTGTTTCTTCCTGGTTCAGTCTTGGAAGCTTATCCCTTTCCACGAATTTGTCTGTTTCTTCCAGGTTGTCCATTTTATTGGCATAGAGTTGCCTGCAGTAGTCTCTTAGGATGCTTTGTATTTCTGTGGTGTCTGTTGTAACTTCTCCTTTTTCATTTCTAATTTTATTGATTTGAGTCCTCTCCCTCTTTTTCTTGATGAGTCTGGCTAATGGTTTATCAATTTTGTTTATCTTCTCAAAGAACCAGCTTTTAGTTTTATTGATCTTTGCTATTGTTTTCTTTGTTTCTATTTCATTTATTTCTGCTCTGATCTTTATGATTTCTTTCCTTCTGCTAACTTTGGATTTTGTTTGTTTTTCTTTCTCTAGTTCCTTCAGGTGTAAGGTTAGATTTTTTTTTTTTTTTTTCTTGCGGTACGCGGGCTTCTCACTGTTGTGGCCCCTCCCGCCACGGAGCACAGGCCCTGGACGCGCAGGCTCAGCGGCCACGGCTCACGGGCCCAGCCGCTCCGCGGCACGCGGGATCCTCCCAGACCGGGGCACGAACCCGCGTCCCCTGCATCGGCAGGCGGACTCCCAACCACTGCGCCACCAGGGAAGCCCAAGGTTAGATTTTTTTATTTGAGATATTTCTTGTTTCTTGAGGTAGGCTTGTATAGCTATAAACTTCCCTCTTAGAACTGCTTTTGCTGCATCCCATAGGTTTTGGATTGTCGTGTTTTCATTGTCATTTGTCTCTAGGTATTGTTTGATTTCCTCTTTGATTTCTTCAGTGATCTCTTGGTTATTTAGTAACGTATTGTTTAGCCTCCATGTGTCTGTGTTTTTTACGTTTTTTCCCCTGTAATTCATTTCTAATCTCATAGCGTTGTGGTCAGAAAAGATGCTTGATATGATTTCAGTTTTCTTAAATTTACTGAGGCTTGATTTGTGACCCAAGATGTGATCTATCCTGGAGAATGTTCCGTGTGCACTTGAGAAGAAAGTGTAATCTGCTGTTTTTGGTTGGAATGTCCTATAAATATCAATTAAGTCTATCTGGTCTGTTGTGTCATTTAATGCTTGTCCTTCCTTATTTATTTTCTGTTTGGATGATCTGTACATTGGTGTAAGTGAGGTGTTAATGTCCCCCACTATAATTGTCTTACTGTTGATTTCCTCTTTTATAGCTGTTAGCAGTTGCCTTATGTATTGAGGTGCTCCTATGTTGGGTGCATATATAATTGTTATATCTTCTTCTTGGATTGATCCCTTGATCATTATGTAGTGTCCTTCCTTGTCTCTTGTAACACTCTTTATTTTAAAGTCTATTTTATCTGATATGAGGATTGCTACTCCAGCTTTCTTTTGATTTCCATTTGCATGGAATATCTTTTTCCATCCCCTCACTTTCAGTCTGTATGTGTCCCTAGGTCTGAAGTGGACCTCTTGTAGACAGCATATATATGGGTCTTGTTTTTGTATCCATTCAGCAAGCCTCTGTCTTTTGGTTGGAGCATTTAATCCATTCACGTTTAAGGTAATTATTGGTATATATGTTCTTTTTTTTAATATAAATTTATTTATTTATATATTTATGGCTGTGTTGGGTCTTCACTGCTGAGTGTGGGCCTTCTCTAGTTGTGGCACGTGGGCTCAGTAGTTGTGGCTTGCGGGCTCCAGAGCTCAGGCTCAGCAGTTGTGGTGCACGGGCTGAGTTGCTCCGCGGCATGTGGGATCCTCCTGGGCCAGGGATCGAACCCGTGTCCCCTGCATTGGCAGGCACACTCTTAACCACTGCATCACCAGGGAAACCCCAATATGTATGTTCTTATTACCATTTTCTTAATTGTTTTGGGTTTGTTTTTGTAGGTCCTTTTCTTGTCTTGTGTTTCCCACTTAGAGAAGTTCCTTTAGCATTTGTTGTAGAGCTGGTTTGGTGGTGCTGAATTCTCTTAGCTTTTGCTTGTCTGTAAAGCTTTTGATGTCTCCATCAAATGTGAATGAGATCCTTGCTGGGCAGAGTAATCTTGGTTGTAGGTTCTTCCCTTTCATCACTTTAAGTATATCATGTCACTCCCTTCTGGCTTTTAGAGTTTCTGCTGAGAAATCAGCTGTTAACCTTATGGGAGTTCCCTTGTATGTTATTTGTCATTTTTCCTTTGCTGCTATCAATAACTTTTCTTTGTCTTTAATTTTTGCCAATTTGATTACTATGTGTCCTGGTGTGTTTCTCCTTGGGTTTATCCTGTATGGGACTCTCTGTGCTTCCTGGACTTGGGTGGCTATTTCCTTTCCCATGTTAGGGAAGTTTTCGACTATAATCTCTTCAAATATTTTCTCGAGTCCTTTCTCTCTTTCTTCTCCTTCTGGGACCCCCTATAATGCAAATGTTGTTGCATTTAATGCTGTCCCAGAGGTCTCTTAGGCTGTCTTCATTTCTTTTCATTCTTTTTTCTTTATTCTGTTCCGCAGCAGTGAATTCCAGCATTCTATCTTCCAGGTCACTTATCTGTTCTTTTGCCTCAGTTATTCTGCTATTGATTCCTTCTAGTGTAGTTTTCATTTCAGTTACTGTATTGTTCATCTCTGTTTGTTTGTTCTTTAATTCTTCTAGGTCTTTGTTAAACATTTCCTGCATCTTCTCGATCTTTGCCTCCATTCTTTTTCCGAGGTCCTGGATCATCTTCACTATCATTATTCTGAATTCTTTTTCTGGAAGGTTGCCTATCTCCACTTCATTTAGTTGTTTTTCTGGGGTTATATCTTATTCCTTCATCTGGTACATAGCTCTCTGCCTTTTCATCTTGTCTGTCTTTCTGTGAATGTGGTTTTTGTTCCACAGGCTGCAGGATTGTAGTTCTTCTTGCTTCTGCTGTCTGCCCTCTGGTGGATGAGGCTATCTAAGAGGCTTATGTAAGTTTCCTAGTGGGAGGGACTGGTGGTGGGTAGAGCTGACAGTTGCTCTGGTGGGCAGAGCTCAGTAAAACTTTAATCTAATTGACTGTTGATGGGTGGGGCTGGGTTCCCTCCCTGTTGGTTGTTTTGCCTGAGGCGACCCAACACTGGAGCCTACCTGGGCTCTTTGGTGGGGCTAATGACAGACTCTGGGAGGGCTCATGCCAAGGATTACTCCTCAGAACTTCTGCTGCCAGTGTCCTTGTCCCCACGGTGAGCCACAGCCACCCCCACCCCCCGCCTCTGCAGGAGACCCTCCAACGCTAGCAGGTAGGTCTGGTTGAGTCTCCCCTGGGTCCCGATGCGCACACTACTTTGTGTGTGCCCTCCAAGAGTGGAGTCTCTGTTTCCCCCAGTCCTGTCGAAGTCCTGCAATCAATTCCCACTAGGCTTCAAAGTCTGATTCTCTAGGAATTCCTCCTCCCGTTGCCGGACCCCCAGGTTGGGAAGCCTGACGTGGGGCTCAGAACCTTCACTCCAGTGGGTGGACTTCTGTGGTATAAATGTTCTCCAGTCTGTGAGTCACCCACCCAGCAGTTAAAGGATTTGATTTTATGTGATTGAGCCCCTCCTGCCGTCTCATTGTGGCTTCTCCTTTGTCTTTGGGTATGGGGTATCTTTTTTGGTGAGTTCCAGTGTCCTCCTGTCGATGATTGTCCAGCAGCTTGTTGTGATTCTGGTGTTCTCGCAAGAGGGAGTGAGAGCACGTCCTTCTACTCTGCCATCTTGGTTCCTCTCCCAACTTCATTCCTTTTTATGGCTGAATCATATTCCATTGTATGGATATACCCACATTTTATTTCTCCATTCATCCGGTGATGGACATTGTTTCCATTTTGGAGGCTATCACACATGAATAATGCTGCTGTGAACATTCTTGTAGAAGCAGCAGCTGTTTCCGTTTGTGAGGAGTTGGCTTCTGAGATGAAATTTATTGGCCACCGTAGGAGTCAGGTGCTTATATGATAATATAGGAAGACCATTTGGGGATCATTTATGCTTAAAAAAGGAGCAGGGAAAGAGGCAGGTAGCCATCAGAGCCAGTCATCAACAGCCTGCGAAGGCCGCCTCTGTCCCTGCCAAATTGTTCCCAGCCATCTCTGCAGCAGATGATGGGGTGACCCCGCCTATGCTTTGAGCCTCACAGGGTGACAGGGTGAAGCCTAATGGGCTGGCCTTTGCTGGGCCCTTCTCTTCTCAACCTCAGTTTTAGAGTTTGCCTCCCTTTTCCTGCAAGTCTGTTGTTTATTTCACCTTTTATTTTTAATGAGATCAAAGTTGCAAGACACCAAAGACTGATATTGGCCCAGAGGACTTTACTGCCTCTTTATTCCCTCATCTCAGTCCCAGGAGCACCTGGGGATTACCTGCCCTTGCCCTCAGCCCACCGATGGGATGTTTTGGTTGTCCCAATTGTCCAGCACTCTGGAGCTCTTAGGGCTCAGTCAGTCGTTAGAGGCCTTGGGCCCATGGCCCACTAGCTGTCTGCAGGGAGACCAGCTGGTGTGAGCAGGCAGCTGTAGGGCCTCATTGGTTATCCAGTTACAACTCTCCTCTCAGGAGACTTGACACCGTATTCTTTGGCAGAAACATAAAAGCCAGTGAGTTTAACAAAGAGGAGTTTCTTCCTAGGAATGTACAGACATCACGCTTGCCCTTCCCTCGTGCAAGGGCAGTTGCCCTTTGGGCCTAGGGCTCACAATAGACATTAGTCCTGCATAGCAAGCCCAACGGCTCCCCTTAGGAGGGGCACTGTTTGCTTGATGATGGCAAAGGGTTTGGGCCTCTCCTTAGGGACTTTTCCTCACATTTCCCATCGCACTGCCCATGTCTGTCACCCCAGGCAGCTCTAGCTGGGGACACCAGGACACTTCTTCCCACCAACTTGGTCTCCTGCTCTGATCACACATTGCCGAGTTGAGGGCCCTTCTCTTCGTCGGAGGTGTCCCCTGGGCCTGTGTGCGGAGGGCAGTTCTGTTGACGACCGTTTCCTGAAGGCTGGCTATGTGCCAGGCGAAGTCAGGCGTGCTGCTCGTTGCCCCCAGGAAACGCACCTGGGGGCTGAAGACGAGTGTCACGGTTCCTGCCCTGCAAGAGCTTAGAGCCTAAAGCCCTTGGTGAACAGGCCCCAGTGTGGAGCCCACACATGACTTGTGACATGTGCCATGATTTTAGGTGTTAGGCCCCTAGATTAACAGCTATTTTTATAGTTCCTTGCTATTTTTTGCACATGATGCTGGTTTTCCATTTACAGAGGGGATACAAAGTCTCCTTTGAAACTTTCATGTGAGCAAGAAAAACGGGGGGGAGAATCTAAAAGAAGTTAAGTAAATAATGTCCGTCCCAGGTGGTGCGGGGCCGCGGGAAACCTTGGTTCAGGGCCGTGCCAGCATTGCGCTGCGTCTTAACACAGGTTTTCTGTTTGGTGAGCAGGAAGCAAGGCAGCGAAGACAGCCTCCGGGGCCCCGACCCGCCTCCCGTGGGGGAGGAGGAAGCGCTCTTGTGAAAGGCGGCCCAGGGGTGGAGAGTCGGGGGGCCCTGGCCCCCGGCTCCGGCAAGCGGACGCATCCTCCGTGGCCGGACGAGGTGATGGAGTAGCTGCCGGACCTCGACCTCGCATGCACGTCTCACCTCCGCGGGCCGCGCCCTGCGTTTCCATAGCAGCATGTCCTACGGAAACCGAGCACGTGTGTAGAGCCTTGACCATCATCTCTGGTTATTGTTGTTGTTGTTTTTCCCATTTGTTTGTTTGATTTCTTTATTGTTTTAAAGGAGACAAAAAAAAAAAAAAAAGACGACTCCATGACATCGACCTTGGCCGCTGGCTGGCTGAATGGGAGGGTGTGAGGAGTTGCAGACCCAAAGCCACGTACATTTGGGGACACTTGCTTTTTAAAATGTTTTTATGCCAAAAATCCTTCCTTGTGAACTGAGAATCATGTCAGATATACCAAGTGAATGTGTGTGGAGTTTGAAAATTGGGGAAAACTGGCAGGAAACTCTGGTGGTGTGGTCTGAGACCACACTCGCTGCATTTGAAAGGGAGGGGAAGAGCGGGTGTGATTTTGCACAAAACCCCAAGACCCGAACCGTGGCACCTTCTAGAACTGTGGACTCAAGGAGTCAGGACAGGGCTGGCCCTCAGTAGCTGCAGGGAGCTTCGATGCAACTTATTCTTAAGAATGACTTAAAAATTTTTTTATAAGTAGAGCTGTAGTCAGGAAAACGGAAAGGGCTTGACACTTAACAGCTTCCCAGGGGGGATTTTCCAGCCTCAGAGGCGCATTCAATGGTTGTGGTGGGACATCTCCCCTAAAGGACTGAACGAGTGTGTTTCTTTATGACAGCCGCTCAAAGCTGAAACTTTTCTTCAGTAGTTGAGGGAGCTCTGGTAAATCTCTTGTTAAATTACAAAAACTTCAGGGTGAAATCCTACACTTCCATGTACATTACATGGCTTAAGAGTAAACAACAACAAAAAATACTTTCAATTTTCTAACCAGTCTGAACTCTAGAGCAGTTCAGAAATCATTTCGAGCTTCCAGGATCTCTCCCATGGCTTCAGGGATGTGATCGGAGTTAGAGCCAATGAAATCTATGCCTGTATATTAGCAGCTCACCTTGTTTATAACGTGTGTATTCTAGAGGCTGTTAAGGTTCTGTTTTCTTCTTAAATACTAGCTGATTGTTGTAGTCAGTGAAACACTTATCCAGTTTCTGAAGGGCCAATTAAGAAATGCTTTCATTCAGCTGAGACACAAACGATCATCCTTACCGGCAAAGCTCTGTTTGGATCTATACAATAACTTTAGGGCACCCTTTAAGAGAAGATGATTGAAACCTAGAGCAGTCCTCAGGTCCACGGGAACCAGGGCTTGGTACAGGGAGTTCCTTTTTGTAGCCAGAAGTCCAGAAAGAAAAAGTTTACCTTTTTGACTTCCAACTAACCTTGGGAAGTTTGGCTGCAGTTCAAGTGGACTTCTTCCAGAGCCACACATAGGTGAGTGTGAAGTTCAAGAGGGAGGAAAATTGGAAGGGCTTCGTCTTCCTTCCTTCTTTGGAATTCCCAGTGCTCTGTGGAATCTGGCTTGGGGGAAACAGTGTCAGTAACTGGGCTCAGAAGGACGTGCTTTCCTGTGGTTTCTGGCTGATCAGTGCTGGTACGAGGACTTTTTGCAGAGAGACAGAGAAGCAGGCCTTGTTCCCCCCATCCAGCGCGTTCACAGAGCCCGGGTGTTCTTGGCGTCCATCAGTCTTCATAAGCTCTTGACTGTAGTTTAGCCAGACTTTTCTTGCTACCTTAAAAGCAGTACCGAGTTAGAGAATGCTGGTTTCCAAGAGCAAAGGACACCCATCTGCTGGAGGGTCCTCTGGCCTGCTTGCTTGCTTTCTGTAATCTGGTACTTCCTCTCACCTCCTGTGCTTGTTTAAATTGACAGGCTCCAGCCTTCCTGGGAGCAAACAGGGTCTGGTTAGTTTGCAGTAAGCACCTTGCAGTGGTTCAGGTCAACCAGTCCTTAGTCTTAGTCCTAGCCTGTCTGTTTGGACTCTGGCCTGGCCGAGTGGCTCGCCCAGGGAGGGCGGGCAGCATGCAGAGCCTCTGCAGAACTCCTCCTGTGTTTACACAACTGCATCAGGCGACGCCATTTCTCCCACCACGAAACTCTCCGTCTAAGGGTTCACATGCGGAATGCCAGCGATCAGGCAGCACTGAGCTATGTAGGCAAGTGGGTTGGGGGAGGCCCACGTTCATTACTTTTTTCTTTTTTTTAAACTAAGAAACACCAAAGAAAGCTGTGGAAAGGAACCGCCCCACTGAGAAAAGTATAAGCAGAGAGGGCTGTAACGTAAAGCATTAGAGCTACTTGGAGCGCAAACTCTTGGGGTTTGTCTCCACTCCTAAAGCACAAACGTTGATTTTTTTCAAAAGCTGGCTCTGTCAGGAAAGGGCAGAAGCTTTTCCAGGTAAGCAAAAAGGATGCCTATCCGTCTCTTCCATTACTGGCTCATCTGTGGGACCAGTTTGGTGTAAGCAAGCGGTGGCCTGCACCTGTGGCTTTGAAGCAGCACATGTTCTCTACCCATCTTCCTTCTGTCCTGTTCCACTTCCCCATCTATTCCACAGCCTGGCCAGCGGCTCCCATAAAGCCTTATCTAGCCCCTTGTTGGCACTTGGGGCCTGAGAGGCCATCTCCCCTCTGGTCTGGGCTTTTCCGTGAGTTAGGGCTCCCCTCCTCAAAGCCTTTCAGGACAAGGAGGGGAAAGCTGTGCATTTAGACACAGGTTCCACCTGTCGCTCTCACCCATCTTCCAAAGGGGAGCTTCACGTTGCCAGGGGAAAAGAACCAAGACCTCCACTCACTTCCAAGGTGCTAGGGAAGGTTTCAAGGTCGTTGATTCCCATCTTCTCTCCAGCTTTACGGGCCGAGTTTCGTGGGACTGCTGACTTTTCTATCCTGTGATTGACTTCATGCCCGATGCTTCTGTTTTATTCCTGATCCTTTCTACTATGCATTTTCCTTTTATCAGGTGTACAAAGTTAAATACTGTGTATTTATCACTAAAAAGTACATGAACTTAAGAGAAAAATAAGCCTTCGGTGTTTTTCCACAAATGTTTAAGCTTCTCTGTAAACTTGAAATAAACAGACAGCAAAATGGTGCAAAGCCTGGGCCTCTTCGGGATGTTTTTGTTGGTCGTTTAATTAAGTCAGTGCTCTCGAGGTCATCTGTCCTTATGTCTGTTTTCTTTCCTTAAGCTGACAGCAAGATCAGATGCCCATCAGGGCTGATGTACTCAGCAAATCCCTAATTTAAGCATGTCCTGGTACCTCGCTACTCAGAGTGTGGTCCCCGGATCAGCAGTGTCAGCATCACCTGGGACTGGGTTAGAAATTCATATTCCCAGGCCCCATTTAAACAAGATCCCCAGGTGACTCACCTGTAGGCTGAAGCTTGCAAAGCACTGCTCTGCCAGGCAGGTCACTGGCAGATAGGTTCTTCTGACGGAGACCAAACAGGCAAGCAGCTACGGTAGCAGTTTGAATCACACATTGAATACGTCCCGTGGGTAGGCATGCAACGTGACACTTCACCCGTGAGGTAGGTTATTAACCCCATTTTATGGATCATCATCTGTAAACTGAGGCTCAGAAAGTAGGCTGAATTTGTCAGCAGATTCAGTGTTCTGCAGAGCCTTGATGGTTGCCGGTTTTCATGGCCTCTGGAGACTATTTTAGAACGGTTGCTTTCTCTAGACTGCGGGCTGAGGGCTCCCTGTATTCTAAATGTGAACCTAGCCCACAGGATTGCTTTACTAGCTTTGGACTTCAGTTTTCTGTTATCAAGCGACAGTAGATGAAATCTGAAAGATTCCTGTTCCATGACTGCAGAAATACAACATTGAAATACGGGCCTTCCAGAGACAAGAGCAGGTGTTCCTATTCAAAGACCCCACTGAGAATCTGATGAAGGCGAGCAGAAATGCACACAGGTGCATCACTTTGCACAGTTTTAGGGGTTTCAGAATCTCCTAGAAGGTCATCCATGGATGCAAGGCTGAAGGAACTCTACTTAAGAGGCAGTGCCAAGGAGTGCCGACAAGTGGGGCTGTAGCAGAAAGCAAGATGATTCTGGTGAGTTAAAGGACAGTGCCGCCCCCAACCCTCATCCCACCTGGCTGTAGCATTCCATTTTAGAAAAGGGAGGCTGAAAGGAGTCTTCCTCACTCCAGTAACCATCACTCCTTAGCCTGCAAGATCATAAGCCTTTCCTAAAAATTCCAGCTCCATGTGACTGGTGTGTTCAAGCAGGCATTTTTCAGAAAGGTAGCTTGAACCAGAACTTCTTCAAAGGGGTCTGTAAACTTTTTTCTTTTTTCCCCAGAGCAAGAAAAGCCCAGGTTGGCCATTTATCCTGCAGAAGCAGAGCACTTCTAAAATAAACGTTCCCTCAGCAGTTGGAAATGAATTCCTAACGAGGAGGAGGGGCAGGCTGCTTTCTTTAGGGAGATCCTGAACACCTGATGCAGAATAAAGTCGGTGTGAAGGCAAGCTAGAAATAGCTTCATTAACATTTCAAATCGGTGGCAAGGTAGGTGTAGGGGGTGCTGCTTTTGGTTGGAGGTCTCTGGAAGGCAAATGAGGAGGAGGGAGGATAAGCCACCTTCATGTCACCTAAAACTGTTCCCTGTAGTGTAGACCCACACTTGTATGTAAAATGTAAGCACCGGTAAGACAAACAGTACACCACAGAAAAAAAATCTCGTAAACTCTATAGGAACACAAGCTAACAAAGATCACACTTCTTAGGTTTTAAGAGAAGGTTAAAGTTGAAAAAAAAAAAACCCTAAGCTCCAGCAATAGACTGTTTCAGGAGCACAGTGAGCTGGGAAAACAAATGGATTTACTGGTCCAAGTAAAGGGGAAGGAAGGAAAGTTCTAGCTCACACTGTGAAACCACACAGAGATTAAGAAAATCATTTGTTTTAATGTTTGGTCCTCAGTCATCTCAATGTAGCTCTTCTCAAAGGAAAAACACTAGCTCCGCCTCATGGTTGAAGCCTCGGGTGGGGGGAGGGGAACAGCAGCCTGGAAGTGCCGAAGAGCTACAAGCACAGCCAGGTGTCCCGCCTTCCTTATACAGTGCTTGAGTGGAGCTGCCGGGCCTTGGAGGACTGGGCCTGTCTCGAAGGGGGCTGGAGATGGAAGCTTCTGAGGAGACCCGGCCCTGGAGAAGTCCTCGGCCCTGTAGCCACAGCCACTTCACTGCCCTCGGGCCAGAGCTTGCCCCAGTGACCCCAAAGAGAAGGAACGGCAGAGGTGACCCAGCCACAGACAGGAGGTGACCAACGTGCATAGTGGTTTACTACGCAAACCCTACACACCAGACATGGGAGCAGCTGGGCAACCCTGCAGTACTTGTGGAGACTGACTCAGAATCTGGAACTTCCTCTGGGGTGACATGGCAGGCAGCCTTTTCTCCCTCCTTGCTGTGCTCTGATGAGGGCCAAGGAGAGCCCAGGTGTGGGGTGGGCATCACTGGTCCGTCTCACTGCCAAGACCCTGCAAAGAACAATATGCTTATCGTCAGTTGATATGCTTATGGATACATGTGCACCGCCCTGTGCTGCCCGCAGGCAAGCCTGGACCATTTCGGGCAGGTGGGAATCGGGGACTTTCCCTGAGGACGTCTGGACAGCCCTTCACAACTGAGCGTATTCAGGTAGGTCCTAGGGGTCCCCAACCCCTCTTTCTCTTCAAGGCGAATTGAAGTAGAGTGTGGACAGAGGTTTTGGCATGATATCCATTATCATAACTAACCTGAGACATCACTGATTAAAATGAAGGCTAGATTTTAAAGAGTGAGTCCATTTGAAGAAAAGTATGAAGTAAAGGCTAGTATAGGTGGTCTAGAAATGGAGCAGATGACAAGAGTCGCATGTGACTGCGCGAGTGGACAACACACCTAGATGACCTAGGGGTTCTCACCGCTGGGACAAGAGGCAGGTGAGGTAGGCCGCTTGGGCCTTCCTGCCAGCTGGGAGCTCAGGAGGCGACCTACCCGCTCATAGTCTTCCACATATTTATATTTCTTCTCCCGATAGTAGTATCTTTTCTTCATGCAGTAGAGGACAATGACATCACACAGCACTGTTGCCTGAATGCAGCACAGGGCAAGAAAGAATGAGGCAGGATGCTGTGGCCCTATTATTCTGTGTGCGCCCCTTCCCACAAAGCCTGGGATCTTCCAAGGAAATGAAGGGCTCCTCCATCTCTCCGGGGGGAAAAGCTTAGGGCCCGAGGAGCGCTGTCTTGGAGAAGGGCAGGAGAAAGCAGGTGGGGATGGGGAAGGGAAATAAGCCTGGAGGGTCGAGCCTAGAAACAAGTCTGGGGTCAAGGGGAAGAACCAGGATGCCAGCAGAGGGTCTCAACTTGCAGTGCTGGGGGGGGTCACAGTCCCAGGCGGGTGGCCAGAGAGGTCTAAGTGAGCCACTCACCACCCCTAAGAGCGCCAAGCCAGAGCCAATGTTGATCATGGTGGGGATGATGTTAAATTTCCCAGCCTGCAGATGATGGGAGAAAAAGAAGTTGTGATAGGGGTGGGGAGAGGGCCCCTTGCCCCTGGCCAGCCCAGAAGAGGACCAGTGGGCTCTGAACGAGGGGAGCCGGCGGCCAGGCTACCTTTCCAAACACGATGATGTCGAATCGGATGCCATAGGCTTTGATGAGCGTGCGGCGCTCGGTGCCGGTCAGGTCGTTGTAGTACTTGGCAAACCTGGTAAAGAAGGCCAGGTTAGAGGGAAAAGGCACAGGGAGGCCTGAGACAGCCTCTGGGTCCTGCTGAGGGACGTCAGAGTGAACTCCCGAGGCCCTGGCGGAGTTGGCAATGGCTTAGGGCTCGCTCTGCCTACCGAACGAACCACACTCGAGCACCTCGGGGCTTCTCCAGGCTCATGTGAGCCACGCAGAAGGAGGGCTGGCCTGTTGAGGAGGAGGGCGCTGGGGCCCGCAGGGCAGAGCGTCTGGAATGCTGGCACAAGGGTGCACGGAGAGATCCCTCCTCTGTCATCACCCTCACTTCCTACGACTTAAAACGGAACTTCCTCCTCTGAAAGTCCTTCCTGATACAGCTGAGCCCCGCCTCTCTCAAGGAGACCCTGGCCACTAACAGAAGGTGGCCAGCCAGCAGTGATGGCCAAGTCTGCTTTGTGGGTGGGGGGACCGAGCATCTCAGCACTGGACATTTTTTGTATTAAAGAACCATTGATCCATCAATTGGATGAGTGGATAAACAAAAAGTGTTATACCCACACCATGGAATATTATTTAGCCATAAAGAGAAGTACTGATAAATGCCACAACATGGATGAACCTGGAAAAAACCATGAAGCTAGGTGAAAGAAGCCAGTCGCAGAAGGCCACATATCGTATGAGTCCATTCCTATGAAAGTCAAGAATCGGCAAATTAGGTAGATTAGTGGTTGCCAGGGGTTGACGTAGCTGAAGGGATAGAGGGATACAGCTAAAGGGTCTGGGGTTTCTTTCTGAGGTGATGCAAATGTTCTGAAATTGACTGTGGTAACAGTTGCACAACTCTGTGAATATACTAAAAACAACTGAATTCTACACTTTAAATGGGTGAACTGTGTAGTATGTGAACTATATCTCAATAAAACCATTTATAAAGGACCACCAGGAGGGGGAATTCCCTGGCAGTCCAGTGGTTAGGACTCTGTGCTTCCACTGCAGGGGGCACAGGTTCAACCCCTGGTCGGGGAGCTAAGATCCCACATGCAAAAATAGAACACGAAGGGGCATGCTGGGGGGAGAACCACTGAGACTGATACCATTTGCTGCCCGTGTTATACAGGGGATCCACCAGGAGCCTAAGCTGTGGCCTGAGATCTGTCTGGCCCACAACTTCATGCCGTGGTCCAGGCCCGGGGAACTCAGGTGGGGCCTGATGCTGGTGGAGGTCAGGGGGATGGGTGTCCTTGTGAGGGTCCCATCGGCTTCTCTGTTCTGGGGTTCCAACCCAAGATTGAAGTTTTCCACAGTGGTTTCTACAAGAAACTGTGTAACCGTAGAGATGGAGCAATGCAAATCTGACTCCCTTACTAGGGAAAAATGCAAGGATCTGCCCTTCTATCAGTGAGCCAGATGGTTCACGAGGACAGCAGATGCTCTGTGCATTTGATTCCACACATCACCACTAGAGGGAGACAAGAGCAGCAAAAGAGCACCACTGACCCTACTTGGAAATAGGGTCTTTACAGATGTAATTAGTTAAGATGCAGTCATACTGGATTAGGGTGGACCTCAAATCCAATATGACTGGTGTCCGTAAAAGAAGAGAGACAAAGGACAAAGAGACACAGGCACAGATGGGAGAAGGCCATGTGACGACAGAGGCAGAGACTGAGTAATGTACCTATGAACCAAGGACCACCAAGGATTGTCAGGAGCCACCAGAAGCTGGAAGAGGCAAGGAAGGAGCCTGGCCTGCTGACACACTGATTCTGGGCTTCCAGCCTCCAGAACTGTGAGACAACAGATTCCTGCTGTTTCAAGCCACCCAGTTTGTGGTCATTTGTTACGGCAGCCCCAGGAAACCAATACACAGCACTTCTAGCGGGGAAATACCAGCAGAGGCCTTTCCTGAGGCTAAAACTTGTATCCCCTGCACCTTGGGAGATTCTGGGGGCCAGATCAACCGAGAAACCAATTCATGGATCAGGCCCCAGAGGCCTTTGGACTGGAGGACCACAGGCTCATCCACTCCTCAAAATTAGTGAGCAGAGGGACTTCCCTGGCGGTCCAGTGGTAAGGACTCCATGCTTCCGCTGCAGGAGGCCTGGGTTCAATCCCTGGTCGGGGAATTAAGATCCCACAAGTGCACAGCCAAAAAAAAAAAAATGAAAAAGACCCCAGCAGGGTCCTGGCTGAGGCTGGCTGGCCCAGGAAAGCTAAAGCAGACAGTCGTTCTTGAGGCAAGAAAAGGCGAGGAGGGCGCTCACAGGTCGGGATGCCACAGGGGCAAGGCCCTGCTTGGACCACTCTCCCTGGCACACGCCTCCCCACCTGCCCTTGGGGTGCCGCCTGAGTGCTGGTCTTGGGTGGGCGTGGAGGCCCCCACTGGGGAGTGATGCAACTACCATCACCCCCAGCACATGAGGAATGGGGCCCAAGCTCACACCCACCTGAAATTGTAGCCTGGGGACACGTTGTGGTCCACGTCCCGGGTGTCCAGGCGGCGGAAGGAATACCTGGGCAAGCAGAGGGAGGCGGCTCTGTCCAGGTTGCAGTCCCATTTGATCTGGATGCCCATGATGCCTCCCTGTGGGTTGCGAACAGACAGAGCGAGCTTTCCTCAGAGCCCATTCTAGAAGGAGATGTGTCAAAGACTGTGTTAGAAAAGCCAGGACCTACACCTACCTCGACAGCCATGTCCTGGAAGTTGTGCCCTGCGTTCTCCACTATTTTGCCAAGTCGGAATATGGGGCAGAAGGGATCTGTTTTAGCGTCATAAATGCACGTCTTGAGGTAGGTAGTGGTGATGTTGGGAAGGATATTCCTCCTAAAGTTGGGAGGAAGCAGAAAATAGGAGCAAGGACAACCTCAAAGAAGAGCCACAAGTTTCCCCAAGACACTGGCGAATTCACACAGCTGGCCGCCACTTACTTGCTGAAATTAAATTTGGGATACCAGATGTTGTTCTTAATCAAAAGAGTGAAGTTTTCTGCAGCCTTTAAAAAAGCAGGCCTGAAAAAAATTACAACGTATTGTTAACAAAAGTACAAACATATGTACACTCCTAATACACCTAGGTAATATTTTTTTTTTTGCGGTACACGGGCCTCTCACTGTCGTGGCCTCTCCCGTTGCGGAGCACAGGCTCCGGACGCGCAGGCTCAGCGGCCATGGCTCACGGGCCCAGCCGCTCCGCGGCATGTGGGATCTTCCCGGACCGGGGCACGAACCCGTGTCCCCTGCATTGGCAGGCGGACTCTCAACCACTGCGCCACCAGGGAAGCCCCCTAGGTAATATTTTTAAGTCGCATACCCATGTGTCTTACGATGTCACTTTGCCAAGAAGAAAGTAAAACATATCTCGTCTTTTCTACTTTCCTCTGCATAAACACCAGGTCAAGAGAGGAGACTGCAAACCAAGGCTTCTGATTTCTTCCAGTCATGGAAGGGCAGGGCCTCCTCCTCAAGGCAGTGGGAATTTAAGAATAGCTAACGAAGGGCGGGAGGGGTGGTGCCTCGTGGCCTCACTAGAAATCACTCATCCGGCAGGTGCTGGGTTTCAGGGCTTACCTCCCTCAGGTATTCTTGGGAATGCTCAACAGATCTGGTTTAAGAAGCAAAAGCAAAGGTGAATTCACCTACAGGCTTGACACAAAAAGTGCATGTCTGCTGTTGCACCACACCTTGGAAGTGCCACGTCAGCTCCTGCTGACTGTAGGAGTTGAATTTCCCAAGGGGACCCCACTGCTTTGGAGGGTTTCTTCAGGAGGATCTGGCACTGTAGACTGACTCCTCAGTGGTGGGGGGGGCCCTGACCCAGGTGGAAGCTTTTTGTTTGTTTGTTTGGCTGCACCACATGGCAGGCAGGATCTTAGTTCCCCCACCAGGGATCAAACCCGTGCCCCCTGCAGTGGAAGCGTGGAGTCTTGACCACTGGACCTCCAGGGAAGCCCCCCAGGTGGAATCTTTGAAGCTATAAAAAGCCTCAGCAGTCTTCCCCACCCTGAGAAAGGAGCAGGGCCAGTGATGAGGCCACACAACCTGGGGAGCTGAGCCTGCCGCTACCGCTGATAAAGACCTTGACCGAGGCACTTCTTTTGGGGCTTTGAATTCCCTCGTCCCTGTATCAAGGGGATGGACTGTATCAACGTTTCTCAAACTTCTGTCACTCCCTATACCGCTGTGTGCCTCATGTACAATACTTGTCTTTAAGATTAACCCTCCTTTAAAAAAAAATTGAGGTGAAATTCAGAGAACATAAAATTAACCATTTTAAAGTATACAATTCAGGGCTTCCCTGGTGGCGCAGTGGTTGGGGGTCCGCCTGCTGACGCAGGGGATGCCGGTTCGTGTCCCGGTCCAGGAGGGTCCCGCGTGCCGCGGAGCGGCTGGGCCCGTGAGCCATGGCCGCTGGGCCTGCGCGTCCGGAGCCTGTGCTCTGCGGCGGGAGAGGCCACAACAGTGAGAGGCCCGCGTACTGCAAAAAAAAAAAAAGAAAAAAGAAAAAAAAGATTCATAAAGTATACAATTCAGTGGCATGAAGCACATTCCAGTGTTATACAACCATCACCTCTGTCTAGTTCAAGAACATCTTTATCACCCCGAAAGGAAACTGCTTGTTCGTCAAGCAGCTACTAGTCATTCTCCCCTCCCCTCAGCCTTCGGGAACCACCAGCCTACTTTCTTTCTTCCTCTATGGATTTGTCTATTCTGGACATTTCATATGAATGGGATCAGACAGTATGTGACTTTTTTGTGTCTGGCTTCTTGCACTTAGCATGCTTTCGAGGTTCATCCCTGTGGTAGCCTGTGTCAGAGCTTTTTATTCATTCCTTTTTATGGCTCAATAACATTCCATTGTGTGTGTTCACCACAATCTGTTGATGGACATTTGGGTTGTTTCCACCTTTAGGATCAACTCACTTTTTTTTTTTTTTTTTTTACTGACATTCATTTTGAAGTAAAACTTTCCATCATGACCATAAAAAATATCGTTTGCCACAAGTTAGAGGTCATCGTTCAAATAAATATAACTAAGAACAATGTCATTATGAGCTGACATGTTTTTGTCAGCCCAAGGTGTTGAGCCTGGGGCTCGTTCTCTGTGAGAAATGGAAATCAGTGAGGGACAGAGAGGTATTGAACACACTCCAGACCAGAATCTCCTCCTTGATATCAGCTAGGGGCTGAATAAGAGTGGAGTTGGGAAGACCTTTCTCTCCATGTGACTCAGTGCTGAAATTTTTTGTATCAGTGTACACTTAAAAATCATCCTACACTGGATTAGATCTATAACAGCGCTGATATAGGCATACATATAGCTGATTCACTTCATTGTACAGGAGAAACTAACACAACATTGTAAAGCAATTACACTCCATTAAAAAAAAAATACATAACAGCACTGTCCGGTGAAAATATACTGTGAGGCACAAACCACACTGTAATTTAAAATTTCCTAGTAGCTACATTAAAAAGTAAAAAGAGGGAATTCCCTGGCGGTCCTGTGGTTAGGACTCTGCACTTCCACTGCAGGGGGCGCTGGTTCCATCCCTGGTCAGGGAACTAAGATCCCACATGCTTCGCGGCCAAAAATAAAGTAAAAAGAAACAAGTGAAATGAGCTTTTCTGTAATAAGCCAATATATCTATAATGTTACTCCAACATGTAAACAACATAGAATGTTATTAATGAGATACTACATTTTTTTTTTTTTAATAATAAGCCTTCAGAACCTGGAGTGTATTTTGCGCTGAGAGCTCATTTTGGACCCAGCTGCATTTCAAGTGCTCAGTAGCCACACATGGCCACCGGCTCCATAAAGTCCCTTCCAGCTCCAGAATGCTAGGATTCCTCGTCTTCTAGTATTTCCCTCCCTTGCTGGAGCTGTTGCCCTCAGCAATCCGCAGTCCTCACCATTCTCTTGTGTTGCGACACACCCAGGGTGAGGATCACATGGTTACCTGCTCCCCTAGGCTTATCTAGGCCTCAGTCTGAACGCTGAGAAAGGCCCCAGGTTGCCAGCAGTTCCGAGAGCTTACTTCTGACTCCACCCACTCACAGCACAGCTGATCGAAGTTCGAAAGAATGTTATTCTAGGCAACCTTGAACCTGCTCTAGTTTATAAAACACACTTTAACGGACATTAATAATTTTCCTGCCCAGCATCTGTACCTTTTTTCTGGTAACAGAACCCCACACTTCCTTTAAAAGCCACGCCTCCCCCACTCTCAACCTGTGTCATTCGGGTGGGTTTGACTCCCCGCTGAGCTAGGAAGGCACATGACCCAGGCCTGAGCCAGAAGCAAAGTCCATCCCCCAGCCACAGTGATGGGTTGGATGGGTTGACAGATGTGGCTGAAGCTGTGAAGATGGACAGGTCTAGAATCTTTACGGACAGCTGGGCAGGGGGACTAGGGACTATGCCATGGGTCCTGCAAACGAAGCCACCACGGAGGGAAGCAGAGCCAAGAGGTGGCGACTCGGATGCTGTCCTTCGAGCCCCAGGTCTAGCCATGCTGGGATCTCTGTGGTTAGTTGAACAACAAACCGCCCCCACTGTGCATGTGTGTGTGTGTGTGTGTGTGTACACACCCGTTTAAGGCCCTGAGAACTGTTTCCTGTCAGTTACTTGCAACTGACAGAGGCCTAACTAGCAATAAGTCATCTGCACTCTTATCCTGAGTGAAAAACACCGTGGCCCACTAGCTACTGAGGGCTGCTGCCTTGTGGTTGAGAACCACCAGCCCAGGGAAGCCTCACGCTACAGGCTGACACCAAGAGTACAAAGCCACAACTCCCCTGCCACCTCTCTCAGGCCCGAGACCCAGCATTTAGGACACTTCTGTCCCTTTGGCAGGACTCACGTTGGCACTTGTGCGTTATCCTCCACCGGGCACCAGGCTGCCACCTCGCATGTGTTCACGGTCTCATTGAACGGCACGCACCTTCCTGTCGCAACTCCTACAGGGGCGAGGGGCACCCAGGTCTATGGGGGTCTCCTACTTTCTACTTTGTGAGGCAGAGTAGAAACTCCACCATGTATCCTATGCAATCAATCTTGAGCTAGTCTAATTCTGGGATTTAGACAGGATCCAGAAATTCAAATTGGAGGAAAAGAGTTGTCTAAGTCCTAGCCACATCACTGCTTTGCCAACTGCAGGGCTGGGGTGGTGCAGAGCCACAGGACAGGGCAAGATCTGGGATGGCTTCTGGGGTGCAGATGACAGAGATAAATGTCGAGGGGGCCCCAGGACCCCAGTCTGGACACCAGGCTCTCCCAGGCTCGTGTGGGGGATTTCTCCATCCTGGAGATTTCCCTCTGAGAGGGGGCCCACGGGGGAGGCAGTTTGGTCGGGGGCTACCCTCCCCAGGCTAAGCATCTACTGTGGAGTCACAGCCACAGGTTTGTACCATTGCTGTGGGTGCTTGCAGAGCCAGCAGTACAGTTGGCATCGGATTCACACACGGTGGTCTCATCTGGAATCTGGAAAAAGAAGAACCAGTGAAAACAGGTTGCACATGGCCTGGTCCCACCCACAGTGGGACAGGCACAGAGAGGTGGGTATGAGACCCGAGGCTCTTCCCCAAGAAGCTGCCTACCTCAGGACAGAGGCCCTGGGTCTGGTTCATGGTGACGATCATGTTGGTCATGATGAAGAGGGAGTTTTCCTCCTGTAAAGCAGGCAGAGGGGAGAGAGTGCTGCATACTACCTGCAGAGGAGCCAGGCAGAGCCACAGGGAAGACCCTTTACTAGGACAGTGCCTTCACTTCCCCCCTGTGCCATGCAGAAAACAGTTAAAAACACTGATCTTAGGGTCTCCCATTCTCACCGATGAGAGTTATAACCTAACTGAAAACAGGGGCTCCAATACTTGCACACATGTTCACAGCAGCACCATTCACAATAGCCTAAAGGTGGAAACAACTCAGTGTCTATCAACGGATGGATGGATAAACAAATTGTGGTCCATACCCGTAAGGGAATATGACTCAGCCATAAAAAGGAATGAAGCACAGACCTGGCTACAATGTGGATGAACCTCAAACACATGATGCTGGGTCCAAGAAGCCAGACACAAAAGGCCACGTAGTGTATGATCCCATTGATGTGAAATGTACAGGATAGGCAAATCCAGGAACAGAAAGTAGATTAGTGGTTGTGAGGGGGTGAGGGAGAAGGTGGACAAGGGGATGATAGCTTAATGAGTGGGGGCTTTCCTTTTAGACTGATGAAAATGTTCTGGAACTAGACTGACGTGATGGTACACAACATCGTGAATGTGCTAGATGCCACTGAAGTTTTCATTCTGAACTGGTTAATACTGTGATACATGAATTTCACCTCAGGTTAAAAAAACATGTCTATACCCTGAAATGGTTCCTTAATAAAGCTTGACTTGAGGGAAAAGAGTCAATAAGTGCTCAGTATATCCTCTGCCAACTGGATTACCTCACAGGCGCAGAAACACAAGACCTCAGAGGTCTCAAGTTAGGCTGGTTCTCTTTCCTAACAGGAACTAAAATAAATACATAAAACATTCTATACAGAAGGCCCAATCAGGGCTCGCCATTGACACGTCTCCTTTTTTTTTCTTTATTTTATTTTTGTTTGTGTTGGGTCTTCGTTGCTGCGCGTGGGCTTTCTCTAGTTGCGGCGAGCAGGGGCTACTCTTGGCTGCGGTGCACGGGCTTCTCACTGCAGTAGCTTCTCTTGTTGTGGAGCATGGGCTCTAGGCGCGCGGGCTTCAGTAGTTGTGGCTCGCAGGCTCTAGAGCGCAGGCTCAGTAGTTGTGGCGCACGGGCTTAGTTGCTCTGCGGCATGTGGGATCTTCCCGGACCAGGGCTTGAACCCTGGTGCATTGGCAGACGGATTCTTAACCACTGCACTACCAGGGAAGCCTGACACTTCTCCTTTTGAGAAGGTTCTGTTTTCTCCTCCTAAGTGTGAAGGTGCCAAATGGTTGATTTAAGGTTTCTGGAGAGCAATTCACTTGGGGATGAGACTGAAGAATTGCTAACAGTGACCTCCCAGTATAAGGAAAAAGACAAAGACCCTGCATATCCTAGTTGGACCTCCTCCTTATTGGGCGCTGGTGCTCTAAAATGAAATGCTCTGAACATTTCATACTCCTGAGAAGAGCAGTCAGTGCTGGGAGCCATCAGGGAAACTCAGGGACCAAAGGGTCTGTAGATATCTCCACTCCCAGGTCTGATAAGGTGGTAGACGCTCTGGGAATAGTTGGCATCTTTCAAAGACAGACCTGGAACAAAGCATGTTGGGAAATGAGGAAATGGCCGCAGGAGGGGGCGTGAGAATGTGGCAGGAGGCCCGGGTCAGGCGCCCCAGCAGGCTCCCGTGTTCCATATGTAGACACACTGCTTGCTTGGTGTTTACAGAAGGCTGTTCCTGCGTCTCTCCGGAGTTAGACCTGAACAAGTCAGTGTGGTTTACTTTTTGTTTCCTATTTCTTATCTATTTTAAGTTTAGGGAAATTTCAGTCTGGAGATGAGCCGAGTAGATGCGGTGCAAATACATGTTTGTGTTCCATCTTTGGAGGAGCAGGATATCGTGAAAGCTCATGGAGAGCCGTGTGGGACTCACACGGCCCCCGGCTCCGATCCGAGATGGAAGGCAGAGCTGCTGTGTGCTCCTTTCCACTGAGGGGCAGAAGCAGGGGGCCGTACCCTTCTGTGGGTCCAGTAAACAGACGGAGTGTGATATTCCGAGCCTGCCAGGACGAGGCCGTGGCTTCGTAGGAAGCAGAGGTCTCTCTGTAGAGACAGGTGCATGCCAACAGCACCAGCTTCCTCCAGCAAACTATGAATCCCCTGTTCCATTTGACCTTTATGGCTTATTAGCTCTGATTTCTCTCTGGGCACCCCACAAGAACCTTCTCTTGAGAAGGCAGAGGGGAAATGAACACACTTGAAGAGAGAGTTTCTGAAGTCCTTGCTCTGAGCCAAGAGCTGGCAGCTTATCTGCATGTGGCCACCCCAGTCACCCTAGCACGTGGGCCATCTGGAGGGGTATGTGGGGTTTGACTGTGGATTAGAGCCATTATCATGGTTAAAGAGAGTCAATATTTAACTTGGAGCTTTGTGGATTAACAGATGGGAGACTAGGATGCTGCATCAAACAGTTTCTTCCCTTCCCTGTGTTCCCGATGGAATCCTATATGGGTATGGCTGTTTCCTCCTTCTTTGGCTTTGGGTCTCTACGGGCTGTTAAAGTTTGTACGCTGTCTGAAAAGATTTACCTTGTGGGTTTACAACAGTAAAGCAAACCACAAAATGTGGAAAGGTGATAGTTCCACCTGCATTTTTCCCAGGATTTAAAACATGTGCTTTTCTACTTTTCAAGTCCGGTGACAGACTCAGATGTCCATATGGAAAGCTTCCTCTGTTTAAGCCAGCCATGTTTTAGGGCTGAAGAAACGTAGCTGATTGAATATTACCTGTTAGACCCTAAGCCAAAAAGAGGTCTGTCTGCACTGCTTTCTTGGACTAAAACAATCAGTCTGGGCATTGGTGATGTTAGAACTCTGGGCATGCCAATCACTAATCAAGAGTGCAAAGGTGAAGGGAAAGCAGCTAACTAGAGGCTTGAGCTTTCGACAGAGACACAGTGGGAGGCTTACCTGAGCTGGAATCACATAATCGGCCACATCCCAGATCCGGAATCCAAGTTTAGAAGTATTGGTCGTGGTTACACCCTTGGCTTTGGCAGTAACAGAGCTGACCACAGAGTCCATTTCCTGGTAGCCCTTTTCCCACACAAACACCCAGCTACAAAATAAAACAGGTCTCTTAAATTGCCATTAGGATTGCATGAATTTGAGTTAATGCTAGGGAGCCTCTGGTAGCCAGAGGCTGAAAGTATGAATGTTTACTAGTTGTGACTTTGCAAAAGCTGCTTGACTTTGTAACTTAGTGCAGTGATCAGCACAAAGAAAATGCTCAGCGAATGCTGTCTTTATTACTAGGTATTTGAACACTTTCAATGCACTATGACCCGCAGAATTACCATGAGATAATAGAAATTATGATAATGATAGTTACCATTTGAAGGTCTTTAGGTGCCAGGTACTGATCTAAGCTCTTTATGTGTATTAACTAATTTAATACTGACCACTTTATAAGGCAGGTGTCATTATTCTTCTCCATTTTACAGAGGAGAAAACTGTAATTCAGAGAGGTTAAGTTACTTGCCCAAGGTCACACAGGTAGTGAATGGCAGAGTCAGCATTTGAACTCAAGCTTTTTGCTTTCGAAGTCTCCTTTCTTGCCCTCTATACTATATATGCCCTCTAGAAAGGAGAATCATATCTTTTAAGTAAATGTATAATAGTTTCTTACTTTTTCTCTAAGAATTCAGGTCACATGTATGTTTCTCTCCTCTGAAGTGGAGACTTCACTACCAGCCTGAATAATTAAAAAATCTGAAGGCATTGGTGCATAGTGGTTAGGACACTGGAACAGACTGAAGCCAGCCTATCTCAGTTCATCACTCACTAGGCATAAATTTGGCCAAGCTGCTTAACCTCTCTGTGCCTGTTTTTCCCATCTATACGACGGGAATGATAACAAGACTTCACAGGATTGTTGTGAGGTTACGTGAGTTAATGCATGTCAAATGCTTGGAACAATGTTTGTGAGCCATTATCAGCAGACTGAAATTGGCCACGATGGGAGCATTTACACCGTGGAAATTGGCCAGTACTACAAATCAGAACTCCTCCCCATCAGAGCTGTTGTTAAACATCAATAGTGACTACTATTGTTGTAATTTCTAGAGTCAAGAAATACTACTAGCATCCCTCTCCCCTCCTTATAAGCTCTAGGTGCTGAGACTTCAGAAATTTGCTTATTTGGTTACTTATTGTCTGAGTAGTCTCCAAGTTCACTACCCATCTTAGAGATGGGCTTTTTCCCTAAGAAGTCCTCTTCTTCAGGGTTTCTAGGAATTCAGCTGCAGTATAAGCTTCCATTTAATTCTAGTCAGACACAGAGAAGCTTAGAGCAGGGTCACTATTACTTTACCACCAAGTATAGTCATCCCTTGGTATCCATAGGGGATTGGTTCCAGGACCCCTGGGGATACCAAAAACCATGGATGCACAAGACCCTTATATAAAATGGCATAGTATTTGCATGTAACCTATGCACATCCACCCCTATACTTTAAATCATCTCTAGGTTACCTATAATATCTAATACAAAGTAAATGCCATGTAAATAGTTGTAAATACGATGTAAATGCTATGTAAAAATAGTTGCTGGCAAGTGACAAATTCAATTTTGCTTTCTGGAACTTTCTGGAATTTTTTTTTTAATATCTTTTATCTATGGTTGGTTGAATCTGTGGCTGCAGAACCTGAGGATACAGAGGGCTGACTGGATAGTGAGTTGCTAAGTCAGAGACACATGGTTTCATCTCAATCACTATGTAAATAACTATTACCTCATCCTGTGACTGATAATACAATTAGATAACTGAGAAGTGTTCAGTCTCTCTCTCTTTTCTTTTTTTTTTTGGCCATGCAGCACACAGGATCTTAGTTCCCCGACCAGGGATTGAACCCATGCCCCCTGCATTGGAAGTGCAGAGTCTTAACCACTGGACCACCAGGAAAGTCCTGTTCAGTCTCTTTTTGAGGAAGGATTACCTTTGATCAGTACTGGAAAAGAGACCACAATTTCACCAAGATGAATCGAATCAGAAAGTTAAGAGATGAGGTTTTTAAAAATTTTTCTTAAAAGCCCTAAATTCAGATCCTGAGTCAGATCTGATCACAGCAAGATGTATAAAAGCAAAGCATTTACTGCTTAAAAAATCCTCATGATCAAGGCAGACAGCACTCCATAGGAATCCTATAAAGCTGCACTGCCCAACAGAAATACAACGCGAATCGTGTAATTTCAACATTTCTCGTAGCCATGTTAAAAATTAAAAAGTAACAGGTAAAATTAATTTTAATGATATGTTTTATGTAACTCAACATATCCAATATATGTTAATGCTATCAATATAAGATGTATTAATATGATATTTAGTTGTTTTTTGTACTATGTCCTCGAAATCTGGCGTGCATTGTACAGTGATCGCACATCTCAGTTTGGAGTAGGGGTGTTTCAAATGCTCAACAGTTTCATGTGACTCCTGGCTACCATACTGCAGATATACTGTATGCAGTCTAGAACTTTACAGATACCCTGAAGTAGATGTAAACTGATTCTCCTACGAGCAGCAAAAGCCAAAAGGAAAAAGCTGCCTGACAGCTCCTGATTCCAAATGCTTCAGGTCCAACCCAGCAATATGAGTTTAGTTAACCAGCTTGTAGTGGGTCTCGAAGTTTAAGGGTGCATCACAATCACTGGGGGGCAAGGAGTTGGTTGTGATGGTACTTAATGTGACTTAGAGTCCAAACCTGGGGGTAGGCCAAGTGGTTCTGATGCAGAGTTCATACCTGGAAAGCCCTTTTACTGACTACTGTCAGTACCTACTGCTGCTGCGCTGATAGATGGTAGAAGCCAAACCTGCCAGATCATGGGGATTCCCTTAGGCAGTGTTAACAGATTCCAAGTCCCACCCCAGGGTGGGGGTGGGGGTGGGGATGGTGTCCTGTTACCTTTAAACAATTCCTCAGATGAGTCCTTCATGTTCAGGTAGGTTTGGGAAACACTAGGACACTGGTTCCCAAAATTTGCTGCACATTAGAATCACCCGGGGAGTTGGTCATACTCTACAGCACTTGAATCAGAAAGTCTGGGTCTGAGAGCCAGCAGTCAGTATTTTTTAAAGATTCTCAAATAGCTCTATGTGCAGTTTGGGGAACACTGTATTAGGCCTTTTAAGAAAAACAAAAACAAACAAACAACCCCCCCCCCCACGATGCAGCAGGTAACATCTGTCAGCTCAGCAGCTGTAGACACCATAACACCCCAGGTGAACCTTGAAAGCGGGCCCAGTTGGTAAATCAATTTCCACCTCCTCTCGAGTTTTATTACATTGTAAGGGTGCATCAATTAAAATTAAGCACTAGGTGAGGACTGATGGTGGAGGGACATATAAGCAAAGAGGGCAGCATGGGGAACGATAAGTCTAAAGCAGGTGCCTATACCAAAAACTCCAACAACCCCATAAAAGGAAGGAACTGAACTTAAGTGATTTTTGAAAGTGTGACCTCTCTATTATCTTGGGTTACCATATGATGCTCAAAGGAAAGGACAGGAAGCCACAGACCCAAAAGGAACCAAGTGGAAATCCCAAACCTTGGTTTCTGTCAGCAGATCATCAGAATGGGAAGTGAAGAGCAAAGAGTGAGTCATTTAGGGCAAAGCCCTCCCACCCCCAGCCAAAGGACATCATGGAGCAAGTCAGAAGGGACAGGAAGCATGAATGGCGAGGATGAAGATCTAGCTAGGCTTTGCCTTCAAGACACAACATCAAAGCAGCCTCTGGACCCAGAGTCGGCACAGAGCCCGTCCCTCTGGTGGCTAGGGTCGGGGGTGGAGGGTTGGGGGAGTAGGGATGTATCCCTGGCTTCGGGTCGCTGTCCCCTGGACCCCACCTGGAGGGCGCTCGCGGGGCTCGGCCGAGGACCTAGGCCAGAATGAGCAGGTGCGTGGCCGGGACCCAGAAGGGGTAGTTCCCGGCCGTCGGATCACACCCTGTCCCCGGGACCCCTCAGGGTCGTCGCCCGCGGCCGCGCTCACCCGATGACGTAGGCCAGGATGAGCAGCTGCACCGCCCGGTTCATGAGCCCCACTTTACGGCTGCGGATGAGCACGATGCGCGGCGTGTCGTACTCGAACAGGAAGGCCGCCAGCACCGCGCAGCAGCCCGCCATGGCTAGCGCCCCGCCGCCGCCGCGCCGCCCGGTTCCGCGCTCTGGACCCGGTAGCCTGACCCGCCGCCGCTTCCCCGCACTGGAGCCCCGCCCGGCGTGGCGGTTCGTGGGGGAGGGCCCGGAAGGAGGCGGTGCTGACCCTCGGGGGACTGGGCCGGGCGAAAGGCGTGACCTCCCCCTCGGGTACGAGTGCCGCGCCGCCTCAGGAGGGCTGGGGGAGAGCGACCTCCTCGGGGGGAATGGGGCCTGGGGGAGGGGGTGACCTCGTTGGGAACGAATGACCCCCTCTGGAGAGGGACGGGGGAATAATGACCCTCCCCCCCAGAGGGACTGGTGGAACGAGCGACTCCCCCCTCAAGGGGGGTGGGCTCTACGGGGATGGGATGACCTCTCCTTCAGGAACGAATGACCCCATGAGGAGGACCAGGGAGGACCGGTGACGCTCAGGGGAGATAGAGCCCTCAAGGAGAGAGTGACCTCCCCCTTGGGAAGGAGATACCCCTCCCAGGGGCGGGAGGGGTAATGAGCGACCCCCGTGGGTGTCTAGGAGTGAGCTGGGGGCGGGGTGGGGCGAGGCGAGGCGCTGGGGGCAGCTTAGGGGAAAGAGCAGCCTCTCTCCTGCAGGCTCCAATGGGGGGCAGCGCTGCCTTCTCGCTGCAGGAGGGAAAGCCTAAATATCCGGTACCCTAGGGACCCTTGGCTGGAGCCACACACGCTGCAAAATAGCCCTCTTAGAATTGAAGCTAGGTCACATACCTACTCCCATTCCGATGCTTCCTTAGTTGTAGGACGGGAGGAAGCAGCCTGAGCCTGGTGAGGGATTTCTGTGACCATCCTTTGAACTGAGGAAGTTTTATCACAACTTTAGGGAGAATTGGAAAATAGAGGGAAAGTGGAGGAAACACCCACAGTTGCACCACCTGAACATAATTTTCCACGTGTGTTCATTCCCTTCAGGTATGTTATCATAGGTATGTTTTATATTTAGTTTCATTCATTCATTCAACAAGTGTTAATAAACACCTTCCGTACCAGGCACTGTCTAGTGAACAGAACAAACCCAAACATTCTGCCTTCATGGAGTATAAATTCTAGCAGATAATTGTGTATACGTTTTTAATTTGTAAGCATAGTCAGTGATGGTACTTTTCAATTCCTGATTCACACTACATGTTTTCCATGTTACTGCAGACTTGTCATAATGATAATTTTTAATCGATGGATTGTTTCTTCAGTTAGGGATGATTTCCTTAACCGCTGTCATCTGATTGCTTCCAGTTTGTGGATCCTATGCATAATCTTTAACACACCATTTTAGGTCTTTTCCTGGAAGTGAGATTCCTAAGCCACACCACCTTGTTTTTACAAATATAAGAAGATGAATAATAATAAAATTTGGGGAAGACAGTATCTGCCTCTGGAGATGGACTTGTCATGTTAACAGGAGGAATAGAGCTGCCACCTTCCTCAGTTCAAAATGGTCCCAGGAAAAGGTGGTGACAGTTTAAGTGGGATTTTATTCATTCTTTGACAGGTATTTACTGAGTGCCTGTTGTGTGCTTAACAGTGTTCTGTTATGAGGGTGAACAGACAAAGTCTCTGCCAAAATGGAGCTTTGTGTAATTGGGGGGACTTAAATTCTATGTAGAAAAGAAAAACCCAGTCACTAAATTCTCATTGGAAAGAAACTTAAAAATACATTTCCTTAAGAGTCAAAACACATTTACAGCTCTCGTGAATACTTATCCCATAGTAATGAGATGGTCCTGGCCTTACAGATCTTGAATTTAAATGGTTTGTTTGTGTCTTTGAACAAAGTCAGTTAAGAGAAATGTACAAATAAAAGTTTTTGTTAGTGCCTAGTTGGTAGTGTAACCTTAGGCCCAACCAGAGAAGCTGATCCTGAAAAATGATTGGAGAAAAAAATTGTTTCATTTACACTCTTGCCCTGAGTTTATCTCTTTAAAAACAGCTCTCCTGAGGCATAATTGACATACAGTAAACTGCACATATTTAAATTATACAATTTTATAAGTTTGACATATGTACATACCCATGAAACCATCAGCACAATTAAGATAATGAATATATCCAGTGCACTAGCTAGAGTAATCTTAGATTATAAAGTAAAAGTGACTGCTGATTACAGTTGGGATTTTTCACATAATCTTTTTTTTTTTGCAACACAAGTCAATCTTTATTGAAAATTGCAGTATTAATACATAACAATTCTTGTTAAAATAAACGTGCTTTTAAGCATTTTAAGTCTGAGCTTATCTACTCATCAGATTGCATAAAAAAATAGCATGAATTTACACATAATGTAATTGGCTCAGGATGGATGTTCCTTTGTATTGATTGACACCTGGAGTTCAGTGCAGAGGTGAGGGGTGCGTTTAACACTGGAAGACAATGCTGGCTTAAGTTTTAAAAAAGTACTATGAGAATGGTCTAAAAAAAAAAAGCGGTATTCAAAAATCATTAAAAAAAAAAAAAAAAAAGAACCATTTCCTAGTCAGTAACAATGGCTCCCTGGGGTCTCTCTTGAGTGGCCATCACAGTAACCCCACCAGGAACACATGAGAGCTGGCCTCAGGTCCAGCCCAATTATTCTACTGACTACTGGTCTCCACGAGGAGCTATAGGAGACTCCAGTAGGGCTCAGGAGACCAAGATAAGACACTTGTCATCTCCAGCACACCAATCCTGGGAGCATAGCATCCCCTGAAGCTCACTGCAGGCTCCCTGCACAGAGATGGCAGCCTCTCCTTGGTCTCCCTGTCCCAAGTGACTTGACATTGGTCCTGGGGATTCAAATAAGATTACTCCAGAGGTTTTCTGTTCTTCAAGTGAATAGGGTGGGAAAAGAGGCAAATCCTCTGAAACATGTAAGATCAACTCTGCAACTTTCTATCTGAAAAGATCAGACCCTCCTCTGCAGCGTGTCCTCTGCAGGCTCCTTTCAGAAAGCTCAGGTTGAGCAATAAACAGCTCAGGAGAAAAAAAACACACCATCATTTGAAACGTACTAGAGAGGAGAGTCACACAGTCCACCCTTCCCCTATGCCAACCACTCCTTTCTAGAGACACACCCCGTCCTTAGAAAGCACCAAGAGAAGAGCCAGAAGCTGTACCCCACCTCAAGCCGCACACCCTTAAGCCTGCCCTTGCACGGCCAGAGGATGTCAGACAGGCGTCCTGTCCCATCTGGGCAATGCCCAGGCTGGCAAGAACTGGGGCGTCCAGCTGTTAGCTGCCAGATAGGGAGAAGGTGACCCAACTGGTCGGAGTAATACTCTTTCCAAATGTTTACAAAGGACAGGTGAAGAATTCTGAGTTTCCTTCTTAAAAAGCAGGCCCCAATACTGATGCATCTGGTGCCTGCCATCCTTTCTCCACCTGCTGGCAGGACAGCACTACCAGAGATTAGTATATCCCAAGCCCCAAGAATCTATTTCCTCTTGTTTGAAGTGCCGATGCCAGCAGATGGAGTGAGGCACTGCATGCCCAGCTTGGGAAGGGCAGGGCGAGTACCAAGTACCAACCAGGTGTCCAGCCCATGGCCCAGGACCACCCTCAGCTCCTGTAAATACTACATTTGCATAGCACTCAAGAAACAGAGTCATATAATACAACTGGTAGGCCTAATAACCAACAAGAATGTTGAGAAAAGATCAAACACAAGAGACAAAAGATTCTGGAAGCGCTTCTGTGCTTATCACCACGATGGCCCTGGCCCTGATGCTGGCCTCAGTTCTCAGAGGCAGCAAGCTGATGGGACCATCACTCATCGTGAAACGTTCAGTCACCTGGCCCAGATCCAAACAGTGTTTCCCTAAGCAGAGAAACATACCTTCTAAACCTTAGGGGAAGGCTGTAGAACAAAATTTTTTAAAAATGTCCATGATGATATCTATGTTTATAGGAATTAGTTCCTTTATTTGCCTGTCTCAGCTTCTAAAATAACTGTAATTTAGCTGAAAGACTCTCAAATTAGGAATGTCACATATAAAAAATGCAAAAATTCTCTGTATGTTCTACTATTGTGCTTAGGATATCAAATTATGCAACTTTATAACAGAAGCTGTATTCCTTAATTTTACTGGAACTAAATGCTGCTAAAATTACAACATATGATAGTTTTGTTACTATTCATTATATCCAGATTCTTACCTGCTAGACAAGATCTACCTTTCACATTGATAACTGATGCCCCGATAGTTTCAAAATTGAAAAGATCTCCACAGAGATGTATTCCATAATGCAAAAGTATTTGATGAAGTCTCCCAACTCAACTTCACAAAAGGGAAACAAGATTTTTTTAGAAATTACAGGGGGGAAAGTGTTTATAAAGCTGATATAAATGGGGAGAAAACGCAACCCACTCTTTTCTTTCTCTTGAAAACACCATTTAATTCAGTGCTCGTGAAAACATTCACCCTGTGTGTGCCAAGTCTCAGGCAAGCTGGAAGAAACAGCCTATATAATTTCTCATAACTTCCTCCTGAATTCAAATGACTCCAACCCTTGCAGGTAGTCGCATGTGTGTATCTGTTTATGTGCACTCTGTTTGGGACTTTTAAAAAACATATACTAAAATCATATTTTCTCCTAACTTATTACACTAAACTGGGGAAACCGCTTCTCTGTTACTGGATCAGTTCAGGCCCTGGAGAACATATCGATATTACAAACCGCCCACTACACAGGTGGAATTACCAACAAAGAGTTGAAGAAGTGGCCACTGTGTCTGGGGTAAATGGCTGCCACACACACACACATACACACACACACACACACACACACACGAGTACACACAAAGGTAGGTTAAGTGCTCTTGAAGCAATTTAAAGTACTTATTAGTAAACACACTATGTTATAGACATTAGAAATAAATCTTCTGTTTACAATGATCCATGCAAAGATATTCCTAAATTTCTTATAAAATAAGATGCGAAAAATAAAATTATGAAGAGTACTCACTATAAAAAATAAGGTTACCAAAGACTCAGGGGTCAGGTATCCCACTCACCATCCGGGGCTGAATGCCACCCCAGTGCCGGAGCCCTGACCAGCTGCCGGAGCCGTAAGGAGAGTAAGATGCCCTCCCCACCTGAGGCCCACAGCTCTTGAAATGACGTTGGGGTGACAGACCGCTGACAGACCGCTGAAAGGGAACAACCCTCACCCCCCACCCCCTCTGACTTCATCTGAGGACAGACCCACACACACACCCATCAATACAAGTTGGGCACATTTAGGCAAAAAATCCTCTTGGTTTCTTATGTACAATATTCAGATTTTAAACACAGAATCCTTTCTGTAATAAGTTCTGGCAGGCAAACACGTTCTAATGCTGCCTGGCCCTTTGCTGTCCACACGTGCTTTGTGCTGAGTGTCCCCAGCCGCAAGAAGATATGGCCAAAGGGGCTCACAGACAACAGGTGCCAGCCCTTTCCTCACACCTCCCCACAGCCATCTCCACGAGCGCCCTCCAGATGGTCTCAGAGGACAAGTCCCCATCGAGTGCATGGGCCGAAACACAGCCACAGCCCTGCCTCTCTACAAGGAACAATCAATATCCAATAAAGTTTTGTTCCCTTTTAAAAGTTCTTAAATATACAACTTTCTTCATAACACACAGCTGAATGAAGTCTTTGCCCTTCCTTGTGGGAGGGAGAACAACAATGCCTACATATGTTTTCAGGTGACTCAAACATTTCCCCCGAGGGGGCAGGGGAAAGGAATGATTTTTCTAAGCTAAATAAAGGAGAGGCCAATACCTCCTCCAAGTGTGGCTGGTTCTCTTTCACATATCTTCCATCCCAGGAAAATAATTTCGCTCTACATAGGACTTTTCCATTAAACATATAGAAAGCATCATCTCTATCTGTAAGAGATTTGTAATGAAAATTTAGAGAAAATTGCTTTGCTGATACATAAACCACCTTTTGTCCCTAGCTGGATTCATGGTAATCCCTAAGGACATCCACATCACACTGACCCCACAAGCCTAAATGGAGAGAAAGCCATTAACCTGGCTGCACCCCAAGCAGCGGTGGCCTCCCCACACTCTCCCTGTCCCTGCAACTCTCTCCCAGTGCAGTCCGTGCAAAAGGAACAGATGGGTGGAAAGTAGAAGTCCATGTTTCCAATTGGCAACCCACGTCAACACCAAAAGGCTGAAGAATCATCAAAGAGATTTCAGATGCTCTATGAAGAAATTCACTTTAACACTTATAACTTTAAGACTTTGCATACATTACAAGAGTGCATTGATGATACAAGTTGTAAAATACTTCTCCATTCCTTTGGATTTTGCATATGATGGTTCTGCATCAGTCACTGCAGGTAGATGGAACAAGCTTTGTTTTTGTGTTGTTTTTTTTTAAACATGCATTCAGCTAGATATGATTCAGAATAGATTAATACTCCCATTTTTTCATTACAGTTAGCTAAAAAATTGCCTGGCAGCCCACCAAACAGGATTTGCTTTAAGACCAACCCACAGAGTCAGTTGGAGACTGAAGGCGCTGGGACCTGCTGGGCCGGCCGTAGTAGTGTTTAGCTAAGTATCGAGAGCATTAAGAACAAAGTCCTGGTTGGAGGCCCAAGGCCTGCAGCACCAGCTGTGGAACCTCCACGATGTGACTGCACAGCTCCATCCGAAAACGTTTGCAGGGTGATCACCACTGAGGGGCCACATAGCTGTAGGTGGGTGTTCCTGGGGCCCGATAAGTGGGCACAGTGATGGAGTGGGGGGCGACAGGAGTTGGGGAGTGGGCGGGCAGTCAGCAAGGTAGCCGCTGACATGGCTATAGTGGTCCCCGCCACCGTGCCCATGGTGACCCCGTTGCCTCTAGGCAGAGGGATGGGAGCAGGAGACACCGTCGCTGGCATGCTGTTGGGCTGCACCACTGTGGTGTGGTGGATGACGTGACGGGGCTGCATACAGGGGCTGGGGGTAGTACGTGCCTTGCTGTGCGTGCGCGCTCTGCTGGGGGTAGGCACTTCGCAAGGGGTGTCCAGCGGTCTGGTAGGGGTTGGGGAGGAGGAGTACGTGGCACCGCCACGCTGGTGGGGGAACAGGACACTTTGTAAGGTGTGCCAGGAGTGTAACCTGTTTGGAAGGTAGGATTCGCTCCAGAGTACGTGTTGGGGGAATAGGCAGGAGATGCTGCGTAACCCATGGGGAAACCAGCTGGATATCCAATTTCTTTGGCATTTGCATAGGGAACCGCAGAAGAACCCGGGCTATAAACAGGATTCATGATTTCAAGAACGCGCCGGGTGGCGGCCTGGGCCTCGGTGACCAGCGCTCGCCGGCCCGGGGCGCGCGCCGCGGAGGCCTGCTCCGATGCGCGGCTGAGCCGCGAGGCCCAGGTTGCCGCCGCCGCCTCCCCGGTCCGCGTTCCCCCTCGCCCAGCTCGGCCCGGCCCGCCTCTTCGCAGCCCGCGCTCCCTGCCGACGCTGCGCAGTCGCCCTTCACATAATCTTAATCACATTCAGTTGCGTATTGTATGCTTGGCTGAGTGTAGTCAGCTATTGAGCAACTCTGGGAATTTAGCTTAAAAAAAAAAACGCCAAGGCTTTTAGTAAAGACGTTAAGACAACTCAACAAGGAAAGAATAGTCTTTTCAACAAATGGTGCTGGAACAACTGGATATCCACATGCAAATGATGAAGTTGGACCCCTACCTCTTACCATATATGAGAATTAACTCAAAATGGATCAAAGACCTAAATGCAAGAGTTAAAACTATGAGTCATATGAAGACATAAGTGTAAATCTTTGTGACCTTGAATTAGGCAGTGGTTTTTTAGATATGACACCTGAAGTTCAGGTGACGAAAGAAAAAAAGTAGATAAATTGGACTTCATCAAAATTTAAAACTTTTTTGCATCAAAGGCCACTATTGAGAAAAAGAAGACAACCCACAGAATGGGAAAAATCATATATCTGAGAAGGGTCTAGAACCTTAAAGAGTTCTTTAACTCTTATAACTCATCAGTAAAATGACAACCCAACGATAAATGGGCAAAAGGTTTGAGCAGACAATTCTACAAAGCAGATACACAAAAGGTCAATAAGGATATGAAAAGATGTTGAATATCATTGGTTACTAGGGAAATGCAAATCAAAATCACAGTGAGATACCACTGCATCCCACTAGCATGGGTATAATCAAAACAATCGACCATCAAAAAGATGGCAAAGCTGGAGAAACTGGAGTATTCATATACTGCTGGTGGGAAAGTAAAATGGTGCAGCTGCTTTAACAAAACATTTTGGGGCATCCCTGGTGGCACAGTGGTTAAGAATTCGCCTGCCAATGCAGGGGACACAGGTTCAAGCCCTGGTCCAGGAAGATCCCACATGCTGCATAGCAACTAAGCCCATGTGCCACAACTACTGAGCCTGTGCTGTAGAGCCCGCAAGCCACAACTACTGAGCCCACGTGCCACAACTACTGATGCCCTCGCTCCTAGAGCCTGTGCTCCACAACAAGAGAAGCCACTGCAATAAGAAGCCTGTGCACCACAGCAAAGGGTAGCCCCTGCTCAACGCAATTAGAGGAAGCCCGCCCACAGCAACAAAGACCCAACGCAGCCATAAATAAATAAATAAATAAAAATTTTTTAAAGATACGTTCACGTAAAAACTTGTACATGAATGTTCATAGTAGCATTATTTATAAGTAGCATTATTCCCCAAAAGTGGAAGTAATTTAAATGTCCATCTACTGATGAATGGATAAATAAAATGTGGTCTATCCATACAATGGAATATTTAGCCATAAAAAGGAATGAAACACTGACACATGCTACAACGTGTATGAACCTTGAAAACTATGCTAAGTCAAAGAAGCCAAGTACAAAAGGCTACATATTGTATGATTCTATTTTTATGAAATGCCCAGAATAGGCAAATCCACAGAGACAGAGAGTTGATCCATGATTGCTTAGGACTGGGGGAAAGAAATAATGGGGAGTGGTCGCTACCGAGTATGAGGTTCCCATCTGGGATCATGAAAATGGTCTGGAAAACAGATAATGGTGATAGTTGCAGAACGCTTGTGAATCTACTAAAAGTCACTGATTTGTACATTTTAAAAAGGTTGTAGGACTTCCCTGGTGGTCCAGTGGGTAAGACTCTGCACTCCCAATTCAGGGGGCCTAGGTTTGATCCCTGGTCGGGGAACTAGATCCCGTATGCATGCAGCAACTAAGAGTTCGCATGCCCAACTAAGAAGGCTGCATGCCGCAACGAAGATCCCGTGTGCCATGACTAAGACCCGGCGAGCCAAAATAAATAAAATTATTTTAAAAACACAAAATTAAAAAAATAAAAAGGTGGCTTTTTTTTTTTTTTTTTGCGGTACGCGGGCCTCTCACTGTTGTGGCCACTCCCGTTGTGGAGCACAGGCTCCGGACGCGCAGGCCCAGCGGCCATGGCTCACGGGCCCAGCCGCTCCACGGCATGTGGGATCCTCCCGGACCGGGGCACGAACCCCCGTCCCCCGCATCGGCAGGCGGACTCTCAACCACTGCGCCACCAGGGAAGCCCCAGGTGGCTTTTATGGTATGTGAACTATATCAAATTAAAAAAAGAAAGGAAGGAAGGAAGGAAAGAAGGAAGAAAAGAAAGAAAGAAAAGAAAGAAAGAAAGGAAGAAAGAAAGAAATAAACAGGGAGTAGACAATCAAGGGCCTCAGATAAAAAGTACCTACCACATAATAATGGGGCCAAACCTCATGTTCTTTCTTCATAGGGGAGCACCTCAGACCCTCACACAGAAATTATTTTTATTTTAGACAAAGTTCCAACAGTCTGGATTGTCCGTTTCCTTTGATGCATGGTAAGCCACGACATTCTTCCTCTAAAAACTGCCCTTCCTCACAGAGGTGGCCCCAGCAGCCATTTTTATCCTAAGGTCCGATGACCTTATCAATCGGACCACAGGGAAACCTAACCCAAAAGGGCCAATCTGATTCTCTCCTCTGGGATTGGCACTGGGAGAGAGGCAGCTCTTTGTTCTCTGCAAGTGACCAGAACTGAGTTGATGTAACCTTAGGGTTTGTGCCAGACTCATGTTTATGGAGAAGCCAAGAAGGGGAGTTTACAGAAGCAAAAGAAAAGAACTGGACAGGCAAAGGGAGCAGAGGTGAGCAATACTAAGAAAATGGCCTCTTTGGTTTCTGCTAAGTTTCTACTTCCTGGTTCTGCCTCCTTGGTTCACTTTTGCCCTTAATGTACCCCCATAAGCTTATAATAAATGTTCGTTTTTTTTCTTAAGCTAGAAGGCTTTTGAAAGTTGGGATTGAAAAGGCTTTGGCTATAGCGCTAGGTTCCAAGAGATGAAAAATGTACTGTCACTGGTAATGTGGGCGTTAAAACAAATGTTTGTATGAATGCAGCAAATTAGAGATGGGAGGCACTGCTTGAGGCCATCAATGCTAAGAGCAGCAATAAATAGATTAATAGTCCATAAAAAGAAATAAGTTCCTATAAAAAGCTCCAAAAGAACTGCAAAAAGCTCATCAGTCTGTTACCATTTAGTTGCGAGGCCAGCAGTGGCTGGCCTCAGTGCATGTTAGAGCGTGGTTTGGTTATAGCACAGTCATTACAGTGGCCTCGAGATGCAAAAGGCCAGTCAGATGAAGCTGTATGCTTCAATGAAAAAGACGTTTAAATTAACTTTCAGGCATTTATAGATGTAAGATTCACTTATCTGGCACGTAGACATTGTAAAATCTGTCATTGTATAACATAATGACAGATGCATGTGCTCCAAATGTGTAATTATATATCTCCAGAAACAGCACATTCCCTAAATAAAGAACAAGCTGGTAGCAGAAGTGAGGAATAAATCACTTTATAATTTTACTGTTGCTTTCCCCATGGAGTTCTTGAGGCTAAAGTTGGTGTGGAACATAGCCGTATGTTCCATATCTAATAGGCCGTATGTTGACCATATCTGCTAGATCAGCGGGTCTCAACCTATCAGACTCAAAATCCCTTTAAAAAGAAATATTTTCTAATATCCCGTTAGGAGCCCTGAAAGAAATTAATATGAAATATAATTGGCCTGCACTCAAATATGTATATGTAAATGTGTATATATATAAATGTTTAGTTTGCATTTTCATAATGATTAATCTCGAGCTTTACAGGTGCTTATAGGCCATTTGTACATCTTTGGAGAAATGTCTGTTCAGATCCTTTGCCCATTTCTTTTTTTTTTCTTTTGCAGTACACGGGCCTCTCACTGTTGTGGCCTCTCCCGTTGCGGAGCACAGGCTCCGGACACACAGGCTCAGCGGCCATGGCTCACGGGCCCAGCCGCTCCGTGGCATGTGGGATCTTCCCGGACTGGGGCACGAACCCGTGTCCCCTGCATCGGCAGGAGGACTCTCAACCACTGCACCACCAGGGAAGTGCCCATTTCTTAATTGGGTTATTTGTCTATTTTAAGTTGTAAGTGTTCTTTATATATTGCAGCTGCAATTCCTTATCAGATATATGATCTGCAAATGTTTCCTCCCATTCAGTGGGTGGGGGGAATTATAGCTTATCAAAATGGAGAAAATGGGAAGTATGATATTCTTGCAGATGAGCTGGACCTGTTTCTGAAACTGTGTCTTAAAATCTCAGCACATTTGACATTTGGTTTCAGGGTAGTATAAAGTCCTCAGAGACCACATCCTTTGGTAGGCAACAGAGAATAGAGGATGGATAGGAAAAAAGCTGTGAATACAAGAGGTGATGGAGCAGTTGTGAGGTCGACTTGCGGGGGTTGTATCTGGTATTACTGAAAACAAAGGTATTCAGGAGTGGATACAGTGTGTGCCAGACACTGGGATATATATGATTATTTACTAGTTATGCATCCTTAGATGAGCTATTTACTTTTGGGGAGTATGTTTCTTTTTTTTATATAAATTTATTTTATTATTTAGTTATTTATTTAGGCTGCATTGGGTCTTTTGTTGCTGCGCACAGGCTTTCTCTAGTTGTGGTGAGTGGGGCCTACTCTTCGTTGTGGTGCACGGGCTTCTCATTGCGATGGCTTCTCTTGATGCGGAGCACAGGCTCTAGGCACGCGGGCTTCAGTAGTTGTGGTGCATGGGCTTAGTTGCTCCGCGGCATGTGGGATCTTCCCGGACCAGGGCTCGCACCCGTGTCCCCTGCATTGGCAGGCGGATTCTTAACCACTGTGCCACCAGGGAAGCCCGGGAGTATGTTTCTTTATATGTAAAATGGGGATTGATGTTATTGTGTCAAATATGATATCGCCTTTATGATATTAATAACAACAGCTAATAATATGCTGCTAAAAGCTTTATAGGCTTCCTTTCACTTGGTCTCATGTGAACCTAGGTGGGCACTGAGGAGTAAAACTGAGACTTCGATCATGCAACGGGTTCAGTCAGGATTTGAGTCCATGTCTGTCTGATTCCAGAATCTTTGCTCTTAAATATTTCATTATGTAGCTTTAAAATGCTGTGAAATCATTTTTTCCACTAAATCATTGTGTAATATTATGTGGGACTGTTTTTATGGTTCCATTGCTTGGTATGTTATGTAAGTTTAAGGGATAATGAGGATTGCGGGGGTCACCTTGAAATGGGAGAAGTCATGCTTGTGGAGATGCTAGTTATTGGAACCCCCATACATTTCATCATGTTCCCCGACATTAGCATATGATGTAATATCTTCTCAAATTTACTTGGAAACTATTAGATACCTAATTATTTGGAAGGATTACCCAACAGACTCAGGAAAATAGGACCTGAAGATACAGTCCCATTAGTGTCAAATCTGATAACTTTCCCAGATGGTGTCTTAATTACTGTGGGGGGGGGGCAGAATAATGATCCCCCTGAGGATATCAGTGTTCTAATCCCTGCAACCTGTGACTGTATTAACGTTATATGGCAAAAGGGACTTTGCAGATGTGATTAAGTTAAGGATTTTAAGACGGGAAGAGTATCCTGAATTATCCAGGTGAGTTTAATCACAAGGGTTCTTAAAAAATGGAAGAGGGGCTGAAGATCAGAGTCAGAAAAGGCCTGTGACAACAGAAGCACAGGTGAGAGTGATGAGATTGCTAATTGGAGGCCATGAGCCAAACAATGAAGCTTTCTGGAAAAGGCAAGAAATGGATTCCCCCCAGTGCCTCCTGAAGGAACACAGCCTGCCAACACCTTGATTTTGGCCCATTAGACCCATTTTGGATTTCTGATCTCCAGAACTGTAAAATAATAGATTTGTGTTTTCTTTTTTTATTTGATTATTTTAAATTAGATATTTTAATATGAGATAATTGTAGACTCACAGTTGTAAGAAATAATACAGAGAAATTCTCTATACCAGATTTTCTATACCAGTAATTCTCTATTACCAGTTTCCTCCAACGGTAATATCTTACAAAACTATGATACATTGTCACAACCAGGATATCAACATTGGTACAGCCAGGATAAAGTACAGCTCCATCACCACAAGGATCCCTCTTCTTGCCCTTTTATAGCCACATCCAACCCTCTCCACCTCCCTTGGCCCCTGATTCCCAGCAATCACTCACCTGTTCTCCATTTCCAAAATTTTGTCATTTCAAGAATGTTATATAAATGGAATTATACAGTATGGAACCTATTGGGATTGGCTTTTTTTCATCCAGAATAACTACCTAAAGGTTCATCTACATTGTTGCCTATATCAATAATTTGTTCCCCCTTTTTTTTACTGCATAGTATCACATGCTATCCTGTCCTATTAATCTACCCCTCCACTAATGCCACACACTATTAACTACATGCAATGGATGTACCAGTTTGTTTAACCACTCACCAACTGAAAGACATCTGGGTTGTTTCCAGTTTGGGGCTATTACAAATAAAACTATTATAAAACTATTATTATAAAATAAAACTATTATGAATATTTGTACACAGGTTTTTAGTGTGAACATAAGTTTTCATCTCTCAGAGTTAAATCCCCAAGATTGCAGTTGCCAGGTTATACGGTAGTTGCACATTTAGTGTTTTAAGAAACTGCCAAACTATTTTCCAAAGTAGCTGTAACATTTTACATTCCCACCAACAAAGTGTGTGATCCAGTTTTTTTGCATCCTCATCAGCATTTGGTGTTGTCACTATTTTTTATTTTAGCCACTTTGATAAATGTGTAGTTGTATCTCCTTGTGATTTTAACTTGCATTTCCATAAAGATTAATGATGTTGCGTATTTTTGTGTGTGCATATTCGTCATCTATGTATCCTCTTCAGTGAATTCTCATTTTCTAATTGGGTTATTTGATTTTTACTATTTAGTTTTGACAGGTTTTAATATATTCTAGATCCTATTTTTCATCAAATATGTGGTTTGTAAATATTTTCTTCCAGTCCATATCTTGACTTTTCATCTTCTTAATGTGGTCTTTTGCAGAGCAAACATTTTTAATTTTGAAGAGGACTGATTTTTTTTTGCGGTACGCGGGCCTCTCACTGTTGTGGCCTCTCCCGTTGCGGAGCACAGGCTCCGGACGCGCAGGCTCAGCGGCCATGGCTCACGGGCCCAGCCGCTTCGCGGCATGTGGGATCTTCCCGGACCGGGGCACGAACCCATGTCCCCTGCATCGGCAGGTGGACTCTCAACCACTGCGCCACCAGGGAAGCCCTATTTTTTCTTTTTCTTTTATGGATTGTACTTTTAGTGTCAAGTCTATTAATTCTTTGCATAGTCCTAGATCCTGAAGATATTCTCCATTTTCTTCTAAAAAGTTTATAGTTTTACATTTTATATTTAAGTCTGTGATTCATTTCTTGAGCCAATTTTTAATAGGTTTTGAAAAGGCAAGAAATAGATTCCCCCTAGCGCCTCCTGAAGGAACGCAGCCTGCCAACACCTTGATTTGGGCCCATTAGACCCATTTTGGATTTCTGATCTCCAGAACTGTAAAATAACATATTTGTGTTTTCTTAAGCCACTGAATTTGTCATAGTTTGTTACAGCATCAATAGGAAACGAATATAATTACTAACTCCATAGAAACACTATAAACATAAGATTCTTTTATTTATTTATTTATTTACAGCAAGGAAACACTCATTTATTCTCCACTTGAATACCATGCTTGAGATTTAAAATCATGTTTGGCAGTGTACTGCAGGATGCTAAATAAGACTTCACCCATATTGCTTTGGATTTCTTGATATCTTGCTATGTTTTCCATCATCCATTGGAACAATTAGTTCAGTTTCCTAGAAACATTTGAACTGTAGTTAGAAGTTTACCCGATAACCCAGTACCCTCCAGGGTTTTTTTTTTTTTTCCCCTGGCTATGTTTGGTCTTCATTGCTGCGGGTGGGCTTTCTCTAGTTGCGGCGAGCAGGGGCTACTCTTCATTGTGGTGTGCGGGCTTCTCATTGCGGTGGCTTCTCTTATTGCGAAGCACGGGCTCTAGGCGCGCGGGCTTCAGTAGTTGTGGCTTGTGAGCTCTAGATCACAGGCTCTGTAGTTGTGGCGCACAGGCTTAGTTGCTCCACGGCATGTGGGATCTTCCTGGACCAAGGATCGAACCTGTGTCCCCTGCATTGGCAGGCGGATTCTTAACCACTGTGCCAGCAGGGAAGTCCAAACGTGGAGGGAAATTTTTTTTCTTTTTTGGAGGTGCCGAGCAGCATGCAGAGATCTTAGTTTCTTAGTGCCCCCACCAGGGATCGAACCTGTGCCCCCTGCAGTGGAAGTGCAGAGTCTTAACCACTGGACCGCCAGGGAAGTCCAAGACTTTTATCTTATTAATCTTTGCATAGAATCAGCTTTTAGTTTTGTTAGTCATCTCAGTTGTTTATATTTTGTTGATTTCTGTCCTAATAGTTATTTCTTTCTTGTTTCTTTCATTTGCTTCTTTTCTAGTATTTGAGTTGAATGCTTAGCCTCATGTCTTTCTTAACCTTTCTTGTTTCCTGATAAATGTATATAAAGCTATAAATTTCCTTTTAAAATAGTGCTTTCACTGTGTCCCACCAATTTTGACGTGTGGTGTTTTCACTATCATCCAGTTTTAAATATTTCCAAGAGTCATTTAGCAATATTTTATTTGGTTTCCAAATATTTTAAAAATTTATCTTTTTTTAAAAATAAACCTTATTTTTTAGAAGAGTTTTATTTATTTATTTATTTATTTTTATTTTGGCCATGCCATGCAGCTTGTGGGATCTTAGTTCCTCCACCAGGGATTGAACCGGGGCCCTCAGCAGTGGAAGGGCAGAGTCCTAACCACTGGACTGCCAGGGAATTCCCTAAAAATTTATCTTTTCAAAATTAATTTCAAATTTCATTAAAATGCAGTTGGAGAACCTGATCTGTATCATATTGTTCATTGGGAATATATTGAAGGAGATACATGCATGTCTGTTTTGCAAATGTTCCATGTGCACCCTAAAAGAACATGCATTCTTAGTGGGTGTTGAATTCTCTGTATATCTATTAGCTTGAGGGAGACCCTCTCGAAGGAAGTACTTTTGAACTGAGATATGAATGTCAGGAAAGAGCCAACTCTCTGAAAATCTGGGGGGAAAGGATCCCAGGCACAGTGGACAGCAAGTGCAAAGGCCCTGATGTAGGAATGAGCTTGGTGTGTTCCAGGAATAGAAAGAAGACCTGGAACATAGTGGGCAAGGAGGAGAGTGAGGTGAGGTAAGATCCTGAGAGGTAGTCAGGGGCCAGATCAAGTAGGGCCTCAGAGGCAATCATATGGACTTTTGATTTTAACCAACACAGTAAATTCATTGACCACACTTACCAGGTGATGTGCTATGAACTTTACATAAGCCTGATGTCAAGTACAAACTGATTGCATTTTATACGATGGGGGAAGCACTTTGAGATTAAAAGTACCTTAGAGATCATACTTATCCCAGTCCTTTCCTTTTGCAAATAAGAAAACTAAGATGAGGTTTAAAAGGGTCTCACCGTTAGTCAGAACCCAGGCTTTGGACATCCCCCCCCCCCCGCCGCCGCCTCTCTGACAGATAAGCTCTTAAAAGGGAGGACTCCACTTTCATTTAATTTCATTGAATTGTTACTGAAAGGAATCTTATAAACAAATATCATGCTCACCCATCCTATTTACTTATTTTGTAAATCTAGAGTTTTGCAGATAGAGTTTATTCAAAATGAGTTTCCCACAGGGACTTCTTCCTTTCCTCAAATATTCTGCTCTCATTTTACCCCTCTCTGCTTCACTTCAACATTTGGACCTATTTCTATGAGGCAGCCACTTCAGCCCGCCTTATGTTCTCCTGGGCACTACTGTCCCATTTCCAAGGTGACCTGTCCCAGCACTGTTTTGATAAGGCCTCTGTGGCACATTCAGAAAACCTCCGCATCACAAAGATACTCACAGTAATTACCCATCGGTACTGCCTGGCTGCATGTGGGTTTTCTCACCTCACCCACCTGGGAGGCGAAGCCACTCTGCTCTCCCAGCAGCACGGGAGCTAATGTGGCTGTACCCTGAGCAAGCAAAGCTGAATCCAGATACTGCGCCAGGCAGTCCTCAAACCGTGAGTGGGCACAGTGTACACATGATGCCTCCCTGCCTGTGAGCCTGGCTCCACACAGGCATCAGCAAGTGCCTTTGGGAACGTAGTCTTTTAGTGCTTTATCTGCTGAAGTCAGATTTATTCCCATCAGAAAGGTAGAAATTTCTTCCCTGATGGTGGATGGCAAAGTCAATGCCTCAGGCAAGATCAGTGCCTCCAATTCCATCCGAAGAAAGCCAAAGGTAAGATTTATATCCACCAACCACTGGTTTATCCCTTCTTCTTTGCGTATCCTCACAAATATTGTTCTCCTGGCTTGCTGGCCAAGCTGGGGATCTCCACTGGAATATTTTCTTACAAGACACATTTATATGTGGTTGGAAGAAACAAAAAAGTATGAACAGCAAGCCATCACCAAGCCTCCAATTGAGACTCAGAGAGTCTAGACTGCAAAAAAAGTATATATATTTTAATGATATAAGGAAATTTCCACAAAATATAAAAATCCCACAGTTGCCTAAGCATTGGTTTTTGCTTTTGTTAATTTAAAAAATTGTGGTAAATATACATAACATAAATTTAACTATTTTTAAGTGTACAATTTAGTGGCATTAAGCACATTCACAGTGTTGTACAACCATGGCCGTTATCCATTTCCAGAATTTTTTCATCAGCAGCAGCTTTGTGCTCGTTAAACACTAACTCTTCATTTTCTTCTCCCCCCCCAGCCCCTGGTGACCTTTATTCTACTTTCTATCTCTATGGATTTGCCTGTTCTGGATATTTCATATCAACGGAGTCATATAGTATGTGGCCTTTTGTGTCTGGCTTACTTCACTTAGCATAATGTTTTCAAGGTTCATCCGTGTTGTAGCATGCGTCAGTACTTCATTCCTTTTTATGGCCAAATAATATTCCATTGTATGTATATAACCCATTTTGTTTATCCATTCATCTCTTCATGGGCACTTGGGTTGTTTCCACCTTTTGACTATTGTCAATAATACTGCTATGATCATTTGTGTACCAGTATGTATCTGAGTCCTTGCCTTTAATTCTTTTGGGTAAATACCTAGGAGTGGAATAGCTGGATCATATAGTAATTTTGCATTTAAGTATTTGAGAAACTTAAATACATGAGGAACCCAAGCATTAGATTTTGTATTTAAAATATATTTGTCACAATTAAAAAGAGAGAATCGAAGTATTTGTTATAGCTACCATAATAAAGCACCAGAGACTGGGTGGCTTAAAGAGCAGAAATTTGACGTACAAGATCAAGGTGTCAGCAGAGTTGGTTTCTTCTAAGGCTTCTCTCTTTGTCTTATAGACAGCCATCTTCTCCCTGTATCTTCACATGATCTTCCCTCTGTGCCTGTGTCCTAATCACCTCTTCTTATAAGGACACCAATCAGATTGGATTAGGAGCTACCCATATGATCTCATTTTACCTTAATTACCTCATTAAAGGCTACATCTCCAAATACAGTCATTTTCTGGGATAATGGAGGTTAGAACTTCAACATAAGCATTTGGTGGTGGCGGGAGCAAGACTGAACCTACAGGAGGGGTAGAGCCAGCCATATGCCAACTCTTTTTTTTTTAAATAAATTTATTTATTTATTAATTTATTTATTTTTGGCTGTGTTGGGTCTTCATTGCTGTGCGCGGGCTTTCTCTAGTTGCGGCGAGCAGGGGGCTACTCTTCGTTGCGGTGCACGGGCTTCTCATTGAGGTGGCTTTTCTTGTTGCAGAGCACAGGTTCTAGGTGCACAGGCTTCAGTAGTTGTGGCTCACGGGCTCAGTAGTTGTGGCGCATGGGCTCTAGAGCACAGGCTCAGTAGTTGTGGTGCATGGGCTCTAGAGCGCAGGCTCAGTAGTTGTGGCGCATGGGCTTAGTTGCTACACGACATGTGGGATCTTCCCAGACCAGGGCTTAAACCCATGTCCCCTGCATTGGCAGGCAGATTCCTAACCACTGCACCACCAGGGAAGTCCATATATGCCAACTCTTGACTGACTGACCCAAAACAAATCATGGTAGAGGGGAACACAAAAGATGGTTTTTAAGCTTGATTTCTGGATTTCAGGAAAACATCATTTGACCTTTTCTGATATCTCTGAATTTGTTATTATCTGTGACATATTTCAGTGAGGATTGAGGTGAGTCTTATCTCCTTAAACTTGCATTCAGGGTTAAAGGCTTTTAATAAATACCTTTGCAAGAAAAAAGTGAACCCTAATTGAAGACTCACATCTCCCTTAAGTAAGAAATGTCCTGCAGATTGTGTTCTGCCTTGAACACCTTTCAGTGTCATTTGCTATCCTTCTATGGCATCATTTTAAATAGCTGCATATAGTGCTATTACATGAGTGTACCATAATTTATTTTTATTTTTTTAACATCTTTATTGGGGTATAATTGCTTTACAATGATGTGTTAGTTTCTGCTTTATAACAAAGTGAATCAGTTATACATATACATATGTTCCCATATCTCTTCCCTCTTGCGTCTCCCTCCCTCCCACCCTCCCTATCCCACCCCTCCAGGTGGTCGGTCACAAAGCACCGAGCCGATATCCCTGTGCCATGCGGCTGCTTCCCACTAGCTATCTACCATAATTTATTTAACCGACACTCTAGTGTTGGATTTAAAGGAATTTTTCAAATTCTTACTCAGATTCTGTTCTTTCTATTATCACCACCCAATTCGTAGTCTAGGTTGCTTTTTGAGTCACTCTTATATGATTCCAGCAGACTTCTAAAAGTAATCTCCCTTCCCAGGGTTTCCCCCTTCACCCAACATCCTCATGGATGTCTGAAGGATGTTCTTAAGTCACTGCTTTCCTCACATCTCCTGTCAACCCAAGAATGGCTCCACCTTAACTTTGCAATTGGTCCAAACATCTCAGCCCTTAAAAAAAAAAAAAGATTTTCCCAAATCAGCCTCTATTTAACTTTCATCCACTTTCTTCCCAATCTGGGGAGCCAGTCAAGTCTACTTGTAGTCTTAGCACATACCATACTCATTTCTCTAGACCTGGCTGGGGCCACTAGTCCTGTTGGGAATACCTTTTCTCATCCCACTGAATGTTTCCAGTCTCTTCATCTAGGAGGGCCAGCTCATGTGTCACAAGCTTCATAAAGCCCCCTGTGACTACTCTTGTCTGTATGGATTTTATTTTGCCTTTCTTTGAGCTTCTGTCTCACTGAGATGGGACCACATCGTTTATGAAGCAGTAAGAAGTAAGCTTGTGTCCCTCCTGGCTAGACTAGAAGGTCCAGAGACCTTGTTGTAAATGTCCCAGTCACACTGACCATCTGACAGTTCTTTGAACACACTCATTTCTTTCCCACTTCAGTGCTTTGTGCTTGCCGTCCCTCTGCCTGAAATGTCCTGCCTCCAACTTGTCATGGTCAGTTCCTTCTTGACATTCAGATTTAGTTTAAATGTCACTTCCTTGGAGAGGCCATCCCTGACCCCTGTCAGAAATAACTCCATTGTTTTTAGCACAGCGCATTGCTTATTTCTTTCAGACCCTTTATCCCAGGCTGTGCTCAACTCATCCCTTTACACATTGCTTGCCCATCTTCTGCACTTCACCTAACCTCCAGGACAGCCTGTCTGGTTCATTTGTTTATCCTGGCACCTACCCAGTGCCAGGGTGCTCAATAAATGTTTGCTGAATGAATTGGTGAGATTGGATGGAATGGAGAAAGAGAAGGGAGATTGTGAGGCTGTCCCTTGGATTTCTGACTTGGGAAACTGAACTGATGGCAGGTGGTGCTACTAACCGAGCTTGGGAGTTCCAGAAGAGCCCATGTGGGTGGGGGTGGAGGAAGCAGAGATGGTTATTTCTCCCCTGTACTTATTTGAGTTGCCTCTAAACTATTTAAGTAGAATATTCATCCACACATGGTTAAATATATGGGCCTAGAGCTTAGGAGTGATGCTTGGGCACTGTCCAAATAACAATAATAGCCAGCATCGTTAGACATGGTTAACACTTTAAATAACAATAATACCTAACTTTTTTTTTTTTTTTAATTTATTTTTGGCTGCGTTGGGCTTCATTGCTGCGCACAGGCTTTCTCTAGTTGTGGCAAGCAGGGGCTACTTTTTGTTGCAGTGTGCGGACTTCTCACTGCAGTGGCTTCTCTTGTCGCGGAGCATGGGCTCTAGGTTCATGGGCTTCAGTAGTTGCAGCACACGGGCTCAGTAGTTGTGGCGCACAGACTTAGTTGCTCCATGGCATGTGGGATCTTCCCAGACCAGGGCTCAAACTCGTGTCCCCTGCATTGGCAGGTGGGTCCTTAACCACTGTACCACCAAGGAAGTCCAATAATACCTAACATTTATTGACCGCTTACTCTGTGCCAGGCAGTGTGCTAAGTGCTTCACATACATTTACTCTTAGAACATTTAATATTTAATACAACCCTTGGATACAAAGATACAACTAAGTTTTCTAAGAATTGGGTAAACTGAGGCCTCTCTGCTAATTAGTGGGCGGGCTAGGATTTGAAGCCAGGTGGTCAGTTTCCAGTGTCCCAGCTCTTCCCCACTGCGCTAGTGTGCTGGAATAGGCATGCAGACACACAGAACCAAGCCCATTGCCTTTGAGGAGCTTCTTGTTTCCTTGGGGAAATAAAAAAACTCATAACCTACTATACTCAACAGCCTTGCCTAAGGCTTGCCTAAGGCTCTTATCCAAGCCTGTCAAGTATGGTAATTATTTGATTAAAATGACTAGTGTTGGCCTCCACCTCTGATTCCTGAAGACTCACATACATATGACCCTCATAATTCATTCAGAAGAACTAAGGAAGTTAGAAATGCAAAATCCTTTCCACAGATCATCATCTGTTTTGGAAACATGATTCATAACCCTCTTGGGACTGGAAAAGAGGAAACTGAAAGATCACAGTAAAAGTGAAAGAAGATAGTGATGTCTACATCTATTCAAAAGGGAGCAGAAGCGGGGGCTCCCGTGGTGGTCCAGCGGCCAAGAAACCACACTCCCAATGCAGCGGGCCCGGGTTTGAGCCTTGGTCAGGGAACTAGATCCCACATGCCACAAATAAAGATCCCGCATGCTGCAACTAAAGATCCCACGTGCCACAACGAAGATCCCGTGTGCCGCAACTAAGACCTGATGCAGCCAAATAAATAAATAAATAAATATTTTTTTTAAAAGAGAGAAAGCAGAAGGATTTCAATCAGCGGACCCTCAGGGATTCCTGGAATGATGACTGCATTGGATTAGAGTATGGGTTGAGAAACATACAAGTAGCAGAAAGTGTAACCACACCCAGTGCACACAAATGGTTACTTTGAATAAATGGGAGTAGTGGTCCCAGTTCCCCATGGGCTCTAAGAAACAGGGCTTTGTGCAGACAGTGACTGCGCAGAAGCCAAGCCTCTAATTTTTTAGGGCAACTGGCTTTAAGGGTATCTTTTTTTGTTGTTGTTGTTGTTGATTTTTGTTTTTTGTTTTTTGCGGTACGCGGGCCTCTCACTGTTGTGGCCTCTCCCGTTGCGGAGCACAGGCTCCGGACGCGCAGGCTCAGCGGCCATGGCTCACGGGCCCAGCCGCTTCGCGGCATGTGGGATCTTCCCGGACCGGGGCACGAACCCGTGTCCCCTGCATCGGCAGGTGGACTCTCAACCACTGCGCCACCAGGGAAGCCCCTAAGGGTATCTTAATCACCTCCTCTTCACCGCATTGGTAAGGGAGGGATTCCCACCCTAGGGGTATGGGGATGGCTGAACATATGACACCCAGCACTGGACAGCTGAAATTGACAGCAGTTCATTGGTCACATATACTCACAGCACAGGGAAGAAGGACACCACACGCCCTGCAGGGTCACATGGGGGTAGCATTTAGGAACAGAGTGAACAACCAGAGGCAGTGGGAGGCAAGCTTGCTTTGTAGTATCCGGAGGGTGAGGTGTCCTGTGGTTCCCACAGGAGAATGTCGTTGGCTCTTTTGGGTAATTCCATGGCCTGGTGGGGAACGCAAATCCACTATGCAGGGATCAGCAGAAACTGCATCTGGTCCATCTGATGAGGAAGGTTGTTTAACTAGGTGACATTTTCAATCAGACCAAGAAGAAAAACTTGCAGTTAAGCCAAACTAGGCCTTCCTGGTTTCACCAGATGTTAAGGCAGCACGTAATATTAGACCTTGATTTTAGGCCTTACTCCACAGGATGGAATGCATCTGTGGGCTCTGTTGACTGCCCCTTGTCTCTAGATTTGGCACATTCTTGACCCTGACCCAAAGCTCAACGAGTGTTCTCATCTCCACCAACTTGGGACAGGAGATATTCTAAAAATCAAGGCATAATGGGAATTCCCTGGTGTTCCAGTGGTTAGGACTCGGTGCTCTCACTGCCGGGAGAGGAGGAGCAGGAGAGGAAAAAGAATCAGTCCATTTTGCTGCAAATCTGGGACATGTGTTTCACAGAGTAGGGAAAGACTGAAATGAAAATTAAAACTATATCTACCACCACTCTTGGCGATCAGAATGATCTTTTAAAAATGAAATATAATCTTACCAGGCTCCTACTTAAAACCCTTCAATGGGTCTCCATTGGTCTTTCTTAAGATAAAGACAAAACTCCTTGCCATGACCTTCAAGGCTCTATGTAGTCCAACCCCTGCCTGTCCAGTCTTATCTCATTTCTTACTTCCCCATACTATTTATGGAGCAGGCATACAGGTCTCCTTTAAATTCTGCAAACCTTCTATGCTTTTTGTCAGCCCCAGGACCTTTGCACATGCTATTGTCTTGGCCTAGAATGCTCTTTCCTCCCCAACTCACATAGTTATCTAGAACTTATCCTTCAAATTTCAGCTGAAGAGCTCCTTCCTCAGGGAAGATTTCTCTGATTTCCCCAAATAGGTCAAGTTCCCCTATTATAGGCTCTCAGAGCATCTTTTACCTTCTTCATCATGATACTCATCATAAGTTACAAGTTTATATTTGTTTGAATTATTTGATTAATGTCCATCTCCTTACATCTCCATGAGATTGGCAACCTTATTTATCATTGATCTCTAGTAAGTGCCTAAAAGAAAACTCCTGTTTACCTATAATCTACTCGTAACACTTCTGACACCAAATGTGCGTGGGGTTTTCCCACACCAACCAATTCTTCAACTCTCCAGACACCAACTGGGTGTCTTGCAATTCAATTATGACATTAATTACCTGGAGTTAGCATAGACCCCATAGGTTAAGGGTTCAGTCCTGCAAGATTGTCCCCCACTTCAGACACCAGTCATGTCCAGGGTTGTCACCTGTACTTCTGACCAACTGGTTATAAATTGGGGGCTCCTATAACCCCCTCTTCAGGTTCAGTAATTTGCTGTAGTGGCTCATAGAACTCAGGGAAACACTTACATTTACCCATTTATTATAAAGGATATGTTAAAAGATACAGATGAACAGCCAGATGAAGAGTTACATAGAGTGAGGGCCAGAAGGGTTCTGAGTGCAGACGCTTTGGTCCTTGTGGAGTTGGGGGTGTACCACCCTCCCGAAATGTGGATGTATTCATCAATATGGAAGCTTTCTTAGCCCCACAGTGTAGGGATTTTTATGGAGGCTTTATCACATAGTCAAAATCGATTATTAACTCAATTTCCAACCCCTCCCCACTCTAGAGGATAAGGTGGTAGGACTGAAAGTTCTAAGCTTCTAATCATGGCTTGGTCTTTCTGGTGACCAGCTCCCTTCCTGAAGTTATCCAGGAGCCCACCAAGAGTGGCCTCATTAGAACACAAGACAATTCTAAATTCCAAGGGATTTAAGAGCTCTGTGTTAGGAGCTGGGGGCAGAGACTAAAAACATATCTTTGTATGTCAAAGTGCCTCAGTGCGTATATGTTGAATGAATGTGTCAGTGAATGAGCTAACTGATCTGGGGATCTTCTGAGAAAAAGTAAAGGGAATACTTTGGTAAACGCGAATTACACGTTATTTTTTTTTATTATCAAAACTGTTAAGACATCTACATTGCCAAGCTAGAATTAGGAAGGGTTTTAAAAATGGTTCCCTCTAAAGAGAGGAATGCAAGTCCATAACCAATGCTACATGAAATCAGGCAGTGTTACAAGAAAGCAGATCTCCAATACAGAGATGAAGCAGTGAATACTGTGCAATTACTATAACAGAATGGATTTAAGTACAAAAAACAGATCTTACAAAATGTGACTTTCCTTGGGATGCCTTTGGCGATGACACTATTTTCTACTGTAGACCAAAAATAAGAATATAAATGTGATGCATGCTGTTGTAGGAAGTGTCAGACATTTGGCACATAGTTAATGTAACACATCACCCTCTCACCTTCTCACCCAGAGCATCTGGGAAAGGTGAAAACAACAGGTGGATCCAGTGATTATTTGTCATTCCAAATGCTGACTCCATCTGGGGTCTCCACAAGGTGATAGAAACACACTAGGGGAGAAGGCATCAAAAAATAACATATGAAGGCTCAGAGGCTATCAGAATGGAAATCTGTAGCAGTTACATAGAATTCTTGGAGTAAAAAATTTCACTTCTGAAGAAGTCATATATAATTCACTTTTCAAAAATATCTCTGAAAGGTAGTAAAAATGAGAGTTAAATCTGGCCCCGTTAACTTGATTCCTGAGTTTAAAGCCAGGTGAAATCCTGGGACCAGAAAAGAAGGTTTTTGTTCATATTATCTTACATTAAAACAGTAGAAAGCTGATGACTTTTAAAAAGTGTCAAAATGATAAATCTTAGAATATGTATTAAAAACTCACAGATCCGGGGCTTCCCTGGTGGCGCAGTGGTTGAGAGTCCGCCTGCCGATGCAGGGGACACGGGTTCGTGCCCCGGTCCGGGAAGATCCCACATGCCGCGGAGCGGCTGGGCCCGTGAGCCATGGCCGCTGAGCCTGCGCGTCCGGAGCCTGTGCTCCACAACGGGAGAGGCCACAACAGTGAGAGGCCCACGTACCGACAAAAAAAAAAAAAAAACTCACAGATCCTTCATTAGTCACAATTTTGAATAATGTTCTCTATTTATTCTTTAAAATAGTTGTCGTTAAGAAATAGTCCGAAAAAAAATAAAAAAGAAATAGTCCGTTCTAGTGCCAAAACCTTGAAACGGAAATCCTGCAGGGGGATCCTAAAACCTGCTATTCACTTTTTTTTTTTTTTTTTTTTGTGGTACGCGGGCCTCTCACTGTTGTGGCCTCTCCTGTTGCGGAGCACAGGCTCCAGCAGGATCTGGAATCATCTGAAGGCTTCTTCTCTCCCATGGGCTTGGATGGCTTGAATGCTGGGGGCATCTCTCCTCTTCACTTGGCTGCTTGGGCTTCTTCACAGCAGGGTGGACTCAGCATAGGCAGCTTTTTACATGGGAGCTTGCTTCCTTCACAGCAAGAGTTTCAAGGGACAGGAAGTGGAAGCTGACAGCATCTTAAGACCAAGACCCTGAACCTGACACAGCATCACTTTATCATTGGATAAAGTGATCAGAGCTGCCAAGACAAAAGGGGTGGAGATATAACCCCTCAGGTCCTATAGGACAAATGCCAAAAAATTTGTGCCAAAACTTTTAATCCTCCCCATTCTTTAACCAGGACCCAAGGGTTTGTTGATAGTTGGACATTATCCTAGTCTCACCTCAAAATGAGCTGCTTCATATTCATGTAGCTCTTTATGCGTTAAAAAGAGAGTTTGTGTACACTGTCTCAATTTGCTCTCCTAATATCCCTGTGAAACAATAGATTGGATAATAAGGCAAATGAGGTACAGAGGTTAAAGGCCTAGGATCACACAACTTCCTAGGGATAGAATGGAGATATAAATCTGAATCTCTTGACTCTCAGTCCATGCTGAGGGATTCTAGTTTAGTTGCTGTTTGTTTACTCCGGTCACTTTGCTCTCTGACACAAACAGAGCTGGGGGAGGAGGAAAGCACATTTCCCTGTGGCTGAAAATCTGGACACACATCTTTGCAGGTGAAGCTCAAGGTGCAAGCAAAGGCAATATTATATGACTGCTCAGCACATCAGTAAGGACTCTTGAAGCCACTGTACTGGCCTTCCCTCTTGGGAAACTCTCTCCGGATCCTCCAGCGGCAGCAGCTGGGCAGGATGGCAAAGTCAGCCAGGTCCTGGGAGCCAAAGCGCCACGTAGTATAGCACCTGTAGGCGCAGTGCCGCAGCTGGCTGTTGGTAGAATCTGCATCCAGCACCAGCAAGGGCTCCTGGTAGTGCAGGAGGAACTGCAGGACATGTCTGGACAGGATAAGCTTCTTGAATGGCTCTGAGGTGGTGATACAGGCACCCAGCTTTTTCCGACAGCACAGCTCCTCCAAGCATCTTTGTCTCTCAGGGAGTTGGGATGGGAGGCACTTTCCGCACTGGCACCAATTCGGGCAGTCACTGGATCTAGGGGTTGCCCCTTCACTGAGCAGCTGGATAGTCTCTGGTTGTCCAGGAATGGGGGGTGGCTCGTGAAGAGACAGAGGCAGCCTGGACAAGTCTGTGAAGTCCATCGGGGGTCTCTGAAAAAGGCAAGTTTCCAAACCCATCAGCACTGACAACCCCTAGGGTTCTAGGTTCTTTAACTTTATTATTAACTTGTAAAATTACATTTAATATTACATTAATACTAGTAGCTATCATTTATTAAATGTATATATCAGGACTGTGTTTTGCAAGCACTGCCTCATTTAAGCTTTTGGAGAACCTCGTGAGATATGTGTTCTGATCTCCATATTACAGATTTGGAAAGTGAAATTCAGAAAAGCCAGGCCTCAATACATATATCTCTTCGGAGAGACCTTCTTGCCTTGACCACCTGATCTAGGTAGTTCCCCTCCTCCCAGGTCATTCTCTTATCACATAATGATGTTCTATGTTTGTTATGAGGAAATGATCTTATGAATTGATATGTTTACTTAATGATTCTTCTTCCACATGAAAGCAGGGGCCCTGTTTGCTTTGTTTACTGCCTGCATTCCCAATGCCTAGGACAGTGTCCACACATAGTAGACAGTAAATATTTGTTGACTTAGCTCTGCTTTCTCCTTTCTCACCATGCTCTCTTTTCTGAAAAAATCCATTTGTTATCCTCCAGTGGAAGTTGCCATAATTGCCATCATTTTTGTCTATTCTTTGTGACATATACCTTCATTCACCAGAGAAAGAAAGTCTGAGTTAAGTACATTAAAATTGAATGGTTCTTGTACATGAATGTTCACAGCAGCACTATTATAATAACCAAAGGGTGAAAATAACCTAAGTGTCTGTCAATGGATGAATGGATTAAAAAAATGTTATGTTCATACAATGGACTATTATTCAGCTATAAAAAGGAATGAAGTGCTGACAAATGCTAAACATGGATGTTTAGCTAAACATGGATGGAACCTTGACATTATGCTAAATGAAAGAAGCCAGACATAAGAGGACAAATATTGTATGACTCAATTGACATGAAATGTCCAGAATAGGTACATCCATGTATACAGAAATCTACAGAAAGCAGATTAATGGTTGCCAGGGGCTGGGGAGAAGTGAGTGAGTAGTGGCTGCTGAATGGATATAAGGTTTCCTTTTGGGGTGTGAAAAGGCTCTGGAGCTAGATAGTGGTGATGGTTGCACAGCATTGTGGATATACTAAATGTCACTGAACTGCACACTTTATTTTTTTTCCTCTTTAAAAAAATTATGTATTTATTTATTTATTTGGCTATGCCAGCTCCCAGCTGCAGCACACGGGATCCTCGCCGCTGTGCACAGGATCCTCGCTGCAGCATGCAGGATCTTTAGTTGCGGCATGTGGGCTCTTCCAGTTGCAGCATGTGGGATACATCTCCCCGACCAGGGATCAAACCCGGGACCCCCACATTGGGAACACGGAGTCCCAACCACTGGACCACCAGGGAAGTCTCTGAACTTCACACTTTAAAATGATTAAAATGGTAAATTTTAGGTTATGTGTATATTACCACACCCACCCCAACACACAGGAGTTCACTTTATACCCAGATCTGATAAAAACATTACAAGAGTGGAAAAATTTTGGTCAGACTCTCTCAAGAAGAGATGTAAAATTCTTAAATATTAGGGAATTGAATCCAGCAGTAAATACAAAGAATCATACATCACACTCAAACTGATGTTATTGCAGATTCCTGCAAGGTTGGCTTAATATTTGAAAACCAATCAGTGTAATGCACCACATGACAGAAGAAAAGAAAACTCATTGATTATTTGGAAAGAAGCAGAAAAAACACGTTATTTTAATATTCAGTATCCATTCATGATAAAAATTCTTAGTAAACTAGGAGCAGAGGGGAATTTTCTTAATCTGATAGAGCATTCTTTAAAAACCTACAGCAGGGACTTCCCTGGTGGTCCAGTGGTTAGGACGTGGCACTCTCACTGTGGTGGGCCGGGTTCAATCCCTGGTCTGGGAACTAGGATCCCGCAAGACGTGGGGCGAGGCCGGAAAAAATAAAAAGACCTACAGCAAGTTCTATAGTGAAGTAAAAAACTTTCTTTCTGACATAGGGAATGAGACAAAGATGCTTGGTCTTATCACTTCTATTCAGTATTGTACTGGACATCCTAACAGGTGTAATAAGCTCCTGGAGCTGGAAGAAGCAAGAAAGAAACCTCCCCTAGAGCCTTCAAAGGGAGCACAGCCCTGCTGACACCTTGATTTCAGACTTTGATTTCAGAATTCTGGCCTCCAGAACTGTGAGAGAATAAATTTCTGTTGTTCCAAGTTACCTAGTTTGTGGTCATTTATTATGGCAGCTGTAGAAAACTAACGCAGTTAGTGACGATGTCCAGCAGCCAAAACTGATGGGGGGAATGTGAATTAGAACACCACTTCAGGGCTTCCCTGGTGGCGCAGTGGTTGAGAGTCTGCCTGCCGATGCAGGGGACGCGGGTTCGTGCCCCGGTCGGGGAAGATCCCACATGCCGCGGAGCAGCTGGGCCCGTGAGCCATGGCCGCTGAGCCTGCATGTCCGGAGCCTGTGCTCCGCAACGGGAGAGGCCACAACAGTGAGAGGCCTGCGTACAGCAAAAAAAAAAAATGAACACCCACTTCAGAGAACTGTTAGGTGGTATCTACTAAAGCTGAACACACACCTGCCTTATGACTTAGCAGTTCCACTCTTAGGTGCCATACGTTTACTGTAGCAGCATCATTGGCATGAACCCCAAAGTGGAAACTACCCAAATAGGTAGTTCATTCAACAATAGAATGGATAAATAAATTGAATGTTTATAAAATGGAAATTATACAACGAGAATGAACCATTGCTGTACACAACATCATGGATGACTCTCACAAAAATAATATTGAGGGAAGGAAGCCAGACACCCAACAGAGTATGTAATGAATACATACTATAGGATTAAAATTTTAAAAGAATTATAAAAATAAAAATAATTTTTAAATAAAAAAATTCTAGAAGAGGTAAAACTAACCTTGAATACAGGATAATGACTACTTTTAAGGGAAGGTAGTAATTTGGAGGCATAAAAGGGACTTCTGCTAGTAATAGTCACTTTTTAAATCTGGGTGCTTGTCACATGTGGTTTACTTTGTCATCAATTGTGATTTATACACATTTCTAGATATATTTATATTTAATAGTAAGTTTTGGGCTTCCCTTGTGGTGCAATGGTTAGGAATCCGCCTGCCAGTGCAGGGGACACGGGTTCGAGCCCTGGTCGGGGAGGATCCCACATGCCACGGAGCAACTAAGCCCATGTGCCGCAACTACTGAGGCCCGTGCGCCTAGAGCCCGTGCTCTGCAGCAGGAGAAGCCACCACAATGAGAAGGCCATGCACCGCAACGAAGAGCAGCCCCCGCTCGCCGCAACTAGAGAAAGCCAGTACACAGCAAGGAAGACCCAATGCAGCCAAAAATAAATAAATAAATAAATAAAATAGTAAGTTTTCTCTTAAAAAAGAAAAAAAGACTACAGGAATTTGCTGGCTGTCCAGTGGTTAGGACTCTGCGCTTCCACTGCAGGGGACACGGGTTCGATCCCTGATTGGGGAACTAAGATCCTGCAAGCTGCGTGGTGTGACCGAGAAAAAAAAAAAAGACGAAATAACTTACTGGCACTTCTTCACCTTCAACATCTTGCAGACTTCTCCCAAGTAGCCTTTGGTTTACCATCCTAATGTGGGGTTCATCCACAAAGGACACATATTTTAATGTCTAGGAAATAAAGATTAAAAGGTTACCAACTTTAGTTCAGAATTATCACGAATTGCATATCTGAACATATCTAAAGGCAACTGTTATTCCTATTTCCAAATGACAACCTGTTACACAAGCTAACCAAAAACTCTTGCTAACAAAGAAAGAATGATTCCGAGTCTAAAGGTAAATCAGAAATTGATCCCCAAGCACCTTAATTTGTAGATTTAGAGTATCCACAGCTTCCTGCCTAATATCTGTAGGTCCCCCAAGTGCTATGTAAAATTCCTTTGTGGTGTTCCCTCAATTTCAGTTACTCTAGGTTGAATATCTCCAGAAAGTTATACGATTGAATCTTAAATTATTTATATTTTCATTAAATTTCATCCCATCTTGGGCCATGAAATGGTGATTAATTCTAGTTGCAAAGATGAACTTTTACTTTAATTGCAAATACATGTACAACGAACAGTGAATTGTGCATTCAGCTGCTAAAAAAGGACAGCAATGTTCTTGGATGAAAGAAAGAAACCCTCTGTTGTTTTTAAATACCAGAGACTTCTCTTTGATTGGAGGAAATCATGGAGTCAATGTAGTAAATTCCAAATTAATCAAATCAAAACCATACAGGTGAACTAAAATTTGACCACTCTGACCACTCCCCCATCCTAGGCTCCTTTCCAGAAGCAATCACTGTTATCACTTTTTTTTTTTTTTTGCGGTACGCGGGCCTCTCACTGTTGTGGCCTCTCCCGTTGTGGAGTACGGGCTCTGGATGCGCAGGCTCAGCGGCCATGGCTCACGGGCCCAGCCACTCTGGGGCATGTGGGATCTTCCTGGACCGGGGCATGAACCCATGTCCCCTGCATCGGCAGGCGGACTCTCAACCACTGCACCACCAGGGAAGCCCCCACTGTTATCACTTTTATGAGTGTCCAGTACCTTTTTTTATACGTATATTACCTCCCCACACACATTTATATGTGTGTGTGTATAATACATGCAGAAAATATACAGAATCTATATGTGTGTGTATATAAATGGACATATATACATGTAGAAAAAACATAGAATTAGTTTATGTGTATTGTTGCTTTTTAACCTATATATCATACCATATATATTGTTCCATAGTTTGTTTTTTTCCTGTCAACAAATGTCTTGGATATTTGCTCATGCCACTACCTATAACATAGTGGTTATAAACATGGATTCTGAAACCAGCCTGCCTGAGTTGGAATTTCAGCTCTGCCACTTACTAACTGTATGACTTTGGGCAAATTATTTAACCTTCCTGTGCCTCAATTTCCTCATCTATAGAAAGAGATAATAATAGCACCTATCTAGAGTTCTGCTAATAATCATAATCCCATAAACCTACCTGTAGGGTTGTGTGAAGATTCAGTGAGTTAATGCATACGTAGCACTGGAAATGCTATGTAAACGTTTGCTTTTATTATAATCTACCTCATTTTTAAAAACTGGTACCAGGCCTTCCTTACTATGGATTTATCATAGTTTATATCACCATTCACCTATTGGACATTTGGGCAGATGCTCCCCTTCACTGTCACAGACAGCACTGTGATGGACATCTGGTACATGTGTACTACGTGGGTACCCATGTGAGTGTTTCTCTAAGGCAGGTATAGAGAAATGGAAATGCCAGGCTGTAAAGTATGTCCCATTTAAATGTTACTAGATTTACAAATTGTTCTCCAAAGTCATTATACTTTTTTTGCACAACCAATTTAATAAATCTGACAAAACTGACAAATCCTGGAACATAAAAATTTGTTTTCCCTATATCTTGCTTCTCCATTTTTGTGTCTATTCTTCACTAAAACTAAAGGATTCATCTGAGAGATGGTGGATTGGGGTAGATTCCAGAGAATTATCCACCACGGGATTGATTACACCTATGATTTTGGCCTTATTTTTAATTAATTTATTTATTTATTTTGCGGTACGCGGGCCTCTCACTGTTGTGGCCTCTCCCGCTGCAGAGCACAGGCCCCGGACGCACAGACTCAGCGGCCATGGCTCACGGGCCCAGCCGCTCCGCGGCACGTGGGATCTTCCCGGACCGGGGCATGAACCCGTGTCCCCTGCATCGGCAGGCGGACTCTCAACCACTGCGCCACCAGGGAAGCCCTTGGCCTTATTTTTGCAAACTTCTCCATGGTCCAATGGGCCATACACGTGTTTTAACATCCCATGGACACAGCAAGCCTTACCTGCTTTGGCTCCACAATGGATTCACACTTCTTTCTGTAGTAGTATTCATTGACTGCACAGGGTTCACAGCACTTGCAACAGGGATAAATACGGGATCGACAGCATTTATTTGAGTAAGTGTTGATGAGAAAGTCAATGAACACAGTGGCCTGGGAAAAACCCAGACAAGCACCATGTCAGTGAAACTTCCTTTTGCCAAATCATTTTCATAAAATGTGAGAAAGAGAATCCCTTACCAAACCAAAGTAAGAGAGGTTTGAACCGATGTACACGATCAGCTGGATAATGTCAAATTTTCCTCCCTGGAAACAGAGTACAAAAGGTTACCCGGTTGAAATTCAGAGCAATGCTCTTTTGCTCTAACATGTAATTGTAAGTTCCAGCAGAGGAGGGAGTCTAGTGCCGTGAATTTGACAGATGCATCCAAAGTGTTCACGGCAACAAAGATTAAGGAGACTGAAAATATGAATCCCATTCCTCCTGCTTCTGCCTTTCAGGATGTGCTTGAAAACATGGATGTTTTAAACAAATAAGCAGTGGAACTCACACACTGAGAGGAGAACCATTGAAAGTTTTTTATTCCATTCAAGGTGAGGGTTTCAAAAGAGCTTTCCCTAAAAGTGATTTGAGATTACTCTGGAAACAGAGGGAAGGAATGTCTGCACAAACTCTTCCCATAGATGTCCCTGTGGTTTTTATTCTCAGTGTCTTTGTATCCTCTCACTATATCTCATCGATTCTTGTGCTGCTTATCACCATGTTACATAAATAATATGCTGTCAGACAAGGTATGTGGGCATCTGTTGATTTTTGCATACCCAGCATCCCCTTCTTCTGGAGACAGCATGCCCATTTTCCTTTGGAGAACTGTCTGTGTCCATACTCAGTCCATGTAGTTTGCGGGGAAGGGGCTGGTTCAGGGCTGATGTAAGACCAGCCATTGCGAGTGACCCTGGTCACAGTTCAGCAGTGAGCATCTGGCCCATATTGGGCCAGTCAAAGCCAGTGGCATCTGCTGAGGCTTTTGCTGAGATGTTCTCTTTTCACTGAGGTTGCTAAATTGCTAAGGTATAAGTAGCTGCTGACAGCACTGCATAGAGATGACCCACTGTGAATGACACCAAAACAGAGGAGAACAAATGTAAGAGATGGAGGGAGGCAGGTTCCTGATGATGTTGTTAAGACATCTGGATTCATGATGCCCGAAGCCTGAAAATTGCCTCTGGATTTTTCAGTTATGTGAACTAAAAAAAAAAATAGTCGTCTTTTTTCCTAAACCCATTTGAATTGGATTCCTTACAAAGTATTTTGCAGAGGGATTTCTTTCTCTCTCTTTTTTAAGCATCAGAGTATATTGAAAATTGAGTATTAGGTTTTCTCCCCAAGCCCACTCTTGTACTCATTAGATGACTTGTCCATGAACAAGAACATTTCTTCCCCCTCTCTGATCCCACATGCAAGATGCACAGTGCCAGCTAACGACTATGACCAAAACATTCACCCTTTGAGACACTACAGCAATAATTAAGACACAGTCATAGGAACGGAGATGCCAGTGGCTGAATGCGAGAAGAGACTTACGGTGCCAAAAACCAGGATGTCAAAACGGATCCCAAAGGCTTTTATCAGGGTCCGCTTTTCGGTATTATTTTCCTTATAGTACTTGGCATATCTGTAGGAGGAAAAGGATACATATTTATAAAGATCTCTCTGGAAGTGCTGATATTTTATGAAAAGAAAAACCGAACCAGTAGCCGTTCTAGTCTTCTTTGTCCGGCTTCTAGCTCTGCTCTGGTTGGCAGAGGAAAGAACACAATCCAAACCCATGAAATTCTCTGTCTCTTCACCTTGAACCAAGGCACCACTTCCCCGTGTCACCTTCTCTACTTCCAGCATCACAGGATGATGGAAAGTCTGTGTTTTAGTTTAAGATTAAAATGAACAATTTTTAACCAATACAGGGTTGACAACAAGAGAAATTAAAAAAAATAACTTCAAGCACTCTGATCATTCTCTAAGAGGGAAAAGTTTAGCTTCTAGAACAAAGAGGGGGAGGGTGAATCTTAGATACTAATGAATGGATTGGGAACAGGTGCCCCTCAGCAATCTGCTCTAACTGTGTTTTCTTAAGATTCTGTATTTGTCTGTTTGGCATCCATTATCACCAGGGCCAAACTAGCGGACAATGTTGTTTACATGCCCCCTGCCATCCAGCTTTTGCAAGTATGTGAAAATCATGTTACAAACCCTCTTGACCAATCCTGAGTCCATATCTCCAGCCACCTTCTGTATCTAACTTTCACACACCCAGCCAACATTTCCCCTGCCCTAACTTACCCAGGGCCAGGTACCAGACAACCAGAGACCACCCCTGTAGCCCAGAGCCCACCACCATTACTCAAACTAGCCAATCCTAAGCTGTTTCCCCTGCCCTGCCTTTCATTTCCCACAGAAAACACAGTAAAGGCTCTGGGCTGTGCTTTCCCCTTTCTCCTGCTAACCCCTGACCAAACCTGGTGCTTCTCCCTGTGGCCCTGTGTGACCTGGTGTGCCCCACCTCTCGGGAAATTCTTCTTTCAAGGGCATTGACTTCTCTGTGTTACTACTCGGTCACCTTTATAAATTAAGACCTGGACACAAATCACAGTCACCCAAAATACGCAGCCCTCATCAGTGCTACAGTCAGGGAAAGTGTCATGTTTTGTTTTTCATGAATAATTAGGAAGGCTTAAGCCACATGTCTCACAAAACTTTTAAATCTGACCCTCCCTCTTACCACTTTTGGTGGTTATTTTTAGGTAAGGACATATATTTTCTTTGAGTTATTAATTCATAATCTATTTACAGGTGTGGGGAGAGAAGAAAACAGATGCTCTGCCAAAGTATAGTTTGGAACATCTGAAATTCTTATTCTTTTTAAACTCACGATCTGACATTGAGATCAGTTAGATATTCTCAGGCACTTCAGTGCCTGTTTCTGGCCAAAGGGGTTTCAGTTTCTTTGCATCTGATTGTTCTCACTCCATGACAGTACTTTCTTCTGCTCTATTAATTGATTTGTTTTTTAAAATACAAAGCAAGCATGCATCACCACTCCATGCCCCAGGGTTGCATTATCTCTCTAAGCAAGCTGTTTTGCTGGAAGGTTAACATTGTATAGTAAATACTTGAATTTCTGCTTTCAGGGTCTTTGTATAGTGGGTCTCAAACTGAGGGCAAGAATCACTTGGGAAGTGTGTTCAAAAGGCAGATTCCTGGGCCTCACCCCCAAAGGGTGGTTTCAAAAGGTGTGAGGTGTTTCTAGGAATCTGTATTTCCAGGAAAGGTACCAGGTGGTTCTGATGCAGGTGATCAGTGGGCCACACTCAGAACACCAGGCCCTGGACAAGGATGTTTTTACACTCTGTAGTGGGTTGAATAATGGCCCCCCAAAAAGATAAGTCCAAGTGCCTAACCCCTGCACCTGTGAATGTGACCTTATTTGGAAATAGGATCTTTGCAGATGTAAATGAGTTAAGGATCTCAAGATGAGATCATCCTGGATTTAGGGTGGGTCTTAAATCCAATGGCTGTATCCTTATAAGAAAAAGGAAAGGGAGAGTTGAAACGGAAACACAGAGGAGAATGCCATGTAAAGACGGAGGCAGATACTGGAGGGATGCAGCCACAAGTTAAGGACCACCTAGAGCCAGCAGAAGCTAGAAGAGGCAAGGAAAGATCCTCCCTTAGAGACTTTAGAGGGAGTATGTCCCTGCTGACACCTTGATTTTGGACTTCTGGCCTCCAGAACTGTGAGAGATAAATTTCTGTTGTTTAAAGCCATCAAGTTTGTGGTAATTTGTTATAGCGGCCATAGGAAATGAATACACACACACACACATTCTGAGAAGCAGAGAAGCACATCAGGCATTCTATTCTGTGTGGGACTTCCCTGCTTTACACATCTTGTAAATAAACTGAATAATTGAAAAAGGATCTTTTGCCATGGATCTTTTGGTAAAGGACAAAATTCTGCAACGTGATCAATTCCTTCAACTTCCTGTTTTAGAAAGTTATATTTTCTCATTAACCTCATATAACCTCTAACTTCCTTCCCTTTTGTGTGGCTATTTGACAATAACTTGTCCAGTTACCCGTCAGATCTTGACATTTTATTTTTGGCTAAAGATTTCTTCTGGTGCTTATTCCAGAGAACCAATGCTCTAAAACTTTGTTCTAAAAGAATATTAACATCACAACCAGTTCTTCAGAAAGCTCAGATCTCTTCAGGAGCTAATGTTCTTAGGCTTAGCTCAGCGACTTGAAGAACATTTGCTAACATCTGATTGGTACATTGCCCTGCATGCGTCTGCTGATTGCTGTAAAAACAGCCTGTGAGGGCAGTCGGGGACCACTGATCCAGGCCTCTCTTTTTGCTAATGGCCACAAGCCTATTCAGTAGAGCAGCTGGGAATGATCAAAACATTACCTAAACTAGGAGCTGGTTTCAGGGCCCTGGATGAAATTCCACTGACCCGGAGAAGGCAAAATCCTGTTACATCTTGATCTCAGCCAGTCTTTAGCCAAGGGTCTCAAACACAAATGCCTATAGGGGCCAGATAACAGAAATGAGTGATGCAGCCAGGTAAGAGGCAATAAGGAGTGGTGAGGAGCATGGCAAACCAAGAGCCACATGGCCTTTCTAAAGGGAACCACTGATACTCAGCTCAAGCTGAGTGCTCCCTGTGGAATATGAAGCCAGTGTTGTCAAATGGGTTGATTTTTTTCAAATAGCTTAATTTTCAAAAAAAGTAGGAAGGCCATATTTTTACGTAGAATGTCTCAACTTTCAGAACATTGTGCAGGCCAAAAACAAAAACAAAAACAAAATTTGAAGCCTGCTTGCCAGTTAATGATGCTGCTTTAAATAAAATATAAATAAAGCCATTTGCTTAAGTGGACCCCTCCAGAACTCAATAAGAGTGCTAGCAGAAGGGTTAGGAAGCAATGAATGTGTGTGTGTGTTTGCACGTGCACGTGTACTTTGGCCTGTACTTGCATGCTCAGATTAAGTAGACACTTTATTTTATTCATTCTCCCAGGCAGCTAGCAACCTGGTTGTAGAAAGAAAATATAGTCAGATGAATCATCTAAGAAGGAAGTATGTTTGGGATGCTAGAAAATATAGTCTAGACCAGTGCTTCTCAGATTTTAATGTGCACATGAATCTCCTGGGAATCTTAAGATGCAGATTCTGACTCAGTAAATTGAGAGTCGGGGCTGAGATTGTACATCATAACAAGCTCCCAGGTGAGGCCCATGTTGCTGGTTCCAGGATCATATTTGAGTATCGAGGGTCTAGATTAGTGATTCTCAAACTTAAGTTTGCATTAGAATAACCTGGAAGGCTTATGAAGACAATCCCCAGAGTGTCTGATTCAGTAGGTCTGTCGTAGAGCCTGAGAATTTGCATTTCTAGAAGGATACCACATGATGCTGATATGGGGACCCGCACTTTGAGAACCACTGGTCCAGACCATTAGTACTAAAAGTATTCACAGAAGCTAATATGTTTGCAAGTTGATTCCCTAACATGGACTCCTATGTGTACAGTTTCTCTTCTTAACTAGGAAAGCTCAGTCCTCAGGAAAGTGCATGATGCCTATGGGGGTCCTATCCTGTGCTTGGAGAGGCCTTGTCCGGTTGCATTTCCCCACACCCCCATCACACTATATTGTTTGATTTTCTTTGAAGTATTTATCATCATCTGAAATGGTTTTGTTGGATTTGTTTGTTCTATTGAGGTATAACTAACATATAATAATAAAATGCACAAGTCCTAAGGGTTCAATTCAATGAGTTTTGACAAATGAATACTCTCTGTAACCTAGATCCCTACCAACATCTAGAACATTCCATTACCCCAGAAAACTCTTGTGCTCCCTTCCAATTGGTTCCTACTCCTCCTTTCCTACCCCCAAACCCCAGCCCAGCAGCCATTGTTCTATCTTTTATCATCACAGATAAGTTTGCCTGTTCTTGTACTTCAAATAAATGGCATCATAGAATGTACTCGTTCAGGGCTGGCTTCTTTCACTCAATGTAACGTCTGTGGGATTCATCTATGTTGATGTGTGTATCAGTAATTTCTTCCATTTTTATTTATGTTAAGTAGTGTTTTATTATATAAATATATCACAATTTATTTCTCCATTCACCTGTTATTGCACATTTGGGTTCTTTCTGGGTTTTGCCTATTATGAGTAAGGATGCTGTGAACATTCATGTGCAAATCTTTTTGTGGAGATATGTTTCCTTTCTCTTGGGTAAATACCTAAGAGTGGGATTTCTGGTTTAGAGGATAGATGTATGTTTACCTTTATAAGAAACTTCCCAACAATTCTGTAATGTGGTTGTACCATTTTACACTCCCACCAGGAAAGTAGGAGAATTCCAGTTGTTCCTCCTCCTTGCCAACCTTTGGAATTTCCAGTGTTTTTAATTTTAGTCATTCTGGTGGGCATGTCATTATATTTCATTGTGGTTTAAATTTGCATTTCCCTGGTGACTAATGATGTTGACTTGGAGTTTTTTATTATATTTTTGTCTTATATGTATAGTCATGTCCTATTAGGATATATGCTAAGCAGTAATTTGTCTATTTTGTTTACCAATGTATACCCATTGGGGCAACAAATATTTTTTTCTTCAATATATATTTAATGAATGAAGAATGCCAGTATCAACATCCTACCAGCTTCTTAAGCAAATTGTGTAACCGAGGGATATACTCAGCAACTCTCTCTGAAAAGGAAACAGCAAAAGCCTGCTTTGTGTTTGGAATCAGAGCACAAAATGACCAGCCATAACCACAGTCACAGAACCCTGCCCGATTCCCACAGGAAATGAAAGGTCATGGAGACTGTGTTATAAGCCTCAAACTGAGAGGCCAAATTACTGCTGGCCCAGTGTTGTAGGAACAGGCTGAAAAAATTATCCAGACGTAGGAGGTAACATGGAAACTAAGTTAGGGGCACAAGATCACCAATGGGAAAAAGTCAGGAGCAGAGGACTGAACTGTGCAGAGCATCAAAACAAGAATAGATCAGCACAAAACCAGCACTAGCCAGCTCAAGAGTGAAAATGAACCAGAATTCTAGTGAATTCATAGGGTTGAAGTCCAGAAGCTAGAAGCATAAGCGATGTACTACAAAGAACCTTAAAAATTAGACAAAACTGCAGTGAGGAAGCAATGTTACCCAAGGTATCAGGAGTCTTTAAGATGTTCTTACTGGGCTTCCCTGGTGGCACGGTGGTTAAGAATCCGCCTGCCAATGCAGGGGACATGGTTCGAGCCCTGGTCCGGGAAGATCCCACGTGCCGCGGAGCAACTAAACCCGTGCGCCACAGCTACCGAGCCTGCACTCTAGAGCCCGCGAGCCACAACTCCTGAAGCCCACGTGCCTAGAGCCCGTGCTCCGCAACAAGAGAAGCCACAACAATGAAAAGTCCGCGCACCACGACGAAGACCCAATGCAGCCAAAAATAAATAAATTTATTTTAAAAAAATGTTCTGGGCTTCCCTGGTGGCGCAGTGGTTGGGAGTCCGCCTGCCGATGCAGGGGACACGGGTTCGTGCCCCGGTCCGGGAGGATCCCACATGCCGCGGAGTGGCTGGGCCCGTGAGCCATGGCCACTGAGCCTGCGCTTCCGGAGCCTGTGCTCCACAGCGGGAGGGGCCACAGCAGTGAGAGGCCCGCGTACCGCAAAAAAAAAAAAAAATGTTCTCACCAAAAGGATTTCCAATCAAGATGGCAGGCTGCCTCACCACCTCCACCACCACCTCCCACCCCACTGCACTTACACAAAGAAGTGCAAGATAAAGTATTTTTTAAAGTCATATCAATATATTATTGAGCTCAAAACAAGGAAGGGCAGGTGCTAGAGATGAGTGGTAAGTGGGGACTAAAGCCACGTGAACCCTAGGAGTACCAGATCAGATTTGTATCTGAGCAGCTAGAGTCTTAACATACTTCTTGGGAAAGGAGCTGAGGCTGCAGATGCCCAACTTAGCAAGGAAGCAGGGATGGGATACTTCTAGTGGAGTGAAGACATCCAGCACCAATAAATTAAACTAAAAACTGGTTTGTAATTGATAGATGCCATACAGTCCTGGCAGGAACAACTACAAAATTAAATTGTCACCCCAGAGGAATGTCTCCATATCCCATGGCACACGCAAAACTTTGCACAAGATCATTTCTGCCGAAGTCCACCAACAAATATTCCAAAGCCCCACAAAGAGAAATCCCATCCAAGTTGCTACAGTTCAGTGTGAAAGGGGTTATACAGTAGATTGGACAAAAGGAGTAGGATCCATAAGCTAAGAATGGATCTCACTGAAACAGTAATAGGTGGCTTTGAAAAAGAACTGAATATAAATCCGAGAAATGAAAAATATAGCCATATAGTATTTTTAAAACCTGAAAGCATATGGTAAAATGCTCATAACCTTTGATCCAATAATTCTGCTTCTAGAAACTTATCCTAAGGAAATAATCTGGGATTCAAACAAAGATATATGTACAGAGATATACACTACAGAGTTATTTATAAAGAAAAATCAGAAATACCCCAAATATCCAGTAATGGCGGAATGGTGAGAAAATTATGAGATGGAAGGGAAAGGGTGTGTTTTAAGGTCTTGGTGATCTAGGTTAGGATTATGGAGCTTCTACTATTAGCTGTGGGTCTAGGGGAGATCATTTCACCTTTCTCAGCTTTCCCCGGGACACTAATATCTACCTTCCAGGGTGGTTGTGAGGTTTAGTGATGGTGATATAAATGCCTGGTATGTAGAATACCCTCCCTAAGTTGTAGCTAACGTTATCATTACACTCACAATGGAATACGATGATAATTAATGTGATGGTCACAAAGAATTTTGAGTGACCTGGCATATGAAACCCCCCCCCAGAATACCAAACTATAAATGTGATATGATCTTATATAAGCCTCACAAAACAATTGGTTAGACGAAGGAACATTCACCAGAGGGTTATCTTCAATTATCTCAGGATAGAGGAATTATGGGTGATTTTTATCCTCTTCTCTATGCTTTTCTCTGTTTCCCAAGTTTTGTTTTTATCTTACAAAGAGTGTGCAATTCTTTAATAATTCATACAAAAATTCAGTCACTGCCTAGCTCTTAGAGGAAGTCTTTTACATTCCTCTTGTTGCCTTGGCAACCAAAACTAGTCTTGCTGGCTGCTGGGGATACAATTCAGTCAGGCCTGGAAGGTCCCTGGGGATCCAAGGGTGGCCAGTCACTGGGCAAGTCTGACCTGGAGCACTGTTACCTGAAGTTGTAGCCAGGGTACAAGGACTCCTTGGCAGTCTTGTCGTCAAGGCGACGGAAACTGTATTTTGGACGGCAGTGATGGAACCACCTGTCCAGGTTGCAGTCCCAGTAGATCTCAATGCCCATGATTCCTCCCTGGGGAAGACAACGAGAGACAATCTCTAAGTCCCGCTGGACATGGGTTATGCAGCCGTCAGACATCTCCCTACATAGTGATGACCACTGAAGGAAAAGTTGGCTTTTGAGGGAAAAAAAAAAAATGCTGATTAAAAATTTCAGAGCCATAGGTGCAGCCCTATCTAACTCATACAACTAGTACTGTGGCAGCTACAAGCGCATCTCCCTGCTCCTCCTCCCACCTGGAACACGCCACCGTTAAATTTATTTTCCTAAAATATAACTTTCAACAAACCACTCCTGTAATCAGACACGTGTAATGTCCACCCCCCAGTAAAGTTTAAGCTGAAACTTGTTAGACTGGAATTCATCGTGCTCCATCACATCTTCTCTGCTTATCTCCCAATACACCCCTGGAGAAAGCTCTTATTCTGAAATCTCTATGCTTTTCCCTAAACACACTTTGCATTTTCATTTCTTTTTTTAAAAAACAGCTTTATTGAGATACAGTTCACATACAGTTCGCCCACATAACTTGTGCATTTAACAGTTTTTAGTATATTCACGTATATGTGCAACTGCCACCACAATCAATTTTACAACATTTTCATTACCTCCAAAAGAAAACATGTAAACTTTAGTTACCACCCCTCTCTCAAGCACTAAGCAACCACTAATCTACTTTTTGTCTCTATAGAGTTCCTTATTCTGAACTTTCATATGAATGAAATCATATAATATATGATCTTTATGTCTGGCTTCTTTCACTTAGCATGATGCTTTTAAAGTTCATCCATGTTGTAGCATGTGTCAGTACTTCATTCCTTACTGTGGTGGAAGAATATTCCATTGATTGAGCATGCCACATTTTGTTTATCCATTCATCCTTTGATGGACGCTTGGGTTGCTTCCACCTTTTGGTTATTATGAATAATGCTGCTGTGAACATTTATGTACAAGTTTTTGTGTGAACATATGTTGTCATTTTTCGTGGGTACATACTTAGGAGTGGAGTTGCTCGGTCTGCTTTGAATTTTTAAATCTTGGCCCTTGACCTTTTCTCCCAATGAAATGTTTCTTCCACTCACCTCTCTAGCTAAATCCTCCTCATCCTTCAAGACCCAGCAAACATCCTTCCCCACCCACTCAGCCACCCCTGTGCCCCTCAATTCATGGTGACCTTTCTCCTCTAAACTTCTAAAGAATCTGTTAATCTCTTACCTATACTTGGTACTTCTTTTTTTCTACAAACATGTTTTTGAGTACTGACTATCATATTTCACTGAATCTTAGACACCATTGCTTGTAAGACACATAGGGTTTTTTTTTTTTTTTCTTAATGTTCCTCTAAGAAAAAAATGCTGTCAATTAAACTGTGAGACTCCATCAACTGAAAGCACTTCCTGATTTGGAAACTATTAAAAGTGAAAAAAAGGTATGTCTTTGAATAAATGAACTTAGGCATTTCAAGACAGTATGCTAGATACTGAGGATACAGAAATGAGTAGCAAGGAGGCTCTGACTTGGAGAAAGGGGAAATAATACAGAATAATCACAACTGCCATTTTTTTGTCTGGCACTAAGCCAAGCACTCTACATATTACAGTGAATATCTAATGCCTTTGTCACTTGGCATCCAATTTGCCGCCTTCTGGGAAAACTACCTGGAATTTCCTTGGGGAAACACCTTTCCCAACTCTCAGTGGTTTGAATGGGGCTATGTCCTCTCCAAGCCCCAGGAGTGGGCACATGACTCAAGCCTGGCCAATCAGGACAGTGCTCCCTTCTGGACCTGGTGATTGATTCAGGATAGATATGTGGCCCAAGGTAGACCAATCAGAGCTCTTCCTGAGACATTTTGCCAGAACCATAGGAAAAGAAGTCCTCTACTGACTGGGACCACTAGCTATAGAGTGTGAAAGTCTAAAGCAGCATTGTCTAATAGGATTTTCTGCGATGATGGATATATTCTATATTCATGCTGTATAGTACAATAGCCAGTGGTTATTGAATGCTGGAAATGAGGCTGGTATGACCAAGGAAATAAAATTTTAATTTTATTTAATTTTAATTAAGTTTAAGTCACTTCATGTGACTTGTGGCTACCGTATTGGATAGCACAGTGCTAGAGCTTTGGTGGCTTTGCTTTGACATGTGGAGAATATGCCTGAGAATGACATCATCATTAAGGAAACAATCAAGAGATGAAAGGAGTCAGATTCCTGAAGACATCATTTGAGTTCCTGGAGGCAGCTATGCCTAAATCTATCATACTCTTCATTCAATCAACAAATATTTATTGAGTGTCCATTATGGGCTGAACATTACACAAAAATGAACCACCCCCCCCAAAAAAAAAAAAAAGCTAAATGTCCCTGCCATCATGGAACTTACATTCTAGTCAGGGAAAATAGACAACAGACAAATGGGTATGTAAAATATATAGTATGTCAGATAATGCTAGGTGCCAGGGATAAAAATAAACATGGAAAGGGCCATAGGGCATGCTGGGATAGAGGTGGGAATTGTCGCTTTAAATGTAGCGGGAAGGGAAAGCTTCACTGAGCTTATATTTGAGTAAATATTGGAAGTAGGTGTAGGAGGCAGCTAATGCTATGTCTGGGACAGACTGTTCCAGGCAGAGGGGAACAGCAAGAGAAAACTCCCAAGGTAGGAGGATGCCTTGGGTATACTAGAATGTTCATTTTTCTTGGTCTTTTTACACAGTTAATATGGTTCCTTTTTTGCTTAATCCACTTGAGTTTGGTTTCTATTATTTGCCCCCAAATTACTTTTTGATTTAGTTTTTGCTTACATCATTTGAGTTGGATTTCTATAACTTGCAACCAGAAGAATCCTGACTAATCCAAGTGTGGTAGTCTGAGTAATGGTCCCCCAAATATTCCTAATCCTAGGTCCTAATCCCTGGACCTCTGAATATGTTACCTGAAATGGCAAAAGAGACTGCAGATGTGATTAAGTAAGGATCTTGAGATGAGGAAATTATCCTGGATTATCTGGGTGGACACTGTGAAGACACACTGGTCTTTATAAGAGGGAGGCAGAGCAAGATTTGACACAGAATAAGAAATCAATGTGACCACTGAAGCAAGATGCTGTACTGCTGGCTTCAAAGCGGGAAAAAGGGGCTGTGAGCCAAGAAATGGAAGGAACGCGGTTTTAAAAGGTGGAAAAGGCAAGGAGATGGATTCTCCCTTAGAGCCTCCGGAGGGAGCATGTCTCTGCTGATATCTTGATTTTGGCCCAGTGAAACTCATTTTGGACTTCTGACCTCCAGTAGTATAAAAAAAAAAATGTGTTGTTTTAAGCCACAAAATTTGTGGTAATTTGTTATAGCAGGCACAGGAAACGAATACACTGAGTGTCTCTCATAGAGTTGTTGTGGGATTAGATAAGGTGATACAGGAAAAGTCCTTGTCACCGTGCATGGATTTACAAAATGCTCAATAAATATGAGCATATTATTAAGACCCAGTGGTCCAGCCTCTTGGCCATTTGTCATCCTCCATCCCTTGACCCACCCCCCCACATCCCACTGTACAAAGACGTCACCAACCTGAATTGCCACATCTGAAAAATTATCTCCTGTTTCTTGGAAGATATCTCCTAGTCGGAAAATGGGACACTGTGGATTCTGAGTCTTGTGAAAGGTGCAAGTGACGTTTATATCCGGCAAGATGTTTCTCCTGCACATAATGGAAAGCAAACAAACAAACATCTCTATTGAAAACTGGGATCCATCTCTTTCATAAGAGTGAACCAATATGGTACCCGGGCATCATGAGGGCCTCCAATGATTCTGCCTCCTGGGATTTACACCCTTGTGTATTCTCCTCTCATATCGTACAGTGTTGGTCTCTGTGACCAATAGTATACGACAGAAGTGATAGTGTGTCTCTTCTGAGATTAGATTATAAAATACAGTGGCTTTCATCTTGGTTACTGTCTCACTTGCTTGCTCTTTGGCTTGGATCTCTTGCTCTGGGAAAGCTGGCCACCATGTCCTAAGGACACCCAAGCAGTCTGAAGGAGAGGTCCACATGATGAAGTACTGAGCCCTCCTGCTGACTGTTGTGTGAGCGAGCTTGGAAGAGTATTCTCCAGCCCCAGTCCAGTCTGGAGATGAGAGCTTGACTGCAACCTGAGAGACCCTGAGCCAGAACCGCCCAGTGAAGTCATACCCAGATGTCATTCTGGGATGCACAGAAACTATGTGAGAAAATTAAAGTTTGTTGCTTTTAGTTTCTAAGTGTTGGGATGATTTGTTACACAGCAGTAGATAACTAATATAGCCAGACATTCTGGGTGCTTACGTGGTGTAGTTGTGTCTGGGGAAGTCAATATTATTCTTGATGAGCACAGTGAAGTTTTCAGCACTGCCCAAGAGCGCAGGCCTGAAAGAGAGGAATGAAAAATGGGGATCAGTGACTACAGGGACCAAAGGAGTCAGTGGGCCAATGGACCAGAGGCTCTGGTTTCTTGCTTGGGTCAATATGATGGATGAAGAGAAATGCAATCCACTGGGAAAAACCTTCCAAAATTCTCCAGCTTCTCCAGGAAGAATTTCTCCCTTCTTAAGACCCCTGTGGAAGGAATTCCCTGGTGGTCCAGTGGTTAGGACTCTGCACTTCCATTGTAGGGGGCACGGGTTCGATCCCTGGTCAGGGAACTAAGATCCCGCAAGCCACGTGGCATGGCCCAAAAAACCACAAAAAACAAAAGAGACCCCGTGGCATTTACTGTAATACTTCTCACTCTGATATAATTATATGTTTAGTTATGCATAGTGGTATGTTGGTAAACATTTAATAACCAGCTCTCCAGGAAAACAAAAAGCCCTGATATTGTAGGAGTTACTGATTATTGTGGTATAAATACTCCCACCCTAGCTGATTTCAAGCTACCAATAGAACATCAGTGAACTTGGAGTTGGGAAGGGATGAGCAGAAACGGCTCAGAGCTCGTACAAGCCAGCTCCAGCACACTCCTGTTTGTATCTTTCACAATAGGCTTTGTGATCCTGCAGGGCTGAGACAACTTTCTCATCTTGGCATCCTCAGCCTTTAGCACAGGGCCACACATATATAATTGACTCTATCATTCACACTCTAGAGGCTCTGAGTAGTGTAAAATTCTCCATGAGTGAGAGGAGCCCAAATTCTCGACTGCTGGAAGGTCCACCCACCATCCATGCATTCATTCATTCAACAAATATTTATTGTACTGGGCATGGGGCTGAGCACTAGTGATGTAGTGATGAAAAAGACAGTCGAGGTTTTTGTCCTTGTGGGGTTGACAATCTGTTAAAGATGGAGAGAACTGGCTCCATAAAAATATACCACTGTTGCCTGACATGCCTGAGTAGGCGGCAGATGTTTATTGGGAGAAGCACAGGCTAAAGGTGGAGGGTATTTGGAAGGGGACATCAAGAATGATCTGCTTTGGGGGACTTCCCTAGTGGCATAGTGGTTAAGACTCCGCGCTCCCAATGCAGGGGGCCCTGGTTCGATCCCTGGTCAGGGAACTAGATCCCACATGCATGCCACAACTAAGGACCCCGCTCGCTGCAACTAAGACCCAGAGCAACCTAAATAAATAAATAAATAAATATTAAAAAGACAAAGAAAAGGACTTCCCTGGTGGCACAGTGGTTAAGAATCTGCCTGCCAAGGCAGGGGACATGAGTTTGATCCCTGGTCTGGGAAGAACCCACATGCCGCGGAGCAACTAAGCCCGTGCGCCACAACTACTGAGCCTGCGCTCTAGAGCCCGCAAGCCACAACTGCTGAAGCCCATGCGCCTAGAGCCCATGCTCCGCAACAAGAAAAGCCACCACAATGAGAAGCCTGCACACCACAATGAAGAGTGGCCCCCGTTCACCACAACCAGAGAAAGCCCACGTGCAGCAACGAAGACCCAATGCAGCCAAAAAAAAAAAGAATGATCTGCTTTTTATTCCAGGACTTCCAGAGCCCAACTTTGGCTCTATTGGAGATATAACTATAGAGAACACTGTAATTTTTGCCTGTCCAGCAACAATTCCCCCTTTGGCAGTAGCACCTCAATTTTCTCCCTTTGGGGAAGCCAGGTCTCTTCCACTCTCAGCCCACTCTCATCTCCTGCCCATCCCTACAGCTCCCAGGGCGGGCAAGTGATCCAGAGCTGGTTAAACAGTGTAATCTAATCCCTTGACTGCAGTGATAGGTTCATAGATTGTCACATGGCTTAGGCCACTGAGAACATTACAGGATTTTTGTGGGAACTGTTGGGAAAGAAAAACTCATTTTCTCTAGGATTATTAGTAGCAGAGACAGTGTAAACCTGGAGTGCCCCAGACCACAGTGTAAGGAGAGCCAGAATGGAAGAAAGAATAGTTAGGGGCTGGGGAGAGGAGGAAGGTGGAGGAAAAGAGAGAGAAAATCTTAAGACATCATTTGAAAGCCTCGATCAAGCCATGCCTGAAGCTAGTATTTCTGGACTTCTCATTTACATGAGTCAAAAACACAAGCCAAAAATTAACAGTCCTTTTTATCTGAAGCCCGTTAAAGTTGTTTTTTTTTTATACTTAAGCTTTTTTAAAAATTTATTTATTTTTGGCTGCATTGGGTCTTTGTTGCTGTGCGCGGGCTTTCTCTAGTTGCGATGAGCAGGGGCTACTCGTCGTTAAGGTGCGTGGGCTTCCCACTGCGGTGACTTATCTTGTTGAGGAGCAGAGGCTCTAGGCATGTGGGCTTCAGTAGCTGTGGCTCGTGGGCTTTAGAGCTCAGGCTCAGTAGTTGTGGCTCGCGTGCTCTAGAGCTCAGGCTCAGTAGTTGTGGCACATGGGCTTAGTTGCTCCACGGCATGAGGGTTCTTCCTGGACCAGGGCTCGAACCCATGTCCCCTGCATTGGCAGACGGATTCTTAACCACTGCGCCACCAGGGAAGCCCCCCAGTTAAAGTTATATTTGTCCCTTGCACACACAAAAAATCTGATTTACGACAGATTCCTGCTATATGCCAGACCCTTTGCCTTTAGAACATTCTAAACCCCACACTTCCTGGGCAATACTCTAAGAATCAAAGGACTACAGGATCCCCTTTACTCCTCTTTCATGACACTTATAATTTTCTATTATGAATTACAGCCCTCTGTACATGTGTCTTATCTCTTCTATCGGTTTGGCCAAAAAGTTCGTTCGGGTTTTTCTGTACGATGTTACGAAATACCCAAACAAACATTTTGGCCAACCCAATATTAGATTGTAAGAGCCTTGGGACCTGCTGCATATCTGGGTCTTCTTGTATTTTACAAAAAATTTAGCACTGCCTCCCTTGTGTATGGTTACATGTAAAATAAATATCTAACACCTACTACATGGTAATGGATGTGTTGGACGAACAATTAAATGAATCATCTTAGTAATCCATTCGTATAACATCTAAGAAACTAAAGTTCCAGGAGTTACTTGCCCAGGGTCATGTAAAATTGCAGCCCAGGGCCCAGAACATTACAGATACACAGTATTTATCTGATGAATGAATGGTGGCAGAGCCAGGACTGAAAACCACAGGCAATCGAGAAGCCTCTTGCCTTGAACTAGGGACTCCTTGAATGTAGGCTGATGTCCCACCCAGGTCCTGAACATTCATTCGGTGACAAAGAAACTTCCCTGACCTACAAATGAACCAGGGTTGTGCCATTAACAATTGAGGGCCGGACTGGCTGATACTGCCTAGTGCTTCCCATCCTGACGTAGGAAACTTTTGCCTGAACCTTCTAAGAAGTCAGTTTGGGGAAGTCTTCTCTTTGCCCCAGAGATGCTGATAGTGTGGCCCTGAGTCACATTTGTCTTGAGCTGCACTGTCCAATATAGTCCAACATCTCCTAGGCATTTGTGGCATGTGTGACTATTTAAGTTAAAGTAAAGTAAAAATTCAGTTCAGTTGTGGTAACCACATTTCAGGTGCTTAATAGCCACATGTAGCTAGTGGCTACCATATTGGATGGTGCAGGTACAGAGCCTTTCCATCATTGCGGAAAGTTCCATTGGACAGTGCTGGTCTAGAACCACCACATGTCTAGGGGCAGATCATCTGTGTGTGTGTTATTGGGCATTTACTGTGTGCCAAGCACAGGGCTCACTTTGCAATCACTGTACAAGTATTATCTCATTTAATTCTCACAACAGCCCAGTGAAGTAGGTGCAATTATTATCCTCATTTTATTTTTTAATTTTTTGGCCCCGCCGAGTGGCACGTGGGATCTTAGTTCCCTAACCAGGGATTGAACCCGTGCCCCCCTGTGTTGGAAGCTCGGAGTCTTAACCACTGGACCACCAGGGAAGTCCTATTACCCTCATTTTAAAGACAAGGAAACTGAAGCTCAAAGAGGTTAAGCCACTTGTTCAAGGTCACACAGCAAGGATGTGTTAAAGCCGGGATTTGAATCCAGCTCTCCTTATTCTCTGCTGAAATGCAGCCCTCCCAGTGGTTTCTGAGATTTAACATCAAGTTCTGCCCTCTGGGCCTGATCTTTTGTGTTAAAGAGAAGAGTCAATACAGGGGACCACCAAATCTGTATGTCACTATGAACATTTAACTTAAGAAAACTGCCCTCCCCTTCCATTCCTTTTCCTTCCTTTTCTTCTCCCTTCCCTTCCTCTTCCTTCCTTTTTCCTTTTTCCCCTCCCTCCCTCCCACCTTCTCTTCCTTAATCACTCAGTACAGACACTGGCAGTCTGAAAGGATCCTGCTGTAGCACTGGAGGAGGTACCTGGGGGTGCCCTGGAAGGTACTGGGACAGCCAAGGGACAGGGGCACCCAAGGGTGCTGAAGGTATTAGCTATTTACCAGTTGGTATGGAATGATTTCAGTATTTTAACAACTATCAGGGGCCTCCCAGAGACCACTAGTGTGCCTGGCACAGGAGCCACCAAGCCAGTAAGCCCTGGGACTTGGGGGGACGGTGCTGAGAAGGGAAGTCGGAACAGTGCCTGGCAGAACCTCATCTGCTCAAAGCTGAGGGCCACCGTGTCTGTCCCCTCCCTACAACTCACTCTGGGGCCTTTTCCACTGCCTCCACGGGACACCAGGCGGAGACTTCACAGGTCTTCTGCTTCCCTTTATACTCTATACACCTGCCGGTCTGGATTCCTGTGGGGGTCAAGGGGTCGTAGAAGCACAGGTATGAAAGAATGGGCGGTGGGGGGGGGGAGGAAACTCCACTCAACTCAAGCAAGAGACTATGTTTTTCAACCCAAGCAGTTTCAGTTTCCATGAAACCCATCCAAACCACAAACTTACATAAGAAAAAACAAGCAAGCAACACATAGAACAGTAAGCTTTTCAAAAAAGGATCAAAGAGAACACAGAAAGACCATGGATGCCGTTCGATTTTTTTGGTTTCTTTGCAAGAAAAGATGGCTGAGGGGGGGAGCTGAACAGGGTATATTCTTTTGCCTCGTATAAATGGACTAGAACTTGGCTTCTAAACAGGCATCTGAGTCCCTCTAGGTGCATACAGCATGTACCAGGATGTACAGAGCCATGGAGTAAGCATGGCGCATCTTCCTGGAGTATCGGTGTCATTAACAAATTTTTGAGGGGAAAATTAAATAGTAAATAATATTAATGACCTCTCCACCAACTCAAATGCATATGTATTATGGGATGGAATTGAATATTCATATGCTTTTTTGTGTACAGGTGTATGATAAACAATGATGGTTTTTACTTTTTCTTTTTTGTGGTAATTTTTTTATTATGTGCCTTAAGTTAAAACAAGAGCTTTGGAAATTCTGAAGGTTAATATTGTCCCCAGGTGCCCTGGGGGTACACATTCATCCTTTTCAACCTTTGGGGAAATTCAAGAGGAAACACTTAGAACACTCAGATGATGCTATAGGCCATTCAGTTTTTCTATCAATGAGAACCCTGAAGGGGCTAATTCTGCGAGGTTTTCAGGAGCTGCTCTCACTGGGAGTTAGAGTCACATTCCTAGTCAGCAGCTGGTCCTCTGGGTTCAGAGTCGAGGCATGGGGCAGGTACAGGCTCATCCATGGCCTGGGGAGGGTGGACGAAGGCAGCTGAGAGCCAGAGGCTAAAAATCTGGGCATCTCGAATGTCACCAAGATTCCAGACCATCCACCCACGGGGTCTCAGGAAAAGAAACAGAACATACCTTTGCTCTTTGGACCCATCCATCCCTTTTTACAGCCCCGGTCAGAGGAACAGAGCGTCCCGCGGGTGGGGTACTGCAGAGAGAAGGACAAGGTAGTGAGGAATAAGCATCGTGTGTCCCTGCGATACAGAAGGGCAGATGTCTATGTCCACACAAAAGCTTGCACATAATGCCAAGAAAACGGAGCAGCCCAAATATCCACCAGTAGATGAATGGACAACTAAAATCCAGGACATTCATCCAGTGGAATGTTATCTGGCTGGCCACAGATAGGAATGAATGAAGTACTGGTACCTGCTACAATGTAGATGAAACTTGAAACATGATGGATGCTAGGTGAAAGAAGCCAGATACGAAAGACCACATATTGTATGATTCTGTGTATATGAAATGTTCAGAACAGGCAAATCCATGGACAAAAGGGTGATCAGTGGTCGCAGGGGCTGAGGGAAGCGGGAATGGGAGTGACTGCTAATGGATATGAGGTTTCATTTTGGAATAATGAAAATGTTCTGGAAACTGATAGTGATAATGGCTGCACAGCTCGGTGAATATACTAAAAACCACTAAATGGTACATTTTAAAATGGTGAATTTTATGGTATGTGAATTACATCTCAATAAAAAATAAAAATTAATGAAATTCTAAGAAGCGTATGCCAGGGGCCACTTTCGGGGACAACCCTTGTGTTGGAGAGCAGGGGGCCTGGTTCAAGCAGCCCTGTGGCTCCAGAAACAAGTGAAGCGGACAGGCACAAAGTCTCAGCAGGAAATGTGGAAATAAAGGACTCCAGCCAGCACTCTCTCCTGGCCTGAGAAAATGAGGTCAATCAGCTTTCAATAAGAGCTGAGGACAGAATGAGGAGAAGAAAAATGAGATGACTTGGTTTATGCATACTCGGCTTCCCATTTTTCAGGGACCAGGTTTACCGGCCCGTCTTGGGGAAACCAGAACCTCTGTGAAAATAGCCTCTTCTGTGCAATTTTACAGAGCTTCAGGGGAGTCCCCAGGCTTGGACCCAGGTACAACCAGGTTCGGCAATAGCTGCACCCTTTTCTAGCTAAGTGGCCTCAGCCAAGGAACTTTGCCTCGCTGAGCCTCAGTTTCCTTCCCTGTAAAAGGGGAATGAACAGATTTGTCTCATATGGTTGTTGTGAAAATTAAATGAATTATGATGAGAAAGGGTTTAGCACATGGCTCTTGCTCAGTGAACGTTTCCTGTAGTTTTCAATCTCTTTCATGTTCTCTTTTCTTCCCAAGTTGCTTTCTTCCTGTTACCCAGCATGTCCTTGGTTTGCTGCCCTTGTGACCTCCAACTACACTATGAACCGTTTGAATACAAGGCCTGGGTCATATCTTTGTAGTTTGAGTGCCTGATACATAGTGGGTCTTGATGAATGTGGAATGAATGAATGAATGAACAAATGATCATTTACTGTGGCTCATGGGAAGCTATGTTATTTTGATTATTGACTGGAAAGAAATCTCAGGAAAGAAGATAAACTGACTCTATTTTACTCTCCAAAAGAAATTCCAAAATTAAAAGAAAATAAAGACGTGGGACTTCCCTGGTGGCGCAGTGGATAAGACTCCGCGCTCTCAGTGCAGGGGGCCCGGGTTTGATCCCTGGTCAAGGAACTAGATCCCACATGCATGCTGCAACTAAGAGTTCGCATGCCGCAACTAAGGAGCTGGCGAGCCGCAGCTAAGACCCAGTGCAACCAAATAAATAAATAATAAATAAATATATATATTTTTTAAAAAGACGTTTTAATCATCTCTTTTTGTGGTTGTCACATGCGTTGACGATGGCCACAAATTCTTTGTCGCTCTTGCCATTGGGAGGTAGAGGGTTTCCCCTTCCCTTTGAAGCTGGCCTGGCTCTGACCAAATAACCAACAGAAGGCAGTGGAAGTAATGCTGTGTCAGCTCTAGTACTGAGCCTGGGAGGCCTGGAAGCTTCTTTTGGTTTGGGGGAACCTGAGCTGCTATGAGGAAGTTTAGAAAGACTATGCGGAGAGACTCTGAAAGGAGGAGAAGCCTTGAGAGTCCCCGGAGAGGAAGAGAAGGCCAGCCATCCCGGTACCCCAGCTGAGCCTCCGAATGGTGCTAGCCCCAGCCGCTATCCGACTGCAGCGCCGTGAGAGATCCCATGCAGATCCCAAGATCAGCAGAACTGCCCAGCTAAGGTCAGTCAACCACTGAACTATGAAAGCTCGTAAAATGCTTGTTGCTTTAAGTCCACCAGGTTCAGGGTAGTTTGTTATGCAGCAATAGATAATTATAACCAATGTCTCTTCATTTTGGTGTACCACTGGGGTTTGGCCATATTTACTGAGTCAAGCCCTGTCCTTGACTTCCACCTCTTGATCAGAGTTAGGGTGGGTGTCAGTATGCAAAGAGAGGAGGCGAATATCCCATTAAAGCAACCCAAACCAGCTTGGGTCACAGGTTAAAATCCCAAGAGTTACATAGCGTTCTCTGGGCTGCTGTTTGAGTTCCAGTCAGTCTGAGTGACATCCTGTCTGAGAAAGAGTCACTTGTCATTCGAACCGTCACAGCTCGCATTTATCCAGTGCTTACAATGTATTATGCCTTGTTTCCAGCCTGTCACAGAGATTCGCTCATTTGTTTCAAAAATCCTAAGAGCTAGGTTTTGTAATTAGCCCCATTTTGCAAATGAACATATCAAGGCACAGAGTGGTGAAGCTACCTGCCCAAAGTCACAAAGCTAATACGTCAAGTATTAAACCATTTACAGTCTAGCTCCTAAATCCAGGCTCTGGGCTACCCTAACTGTCTTCCTTACCAGTCTCAGTAACTTGAAAAGTGCTGTGGGGGACTTCCCTGGTGGTCAAGTGGTTAGGACTCCGAGCTCTCACTGCTGAGGGCACGGGTTCAACCCCTGGTCGGGGAACAAAAATCCCACAAGCCGCAGCAAGCCAAAAAAAGAAACGAAAAGGAAAGCATCTGTGCAAAGTACCACAGGGGTGGAGGGTAAGTAGCAATTCCAGAGTATGGGAAGCAAAACTGGCCCCAAACTGGCCCCAAACTGGACACAATTTTGGATGCTGCTGGGAAGGGAGGTGGGAGGGAGTGTTTAGTTGGACTGATGCCTGCTACTTCGTTAGAGTAGCAGGAACATTTAAGGGGAGATGGGGGCAAGATAAACATAGAGAGGTCTACTTTTAGGGGAACGTCATTGAGATAGACACCAAGGGAATGTTAGCTTGTTTCCAAGTTTAGGTAGAAATGACGCCAAAGACTGTAATGAGATAGAGCTTATCCACCCTGATCTCTCAGACACTCAGAAATCTAGGCCTTGTCACCAGAGTAGGCTGACGAGCAAGACCCACAGGCAAGGCTGGTCTTCCCCACAGGCTGGGGACCTGCTCAATATTGCCACAGCGTTGTGCCCCTCAGTTGGGATGGTCCCTGGTAAAGCGCAGGTGAGTTACTCGAGAGGGGAACAGCAGGAGTGTGTTGCCTAGACAAATTTTGCTATAGACAAACTTACCAGAATAGCTAGTTATCACTTTACAGAGCAGAGAGCAGGACTGGGATGGGACAGAATAGGACCAGTATGTTTTGATAGGGAAGAAAGTTTTCCAGAAAAAGTAGGGGAAGGTGGAGAGTACGGAGAGGGCAATGCTCCCATGTCTCCCTCCTTCACCACTACCCACTCCTGCCTTCACCACTACCCACTAGCCATGTCTCCCGCCATCACCACTACCACCCATGCAGTCTGGGAAAGACTGCATGGGTGGTAGTGGTGACGGCAAGAGACATGGGAGCATTCCTACCTGATATAGAGCCTAAAACTCTAAGAAGTGGGATGAAAAATCAAACTTGATTCCCAGGCTGGCCCTGCAGGCAGTTCACAGTGGACCGTGGCAGAAGCTGTGAATGAGGACAACTGGATTCTAAGCTTGGCTCTGCCTCCAGCAAGCTGTGTGACATTGGGGAGGTCACTGAACCTCTCTGATCTTTGTGCTGACCTGTAAAATGGGGCTGGGAATGCTGTTACCCCCCTAAAGTTCAAGTGAGGCTCCACTGAAACATGAGGTGCTGTGCAAAGGCCAAGGATCCCTGTTGTCATGAGCTGCACAGGGAGTGAGCGATGGAGAAAGGGGGCCTTGAGCTGCACAGGCTCCTAGGGCTGGAGCTGGAGACCCAGGGGGACAGATCAAGATCTGGTGGTTACAGAGGGAGAACTACAACATCTTCTCACCCTTTCCACCAAGCCCAGATCTACACCCCTGCTTTGTAGCAAGCAGAGGCTCAGTAAATATTCGCAGGCTCCAAAACACGCCTGGGTGTCAGTTTCCATTTCCTCTGACCTGTGTCTCTTCCAGGAACTCTTGTCACCCATCGCGTCTTACCTCAGGACACAACCCTTGCTCTTGGCCTTCTATCTTGAGAAAGTTTGTCATCACAAAAAAAGAGTTCCCCTGCAGAGAAAAAGGAGAGAAGGCAAATGTAAAGCCGTTCAGAACAGAACTACTTAATCATAGTAATCCAGCTGGCCAAGTGCCTGGGGGCAAACCTTTCCACTCTTCTAAGTTTCAGTCTAGAAATCAGGGTCTGGAAGCAACTGACAGCCCTGAGGCCTAATAGCAAAGCTGGATGAGCCGCCCTGCTGAGCTGAGGGAGAGCAGAGGAACAGTTCAAATTGATTGAGCATTGGTTTTCCATTCCAGCCTCAAAAGCAGCCTTTTCATTTTTCGGACACAGTGAAAACCCATTAAATTGAAATTCAAGAGACCTGGGGAGGCAGAGGTGGAGGTGTCACCTCCATCAGAAGCTGTTCAGATTATCCAGGACTTTAATGAAAGGGCAGTAGGTCATCCCACCACCTGGGAAATAGCTGGAGGTTTTAATGACCCACTGTTAGAGACAAAAACGGATAGCAGCTTGGCTTTTATGGTTTCGAAAAGCTTTCCAGCTCCCAAGGGCTGCCAACGTGCCCTTTTGTCCCTCCAACCCCCCATCTGTTCTTTTTTGTTCTCAACCCCACTTCAGTTTCTCCCTTTTGAGAATTCTACTTTCATTTTCTCTTCTTGCAAATTGAGACAATCTCATGCCCTTTCTTTCTGAGCCACACCCTTCCTTTCCCTTGTGCAAAACTGTACCCAAGAGTGTTTTTCTGGAGACATTTTTGTTGATAAGATGTCACACAAACAATATAGAAGGGCTGGTCCCCTCTAGGCAGAAAGTTCTTTACCTTTCTGGATCTAGGCAAAGTTTGCTGACTTGATGGCCCTGCTTCTGAAAAACTGTGTATAAATCAAGTGTGAGTGAATCAAATCATGTTTTCAATGCACCAGGACACACTGCTATTTTGAGAAACCCTGTAGGACTTGATAAAGCAAAGAATCATCTCCTTCGAGTTGCTGGATCTGACCCAATTTTGCAATTTTTAGGTTTTCTCAGTTGGGATTTTCACAGAGCTTTTTAAATGGGGCCAGTGTTTTTCTGGAGTGAGGCTCTAGGTCCCAGGGAGGGGTGCGAGGTCCTGGGGACAGTGACCAGGGACGAGTCCTGGGAGGATGCTGATAAGTGCTCACCTGCAAGGGGACAGTGTAATCTGCCGTGTCGAAGACATTCCACACTACCTTCTTCAGTCCGTTCTCCATAATCTCCTTTTTCACCTCTCCCACCCCTTTCACCTTGGCATGCACAGAACTGATGACAGGTTCTTTCCATTGGTACCGCTTGTCATTCACCAAAGCAAAGCTAAATGGCAGACACAGAAAAGCATCAATGGTTTTCTCAAGTGAGGCACAGTGCATCGGTTTTGGATGCAGGTTCCGAAAGTCACCTCCATTAAAATCCTAGCTTGCTGGGTGACTTCGGGCAAGTGACTTGCCATCTCTGTGACTCATTTTCCTTACCTGTAAAATGGGAAGAATAGTCATACCTACCTCATAGGGTTGTTGTGAGGATGGAACGGGATATGCATGCAAACTCCATAGCGCTATATCTGGAGCATGGTGAGCTTTCACTACATAGAAACTATTGGCCCCAATACCAACTTCTAATATTGCCTAATATACACCCTAATTTATAGGTTGCCTTCTCAAATACCAAAGTCCACCCCAGGTTGGTCCACCAGCTTTGTTTTGGGGCTCAGTAACACATTAGCATCTTTTTAAGGGTGTGTCCAGCAGGTCAGCCTCCTGTTTTCCAGAAACACCCACCTGATTTACAAATAATATTGATAATAGCAGCTACCCTTTATTGAGCACTTAGTACATGCCATGTGCTCTGTATGCATCCTCTCCTTTAATGTTCACAACAGCAATAGGAGATAGTTACTGTAATCATCACCCTTTTGTAGATGAGGGAATGGGCTCAGAGAGGTGAAGGAACTTGCCCAAGGTTACACAGGTAGTCAGTGGCACGACTGAGGTCCTTGATTGGTCTACCTTATAGCCCAGAGCCAGACCTCTTAACCATGTACTGTACTTGTACCTGCATCATGTGGCTCTGCCTCTGGTTTCCTGCCTTTTGATCCATTCATTAGCTGTTAATATCTTCTTTAGAATATGAATCTAAATTATATGGTGGGGGAAGAGAGGGAGAAAGTGGAATTGATAACTAAAAATGGTAGATTCCATCCCCATTTATCTCTTTTCCCTGTCTCCCATTGCCCTGAATAATTGAGTTTATTTTATGTTTTATTTTGGGGTTTTTTTTTTGGCCATGCCGTATGGCACATGGGATCCTAGTTCCCTGACCAGGGATTGAACCCACACCCCCATGCAGTGGAAGCATGGAGTCTTAACCACTGGACTGCCAGGAAAGTCCTTAGGAGTTTATTTTAAATGCTTTGTTTATTCATTTGGCAGGTACCTATTTTGGTCTCTTCCCTCTGCTCAGTCTCTGATATCTGAATGATATTAGGAAGTCTAAGCCAATGGATGCCCTCTATGAGCTGACATTGGGAAACCAAGATATAGTGGGCCAAGGCTTGGTCCCAGCTGTTCTCAACCTTGGCTGTACAGTATAATTACTTAGGGAGCTTTCAAAATTGCAGCTCCCCAGTCTTATCCCTGGAAACTCTGATTCAGAAGGTCTGGAGAGTTAACCAGGTACCTATATATTTTTCTAAAGTTGATTTTAATGCACTGCCAGGGTTGAGGACCCCTGGGACACTCACGGAAAGACAGGTCACATTTGGCAATATGAAGTACTGTACATTTGAAATGCATTCCCCACGCCCCAACAATTCCACTCTTAGGTACATGCCCCAGAGAAACCCTCAAACATGTGCCCAAGGAGTCATATACAAGAAAGTATAAAGTTGTACTATTTGCAATAGGGAAAACTGGAAAAAACCTAAATGTCCTTGAACATTGAATGGGTGAATAAATTGTTGGATTCATCCAATGGGATGTTCTGCAACAGTGAAAATGAATGGAGAGCTGCTTGTATCAATATGGAAATAACATAATATTGAGTAAGCAAAGCATGCCACAGAATGAGAGAAAGTTTAAAGAAATTCAAAAAACATTATATACTTAAACAAATACCTGTCCACGCATATTCATAGCAGCACTATTCACAATAGTCAAAAGGTGGAAACAATCAAAATGTTCATTAAAAGATGAATGGATAAACAAAATGTGGTCTATCCAAACAATGGAATATTATCTACCCACAAATGGGAATGAAAGGATGCACGTGTTATACTGTGGATGAACCTCAAAAAACATTGTGCCAAGTGAAAGAAGACAGACACAAAAGGCCACTTAGTGTATGATTCCGCTTATATAAAATGTCCAGAATAGGTAAATCCATTGAGACAGAGAGTGGATTTATGGCTGCCAGGGGCTGGGGGAAGAGGTAAATGGAAGTAACCGCATAACGAAGTTTGCGTTTTGGGAGATAAAAATGTTTTGGAACTAGATAGAGGTGGTGGTTGCACAGCATTGTGAAGGCACTAAATGCCACTGACTTGTTCACTTTAAGTCGTTAATTTTTATGTTCTATGAATTTCACCTCAATTAAAAAAGGGAAACAGGAAACTTCCACAAACCTCTTAGATAGATAGCCTCATCCATCAGAGGGCAGACAGCAGAAGCAAGAACTACAATCCTGCAGCCTGTGGAACAAAAACCACATTCACAGAAAGATAGACAAGATGAAAAGACAGAGGGCTATGTACCAGATGAAGGAACAAGATAAAACCCCAGAAAAACAACTAAATGAAGTGGAGATAGGCAACCTTCCAGAAAAAGAATTCAGAATAATGATAGTGAAGATGATCCAGGACCTCGGAAAAAGAATGGAGGCAAAGATCGAGAAGATGCAAGAAATGTTTAACAAAGACCTAGAAGAATTAAAGAACAAACAAACAGAGATGAACAATACAATAACTGAAATGAAAACCACACTAGAAGGAATCAATAGCAGAATAACTGAGGCAGAAGAACGGATAAGTGACCTGGAAGACAGAATGGTGGAATTCACTGCTGCGGAACAGAATAAAGTAAAAAGAATGAAAAGAAACGAAGACAGCCTAAGAGACTTCTGGGACAGCATTAAATGCAACAACATTTGCATTATAGGGGTCCCAGAAGGAGAAGAAAGAGAGAAAGGACTTGAGAAAATATTTGAAGAGATTATAGTCGAAAACTTCCTAACATGGGAAAGGAAATAGCCACCCAAGTCCAGGAAGCACAGAGAGTCCCATACAGGATAAATCCAAGGAGAAACACGCTGAGACATGTAGTAATCAAATTGGCAAAAATTAATGACAAAGAAAAATTATTGATAGCAGCAAAGGAAAAATGACAAATAACATACAAGGGAACTCCCATAAGGTTAACAGCTGATTTCTCAGCAGAAACTCTACAAGCCAGAAAGGAGTGGGATGATATACTTAAAGTGATGAAAGGGAAGAACCTACAACCAAGATTACTCTGCCCAGAAAGGATCTCATTCACATTTGATGGAGACATCAAAAGCTTTACAGACAAGCAAAAGCTAAGAGAATACAGCACCCCCAAACCAGCTCTACAACAAATGCTAAAGGAACTTCTCTAAGTGGGAAACACAAGAGTTTCCCAAACAAAACACAAGTGTTTTGTTCCTACAAAAACAAACCCAAAAGAATTAAGAAAATGGTAATAAGAACATACATATCAATAACTACCTTGAACGTGAATAGATTAAATGCTCCAACCAAAAGACACAGGCTTGCTGAATGGATACAAAAACAAGACCCATATATATGCTGTCTACAAGAGACCCACTTCTGACCTAGGGACACATACAGACTGAAAGTGAGGGGATGGAAAAAGATATTCCATGCAAATGGAAATCAAAAGAAAGCTGGAGTAGCAATGCTCCTATCAGATGAAATAGACTTTCAAATAAAGAATGTTGCAAGAGACAAGGAAAGACACTATATAATGATCAAGGGATCAATCCAAGAAGAAGAAATAACAATTATAAATATATATGCACCCAACATAGGAGCACCTCAATATATAAGGCAACTGCTAACAGCTATAAAAGAGGAAATCGACAGTAACACAGTAATAGTGGGGGACTTTAACACCTCACTTACACCAATGGACAGATCATCCAAGCAGAAAATTAATAAGGAAACACAAGCTTTAAACGACACAATAGGCCAGATAGATTTAATTGATATTTATACGACATTCCATCCAAAAGCAGCAGATTACACTTTCTTCTCAAGTGCGCACGGAACATTCTCCAGGGTAGATCACATCCTGGGTCACAAATCAAGCCTCAGTAAATTTAAGAAAATTGAAATCATATCAAGCATCTTTTCTGACCACAACGCTATGAGATTAGAAATGATTTACAGGGAAAAAAATGTAAAAAACACAAACACATGGCTGCTAAACATACGTTACTAAATAACCAAGAGATCACTGAAGAAATCAAAGAGGAAATAAAAAAATACCTAGAGACAAATGACAATGAAAACACGACGATCCAAAACCTATGGGATGCAGCAAAAGGAGTTCTAAGAGGGAAGTTTATAGCTATACAAGCCTACCTCAAGAAACAAGAAAATCTCAAATAAACAATCTAACGTTACACCTAAAGGAACTAGAGAAAGAAGAACAAACAAAACCCAAAGTTAGCAGAAGGAAAGAAATCATAAAGATCAGAGCAGAAATAAATGAAATAGAAACAAAGAAAACAATAGCAAAGATCAATAAAACTAAAAGCTGGTTCTTTGAGAAGATAAACAAAATTCATAAACCATTAGCCAGACTCATCAAGAAAAAGAGGGAGAGGACTCAGATCAATAAAAATAGAAATGAAAAAGGAGAAGTTACAACAGACACCGCAGAAATACAAAGCATCCTAAGAGACTACTACAAGCAACTCTATGCCAATAAAATGGACAACCTGGAAGAAACAGACAAATTCTTAGAAAGGTATTACCTTCCAAGACTGAACCAGGAAGAAATAGAAAATATGGACAGACCAATCACAAGTAATGAAATTGAAACTGTGATTAAAAATCTTCCAACAAACAAATGTCCAGGACCTGATGGCTTCACAGGTGAATTCTGTCAAACATTTAGAGAAGAGGTAACACCCATCCTTCTCAAACTCTTCCAAAAAATTGCATAGGAAGGAAAGCTCCCAAACTCATTCTGTGAGGCCACCATCACCCTGATACCAAAACCAGACAAAGATACTACAAAAAAAGAAAATTACAGACCAATATCACTGATGAATATAGATGCAAAAATCCTCAACAAAATACTAGCAAACAGAATCCAACAACACACTAAAAAGATCATACACCATGATCAAGTGGGATTTATCCCAGAGATGCAAGGATTCTTCAATATACACAAATCAATCCATGTGATACACCATATTAACAAATTGAAGAATAAAAACCATATGATCATCTCAATAGATGCAGAAAAAGCTTTTGACAAAATTCAACACCCATTTATGATAAAAACTCTCCAGAAAGTGGGCATAGAGAGAACCTATTTCAACATAATAAAGGCCATATACGACAAACCCAAAGCAAACATCATTCTCAATGGTGAAAAACTGAAAGCCTTTCCTCTAAGATCAGGAACAAGACAAGGATGTCCACTCTCACCACTATTATTCAACATAGTTTTGGAAGTCCTAGCTATGGCAATCAGAGAAGAAAAAGAAATAAAAGGAATACAAATTGGAAAAGAAGAAGTAAAACTGTCACTGTTTGAAGAAGACATGATACTATACATAGAGAATCCTAAAGATGCCACCAGAAAACTACTAGAGCTAATCAATGAATTGGTAAAGTTGCAGGATATAAAATTAATGCACAGAAATCTCTTGCATTCCTATACACTAATGATGAAAAATCTGAAAGAGAAATTAAGGAAATACTCCCATTTACCCCTGCAACAAAAAGAATAAAATACCTAAGAATAAACCTACCTAGGGAGACAAAAGACCTGTATGCAGAAAACTATAAGACACTGATGAAAGAAATTAAAGATGATACCAACAGATGGAGTGATATACCATGTTCTTGGATTGAAACAATCAATATTGTGAAAATGACTATACTACCCAAAGCAATCTACAGATTCAATGCAATCCCTATCAAATTACCAACGGCATTTTTTACAGAACTAGAACAAAAAATCTTAAAATTTGTATGGAGACACAAAAGACCCCGAATAGCCAAAGCAGTCTTGAGGGAAAGAAGCATTGCTGGAGGAATCAGACTCGCTGACCTCAGACTATACTACAAAGCTACAGTAATCAAGACAATATGGTACTAGCACAAAAACAGAAATGTAGATCAATGGAACAGAACAGAAAGCCCAGAGATAAACCTACGCACCTATGGTTGACTAATCTATGACAAAGGAGGCAAGGATATACAATGGAGAAAAGTGAGTCTCTTCAATAAGTGGTGCTGGGAAAACTGGACAGCTATATGTAAAAGAATGAACTTAGAACACTCCCTAACACCATACACAAAAATAAACTCAAAATGGATTCGAGACCTAAATGTAAGACCGGACACTATAAAACTCTTAGAGGAAAACATAGGAAAAACACTCTTTGACATAAATCACAGCAAGATCTTTTTTGATCCACCTCCTAGAGTAATGGAAATAAAAACAAAAATAAACAAATGGGACCTAATGAAACTTAAAAGCTTTTGCACAGCAAAGGAAACCATAAACAAGATGAAAAGACAACTCTCAGAATGGGAGAAAATATTTGCAAACGAATCATCGGAGAAATGATTAATCTCCAAAATATATAAACAGCTCATGCAGTTCAATATTAAAAAAACAAACAACCCCATCCAAAAATGTGCAGGAGACCTAAATAGACATTTTTCCAAAGAAGACATACAGATGGCCAAGAAGCACATGAAAAGCTGCTAAACATCACTAATTATTAGAGAAATGCAAATCAAAACTACAATGAGGTGTCACCTCACACCAGTTAGAATGGGCATCAACAGAAAATCTACAAACAACAAATGCTGGAGAGGATGTGGAGAAAAGGGAACCCTCCTGCACTGTTTGTGGGAATGTAAATTGATACAGCCACTATGGAGAACAGTATGGAGGTTCCTTAAAAAGTAAAAATAGAATTACCATATGATCTAGCAATCCCACTACTGGGCATATACCCAGAGAAAGCCATAATTCAAAAAGACACATGCACCCCAATGTTCATTGCAGCACTATTTACAATAGCCAGGTCATGGAAGCAGCCTAAATGCCCATCGACAGATGAATGGATAAAGGAGTTGTGGTACCTATATACAATGGACTATTACTCAGCCATAAAAAGGAACGAAATTGAGTCATTTGTTGAGACATGGATGCATCTAGAGAATGTCATACAGAGTGAAGTAAGTCAGAAAGAGAAAAACAAATAACATATATTAACGCATATGTGTGGAACCTAGAAAATGGTACAGATGAACCATTTTGCAGAGCAGAAATTGAGACACAGAAGTAGAGAAAAAAACGTATGGACACCAAGGGGGGAAAGCAGCGGGGAGTGGTGGGGTGGTGTGATGAATTGGCAGATTGGGATTGACATGTATACACTGATGTGTATAAAATGGATGACTAATAAGAACCTGCTGTATAAAAAAAATTAAATTAAAAAAGGAAAAAATATTTTTTATAAATATAGACATACGTTGTAGAAGTATTAAAACAAACATAGAGGGGCTTCCCTGGTGGTGCAGTGGTTGAGAGTCCACCTGCCGATGCAGGGGACACGGGTTCGTGCCCTGGTCTGGGAAGTTCCCACATGCCGTGGAGCGGCTGGGCCCGTGAGCCGTGGCCGCTGAGCCTGCGCGTCTGGAGCCTGTGCTCCGCAACGGGAGAGGCCACAGCAGTGAGAGGTCCGTGTACTGCAGAAAAAAAAAAACAGAAAAAACAAAAAAACATAGAATAACAAACACCAAATTCAAGGGGGATATTTATAAGGGAAGATGAAAGAGAGTGGGATAAAGGCTAGGTTTTCAGGGAGCAAAAACTGGGTTAGTAATTAAGTTGGATGGTCCTACCTGAGTGTTCATTATTCTCGATCTATTTTCATATTTCTATAACATTCATCAAGAAAGCTCATCAAGAAAGACGCTGGGTTGGCCTTCCCTGGCCTTCCAGTGGGTAAGACTCCACACTCCCAATGCAGGGGGCCTGGGTTTGATTCCTGGTTCGGGAACTAGATCCCACATGCATGCCTCAACTAAGAGTCTGCATGCTACAACGAAGAGTCCGCATGCCGCAACTAAAGATCCCACATGCCAAAACGAAGATCCCACGTGCTGCAGTTAAGACCTGGCGCAGCCTAAATAAATAAATATATTTTTTAAAAAATGAAAGACGTTGGGGCCAGAGATCCAGATTCGAGATCTAATCAGCATATATGAGACAGAGCTATTCAATGTAATTCCATAGACAAATACAATAATACTTACTCAACAATATATTTCAGTCTAGCATCACAACGTGCACATGTATGTGCAATGTTCTTTTGTGCTGGATGCTGCAACAGCCTCCCAGTATAACACTGGGTCAGTTTGGCCCTCCATTTGGGAAGCTCAGTCTCTCATATTCATCCCAAAATGCACAACATGTTATAGATCAGCCTTAATGGAATCCAACCCTCTCATAAATCAGAAAACTTGCTTTTATATAATAATGAACATATCATTTTAAGAATTGGGGCTTCCCTGGTGGCGCAGTGGTTGAGAGTCCGCCTGCCGATGCAGGGGACACGGGTTCGTGCCCCGGTCCGGGAAGATCCCACATGCCGTGGAGCGGCTGGGCCCGTGAGCCATGGCCACTGAGTCTGTGTGTCCGGAGCCTGTGCTCCGCAACGGGAGAGGCCGCAACAGTGAGAGGCCCGCGTACCGCAAAAAAAAAAAAAAAAAAAGAATTAAAATGCTTCAGAGATGCATCAAAGGGAAAAAAAAGGAAGAGAAAGAGTTTGCAGTATCCTGCCCTATGGAAGGAACATTCTAATGACTGTCCCAGCAGCTCTCTCCTCACCTGCTTGGTGACTCAGACAAGCCATGCCACCTCTCTGGGCCATGGATTTAGTCCCTGAATGAGGGGATAACTGCCTGGCTCCCTAATCCCTATGACCTTTTGTCTCTAAGAAGCTACTATTCTCTGCATTCTGAAGAGGGCAAAACCACTGGTCCCTGGAGCGAACAGGGCAGCTGGGGTTTCAGCCGGGCCTTGTAGGATGAGTAGAGAGCGGGGAGAGGAAAGCTGAAGAGTCTGGGAAGGTGGAAGAGAATGAATGTGATAGAAGCCTGGGTCCTCACAGGCCAGGCTGGCTGAAGAGGAGAGCTGTAGAGGGGCAGAGGAGGGAAGGATGGAGAGTGAGGTCAGCCCAGGGAGTCCTCAGTGGCACACTGCACCTGACTCACCAGATGTAGAGCAAGGTGCCCACTATGAAGAGCTTCTTCAGAGTCCCAATCCATAAGTTTTCAATGAGAACAACTTTCGCAGACGTATGCTGGCAGCTCAGGTGGAATCGACTGTAAGCCATGGTAAGAGAGTCCTCAAAGCACCACGAGGAGGAAGTGCCTCTCAGCAAAGCCTGACTTGCCCTCACAGAGCTCACTGAACAAAGGTAACACTAGAGTGAAAGGGTGTGACCTGAAAGTGAACTACCCTTCCATCAGGTTAACTGACGCTTACACCAGGGGCCAATAGATATTTTCGTGGGCCTCCAAGAGAACCATTGGTCCTGGACCCTCTGTGCCTCATGGAGAAGTTGAGCCTGCATCCTCTGTGTCTTATATTTAAAATCCCAAGAGAAGAATCTGATTATGTCCAACCCTGATCCATTCAGCTGTAGGCGGAGGTCAGGAAAGGGCCAGGGGCAGCCAGAGATGCACTGAGAAGAAAGTGGAGGAGAGCCTGCATCCCCAAGGCAAGTTAAATGCCGGTTGTGTTAGTTTCCCTTTGCTGCTGTAACAAACCACCATGAACTTTGTGACTTAAAATAACAGAAGCATTTTTCTCTTAGTTTTGGGGGTCAGATGCCTAGAATCATTCTTACAGGACTAAAATCAAGGTGATGGCAGGCCTGGTCCCTTCTGGAGCTCCACTAGAGAGTCTGTTCTCATCTCTTCCAGCTTCTGGAGACTGCCTTGGTATCCCTGGGCTCACAGCCACATCACTCCAACCTCAGCTCCTCTTGTCACAGCTCCTTTTTTTGATTTTGACCCTCTTGCCTCCCCTTGGTAAGGACTCTTGTGATCACACTGGGGCCACTCAGATAATCAAGAATAATCTGTCCATCTCGAGACCTTGAACTTAATCACATCTTCAAAGTTCCTTTTGCCACAGAAGGTGACATATTCACAAGTTCCACAGATTAGGACATGGAGATTTTGGTGTGGGGCGGGGAGGCATTATTCAGCCTGCTCTACTCTGCCCCGCCTTTCCTTGAGCTAGCTAGTGAGAGGGTTCAGTTTCTTGTAACCCACAGCTTGGCTAAGACATCACCCGCCCTTCTAATACACTTTGACTATTGCACTTCTTCTCCACCATCTAGTATACCTGGAAAACCCTTCCTTTTCATACTTCCCAAACTATGTCCCCCTCATTCAAAAAACACCTACTGCAGAACACAATACTTTCTACGCATCCTACTGTATGGAGAGCAGAGAGTGAGTCCTAACCTATTAGTTAACGTTTACCAGCTAGAGGAAATATAATGGATACATGTAAAGGCATTGAGCTCCAAAACTCAGTTATGCATATACAGGCCATGGACCACCCAGATTGGCAGAGGTTTAACTTAGAGACCCAAAATTTTAAATAACTCTAAACCCATATTAACCAATGTTATGTTATATCATCTAGAAAACAAAACCCAAAAAACCAGTGTTGTCTAAAACTTTGGTGAGATAAGTAGAATATTCCACTTGAGGGTGGTGATAAGCCAATGCCCTATGCCCTAATTAGGCAGCAAGCAGTGGGGGCCCCGAGTTCAGGTCTTATAAGCCACATTTTTTAAGAGAATCCCTTTTGCTGTTGTAAAAGTAGAAGTTTCACAGAAAAGCACAAAGAACATGAAAAGGTTCCAACGTTCTCCCTCCCAGAGGTTTTCACTGTGGAAACTTTGAGAGTATCTTCCAGATGTCTCTTTATGCCCCCACCTAGACACACAAACATGGCCATGCTCTACATGCTATTATATAACCTGCTGTTTTTACTCAATAATATGTTATTAACTCTTTCCACAACAGTATTGATAAATGTATGATAAAGATAGATCTATGATATGTAACCACTTTGAATAGTTACGGAGTATTCTAGTATTCAGGTTGGAACATATGAAATTGCCCATTTTGTAGACCAAAACAGTAGAATATTGGCAATTTCATACGGTTCAGCCTAAGAAGTGAATTGTGAAAATTTGCCAGCTGGTCTCTTACTGATGGATATTTAAATGGAACTTTTGTTCATTTTTCCCACTTATAAACATTTTTGATAATCTTGATATAGCTTTTACTACATGCCAAGCACTCTTCTAAGTGTATATTAATAATAAATATTAACTCTTTCAATCCTAACCTTCCCAAAAATAATCCTGTAAAGAAGCTATAGTGTTACCCCCACCTTATAGCTGAACAAACTGTGGCACAGAGAAAGTGCGCCCAAGTTCACATAGTGCTATAGACTGAATGTTTGAGACCCCCCAAAATTCATAAGTTGAAACCTAACCCCTATGTGTTTGTATGAAGAGGTGGGGCCTTTGGGAAGTGAATAGGTCATGAAGGTGGAGCCCTTACGAATGGGATTAGTGCCCTTATAAAAGAGGCCCCAGAAAAACTTCACCTCTTCTTCCATGTGAGGGTACAGCAAAAAGATGACCATCTATGAACCAGGAAGCAGGTTCTCACCAGATACCATATCTGCTGGTGCATTGATCTTGGAATTTCCAGCTTCTAGAACCATGAGAAATAAATTTCTGTTGTTTATAAGCTACTCAGTCTATGGCATTTTGTTATAGTGGCCCCAGTGAACTAAGACACATAGTAAGTAGCAAAACTGGCTCCACAGCTTATGCTCTTTTGTGTGCTATTGTAAATGGAATTGTTTTCTTAATTTCTTTTTTAGATTGCTCATTGTGGGTGTATAGAAACACAATGGATTTTTTTTTTTTTTTTTTGCGGTACGCAGGCCTTTCACTGTTGTGGCTTCTCCCGTTGCGGAACACAGGCTCTGGACGCGCAGGCTCAGCGGCCATGGCTCACGGGCCCAGCCGCTCCGTGGCATGCAGAATCTTCCCGGACCAGGGCACGAACCCGCAGATCTTAACCACTGGACCACCAGGGAAGGCCACAGCAGTGAGAGGCCCGTGTACCGCAAAAACAAAACAAAAAAAAAGTAGCCCCGCTCGCCACAACTAGAGAAAGCCTGCACTCAGCAACGAAGACCCAACGCAGCCAAAAATAAATAAATAAATGAATAAAAGAATATTTTCACACCTGAGGTAAATTCACACCTTAAAATAAATTTCTGGGTCAAAGGATGTGCACATTTTTAATCTTGATTCATTTTGTCAAACCACAAAATCTTGAAGCACTTCCTGTTTTCACCAGCAAAGCAAGAGTGCATGCACCACAACCCTCAGAATGGGAGAAAATATTTGCAAACGAAGCAGCTGACGAAGGATTAATCTCCAAAATATACAAGTAGCTCATGCAGCTCAATATAAAAAAAAACACAACCCAATCCAAAAATGGACAGAAGACCTTTCTCCAAAGAAGACATACAGATGGCCAACAAACACATGAAAAGATGCTCAACATCACTAATCATTAGAGAAATGCAAATCAAAACCACAATGAGATATCACCTCACACCGGTCAGAATGGCCATCATTAAAATCTAGAAACAATAAATGCTGGAGAGGGTGTAGAGAAAAGGGAGCCTTCCTGCCCTGTTGGTGGGAATGTAAATTGATACAGCCACTATGGAGAACAGTATGGAGGTTCCTTAAAAAATGAAAAATAGAACTACCATATGACCCAGCCATCCCACTACTGGGCATGTACGCTGAGAAAATTCAAAAAGACACATGTACTGGGGCTTCCCCGGTGGCGCAGTGGTTGAGAGTCCACCTGCCGATGCAGGGGACATGGGTTCGTGCCCCGGTCCGGGAGGATCCCACATGCCGCGGAGCGGCTGGGCCCGTGAGCCATGGCCGCTGAGCCTGCGCGTCCGGAGCCTGTGCTCTGCAATGGGAGAGGCCACGGCAGTGAGAGGCCCGCGTACCACAAAAAAAAGATACATGTACCACAATGTTCATTGCAGCACTATTTACAATAGCCAGGACATGGAAACAACCTAAATGTCCATTGACAGATGAATGGATAAAAAAGATGCGGCACATACATACAATGGAATATTACTCAGCCATACAAAGGAATGAAATTGAGTTATTTGTAGTGAGGTAGATGGACCTAGAGTCTGTCATACAGAGTGAAGTAAGTCAGAAAGAGAAAAACGAATACTATATGCTAATGCATATATATGGAATCTAGAAAAATGGTACTGATGTACCTAGTGGTAGGGCAGGAATAAAGATGCAGACGTTGAGAACAGACTTGAGGACACAGCGGGGAAGGGGAGGCTGGGAAGTAGTGAGAGAGTAGCATTAACATATATACACTACCAAATGTAAAGTAGTTAGTGGGAAGCAGCCGCATAGCAGAGGAAGATAAGCTTGGTGCTTTGTGATGACCTAGAGGGGTGGGATAGGGAGGGTCGGAGAGAGGCTTAAGAAGGAGGGGATATGGGGATATATGTATTTATATAGCTGATTCACTTTGTTGTACAGCAGAAACTAACACAACAATGTAAAGTAATTATACTCCAATAAAGATGTATAAAAAAAAAGTGTGCATGCACCACCTTTTAAGAGAGCCTTGACAAACAAGAATGTGGTTGTGTGGGGTTGGCTGAGATAGTAAAGGGTCTGGATGTTGTGTTAGGGGGACATAGCCAGAGGGACTGGGGCTATTAGTTTGGAGAAGTTGAGAAATATAATAGCAGGCTGCAGCCATTTGGAAAGTGTCCAGTAGAAAAGGGACCACAGGGCAGAACTCTAATCAAAGGGAAAAATTACAGGGAGTTAGATTTGGGTTAATGTCTAACAATTAGAACAGTCCCAGAACAGAACAAGCTTTCCTTGTGGTTGCTAGTTGGTGACGACAGCAACGATGATGATGATGATGATGGTGTCGATAACGATGACAACGTGACGATAATTTTCATTTATCTCATCATCTCCTTTTCTCTCGAGTCTCCTCTCCATCTGCATTTCAACATCATTTCCCATTTTAAAAATAAACCGTCCCTCGACCCCACATTCTTCTCCTTCTACCACTTGATGCCTCTCTTCTCCTTTGTAGCGAAGTCCCTTGAAAAAGTGAGTCATCACATCCATTTCCGCATCTCCATTCACTCCTCTGCTCACTCCAGTCTGGCTCTCCGCCCAGCCCCAGAACTTCTATAAAGCTTCTCGTGCCAAGTGAACAACACCACCATCGGTAAATCCAATAGACACGCCACAGACCTGGCAAATTCTCAGCAGCATTTGACACCAGTGACCATGCACCATCTCCCTGCCTCCCCTTCTTCCCTCAGCTTCCCAGAATCCACATTCTCCTGACTTTCTTTGGTTCTCCACGTTCGCCCTTTCTGAGAATCCTTTGGAGACCTCTGTGCTTCCCATCATTTAAAGGTTAGCATTCCTTAGGGGTCTGTTCTAGGCCCTCTTGCCTTCTCATCTACATCCTCTCTTGCTGGTCAGTTGCAGCTACTTCCATATTTCTAGTTACCATTTGTATGCTGGTGATATATAAATCTACACCTCCAGCTCCAGATTCATATATCTAGCTAAGCATCTGTGTTTGTATGTCCCATAGATTTGTCAAGCTCAGAGCCTTCAGTTCTGAATTCATCTTCCACCCTAAATGCGCTTTTTTTCCTCACATTTCCTATTCCCATAAGTTCTTCCACCACTCTTCAATTGCCCAAGCCAGAACATGGCACACACCCTGATTCATCCTTTCCCTCATTCCCCCCATCCATTCAATTGTCAAATTTTTTTGTTTTATCTTCCTAATGTTATTCAAAACTGTCTACTTCTCTCCTCTACCACTCCTCAGACCAGATCACCAGATCACCATTAACTCTCACCTGGATGACCCAATAGCCTCCTACACTGTCTCCCTCCCTCCGTTTGTACTCTTACCTCCTCCATTCTCTGCAGTACTTTAGTGGGAGCTTGGACTCTGGGGTGAGATACTTGGGTTCAACATTGGCTCTACCACTTACTACCTACATGACTTTATGTAAGTAACTTAGCCTTTCTGAGTCATCATTTCTTCTTCTATAATTAGGGGATATTAATATTATATTGGTCAGGGTTTCTAGTTCTAAACAACAGAGTTCACTCTGCCTAGTTTAAGAAGAAAGATTGTCTAGAAAAGGCAAATCTATAGAGGCAGGGAATAGATTAGTGGTTGCCTGGGTCCAGGGGGTGGAAATGGGGAGTGACTGCAAATGGGAATGAGGGATCTTATTGGGGTGATGAAATGTTCTAAAACTGGATTATGATGACGGTTGTACAACTTGGCAAATTTACTAAAAATCATTGAAGTGTATGCTTAAAATTGGTGATTTTGTGATATATAAATTTATACCCCAATAAAGTTGTTAAAAAGTAAAGGAAGAAAGAGATTTTAAAGGACATTAGGCAGTTCTTACAATCTCTTGGAGGACCAAAAACCAGGATTGCTGAGACACTACACAGCCAGGAACAACACCCAGAGAACAGGGACTGTTCCAGAGAAAAGACTCGGCCAGCCACTGCTAAGCCCTAAGGTGGGAACTCATGCCAATAATGTTTGGGAATGAGTGCCAGAATCTTAGTCACTGCCATCCCCAATGAGCTGAATGCCTGGGGCTATACCTCCTATAGTAGGCTGAATAATGGCCCCAAAGCTATCAGGTCCTAATCCCCAGAATTTATAACTATTACCCTATTTGGGAAAAGGGTCTTTACAGATGTGATTAAGTTAAAGATTTTTAGATGGTGAGATGATCCTGGATTATCAAGGTAGGCCCTACGTGCCATCATATGTGTTCTTATAACAGAGAGACAGAGGGAGATTTCATGCATGCGTGCGCACGCACGCACGCACACACATACACACACACACACACACACACACATACAGGAGAAAGTTTTGTGAAGGTGGAGCAGAGTCAAGGATGCTGGCCTTGAAGATTGGAGTGATGTGATCACAAGCCAGGGAACACAGGCCACCCCCAGAAGCTGGAAGAGGCAAGGAAGGATTCTCCCCTGGAGACTTGGAGGGAGCGTGGCCCTGCCAACACCTTGATTTTGGCCCAGTGATACTGATTTTAGATGTCTCTAGAACTGTGAGAGAATAAATCGTTGTTTTAAGTTACCAAGTTTGTGGTTAATTGTTACAGCAATGACAGGCAACTGACAACTGGGCAAGAGAACAAGTGGAGGTCCACATACTGCTTATTCAGACATTTAAAAGTCATAACAGACTTTTTTTTGTATAAATTTATTTATTTTTGGCTGCGTTGGGTCTTCGTTGCTGCACGTGGGCTTTCTCTAGTTGCGGTGAGCAGGGGCTGCTCTTTGTTGCATTGCGTGGGTGGTTTCTCTTGTTGTGGAGCATGGGCTCTAGGCACGTGGGCTTCAGTAGTTGTGGTGCACGGGCTCAGTAGTTGTGGCTCGCGGGCTCTAGAGCACAGGCTCAGTAGTTGTGGCACACAGGCTTAGTTGCTCTGCAGCATGTGGGATCTTCCTGGACAAGGGCTCAAACCCATGTCCCCTGCATTGGCAGGTGGATTCTTAACCACTGCGCCACCAGGGAAGTCCCTAAAAGTCATAACAGACTTTAAAATGAAACGTGTTTTTTCATCTACCCAGACATACCTTCATTACAACCTGGAAGGCCAGATTCAAATTTCGAATTCTTGGACTCCTCAGAATTCTGTGCCAGAACTTGGAAGCATTGGTTGAAGAGGCCTCTGACCCTTATCCCTTAGCCCACCCCCCTTCTCATCTCACTCTGGCTCCTCCCAGCTCTGTGAGGGCCTCGTGCACCTATTGGATGCCCTGCGCTCTATGCCTAAGCCCCCTCCACACCCTCCACCTGCATTCAGCTGCCCCTTGGCCATCCCTTGATCTCAGGAGCATGCCCCTGGGTGCTATGGTCTCCTCTCAAGAGGATAAATCTGTGAAAAGGTTAAGGGCCATTTGGGAAGAGAATTCTGGGGTCCTACATACCGAGCATGGTGGGATGGGGGGAGTGCATCCAGTGCTCTGGATTGGCACATTCTGCCCCTGAGGCAGCAGACTTCTAAGGGGACACCCATATTTCCTGTATCCTGGCATACACACCCTGCCTAATCCCCCAAACTTTGAGTATGATGGAAATGCTTCCACAATTAGATTATACTATACAGTTGACCTGAAGCTAGCAAGATCATCTGGGTGGGCCTGACCCAAACACATGAGTCCTTTAAAAGCAGAGAATATCCTTTGGCTGGTCCCAGAAGAGAGGTCAAAGATTTGAGGCATGAAAACATTGTATCATCACTGGCTTGAAGATGGAAGGGGCCATATGGTAAATAGTGCAAGTGGTCTCTAGGATCTGAGAGTGGCCCCCGGCTGACAGAGCTCTGAATCCCATGACGGCATGGGATTGAATTCTACCAACAGGAAGAATGAGCCTAGAAGTGAATTTTCTCCCAGAGTCCCAAAGTGAGAACTCAGCACAGCTGACACTTTGATTTCAACCTTGTGAGACCCTGAGCAGAGCACCCAGTCACGCCAGGCCCAAACTACTGATCTACAGAACTGTGAGCTAATAAGTGATGGTGTTTTAGGCCACTGAGTTTGTGGTAATTTGTTACGCAGCAACAGAAAACTAATACAGCCCCACAGGTTCCTCACTCCGTGGGGAAGCTTGCAGCTAGCAGAGGGCCAGGGTGGGGTCTCTAAAGTGTGGGGTCCAGGAAGTGGTCCCTATTGTGTAGGTCAAGGCTGGTACTGTCCCCATCCATTCCTTAAGATGAATTCTGCTCATGCCCAGCACCCTATGCTATTTCCTGTGTACCAAAGTGTTGTTGCATGGTGCATATGTTTGAAAAGCTTGGGTCTCAAAGGTGGAGGTGAAGGAGTTGGCTTATTTTAGGGGACATGTTGAGTGGAAAATGTTCACAGGTAGGGAGGCAAGATGCTCATGCTATGAGAAGCGTGTGGGAACAGAAACTGACTGAGGGAACCCCACGTTTACTCTGGGGCACCCAACTGCTGAATCATTGCACTGTTTAAATTGTGCTCTCTCTCCATGCTCCTGTGGAACATGTACAACTGAATTTGAGGGAATTAAAAGCTCGTAAGAAAAGATTCCACCATATGAAAGAAAAATATCATTATAAGGTGTTCTCATAATAATCTGTTCATATATATACAGCAATCTTCTTTTAAGACATTGCTTGCTAGGCCCAAGAATACCAGGAAGCCGCATCACAATGTGGAATTGTGACATATGATCTATGTATTGATTCATAAGGGAGAATTTATTAACTATATTCTTTATTATCCATTCTGTGATATCTGGTCTAAGTAATATATCTTTAGAATTTTAATATACATGCTTATTATTTAATATTTGTTGCATAGAAAACATATGACTCAAATAATGATAATCCTAATAATATCAGATGGGGAACCAAGGCTCATAAAGGCAAAGGAGGGTTTTTTTTTTGTTTTTTATTGGTTTTTTTTTTTGTGGTACACGGGCCTCTCCTGTTGTGGAGCACAGGCTCCAGATGCGCAGGCTCAGCGGCCATGCTCACGGGCCCAGCGGCTCCGCGGCACGTGGGATCTTCTCGGACCGGGGCACGAACCCGTGTCCCCTGCATCGGCAGGCAGACTTTCAACCACTGCGCCACCAGGGAAACCCGGCGAAGGAGTTTTGAATCCACATTTCCAGATCTGAAGTCCCAAGCTTGGGCATGATTACCTTGAGGGTCAAAGGAGAGAGTGTATATGAAAGTACCTATTATATTCAAAAAGATTATTTTTAAAAAATAGCTACCATTTGTGAAGCTCTTACCCTATGCTAGGCATTGATAAGAGCTTGTTTTGCCTTTTCTTGTATAATTATAATATGTTAAGTGACTTGATCAAGGAAACTTAGCCAGGTTTATGAAATAAGTTGCTTTAACTTTTAGCTGGTAAACTGCATTGTCTCTCTAATAGATGCAAGTTATCATCATCATCATCACCACCATCACAAAGAACAAGGGGGCATTAGCCATTAGGGAAATAGGAATCAAAATCACAACGAGATACTCACTAGGATGCCTATAATCCAAGAGACAATAACAAGTGATGATGAGGATGTGAAGGACTGGAACATACATTGTTGGTGGGAATATGAAATGGTGCAGCCACTGTGAAAAACAACTGGGTAGTTTCTCAAAAGATTAAAATTAGAGTTTAGGAGCTTCCCTGGTGGCGCAGTGGTTGAGAATCTGCCTGCCAATGCAGGGGACGCGGGTTCGAGCCCTAGTCTGGGAAGATCCCACATGCCGCGGAGCGACTAGGCCCATGACCCACAATTACTGAGCCTGCGCGTCTGGAGCCTGTGCTCCGCAACAAGAGAGGCCGCGATAGTGAGTGGCCCGCGCACCGCGATGAAGAGTGGCCCCCGCTTGCCACAACTAGAGAAAGCCCTCGCACAGAAACGAAGACCCAACATAGCAAAAATAAATAAATAAAAATAAATAAATAAAATAAAATAAATAAAATAATAAAAATTAAAGTTTACCAAGTGATCCACCAATTCCATTTTTAGGTACATACCCAAGAAAACTGAAGACATGTTCATACAAAAATGTGTACACAAACGTTCACAGCAGCATTGTTCATCATAGCTGAAAATTGGAAACAACCCAAATTTCCACCCAAAAGTGGTATATCCATATAATGGAGTATTACTCAGCCAAAAAAAAAAAAAGGAGTGCAGTAGAGATACCTATTCCAACATGGATGAACCTTGAAAACATAATGCTAAGTGGAAGAAGCCAGACACAAATGATCACATATTGCATGATTCCATTTAGAATGAAATATCCAGAATATGCAAATCCATAGAGACAGAAAGTAGATCAGTGGGTGCCTGGAGCTGCAGGGGAATAGGAGGATTGAGAGTGATGGTTAAGGGATGAGGGAGTGGGTTGGTTTTTTTTTTTTTGAGGCGATGAAAATATTCTAAAATTGATTGTGGTGATGGTTGCACAACTCTTTGAATATAGTAAAAACTACTGAATTATACACTTTAAATGAGTGAGTTGAATGGTATGTGAATTATATCTCAATAAGTTGTTTAAAAAAAAAAAAAAAAGAGCAAGGAGGGTCTTTATGACCCTGGTGAGGACCTAAAGTTACATTTACAGGTCTGGTCCTATTCCTCCCCCTAAGCAGTGATGACTCATGTAGATGCCAGCATTATCACCAGGTGTGCCCTGAATCCTTGACTCCTCCCTGGGAATCCAGGGTGTTGCCCTGCATTTTCCCACCTGCCCCAGGCATGCCCTGCCCAGCTCACCCCAGCAGTCCTGGGTTAGAACCCAAAGTGTCACCCTCCTTTCTTGTGGCTTCTCCCTGCAGGAAACTGGCATACTTCCTCCCGCCTGCTGCTTCCTCCCCTGACTCCCACTTCTCCCCAGCTTGCTGTGAGCCTCATGTCTCAGATTTTAAAACCACAGGGAATTCAGGATGTGCACAAGAAGCTGGACCTTGAGGTTTTCTGTGCTGCCAGCCACTGCAGAGATTTAAGGTCATCCCCACAGCCCACTTACCTAATGTAGGAAAAGAACAACACATGGAAGAACCATTTAATGGTGCCATAATTCATGCTCTGGATCCGGATGACTTTGTTTGTCTCATACTGGAAAACATCGTTCCAGCTGCAACAGGCTGTCATGGTGAGAGGCTCGCTCTCCACTCGGGGCTGGACCAGGGCTCAAACCTCCCAGACCGGCCACAGCAGACCCAACAGTAAGAGGAAAATGAAATGTCCTTATTCTTAGCAGGAACCTTTAAGTTTGAGTTCCTCCAATGATGTCAGAGTCGGGGCGGGCACTGGCAGCTGCCCAAGATGTGGCTGAGAATAAACAAGAAAAGCCAAGTCCAACAGGCCCAGCTGGCAGATGTCCCCGCCCCAGCTGGCCTCCCCCGGATGCCTGCACAAAGATGGTGTTCAAAGGAAAGGCATTTTAAGAATTCTGCCTTATCCCCTTTTTCCTTTCACTTTTTTGGGGCTCATTTCAGTTGGGGTAAAGGGGCAGCCCTTCAAATGTCAGGAGACCCAGAGCTTCCACTGTACCTTAAGAAAGAGCCTAGATCTTTCCATTGCCTCAAGCCCCACTCAGAGACTGATTAGTTCATTTCTACAACCCTTTATTTAGCCCCAGATGTATGTGAACACTGGATGAATGAAGGTCTCCCCGCTCCTCCCTCCCTCACGTCCTCACAACACTCTGGTCTGTAGAGGAGGAATTAGATTTGCTGGGGGCTGGGTTTGGGGGAGGACTTTATTTCTATGCTGGATATTTCCTGCCTGACCCTCAAGATCCACTTTCCACTCTGCTTCATTCCCCCGGGAGGTCAACCCATGACCTAGCGCAATCAGCCTAAGAAACAAACCTGCCATCCAACAAAATGAGGTTTATTGACCCATTCAATGAGGGAGTATACAAACAAAGGGATAGAATTATCATCAGATTCTGGGGAAGGTGGAGTTTAGATCAAATTTAAATGAAATCAAGTTTTCACAGGTTCAAAGCAAAGCAGTTTTATATAAAACAGTCAACTTTAGATCTGGATTGCAAAGTGGACCCAGGGCCCTGTTTCCTTGGAAGCAATAAAGCTAAGATAGATGTTGCTTGTTGTTTCCAGAAACCCAATATCTGAAGTTCTGCACCTGAGCTGCAAATCGAGGCTGCCTCTCTGTTTCAAGGTGACTTAGATCCTCCAGGCAAAACAGGAACATTTCATTCTTACAGATGCAATTTCAAATAGCAAAGTTTGTGATAGTCTATGATTTTAGAGGGTGATGTTTCTCAGTAAGTAACAAAGTAGCAGTCACTCACTCAAAGATGGGGGCTATTATCACCTTACAGCTACACAGAAATACTGTTTCGTGTTCCCTGTGCTGTGGACTTTACCCATTTCTGCTCTTCCTGTCTGTGGAATGTGGTTAAGACTCTGCGCTCCCAATGCAGGGTGCCCGGGTTCCATCCCTGGTCAGCCCGCATGCCACAACTAAAAGATCCTGCATGCCACAACTAAAAGATCCTGTGTGCCACAACTAAGATCCCACAGGCGGCAATGAAAATCCTGCATGCCACAACTAAGACCCACCACAGCCAAATAAATAAATAAATACTAAAAAAATAAAAGATGGTCTCTGGGGAGGGAACAGGGGGATTAGTCAGTGTCAAGAGACTTATCACCTTTCTATGAAGTTTTCTCCACCATATGTATGCATTACTTAAAAAAAAAAAACAAAAAAAACACACACACACTGATAGATTTTTAAAAGCTATATCTCCAGACCAAACCTGCCTTTTGAGCTCCATACCTGTGGTCTATGAACCTGCAGACCTAAATATCCCGCAGACACTTCAAATCACAACTTAAAAACGGAACATTTTCCCATAAAATAATAGTGTGAGCAAGGACTAATGAGAGCAAAAGAGTGGAGACAGTAAATGGGGTCTACATTTCCTGTTAGCTTGGCTATGTGAGAAGAGGGGTAAGGGAGATTTTTTAATGGGGGTCATAGAGTCAAGGGAAGATTGGTGTGTGTGGTTAAGATGGAAACATTTGAGCCGTTCAAAGATGTTCAAAGTGGAATGTCAAGAACAGTGACCTGTTTCTTTGTGAAGTAGGAACTCAGGTCATGAATGGAACAGAGGTTGGAGGGCTTGGGTGAATTTCTCTTAGTTAAGTGTGTGTGTGTGTGTGTGTGTGTGTGTGTGTGTGTGTGTGTGTGTTTCTGGTTACAGGTCAGAAAATCAAGTGACTTCCTTCAGAAAAGAAGCAAGTTTTTTTGAGGAAACACCGTTATCTCCCAGAACTCAAATGCATGAAATGTGGCTCCAAATCGTGAGAACTCATGAGCAGGACAGGAAACTAAAATGTCCCACGCTGAGGCTGCTCTTTCAATTTGCCTGAAGCTATGAGGTCCCACCTCTACCTGTCTCTCTGTCCACCCACCATGTGTCTCTCTAAACACTGGCCATCTCTTCTTCTCTGAGGACCTGTGGCCAAACAAGGCTATCATGGTCAGCTGTCCACGTGAAAGTTCAAGTGAAAGCCCAGATCAACGCCCGGTTCCAGAATCCCAGGGGAGTGGATCTGATTGTTCTGGCTATTTACCTCTGGTCCAATCAGCTATGGCTGTGGATGGCGTCACAGAACAAATACAGCATCAGGGGCCCTGCCTTGGTGAGGAGAGGGAGGGGAGACAGGACTGGGAGGAAGAAAGAATGGAGGGAGGGAGAGAGAGAGGTGTGGCTCTCAGAGAATAGAGGCTCCTAGGCTGGGGGGCTCTGCTTAAATACCCCAACCCCTCTCTCTCAGGTGGGACAGTTCAAAGGCAGCCTAGGCAGTCTCCCAGAGGTCCCTAGTGAGTTTGGGCCCCAGATGCCCACAGCAGTGACATGCTCTTGAATGCTTCCTGTATTGGCTGCCTTCCCTTCCTTCCCCGTGCCACTTCCCCACTCCCCTTCCTGGGCTCATCTCAAATAAGCTATTTGCACTCAGGGTCTGCTTTGGGGAAACCCAGTCTATTTCAGTCTCTTGTGCTGTCGTTAAGGAGTTGGGAATTTACTCTGAGAGCAATAGGTGGACTTCTAAGCAGCGTTGTGGCATGATCTTATTTGCACTGTAGTAAAATTACTCTGGCTGCACTGTGGAAGTGGATAGACGGGGTAAGAGTGAGGCAGGGGTTCTGCCCACGGAGGGGGCATAGTGACATGGAGGGGCTGAGGGCAGATCCCCAAAGAATCCAACACCAAGGAGACTAAGCAGAGGCATCAGGGAAGGCGAGGAAAACCAAGGGGGGGTGTGCACTCAGAAGCCAACAGGAGAGCAGTTCACAAATAAGCCAGGGGCCACAGGACATACTAAGAGCGATTAGAATGCTGCAGAATTAAAGGGCACTACTGAGGAAGCTGACAGGTAATGGCACAGGATCGAGTCAAGTATTAAACCCAAAGATAGGTGGGAACTTAGCATATGATAAAAGCATTTTAAAATCAGGGGAGAGGGCTTCCCTGGTGGCGCAGTGATTGAGAGTCCGCCTGCCGATGCAGGGGACATGGGTTCATGCCCCGGTCCGGGAGGATCCCACATGCCGCGGAGTGGCTGGGCCCGTGAGCCATGGCCGCTGAGCCTGCACGTCCGGAGCCTGTGCTCCACAACGGGAGAGGCCACAACAGTGAGAGGCCCGCGTACCGCAAAAAAAACACACCAAAAAAAAAAAAACAAAACCAAAAATAAAATCAGGGGAGAAAGAAATTACTCAAAATGTGATCTCACAGCAATTGGCCAGCTATTTACAGGAGGTCGGTGGAGGGGAGGGGATGTGGTATTCTAACTTTTCATATTTAAAAAGATGTGTAGGGCTTCCCTGGTGGCGCAGTGGTTGAGAGTCCGCCTGCCGATGCAGGGGATACGGGTTCGTGCCCCGGTCTGGGAAGATCCCACATGCCGCGGAGCGGCTGGGCCCGTGAGCCATGACCACTGAGCCTGTGCGTCCGGAGCCTGTGCTCCGCAACGGGAGAGGCCACAACAGTGAGAGGCCCGCGTACCGCAAAATAAATAAATAAATAAAAGATGTGTAGCTGTTTGAAATGTAATAGAATCATCGAAAGTGAACAAAATCAGTTACACAAAAGGGATATTCAAGTCACCGTTCTGTTTGTGTTGCACACATTTTGCGTTATCGTAGAAATGCAAAGATAACTGGATGCCCTTTGAAATAACTCAACTGATAACTATACCACACCAGCACCGGGCTGATGCTTGGTTCTTTCTCCCACTCAGACTCCTCCTTGGTGTCAAGACTAGGATGGAGGGACTTCCCTCGTGGCGCAGTGGTTAAGAATCCGCCTGCCAATGCAGGGGACACGGGTTTGAGCCCTGGTCCAGGAAGATCCCACATGCCACGGAGCAACTAAGCCCATGCGCCACAACTACTGAGTCGCTCTAGAGCCCGTGAGCCACAACTACTGAAGCCCACGCACCTAGAGCCCGTGCTCTGCAACAAGAGAAGCATGAGAAGCCCGCAATGAGAAGCCTGAGCACCGCAATGAAGAGTAGCCCGCTTGCTGCAACTAGAGAAAAGCCCACGTGCAGCAACGAAGACCCAACGCAGCCAAAAATAAATTAAAAAAAAAAAAAAAAGACTAGGATGGATTTGCAGTGATGAAAAGATGATGATGAGAGCCTCTTACTCTCCTTCAGGAATATGTTTCAGCCAGGATTCACTGTGGTTTCTTTCTTGGTAACTGGAGCTACTAAAAAAAGCATGTCAAAATGATGTTAATTTCACCTATATTTCTCCATGGCAATTTCTTGTGAACCTGCCGCTCTAACCCTCTCTTCCTTCCTTCTCATCACCTAATTCATAATTCTTATAATAAGTTGGTCAAGAGTCTGTTGCTTAGGGATGTCACAGAGTTAGGAGAAATACCCAGTGCCCTGGTGTTCAAAAATGTTTTTCCTTGAGTTACACTAAATTGGTGCTGTCTAAGGGAGTGGCCACTAGCCATATGTGGCTATTTAAATTTAAATTAATTAAAATCAAATGAAATTTAAAATTCAGTCCCTCAGTCCCACTTGCCATTATTCCAGTGCTCAACAGCTACATGTGGCCAATGGCTACCCCAGTGAAGATGTAGAACATTTCCACCACCGGAGAAAGATCTATCGGGCAGCACTACTGACTAAATCTGTGGGATAGAGGAAAAGGTGATATACAGTTGCAAGTAAATGAGGAAGGTGAGGGCAGTCCCAGTCAGATGGCATCTATTTTTTTGTGTGAAATAGGAGGCAAAGTTGCCTGATGAGAGAGAAAGGGAAGGCAGAGGAATAGGAGGGTCCATGAGAGTGAAGAAGATTCAAAACAGTTGCTATGGTAACCAGGAGAAGAGAGCCAACAAAGAAAACAGGAATTCCAGGGTGGTGCTGAGAATTAAAGACTATGAATTTGTTATTGCAACAGTCTGCATGACTGAGATTATGATAAGGGCCTTCCCACCTACAGGATCCACCTCCCACCTCCCCACCCAGAGACCAGCCAGCTCTTGCCAAGTGGTTCAGATAGTTTTAGAGTTTGTAATCACTGATATCTACTACCTTTATTCTAGTCTTCTACATTTGTTCCAGAAACATTGTGAGCAAAGCTACGTCTCTGCCTCGCCTTCCACCTAAGTCACCCTTTTCCTGGGGCTTGTATCCCTTGCCAGCCCCACAATGCAAGGCAAGAAGCTCCTCTTTTCCCCCTAACTCAACCCAAGCACTAGGAATGTCTTGTTTCACTCAATTTATTCTGGGTGTAATTCTTGTATCCTTCTCATGGGTGCTGGATTCTTTCAATCCCAAGATCATCTCTCCACTCCACTCCATCCAAGCCAAATACATATGCTCTTCTTGGAAACTTTTAAAATCCATTTCCTAGTCAAGAGCTGGCCACTTCAGGTGATAACTGAGGTGTTCTGCAATCTTAAACACAGAGGATGGGGAAGGATGGGGTAAACTGTCATTCTTCTTCTAATGGTGGATGGGAGAGAGGTGTTTGGGGTTTCTAGAGGACCAGGGACCTATTGTTTTTTCCATCAGTCTTAGCAGGACAGGTATGAAGACAGTATAGAAAGATATGTGGGCTTTCCTGGTGGCGCAGTGGTTAAGAATCTGCCTGCCAATGCAGGGGACATGGGTTCGAGCCCTGGTCCGGGAAGATCCCACATGCCGTGGAGCAACTAAGCCCGTGCGCCACAACTACTGAGCCTGCATGCCACAACTACTGAAGCCCATGTGCCTAGAGCCCGTGCTCCATGACAAGAGAAGCCACTGCAATGAGAAGCCCGCACACCACAGCGAAGAGTAGCCTTCGCTCGCTGCAACTAAAGAAAGCTCGCGTGCAGCAATGAAGATCCAATGCAGCCATAAATAAATTTTTAAAAAGAAAAAGAAAAAAAAAAGAAGGATATGTATATTGATCCAGGGCTGAGCTTTTGCTGGGAGTTAAAAACTATGTCATTTAGGGTGTTTCATGTGAAAGTAATAGAATGCTTGATTCAAACTGGCTTAATATGAAATAAATTATTATCTTATATAATAAGATATCAAGAGGGAGGACAAACTTCAGATTGGGTTGATCTTGTGGCTTGACAACATCATCAAGGACCCAGGTTCTTTCTATCTCGCTGCACCACCCCCTTTGTTGTTGCGTTCATCCTCAGAAAGAAATATCATCAATTCTTTTGTCTCTTTCATGGGAAAATCTTTCCCAGAGCCCCTCTCTCCCCACCTTACTCTACCCTCTAGTACTAGAATTGAGTCACATGCCTGTTCCTTTACTGACAAGGGAGAGGAAATGACCATGACCAACTCGGACCAATCACCTGAGTTCAAGTAGATATTGGGGACTCATCTATAAAGTCCACTACTTGGGGACTGGCAATAAAGTAGCTAAAGTGAGGACCACAGGATCTATGCTGGATAGGGAATGAAGTGGAAGAAGGAGAGTCCTGAGAGGGAGAGAGTCGAAGGGTCTGGGATTCTGGAGTTCAAAGAACTGCTAAGCCTGCAATAACTGAAAGAACAGAGGATACAAGAGTGTGGTCAGAGAAATGTAAGCCTTTGGAGGAAGATTAGTTCCAGGAAAAACTGAGGTCTAGGACATGGTCAAGGGAGGGGGTGGCTCAAGAGAAGTGGAGGTGAAGATCACTGGAATGAGGAGAGACAGGAGCCAAGGGGCCAGGAGGTTGGCCAAGTCTTGGGTCATCCTCGTCATCAAAATCATTAGTATGGTGGTAGGAACTGGGATGGGGAGGAGGGATGAGCCAGATGCTATAGTCCTCTTAAGAACAATGACTGACTGATTAGTAGACATCAGCAATGAGAAGGTATTGAAGGTGGTACACGTAGATGACTTGAGCCTCAGAGTTTAATCAAGATGAAGGACCACTGATAGAGTTGAGGACCATGGGGGACACCATGAGAGTCGGAGAAGGATTTGCATCCTCTGGGGAGGGCATCAGGACTGTCAGGGGAGAACCAAGTTTACGGGAGGCAGGAAGTAGAAGGAACTCTGTATGTTGAGGTCATGACCTGAAAAAGAAAAGAGCATGCCTTCCACTGTTCTCTATTCCGTTCCCACAATTTGGAATGAAACCCAGAGGTGAGCCATATTTGATCCAGCGTATGAGAACTCATACTCCTCACCCACTGGTTAATAATAGAAACAAGTCCAAAACAACCCTTCCTAAATGTCCATTAATCCCCCAAGCTTATCAGTATCTAGGGGTGTAGCAGACACTCAGCTACTCATTTGAAATCTGCTCTCTTTTTCTTTGTTAAGAGAATCCCCAATTTTGTCCAGGTTTCAAACCTTCAGGAAAGATAACTCTGTACCCACCTCAAGGGCATCACGTTAATCCCATTCTACCTGTGGGTGACTGGTTTAGGTAGGAATGAATATGAAAGCTAATTATGGCCACCAAAACATGAAAGTTTATTAGAGGTCTTCTAAAGAAAGATGTCATTCCTAAGAGAGAGGCATGAGAAGAAATGGTCCTTCTAATGTGACATGCTCAGGGTGGCAGGGCAGAACAATGGAAAGAACTTGTTGGCACCACTGAGTTAAGTAACTCTGGAGCCATCCTACCTTAGGACTTCTTTTCTTATATATAGTGTTTAGGGTTTCCCTGGTGGCGCAGTGGTTGAGAATCCGCCTGCCAGTGCAGGGGACACGGGTTCGATCCCTGGTCCGGGAAGATCCCACATGCCGCGGAGCAACTAAGCCCATGTGTCACAACTACTGAGCCTGCGAGCCACAAATACTGAGGCCGCGTACTGCAACTACTGACGCCCGCGCGCCTAGAGCCCGTGCTCCACAATGAGAAGCCCGCGCAATGAGAAGCCCGTGCACTGCAACAAAGAGTAGGCCCCGCTCGCTGCACCTAGAGAAAGCCCGCGCGCAGCAGCGAAGACCCAACACAGCCAAAAATAAATAAATTAAATTAAATTAATTTATTTAAAAAAGAAAATATATATATATTGTTTAAACCATTTTAACTGGGCTTTCTTTTACTCATCATAGCTGAAGCATTCTGATTTAAGAAGCATTGCTAGGCAACTGCTATAAAGTTCATCAGGAGGCTGGCAGACAATACCTCTGAAGCACAGAACAGGCAGATATACAATGTATGGGGTAATTAAGGACAGTGGGCTGCCTCCTTGAGGTACAGAGACAGCAGGGACTCAACTGCCAAGAGGCAGCCTGCCCAATATCCGGGATGCATCTTAAGTCCAGCACCCTGACAAACCCCCCGCCCCTGTCATCTTTTCCTTGATGTCCTTACCCTGGAATCTCCTGGTGATATTTGAACTCTGGAATATGTTATCAGAATATGGCTCAGGTATCTGCTACCTTGTATACTCAAAGCCTCAGTTCTCTTCCCTTTTTTAATTCTCTGTGAGAGTTCTGCCAGCTTCTCCTTTAGACCAATTAACACAAGAGATGCTCTCACTCAAATGACAGATGGGTTGACTACCTCTAACTTTCCAAAAACCAAAAACTTTTCTAAAAATTGTTGTAAAATATACATAACAAATTTTACCATTTTAACCAGTTTTTTAAAAGCATTTTATTGAAGTATAGTTGATTTACAATGTTGTGTTACTTTCTGCTGTACAGCAAAGTGATTCAGTTATACATATATATATTCTTTTTCATATTCTTTCCCATTATGGCTTATCACAGGATATTGAATATAGTTCCCTGGGCTATAGAGTAGGACCTTGTTGTTTATCCATCCTATATATACCAGTTCGCATCTGCTAATCCCAAATGCCCAATCCTTCCCTCCCCAACATTTTAACCAATTTTAAGTATACAGTTCAGTGACATTAAGTACATTCACCTTGTTGTACAACCATCACAACCATTTATCTCCAGAACTTTTTTATTATCTCAAACTGAAACTCTGTACCCATTAAACAATAACCCTTCATTCCTTCCCCGCCACCCAGCCCCTGGCAACCACCATTCTACTTTCTGTCTCTATGAGTTTGACTACTCTGGGTACCTCATAAAAGTGGAATCATACCATACTAGTCCTTTTGTGTCTGGCTTATTTCACTTAGCATAACGTCTTCTAGGTTCGTCCATGTTGTAACATGTCAGAATTTCATCTCTTCTTGGATTGGAAGAATTAATGTGGTTAAAATGGCCATACTGCCCGAAGCAATCTACAGATTTAATGTGATCCCTATCAAATTACCCATGACATTATTCACAGAACTAGAACAAATAATCCTAAAATTTATATGGAACCATAAAAGACCCAGAATTGCCAAAGCGCTCCTAAGGAAGAAGAACAAAGGTGGAGACATAACCCTCCCAGACTTCAGGCAATACTACAAAGCCATTCAAAGTAATATTCAACAAAATATTCAAAGGAATGAAAACTGTGTGATACTGGCACAAAAACAGACATATGGATCAATGGAACAGAATAGAGAGCCCAGAAATAAACCCACAGTCCATTAATCTTTGACAAAGAAGGCAAGAATATACAATGGAGAAAAGTCAGTCTCTTCAGCAAGCAGTATTGGGAAAACTGGACAGCCACATGTAAATCAATGAATTTAGAACACTCCCTCACACCATACATAAAAATAAACTCAAAATGGCTTAAAGACTTAAATATAAGATATGACACCCTAAAATTCCTAGAAGAGAACATAGGCAAAAATTCTCAGACATATAATGTAGCAATGTTTCTTAGGTCAATCTCCCAAGGCCATAGAAATAAAAGCAAAAATAAACAAATGGGACCTAATCAGACTTACACGTTTTTGCACAGTGAAGGAAATCATAAACAAAATGAAAAAACAACCTACAGAATGGGAGAAAATATTTGCAAATGATGGAGTTTCCTTAAGAAAACTGAAAATAGAGTTACCATATGATCCAGCAATCCCACTCCTGGCATATATCCAGAGAAAACTCTAATTCAAAAAGATACATGCACCCCAATGTTCATAGCAGCCCTATTTACAATAGCCAAGACTTGGAAGCAACCTAAATGTCCATTGACAGATGAATGGATAAAGAAGATGTCGTGTATATATACAATGGAATACTACTTAGCCATTAAAAAGAATGAAATAATGCCATTTGCAGCAACATGGATGGACCTAGAGATTATCATATTAAGTGAAGCAAGTCAGACAGAGAAAGACAAATATCATACAATATCACTTATATGTGGAATCTAAAATATGATACAAATGAACTTATTTACAAAATAGAAACAGACTTGCAGACATAGAAAACAAATTTATGCTTACCAAAGTGGGAAGGGGGTGGGTATAAATTAGGAGTTTGGGATTAGCAGATATAACTTACTATATATAAAATAGATAAACAACAAGGTCCTACTGTATAGCACAGGGAGCTATATTCAATATCTTTAACAAACTATAATGGTAAAGAATATACACATACACACATATATATATATATAATCTGAATCACTTTGCTGTACACCAGAAACTAACACATATTGTAAAATCAAACATACTTCAATTTAAAAAAAGAATTTTGGGGCTTCCCTGGTGGCACAGTGGTTGAGAGTCCGCCTGCCGATGCAGGGGACACAGGTTCGTGCCCCGGTCTGGGAAGATCCCACATGCTGTGGAGCGGCTAGGCCCGTGAGCCATGGCCGCTGAGCCTGTGCGTCCAGAGCCTGTGCTCCGCAACGGGAGAGGCCACAACAGTGAGAGGCCCGTGTACCGCAAAAAATAAGTGAAAGAAAGAAAGAAAGAAAAGAAAGAAAGAAAGAAAGAAAGAAAGAAAGAAAAAGAATTTCATTCCTTTTAAAATCTGAATAATTCTCTCTCTCTCTCTCTCTCTCTCCATTTAGTTTGTTTCCACCTTTTTGGCTATTGTGAATAGTCCTTCTCTGAACATCGTTGTACAGATTTCTGTTCATGTCCCTCTTTTCAATTCTTTGGGGTATATAGCCAGAAGTGGAATTGCTAGATCATGGCAATTGTATGTTTAATTTTTTTTAGAAACCAAGTTTTCTGTTCTTTGGTTTTTTTTAACTTACCAGGATATCCACATGTGCTTGAAAGCTTCCCCTTTTTAACCCCAAAGCTGAATACATCACCCTCAGGAGGCGAAATACTTTCCTTGTATCAGTGAGTCACCATCTCTCTCATTAAAGCAGAGATAAAAACCATTAGTTTAATTCCAACAGGGCATTCTGTTACAGAGCATAGAGGGGAAAGCAGAATAAAGTTATGCTGAATAGATGGAAATTTAGGACATGAAATGAAAAGCAGAAGCAGGGAGACAGAGAGAAAGCACAGAGGAGCTGAGGGTGGGGCTGCGGCATGAAGACCCACCAGCTCCGAAGGTCCCTAGAGTGACCCCGAACAGAGAATTCCTCATTAATTCTGGAGTCCAAGAACCCTGACCCATTTACAACTTATTTTGTTTTTTTTTTCATGAAATCCCATGTTATATATTTCTCTCTGATCATATGTATAATAATTGTGACTAAAAGGAAAAGCCACTGTCAGTCTCTACACTCACAACACTCCTGACACCAAATATGTGGGTTTTCCACACCAACCAATTTCCCAGCTCTCTGGACACCAAAAGGGTGTCCTACAATTCAATCATGACACTAACTACTTAGAGTTAGCACAGACTCCGCGGGTTAAGGGCTCAGTCCCACAAGACTGCCCCCACTTCAGATGCGAGTCACAAGTAGTGCGTCCCAGGTGTTTGACTTGGCTACAAATTGGGGGTTCTCGTGACCCCTTCCTCGGGTTTAGTAATTTACTGTAATGGCTCAGAGAACTCAGGGAAACATGTTTATTGGTTTACTGTAAAGGACATAAAAAAGGAGACAAAAGAACAGCCAGGTGAAGAGGTACATCGATAGGGTGGCGAGGTCTGGAAGGGGCCCAAGTACAGGAACTTCTGTCCCCATGGAGTTGGGGTTTGCCACCCTCCCAGCACATGGACATGTTCACCAACCCAGAAGCTCTCCAAGCTCCATAGTACAGGGATTTTTATGGAGGCTCCATCACTTAGGCATGATTGGTTATTAACTCAATATCCAGCCCCTCTTCCCTCCCTGGGGGATGGGGATGGGACTGAAAGTTCCAAGCCTCTAATCATGGCTTGGTCTTCTTGGTGACCAGCCCTATCCTGAGCCTGTCCAGGAGCCCACCAAGAGTGGCCTCTTTAGGACAAAAGATGCTCCTATAACCCAGGAAATTCCAAGAAATTCAGGAGCTCTGTGTCAGGAATCAGGGACAAAGACCAAACATTCAAACAAAAGATGCTCCTAGCACCCCTATAACTCAGGAAATTACAAGGGTTTTAGGAGCTCTGTGTCAGGAACCAGGGGCTGAGACCTAATATATATTCTTATTATATCACAGTGACATAGTGTGACTGAGTATTTATGCCTCACCATCAAACAAGTTTAACTAAAATAGTCTCATTCTCTTGGCCCCTGTCAAAATGACAGCATCTTCATGTCAAAGATGTTGACTTACTTCCACCCTTTTTGTGGAGCCAGTCATGTGGCATTCGTCAGCATAGTCTCAGTCTAGCTCAAGAGTTCCAAGCCAAATGGAGAAGCCAATGGAATGGATAGGAACAGGGATCAGGCCACCAGGCTGGATCTGGACACATGGAGATGGTGACATGGAATAGAGCAGTTACAGCAAACAGGAAGTGAGGCCCCTAGCTGAGGGGCAGGCCAGCAGGCTGAGCTCAGGGTCTCTGGAGGCCCCAGGAAGAAGAGGCGGGGAGAGCACCCTAGTTCTCTTCTGGTGGAAGAGGGAGGGCGTGGTGAGAGAGTCCATGATTTGAAGACCTCTGTACTTCTCCCTGCCCATTTCATTGCTCTTATCAAAACTCTCACTGTCCATTTTATCCAGTCAAACTTAATTTCCCTTGTCTGTCTCTTTTTCATTCCCACCCCCATTTCCCTTATGCCTGAACAGCCTCCTACTTACCATCTGCCTGCCCAAGAGCTTGCCTTCCTTTACAACTGCACCTACCACTTAGTTTCTCCAATTAAGTGAAAATGGAATAATTATACTTCTTTTCCCAAAGCACACCTCTTAAATCCCAAATGTCCCTGTGTTGCCATACATGATGAAAGGTCTCTGATTGACTGATTTTCTTTAAAGGAATTACATGAGATTACTCATTAAAAGCACCATGGCTGGTACATAATAGTGTTCAGCAAATTGCAGCTTTTCATTAATAGTGATACGTTATTAATTATAGTAACAATAATAATAAGAGGATATAAGCTCCTAGAAGACAAGGAGAGTGGTTGCTCTATGCCCAGGTTCAATAACCCAATATTCAAAGATTGAATTTTAGCAGAGATTATAAATTTTTCTGCCATGCCTAACTTCTTCTAGCTCAACCTGAAATCAGCAGGCCTTCATATCCCTAACCAGGGCTGATTGGACCAGGATGGGCAACTGCCAAGCAGAGTCAGCACAGTGGCTGGCCAGTGACCAATTGGAATCTCTCTATCAAGAATACAAATTAAGGGGCTTCCCTGGGGGTGCAGTGGTTAAGAATCCACCTGCCAATGCAGGGGGACATGGGCTGGAGCCCTGGTCCGGGAAGATCCCACATGCCATGGAGCAACTAAGCCCGTGAGCCACAGCTACTGAGCCCACGTGCCACAGCTACTGGAGCCCACACACCTAGAGCCTGTGCTCCGCAACAAGAGAAGCCACTGCAATGAGAAGCCCGCGCACCACAACAAAGAGTAGCCCCCACTCGCCACAACTAGAGAAAGCCTGATTGCAGCAACAAAGACCCAACGCAGCCACAATAAATAACTAAATTAATTTTAAAAATAAAGAATATAAATTAAGGGACTTCCCTGGTGGTCCAGTGGCTAAGACTCCACGCTCCCAATGCAGGGGACCCCGGTTCAATCCCTGGTCAGGGAACTAGATCCCACAGGCCACAACTAAGTGTTCACACACCGCAACTAAAGATCCCGTGTGCCACAATTAAAGATCCCGCATGCCACAACTAAAAGATCCCCCATGCTGCAGCTAAGACCTGGCACAGCCAAATAAATAAATAAATATTTTTTTAAAAAAGAATTTAAATTAAGATACAAAGGCATTAAGGGAATCAAGTAAAAGGAGGAGCTCTAGGGTGAAAGTCCTCCAGCTCTAACTGATGTGGTCCCTGGAATCACCCTGATTCTTGCCCTTCCTAAGGCTATAGATTTTGTAGGAGATTCCATGAGAACTATGTCTTTAATATGAAAATCATTTTCTGGAGCTAATTTGAATAGGTGGTTCTGAGCATATATCACAACTCTGCCACTTCTATGTGATCTGAAGAAAGTTATTTAACCTCCCTGAGCCTCATTTTCCCCATCTGTAAAAGGGGATGGTAATATCTACCTTATGGTGTCCTGGTGATTAAATGAGGTAGTGCACTCTCATACTAGCATTTATCAAGGATGTACATCCTTATTTTTTCCCCTTCTCTGCCCAAAGGTCATTGGAAATGTCCAGATACAGGCACTATATCAGTTAGGATACAGAGCTCAACTGCATGCAATAGAGACCCCAAATAACAGTAGCCTAAATAAGGTAGAAATTGATTTCTTTCTCACATGCAGTCTGGATGAAAATGGTCCAGGGCTGGTATGGCGGTTCTGAGCAATGAATTCATCAGGGACCCATCGCTAGGGTGTTGCCCTCATCAGCATGGTCAAAAATGGCTCCGCATCAGGATCAAATTCCAAATAGAAGGATGGAAGAAGGAGGAAAGGAGAAAGAAAGGGCATGTTCCTCCCTTCAAGGGCGTGGCCTGTCACTGCCACTTGCAGCTCATTGGTCAGAACTTAGTCACGTGACCACACCTACCTGCAACAAGAGGTGGGAAATGTAGTCCTTATTCTGTTTGACCATGTTGCTTGCTTAAAATTGGATCAGGAGTTTTCTTACTTTTCTTGAGAAAGGAGAATGGATATTGAAAGACAAGCAAGAGTTCCTGCCACTGGTACCAATGGAATGGTCCTTTGACCTGGAGCTGAATGAGTAGCCTCTCCCACATGCGGAAGGAAATCTTTGTGTTCATAGGGGACCTGGACAGCTATAAGGCATGTAATATGGCCCAGCCTGGGAAGAGCTCTATAGAGAATTTATTTGCCCAGGTAAATAATGACCTATTTGTGTTTTTCCCAAGGGAATGGGCCCTATCTTGGCACTGACGGGGGTGTCTGAAAGTCAAAGTCTTGGGTGTGGAGTATTGGAGTCTCCAATCAGTTCCTAGGCTGTGTCCTGTTCTGGGTTCCTTAGGTAATATCAAAGCTCACAGACTCCACAAGATCCAAAAAGTCTTCCCTGATCTGCCAGCTAAAAGAGGCTGCTCTCTCCTTTGAACCCCCATCATACCTGGAGTAGACATCTGTTGGTTTTGTTGTCTGGCCTTATTTTCTCTTCTGGTTTTCCTTTGACAGAACCGTGCCTTCTACATTCTCAGTTGATTTTGTCCCCACCCACAGGCCCCAGGAGTGGATCCAGGACCAGTCTGAGACACTTCGTCATTGCTACTGTGCTCTGTTCAAGACTGGACATGTGAGCCAGGTCAGTCTGATATGTCTTGGAACTTTGGTTAAAATTACTGAAACAGTGGTGCTCTCTTTATGCTGGAGTTGCTAAGCTGGTAGGATATGGGCCGAAAATTATTGGTGGCCATTTGGCAGCAGGGAATGAAGTCAATTCAGAGAAATCCAGAGGGAAATGATGGAGGGATTCCTGATGACATTATTTGAACATCTGGATCAAGCCATGCCAGAAGGCCTGACTAGTTTCAGGAGCGAGTAACTTCCCTTTTCTGCTTAAGCCAGTTGAAGCAGACCCTCCTATCACTTTGAACCAAAAGAGTCTTGACTAGTAGAACCTTTATGTGTACCTTCACAATATGGCTTATCACTTTGAACCTGAGGTTGCAATTATTTCTGAACACATGTCATGTCTCCTCAAGTATCTTGAAACCAGAATCCCACCTAGGTAGCAGGCACAACCCACGTTTTCAGGGAATGCTTGGTGAATGAATGAATGGATTGATGGATAGACCAATGGACTGGTGGATGGATGAATAATAGAAAGAAGTAAAATAGTACATGTCCCTCCTGAGCATCAGGCCCCAAAGTAGGAGCCTATGCTTCTCCAGACCTTTCTTACAATCCTTTCCCCATCCCTTTGTTTATTAATTCAGACAACAAATGTTTACTGAACACCTACTATGTGCAAGGCTCTGTGCCAGGAGCTGGGAATATGTAATGTGGTGGTGAAAAGCTCGTGTTTTGGAATCATACAGAACTGGATTTGAACACTAACTGTGCCCATTACTCTCAGTGTGGCCTTAGACAAGTTGATTAACACCTCTGAACCTCAATTTCTTCATCTGTAAAATGGGCATTGATGGCATCTTCTTCGTAGGGTGGTTGTGAGAGTAATCGAGATAAAGGACTTAAAGTGTTGAATGGTGCAGGTTCATAATAATTATTATTATAATAAAGTTAACACTATATGCCCTTTACAGATGTTAGCTGTTATGCTCTCCCTTTCCAATTTAACTAGCAAAAGAAAGAATATATACATATATGTATATACATAGAGAGAGAAACAGAGAGACAGAGACAAAGAGACAGAGACAGAGAATGACAGAGACAGAGAGATAGAGAAAGAGACAGAGACACAGAAAGAAATAGACAGAGAGAGACAGAAAGAGACAGAGAGGAAAGATTGAACAGCAAAAATAATTTTAAATGTGTTTTTCTTCTCTCTGATAATTGTGGTTTATCTGGGTTTGGGGAAAAAATACTCATCTAAACCAGTGGTTCATTACAGGGGTGATTGTTCACCCCCAGGGGACATTTGGCAATGTCTGGAGACATTTTTCGTTGTCATGATTGAGGGAGGGGATTAGATGCTACTGGCATCTAATGGCCAGAGATGCTGCTAAACATCCGACAATACACAGATCAACGCCCACAGCAAAGAACTGTCTGGTCTAAAATGTCAATAGTGCCAAGGTTGAGAAACTCTGGTCTATACTGTGTTGGTGCCTTGGCTGTAAATTCAATTGTAAACTGAAATCAAGGGCCATAATGTAAGACCCATGGTAGGTGCTCAATGAATGTTTGATAACCACATAAGTGAATGAATGATCAAATGAATGATTATATCTTACATTTGTAACTCGGCCAAGTGCCTGGTATACAGCTGTGTCAGAATGGCTGTTCATAAATGGTTATTGACTCGTTCCTGTAAATATCCCTCCTGAAGAGCCACCTGTGCAGCAGCTGGGAATGATGTCCTCCTGGCTGGGGGAAAAGATGGCCTCACAGCATCAGTTTGGGGTTACAATCAATTGCTGCGGGCAGCCACAGAGCGGCAGAGCGGACAGTGTTTCTCCACATAGTGATGGATTCGTTGTCTCCTCTCCTGCCCCTCTTCTCTCAGACTCTCTGCAGAGAAGGGTTTAAAGAGCTGAGCTGAGAGCCTATGGATTTAGCTCTTTAGGAAAAGGAGGAAAAAATGAGCCCATACTGAAGATTACTGTTAATTTGCTTGAGGATCAAGAGCCCGTTAGAATTAGAGAGCGGGGTGGGTTGGTGGGGCGGGACTCTGGTTCATCACCACACTTTTTCTACTTCATTTATGCAACGAATACCTACAGAGTGCCAGGGACTCTTTGGGGTGAGATAACTAAAGAGATCAAAATCCCTACCCTCTTGGTGTTTATATTCTAAAGAAACAGGATGAACAATAGATACTAATATATAGTATGTGAGAGGGCCATGTGCTCTGCCGAGAAAAATCAAACAGGGAAGGAAGATAAGATGTGCTTAGGGTTGAACTTTTTGGTAAAATTGAGGTGAGCTTCACACAACATAAAATTAAGCATTTTAAAGTATAGAATTCAGTGGCATTTAGTACATTCTCAGTGTTGTGCAACCACCATCTCTATCTAGTTCCAAAACATTTTCATCACCCCAAAAGGAAACCCTTACCCACTAAGCAGTCAGTCTCCATTCCCTCCTCCCCACCTGCCCCTGGCAACTGTCAATCTACCTTCTGTCTCTATGGATTTACCAGCCTCTTGTAACCACCAGTTTTCTTTCTGTCTTCATGGATTTACCTATTACGGACATTTCGCATAAATGGAATCATACACTACGTGGTCTTTAGTGACTGGCTTCTTTCATTTAGTGTAATGTTTTCAAGGTTCATGCATGTTTTAGAGTGTATCAGTAGCTCATTCCGTTTTGTGGCCGAGTAATATTCCATTGAGTGGCTATATCACATTCTTTTTAAATTAATTAATTTATTTGTTTTTATTTTTGGCTGTGTTGGGTCTTCGTTGCTGTGTGTGGGCTTTCTCTAGTTGCGGTGAGCAGGGGCTACTCTTCGTTGTGGTGCGCGGGCTTCTCACTGTGGTGGCTTCTCTTGTTGTGGAGCACGGGTACTAGGGCACGTGGGCTTCAGTAGTTGTGGCTCGTGGGCTCTAGAGCGCAGGCTCAGTAGTTGTGGTGCACGGGTTTAGTTGCTCCGCGGCATGTGGGATCTTCCCGGACCAGGGCTCGAACCTGTGTCCCCTGCATTGGCAGGCAGATTCTTAACCACTGCGCCACCAGGGAAGTCCCAGAAGATGATTTTTAAGTGAAGACCTTAGGAGGATGAGGGAGCAAGCCACCAGGATGTCTGGGAAGAGCACTGCACGCAGAGGGAACAGTAAGTGCAAAGGCCCTGAGGCAAGTCATTTTCACTTGTCTTTAACTCTATTTTCCTGTATGCTAATGGGGAAGAATAAGACCATGCAGAGAATATCACATAGAATATTGGCAAATTATCAACACCTGGGCTCGCCCACATAGTTGAGCAAGATACAGTTGACCCTTCAACAACACAGGGGTTAGGGGCATCGACTGTCCTCGTAGTTGAAAATCCGAGTATATACAGAGTCAACCCTCCGTATCTGTGGTTTGTCCACATCTGCAGATTCAATCAACTATGCATCATGAAGTACTGTAGTATTTACTATTGAAAAAAATCTTTGTGGAAGTGCATCAAGGCAGTTCAAACCCATGTTTTTCAACAGTCAACTGTACTTCTCAGAGCTTCAATCTGCTCACCTGTAAAATAGGGATAATAATTGCTATCTACCTCGCAGTGTTCTCTCAAGAATTAAATTAAATATATACCCAGCCAGGGCCTGGCACATAGTAGGGCTCAGAAATGGGTTTGACCATAATTCAAAAAGACACATGCACCCCAATGTTCATTGCAGCACTATTTACAATAGCCAGGTCATGGAAGCAACCTAAATGCCCATCAACAGACGAATGGATAAAGAAGATGTGGTACATGTGTACAATGGAATATTACTCAGCCATAAAAAGGAACAAAATTGGGTCATTTGTAGAGACGTGGATGGATCTAGAGACTGTCATACAGAGTAAAGTAAGTCAGAAAGAGAAAAACAAATATCGTATGTTAATGCATATATGTGGAACCTAGAAAAATGGTACAGATGAACCGGTTTGCAGGGCAGAAATAGAGACACAGATGTAGAGAACAAATGTATGGACACCAAGTGGGGAAAGTGGCGGGGGGTGGTGGTGGGGGATGAATTGGGAGATTGGGATTGACATGTATACACTGATGTGTATAAAATGGATGACTAGTAAGAACCTGCTGTATAAAAAAAATAAATAAAATAAAATTCAAAAAAAAAAAAAAAAAAGGAAAGGGGTTTGAACTCAGATCAGGAGGACTTCAAATCCTGAGGCCTCCAGGAAGAAAATGGTTTATAGGAGAGCCTGAGGGGTTTTGTGGAGGGGAGGCCTGCAGTCTAGCCTGACACAGGCTACCATATACTCTCCTCTATTTATGCTTCTAAGAGCATAATTTGTTTATATACTAACACCAAGCAGGAGGATTAGAGTCTGAATGCCAGCTTTCACCAAGTGACTTTAGGCAAATTTCTTAATCTCTTTTAACTCAATTTCCTCATTTGTGACTCAATATTGTTGACAGGATTCAAGATCATATATGTGTCATCGGAGAATTGATAGATAATATATATGAGTGTCACTGGTATGTGGTAGTGCTCAAAAAATTTCCCTCTTTTGTTGCTTCATCATATGTCTGCCCAGCAAATGCCATTTGGGGCATTAAAAAAACCACAAGATTACCTTTAATCATGTCTTCAACACAAGTTGCCATGATGTTTTGCTTTGTTTTGTGTTTTGGTGGCAGGTAGAATGTGGGCTTTGGGGTCTCAGGTGAGAGTTGAGATCCTGGTTCCTGTGCTTACTTGCTGTTGGACCTTGGGCAAGAGTCTTAATCTCTCTGAGCTTTAGTTTCCCGGCCTACCTTATAAAGCAGTTGTAAGGATCTGAGATCACTTTTGTGAAGCACCCAGCACCCAACAGGACTCTTAGCCTCAGGGCCGATGGTGGCCACCTTGGTATGAAGAAAAGGATGGGAAGTCCAAGCAGTTTGGGTGGTGAGGGAAGAACAGGAGAGAAAAGTCCCAATCAGACTATCTAGAAAAGCTCGTGAGAACTTAGCAAGAGTGAAGCCATAATGAGTTTCCAGCTCTCATTTTTCTCCCTTTGGAAAAAGCTAAGAATCAGGAGTCCCAAATGTTCTGTCCAAGACTATCTCCATGCCCTCGAGCAAGTCCCTTTCCCTCTCTGAGCCTCAGTTTCCTGGGGTCCCTCTCCAAGGACCCTCTCTTCTCTGTATCTACCTGTGCACCGCTAATGACCAGTAGAGGGTAGCGGTGAGCCGACATTCACTGTAGAGTCCGTGCCTGCAAGTCTTGTTTGCCCTGTTGCTATCATCTGACCCGGGGCAAGAAAACTGTGGTGAAATAATGATAGTAGTATGTTTCTCTTTTTCAAAGAGCCTTATTTTATCCTCAGCACACAGTCAGAATGAGGTCTTGCCCCAGTACACAAATGAGAAAGCAGAACCTCAGAAGCATAAGAAATTTAACAAGACTACATACAAACAATCAACAGATAATTTTGTTCATACCACATCCTAAATTTACAACATTCCAATTTTAGGAACAGCATTGCTGTATGTCTTGTCTGCTTAGTATTGATAACACATTACCTTCTTTATGGTTCATGAAGTATTTTCTGATCCTCAATACCAGGGGATTCTCCTCTTGTTCTCCCCAGCTTACAGATGAGAAAACTGAGGCTTCTAGAGGTTATGCCATTTGGCTTAGCATTTTCTTAATCAGCTCCATCTTAGAGGCTGTTTGGTAGACTCCCAGAAATATTAGCTTAACAACTACAGAACTTGGTGTTTTGCAGCAGTTTTCATATGATGGGACATAGTGGGTTCGAGTCCAGATATTGCTCCTTGTTTTGCAAAAGAAATTAAACTCCTCTCTCTCTGTCTCAGCATCTGCACAGGTTATCAGAAATTTCACGTAGAACTGGAATAGCTTTAGATCAGCAATGGTACTCAAAAGGGACTATTAGGGGCTTCCCTGGTGGCGCGGTGGTTGGGGGTCCGCCTGCCGATGCAGGGGGCTCGGGTTCGTGCCCCGGTCCAGGACGATCCCGCGTGCCGCGGAGCAACTGGGCCCGTGGGCCGTGGCCGCTGGGCCTGCGCGTCCGGAGCCTGTGCTCCGCAACGGGAGAGGCCACAGCAGTGGGAGGCCCGCGTACCGCAAAAAAAAAAAAAAAAAAAAAAGGGACTATTAATTGACACACCTATCCCCAACTCCAGATGCTGATATCTGCCCTCAACCACCCAGATCATCACTGTTTTTGATGGTCGTTTTATTTGTATGTGAGTGCAATGTCTTTAAGACATCCCTGGGTTGGTTAAGATGCTGCAACAGAAAGGCACAACTCAAATTAGCTTAAACACTTCAACATTAAGGAAAATTTTACTTCATATAACAAGTAAACTCCAAGGTGGCACGTACAACAACTCAACAAGATTAGCAGAATTATCCTGCCCAAAATGTCAATAGTACTGAGGTTGAGAAACCCTGGGCTAGACTGATCAGTGCAGGGGTTGGGACTGGACTCTTCTTCCATGAAGCACACGGCAGTGAAGAAGAGGCAGGGGACACCACACAAAATTGGGGTTTGGAGAGTCTGAAAGAGGAAAGGGGGACATCTTCACTAAGAAGCTTTCGAGAAGCGAATCGACAGTCTCTGTTATAAGCCCTGGTGCTGTTAATTTAGCTCCCAGGGAGCTCTCCCTAGCTCACTGTGTGTGCCCTGCTGCTGGGAGTTAGGAGGATATATCAGAATTAACACTTGGTCCTTGCCCTCACCTTGCTTATAGTCTAGATGTTTAAACCAGACTCACATTACTTCCTTTTCACTATTATCTTTTTTTCTCAATTGTAGGAAAAACTAAAAGGAATAAAGAAAAGCCAGAATCACCCATAACCTATCAAAATAGCTCCCACTAACATTTTTGTTTATTTTGTCCTAATCTTGACCCTGCTTTCTAATTATTGCAACTCATGTAGATTATCCCCTCATTCATTCATTCAACAGCTATGGAGCTGAGTGCTGGTGTGTGTGGTTCAGATTCTCACTGTACTAGGAGTTCCCAGAACAATTTCATTGTAGCCCGGCATGGTTGAATCGGGGCGGGGGTTGACCTGGGTCTTGAAGTCAATTTGAATCAGGAAAGAGGGTATGAGGGTGGCCTTCCCATGAGAGGAAGGCAATGTCCCAGGAACAAGGCAGGGGAGGTGGGTGTGGAGAAGAAGACTGGTGCATAGTGGGAAGGCTAGAGGAAGGAGTCAGTGGTGGGGGAAGATTCTAGGTGTAATGTAGAGATTTCTTATGAAATTGCAGGGATAATTTTAGGAAGAAGATTCCAGAAGGGCTTAAAAGGATGGCAAGCTTAAAGGTAAACTTGGATGCTACAGGCACCAGGAGATGGTCTAAGTGAGTGAAGTAGGAGCAGATACAAGAAAGAACATAGGCTTCCTGGTCTACACGTTCCCCTTCAATAGGTACACGAGACAAAGGAATGTTATTCTAGGAAGAACGGCAGCACAAACGTGACGATAATCAGCAACTGACAGTGGCTTCCGGATCACACATGTTAAGGAGCAGGGGGAACTGTGGCAAACAGGTCAGTGCATGTCCCATTGAAGCAGGAAGCCTCTTCTCAGCTTAAGCCAAGCTTCCACATATATATCCAGATTTCCAGAAATCCAGACAGTCCCAACAAATGCAATTGAGTCTCACTGGTTTTGATTGGCCTCATCCTGAAATATCTCAATTTTCAGATGTTGGTTCATTCTGCTTGTTTGTTTGTTTAGTGCTCTGTGAGCCAAACACAACTTGCCTATCTGTCATACTTAGCCCTGGGGATGCTAGTTTGTTGTTCCTTGGGTATATGCCAAGATGAATCTTAGTTGGAAGGATGAGAGGGTGGCTAGCAGGGAGATGTCCTTACAAAACCAAAGGATGGGCAGAAAGTTTGTGCAGGAGGACCTCCATCTTCTTCTGAAAAGCAATTCCATGAACATTCATTCAATCCTCACATCAACCCTATGAGATAAAGCAGGTTAACTCCATTACATGCATGGGGAAACTGAGGCTCAGAGAGTGCCCACTTTCACAAACTACAAACTAGACCCTCAAGACTGCACTCTTTACCTCCTTGCTGATGGTACCCAAGTTAGAGCTGACTTCAAAGTTCACTAAGAAGTTTAAGACATTGCAAGGAAAATGAACCCTTTTGCTTAAAGGATGCCAACCTGGCTTTTTTGCCCACTGCATCTCCAGTGCCTTTATCTCCTTGTCTTAAGGTGACTGTAACTACTGGGCAGCACTTCTCTGATGATGTGGCAGCCATGGTTGGAGTGCACCACTCAGAACTCCTTCCTGAGTGTCTGCTTCAAAGAGCATGGTTGACTGACAGCACTAGTTCCCACCCCTCTGGATCCACCAAGCTCATGCCAAGGCCATACCTCCCCGGGCTGCTCCCAGCCAATAACAGAGCACACTGCGAGTGCTAGTGAAGCCCCATTGCTGCCCGACTTGGAATCCCTCTCACAGCTGACTGTGGCTGGGGAACTCCCTTTCAGCATGGCCAAAACTTTCTTAGAACTGTGCTGCTGTCCAAGGCTCTTCCTACCCAATCCTTCTGTCCCCCTCTCCTTCCAAGGTATCAGACCAGCATCACAGTCTGAACAGCCTCTTGCCTATTCTCACTCCCTTGCCCTTTATCCCTTATAGGCATAAATAAATAAATCCTCAGTAAATCTGCAAATTTGTGCTCAACGTGGTATCTGCTTCTCAGAGGATCTGAACTAACACAGATGACTTCCATTTTGTGAAATGAGCTAGTGAGGTCTACAATCATCCAAACCCAGAGTCATCTGTTGTCAAGGATACAGGTTTTCACACTGTAATGGTTAGGCCCGTGGGCTTTGGAATCAAAATGACGGAGGTGTGAGCCCTACATGCCAGTGGTATGACCTTAAGGAAGTTTTATAACCCCTCCTACTTCCTCATCTGTTGAAAAAAGTGATTCTCAACCAGAAGCAATTTTGCCCCCCAGGGACATTTGGCAATGTCTAGAGGCATTTTTTGGTTGTTACAACTGGAGGAACTGAGGGTGTTGGTTATTGCTACTGATGCCTAGTGGGTGGAGGCCAGGGATATTGCAAAATATCCTACAGTGCACAGAGCCGCTCCCAAACACACACACACAGAGCACAGAATGATCCAACCCAAAATGTCCGTAACGCTGAAGCTGAAAAACCCCGTATAAAATGGAGATGGTAATGGTAGCTAACTCAAAAAACTGTTGTGAGGATCCAGGGGGATCACTTGTTCAATATCTGTCACTTCTACTCCCCCACTCCCTTGTAAACTCCACAAGGGCAGGGACCAGATGATTCTAGGTCAACATTCAGTATCACCAATGACTAGAACATGGAAGGTACTAAGTAAATTATTATGAACTGAAACATTACCAGATGAGTGCAAATCAACACGTTAACTATTATTATTATTATTACGACTATTATCATCATCATCATCATCATCATCATCAACAACAACACTGTCTTTCCAGACCCTGGCTCAGTGCATGGGGTATAATTGGTCCTCAATATTTGTTGAATGAATGAATGAATGCGAAATGAAGGGGTATTTACTCACTAACAGCAAATTTATGTGCTTTGGAGAGGTATTGGAAACTCTTGGGAAACAGGCCCCGTCTTTTTTTTTTTTTTTTGCAAAGAGGAATTTTGTTCGTCAGAGAAATGACTTGAGAGGATTGAGACCTCGGCCAGCCAGAGTCAGGGGCCTGATTCAAAGTCATGTAGCGTTTAGGACGCAAATCTTGCTTGGCCTAGGCTAAAAAGGAAAACGGGCCAGGTTTTGTGCGAACTCGCTGTGAAACAAGAGCTGTTTTCAGGGCCCAGGAACACTCTCTGTCCCATGTTTAATTTCTTCCATCTGTCTGGTATCTGACCTCTGCTGCCCTCTAAGCCATTGCCACATATTGTCTGCGCACGTTCCCATATAAGGTGATCTCTCTCTCTCTTTCTCTTCCTCTCTTCCCCTCTCCCTCTCTTTCTCAGGGTTGGACTGCAGCAGTACTTCCTGCACCCTGTTCTCCCTCTCTCGGCCTTCGTTGGCAGGCTCTGCTGTGAGGATGGATGGCTGGAGAGCGGGAAGGGGCAGGGGGCTGCCAAAGAATGTGGCAGGTTTATTTTTGTTCGGGCTGCATTCTTTGCCAGGCCTGCAGGCCCCAGCCACTTGGGGATGTCACATGCCGATAAGACAGTCGGGGGTGACTGAGACCTGTGGCTCAAATCTGCAACACCCCAGGTGTGAGACGTCATCACGGAGTGGGGGGGGGGGCAGGGAGTGGGGAAGGCAGGGACCCTGAGGTCATGGGACTCTCCTCTTCCCACTACCTTGTGCCTGATTCCCAGAAAGATGTCTGATCCTTCAGAGAAGCAGTTGCAGGAATTGAGATCAGTAACCACTTAGGCCCATCTCTGGGCAAAGCCCAGCCTCTGCGGCAGGGTAGAGAAGAGCCAGGTATCAGGGTGAAATTATTAGCTATGTGACCTTGGGTAAATTGACTGAGTCCTCTGACTCTCAGTTTCCTTATCTGTCAAAATAACATCAACAAATCTACTCAATACTATTCTAGTATCTTAGTCTAATGTAAACTCTGTGGCAGCAATTATTGTCTGTTTTGTTCACTGTTGTCTCACCAGCACACAGTAGGAGCTCAAATGTGTTAAACGAATTAAATGAGATAATTCTTTTAACTGCTCAGCACCTAATAATAACTCTTACTACCTATTCAACAACAACAGATGTTTATTAAGCACCAATTAGGTGCCAGGCCCTGACAGGTGCTGGGGATATAGCAGTGAACAAGACAGACAAGCCCTCAGAGAGCTTATATTCTCATGGGGGTGACATAATAAAGTAAATTAAGTTCTGAGAGTACTAAGTGCTATGGAAGATATTAAAAAAGGGATGTGGAAGAAGTGTGTTTTTTAAACCTTTTGACTGTGATTCACAGCAAGAAATATGCTTATTGTGTGACCCAGTGAACACCCATGCATGTTCATTAAGCAGAAATGAAACTTTCACAGAACAGCTGTGGTAGATTGTCTGTGAAGATATCTGCCAGCAGTTTGGCAAGCATCATTCCTGGTATGCACATGCCACTCCCCAGTCAATAGGTAGAGTCTAGGGAATTCCCTGGCAGTCCAGTGGTTAGGACTCTGCACCCGAGAGGGTCTTATGACTTGCTTTGACCAATGGAAATGATCACTGTACTTGTTCTGGGCCTCAGCTTTAAGAGGCCTGGTGGCTTTCACTTTTATGCCATTAGTACCCAGCTGCCATGTAAAGAAGCTCAGGTTAGACCACTGAGTGATGAAACACCACAAGGAGAAAGAGAGAGTCCACACGAGGGAGAAATGGCAGCCAGCACTGAGACCCCAGAAAGGAGGGAAGCCATCTTGGATGTTCCAGCCCCAGACAAGCTCCCAGCCTAACTTAGTCACATGATGACCCAGGAGATACCACATGGAGCAGAAGAGCTGCCCAGCTGAGCTCATCCACAGACTTGTGGGGGGAAAGGGTTTTTTTAAAAAATATTTATTTATTTAGGCTGCATTGGGTTTTCGTTGCTGCGCGTGGGCTTTCTCTAGTTGTGGCCAGCGGGGTCTACTCTTCGTTGTGGTGTGCGGGCTTCTCATTGAGGTGGGAGGTGGCTTCACTTGTTGCAGAGAATGGGCTTCAGTAGCTGTGGCACGCAGGCTTGGTAGTTGTGGCTTGCGGGTTCTAGAGCACAGGCTCAGTAGTTGTGGTGCACGGGCTTAGCTGCTCCGCAGCATGTGGGATCTTCCCGTTCCAGAACTCGAACCTGTGTCCCCTGCTTTGGCAGCAGATTCTTAACCACTGTACCACAAGGGAAGTCCCAAAAGGTATTGTTTTTAAGCCAATAAATTTGGAGTGGTTTGAATGCAGCAAAAATATTTCTGTCAAAGAAATATTTACCCTTATTCTGTGTGATATTTTCTATTACACTTAATTTCAGTTTTTAAAAATGTTAATCATGATTTACATTAAACTGATTTAATGATTAAACTGATTTCAGTACCCACTAATGGGCCATAACGGACAGTCTGCAGAGCACAATGATGGAGAATGACTGGTGGGTGTATTACTTTAAGTAACAGCGTCAGGAAAGACCTCCTGACCTCCTCAGATGTTAGATGAGAAACTAACATTTGAGCTGTGACCTGGCTGAGGAGACAGATCCAGGCTGGTGAAGATCTGGGGAAAGAACGGCCAGGCAGAAGGAACAGCGGTGCAAAGATCTTGAGGCTGGGATGGGTTTGTTTTGTCTGAGCAACTGAATGGAAACGAGTGGTCGGAGGAGTAGAGAGAGAAGGGAAACCTAGAATGAAATCAGACCTTATACCATGCAGCTCCTGGAACTTCAACCATAGGGAGCAAACACAGCTTGGAAGACTTGGGGTGACCTCCTAAGGGCCTGACTGCCCATCATTTTTTTAAAAAATTGAGGTGAGATTCACATAACATAAAATTAACCTTTTTAAAGGGAAAATTCAGTGGCATTTGGTACATTCACAGTATTGTGCAACCACTACCTCTGTCTATTTCCAGGTTTCCATCGTCCTCAAAGAAAATCCCATACCCTTGAAGCCTTTGCTCCACATTCTCCCACCCCCACCACCGCCCCAGCCCCTGGCAATCACCAGCTTGCATTCTGTCCTATGGATTTGGCTTCTCTGGACATTTCATATAAATGGAATCATACAATATGTGGCCTTTTGTGTCTGGCTTCTTTCACTTAAGGTGTTTTCAAGGTTCATCCCTGTTGCAACATGTATTCATACTTCATTTCTTTTTATGGCTGAATAATATTCTGCCGTATGTTTATACCACAAATTGTTCAGCCTTCCATCCGTTTGCCCGTCATTTTGATTCTATATTCCATCTATAGCACTCTTATAGACCTTGATTTGACGTCATCATCCCAGAAGGGAGAAAAGGTCTTGACAACATGAAGAAGAAGATTTGTGCCCTGCTGCTCCTGGCCTTTTCTTGTCCCACCCCATCAACATTTTCCTGCATGATTCTGAGCTTCCTGATGTCCCAAAATGCAGCTCCACTGCTGGTTACCCTTAAATACTCCCCCTGAATTCTATAAATACACCAACACTCAGCTGGAAAAAAAAGAACTTGAAAGGCATCTGAAATGAAAATACACTTTTTTCCCATCATCAGCCAAGTGTTTTCTCTCCATCTTCTCCCTCTTTGATTCCAGGGTAAGCGCTTGTATTTCAAACCACTAGCCCTACCTGGGAAAGAAAAGAGTTTCCTTGGCAAAGCCCTTGTAGGCAGAGAAAGCCAGATAGCATGTTAACCCTGGCCCTCACACATAGAAAATCCCTCTGCCTCACACAGAAAATCACTTTTCCTCAGCGGCCTGATTTATGATCCTTCTTCCAGACTCCGCTGAGCCAGTTTTGAGACAGTTTAGTGGGTTGGTGTAAATAGCTTTGGGATCAGGGAGACCTGTGTGTGAATCTTGGCTCAGCCAGCTGCTGGCTATGTGACCTTGGGCCCTCTATTAACTCTCCAGGACTCAGTTTCCTTAATTACAAAATGGAAAAAGCAATACTGTCCTTGCAGACCTATTGTGAAGATTAAATGAGATGACGTGGGTGTGGGCAGTGTGCAGAAATAGAATTAGACCTAACTCCACCGATGCCTAGATCTTCAGCTGGAGAACCAGGGAAGCTTAGAGATGCGGCGGTGGCTTGGGTGGCCTCACAGGGCCTTCCTGCCCATCATTTTGACTGTATAATTCAATTTATAATTCAGTCCATCTGCCCCTCCAGATCCCCACTCTGCCATTTTCTCCCTTGGGAGGCCAGTCTGCATGGATGGTCTTCAAGGGGTTGCCTGCTCCTTTGGTTCCCTGTTGGGTTTAGCCAAGGGAAGGCCAGGCAGGAGATCAGAGAGTGGAAGGAGAGTGAGTTCAAGACTGGCTGTATCTAAAGCCTCCTGTTGGGTAACCTTTTCCATACAGCTGCTGTGTTGGGCTTCTGGTGCCTGTTCCCTTCTCTGGCTGCTTCAGGTTTAGGGATGCAATAGCTGCCTTTGTTGCTGGACCCTTGCTGGTTTCCCTAAACCCCACCCACACCTTTATACATAGTCCTTTATTAAGCTCTCATCAGTTGTCCAGAATGTGCCATCTTTATCCTGCCAGGAAGCTGACTGATGCAGAGGTCACTCATTTTAGTTCACAACTCAGATTTGCTAGAGGAAGTATATTATTTTATAATCAACTGAAATCCAACTCTGAGCCCCCATCCTGTCATTACTGAGCATCTCTCCCTCACACACTTCCTGGGGGCTGCAAGTCTCTGGGTTCTTTTGCAGTGACAAGGCCTCAGAGAATCACTTGCAGTCTTCTGCTGATGGCCCATCGTGGTGCTTGCTTGGTCACCCACCCATCATCCCAGGCTGCCTGGTCCTTTTAGGTCCAATGGCATTGATGCTTCTATGTCAGACCTGGGACAAGGAAAGCTTGGGCCACACTGGAAGCCACCGGACTGATGGTGTGGCCTCCTCAAGAGCTGCCCCAAACTTACCACCTGTGATCCTTTCCCAATCTTCTTAGCATCTCTCTACTCTCTTCTTACTCTAATAGGAACTTTCCTCTCCACTCCCCCCTTGAGGACAACCAGTATAAGCTCCTCTAAAGACTTCAGACCTTTACAAAAGGCATAAGTACTGTTTCTAATTTCAGCCTGTAAAACTCAAGGCAATGCAAATTGCTTCAAGAGGAGGGGAAACAGAAGGAGTACACACATAAATTAACATTTTAATAAATTCTGACACATACGTGAAGTATTTAACAAAGTCCCTGACATACAGTAAGCGCTCAATAAGTGATGCTATAATTATTATTTGAGCACAGTAAGAATGTTAGGTGCATTCTATTTTTCAGCCCATAATTATAACCAAAGAACTAATATGAATTGCATATTATTTTGGCTCCTCTACATTACCCATTAATCTTACAAAATCCATTTTAAAAAACCATTTGACAAAAATGTAGTACCAGGCACGCATTTAATAAGACCTCTGGAATCCCATCCATGCAGTTTAACTTTTCACATATTATTTACCTTTTAACATTTTAGGAAAGCACATTCTGCTGCTAAACATACCCACAGGATTAAATCGCCAGAGCAGAGACAATTTAGGGTCTCTGCAAAGCTCAATTCAGGTTTCGGTTTAAATTTAATTTCTTTCATCTCCAAATAACCTAGATGGCAAAGGCATTAAATGACAATTAATGGATAATGGAATAACCTACTTCTGAATTTGTTCCTATGTCTGGGTCATTTTTCCCAGTTTTAAAAGAATGAGATAAAGTGGGCAGTGTGCAGAGTAGCCCCAGATGGGATAGCATCTTGAACACTGGCATTCGCTGAATACTCATGCAGAATCCAGAAATATCTCATGGTCAGGATGAAAGGTCTAAATTTAATACCAAAAACAGAAAATTGGCTTGGCTTCCCTGTACTCTGCACAGGAAAGTTCTTGTTTGAAAGTTCTGAAATAAGAAGGGGCTGGAGACATTAAGTTCATGGCATCCTCAGATTTTTACAGGGATTTGGAAGGTCTGCTGTTATCCCAAGACCTCATTTGGCCCATGATGGGAGTCTGCATTGAAGAAAGATAATTTGTTGGAAGGAAATCAGGGAGAAGGTTCGCACTAACACACAAACTCTCCACAATAAGCAGACTCATTTCTGGTTTTGCTTACCCAACTTTTGAGATTTAACCACCTTCCCTGACCACCTGAACGGGACATCTGTTGTTCTTGTTTGCACAGTGTCTCTACCTCTGGTAAGAAAATCCAGCCCTTTCTTTTGGGAAACCACCCTTACCCAATCAATTACTGTGTCCAGCAGAGTCATAACAGTTGATTCAAGAATGATCTGACACATTTCAGACCAATGAGAATTTGCACTGGGAAATTGCTGGAACTATTGAAGCAAAGATTCTACTTTTATTGAGGATGCTATGCTTGAAGAATGTAAGCCTCTTGCTCCCAACAGCCCATTCAGAGAAAAGTGGGGATGAGAGACAGGAAGATGGAGGGAGAAAGAAAGTTAAGATGACATCACTGAGCTCCTGGATCAAACCATACCTGAAGGTAGTGATTTCCTTGGACTTTACAATTACATGAAATAATGACCATTCTCCTTATTTTTTTTATCTAGTACTAAACTCAGTCTTGAAAAAACACTTGACCAGGAGTGATTTTTTTTTCCCCTCTGAATAACCAGAGCAGAGGTTCACAGCTGTGGATGGTCTTTGCAGTATCTATAAGGTTAAATAAGGGAGCTAGAAGGGGCAGCTTCCAGTTTCTCTCTCATCTCCTCCGCACTCCTCCCCACCTTCTCCTCCACTGGTGGCTGGTGAACATTTAAAGGATAATACCAAATAACAGCATTTTCTTTTAGTGCTTTGGTAGCAAGGGTAGAGTAGGTTTCAACAACAGTCTGATTTTACAACCAAAAACTGCTAAAGAATCCATATCTTAGGTCCCATAGTCTGCAACCTTGAGCACCCAAGAAGACAAAATTAACAAGAATTGAAAGGAAAAGACAAATCCAAGAAAGGCCACCCCTCCATTTACCCATGTCCCTGATGTGCATACCCTGCTTACCTGACTTAGCTAATGGAAGTGCTTTATCCATGAGACAGTGGAGTTATGTACATGAATGTTCATAGCAGCACTGTTTTTTATAGCCCAAAGGTGGAAACAATCCAAATGTCTATTAATAGATAAATGGATGAACAAAAATCCATACAATGAAATATTATTCTACCATAAAGTGGAATGAAGTACTGATATGTGCTACAACTTGGATGAACCTTGAAAATATTACAACTAAGTGAAAGAAGCCAGACACAAAGAGCCACATACTTTATGATTCCATTTATATGAAATGTCCAGAAAAGGCAAGTCCATAAAGAAGGAAAGCAGATTAATGGCTGCCAGGGGCTGAGAAGTGGTGGTGGGTTTGCTTAATCACATTAAGCAAACTGGGAGATGATGGCTAAAGGGAATGGGGTTTCTTTTTGGGGTAATGAAATGTTCTTGGATTAGATAGTGGTAATGGTTGCACAACTCTGTAAAGATGCTAAAAGCAACTGAATTGTATATTTTAAATGGGTGGATTGTATGTATGTGGATTATATCTTTTTTTTTTTTTTTTTTTTTTGCAGTACGCGGGCCTGTCACTGCTGTGGCCTCTCCCGTTGCGGAGCACAGGCTCCGGACGCACAGGCTCAGCGGCCATGGCCCACGGGCCCAGCCGCTCCGCGGCATGTGGGATCTTCCCGGACCGGGGCACGAACCCGTGTCCCCTGCATCAGCAGGCGGACTCTCAAGCACTGCGCCACCAGAGAAGCCCTTATGGATTATATCTTAATAAGCTATTAAAAAAAAAGAGTCAGGGTAGGAGTGGGAATCTTTCAGAGAGGCTGTCTCACATGACTGAGACTTCCCTTCACCTGTTAAAAGGGTCAACTATAGTTCAGCCAAGAGGCAGCTTTGGGGGTTTACAAGGAAGACTCAGTAAAGCATCTAAGGAAAAAAAAGCCTTCGTGTGTGTGGCTAAACTTGGGATGTACTCAGCAATGCCTCCACTGTTGTGAAATTGTTGCTTGGTAAGCTCTTCTTGGATACCTCAATGAATCTTTTTATCTTAAATGAATCAAGGGGTGGTTACAAGTCTTCCTTTGGTCTGTGTGTGGGTCTGACAGATAGGCAGGGACCCAACATGTGCAAGGCTGCTCAATGTCTCTCTTCTTTGCTTCAGATTGGAATATAAGCTTCTCAGTATATGGACCCCAGGAAGCATGCAGACTGGCTTCCAATTCTTTCCTGTGTTCCAGAGCAATCACATTAAGCACAAAATCAAGTTTGAGTGCAAAGAGTAGATTCCATTGCTTACTTGAATTGACACGTTCTTATAACTGTAATAGCAGCAACAGGCAGAGGAGGAACTAAAAACTACTAGAAAAGCCACTCTTACCTTTGTATAGCTGACATCTTTAGACTATAGAAGGAGCAAATCTAACCATCTCATTTTTTTTAAAAAAAGGGGACAAAAAAGGTAAAATGTCCTTAGCTCTACCAGTATCGGGCACTGTTCTAATCGCTAAACCCATATCAACTCATGTAATCCTCGTATTATTATAGCCACATTTTAGAGATGAAGAAAAGACATCTCACGTGAGGCCATACAATGGCAATCCAATACCCAAATCCAGGGAGCCAGGAGAATCTCCTAACACACCCAATAGGATCAAGTAATTATATAATCCCTTGTTTGCATCTTTTATTGTTTCTCTCAGAGTTATTTAATTTTTCAAGGTTTTAAGTGTTGCCTCCTCCAACTAGTCTTGAGCATCTGTGAGCTGGGACCTGTCTTAGTTTCTCTCCAAGCGCCCTGCAGCCAGCAATGTACCCTTCTTGGAATGTTTTGTTCCCTCTGCCCAAAAAACTCTCCCCTTTCTTGTTTGGCTAATTTTTACTGACCCTTAAACGTCACATTGTCCGATGGAACCTCTCCTAACAGTACAATCCCTTCAGCTCCAAATAAACTTGTGACCCTTCATCTGGACTCTCTCATCATTGGGTCCTTCTTTATAGCATTTGTCATAGTTATATTGGTGTTGCCTGTTCAATTGTCTCTCTTCTTGCATAGACTGTCAGCTCCGTGAGGACAGGGGCCAGGTAATTCCCTGCCTTCCACTGCATCCCCAGCAGCCAGCAAAGAGCAGGGCCTACAGGAGATGCCTAATATGGAATTTTTTTTTTTTGTCTTGCTTTATTTTGTAAGTCTGATGCTAAATCTGTAGTTGGTTTCTTCCAAGATGTTTGAGCAGGCAACTAAGTTTTCAGGGTGTGAGGAATTTCATTTTTTTTTCTTCTCATTTCTCCATTGCCAGCTGACATCACGGAGTACAGTGGTTTCCACCCTAATAGGGGCAGTTCAAAATACCATTCATCAATTAAACTCTCCCCTGAAGCCAGTTAGTGCAGTCCCGGGATTCTCTCGGCTCCAGTCTTCCTGGCCTCCTCTGTGATCTAGACATGAAGATCTCCGCCCCCCACGCCTACCTCGTAGAACGTGAACCGCATGAAAATGTAAGAACTATATTCATTTCTGCAGGTGCCTAAAAATAGACTCTCAGAAGCCAAAGAGAGCCTTAGGCCATTTCCTTTTTTTTTTTTAGGCTCTCAGAATATTAAAGAAACTCTGGATGAAAAAAATTAATTCCCAGTACGGGCTATGTGGCTCAATAATGTGACAAAGAAGCTGACATCTCTATGATGAATGTGCCTTCTGTTAATCTACAATTCACAGAAGAGACTACAATTGTTCCTACGTGTAACCTAATTTGGAGATACTTATGTCAAAAATCTAAATTTGAAGCCCAGGCCAAATGCTTTCTCAACCCGAATCCCACTGGCCCTGCCTCAAAGATGTCATCACCGATGTTTGGTGAAGTAAGGAGGGAAGGAAAGCAGGAAGGAGGGAAGGAGGAAAGAGCACACGAATTTAACATGGGTGAAAAACGAAGAGAGTGTTTCGTAAACTGCAAACTGCAGGACGCTTGGGAAAGTTTATTGCCACGGTAACAACCCCCAACTCTCTAAGCTGTCCGCAGTGGCTCAGAACCTGTGAACCTAGTTTGCAGGTGAGCCCCCCCCGCCTCCGCCTTTCGCCTCCAGGGCCTTGGCCACAGAGCGCGCGCCCGGGGCCTCGCGGAAACGCGCCGACCCTCCCGCCCCCGGAAGTGATGTGTCCACGGCCTAGCAACCGTTGCCAAGGAGCTCGTCCCTAGGAACTCACTAGAGCCCGGATGCCTCCGGGGGGGGAAGTGGTTTCGTGAGGAGAATTTGAGGTAACTTCGCCAAGCCGCGGTCGGAAGCTCCCCCAAACCCCTAAGTAGGAGAGAACTCCTTCCTTTCCCAGTGCAGCACCTCGAGAACGGAGGGGTAGCAGCAGTTGAACCCCAACATCGGGGGTCGGCCCCTGTGGTGCCTCGCAGTGATCCGGGCGGCTCCCCCGCGGGATGAACCGCAGGGGAGCCCAGAGCAGCCCTCGCGAGGTGCCTGGGTCTGACGTGGGGTCCTCTGTCCGCTCTCGCGAGCCCCGGGGCGTGAGGGGGTGGGGGAGATACTATTTTGGGGAATCTTGGGAGGCTGCTGGTCCAGCGTGCGTGCCAGCCTGGGACCAGGGCAGCGTCGTTTCTGTGCCGAGTTGTGCCAGATAAACGCATGTCCTGGTTTCAGTTCTTCTCCCCCACCCTCTCGGGTTCTTATGTGGGTGAGTGCTTGTGAATTAGTGTGGCGACTTTCCTTTGGAAGAGGGAGAGTGATTGCTTTTGCTAATTTTAGAGCGCAGAGCCCACTGGGCACAGACAACCTACCTGTTCAGTACATCTTTGTCTCCTGGGAACGTTTTACTTGTTTGTCCAAGTATTCTGGTTTTGGGAAGGGAAAAAAGAATATATATCTGTGTGTATATGTTACGTTTTGTGTATGTGTAATTTCTACATGTATATAATTTCTAAAGAGTTAAAAATTAATATATCTGTGTGTGAAGGTTGTGACGTGGACTTATACTTAAAATACTTTCAACAGTGGAAAATTTGCATCTCCAGTGTGGATTTTTATTTCATTTATGTAAAGTTTTCCTTTTATAGCTTAAAGGAAACAGTATGGAGGAAACCTCAAAATTTTAAACCACATTGGTTATCTTTTCTACCATCTTTTGGCTTATTTTTCAAAAATAATCATTTACTCATAATTTTATCATACTTATGAGGAAATGATAATATTTTTACATTTCAATGTTAGGTATCTAGCGCCACCCACCCACTTTAAAAAACCTATTTCAGAGCAAGGTGCATGCAGCTCCAATGAATGTCTTAAATAAAATAGCATCTCTTCATTTCATGGTTAGGCGCTATTAGGGAGCACTGAAGTATTTATTTCTCTTTTTTTTTTTTTTTTTGCGGTACGCGGGCCTCCCACTGCCGTGGCCTCCCCCATTGCGGAGCACAGGCTCCAGACGCGCAGCCCCAGCGGCCACGGCTCACGGGCCCAGCCGCTCCGCGGCATGTGGGATCCTCCTGGACCGTGTTCGTGGGCACGAACCCGTGTCCCCTGCATCGGCAGGCGGACTCTCAACCACTGCGCCACCAGGGAAGCCCTCTTTATTTCTTTTTTTAGTAGTTCATTTTTTAATTCATTTTTAAAAATAGCTACTCTAAAAAATTGCCTGTCTGCAAATTTCTACCACTTTTTCTCATACTAAACAAGTGATATCTGTGTGCAAGAAACACTAATAGCCTTGGTTAAACTGTTTCAGCAGTTAAATAATCAGGTAATCAATTTTTTAAAAAGTTATGATCTTCCTCACTGCCACTCTATTTAGGCTTATGCTTATTTTCTGGCCTTGGGCCTGTGAACAAATTCAGTCTAGTGGAAGAAGTCACTGTTTTAGATGCAGTGGATATTCAGAGATAGAATTAGGCACAGATATGTCCTCATGGAATTTACAGTTTAGTAGAGAAGAGAAACTGTCGGTAAGTAACTAGTACAGAACGGAAAAGTAACTCCAGGAGAGCAGTGCAGATAAAGTGATCAGCTTGGAGGGCAAATGCTGCTATTCTGATGCAGAACTGGGGGATAGCTTGAGAAAGATCTCCTAGAGGAACTTGGATTTGGAGGGCAGGGCTTGAAACATGGTTAGGATTTGCACCTCTGGAGACGGGGGAAAGGGAGAACAGTCCTAGGCAGAAAACACAGCATTAACGGAAGGCAGAGATGGAAAAGCTATTTAGGGAGCAGTGCTTATTTCAGTCAGCTGAAGTTTGAAAGGGTGTAAGGTAACAATTGGAAATAATATTGAGAAACTGTAAATTGAGCTAGATCTTAAAGAGTCTCAAAATCCAAGAAGTTTGGACTTTATTTTGTAGGCAATGAGACGCCTACAAAATGATTTGGAATGGGAGAGGCAGAGACTGGAACTATTGAAGGCAAAGGAAATGAAGGCCTTAATTACTCAAGGGTGGCAGAGTTGATGCATCAATGTGTGAAGAGTACCTGGTGGAGGAAACCCAAAACAAAACCAAAGAGTGCACCCCCAAGGCTGAAGCTTGTAGCCTCTACCCAGCTTCAGGTGGTTGTGGCCATGTACCTAGTGAGTCCAGGGTTGCCAGATCTGATTTTCCAGAGAAATTGGTAATTTGGATTAATGTGGGCTGCTAATTAAAAATATATATATATTAGAAGTATGTTTACAGGCTAACAAGTTTTTACCTCTAGGTAGAAATTGTGAAGCTGAGTGGGAGAAATGTTAATGTCGGTGGATTTTGTATTCATTTGTCCACATTAATTCAGTGTTAATTCAGATGATTGCTATCAGATGCATATACAAAAACAGGTCATTAAATATTAACAGTATGTACTGTAGCATTCCTAAGAAAGTCTGCATACTCTTTTTCTTTCAACAAAATAACCCCTTCACAGCATTTTATATACCATGTAGAATACTTCCCATGCCTACTTCCTATGAACTTAATACTGACTTTCTGTTGACTGTTTTTTGTTAATACAGAACTTTTGTTACCAATATTGAGGAATTTTTTTCTGTATTTTTACTCTTTAGTATAAATTATAAGACCTAATTATGAGTGATCAAATCAAATTCATCGTGGACAATCTCAATAAGGAGCCTTTTAGGAAGAACTATAACTTAATCACATTTGATTCCCTGGAGCCAATGCAACTATTACAAGTTCTCAGTGATGTTCTGGCTGAGATTGACCCAAAGGTAAGAGTTTTCTTTTTCTCTGTGATGAAAAGGGTGGCAAGAAGGCCAGTTTCTGCCATTAAATATCTGTGCATCTAGGGCAAATTATTTAACCTCTCTGGGCCTAATTTTCCATGCCTGTAAAGCTGTAGATAGTAGATGATCTTTAAGGTTTCTTAATAGCTCAAAAACTAAATTATCTACTTATACCTTATTTAGAAATTATTTGTCTACTTCCAAACATAAATAGATTTGGTCCTGGAATGAAGATGCTTTTACGAAAGGTTTTATTGTGTTGCAAGTTGGCTCATGTCTCTCATACACTGGTCTTTTCCACTGAGACTTTTTTAAGCTTGACCTTCTTAATATGAATCCTGATTGTACTTGTATGTACCCTCACTTGGAATCTGGGGGCCTCCATACTTAATGTTTTTGAAGAGACCATTGTGACTGTTATGCTCTAGCAGAACAATTTTGTCAGTGAGTTTAAATATTGTACTTTGTTAGATATACAATAATAACATTTTTTCAATTTCTTTGTTAGCAAGTTGTTGATATCAGAGAGGAGATGCCAGAGCAGACAGCCAAAAGGATGTTGAGCCTTCTTGGTATCCTTAAATACAAACCTCCAGGAAATGCCACGGACATGTAAGAATCTGATCAAGTGTTGCTTTCTTAGAGCTGTGCTTTAATATCGAAACCTTCACAGTCAGTCTTTCTGGCAATACCTGTTTTCCCTAAGTCAGTGGCCTCAGAAAATCACTGAATTTCAAAATAATCTTGAATTCTTAATGTTATTTTGTCATGCAGGAGTCTTAAGTGAGTCAGTTCTTTCTCTTAATCAGAAAAGTCAGGCAAATCCATGATTCCATTTTATCATTTATCTGCCATCCTAGACAAAAACAATGACTTAAACCTGTCCAGTCAATGAAGTGAAGTATCTAGGCTGACTGTACCGGTTAATGGTTCCAAAACAACCTCCCTGTATATTCCAGTGATATAAAGGCCTAATTTTATGATTATTGTTAATGTGCAGACTGACTTTAGATTAGCCTTGGTTTTATCTTTTTAAAATAATCATGGAAAGCAATCAGGAAATTGTAAATTGGATTTTGAGCAAATGTTACCTCTTTTCAAGGTTTACTTATAAGCCTTGTGTGTGTGTGTGTGTGTGTGTGTTTATTTTCTTTTTATAGGAGTAACTTTCGTCAGGGTCTGGTGATTGGAAGTAAACCTGTGATTTACCCAGTGCTCCACTGGCTTCTTCAGAGGACTAATGAACTGAAGAAAAGAGCATATTTAGCTCGTTTTTTAATAAAACTTGAAGTACCAAGTGAGTTTCTTCAGGATGAAACCGTGGCTGATACCAATAAACAGGTATACAATATATAAATGGTATTTTTAAGCTATCCGTAGTGGATTTCAAGGTGCACACATTCAAATATATATTGATCTCACTTTAGTTTATTTGCTGTCTCCGTATTTCCAGTGGCATCAAAAGGTAAAACAGTTATCAGCTAATGTTCAGCTGTAATCACTTATGAAAATATTGACTTTTGCACACAAATACCTTTTTGGTGATAGAGTATGTGGATAGGAAAAAAACCCCTGAAATTTGGATCTTAGAATAATTTATTACTTAAGAATTGTGGTGCTCTCTCCGGCAGCACATATACTAAAAATTGGAACGACTCAGAGAAGGTTAGCATGGCACCTGTGCAAGGATGACACGCAAATTCATGAAGTGTTCCATATTTTATACTCAGCCATAAAAAGAAACGAAATTGAGTGATTTGTAGTGAGGTGGATGGACCTAGAGTCTGTCATACAGAGTGAAGTAAGTCAGAAAGAGAAGAACAAATACCGTATGCTAACATATATATATGGAATCTAAAAAAAAAAAAAAAAGTTATGAAGAACCTAGGGGCAGGACAGGAATAAAGATGCAGACGTAGAGAATGGACTTGAGGACACGGGGAGGGGGAAGGGTAAGCTGGGACGAAGTGAGAGAGTGGCATGGACATATATACACTACCAAATGTAAAATAGATAGCTAGTGGGAAGCAGCTGCATAGCATAGGGAGATCAGCTTGGTGCTTTGTGACCACCTAGAGGGGTGGGATAGGAAAGGTGGGAGGGAGACGCAAAAGGGAGGAGATATGGGGATATATGTATATGTATAGCTGATTCACTTTGTTATAAAGCAGAAACTAACACACCATGGTAAAGCAATTATACTCCAATAAAGATGTTTAAAAAATAAATAAATAAATGTGGGTTGAATAAAAAAAAAAAAAAAGAATTGTGGGTAGTTAGGATCCTGGGCTTGGGACTGCAGAATACTTTGTTGATCAGTTCTGTGACTGTATAATTTGTCATCCAAATCAGAGAGGAAAGGGGTTATCATAATTACACTGGAGCAAAAGGTATAAATTGACAGTATGCCAGGCAAATTGGTACATGTGAGCACCTTCAAAGATTGTGTGTAGACAAAGAAGCCAAGCTTATGATCTCAAAGGATGTTCCAGTCAGGCAGAAGGTAGAGAAGGGACCAGGAATTTGTAATTTCAGTGTACTTTCCTCTCCAGAGTTTTGGGGTGATACTGGGTTCTGGCCTTAAGGTCTTAAAGCTCTTGACTACTCAGGATTCTGGCTGGTCTGGCTCCTGGTCCTGGGATTTCAAAGCACATTGCTGATCAAAGACTATGGAAAGAAAGAATTTAGGCTTAAGATTTCAAAGAACTTTGATTTAAAAGAAAAAAATTTGCCTCTGTTTAGCGTTTGTGCTTTTGTTCTATAGTAGGTATGTAGGCCGTTTTGTGCCAGTTTGTTGTGAGTAGTCTGTCAATCTGTCCCTCCCAATAGATTATGAGATCTATGAAAACAGATATCATGTCTTATCCATCTTTGTTTTCCTCCAGAGTTTGGTAGGGTTGCTTCTATATGGTATGTGCTCAAAATTTGTATTAATCGAAACAATCAACTAAATGTTTTTTCATCCATATATTTTGGATGAAATATATTTCATCCATAGCAGTCACTCAAAATAGAGTCAGTATTGATCTCTTAAGACATTTCTAGGGTTGAAAGATTTATGCAAATAATTATGTCAAATGTTACAGTAGATGCCTTGAGAAAAGTATAGCAGAATGAGACCACTGCAGCCCCTACCTTTGAATGCTTTACATAATGTAAGAAATAGAGAGGTGTAAATATGAAATATTTTATTTTATTATTTTATATTTTATTTATTGTAAATATGAAATATTTTATCCTCCCTACCCTCCCACATCAATAATTTTTTTTTTTTTTTTTTGTGGTACGTGGGCCTCTCACTGCTGTGGCCTCTCCCGTTGCGGAGCACAGGCTCCGAACGCGCAGGCTCAGCGGCCATGGCTCACGGGCCCAGCCACTCCGTGGCATGTGGGATCTTCCCGGACCGGGGCACGAACCCGCGTCCTCTGCATCGGCAGGCGGACTCGCAACCACTGCGCCACCAGGGAAACCCGCACATCAATAAATTTGATAGAAACCAATTCCTCTGGAGTAAGGTTATTTTATTTTATTTTTAAAATAAATTTATTTATTTATTTGCCTGTGTTGGGTCTTCGTTGCTGTGCGCAGGCTTTCTCTAGTTGGGGCGAGTGGGGGCAACTCTTCGTTGCGGGGCTCAGGCTTCTCGTTGCGGTGGCTTCTCTTGTTGCGGAGCGCGGGCTCTAGGCACGTGGGCTTCAGTAGTTGTGGCACGCGGGCTCTAGAGCGCCGGCTCGGTAGTTGTGGCGCACGGGCTTAGTTGCTCCGCGGCACGTGGGATCTTCCCGGACCAGGGCTCAAACCCTGCACTGGCAGGCGGATTCTTAAACACTGCACCACCAGGGACGTCCCTGGAGGAAGGTTATTAATAGGCTTTTACTAAACACGCCCAGCTAATTATTAATGGAAGGATTAATAATAAGACATGTTTGTCCTCGAAGCATGTTTGAAGTATATGTATAAAATGACTTACACATTTAGCCATTTAGCAGAGAGCCTAATAAAAAATGAACATTGTGGGCTTCCCTGGTGGCGCAGTGGTTGAGAGTCCGCTTGGCAATGCAGGGGACACGGGTTCGTGCCCCGGTCCGGGAAGATCCTACATGCCGTGGAGCGGCTGGGCCCGTGAGCCATGGCCGCTGAGCCTGCGCGTCCGGATCCTGTGCTCTGCAACGGGAGAGGCCACAACAGTGAGAGGCCCGCGTATCGCAAAAAAAAAAAAAAATGAACATTGTCTTTCTGAATGAAGAGTTTTAGAATGATTTACAGACTTGCAGAATATGATCAGTCAAGAAAAAATATTATTAATTTTCTGTCATTATCCACAAGAAGACCTATTTTTAAAAAATTTTGGATAAGAGTTGTGATTTTTTTCATTCAACTACTTTTTATTGCACACCTGTATTGGTTATGCACTATGCTAGGCCCTAGGAATGTAGAAGTCTCCACAAGTAATATGATTCTTATCCTCCTGACTCTCACTGTCTAAAGTAACTAGCAATTATAATTTTATATGATATTTACTCTGATATCATGGTACTCTGATATGGAATAGGTACAGGGTTAGAGAAGGCTTCTTTGAGGATAGTGGTGTCTGTGCTGAGACCTGAAGGATTAATAGGAGCTATCCTGGCAAATGGTGAGGGAGTCATAGAGTATTCTCAGAGGGAATAGGGTGTGTAAAGTGAAGGTGGAATATTCCAGGGATTGAACGAAGATCAACAAAGCTAGTGAATAGAGTGTTAGTTAGGGAAGTAACCAGAGAAATCTTTAGAGGCCAGATTATATACACCAACTTTTTTTGTGTCCTGTATAAATGTTTAAGGATATATTTAAATGCTGTTCTATACCGATTAAGTAATCACTTTAATAGATAACCTGATTAAGAAAAGCCTACTGGATCTAGTCACTAGTTTATAATTTTTTAACTTGTTCTTTTAGTATGAAGATTTGATGGAAGCCTTTAAAACTTTGCATAAAGAATGTGAGCAGCTCAAGACATCTGGATTTTCTACAGCAGAAATAAGAAGGGTAAAGGAAAAAAAACATAATAACCATTTTTTGGGGAACTTGAATTAAATTCAGTATGAGTCTTAAGATTATGTGGAAACTAGTGATAGCAAATGGCAAATTTTCTTTTGTAGGACCTTTGCTGATTCTTTACTGAAGAAATTAATGAGGCCAGGGTAACTTCATAATTAGTTCTTATGTACTATATAGACCATTACCATGGATTAAAAGCAATTAAAATTTGGGTCTTGGGCTTCCCTGGTGGCGCAGTGGTTGAGAGTCTGCCTGCTGATGCAGGGGACGTGGGTTCGTGCCCCGGTCCGGGAAGATCCCACATGCTGCGGAGCGGCTGGGCCCGTGAGCCATGGCCGCTGAGCCTGCACATCCAGAGCCTGTGCTCCACAACTGGAGAGGCCACAACAGTGAGAGGCCCACGTACCGCAAAAAAAAAAAAAAAAAAAAAAAAAATTGGGTCTTTATCTAATATATATATATGATATAGAAAAAAAATATGTGTGTGTGTGTATTTGGGATCATGCTATACATAATTATTTGTTTTTTTAATCATTACATGGGAATATATTCCCATTGTTATCTTTCTACAGTATGATTTTTCATGACTAAATTTATATTAATTAATTATTAGTATTAATTTAATATTCTGTGGTATGGATAGTCTAACAATTTTTGGTGTTTTGTTTTCATTTTTTGCTGTCATAGATAATGCTGTGATTATCTTCTACATAAATTTATTTGGGGGTACCTGCGATTGTTTCCTTAGAGTAAATTCCTAGAAGTAGAATTGCTTATTAAAGCATATGAGAATTTTTAGGACTTTTGATGTATGTTACTTAGTGTTCTCCAAAAAATGTCTTTATATTCTTGCTAGGTGTGTAAGTTCTTTCTCTAAACAATTGCTAATTCTCACTTTCATGGATTTTGTATTTTTAGAAATCACATCTTTATCTTCTCATTCAAACAGGAAACATTAGAAGTTGCTTCCTCAGGGAGGCCTTCCCTGATTCCCTAGATAGATTAGTTCCCCCCAGTTCTTTCTGTTTCATAACACTCATTACACTTATGATTATTTTAATGCCTGTCTTACCAACTGTATTTAAACCCAGTGAGGGCAGGGACCACGTCTACATATCTTGTTCACCACAGTATCCCCAGTGCCTATCACAGTGCCCTGCATGTGGGAGGTTCTCAATAAGAGTTTGAGAATGTATGTATGAATGTATAAGAAATGAAAGATGAACTCATATCTAATGGAAAAGAAAGACCCATAAGTAGATAGTTATCGCAAAGTATGGAATAAGAGTGATGTCTATCTATGGTTCCTCCATTATGTCATGTGAGTAAACTAAAATGATAAAATAACTTAGCGTCTGTGATTTTAATTTTATTAATTATTACCAAAGTATTTTTCAACATATTCTTTGTAAAGAAGTATGATTAAGCAAAAAATAGAAAATAATTCACTCAAAATGCCATGCTCTAGTGATAACTGCTACTGATATTTTAGTGAATATATTTAATATATTTTTCTTGGTATTGTATTATATATAAATGTTATAATCTGCTTCTTTCAAGTAATGTCATATCATGACTTTTTCTCATGTCATTCAACATTCTTCATGATTTTTAGTGATTTTCATTGTGTTGTGCCATGATTTACTTAATAATCCTCAGACATTTGGGTCATTTCCAAATTTTAGATATAATTGACATCTATGAGGATCTTTATAGATTCCCAGAGGTGAAATTACTGAGCCAGAATGCATACACATTTATTTTAAGACTTTTGATATTGTTCTTCAATATAATGCCACCAGTAGTAACAGTGCCTATTTCCCCAAATCCTGTCAGTACTGACTACCGTATATATTTTTCCTTTTATTATTACTGTGAGAGTTAGCCTATTAGTTTTTTGGGTTAGGAAGGATTTTTTGTTTGTTTTCACTAGAAACTATTGTGGAGCTGGTTAAAAGACATTTTTGAAATCTTTATTTTTAGAAATGGAATTGGTTAATTGACAAAACCAGATACAAATTTATGTCTTGAAAACACCATAGCCTTAAAAATAATTTTGGTGGAAAATTGACAGAATATATAGTTTGGTATTTAACAGAGCAGACGGGATGTCAGCAGCTGTTGTTCATGTTTTTAGACCTGTACACTTTCCATTATAGAAGATTTTTGAAAAATCATGTGCCCATATTTGGAATCAGAACACAAATGTCTGGTTGGCAGCTTTACCTTACTGCTTTGTAACCTGTTTCAGTTGCTTTTCTAGATGAACACCAAGCTACCAAATAAATTACCCTGCATAAAGAACCCTGGGGTGAGGGGTGGCAATAGAAATGCCCTTCATCCAAAAGAGGATCTTTGTTCCTTAATGCTCTGGTTATAAATGATGGAAATGGTAGATGCATAATCATGTAAAGACCTTATCTGAATTCTACAGACAAAGAATACTTTTTCTTATAACGTCTTCTTGACTACTTTTTAGGATATCAGTGCAATGGAGGAAGAAAAGGATCAGCTCATTAAGAGAGTTGAACGTTTGAAGAAAAGGGTAAGGCAAGAATTAGCACTGTAAGACTTTGGCCCCAATTCCCAAGGACTTGCAAAGATTTAGGAACGCAAATAAAGATTAAGCAAGGCATGAGTGTACATCGGAGGCTGGAGTCAAATACATTGATGGAAAGGGAATCTCCTTAGGCAGCAGCCCGAAACTTGTTAAGGACCTGGAGTCTGAAACTTTAGTGTCATCTCTAGGGAATACTGTTTACCAAAAGGAAATGATAAGTGGATGTCTGAGTCACATGACATGCTAATGTCTTTCTTAAACCTGATAGTAATATATACTATTTATTCCCTCACTGTAGGTGGAGACAGTTCAGAATCATCAACGGATGCTTAAAATAGCAAGGCAACTTCGAGTTGAGAAAGAGAGAGAAGAATTTCTTGCACAACAGAAACAGGAACAAAAGAATCAGGTACCCACATAAAAGTTTATATTCTCATTGTGAAAGAAATAGTTCCTGCTGATCATTCAAATGTAAAGAAAACTTTTTAGAATTGTAGTTCACGATTCCCTTTGTTAACATGATGAAATACTCTTTTTAAGAGTATTGTGTGGTGAGCTTCCCTGGTGGTGCAGTGGTTAAGAATCTGCCTGCCAATGCAGGGGACATGGGTTCGAGCCCTGGTCTGGGAAGATCCCACATGCCGTGGAGCAACTAAGCCCGTGAGCCACAACTACTGAGCCTGCACATCTGGAGCCTATACTCCGCAACGGGAGAGGCCGCAAGAGTGAGAGGCCCGCGCACCGCGATGAAGAGTGGCCCCTGCTCGCCGCAACTGGAGAAAGCTGTTGCACAGAAACGAAGACCCAACACAGCCAAAAATAAAATATAAAGTAAATAAATAAATTTAAAAAAACAAACAAACAACAACAAAAAAAGAGTATTGTGTGGCACCAACAGCAAAAACAATACCATCTTTTGGGTTCTATTCTCTGTAGGTATCTATACACTATCTTTTGGCCCATGCTTAACTCATGTTGTTCCAGCATTACAGAATATCCATTGTAATGTTAAGCAGTAAGATTAACTGCTAATAAAACTTCTAGAATCTCTTAAAGGGTGTCCTGAGATTGTGGGGCTATGAAAAAACATCCATTTTATTCCACTGATCACTGTATTCTTTACACTTTACTCCATGGGCAAATAAGCAGATCTTGAAAAGGCTCAAAATTACCCACACTCCACGTTTTTAGACTTTGCCTTAAAGAAAAAATAATTTGGCCAGAATTTCTTTTTTTAAAAAAATTTATTTATTTTATTTATTTATTTTTGGCTGCATTTGGTCTTCATTGCTGCATGCAGGTTTTCTTTAGTTGCAGCGAGCAGGGGCTACTCTTTGCTGTGGTGCACGGGCTTCCCATTGCAGAGGCTTCTCTTGTTGTGGAGCATGGGCTCTAGGCACACGGGCTTCAGTAGTTGCGGCGCATGGGCTCAGTGGTTGTGGCTCATGGGCTCTAGAGCACAGGCTCAGTAGTTGTGGCGCATGGGCTTAGTTGCTCCACGGCATGTGGGATCTTCCTGGACCAGGGCTCGAACCTGTGTCCCCTGCACTGGCAAGCGGATTCTTAACCACTGCGCCACCAGGGAATTCCCGGCCAGAAAGTATTTCTTCTATTTTATTAAAAATCTATCTTAGGGCTTCCCTGGTGGCGCAGGGGTTGAGAGTCCGCCTGCCGATGCAGGGGACACGGGTTCGTGCCCCGGTCTGGGAAGATTCCACATGCTGTGGAGCGGCTGGGCCCGTGAGCCATGGCCGCTGAGCCTGTGCGTCAGGAGCCTGTGCTCTGTGACGGGAGAGGCCACAACAGTGAGAGGCCTGTGTACCGCAAAAAAAAAAAAAAAAAAAATCTATCTTAACACTGAGTAGACTTGTACATTAAAAATATATTTCAAATCAGCTTCATTTCCTACTAAGTGAGCAGTTTAGATGTTTGGCTCTTTTGGAACTTGGCTTGGCATCATAATAGTTACCCTGCAGCAGTAAGCTGCATTGCCCACGCCCTGAATGGTTACTTAGCATCAGTTTCTGATTCCTGAGCCATCATTTCTGAGAATACTAGCATTCCTTAGAATAAAGAAAACCATGTTTTAACAAGAAAAGCCTGGTGCATATACTTTTCTAACCAGCATTTTTCCTTGATCACCTAATTCAACAAATAACTAAAGAAAAAGTTTCTGAAAGCTTTTCTTTTAAGTTTTACATGAGAGGGTATTGAGCGAACCAATTACATTTTGGGTTTAGCTTAGTAATTTTTTAGTTCTTATCATTTGTTCCCTTTACAGCATAATAATTATGTGGAACTTGTATTTTTCATTGCATGTCTATGAATGGTAGGTTTCATTAGACTAAGGAAGTAATAGATCTAATTGTATTTTAAAGCTATTTCATGCAGTGCAGAGACTGCAAAGAATACAAAACCAGTTGAAAAGTATGCGCCATGCAGCAGCAGATGCGAAGCCTGAAAGTAAGTGGAAATTATATGATGATCATATAATATGATATAAGTCATCATATTAGCGAGAATATTAATTTAAATCAGTAGTCTTCCTTACTAATGGGAACTAATTATCATCAAGTGATAGCTCAGCATTTTAGGGCATCATTTCCTAGCTAGCAAGTGACAGCCCTGATGAAGACATCCTTAAGTGTTCACCTGTGGTTTTTAAATTCCCTTTCAGTGTTTTGTCAGAGGGTGAACTAATGAAAACCACGATGGAGAGAGGCTCTCTGGTGTGTGAATGTATAAAATACTTAGAATGTATTTTATGAGAATGATGGATGGAAAAAATGTGAATATTAGTGCCAGGGCTATAAAGAAAAAGAGTAAAATGCTGGACCCTTAAAACTGAGTGTTGTTTCATATTTTGGGTTGTGCTAATGACATGGGTATCCCTGGCTCTGCTGGCACATTAGCTTTACATAGAGGATACATTGTTCTGATATCCCAGATTATACCACCAAACCTATCCTAGGCATTTTTTAAGTGTGCTCATCAGAAGGGAGACCATGTAAATTGGAAGAGCAGTAAAAAGTTCTCATTGGTATTGGAGAAATATTTCAGTATAAATATCCAGCTATGGGAAGGTTAATTTATCTTTTTCTAGTATTCTGTGAAATATTATACTCTAAGATATAATATACAGAATGACTGTAATAAAAAAGACAGTCAATAACAGGTGTTGACAAGGATGTAGAGAAATTGGAACCTGCATACTTTGCTAGTGGGAATGTAAAATGATGCATCCACTTTGGAAAACAGTTTGGCAGTTCCTCAAAGTGTTAAACCTAGAATTACCATATGATCCGGCAATTTTATTCTACCAAGAGAGTTTAAAACATATGTCCACCCAAAAAGTTGTACATAAATGTTCATAGCAGCATTGTTCATAATAGCCAAAAAGTAAAAACAACCCCAGTATCCCTAAACTGATGAATGAATAAACAAACTGTAGCATATCCATACAGTGGCATGTTATTCAACAATAAAAGGAATGAAGTGTTGATACATGCTACAATATGCATGAACCCCAAAAACATCTTAAGTGAAAGAAACTAGTCACAAAAACATATTATATGACCCCATTTGTATGAAATTTCCAGAATAAGCAAATCCATAGAGATGGAAGTCAAACTAGTGATTGCCTAGGGTTGGGGAACTGTAGGGGAGGACAGCTGTGTTGGTAGGTGGATGATGGGGGGAGGAGGTGACTGCTAGTGGGTATAGAGGCTTCTTTTTAAGCTGATTAAAATGGTCTAAAATTGATTGTGGTAATCGTTACACAATTCTGTGAATTTACTAAAAGCCATTGAATTGTACACTTTAAACAGATGAATTTTATGGCTGTGTGGTAAATTATATCTCAATAAAGCTGTTGAAAGAGGTAATACAGTATTTCCTTGATTCTAGACACATGTTCTTTACCATTTTAATTGGTTTTGCAATTGAGATACATCTTATACTTTATGTATGCATTTCACATGGTATTTGTAATTTAGTTGATGGCATCTTAAAATCAAGGAAATATGGCATATTTAATTGATATTTAAGAAACCAGTATAGTACTCCCTATAAAATGTATGGTTCATACGTATTAATTAGTGGCTTTCCATAGAATCTCTGACTCCTCTCAGTCATAAATTCAGATTCAAGCAGTACCTGGAAGTTGCCATGCATTTAGTTGTTGGTGTCATTTGATTCCTTATTCACTAGGTTTTCACCTTTTAGGAGAATGTTTAGGACAAAAGAAAGTAATTTTTTAGTGCTTTTTTTCCTCCTTAGTATTATATATAGTATATCTTTTTAGTATATGTTCTTTGGGTTTGATGTAGGTTCCTTCACATCTTTACTGTAAAAAAATTAAGATAAATCTTCAAAAGAAATTCCTTAAATTATAGCCATTTAAAAATTAATATCAATAAGCAATTTGTTTTCATATGTCTATCCTTGCTAAGAAATTTCTAGAACTTAACATTAATAGTGAATTTTTGAAAATGAAGGTAATGTATATAAGAATTGAAAGATTTGGTATGCAGAAAAATTGATTGATCAGTACAGTTTAATACAACTTAAAATGTTAGCCTGAACATGTGTTTCTGCTTATCCTCAGTTTTATTTGGTTAAATATTTCTTGCTATTATGTTTTAATTCTGGTAACTAAACAGAATATCCAAAGATATTTATAGTATTAGTAATATTTCATTTTTTGTTTGAATTGATAGACTTTGTTTTGCTTTGGCTTTCTAGCCTAAATAGAATTGTTTGGGCCAGGAAATACATAATTATTTAGTAATAAAATGGACAAATAAAGTTGTTCTGTTTTGGGCATCTCTCGAAATGTTAGTAGATGATGCTAAATAGTAAAGTCAATTGTGTTGTTACGCAGTAACAGAAGTAATTGGCTCAAAACCAATAGTCCATTAATTCAGTGTTTACTGGACATCTGCTACTTGTCAGATACTGTGCTAAGTGCTAGGAATAGAAAGAAAAGCTATTTCTATTAAAGTGCTCACAGTCTAATGGAGAAATGACAAGCAGTGGACAATTATAATGCAGTGTGACAAATACACCGATGGAGCTCAGCACAGGCTCCCATGAGAACAAAGAGGCAAAGAGCACTAAACGCTAACACAGAGTCAAATGGTTTCCTGGAGGTGTGGCAATTGAGTTAAATTAAAGCTGGAGAGGTAGAAGAGTGGAAGACATTCCATGCCAAGGCAGAGTGACCTAAAAGAACATAAATGTAGTAAGCTAAGCAAATGATGGAGGAAGAAGTAGAGATAAAAGGGCAGGCTTCTTCTGACTGCTTGTCTTTGAAAAGAAAGCAAGGGAGAGAGTGTGCAAATGATTGAGAAATATAGTACTGTGCATAGATTGAGGCAGGGTAGTGGTCTAGTGGTGTTCACATTGCTGGAGAGTCAGTCAGACAAAGGAAGATTGGAAGATTCAGGAGGAAAAGGTGAGAATTGGTAACAACCTTTCCTGTGTGCTCCCATTGTGTCCCTGTATTGCGCTGAATGTTCTACAGCAATTACCATAATACGTTAATTGTTGGCATATCTGACTCTGACACAGCTAAACAGGCTAGTCACCAAGTCATAATTGTTCTTTCTATTTTCAGGCCTTAGCACACAGATTACACACAGCCAGCATTCAGTAAACAATCTGTTAAATAGTTGGGTGGTGGGAGTAGAGACCTTAACCCTGCATAGGAAGAAAATGATCTTTTCCACGGGTAGGAGGGAAATCAAGTAAGAAAAAAAAATGGCTGAAAATATAAAAATAAGGTATTATGTGTGCAATATATGTTTTTTGTGGATGGACAGGGAGTGGGGAGCAGGAAGTTAAGGAGTTCCTGATTTGTTGACATCTTTCTGGGAAGCAGAGTCTTAAGGATTATATTCAGCAGCCTAGGAAAAGAGTAAATTAAACAGATGTTCAGTTGCTTCAGGTATTTAGTTTAATAAGGTCCATTGAAATTTTTTAGTAACAACAAATGGCTTACAAAAAATTTCTGTTTGCTTAAATAACATAAAAGTATTTTTAGTATAACAGTATAATTTGTATTTTTTCAGAGTAACAGCTGTATTATAAAATACTCACTTGTTAATTCATCTTTATACTCTACATATTCCTGAGATTTATTATGTAAAAGAAGCTACTCATTCAGTTGTAATAGGATCAGTGAGACGTTTTCAAAGGGTTTTTAATCAAAATGTTTGCGGAGATCTTAAGTGACCTTATATTTAATTTCACCAGGATTTTCAAAGATAATTTTTAAAAAACTGCATAGAAACGTGTCCACTTTTCATAAGTTAAAATTTTTAAGAGAAGAATTTAAAATGTGATGGAAACTCTGTTTTTGTTTTTTAATAGCTTTACTGAGGTAAAATGGACATACAGTAAACAGCACATGTTTAGAGTATACACTTGATAAGTTTTGACATACATATACACTAGTGAAACTGTCCACCTTAATCAAAATAACAAATATATCCATCACCCCTAAACATTTCCTTGTGCCCCTTTGTAATATCTCACTCCTGTCCCTCTCTGCCTCTCTAACCCACCCCAGGCAACCATTGATCTGCTTTCTGTTACTATAGATTGGTTTGTATTTTCTAGAATTAGAAACTTTTTTTAAATAAGGAAAGTAATATTAAAGAATTTTAAATCTTTAAAAACATTTTAGATTTTGATTTCTTGCATCTCTGATTACATGCACTATGTTTAAGAACTTGAAGGTGGAAAAACTAGTCATCTAATAGCCAAAGAAGCCAGGTGGTAGAGTTAATCGGAAACCATATAGGAATGTCTGCCTAATTATAGTGTGATTCAGTAAACACTTTCTTTTCCCTTCCTATCCCCAGTCCCTAAAAAAAGAGGTGGAAAATTGTAGGGATGAATGGAAAACTCGTGAATTTACCATTAATAAAATTTTACACATTAATATACGGTTAGCACAGCAGAACTAAAAATAATTTTAAGGCTTTGGCTGAGATTTATTATGCAATCTACGTACGTAGATTACTTAAACCGGAAATCCAGTGTTTTAAAAAGTCAAGCCAGAATTTGTAAATGTGTAATGGAAAGATCTGAAATAAACTTTTCAAAGCTCTCAAGGCTGGGAATTTATAACAAAACCATTATTCACTGAAAATCTGTATATGTGTATGTTTGTTCACTCTGCCAGAATAAGAAAATGTATTTTAAGTTGCCACTTAACTGTAAACTAATACTGCCAGAATAAGAAAATGTAATTTAAGTTGCCACTTAACTGTAAACTAATACTTTACAAAATCAAAACTACCAAACATGGAAAACTGAAAATGTTTATGAATGTAGATAATTTCTCTTTTTCAGATTTTAACTTGTACCTTTAGTAATATCTTCATTGGTTTAAAGCTAAAAATGATAATGTATTACCATTTATGAAGTATTAGAATAGAAATATAAATTGCATCATAAGTACTGCAAAAGAAGAAGAATAAATGACCACTTATAGAAGAAATAACCTGGATTAGATTTCATTTGTGTTGTCATTTGGTTCATGGATTCCTTAAATACTTAGACGACAAAATATGACCCAACAAAATATTTGGCACCGTAAAGGTTATTTTTGCATATTGTGGACTGTAAAAGAATTAGGTGGTAATTTGGAAAGATCATAATATTACTTTTTCTATAATTTAAATATTCTTCTATGTAAATTGTCCTTCATTATCACTCTAATTAACAGCAAAAAATTTCAGTGGCCAATCTTTTATTGTTCTATGCTAGGTATTATACAGAATGCTCTCAATGGATGTGCCATACTATCCAGGTCTTATGTTTTAAAATGTACAAAGCATCACTTTACCTACTCTCTTGGGCTGAATATTCATTTATTTTATTTTTATAGGTTTAATGAAGAGGCTAGAAGAGGAGATAAAGTTTAATTCATATATGGTAACTGAAAAATTTCCTAAAGAATTAGAGAACAAGAAAAAAGAATTGCATTTTTTACAGAAAGTGGTTTCAGAGCCTGCTATGGGTCATTCTGATCTTCTTGAACTTGAATCTAAAGTAAGTAACAATCGTCTTCTTTTTATAAGCTTCCAATTTTATCTCATCCCCACTCCTGTGAAAATTATGTGAACTGCTTTCTATAGTGTCCTACTCTTGACTCTTAAGTTAACCTGTGCTAAGAGCTGACAGCTCTTATGAGGAGTTGTTCTTTATGAGAAATTATAGCACATAATGCTGTCACTTAAGCCACATGGTGTTATAAAAACCTAGTCAACTGATTAGGAAAGTGGGTAAATTGGATATATAAATTAATGTATATGATTGACTCATAAGTTTATATATTCAGAATATAATAATTTAGTTGACAATTTTTAAAATATCGTAAATGTGATTACTTTTTATTTCCAAGAATAATGTTATAGCAATTTTGTATTTAAAGCTAATGTTTTTTATTAGCTTTTTATGCCTGCTTTGGAATTACTAAACTTTCTTGTAATGCTCATTGAAACCTGGTATAACATTTTTCTTCCCTAAAAACACTAATCAAATGTATATTTTTTAAAATAATAATTAAATATCATGAAAATTGATTGAAAGATTTTGACTTTAATGTGCTTAATAGCCACTACAATTAAATACATAATTCTAATGATTTTATTCTTTTAATTTATGTATAGAAATTAGTTGTCCAAGTCAGATTTGGCTCAGTTTAATGTTATAAGATTAACAGGAAAATTCTAGTTTTTCAAAGGATAGTTATACTGAAAGCCATGTAATTTAAAAAAATTTATTATAGGACTATATGCTTCTGTTGGCTTTATTCAGTTTTACTACATTTGAGAAAAGTTTGGATTAATCAATAGGATAAGTGACAGCTATTATAGAATCATAGATCATTCATTAGAACAGGAAGGGTTTTTAGATGTCATTCATGTCAACTCTCAGCTGGGTTCGTGAATTCCTTGTACTAAATCCCTGGGGAATGTTAGTCCAGATTTGCTTTATCACTTACAGTTACTTGAAAGTCACAGCCTAGGTGAAGGGATAACTTCAGATTTTTAGAAATCATCTTTTTGATAGTAATATATAAATATTTCATGTAGAATACTTTAGGATAATTTAGATATAGATGGTTAAATCCATGTAAGTAATCAAATTGTGTAAATATATATCATGAACTGTGAAATGCAAGTTGTCTCTAAAAATAATCGTAACAGCCCACTCATAGTGTTAATGGAGCTGATCCTCCCATCAAATTACTGATAATAACAACTGTAAATTCAAAGTTTTGTTTGGCCAGATGTCCCTTAGTTTGGGTAATCATAGGCAGAGTTTTAACCTTTTTATTTTCATACTGTTTTAGATAAATGAAATAAACACACAGATCAGTCAGCTGATTGAAAAGAAAATGATGAGAAATGAGCCAATTGAAGGCAAACTGTCACTATATAGGCAACAGGTAAGACCACTCCTTTTGGCTCACATATTTAGGTCTGTAATCTTGTTGGTGAACATTTTCATTAATACCATCGTCTGTGTTATCGATAGTCTTAAAGTGAGAAGGAAGCAAAGAATAAATGTTCTCTTGTCATTGCTAATCTCCAGATTATAAGAAAGAATTTGTGGAAAAGCCACAAAAGACACATGTTCAGGTTTGAAATTCAATATGTCTGATAATGCTTAGTTTCCTTAGTGTCTGCCAACTGTGGTGATAGAGCTCTTTGTGGTTATATCTGTGAGTGTGAAATTTGATTTTTTATATGAATGCTTATTTTAAGTGATATAAATAAGACTATTTATAATCTTTAATGAACTAAAGGCAATATACTTTTTCAGGTTTAAAGTTAGTTTGAAAAAATACAGAATAAATTGAATTTTAGTGCTAAGGCATTTATCATTTTATCCAGAAGTCATGAGGGTATATATGTTGTTATGTATTTCTAGACAGAAGGCTCAAATGACAGCCATGGATTACCTGACAAGAACCTTGGCAAGAAGAGCTTAGTGTGAAGAGCATTCTGTAACCTCAGAAAATACTGAGCAACATAACAAAGCATTATTCAAGGATGCTAGAATTTTTAAAAAAACCTTTTTATAATGGAAAAATTTAACCATATACAAAGGTAGAGAAAATAGTTCAGTAAACCCTCGTGTGTCCCTCAGCTATAGCAATCATGGCCATTCTTATTTCATCTATACCCCCCGCCCCAACTGGATTATTTGAAGCAAATCTTAGACTTCATATAATTTCATCTACAAATATCTTAGAACGTATCTTTAAAAAATACTTTTAAAAAACTTAACATACCACATTTGAACACTTTTATTACTTCCTTAATATTGGCAAATATCCAATCAATGTTCAGATTTCCTTGATTGTCTCTTTCTTTCTTTTTTTCCTTTCCTGTTTTTTTTTTCCCCCAGTGGCTTTGTTTTAATTAGGATCCATACAGGATTTATACACTGCATTTGGTTGATATATTTGTCTCTTTTAATCTATAGGCTCTCTTCCCTACTTATTTATCCATTCATTTAATAATTTTCTTGCAGTTTTTTTAATTGAAACTTGTTTATTTATCCTATAGCATTTCCCATAGTTGGTGTTTTACTGATTGCAGCCTGATGGTGTCCTTTTAAAATGTTCCTCTGTTTCCTGTATTTCCTATATATTAGATCTAGAAGCTTGAACAGGTTCTGTTTTGATTTTTTTTTTTTTTTTTTTTGGTCAAGAATATTCTCTAAGTGGTATTTTATACTTTCATTTGGAGGGACTAATGTCTGGTTGTCTCTTTTTTTGTGATTTTTTTTGTGCCATTGATTATCAGTGCCTGCCCATTTATTTCATTAGGGATAATAAAATGTTGATACTATGATTCCTTCTTCATTTATTAGCAGGACTACTTTTTTTATTGAAATATAGTTGATTTACAGTGTTGTGTTAATTTCTGTTGTACAGCAAAGTGAATCAGTTATACATATATACATTCTTTTTTTATATTCTTTTCCATTATGGCTTATCACAGAATATTGAATATAGTTCCCTGTGCTGTACAGTAGGACCTTGTTTTTGTCTTTCTCTTTCTGACTTACTTTACTTAGTATGATAATCTCTAGGTCCATCCATGTAGCTGCAAATGGCATTATTTCATTCTTTTTTTATGGCTGAGTAGTATTCCATTGTATATATGTACCACATCTTTATCCACTCATCTGTCAACGGACATTTAGGTTGTTTCCATGTCTTGGCTATTGTGAATAGTGCTGCTATGAACATAGGGGTGCATGTGTCTTTTGAATTATGTTTTTGTCCATATATATGCCCAGGAGTAGTATTTCTGGATCATATGGCAACTCTATTTTCAGTTTTTTGAGGAACCTCCATACTGTTTTCCACAGTGGCTGCACTAATTTAGATTCTGACCAACCGTGTAGGAGGGTTCCCTTTTCTCCACACCCTCTCCAGCATTTGTTATTTGTAGACGTCTTAATGATGGCCATTCTGACTGGTGTGAGGTGGTACCTCATTGTAGTTTTGACTTGCATTTCTCTAATAATTAGCGATGTTGGAGCTGGGCTACTTCTGAAAAGAGAAACCTCCTCTCATCAGCTATTTGGTTATCCTGGAGTATAGTTCATATAGGAAAGTCAGGGTACATGCTTGATTCTTATTTTTATTTTTCAGTTTTCAAAATGGATTGGTTGCGTCTAACATTAAAAATGATTAATTAGGGTTAGTTTTTAATTTTTTTGGTTTCTTATCTATTTAATGTTATTATGAACCATAGATGTAATGAAATTTAGGTTGCAGACATTTTCCTTAATGATGCTTAAATTGTCCCATTTTTGGCTGGTAGGAGGCTTTTCCAGTTAACTTCTGAGTCCTTTTAAAATACTATTTGTCTTTGATAACATCCTTACTTTCTGGTATGATTAAGATAGTTTCTAGGCTCATCTTTTACATTTCCTACCCCAGTCTTGGAATTAGACTTTCTTCTATGAGCCTGATATGTTTTAGTAGGAAGTGATATTTACAGACCACAATCTGGTATTAGTACTTCTCATTGCTACTGGGGTGGCCATTGTTTTTAGGTCTTTTTAGTGGACAGAGCTAGGAAGTATTTTTTCTCTTTCTCTCTCATAAAGTACACCATGAGTTCATACTGATCCTTTCAGTTCAGATTCAAGACTACTGGTTTTGTTTGTTTGTTTTTAGTTGATATAAAAATTTATTTGACCAAAATGTAGAAAAAGTGATAATATTACATATGATACAGTTGCAAGAATCTAAATGAAAAGTGTGGGTTTTTTTCAGTTGCACAACTTGCTAGTGTATCTCCTGGATAGTGTAATGCTTAGTGAGGGGCAGAAAATTTGGATAAGCTAGAAGCACAGGGTGATTTTTAGTCAGAATTGTAAGCCTGAGTTGGCCCCCACACTGCTGGGGAATGTGGAATGTTTCAGCTCTGAAATGTTAACTGAGAAAGCAGAAATATAACAAAGCCAAAATCTGCAGCCCTGTCTACAAAATACTCCATATCCAGTTTAATCAGGAGTTTCTTGGTCTTTTATTAACTTGGTCCTGAAGAATGAATTAAAATTCTAGGTAAGTAAATCTCCAATTTGCCATTCCCTGGAATATAGAGGAGATGAAGTTAGGTGAATTACTTTTTTATCTCTACTTTGCTGTCAGAGAGGGCCATTCTGCCCAATATTTGTTTATAGAAAAACAGTTCTTGCTCAATTATTGATGGCTAGCAATCCTTTTGATATGGCTTCTCTGAATAGGAGGGAATTCTACAGTATTTGTTCCTGCTCAGTAGATGGCCTCATATCAGAGCAGATAAGCATGGGTCATTATTGGAATAAGATATCAGCTCCTCAGAGAACAACTTTAGAATGAAAGAAACATATAGAAGGTGTATCAAGGATCTATCCAGAAAATACTGGGTAATTATTATGACTCTTTTCCAAGCACTCTCATGCTGACTGCTCAGAGGATGTTTGCTTGGCATGGTGGAGTGTGGAAAAGAGCCAGGATGATTAGGTTAATCTCTCTGTGGTTTATGACTTCCCACAGTAAGCCCCACCTCCCCCTTTTTTGCTCTGGAAGGAAAAGACCCAACACCCATTTTAATATGATGGTCCCTGGCCTCCTGTAGTGTGACCAATGGTAGATATTCTTCAACCTTTTAAATTGACCCATGACTAGACATTGGAATCTGTGTTTTGAAAGTGTAGGGTTGTCTGTTCACAAACGAAATGCCCTCCAGGACTACTGGGTTTTTACTTCACCTCATCAATCTCCCATTTTCCTCCTTATCCCAAATTGAAAATTCTGGTTCTCAGAAGCATCAACATAATTGCATTCATTATTTGCTTCATTCCATTGGCACCAACATAGTTCATCATTTGCTTAAATCCATGCATTACATGCAACAGTTTCAAAATAAAAGTACCAGTACTACCATCAAAAATACGATTACTGCTGAAAATTGTTTTTTAGTTTGTTTTGTCTTTAGGATATATCCCCCTAGGGTTATATAGTCAAATTACTGTTCTAAAGTTACTGGGAATAATTCTTCTGTATGGTTAGGCCACAAAGGAAACTGGATAAATATATATGGTCATTTTGATTTTTATGGATTACATTTTCGAGATTAATTTTATAATTATTTAAAATATTTACATGATTCCAAGTCAAACCTATAAAACAAGAAGTATTTGAAGTTTCTAGCATCTACCTCTGTGCTATCCATGCTATTCTTTCCTTCTCCCATAGGTATTTTTTAATTTTATAGTTTATTATTCCATTAAAAATAATATTACATATACATATATTCATATATTTCCATCCTCAGAGAAAGAAGAGCATATTATACACTTTTATTCTCCATGCTTTTTTCTTAATATATGCTTGTGAATAGTAAAATAATTTTTATTCCTTTATAACTTTATTGAGATACAGTTTACATACTGTACAATTCACCCATTTAAAATTTACAATTCAATGGTTTTTAGCATCACAGAGTTGTGCAATCATTACACAATCAATTTTAGAACATTTTTATCACCCCAAAAATAACCCCCAAAGCCATCATTAGCAGTCACTTCTCATCTCCCCCAAATCCTACCAAAGACCAAACTATCTCTATAAATTTGCCTGTCATGGACATTTCATATAAATGGAATCATACAATATGTGGTCCTTCGTGACTGGCTTCTTTTACTTAGTGTAAAGTTTTTAAAATTCATCCATGATGTAGCATGTATCTGTACATACTTTATTCCTTTTTGTTACTGAATAATATCCCATTGTATGGATATATCACATTTTGTTTTTCTCTTCACCAGTTGATGAGCATTTGGGTTGTCTCTACTTTTTTGGCTATTATGAATAATGCTGGTAGGAGCATTCTTGTACAAGTTTTTGTTTCAAAATAAGTTTTCATTTCTCTTGAGTATACTCCTAGGAGTGCAGTTGTTGGTTCCTATGATAATTCTGTGTTTTACATTTTAAGGAAATGCCAGACTGCTTTCCAAAACAGCTGTACCATTTTACATTCCCACCAACAGTGTATGAAGGTTCTGATTTCTCCACATTCTTAGCAACACTTGTTATTATCTGTCTTTTTTATTATAGCCGTCCTAGTGGATATGCTTATTCCTGTTCACAGACATACTGCACTGAGTGGTTATACCACAGTTTATTCAACCAATCCCCATTAATGGACATTTGGGTTGTTGCCATTTTTGTGCTATTACAAATCGTACTTAAATAAATAGCTTTTTGTTTATGTCTTTGCAATTTTTTGCCAGCGTATCTTTGGGATATAGTCTCAGAAGTGAGATTGCTACATCAAACGATAAATGTAGATGTAAGTTTGCTAAGTATTGCCTAATTCCTCCTCACGGGGGTTTTAGCATTTTACACTCCTATCTGCAGTGTATGAGAGCACCTGTTTCCTTACAGCCTCACCGATAGAGTATGTTGTCAAACTTTAAGATTTTTGCCATCCTTGTAGATGAGAAATGGTATCTTATGATAGTTTTAATTTTTTTTATCTTACCATAAACAAAGTTGAGCATCTTTTCACATGAGTAACAGTCATTTTAATTCTTTTTCTGTGAATTATCCCTTCCTATCTATACCTATTTTTCTATAGGGCTGTAGGCCTTTTTTTTCTAGTTTTAGAAACTCTTTACATATCAGGAATATTTACTCTTTATCTAGCTTATAAGTGTAACATTTTCCCCAGTTTGGTACTTGCCTTTTTACTCTGTTTATGGTATTATTTTGCCATGGGAAAGTTCTTCATTTTTAGGAAATCAAATTTATTAATTTTTTCACTTATCATTTCAGGTTTCAAGTCATATTACGGAATGTTTTTCCCTTTTGAAAGTTATAGAGAAATTTACTCAAGTTTCCTTTTTGGAATTCTGTGATTTAATTTTTGTAATTAAATCTTCGATCTGTTTAGAATTTTTCTTTGGTGTATGGTATTTATTGTATATGGCTGTCCAATTATCCAGTTGTTCCAATACCAGTTGGTAAAAAGTCCATTTTTCCCCTATGGATTTGAGAGTCCTCCTTTGTTTTATTTAAATTTTTTAAATGCTATTGGATCTATTTCTAGATTTTCTGTTGTTCTGTTGACCTGTCTGCTTATGTACCCATATTAACTGTTTTAATTATAGAAACTTTATCATCAAGTTCTAATATCTAATAAAAGTAGCCATTTTCATCCCCAGTTGTTTTACTTTTTTAGGGTTTCCTTACAATTCTTTTTTTTTAAATAAATTTATTTATTTTTGGCTGCATTGGGTCTTCGTTGCTGCACACAGGCTTTCTCTGGTTGCAGTGAGCGGGGGCTACTCTTCGTTGCGGTGCGCGGGCTTCTCATTGTGGTGGCTTCTCTTGTTGCGGAGCACGGGCTCTAGGCGTGTGGGCTTCAGTAGTTGTGGCATGTGGGCTCAGTAGTTGTGGCTTGCAGGCTCTAGAGCGCAGGCTCGGTAGTTGTGGTGCACAGGCTTAGTTGCTCCGCAGAATGTGGGATCTTCCCGGACCAGGGCTTGAACCTGTGTCCCCTGCATTGGCAGCGGATTCTTAACCACGGCGCCACCAGGGAAATCCCTTACATTTGTTATTTGTATGTTCTTCCAAATAACTTTTATTATCAATTTGTCTATCTCTAGAAAAAAATCATACTTTTAAAATTATTAGGGTTGCTTTGTATTTATCAATTACCTTAGAACTTACATCTTTACAATATTGAGTCTTCCTATCTAAGAACATGGTATGTCTCTCCATTTGTTCAAGTTTATTTTTGTATCTTTCAGGAGTGTTGAATAGTTTTCCTCATAAAATTTTGGAACTTCTCTTGTTAAACTTATGCTTACATATTTAATTTTGGTTTTTGCTTTTATAAATGAGGGCTTTTCTTTCCAAATGTTTTCTGACTGATTTGTCTATGAAAGCTATTGATTTATTTCCTGTAGATTCTTTTGATTTTTTAGGTACATAATCATATACTGTGAAAATTCCAATTTTTCCTTTCAGATTCTTGTGCTTCTAATTGCTTTCTCTTGTCTAATGGTGTGTGCAAATACCTTCAGCACAGTATTAAATTGTAGTGGAGATGCTGGGCATTTTTACCTTGTTTCAGACTTTGGCAGGATATATGCTCATATGTCTCTATTAAATAAGATCCTGGTTTGGGCTGAGGTTTATATTTATTTATTTTATCATGTTGAGGAAGCATACCATCAATTCCTATACAATTCTGGTACTCTAATCATTACTTCTCTTTTTTTTTGGCTGAAACAGTTCTATAGAGGGAAACATTCCTTCATCATTTGTCTTTTTTCATTTTTTAAACAGGGAGGACAATAGAGTTTTTTAAAGGGTTTAGACTAAAGATTTCCCCCTTCTTGTCAAATTTGTTTGAAGAAAATATTTGTACTATTTCACTTGTGAAGACAGTTTAGCTAATGTTTTTCTTAAACCAGTACAGCCATGGTTCATTTAAGGAAATCCCCCGTGAGTTGCTAACTAATATAAAATGCTGCCATTATGGCTAAGAGCAGCCATCTGGATTGTGTAAACGTTTGCATAATTCTGGTGAGTCAGATGTTTGATTTTGAACCTGCATTTTATTTATTAGATTGCCCCAAATATAATAAATGTTTTAACATTTTATTTTAAAGGTATGGATATTGAATTTAGATAAGAAGACCTGTGTTGTAGTTTTGAGAATAAAGCATTCTTGTTTTCTTCCAATGAAAGGAAACCGACCATGCAGAAAAACAGTAGACCTAGTGTTAGCTTCTGTACTTACCTAGAAGGTATTTTCATTAGCATTTGAGTGTTACTTAACAAGATTTTAATATTTTTATTACTATCGCATTTCTGTTTCTCTGCTGATACGTCCTATATTTTCAGGGCTTTTGTCTTCCATAATGTTTTTAGGTTGCTATTTAATATACGTTGCAGGGAATTCCCCGGTGGTCCAGTCGTAGGACTCAGCGCTTTCACCACGGGTGCCCAGGTTCGATCCCTGTTGGGGACACTAAGATCCTGTAAGCCGCACAGTGCAGCCAAAAAAGAATATAAATGTATTTTATATATATATATATATATATATATATATATATATATACACACACACACACACACAATGCATACTCATACTAAATATATAACTGGTGATAGTAGGTAGTAGGGCAAGGGGTATTATTGTCAGGAGAAGTCAACCTGATATTGAAAATTTAGCTCAGTAAAATCTAAAAAATACTTAATTTCACAAGATAATAGAAAGTTGATTGTATATCTTACTTTACACTCATATTTAATGCTCAATTAGGCATCCATCATTTCTCGTAAAAAAGAAGCCAAAGCTGAGGAACTTCAGGAGGCAAAGGAGAAGTTAGCCAACCTAGAGAGAGAAGTGTCAGCGAAGACAAATCAGACCCGTGAATTTGATGGCACCGAAGTTTTGAAGGGAGATGAAGTAAGTTGAGGTGTCTAATGGGACAAGGATATGAGTGTTGTTTTTGTTTGAAACCATTGATTTTTTTTACTTTTTATTTTGACTGTCAATAATGAGAAGTTAATTTATTTTATGAAGCCTATTTATTTAAAACTGAAAGCTCTTTGCAGTAATATTGAGATATTCTTGATATATAATGATGGAGATTTTAGTGATTTTTATGAGATAATGTTCCAAATTTTCACTTTTTAATTAGGTGGATTTATATTGGGTTTATTTATTATAAGTATTAAGTTATAAAGGTGAAACCAAATGAGTAGAAACTGACAGATAAGACAAATATTCATATTTTTTGATAAATATAATTCCATAAAGGGCTGAGAAAGTATCACTAAGTTACTTTGTCAGTAATGTGTAGTTGGCCAGTGGGACTGGCACCATAAAATGACTTTGTTGTAAATGCTTACAAATTTTAAAAATATAATTATGTCTTACATTGCTATCTACTTTACATTTTGAACAATGCTTTAACAGCTCTTATTTCACTTATCCTTCTGTCAGACTCATGAGATTAGTAGGACAAGTAATATTGTCATTTATAGACAAAATATAATCCCCATCTCCTTTTCATAAAGGGGCTCTTTCGCTCTTTCTTAGCTCAAGAAAGAGTGAATGACTGAAGCAAAATATCTTGCCTTTAACTCAGTGCTTTTTTTTTTTTTTTAGCAAATCAAGTGCTAGGTCATATTTTATTTTATTTTATTTTATTTTATTTATTTATTTATTTTGCGGTACACGGGCTTCTCACTGCTGCGGCCTCTCCCGTTGCGGAGCACAGGCTCTGGACGCACAGGCCCAGCGGCCATGGCCCATGGGCCCAGCCGCTCCGCGGCACGTGGGATCCTCCCGGACCGGGGCACGAACCCGCGTCCCCTGCATCGGCAGGTGGACTCTCAACCATTGCGCCACCAGGGAAGCCCAATAGGTCATATTTTAATTCTTAAACATTGCCTCACTTTACCACCTCTAACAGCTTTTTTATTTTATATTAAGTACTAGCCCTCAGCAAAAGCTACTTTGAAAAGCTGCTCAGGTCCAAACTTCATTTTTGGCTTTGGAAAGTTATTGAATTCATACCGTTACAAATTGGCAATGAACCTTAACTATGCCAAACACAAATGAATTGTTTCCACAGCACCACTTTTCTCTGGTGCTTCTGATTGTAGCCTCCCAGTATGCCTTCTAGCTTATTGGGAAGGTAGTAGAATTCAGAAGTCAACACTTGATTGAAAAATTCCTTTGGCTTTCATAGAAAGGAATGAAATTGGGTCATTTGTAGAGACCTGGATGGATCTAGAGACTGTCATACAGAGTGAAGTAAGTCAGAAGGAGAAAAACAAATATTGTATATTAACGCATATATGTGGAACTTAGAAAAATGGTACAGATGAACCGGTTTGCAGGGCAGAAATTGAGACACAGATGTAGAGAACAAATGTATGGACACCAAGGGGGGAAAGTGGCGGGGGAGGGCGTGGTGGGTGGTGGTGGTGGGATGAATTGGGAGATTGGGATTGACATATATACACGAATATGTATAAAATAGATAACTAATAAGAACCTGCAGTACAAAAAAAAATTCCTTTGGCTTTTAACATCCACTTCCAGATTGCTTTAAGACATGGGAGTATTTTAAATGATACTTGGAAGCCAACAGAGTGTGCTTTGTGATATCCTTGCTATCCAGGAAAAAAATATTAATTATGCAGCAGTTTCGCTTTGTAAGAGAACATGCTATCTCCTAGCATTTTAATTTTTTCTTAGGAAAATGCTGCCCATTTGACCAGAAATACCAATTGCTATGGCCATATTTGGCATGAATAGTGCTTATAATTCAGTATTAGATATCCTCTCTCTGCAAATGTGACGGAAAAGAACCTAGTGCCAAGCTATTAGCTTTTATCTTTGACAAATTATGGTGAATAGGAAAAGTATCTGATGACAGAAAAAGACACATTTTTTTAAAGGGGAAAAAGATAACTTTGGATATGATGAGGTCAACTTAATTTTTTAAACAATGTTTGGTCAGAAACTAGAACAAATCAAGTAAATCATTTGGCGGTCACCTAAAAGAACAGAAGGTATTGGGGAACATTAAGCCCAATTTTATAAAGAACAAATCTTGGTAGACCAATTTTGTTTTCTACTCTGATAAAGTGGTAGACCATATGGACAAAAGGGAGAAAGTTTGTTATACTTAAAATTATATAATGTAGCTGGACTTCACTAAGGTTTCATTTGGTATCACATGGTAATTACCAAAAAATCATGTTCTTTACCACCAATCTGTTAATGCAGTTGGTGAGAGGGTATCAAGAAATGGTAGCACGGTGTTTGAAAAGAATATTATGCCCGGAGTCACAAATAGGAGAATGAGGAAAGGGAGGGGTAACCTTTATTGAGCAATTTTTATATAAGGCTCTCTGCTAGATGATTGGCAAACATATATTCTCTTCTTCTTAGATATTATTGTTATTTCCATTTTACAATTAATTGAAACTCAGGAAAAGTAAAGATTTACACAACTAATAAGTGGCCAAGCAGGATCCAGGTCTCTCTCACATGTTCCTATTGACCTTAAGGAAAATGACTTCTCCATCTGTAAAATGGGAGAAGTTGCTCTTCATTGTCGTTAGGAAGAACACATGAAATAATGGATGTCCAAGCTTCTGAGAAATTCAGAGGTTAAGTCTACATATAACATCTGGCACCTGAAAGTAATCATTCCTGTGGGCCCCATGTTACTGCATGTGGGAGAAGCAGGATAGTGGAATAACTAAGAGCGTGGTCTCTAGAACTTGGTTTGAGTGCAGATCCTGGTTTTGTCAGCCAATTAGCTGGGTGACTTTGGCCAGGTTCCTTAACCTCTTTGTATTCACATGTAAAATGTGACAGTTATTAGTATATACCGCCTAGAATTATTAGTGTGGATTAAATGAGTTAATACCTGTTAAGTGCTTAGAATAGCACCAGGCACATACTAAGTGCTCAATAAGTATTAGCTCTTAATATTTTTATGTATTTATTTACCTGGATGAAGAATTTGAAAGTAAGTAATACAGTTTACAGCTTAAAAATTGATATTAGTATTTTCCAGATTGGGAGCAATTCAGTAGAAATAAATATGAAATAGAGATAAAATAAATTGCACAGATTCAAGATGTGATGAGATAGCACTGAGTCATTTTAGCTGCCGTTCACCAAGCAATACCTGTGTGCTCAATCTTGAGCACTTTAAAAACATATCCTTGGGGCTTCCCTGGTGGCGCAGTGGTTAAGAATCTGCCTGCCAATGCAGGGGACACAGGTTCGAGCCCTGGTCCAGGAAGATCCCACATGCCGTGGAGCACCTAAGCCCGTGCGCTGCAACTACTGAGGCTGCGCTCTAGAGCCTGTTAGCCACAACTACTGAGCCCACACACCTAGTGCCCATGCTCTGCAACAAGAGAAGCCACCGCAATGAGAAGCCCGCACACCGCAACAAAGAGTAGCCCCCGCTCACCACAACTAGAGAAAGCCCGCACACAGCAACGAAGACCCAACGCAGCCAAAAATAAATAAATACGATAAATAAATTTATTTTTTTTTAAACCCATATCCTTGGCCTTTCTCACCTTCTGAGATGACCCACACTCTGGAGTGTGTTTCTAAGTAAATCTGCTTCTTACCTAAAAAATAAAAATAAAAACAGGGCTTCCTTGGTGGCGCAGTGGTTGAGAGTCCACCTGCCGATGCAGGGGACGCGGGTTCGTGCCCCGGGCCGGGAAGATCCCACATGCCGCGGAGCGGCTAGGCCCGTGAGCCATGGCGGCTGAGCCTGCGTGTCCGGGGCCTGTGCGTCTGGAGCCTGTGCTCCGCAGCGGGAGAGGCCACAACAGTGAGAGGCCCGCGTACTGCAAAAAAAATAAAAATAAAATAAATAAAATAAAATAAAAACAAAAACATATCCTTGGTGCTGGTTGCACAAGTTGCTGGTGCTGTGAATGCATTTAATGCCACAGAACTGTACACTTAAAAATAGTTAAAATGGTAAGTTTTACATTAAGTATATTTAACTACAATAAAACACACATACAACATATGCTAATTCATCCTCTCAAAAAGCTTATGAGGTAAATATTATCTCCATTTTATTATTGAGGAAATAGGCTTAGAGAAATTTAAGTAACTTGCCTGAAGTCACACAGTGAGTTGCAGAGCAAGGATTTGAATCCAAATCTGAATGCCTCAGCAGCTGTGCTCCTAAGTGAATGCTGAGCTATTCTTCAAGACACTATTAGAATGAGTTAATTTTAAGATTCATATTTGACTCTAAATAGGACCACATTGTAGACAGTCATTAACTGGAAACAAAAGCTTGCTAGAAACTTGCTGGAAACTTCATTTCTTGATTATCCATATGTAGATGTTTGATTAATCTTTTCTTGGAAAAATTTAGGAATGTGACTGTGTAAGGATAAATGTAACGAATACTATACATATAGTAATTTATATTCCTTTGTCGTTTTCTCTTTAGAGGTGTGCATTTTGAAGTACATTTTGATGCTTCCTACTGCCATTAAAGTCAATATTCCAGATGTTATATTTTGTCTAAGAATTTTAGTTCTTCTGATTGCAGATGACAAGTGCTACGGGCATTTGTTCTTACTAGATGTTTTCATTTGTGTTCCCTTGATTTTTCTTATTAAAAAAGATGAAGAGTCTAAAAATACTTCTTGCTTTTCTTATACTTTGGTTATCACTTTAACACTGTATTTTCATTGTATTGCCTTGTAGGCAATATACAGGAATAAGCACAGCAAAATCTTATTCTGCCAGACTTCTGACATAGGTAGGAATTTCTCAAACAGTTGAAATTATCTTCTTAGTGATGGAGATTTTCTTGCCAGTCTAGTCTATCTTGATTTCTTTCTCTTCAAACAAGTGTTTGGTAGGTGATAAAAAGGTTAAGTTTAGAGACTACAGTTTCTGACATAACTGAAAATTTATAATAATATCTAACTCTCCTTTATATCATGAAGTTTTCTATATTGGATTTAAATACATAATAAAGTATAAGTCTCATGGAATTGATATTCTCAAAGAATTTTGACTGCCTTCATCTCTGAGAGGAATCACCCCAAAATGCTATGGAACTTTGATCCTGACCTATTTATTATTCTTATCAATAACTTAGATTAATTATAATAAGTAATGTTTATTATGTAATTACAACGTGCCAGATAGCATAATAGGTTTATTATGTACATTATCTCATTTATTTCATTGAGGTATATGAGATAGATATGATTATTATTACTAGTTTTTACAAATAAGGAAACTACGGCACACAGAGGACTTATGCTAACTTATCCAAGGTCACATTGCTAGTAATTAGTGGTACCATGATGTGAATTGCAGTAGTCTGGCTCCAGAACCCTTAATAATTTTCACATGACATGACAGGAAGCTAGAAGGAATAGTCAATCTGAGATGATAGAATTGTGATTCAAAATCATCTTGGTAGTTAAAAACATTGTGCTTAAGCAAACAAAGTGTCATTAATGGGATTATAAATAATAATGTCATAGAATCTGAGTTTTATCTGCTGCTCAGAAATCATCCAATAATAATGCAGCTTTAAAAAACAAAATGTTGGGAATTCCATGGCACTCCAGTGGTTAGGACTTGACGCTCTCACTGCCGGGGCCCAGGGTTCAATCCCTGGTCGGGGAACTAAAATCCCATAAGCTGCGTGGCTTGGCCAAAAAAAAAAAAATTTTTTTTTAAATTATACTCTATTAATAAAAATATAATATCCCATTTACGTGAAATTATGCCTGGAATATTATTTTACATTTTTGGCTTCATGTTTTAAGAAAGACATAGTCAAGCCAGAGTCTAGATGAAGGTGACTAAAACAAATGAAAAGTCTGGAAACATTCACAGAAAGAATTAATTATGAATTAGCTGAGAACAAAACACTAAAGAAAGACATAATAGAACTGCATTTTAATATCACAAGGATTATGGAAAGGATGGTGTGCAGAAAAGAGTTAACATAGCAAGCCTGAAACTGCTATTCTTAGAAAAACTTGCTTGCAGGATTGGCCCTTGGCTGGCATCTGGGAGCTTGGATTTTAGAATTCCCACCATTCCTTGATAAGAATGGCTCACGTGCCTAAACTGTATGTACAGAGTGTGGTTTATGTTGAACACCTGCTTTCCTTCTTGGAGTCTGGAATTTTGGTATGGGCTAGGCAGAGTATGCCTACGTGACCAGCCCCTAGTAAAAACCCTGGGCGCTGAGTCTCTAATGAGCTTCCCTGGTTGGCAGCCTTTCACATGTATTGTTACAACTCGCTGTTGGAGGAATTAAGGGAGAAGACTCTTGGAAGCTTGCCCCTGGTTTCCTCCTGACTTCACCCCATGTGCCTTTTCCTTTTGCTGGTTTTGCTTTGTACCTTTTCACTGTAATAAAACATAGCCAAGAATATGACTTTATGCTGAGTCCTGTGAGTTCTCCTAGCAAATCATTGAACCTGGGGATGGTCTTGGGGACCCCTGATACAGATGGATTAGTATTATTATTGTTTTTGGATGGAATGTTCTTTCTGGATCTATTAAATTCATCTGGTCTAATGTGTCATTAAGGCCAGTGTTTCCTTATTGATTTTCTGTCTAGATGAACTGTCTATTGATGTAGGTGGGTATTAAAGTCCCCTACTGTTATTGTGTTACTGTCAGTTTCTCCCTTTATGTTTGTTAATATTAGCTTTGTGTATTTAGGTGCTCCTATCTTGAATGCATCTATGATTGTTATATCTCCTTGTTGGATTGATCCCTTTACTATTATGTAATGTCCTTCTTCATCTCTTGCTGTAGCCTTTGTTTTAAAATCTATTGCGTCTGATATTAATATTACTACCTCAGCTTACTTTTTGTTTCCATTTGCATGGAATACCTTTTTCCATCCCCAAATCAAACTGAATTCAACAATACATTAAAAGAATCACACACCATGATCAAGTAGGATTTATTCCAGGGTATAAAAAATAATAATAATAAAATAAAATAGAATAATATTTTAAAAATCAGATTATGCAAGTAATATCTGAATACATTTTCATGGTCTGAAAAGCAAACAATACACATAAAACAAAAGTCCCTATTGATTACCTCCTATCCCCATTCCCAGTCCCTTAGACCCTTTTCCAAAGAGAAACCGCTGCCACCAGTTTTGTAAACCCTTTCAGTCCTTTCTCTGGAGATAGATACAGATACAGATAATACCGTTTTGTGAGTTTTAAAAAATATGAATGGTATTATACCGTGTGTATTGTGCAACTTGCTTTTAATAACACGTCTTAGAGATTTTTCCATGTCAGTAAATGAAGAGGCTATTCTCTAGAGGTTAAGAGGATCAGCTCTGAAGCCAGAACACCTATGTGCAGATCTCACCTCTGCCACCTATTAGATGTTCAACCTAACAGTTAATTACAGCAGTTACCTAACTGCTCTGTGCCTCAGTTTCCTTATCTATAAAGTGGAGATAATAACAGTACTCACCTCATATGGTGGTTGTGAGGGCTAAATGAGTTAATACAACTTAGCAGTATACAACAGTGGCTGGCTTATAGGAAGCACTTCATAAATGCTACCTACAGTTATAATAATAATTATTATCATGTACTTTAAAATTTTTAATTGCTACATTGTGTTCTATAGAATGTATGTACAATTTCTTTATTCCATCCAAGGGCGTACAAAAGCATCTGTTTCCTCTGTTATTTAAAACAGCACTTGATCCTCAGTCCTTTATTTTTTTATCATTCTGACAGTATTTCATTTTAATTTTCGTTTTTCTTGATTAAGATTGAACATCTGTCCACATACATGTTTGGTCACTTGTATTTCTTCTGTCGTTTGCCCTTTTATTGTCTTTCTTCATTTTTTTCTAATGGATTGAATGTATTTTCTTTTTTTTAATTTTTTTTGTGGTACAAGTCACATAATATAAAACATACTATTTTAACCATATTTAACTGTACAGTTCAGTGGCACAAAGTATGCTCACATTTTTGTACTAATTGAATGTTTTTCCTTATCTGTTTCTCATATTTTTACCTATATTCTGGATTAATCTGGGTAATTGTTTTCTTCTAGTCTGTCATTTGTCTCTTAGCTTTGTATACGCTGTGTTTTGTCACACAGAGGGTTTTCTTCCCTGTTTTTTCCAAACAGCCTTATTGAGATATAATTAACATACAATAAACTGCATTTATTTAAAGTACAAGTTGTTTCTGTTGTTCCATGCTATGATAAGTGGGGGCTACTGTATTACATGGCAAATTTATGTTTCTGATTAGGTATTTAAAAATAACTTTATACAATAAAATAAACAATTATGGTTAGGAGGAAGACTTACATATAAATAATTTTTCCTTATCAACTGAAGTACCAAGACATTTTAAATGTTATCAATTTTCTAATGAAAAATTATGTATCTAGATTAGATTATACAGTTCTATTCAGGTTTTCTACACATTTACCAAGTGTCTTTTACATGCCAACTATTAAGTAAATGGTGGTGAGAAAGAGATATGGTCCTGCCATCACAGAGCTTAATGGTTTCTTAGGGGAGTCAGAAATTTAACAAGTGATCTTAAGTGAGCTGTATGTTAGAACACACATTAACAGAGTGGTATGGGAATACATTTCAGGGTTATGGGGTGTGAGCTGGGAAAATAGTAACATGGTGTGATTCGTGGGAGACATGCTACTTCAGCTCTTTCTGTTATCTTAAAATCATACTGATCACAGCAACCTTTTATTGACAACTCAGAGTCATAATTATGAACATTAACTATTATACTATGCTATAACACTGTTTTTCTATCTCCTCTCACACTGAATCCTGCATAAAGCAAGGTATTTCTATGTAAACATTTTTATAACACTTCCAATTATGGAAAACTAAGGTCACTTAATATTAAAATTCTGTCCCAAAATATGAAGCTATCATAGCATGGAACAACAGCAACAATTTGTACTTTAAATACATGCAGTTTATTGTATGTTAATTCTATCTCAATAAATCTGGGGGAAAAAAGGGAAGAAAACCCTCTGTGTGACAAAACACAGCACATGGTAAATATGATTTTTACCCATTCATAGGCAACAATCTGAGCCTAATGATTTTGTCTCACTTATGGAAGAGCAAAGAATAGAAGCTCTACTTCTTGTAGTAGTGCTGAATAGCTACTGGTCTTTACCGTTTTCATCACCTTGGTACCTCTGAATCTCTGCATTAATTATTTGAAAAGCAAAACAAAAAATTAGCCCCAATGATGTTGTGCTAGTACCCTTCTCAGAACTGTGATTGAAATGAATGCGTGCCTTTTGAGTCTGAAATTTTTTATAGCAACAAATGAACCTTTGGTTAAGGTTCCATTGTCATTTCATGCATTGAAAGGTCACTCCTGGTTTATGGTGTACGGGTTTAAAGTTCGTTATGTTTTCTTCCCAAACCTTACAAGAAGCTCAGCTGTTTTGCAGTTAATGGCTACTTTTACAATGTGCTTGATCAAATAATATGAATAAGCAGCTTAAGAAAGAGCCAACCAATTCATTCTACAGCTACTGACAGAAATCCTAGAGCTAAATTGCAAAGATTATGAAATCTTCTTTAAATACTTCAAAGAGAAGCACAATGAAGATAAGGGATCCTGGCAAGATTAGCTGCAGCTGTCAGATTCTGAAAAATTAGGAATCAAATTTTGACACTTGTAATTGAATCATCCACCCTTCTAAGTGAGCCCAGGCAAACCTGTGATATTTTTAGAGCCTTTCAAATCACATTACACTCTTTAGAGTTCATAGCAGGACCTAAGGCCCCTAAAATTTCCCAGGAGATGGAACAAAACAGAATCAAATAAATTTGGCCCAATTCACTGTAATAGAAGTAGGGTGTTATATATGCAGTTTAGGTAATCCCACAATGTTAACCCAAAACGTGAAAACTTTTCATAGAAATTTTTTTTGAGAGTTAACTGCTTGGACAGCAGTTGAAATCCCCATTAGAGATATAGTAACAGCTGTGTGGTGGTGATTTGATTTATAACAGAAGCAGGGAGACCTTGGATGGTATGATTACCTGTGTTTCCCAGATGGATGTTCCTGTACCACAAGTTTCTATTAAGACAGATTTCTACTAGCATATATCATATTGCTTATTATAGACTCTCTCAAGAGAATCAGCAGTTAACTATCCACTACCATATGTGGGTAATTGCATTGTTTATGCTTGGCTTGGTGAGATTTTCTCATTTAAAGTTGAAAACATAGTACTAACAGGTTGGAAAAAGGTTTGAGTAGTATTTGTATGTCTATATATATTGCACTTGTTATGATGGGTGATTTGAAAAGACTAACATTTTAGCAGAAAACAAAAGTTGCTTTAAAACATTTTTTCATGCCTTAAAACAAATAGCAACTCTGAGACGAGACTTCAGGGAGTCCAAATGATTTATGACATGAAGCATGACTTAAAAGATGGCCTTTTCAGGTTTTCTGCAAGTCTGAATTCAGACAAAATAGGAACACTGACAAATGGGCCAAAAAAATTATGGCCATTTGGGCATATTCGTTCTACTCTTGAACAGTTGGTGTTATCCATTTCATACCTAGCTCTCTTGGGCCTATTTCTGTAGTTTTCTGTGCTTAAAAATCATTTGATGAAATACCTGACAAAGATGTGATTTAGTTAATAAGTGGAAAATAGCATGAATAGTGGACCAACAGGATTTGAGGACAGAAGTATTCATTCTATTCCAGTTTTTCTAACTTTCTGAACTTTGATGAGTTGTATTAATTTCTCTATAGGTTTCTTCCCTGTAAAAGGGGGAGTAGTATTTTTTAAAAATGGTTCTTTGTGGTTCTGGACAATATAAAGTACTTATTGTATAAAGTCTTCACAGCTAATTACTGTGAAAATAGTTTCACACCAGATATTGAGTTGGAAATTTGCAACAGGAGCAGAGATTCTTGTTTCCACATAAATATCCAGAATGATATCTGGAATCCAGTAATACTTTTGAGTTCCAGATAAGCTTGAAAAGCATTTGTAAATGGTTACATACTTAGGGAAATAAGCTGCCTTGTCCTTTTAAAAAGCTTGCCTAGATCATTACTATTAAAGGTTCTAAAACATATTAAATGGGTAAAGGAGAAAGAAGATCTGTCAAATACCATTTTGATCACAGAGGAGCTGAGTCTGTAAAATTGGTTCTGAAGTCAGAAGTAATTAAAACATTAATCTTACTGATCTCAGCATCTAAAATGATGGCTGCTCTTTCATAAATGACAAATTTAGATTACAAATGTGTATTGGACCAAATGATTAGTAATAACTGCTATAATGGGCCTTCCTGCACAATGGCAATCTTTATAGTTCACTTTCATGACAAATTTGCTTGATTGGCCTGCTATAGTGCACTATTGAAAACTTTTTCCTTAATATTCCAAGGATTTATTGCTTATCTCCTATGCCAGAGTTCCTTTAAAATATTTTTTTAACTTAAATATTTAAGAAATAAATCTCAAAGAATTCACTCATAACCCTACCTGCCCAACACAACAGCTATTTTTATTTCTTCATTCTCTCCCAATCTTGGTTCATAGACATACATACAAACATTTTACATAGTTGTACTCAGAGTATGTAGATTTGTAGTTTCTTGCAGTAGTGATTGTTCTGTTTTAGTTCTAAAGAGCATTGTGTCACACCTAGACCTTTACTCTTCTGTTTGTTCTAATCACTTGACATTTCCTTGTTTCTTAGTATTTAGAAGGAACAGTAAATTATCTCATTTTCTAGGTACTTTTTAACTGTGTTCAAACAAAATGACAGATATTATTAATCATTATCCATTATTCAATTTTTATAGAACTTTAGTACGTTTTATAGATCTTATTTAGAAACCTCCCCAAGGTCACTTTAAGTGGTGGGGTCAGGATTTGAAATCATGTTTCTCTGACAACACAGCCCGTTGGTCTCAACAACTCTCTGAACTGCTTCTGTGACCCTATTGTACTGCTCCTAGGACCTTTAATGATTAATTTATAAATTTGTGAATTTTTGCTCAGATAAGTTATTATTACACAGAATTATGAGTAAATTTAATTTTTAATACCCTAAGTCTATTCAAAATAAAATCTATCAGCTGTTAGGTTTTTGTTGGTGATGGGCTTTTTTGGGGTGGATTGTTCTTTTAATCATAATTGTTTAGATTAATACAAATATGTAGTTTAAAAAGTAAAACGGGGGGCCTCCCTGGTGGCACAGTGGTTAAGAATCTGCCTGCCAATGCAGGGGACACGGGTTCAAGCCCTGGTCCTGGAAGATCCCACATGCCGTGGAGCAGCTAAGCCCATGCACCACAGCTACTGAGCCTGCACTCTAGAGCCCGCAAGCCCCAACTACTGAGCCCACGCACCACAACCACTGAAGCCCGCGCGCCTAGAGCCCGTGCTCTGCAACAAGAGAAGCCACAGCAATGAGAAGCCCATGCATTGCGAGGAAGAGTAGCCCCCGCTTGCTGCAACTAGAGAAACCCCGTGCGCAGCAACGAAGACCCAACGCAGCCAAAAATAAATAAATAAAATAAATAAATTTATGGGAAAAAAAAGTAAAACGGTATCAATATTCTTATGTATGTCTCCCAGTGACTATGAGCAAGGGTTTTTCCAGGGTAGTGTTCCGTTTCTTACCTTTTTTCACAATATGACACTTAAAGAAAATGGTTATTGTTTAGCATACTGAGGTAAAAGGATAAGGCTGCTTATAGCTGAGGATTACTGGCTTTGGAGTTCTTTATAATATCTTGCACATCTTGGCACACCCATAATATTTGTGCCACATGAGTGTACTGGAGCATACCCCATTCAGGATGAACTGCTCTGGAACAGTGCTTCTCAAAGTGTGGTCTGAAGACCAGTTCTAGTCTACAAACTGTTAAGTTACTAAGCCACAACCATATAAATTCAGAGGAAGCATTTAGAAACGTTTATAGTAATTTGATATTGTATAGACATTTTTGTTATTTTATAAAAGTATCCAGTCCACAAATGGTTAGAAATTTTAAAAAACTGGTTCATCACCATAGCTAAGTGTGAGAAACCCTGCTGTTTGTGGGAGTGGAGTTGTTGGGGCATGGGGTGAACACAGGTCAACTTTAGTAGGTATGCCAAGTTGTCTTCCAATCTATTGTCCTAAATTATGTATCCCTCACTGTCAGTGGTGTATAGGTGTGCTATTTCCTCCACATCTTCAACAACACTTAGTATTGAGGGACTTTTTAATTTTGCTAATTGGGTGGGTATTACAATGTTATCTTATTGTGGCTTTAATTTGCATTACTAATTTGATTACAGATGAGGTCAAACGTCTTTTAATATGCTTATTGGCCATTTTGGATTTTCTTTTCTATGAAGTGACTATTCAAGTATTTTATCCATTTTTCTGTTGGATTATTTGCCTTTCTCTCATTGATTTGTAGGTTTAATTTATGTATTTTTGGATACAAATTCTTTATTGGATTAATGTGTTGTAAATATATTCTCCCAACTTGTGACTTACATTCTTAATATCTTAATATATATTTTGATGAACAAAAGTTCTCAATTTTCGCAAAGTCAAGTTTATCAACATCTGTTTTCAGTTTGTGCTTTTTTTGTGTTTTATTTAATAAATCCTTTACTATCTCAATAATCATAGTAATATTTTCCTATATTCTAGAGTTTTCATTCTGTCTTTCACATATAAGTCTGTAATCCAGTTGGAATTGATTTTTATGCATTATGAAGTAAGGGGTCCAATGATTGAATATTCTATTCTTTTTTTAAATTGAAGTATAGTTGTTAGTCTCAGTGTTAGTTTCAGTTGTACAGCAAAGTGATTCAGTTATGTATATATTTTTCAGATTCTTTTCCATTATAGGTTATTACAAGATATTAAATACATTTCCCTGTGCTATACAGTAAATCCATGTTATCTATTTTATATATAGTGGTGTGTACCTGTTAATTCCATAGTCCTAATTTACCATGCCCCCTTCCCCTTCAGTAATCATAAGTTTGTTTTCTGTGTCTACGAGTCTGTTTCTGGTTTGTAAATGAGTTCATTTGTATCATATTTTAGATTCCACATGTAAGTGATATCATATGATATTTGTCTTTCTCTGTCTGACTTACTTCACTTAGTATGATAATCTCTAGGTCCATCCATGTTGCTGCAAATGGTAGTATTTCATTCTTTGGTATTCATAGTATTTCATTCTATGGCTGAGTAATATTCCATCAGGTATATATACCGCATCTTCTTTATCCATTAATCTGTTGATGGACGCTTAGGTTGCGTCCATGTCTTGGCTATTGTAAATACTGCTGCTATGAACAGTGGGGTGCATGTGTCTTTTTGTTAAATTTTATTTATTTAGTTTTGGCTGCATTGGGTCTTCGTTGCTGTGTGTGGGCCCCCTCTAGCTGCAGTGAGCGGGGGAGCTACTCTTCGTTGCGGTGTGTGGGCCTCTCACTGCGGTGGCCTCTCCTGTTGCGGAGCACGGGCTCTAGGTGCGCGGGCTCAGCAGTTGTGGCTTGTGGGCTCTAGAGCACAGGCTCAGTAGTTGTGGCACACGGGCCTAGCTGCCCCGTGGCATGCGGGATCCTCCCGGACCAGGGCTTGAACCTGTGTCCCCTGCACTGGCAGGCGGACCCTCAACCACTGAGCCACTAGGGAAGCCCCATGTGTCTTTTTGAATCCTCTGGATATATACCCAGGAGTGGGATTGCTGGATCATATGGTAACTCTATTTTTAGTTTTTTATGGAACCTCCATACTGTTCTCCATAGTGGCTGCACCAATTTACATTCCCACCAACAGTGTAGGAGGGTTCCCTTTTCTCCACACCCTCTCCAGCATTTATTATTTGTAGACTTTTTTTTTTTTTTTTTTGCGGTACGTGGGCCTCTCACTGTTGTGGCCTCTCCCGTTGCGGAGCACAGGCTCCAGATGCGCAGGCTCAGAGGCCATGGCTCACAGGCCCAGCCACTCCACGGCATGTGGGATCTTCCCAGTCCGGGGCTCGAACCCATGTCCCCTGCATCGGCAGGCGGACTCTCAACCACGGCGCCACCAGGGAAGCCCCTATTTGTAGACTTTTTGATGATGGCCATTCTAACTGGTGTGAGATGATACTTCATTGTAGTTTTGATTTGCATTTCTCTAATAATTAGCGATATTGAGCATCTTTTCATGTGCCTGTTGGCCATCTGTATGTCTTCCTTAGAGAAATGTCTATTTAGGTCTTCTGCCCATTTTGTGATTGAATTTTTGTGTTTTTTAATATTGAGCTGTATGAGCTGTTTGTATATTTTAGAAATTAAGCCCTTGTCAGCTGCATCATTTGCAGATATTTTCTCCCATTCCATAGGTTGTCTTTTCATTTTGTTTATGGTTTCTTTTGCTGTGCAAAAGCTTATAAGTTTGATTAGGTCCCATTTGTTTCTTTTACTTCTTTTGCCTTGGGAGACTGAACTAAGAAAACATTGCTACAGTTTACGTCAGCGAATGTTTTGCCTATGTTCTCTTCTAGAAGTTTTACGGTGTCATGTCTTATATTTAAGTCTTTAAGCCATTTTGAGTTTATTTTTGTGTATGGTGTGAGGGCTGGGGTAATGCAGCTCTCCAGCTTTCCCAACACCACTTCCTGAAGAGATTGTCCCTTCTCCATTGTATATTCTTGCCTCCTTTGTTAAAGATTAATTGACCATAGGTGTGTGAATTTATTTCTGGACTCTCTATTCTGTTCTACTGATCCATATGTCTTTTTTTGTGCCAATACCGTGCTGTTTTGATTACTGTAGCTTTGTAGTATTGTCTGTAGTCTGGGAGGGTTATGCCTCCAGTTTAGTTCTTTTTCCTTAGGATTGCTTTGGCAATTCTGGATCCTTTGTAGTTCCACATAAATTTTAGGATTATTCTAGTTCTGTGAAAAATGTCATGGGTAATTTAATAGGGATCGCATTGAATCCGTAGATTGCTTTGGGTAGTATGGCCATTTTAACAATATTGATTCTTGCAATCCAAGAGCTTGGGATACCTTTCTGATTTTTGGAATCATCTTCAGTTTCCTTTTTCAATGTTTTATAGTTCTCAGCATATAGGTCTTTCACCTCCTTGGTTAGGTTTATTCCTAGGTTTTTTTTTTTTTTTGGATGTGATTTAATTTTATTTTCTTATTTATTTTATTTTATTTATTTGGCCGTACCACACGGCTTGTAGGATCTTAGTTCCCTGACCTGGGATTGAACCTGGCCCCTTGGCAGTGAAAGCGTGGAGTCCTAACCACTGGACTGCCAGGGAATTCCCTTGACATGATTTTAAACAGAATTTTTTTTTTTTTACTTTCTCTTTCTGATATTTCATTGTTAGTGTAAAGAAATACAACAGATTTCTGTATATTAATCTTGTGATATGCTACCTTGCTGAATTCACTGATGAGTTCTAATAATTTTTGTGTGAAGTCTTTGGGGTTTTCTATGTAGAGTATCATGTCACCTACATATAATGACAATTTTACCTCCTCCCTTCCAGTTTGGATACCTTTTATTTCTTTTTCTTGTCTGATTGCTGTGGCTAAGACTTCCAATACTATGTTGAATAAAAGTGGTGAGAGTGAGCATACTTGTTCCAGAATTTAGTGGGAAGTCTTTCAGCTTCTGGGTGTGGGTTTGTCATAAATGGGTTTATTAGATATGTCCCCTTCTATACCCACTTTGGTGAGAATTTTTTATCATGAATGGATATTGAATTTTATCAGATGCTTTTTCTACATCTATTTAGATGATCATGTGCTTTTGTCTTTTCTTTTGTTGATGTGGTGTTATCACATTGATTGATTTGCATATGTTGAACCATCCTTGCATCCCTGTAATGAATCCAACTTGATCATGGTGTATGATCCTTTTTACGTGTTGTAGGATTTGGTTTACTAATGAGTATTCTATTCTTTTTCCTCAGATTTATCATGCCAGCAATGTACATAAACAAAATCCCTTTGAGATCATTAATAAAGGGTTCCTAAGACCCAAAAGTTTGAAAATCACTATTACAGATCCACAAGAAAGGCTCCAATTAAAAAATGAGCCAAAGACAGGCATATCATTTTAAAAAATCCACACAAATGCACAATTAACATGGCAAAAAGTGAAGTTCCCTAATAAAGAAATGCAAACAAAATATAAGATACTATTCTGCTTATTAAATTGACAATTATAAACAGTACTATAAATAGCCTTTGAAGGGCAGTTTGGCAGAAGGTATCAAAACCCAATAAAAATTAAAAAAATAAAACTAAGTTAAAGGTAAAAAAAAATTTCCTTCTGACCATTTTTGGGAGTATGGCCTATAGAAATTATTAAGAATGTGTCTCAAGATTTAGCTTCAATATTTTTATCATGGTTGTTTTTTCAATAATCTGAAAGTTCAAAAATAACCTAAAATCCAAATGATAGTTAGAAAAAACTTCCAATGGAAGAAAATCATGGATAATGCATTTTTTCCCCTCTAATTCAGTCTAAGGTAATGGAACCCTTAGAGTGCTTTGATGGCCACCTATTGCTTAATTTTATGGAACTGTCATTAATCTGACCCTGACTCCCTTTCCCCTAGGTAGTTTGTCCAGTGAATGCCAAATAATAACCAATCAGCATAGAGCACATTGAGTAATCGGTAGGTTTGTTCTTTCACCAAAAACATTTATAGCTTTTAGCTTTTAAAAATAGTTCCAGAGCACAGCAAGATAGAGAAGGGGAAGATTGGCCTAGATAATACAGAGGATAGCAGATGAACAGGATTGATTTCATTTTGGGCACTTTGCCCAGGACACTTTTAATAGAACATATAGTTAGTCTGGGGATTCTGAATCGGTGGTTACGTCAGGCTTACACATTTATTCTTTAAAAGGAAAAATTGCAAGTAATTAGATTCTAGGTACATTGGTATGACTAAATTTTTTAAACTGTTTCTGTAATACAGCCGTTGATAATTTGCTTTTTGTGGGCTGGATTCCTTAATATTAAAACTAACTCAGTCATGAATAGAAAAATATTTTGAACTTCCTTCCTCTAAAACACGATGTGTTCCTCATTTCTTTCAAAGTTTAAGTCACGTTTAAAAAAGATGTCTAGGACTTCCCTGGTGGCGCAGTGGTTGAGAGTCCGCCTGCCGATGCAGGGCACATGGGTTTGTGCCCCGGTCCGGGAAGATCCCACATGCCGTGGAGCAGCTGGGCCCGTGAGCCATGGCCGCTGAGCCTGCGCGTCCGGAGCCTGTGCTCCGCAACGGGAGAGGCCAAAAAGATGTCTAAACTAGGAATTAGAGGGTTATTTTTATGTGAAGAATTTTTAATCTTACTATTTTTAAGGACTTTGTATATTCAGGAATCAATCAAGTCTTTAAGAAAAAAAAAACCTAAATTTTAGAAATGTTCTCCTTCCTATTTTGCTACCTTACAATTTATAATTACTGACCTTAGATTTAGCCTTTAAAATTAGGAGGTAAAATACCGTATGATAATAGAGCTTGCATTGGGATAGTGGCTTTGAGTGAATTTTTTCCGTTTTCTAAAATTTCAGTAATACATTCATTACTTTTATTATTTATAAAATTATTTATAACCCCCCCAATTATCCTTGTAAAGAATTGGGCATTTAAAAGGCTAAGATTATCAAAGAATTTTCTCATATTAGGTAATATGGAGGCTTACTTTTGTTTTGAAGTGATGAGTTTAAGTATAATAAGCCAGATTCTTACTATGGACATTTTAAAAATAATGTAGTTAATAAAAGTTTGGAGCAGAAAAAAATATTTTATGTAGTAAAAATTCTTAGTACTAATGGTACATAAGAGAAAGTGATTTTTTTTATGTGTTATGTTTCTGTTTCAGAAATACTAGAAAATTTTCACATTTGCTTCTCATATTGAGCAATACTTTTAATGAGCCAGTGCCTTGGGACCTTTACACCTGCTGTTTCCTCTACTTGGAATGCTCTTCCTTGCTTCTTTGTCCTTCCTCTAATGTATTCCTGCTACTTCAGTCTTGGCTTAAATTATTTTTGAGAAACTTGTCAAAACCCACCTCCCTAAAATCCAACCCCACATTTCCTACCTTCATCACAACCCAGTTTAAACTCCTGTTATTTATTCTCAGGGCCCCTTCACTGCTTCATAATGTTCACCATGGTTGTGAACATCAGTTCAATGTTTATTTCCCCCACTATTCCTTAAGCTTGATGAGGGCAGGACATGTGAGCATCTTGTTTAGCATTGTATTCTCTGCGTCTGGCACAGTGCCTAGTACATAATAGTTAATAAATAGTACTTGTCAAATGAATTCCTTTAAATATCCACTTCACTTGTTTTTCCAAACTCTTGTTGGTATTATTTAATAACAGAGTCTTTCCATTAGAGTAGTTGTAACTTTAATCTCATTAGTATGTAAACAGCTGAATTAAGCAACTATGAGTTCCCACTAATTTGGAATATTTTTAGCTTTTTAACATTTGGGATGAACTTCAGATGCTTCTTAGGGTATATGGTCACAGTACCTTTCTTAAATGATAAATAGTTGCTACAAGTGTTGACGATTCTGGTTGGCTATTTTAACCCCAGTAGATCCAGTGCCACCAAAATAGTACAGTACATAAGAGATATCATGATAAGACCACAACCAGAAATGGTCTTCTACTTCCTTCTTCTTCTTTTTTAATATTTATTTATTTATTTATTTTGGCTGCGCCAGATCTTAGTTGCGGCATGCAGACTTCTTAGTTGCAGCATGCATGTGGGATCTAGTTCCCTGGCCAGAGATTGAACCCCGGCCCCCTGCACTGGGAGCATGGAGTGTTACCCACCGAACCACCAGGGAAGTCCCTTCTTCTTCTTTTTAACCTTTTTACTTTTATAGTGTTGAAGTTTCTGTTTTCCTAATCCTTATTTGTAAAGCCCAAAATAAATAGCTTTTGTATAATGATTTACAGTGTTTAATGGGTCCAAAAAATAAAAACATACACAAAATATTTTAACTGAACAGTTAGTCTTTCCAACTTTTCTAATAAGACTAAGTTATTATTATGTACTTGTGACCCACATGTAGGATGGTAGAAAAGAAAATTTTTCTAATACACTGAGGTTATATATATTTAGCAACTACTTTTCTACTTATTAAACTACATGTTATGTTCTTTTACAGTTCAAACGATATGTCAGTAAACTTCGAAGCAAGAGTACAGTTTTCAAAAAGAAGCATCAGATAATAGCTGAATTTAAAGCTGAATTTGGTCTCTTGCAGAGGACAGAAGAACTTCTTAAGCAACGTCATGAAAATATTCAACATCAACTGGTAATAATACAGTGTTATCTGGGGGTTCCAAAAGTACAAATGCCAGGAGGTTTATAGGTTATAGCTTTTTACTGAGGTCATTGTTTTTATTAGAAAAACCATAAAATTATTCATTTTCTCTGATTAATTACAGAGATGACATAAAAGCTGATTTTTTGTATTTTACTGTAGCAGTAGGCACTAACTTTTTTATGTGTTCTGACTTTGGGGTAATTAATAGAAGTTGAATTCTATTAAGTAGGTTTTTCTTTTGGTTAGCTAGTTAATATGACCAAAATGATCATACCAAGAGATTGACTATAAAATAATTTATTTATCGTGGCCTGCTGGGCAGAAATCTAAGCAGCCACTTCCCTGGAGCTTTGGAAATAAGTATCCAGGGAGGGTTCTGTATGGAAGTTTGCCTGCAGGCTTGTTCCTTATGTATTTGTGCCTTGGTTGTCAGAAAAAAGTTAAACCCAGAGAAATCCCTCTAGCAGCAAAGCTATTCTCATCGTGGGTACCAGTTCCTCTGAGTTTTCTTGATTTGGCTTTTTTTTTTTCTTTTACCCATGGGGAAATGATTTCATCAGGATGTTGGCTTACCAGCTAGCAATAATCTGGTAGAGGTGAATGAAATTTGAACCAGTTGTAATTAGCTGGCAATATGAACTTTTCTGTCTCATGCTGTTGAATATTGTTTGCTTCTAGGGAACTTAAGATTGAAAATTTACAGTGCATCAAACATAGATTCTAACAGCACTAAACATAGATTGTAACAGCACTTTTAAAATTGATATGTAGTAACTGCATTATTGCTCACTTTAAAATATTTTCTCATTTTCATTGTGATTTCTTTGACCTATGGTCATTGCTTAAAACCAAACACTTGGGGGTTTTCTAGTTACCTTTCTGTTACTCATTTCTAGCTTATTTCCACTGTAACCAGGAAACATACTCTGTGATTTCAGTCCTTTGAAATTTTTGAATGTTGCATTATGGCCCAGCATGTGGTCTGTTTTGATCATTGTTCCATGTGCAGTTGAGAAGAATATATATTCTGCAGTTGTGGGGGATGGCATTCCATAAAAGTCAATTCAGTCCAGTATGTTTAACCATGATACTCAAATCTTCCATGTTTTTTTTTTTTTTAACATTGCTATTGGAGTATAATTGCTTTACAGTGGTATGTAGCTTCTGCTTTATAACAGAGTGAATCAGCTATACATATACATATATCCCCATATCTCCTGCCTCTTGTGTCTCCCTCCCACCCTCCCTATCCCACCCCTCTAGGTGCTCATAAAGCACGGAGCTAATCTCCCTGTGCTATGCGGCTGCTTCCCACTAGCTATCGATTTTACATTTGGTAGTGTATATATGTCCATGCCACTCTCTCACTTCATCCCAGCTTACCCTTCCCCCTCCCCGTGTCCTCAAGTCCATTCTCTACATCTGCGTCTTTATTCCTGTCCTGCCACTAGGTTCTTCAGAACCTTTTTTTTTTTTTTTTATGATTCCATATATATGTGTTAGCATACGGTATTTGTTTTTCTCTTTCTGACTTACTTCACTCTGTATGACAGACTCTAGGTCCATCCACCTCACTACAAATAACTCAATTTCGTTTCTTTTTATGGCTGAGTAATATTCCATTGTATATATGTGCCACATCTTCTTTATCCATTCATCTGTCAATGGATACTTAGGTTGCTTCCATGTCCTGGCTATTGTAAATAAAGCTGCAATGAACATTCTGGTACATGACTCTTTTTGAATTATAGTTTTCTCAGGGTATATGCCCAGTAGTGGGATTGCTGGGTTGTATGGTAGTTCTACTTTTAGTTTTTTAAGGAACCTTCATACTGTTCTCCATAGTGGCTATATCAATTTACATTCCCACTAACAGTGCAAGAGGGCTCCTTTTCTCCACACCCTCTCCAGCATTTATTGTTTGTAGGTTTTTTGATGATGGCCATTCTGACTGGTGTGAGGTGATACCTCATTGTAGTTTTCATTTGCATTTCTCTAATGATTAGTGATGTTGAGCATTCTTTCACGTGTTTGTTGGCTATCTGTATATCTTCTTTGGAGAAATGTCTATTTAGGTCTTCTGTCTATTTTTGGATTGGGTTGTTTGTCTTTTTGATATTGAGCTGCATGAGCTGCTTGTAAATTTTGGAGATTAATCCTTTGTCAGTTGCTTCATTTGCAAATATTTCCTCCCTTTCTGAGGGTTGTCTTTTTGTCTTGTTTATGGTTTCCTTTGCTGTGCAAAAGCTTTTAAGTTTCATTAGGTCCCATTTGTTTATTTTTGTTTTTATTTTCATTTCTCTAGGAGGTGGGTCAAAAAGGATCTTGCTGTGATTTATGTCATAGAGTGTTCTGCCTATGTTTTCCTCTAAGAGTTTTATAATGTCTGGCCTTACATTTTGGTCTTTAATCCATTTTGAGTTTATTTTTTGTGTATGGTGTTAGGGAGTGTTCTAATTTCATTCTTTTACGTGTAGCTATCCAGTTTTCCCAGCACCACTTATTGAAGAGGCTGTCTTTTCTCCATTGTATATTCTTGCCTCCTTTATCAAAAATAAGGTGACCATATGTGTGTGGGTTTATCTCTGGGCTTTCTATCCTGTTCCATTGATCTATATTTCTGTTTTTGTGCCAGTACCATACTGTCTTGATTACTGTAGCTTTGTAGTATAGTCTGAGGTCAAGGGGCCTGATTCCTCCAGCTCCATTTTTCTTTCTCAAGATTGCTTTGGCTATTCGGGATCTTTTTGTTTCCATACAAATTGTGAAATTTTTTTGTTCTAGTTCTGTGAAAAATGCCATTAGTAGTTTGATAGGGATTGCATTGAATCTGTAGATTGCTTTGGGTAGTATAGTCATTTTCACAATGTTGATTCTTCCAGTCCAAGAACGTGGTATATCTCTCCATCTGTTTGTATCATCTTTAATTTCTTTCATCAGTGTCTTACAGTGTTCTGCATACAGGTCTTTTGTCTCCCTAGGTAGGTTTATTCTTAGGTATTTTATTTTTATTGCAATGGTAAATGGGAGTATTTCCTTAATTTCTCTTTCAGATTTTTCATCATTAGTGTATAGGAATGCAAGAGATTCCTGTGCATTAATTTTGTATCCTACTACTTTACCAAATTCATTGATTAGCTCTAGTAGTTTTCTGATAGCGTCTTTAGGATTCTCTCTGTATAGTATCATGTCATCTGCAAACAGTGACAGCTTTACTTCTTCTTTTCTGATTTGGATTCCTTTTATTTCTTTTTCTTCTCTGATTGCTGTGGCTAAAACTTCCAAAGCTATGTTGAATAATAGAATAATAGTGGTGAGAGTGGGCAACCTTGTCTTGTTCCTGATCTTAGTGGAAATGGTTTCAGTTTTTCACCATTGAGAACGATGTTGGCTGTGGGTTTGTCATATATGGCCTTTATTATGTTGAGGTGAGTTCCTTCTATGCCTACTTTCTGGAGGGTTTTTATCATAAATGGGTGTTGAATTTTCCAAAGCTTTTTCTGCATCTCTTGAGATTATCGTATGGTTTTTATCCTTCAATTTGTTAATACGATGTATCACATTGATTGATTTGTGTATATTGAAGAATCCTTGGATTCCTGGGATAAACCCCACTCGATCATGGTGTTTGATCCTTTTAATGTGCTGTTGGATTCTGTTTGCTAGTGTTTTGTTGAGGATTTTTGCATCTATGTTCATCAGTGATACTGGCCTGTAGTTTTCTTTCTTTGTGACATCTTTGTGTAGTTTTGGTATCAGGGTGATGGTGGCCTCGTAGAATAAGTTTGGGATTGTTCCTACCTCTGCTATATTTTGGAAGAGTTTGAGAAGGATAGGTGTTAGCTCTTCTCTAAATATTTAATAGAATTCACCTGTGAAGCCATCTGGTCCTGGGCTTTTGTTTGTTGGAAGATTTTTAATCACAGTCTAATTTTCAGTGCTTGTGATTTGTCTGTTTATATTTTCTATTTCTTCCTGGTTCAATCTTGGAAGGTTGTGCTTTTCTAAGAATTTGTCCATTTCCTCCAGGTTGTCCATTTTATTGGCATATAGTTGCTTGTAGTAATCTCTCATGTTCCTTTGTATTTCTGCAGTGTCAATTGTTACTTCTCCTTTTTCATATCTAATTCTATTGATCTGAGTGTTCTCCCTTTTTTTCTTGATGAGTCTGGCTAATGGTTTATCAATTTTGTTTATCTTCTCAAAGGACCAGTTTTTAGTTTTATTGATCTTTGCTATTGTTTCCTTCATTTCTTTTTCATTTATTTCTGATCTGATCTTTATGATTTCTTTCCTTCTGCTAACTTTGGGGGTTTTTTTGTTCTTCTTTCTCTATTTGCTTTAGGTGTAAGGTTAGGCTGTTTATTTCAGATGTTTCTTGTTTCTTGAGGTAGGATTGTATTGCTATAAACTTCCCTCTTCAAACTGCTTTTGCTGCATCCCATAGGTTTTGGGTTGTCGTGTTTTTATTGTCATGTATTTCTAGGTATTTTTTGATTTCCTCTTTGATTTCTTCAGTGATCTCTTGGTTATTAAGTAGTGTATTGTTTAGCCTCCATGTATTCATGTTTCTATTTATATTTTCATCTGCTTATTCCATCAGTTATTGAAAAAGATGTTTTAGAATATCTATGATCTTTTTCCTTTTAGTTCCATCAGTTTTTGCTTTACATCTTTTCTTAAGCTGGGTTCCTTAGAAGCAGAGCCTGAGAGGGGAATACTTGGTGCAAATGATTTACTGAGGGAGGGAGTACCTTCAGAAGAAAGGGAATGAGGGAAACAGATGGAGCAGCAGAAAAAAGCCAAGCAAGGATGTATTCCCGACTGAAAACAGCTTCATTTAGATCCCATGAGGAACTCTGGAGCACGCATTGCACCATGGAGTTGGTTCCACCTTGAGGCAAGGGCGCTGGCCTTTTATACTCCCATATCAGTCAGTCATTGGCTATTGCACGGTATAACCTTCTAGATGAGGCAGCCCCCATTGGGCTAAGGGCATGTTCTAGAGAAGGGGACATCTGTGAGCCATTAGCAGTCAACACTCATTGCAGCTTGCAGATGAGGTTTGAGTAGCGCACCAACAGCATTCACTATAAGCCACCCCTTGTACTCCTGAGATCTACTTGCTTCTCACATTAAAGTCACTCCATCCTGGTATAGTTTATATAGGATTACAGTTGGTCAAAATTTCTAGGAAAACAGGAGGGTGAGGAGGACAAATTAAAACTCTCTTTGCTTCATTTGGTCCCAAGGACATAATTGATACTCAATATCTCCTTCCTCTACCATCCATCCTAGATTCCCCACACCTAGATTCCCCACCCCACACCTGTGGCTAGCACCTCCAGTGGTCTATCAGGGGTCCCCAACTCCCGGGCCATAGACCGGTGCTGGTCTGCAGCCTGTTAGGAACTGGGCTGCACAGCAGGAGGTCAGCAGTAGGCGAGCCAGCAATGCTTCATCTGCCGCTCCCCGTCACTGGCATTACTGCCTGAACCATCCCCCCAACCCCCACCCTCCGCCGTCTGTGGAAAAATTGTTTTACACGAACCTGGTCCCTGGTGCCAAAAAGGTTGGGACTGCTAGATGACTCACTTGGTGGGATGACTCAGTCCCTCATCCTTAAGAGGTATGAGATTCTAGTACAATGCCCTTATCAGGCTGTGGTTGGTAAACTTACCCATTTACTGTTAAAACTGGGCATGAGAGTACCAAGATATGCCCTAATGGATCACCTGAATGCCAAACTTATTCCTATCTGTCCCTCATTATATAACAGCATCTGTATACCCTTAAAATATTCTGCCAATAAATCGCTCTTTTCTTTGCCTGCTGGTCTGTGGGCATGAGGAGCCCAAGTGACAAGATGGTAGGCAGAGCATTAAGTTTAAAGGGCTTCTCAATGTGCCTTCCGGTGGAAGCATGTGCCTTACGGAAACCAGAACATTTATACCCATAGAGCCTAAAGTTGTCAAGAAGGGAAGCATAATTCCCTGTGGATGAGTAGGAATTCTGGTGAGTGATAACACTCATACTTTCATCTCATGGTTCCAAGACCCATGTATTTTTGGGTCTTTGGATCTATTTGGAACCCAACACCATGTAATGGGCATTGGTTTAAGATATACACTCCATCATGAAGAATAGAACTTATCTTCACAGGCCATGAATTCCAAGCTGGCACCTTAGCTTTACGTTCATAGGGCCCTTCCACTATTCAGTCAGGCCATTAGCTCTCTGGATGGTGTGTGGTACAGTGACTGAATCCTGTGGTCATGTTCCCATCGCCATACCTACTTTGCCATAAAGTAGGTCCCTTGGTCTCAGGTGATATTATGTGGGATTCCACATCAGTAGACCAGACATTCTGAGCCTTTGGATAGTGGTGCTGCCTAAAGCACTGTGGGCAAGAAAAGCAAACCCTTACTCACAATATGGGTCAGTCTCATTCAGGATGAAGTGTTGTTCTTTTCAAGGTAGAAAGAATCTGGTGTTATCAAATTGCCACTAAGTAGATGATCAGTTTCCTCAAGGGATGATTCCATACCCAGAATTCAGGATTGGTCTGTGTTGCCGCCAGCTCAGACACTTGGCAGTAGCATTAGCTAGATGAGCATTAGTGAGAGAGCCCATGTTATTTGGTCCATACTTAGCCTCCATCTCTGCCAACATAGCCATTCTGTTCATGAGCCCATTGTCCACACACTGGGTGGCCAATGACAGAGGCTGGCTGACATCTACTGTCAGCCTTTTTGGCCTTTTTGGAAAGGCCAAATCATCCTTTCCACTCGGCTGCTGAGTGCCTCTTCTACTGTGGACATTGTCCAGTGGCCATATACATGTGATGAAGAGATCTTCACACTTAGTGTTAACTCTTATAGCTCAATCCAGATGCCTCTTCCCGAGACCTCCTTGTCCCCAGTCATTTAGTCTTGCTATCTTGCTTCCTCCAGGCCCCTGACCCAACAAGCTAAGCCATTTGCCACTGCCCAGAAGATAAAAGATAATCTGGGGTTTTAAGGTTCTCAAGTGAGCCTATCCAGTTATCCCCATTTCAGACTCAGCACCCTGTCCCTTCCCTGTCAGAGCCCTGACTTTGACATAGGACATATTCAGCCTTCTCTGAAGTTTTGCCAGTCTTACAATTTAAGTCCTGTCCATGGTTTTCAGCTCTCTCTGCCTCATAGCCACAGGAAATGAGGGTTTCTTTAAAGCTCCTAAGGAGGTTCTCTGACTTATCACTTTGCTTTAAATTACTGATTAATGGATTTGAGCCTGTCATTTGAGCTTAGCAACAGCCACCCCAATTTCATAGTCCTTATAGTTACGATTTCTTCATGCTTCTCGAACACCAACAACACTGTACCAGCTAGTATGTTCCTGTGATAGTTCAGGTCCTCCAAGAAGCATACGCCCAGATTGGATTAGATGTACAAGAGATTTATTGGAGGAAGCCTTTGTGAAGGGTAAAGGGAATTGAGCAGCAGGCGGCAGGGAAAGCCTTTAGGCTCTAAATGCCTTTAGGCTGTTCTGTGAAGGAAGAAGAAGGAAGGAGGATTGGAGAGGAAGAGCCTTAGGCTGTAAGCACAGTTTTAAGGACGTTTTGGTTGGGATGATGGGGAGTTCCTGAGCCAGTCACCAATTAGAGGAGTTCCCTGTCAGGCAGGAATGGGTCAGCCTCTGGCTGGGAACAGCCTGGGGGAAGCATGGCCTTGGTGTGAACGTGATGGTGGATCCAGAGGGGCAGCAGTTATGGCTGTCAGTCAACTTTGTTCCTCTCAGCAAACTCTCTTGAAGGAGATTCAAGCCTTCCATTGTCATGCCCACCATAATCCCTTCCACCTATATTCTGCCCTAGTTCACCAGTCTTAGCAATTGTACTGCTATAACATGCCTAGGACTAACGATACTCTGCTTGCCCCCAATGATAGGGCTCTCAGTTCCATTCACCTAGGGAGTGATCCTACCTTAGAAGCCCATCCTTGTAGTTTGGTCAGGTTCTCTAGAAGCAGAACCTGAAACAAGAATTCTTATTCCTCCTCATATGAATAATTCAGTGAGTGCTCTTAGGAAAAAAGATGAAGCAAGAGGAAAAAGTGGATTCAGTTGGAGTCCAATTTCATTCTGATTGCATAAGGAGCTCTGGAGCATAAATTGCATCACAGAGTTGGTCTCATCTTTAGGCAAGAGGGCTACCACTTTGGACCCCTGTGTCAGTCAGTAATTTGCTATGGACCCTCTTACTACCACCCAAGAAGTGGTGTGATACAGTTCCTGTTAAACCAGGGGTACACTTTGAAGAAGGGACAGCTGTAGACCATCAAAATACCAATTCTCACAACAGCTACGGGATGGGTACCCTGACACAATAAACAGATCAGGGCAGAGCACCCACTGTATCCACTGAAAATATCCTGAGATTAGTCCATACAGATTCATTTTAGTTATCTTCCTATTGGCAGTGTTTGACATAGTTCATAACTCCCTCTTCCTGTAAAATTTTTCTTTACTTGTCTTCTAGCACACTGCACTCTCCTTGTTTTTCCCTTACTAACACTCCTGTTCCTACTCCATGGTGGATTTCTTCTCATTTCTCCAAAGCCTAGGTGTTTGAGTTCCCCAGGCTTAGGCCTTGGATCTCTTCTCTACCCTCACTCCCTTGGTGATCTTATTCTCTTATGGCTTTAAAGATATTGTCTATGCAGACAACTCACAAATTTGTATCTCCAGTTGCTTCTCAAATTTCAGTCTTGTATATGCAACATCTTGAACTCTCTTGGATTTCTGCTAGAGATTTCAGATTTGTAACATGTCCAAAACTAAACTTCTGATCTTTACTACTCCCTCACCTGTTCCTCCCAAGTCCTCCTCATCTCAACAAATGGGCGCTCCATCCTCTCAGTTCTTCAGTATAAGTTTATAACGTATAAAGGAACGTAATTATTGTTGAAGTCAATAAAGATTGTTCTTTAGGATTTAAACTACTTTATTTACGACTTTATTGTTACCTATTAAATCTATATACTTATTATGGAATCATCAAGGTTTTGACACCCATTTTGTGGACCCCATTTTTTACACCTATTTTATTCTTTACTTTTAGCAAACTATTGAGGAGAAAAAGGGTATATCTGGATATAGTTACACCCAAGAAGAGCTAGAAAGAGTATCCGCCCTGAAGAGTGAAGTTGATGAAGTGAAAGGACGAACACTGGATGACATGTCTGAAATGGTGATTACACAGGCTTTGTTTGTTTATTTGTTTTATGGTCTACCTCTGAGGCAGATATTTTGTGTTCTGTTTTCAGTGAAGCATTCAAATTTTCATTTCTGCACATTGTTTTCTTTACATTCTTTCACCTTTTTCCATTCTAATGAGGTTGTAAAGAGGTTGTTCAATTTTGTGGTTTTTGAAGTGTGTAAAAGTTACATAGCATTGGGAATTACCTGGCAGTCTAGTGGCTAGGACTCTGTGCTTCCATTGCAGGAGGCTCGGGTTCGGTCCCTGGTCAGGGAACTAAGATCCCGCATGCTGCACAGCTCAGCCAAAAAAAAAAAGTTACATGGTATTAAAGAAATATTTAAGATAAAAAACAAGTTTCCCCAAATCATGCTACTTAAATTAATACAATTATTTCATTTTTGTGTATGTCCTTAGTATCTTTCTGTATTCAGGACTGCTATTCAGCCAGAATGCACAGATACAGCTTCATCAGGCATTAAAATGTTGAAATCTTTCACTACTTATTGGTAAATAGCTGCTGCCCCAAACTCTCAGAGTACCCACCTCCACCTGTCTTGTCCACATTGGTCCCAGAACCCTCTGGATTTCACCACATTCTAACTCCTATAAAGATGAACATTTAGTACAGCAGAGGCCTCCAAGACCCTGTTCATCTCTATGGCTGGTGTCCATTCTGATTGGTCATTACTTATGCCTTTTGGGTTATTAATTATCTTGAATATCACTTCATCTATGTTTATGTGTATTTTATATAACCTACATAATTGTATACTTTTTACATAATACAAAGCTGTATAAAGGCAACTTTGTAATTTGTTTTAGTTATTCAGTACTAGATTGTAAATATTTTCCCATAATGGTTTGCAGTTTTAATAATTGACATTTTGAAGAGTTAAATGATATTCCTTCTTATTGAGGAATCACTACTTACTAAATGAGTTCCCCATTGTTTGACATTGAAGTAATTTATAGTTTTTTTCACTCATATAACACTTCAATAAATACCTTTATGGTATTTTTGTTCTTTTGAGTTCTTTTCTTAGATGTCATATATTTTGTTTAAATGACAGGTGAAAAGACTAAATTCTCTGGTATCTGAAAAGAAATCAGCTCTAGCTCCAGTTATAAAAGAACTACGACAATTGCGTCAGAAATGTCAAGTAAGTGAATTTAATTTTGTGATACTTTTTTTTTAAACATTTTTATTGGAGTATAATTGCTTTACAATGGTGTGTTAGTTTCTACTTTATAACAAAGTGAATCAGCTATACATATATCCCCATATCTCCTCCCTCTTGCATCTTCCTCCCACCCTCCCTGTCCCACCCCCCTAGGTGGTAATTTTGTGATACTTTTAATACTCTCTCTTGTTCAGCTGTATTAGTTAGAATCCCAAATATTTTACTTGGGTAATTTCTGGAAATAAATTATTATTTTTTATATGATTCTGCAGAAGAGAATAATAATGTGACCTACAACAGTTTTTGTTTAATTTATGCTGTTTGTTTTGTCATAAATTTTGGGCGGGGGCAGGGGAGAGGAGGAGAGGAAGGAGTTTAAGCTAAAATCACAAGTGCAGCCAAATGAGATTTTTGCTTTAAATCATACTCATGTCAGAGTTATGAAGTCACATTCTTCTGTGGCCAGGTAAAAGTTCAGAGTCTGCCAACGAGTGGTGACAAGTTAATGTTAGATTAATGAACTTGCTTTGCTAGGGAGCAGGGTGGGGGGCAAACCATGATGGCTTATGATTAAGTGAGGAAATACAGTTACTTGGAAGCTAATTCCAGGCACTGCTTTAAAGATAAACTGTGAGAAGGTAAATGCCCTCCACAAATCCAGATAAGGTGGCCTTCGCCGTTTGTCCTTAACAATTGTTATTTTATCGTTCTCCACGTAGTAATTTTAGGTTTGAATGTGAGCTGTACTGCATGTGCCTAAGGATGGAACTATAAAACTCTTCATGAATGCCATCTATCAGAGTTAGAGAAGCAGAGTGAGAAATCACATGGACTTTGAAATCAGATGGATATTGTTTCCTTTTTTATAGAAAATGCCATGGAGTCTGAGACAGGTTGAGTGACTTATCCAAAGAGAGAAGTAGGAAGTGAGAGAGTTGGGGCTTGACTCTAGCATCTCTAGCATCTTATTTTAAATCTTCTGCTTATTTCATTATACACTCCTGCTGCCACGAAAGAAATGGAAGAGACAAGTCCCTGTTCTCTGGGGTTCATACTGTCATAGGTGAGAGGGAACAAACACATGAGGAAATTAGGAAAAATAAAAGATAACCCAACCTAAGAACAATATAGAAAAAATATAATCAGGATCATATACTTAACTGATAAGGAAAAGGGAAGGAAATGAAGGAAATAAGGAAATGAAATGATTGTCAGGAAAGGAAGATTTCAGAATGGAGATTTTTTTTTTTTTTTTTTTTTTTTTTTTGCGGTACGCTGGCCTCTCACTGTTGTGGCCTCTCCCGTTGCGGAGCACAGGCTCCGGACGCGCAGGCTCAGCGGCCATGGCTCACGGGCCCAGCTGCTTCGCGGCATGTGGGATCTTCCCGGACCGGGGCATGAACCCGCGTCCCCTGCGGACCGGGGCATGAACCCACGTCCCCTGCATCGGCAGGCGGACTCTCAACCACTGCGCCACCAGGGAAGCCCCCAGAAAGGAGATTTTTGAGCAGGGTTTTCAGATTGAGGACATCAAGGATTGTTTTCATGGGTACGTTCTAAAGAATTGATTTTCTTAATGCTTTTCTTGAGTCAGCAACTTACAGACAAAAGGGAACACTTATATGTATTTCTGGTGATGGTAAAATTTCTCCCTAATGGTAAAAGTAAAATATATAATAAAATAAGATATAGTAAAATAAATCTGTTTGTAAATACAGGCATACTTCATTGTATTACATTTTTTACAAATTAAAGGTTTGTAGCAACCCTGTGTCAAGTAAGTCTGTCAGTGCCATTTTTCCAACAACATTTGCTTACTTCGTGTCTCTGTGTCACATTTTGGTAACTCTTGCAATATTTCAAACTTTTTCTTTATTATATATTTGTTATGGTAATCTGTGCTCAGTGATCTTTGATGTTACTATTGCAAAAAGATTGACTTGCTGAAGACTCAGATGGTGGTTAGCATTTTTTAGCAATAAAGTATTTTAAAATATACACATTTTTAGACATAATGCTATTACACACTTAATAGACTACAGTATAGTGTAAACATAAGTTTTATATGTACTGGGAAACCAAAAAATTCATGTGATTCGCTTTATTGCAATATTCACTTTTTTGCAGTGGTCTGGGGCAGAACCCACAATATCTCTAAGGTATGCCTGTAGTTCTTTTATTAAGTCCATTTACATTTTAAATGAGGAGTTTTATTGAAAGGATATTTAGAACATTAAAGGAAATATGCTGTTTTAGAAATCCAAGGATCAGAACTATAGTCTCTCTGGAGCAGGTAGAGGTACTATACTTCTCTACCGAGCATTTTGGCTCAGGGAAGCTTCAGGAACCTTAGCAGGAGCTTGTGGATAATGATGATGAATGTGATAGTAATAGCATTTATCAAGTGCTTTCTGTGTGCCAGGCACTGTTACATTACTCATTCAGGCCTCGTAACCACCCAGTTAGATAAACCACCCTTTACACAGAGGAGCAAATAAAGGTACAGAGGGGTAAAGGACTTGCCCAAGGTTACACAGCTGGTAAATGGCAGAGCCAAGTTCTTCATACTCATACTACACCAATAACATGACTCAGTGAATCACTCTGTATTGGCTTCTCACTGTGCCTGCCACCAGCTGTGTGTCTGCCTATGTTTCTTTTCTCCATCTTTTAGTTTCTCCCCATTCTTTGGATTGGCATACTTGTAACCTTAGCTCGCTTATGGCTCCTCATTGTTCATATCTCACACTGTAGCCTTTCTCTCTACATATATGTTGACGTTTTCACTATAACTGCCCTGTTTTCTCTGCCTTTTCTGATTTAAACTCCTGGTGCAGCTCCTCTCTTTTGGGGGCAGTTTTCCACACCAGACTACCTCAGAGATTACTGGCTATCCTCGGGTCAGACCGAGGATCCATCCTTGGTGTAACCAGCTATGCTTGTGGGTAGGGATCAGAAGAAAGGAGGGTGATATGGTACTAAATATGGCTGCCTAGAGAATTTTCCTTCTGGAGAGGCTATGGGTACTTTGGGTACTTTACTTCAGGGGTCCCCAACCCCTGGGCTGTGGACTGGTACTGGTCTGTGGCCTGTTAGGAACCAGGCCACAGAGAAGGAGGTGAGCAGCAGGCAGGCGAATGAAGCTTCATCTGCCGCGCCCTATTGCTCCCCATCGCTCCCCATCGCTGGCATTACTGCCTGAACCATCCCCCACCCTGCCCTGGTCCGTGGTAAAATTGTCTTCCTCAAAACTGGTCCCTGGTGCCAAAAAGGTTGGGGACTGCTGTTTAACATCTTTACTACACCACCCATTATCCTATTATTAACAGCTGAACAGTGTTCATCTTTGCATTTTATCCTTGTCCTCTTATATATACTTTTTCTACATGGTTGGAATGGTAGTATACATTGCGTTTAATTACTTTAAGGTTCTATTCAGTTAATATATTTCCCTTGTTTGCCATAGTCTTTATAATTATTCTTTTCAACAAATAAAAGTGACATCAAGTGCCTTTCGATAGCCTAAGTTAGAGGGAATGAGGTCCCAAACTAGTGTTGGTGGAAGGAATGGACAAGAAGGAATAGATCTGAATGGTATATGGAAGAACACTAATTACAGACAAGGGAACAAGAGATAGCAAGATAATTTTGAGGTTTGAAACCACTAACAGTGCAGATTAGGGATGAGGAAGAGCTAGTTTTGGTGGTAGCAGTGGACGAAGAAGAGGAGAAATGATGAATTTCTTATAGACACTTCAAAGTTAATATCCAGCAAGAGTTCAGGAGAAGATATCGGGGCTCAAGTTGAAGTGTGTAATCATCTGCCTAGATGTGATGTTTGATCATAGCTCAGGAGAAGATGCAGTTACCGAAAAGAGCATGGAGTAAGACTAGATGAAGTCTGAGAAGACTTCAGGAAAGACCCTCTTGGGTTTTGGTTTAATACTATATGATGCAAATGAAATTACTTCGTGTACTTAGAGTTTATTTTTGTTTTTTGTGTTTGGGGTTCTTTTTTGCCACAACACGCAGCTTGTGGGATCTTAGCTCCCTGACCCTGGGTGGACCCTCAGCAGTGAAAGCATGGAGTCCTAACCACTGGACCACCAGGGAATTCTCTATTTTGGGAGTTAAAAAAAATTTGCTATTAAGGTCCTTACAGTAATATCTACCAGAGTTGTGAGTGTCTGGTTTATAGAACCACGTTTAGAACAATGTAGTTGTTCAATAAACATTTGTTGACTTCATTAACAGAACATTTTTAAAAGTATTTTAAAAATCAAGTATAAATATAAGTGGCAAGAATCTTCTAGAGCTAGAAGCAGACCTCTACAGAATTATATAAATAATTATTATTGAGCCCTCACAGTGTTCTCTTAATGCTTTCTCATTCATGCATTTAATATTCACAACTATAAAATATTTTCAGATTGTCCTTAGATAAGGAAATTGAAGCTTAGAGAAGTCAAATAACTTGTTTAAGATGACTTAAGTGTTGGCACAAGAACTCAAACTGCAGTCTCTATGAGTTCAAAGCCCTCTTCCTCTATATTGTGCCATTCTGCTCCACACTTGTTAATTCTTTTGAAATATATTGATAATTTATTAGTTCAGTAAAAGAACCATTTAATGTATGAAACTAAACTGTGCCATCTGTCAGTCTTGGGCCATTTAGTGCATATGTCACATAGATTTAGGATAAGCTTTATCCTAAATGTCAGCAGGTGAAAAGCAAAGGGTACCAATTGTGCTAATTACAGGGAGACAATATGGATAGAATGATTTAAGAACATGGGCTAGAGAATCAGGCAGACCCTAGATAACCTTGGGTAGATGACTTCATCTCTATAAACTTCAGTTTCCTCACCTGTAAACTACTCCCTTCTTAATAGGGTGGTTGTAAAATTAAATAACACATATAAGGTACTTTGCAACAGCAATGACTAATACATAAGGACTTTTAAAAAAGGTATTTATCATTATAACTATTAAAAAATGGTTTTAAAGGAAGGAATACTATTGCTTTTCAACTAAATTGTTTTCTAAGTAAAATCATATACCAGATCTTTAATTCTGCAAAGTCATTTATTATAGGGACTTCCCTCGTGGTGCAGTGGTTAGGAATCTGCCTGCCAATGCAGGGGACAGGGGTTCGAGCCCTGGTCCGGGGAGATTCCCACATGCCACAGAGCAACTAAGCCCGTGCACCACAACTACTGAGCCAGTGCTCTAGAGCCTGTGAGCCACAACTACTGAGCCCACGTGCCACAACTACTGAAGCCCACACACCTAGAGCCCGTGCTCCACAACAATGAGAAGCCTGCGCACCGCAACAGAGTAGCCCCTGCTCGCTGCAACTAGAGAAAGACCGCGTGCAGCAACGAAGACCCAACGCAGCCAAAAATAAATAAATAAATTAGAAAAAAGTCATTTATTATAATAATGTAACCAGAACCTGCAGTTCATTTTTATACAATTTAACTAGATTTCTCTGTATGTCAAGTACTTCCTGCCTCTTCCATTACAAAGAAATATAGCTGTCTCACTACTATTCTCAAATAATACAACTCTCCAGTTCTTAACACATTCATCAAGTCAAGGGGCGCCTAGGTCCTCTAAGCATTTTCATCTCTGTCTTCTGCCATGTTGAAAAGTAATGGGTACCGAGTTTCAGTTTTAGAAGATGAAAAGAGTTCTGGAGATGGATGGTGGTGATGGTTGCACAGCAGTGTGAAGGTACTTAATGCCACTGAACTGCACACTTAAAAATGGTTTAAGTAATAATTTTTATTTTATGTATATTTTACCATAATTTAAAAAATCTAAGAGTATAGAACTTGCCCACATTTTCATTAACTTTTTAGTTTTTTTCAATGTTTGAATTCAGTGCAGTTGGTGAGTCCTTGATGCTCATTTTGCTTAGCTCCATGTGTTAATCTCCCACATCCATGTATAGTTCTTTTTTTTTTCGCTGCATTGGGTCTTCGTTGCTGTGCGCGGGCTTTCTCTAGTTGCGTCGAGCCGGGGCTACTCTTCATTGCGGTGCGTGGGCTTTTCATTGCAGTGGCTTCTCTTGTTGGGGAGCACAGGATCTAGGCGCGCAGGCTTCAGTAGTTGTGGAGCGTGGGCTCAGTAGTTGTGACTTGCGGGCTCTAGAGCACAGGCTCGGTAGTTGTGGTGCACGGGCTTAGTTGCTCCGCGGCACGTGGCATCTTCCCGGACCACGGATCAAACCCATGTCCCCTGCATTGGCAGGCAGATTCCTAACCACTGCACCACCAGGGAAGTCCCTATAGTTCTATTTTTACCCAGAAAACTTTTGTAATAAAAAGTATACTGAAAAAACAAGCTGCTTCATTGACTTTAAGCTGTTGCCAAATATTAACTGAAATTCATAATTGTTCTCTGCTTTGAATAGTGTTTATTTTTAACTTGTGTAAGTATATTTAACACTCAAAACTACACAGATGTATTATCGTATTGTTAAAGTGCAGGAGTTCTTAAAAATACTTTATACTTCTTGCTTTCATGGACAACTCTCAAATATTTAGGAAATTTTATAGTGAAGTGTTAGTACATTTCCATTCTTTTTATTTGCATTTTGTTATAAATTTGAATATTCATAACTGTTTGAAAATTGTTTGAAAATCTCAAGACTTTGAAAATCACAACTTATATTTATCTAAATCTTTTATAATTATCTAGAGTTAGATAGCATCTTGAAAATCTTCATGTTTGTTTTTTTAGATGCCGTTCCATAAATTATAAATTTATATGTAATTAAATGACATAATACATATAATTGCTAATATATGGGAAAAAGCTAAAATACTTGTTTTAGAGTATATATACAATGTGGTAATTATTGATTTCACTGAAATATTTCTTGTTGATTGCTTTTTCTTATAGAAGTAAAACCATGCTCTTGACCAGAATTCAAACTGTAAGGAATTGGTTAAGGGAAAGAATAGAAATTATTTCTCTCTCTACACTCCACCCCTAGCATACTCCCCAGAAATAATAACTGATAACAGTTCCTTATATATTTTCCAGAAATTTTCTGAAAATTCATGAATGGATAATTATTTATTGGCTACCTGAAGTTTGATCTCCACACCTTTGTTCTTACTCTCTAAAAAAAACAAAAGCTTTTTTTTTGGTGGGGTGCCAGAAGTCAACTCTGACTGATACTAATGTTTGCTTCCTTTTGTTTGCATTTGCCTGCTATACTTTTGCCCATCTTTTGCTTTCAGCTTTTAAAAATTTACCTTGTTTTAGGTGTGTCTCTGAATAGATCTTGAACTGTGTTTTGTGTTGTGACATAATCTGAAAGGTTTATTTTAATAAATAAGTTTAGCCAATTCATATTTATTGATATGTAGACATACTTGGTCTTTGTGCATTTTCTGTTTTGCTTCTGACTTTAAATCCTATAAAAATAAATTCCTCTGTTCATTCTCTGTGTCTGTGTCTCTCTCTCATATTTTCTGGCTCTGGTTTTGCTCTACTGGTTATATCTGTAATGCCACCATTAATCATCCATTTCTGTTGATAGTATGTATTAATCCCCACTATGAGTAGTGATGAAATTGGTATTTTTCCTCTAACTTCTCCTTCCCTTTGCTTTAGCGCCTAATTTTGGTCATTTGTATTGTCTTTCTTACTGTTTGCCTTTATACTTGTAATATGCTTATACTATGACTTGATTCATCAGGTTTAAATTATATCTTTTGACATTCCCCCATCCATCCCCAGCAATTAAAAATTGAGGAAGCTGGCTTATTCATTCTACCTTCCACCTTCTTTTCCCCTTCCCCTCCCTGCAGGTTTTATGGTATCGTGTCTACACTGTCAGGGCATATAACATTTATGTTCTGTTCTATCACCCTAGTTCCCACTTTTGTCTTTAGTATTATACCTGTACTTGTCAGATTCAGTGCTCATTAACAATCCTCTCACTGCCCATTTTCCTACTTTTTATTGTCTCTCATTTGTTTTCTAGTAGAGTCCTCAAAGCTTAGTAGAGCAATATTACCTGATGAGTTCTTGCAAATCTAGAATTTGTTGCCTTAAATATTTCAACAACTGCTTGATTGAGCATAAAAGCCCTTACATCATGCTTTCTTTCCTTGAGGTTTTTTAAAGTGTAGCTCCACAGTCTTTGAGAGTTAAGTGTGGCCATGGAGAGAGCTGAGGCCGACATAATTTTTTTAGTGACCTGATCCGGAAAAGAATGTATTTTCCAGTTGTTGAGTGCTGGGTTCTCCATGTGTTTGTCAGATCAAGCTTCTTAAATGTGTTGTTCAAAACTTCCTGGTGAATGGGGACTTGTGGTGTAAGGAGTATAGAGTTTCAGTTTTGCAAAGTGAAAAGAGTTCTGGAGATTGGTTGCACAATAACGTGAATGTTTTTAATACAGCTGAACTGTAGCCTTAAAAATGGTTAAAATGGTAAATTTTATATGTATTTTACCACAATTTAAAGATTCCTGGTTTTTAAAAAAAACACTTAAAATTATTCATTTTATCATTATTTTATGACTCTTTATTCCTTGCAGTGCTTTTTGTCTAGGAGCCTTATTTTGTCTGCTATTAACGTAAGTGTGGCAGCTTTCTTAGGATTAGTGTTGCTTGGTATGTCTTTTTATTTGTTCACTTTCAGCTTTCTATGTCCTTATTTTTGTCCTATGTAAGTCTCATAAATAGCATATAGTTGGATTTTGTGTGGATATAGTTTCTTACATCCAGTTTGAGAATCTTTTTTTAAGAAAATTTTTATTGGAGTATAGTTGCTTTACAGTGTGAGAATCTGTCTTTTAATTGGTGAGTTTAGTCCCATTTACTCTTATTATTGATACATTGGAATTTATTTCTATTTTGTACATCCTATGTACTGTGCTTTTCTATGTTTCTTTTCCTCTTTCTGCCCTCCGTTGCACCAATCCTGTTTTCTTTATATTCTTTTTTCCCTTTATTTCCCTTTCTATCTTCTTCTATTCTGATATTGTTTACTCTTAAATTTTTAACATATTTTTCCTGCCTAAAGTTAATCAGCTGAACAATTGTTAATCTCCTGAACAATACAGGAACCTCAGAATAATTTAACACCCTCTAACATATTTAACACATGTGTTGTTATCCTGTGGTATTTTATTCCCATTTTATTTCTTCATCTCTAAAAGTGGTTGTCATGGTGGTCATTACTGTTATAATTACTACTTCATACAGTCATTTCCTGTTTAGATTTACCCACATATTTAGCAGTTCTCACCATTGCTTCATGTACTTTATTCCTTACTTCTGGATTCAGTTTCCTTCTTCCTAAAATGAAATTTCCTTGCTTTATTTTTTTTTCTTTTAGTAGTTCTCTTAGTAAAGAATCATTGCCAAAAGTAAACCATCTTTGTTTTTCTTCTTAAATAGTGACTTGGTCAGAAAAAAAAATTATTTTCATTGCTTTCTGCTTTCTCTTGTTGTGTTGAGGGATCTGCTATCGGTTTAATTCTCATTTCTTTTTAGATAATGTCTTCCCTATATATAGTTTTAATTTTTGTTATAGTCACTAGTTTGTTTTATTATTTAGATTCCACAGAAAAGTAATATTGTACAGTATTTGTCTTTCTCTTTCTGGCTTATTTCACTAAGCATAGTACCCTCCAAGTTCATCCACGTTGTTGTAAATGGCAAAATTTCATTCTTTTTTATGGATGAGTAGTATTCTATTGTGTGTGTGTGTGTGTATACATACATATATATATATATATATATATATATGCCACGTCCTCTTTTTCCATTCATCTCTTGATTGACACTTAGGTTGCTTCCATGTCTTGGCTATTGTAAATAATGCTGCTATGAACATTGGGATGCATATATCTTTTCAAATTAATGTTTTCATTTTCCTTGGTTATATACTCAGGAGTGGAATTGCTGGATCATGTGGTAGTTCTATTTTTAGTTTTTTGAGGAACCTCCATACTGTTTTCCACAGTGGCTGTACCAACTTACATTCTCATCAAAAATGTACAAAGGTTCCCTTTTCTCCACATCCTTACCAATATTTGTTATTTGTGGTCTTTTTTGATAATAGCCATTCTGACAGGTGTGAGGTGATATCTCATTGTGGGTTTGATTTGTATTTCGCTGATGATTAATGATATTGAGCATGTTTTCATGTTCCTGTTGGCCATCTGTATATTTTCTTTGGAAAAATGTCTTTTCAGGTCTTCTGCCCATTTTTTAACTGTTTTTTTTTTTTTTGAGTTATATGAGCTGCTTATATATTTTGGATATTAACCTCTTATTAATGATATCATTTGTAAATGTTTTCTCCCATTCAGTAGGTTATCTTCCATTTTGTCCATGGTTTCCTCTGCTATGCAAAAGCTTTTAAGTTTAATTAGGTCCCATTGGTTTATTTTTGCTTTTGTTTCCTTTGTTTTAGGAGACAGACCCAAAAAATATGGCTGTGATTTAGGTCAAAGAGTGTTCTGCCTATGTTTTCTTCTGGGAGTTTTATGGTTTTTTACATTTAGGTTTTTAATCCATTTTGAGTTTATTTTTCTTATTAGTTTTTTTTTGTTTTAACATCTTTATTGGAGTAAAATTGCTTTACAATGGTGTGTTAATTTCTGCTGTGTAACAAAGTAAATCAGCTATACATATATGTATATCCCCATTTCTCCTCCCTCCCACCCTCCCTATCCCACCCCTCTAGGTGGTCACAAAGCACCGAGCTGATCTCCCTGTGCTATGTGGCTGCTTCCCACTAGCTATCTATTTTACATTTGGTAGTGTATATATGTCCATGCCACTCTCTCACTTCGTCCCAGCTTACCCTTCCCCCTCCCCATGTCCTCAAGTCCATTCCCTACATCTGCGTCTTTATTCCTGTCCTGCCCCTAGGTTCTTCACAACGTTTTTGTTTTTTTTTTCAGATTCTATATATATGTGTTAGCATATGGTATTTGTTTTTCTCTTTCTGACTTACTTCACTCTGTATGACAGACTCTAGATCCATCCACCTCATTACAAATAACTAAATTTCATTTCTTTTTATGACTGAGTAGTATTCCATTATATATATGTGCCACATCTTCTTTATCCATTCATCTGTTGATGGACACTTAAGTTGCTTCCATGTCCTGGCTATTGTAAATAGTGCTGCAATGAACATTGTGGTACATGACTGCTTTTGAATTATGGTTTTCTCAGGGTATATGCCCAGTAGTGGGATTGCTGGGTCATATGGTAGTTCTATTTTTAGTTTTTTAAGGAACCTCCATACTGTTCTCCATAGTGGCTGTATCAATTTACATTCCCGCCAACAGTGCAAGAGGGTTCCCTTTTCCATTTTGAGTTTATTTTTGTACATGGTATGAGGAAATGTTCCAATTTCATTCCTTTACACTTAGCTGTCCAGTTTTCCCATCACCACTTATTGCAGAGACTGTCTTTTCTCAATTGTATATTCTTGTCTCCTTTGTCATAGATTAGTTGGTCATAAGTGTGTGGGTTTATTTCTGGGCTCTCTATTCTGTTCCATTGATCTATGTGTCTGTTTTTGTTGCCAGTACCATACTATTTTGATTACCATAGTTTTGTAGTATAGTCTGAAGTCAGGGAGTATGATACCTCCAGCTCTATTCTACTTTCTGAAGATTGTTTTGGCTATTCAGGGTCTTTTGTGTTTCCATACAAGTTTTTAAATTATTTGTTCTAGTTGTGTGAAAAGTAACATTGGTATTTTGATAGGGATTGCCTTAAATCTGTAGACAGTTTTAATATTTTTATCTTTGTCTTTGGTGTTGTCCAGTTTCACTGCCATGATCTAAGTATAGATTTAGTTTTATCTGCTCTGCTGGAATCTGTGCTTTTTTGTCTCCCATTAATTCTGGAAAAATTCTACATGATATCTTCAAATATTCTCTCCCCTGGTCTTTCTAGTCTGTTCTTCAGCAACTCCTGTTAGATATATGTTAGATGTATTTATTCTGTTCCCTGTTGTTTAACCTCATTTTCATATTTTCATCTCTTTGTCTCTCTCTGTGATGAATTTTGGATAATTTCTTCAGCTCTGTTTTTTAGTTCATTCTTTCATCTCCTGAGCCAATCTTATGTTTATGTCACCTACTTAGTTTTTAATTTCAGTGACTTTTTTTTCGTTTTTGTCTATTTTTACTCACTGTGCCTTTTTTAGTCTTTTATTTTCAGTTCCTCCTTTATAACTTTAATTATTTTAAGCATACTTATTTAATAGACTTTCTTCTAGTATTCGAAGTTCCTGGAGGTATAGTCCTGCTGTGTGTTTTATATCTTCTGATTCTCACTCATAATGGATTGATTGTTCCTTATATATTTATACTTTTGGATTGTGAGTTTATCTTTAGTAGGGTTTTGTCTCTTGAGTCCTGGCAGCTAAGATGGAGGGTGTGTCCCTCCAGAGTGGTTTTGCTGTTGTTCTGCCAGGTGTTTTAGGAATATCACAAGCTTGGAGCTAATTTGAGTTAATGTCTCAGCTTGGGAGTTCTTAGACCACGTAGGTAGGGTAAATACAAATCCCAAACCTGCCTGAGGACAGACTCCTTTTTTCCATCCTCCTCTGAAGTAGCATAACTGCATTTACTGATCAGTTTGGCCATAAAACTCACAAACAAAAAAAGGCTTTCATATACTATAGTATCTTCATCTCACTGACAGGCCCAGCAGCTACCCAAGTACACAGCCTCTGTTGCCCCTTCTCATGTCAACCATGAGAGCCTTAGATGTCTGTAGGTCACTTTGATTCACAAAAGCCATGGCTCCTTTTTCCCACCAGTCTTTTATACTGTGCTAGTCACCCCAAACCAGATGCAGTCCCCCACAGCAGAAGCGCCACACAATATTACCCATTTATGTTAACTCTCCAGTTCCCAAGGAAACTGTGCTGTGTGAAACCATTCCCAGTCTGGCCTGAATCAATCCAGGCCTGGTGTTAACCCTTTATTCACAGGTTTCCAGGTCTTTTGCCCTGCCTGGAGATAATAATCATTCTGTTATCAAGATTGGCTCCCAACTCCTTCACCAAGTATAGCCATAGGCTGTCATCCTTTGTTTCTAGTCCTGGTAATTCCTTTTACTTCCTTGAGAGTTCAGTTAGCTCTGGATCTGAAAGGATGTTTGCCCTGCCTTATCAAGCATTTGTTGATACTTTTAGCATTTCCAGGTGTCGGTAGAAGAAGATTTTCAAATTATCAGTTTCAAAATATTATGTTAGAAGAAAGTGTGAAACTACTCAAATAGCCTGAATTCAAATTCTAACACGTCTTTCCAGCAGTACAATCTTTTACAAGATACTTGTCCTTGCACGATGTGGGGATATTAATACCTACCTCAAGAGGTTGTTTTGAGACTTAGTTATTGTTAAAGGTAAAGCTCAAACACCCTTAACATGGTTTACAAAGTTCTGATCAGGCCTCTGCCAAAGTCTTCAGCCTCTTCTCACATTTCCCAGACATGCTCCAGTATAATAAACTACTTATATGTCCTAAATTGTCCTTCTTCTCTCTAGTTCCAAGTCCAAGACTTCATACATAGTGTTCCTTTTTTTATGAACATTCTCCTCCTCTTGTCCCTTCTAACTATGCTTACTAATCCTTCGTACCTCAGCTTAGATATCAATTTCTCCAGCAGGTTGTCCGCACTGATCCCCAAGCCTGGGTTAGGTCCAGTGAGCGTCCCATGTGCTCCTGTAACACCCTGCATTCATCCATCATAGCACTCAGCCTGTTTACTTGTCTGAGCATTACTTGAGGGGAAGGATTTTTGGCTGTTTTGTTCGCTGTTTTATTCCCAGCTTCTAACAGAGAGCCTGGCACACAGCTTAATACATGGCAGTTATTGTTTTTATCAGCACCTTCATCTGTCATAATTCTCAAATGTCTGATTGTTGTATAAATAACTCGTAAGTATGCCAAGAAGCTTAGAGTTAAGTTACAAGACTGACAAGGGCATGTATTGTTTCAGAGCCACATGTTAGGCCTTTGTTTTTTACTTATTCAATTAATTACCCTTTTCATACTAGGAATTAACCCAGGAGTGTGATGAAAAGAAATCCCAGTATGATAGCTGTGCAGCAGGCCTTGAAAGTAATCGGTCCAAATTAGAACAGGTAAGAAGACAGTTTTTATTTTAACAACTTAGCAGAAACTGCCTGTATATGCGTATTTTCACTACCAATGTCAAAAGATTCCCAAATCTTTACCCTCATCCCGAGTCTGTCTCCTAAGCTGCAGAGATTTTTATTTCTTCAGACTTGATGTGTACATACTAAATTCTCCATCTACACCCCTACCGCCAGAGTCCAGGCCCCCTAGACTCGCACTGTAACCTCCCACCTACTCTCCCCTTCCACGCTTGCCTTCCTAAGGTTTATTCTCCATAGAGCAGCCAAAGAAACCTATACAGCAGTTAGGCTACCCTCCACTGGCTTCCTGTTGCACTTAAAATCTAACTTCAGAACTGTGGTCTATAAGGCCCTACCTGCTTCCATGAACTTTCATATCCACGTGCTCTACTCCTCGCCCACAGGGCCCCAGCCACACTGGCCGCCTTCTTGTACTTCAAACAGGCCAAGCTTGTTTTCACCTTGGGGATTTTGCATGTATTCTTCTCTCTCTGGGATACTCTACCACCAACTATTTGCCTTGATCTCTCCTTTTCACCTTTTAGGTCTCACCCTAAATGTCACATCCTCCTAGAGGTCTTCTCTGATCACCTAATATTGCCCACTCAGTCACCCTATCACATTCCACTGCAGAATTTTCTTCATGGCACTTTTTCCCATCTGAAACTACCTTCATTACATGTTTCCTTGTTTATGTCTGTTTCCTCTACTTGAATGAGAGCAGGGACCTGTCTTGTTCACTCCTCTGTCCCCAGCACCTAGCACAGAGCTGGGCACACAGTAGGTACTTAATAAATAACTAAACTTATAGGTTGTAGAGTGATATGAGTGGTCTCTAGAAAAGATTGCAACCTAGTCTATTATAATAAAGTTTCGGTTGCAGAAGAGGAAATACTCTGATGGTATGTCTTTTGTTGTAAATATAGTCATCCTCTCTGTATCTGATTATTCTTTCGATAATGTTGCCCATTTAAAATTATATACATTAGGAAGTCAGAGGACTCCGTGAAGAATGTCTTCAAGACGAAAGTAGATACCATTATACAAATTGTATGATTAAGGTAAGACAAAGAAAGTGGATCAAAAACTTTTCTGAGATTTTTCTGTATCAAGGACTTAACCTAAAGCTTAGTCTTTCCACTTAGAACCTAGAAGTACAACTTTGTCGTGCTACTGATGAAATGAAGGCATATGTCTCTTCTGATCAACAAGAAAAAAGAAAGGCAATTAGGCAAGTAATTTTGTTGTTTTTATATTGAGTTACTTAATGTTTTAATCTATAGAAGTTTTATAAATAAGATGGAATTATACAAAGTCAGAGTACTTAAATAAGCATATAGTAAGATATTATCTAGGATTAAATCTTGTTAAACATCTTCTGGATAGTCCAGCCCTGCTGACTAAGTAAGAATACATATAATTTTTCTTGCTTGCTTGCTTACTTTTTTATTGTGGCAAAAGGTAAATAACATAAAATTTGCCATTTTTAAGTGTATAATTAAAAGTGTTGCATTGATTACATTAAAAATATTATGCAACCATAACCACTATATATTACCAAAACTTTTTCATCACCCGAAACAGAAACTCTTACAACCATTAAGCAGTTAATCCCCATTACCCCCTCCTCAGGAATACGTATAATTTCATAATTGCTTTTTTAAAAGCACTAAGGTTGGTCTATTTTTCAAGTCCTACATGGCCTGGACTCTGGTTGTTGGCCTGCTCATTGTGCAGTGTGAGTGACTGCATTTCAGCTAGAAACTGTGTGACTGCAGTGTGTCAGCCTTTAAAGCAAAGAAGGGTGTATAAATACTACTAGTCCTTATATGGTGATTTTTTCTTTTTGTAATCCTAGCTTGCAGCATATTGTAATAAATCAAATGCTGTCTTAAAAAATACGTTTATAGTTGAATTGCTAGCTTTGATAAAATGCAGTAATGAACAAGATAAGCTTTCTTTGCCCCTAATCGTAATTCAAATGTTTTGCTTTTACCATTCGGTAAGAACTCAAATGAAGTGTAGGATTCACACTTATTCTAGACGGCAGTTGAGATTTTTAGTGGCATATACATTAATATTACAAAAAGGAATCTAAGAAATAGAATGTTTTGCAAAGTCTAAATTTTTTTTATATAATGCAGGCCAGACCAAAAATATCCTATAAATAGGATATTATTTTTTAATAGTCTAACATATTAAACATACAGGGACTTCCCTGGTGGTCCAGTGGTTAAGAATCCCCCTGCAATGCAGGGGGACACAGGTTCGATCCCTAGTCAGGGAACTAAGATCCCACATGCCGCAGAGCAACTAAGCCCACATGCTGCAACGACTGAGCCTGCGCACTCCAGAGCCCACGTGCCACAACTAGAGAGCCCGTGTGCTGCATGTACTGAAGCCCGCGCGCTCTGGAGCCTGTGTGCCACAACTAGAGAGTCCGCGCACCGCAACGAAAGATCCCAAATGCCGCAACTAAGACCCGACACAGCCAAATAAATAAATAAATATTTTTAAAAAATAATAAGTCTACATTAAAAAAACATACTGAATGTACTTATACAAATTCTTTCATTGAATGTAAACTTTGCTCATTAAATCTATATAGTCAATGCTAATATTTCACAAATGTGAGAAGTTAATTTTGTTCTTGAAAAATAAAAGTTTTAGAAATTGTTTCTTTTCTTCCAAAGTGATCAATATAAATAGTAAAAAAGGAAATATAGCTCCTGAACTATTGGTTTTCTTATCAGTTTTCTAGCTAGATATTCCTCTTCATCATTTTAAAAATCATTGTAAACCTTTACCATTTCCTCATTGTAAACCTTTACCATACTGCGCCCTGACTAGAGTAGTACATGATAAGAATGTTAAGAATAAAATGGAGTTAATTATACTCTAAACTCACTGATACATGTTTAAAATATTATAAGTATTGTAGACACAATATTTTTAATGTTATTTCATTTTCTACTTTTATGGTACTTCCTGGTAAGGCCAAAGGTGTAAGAAATTAGCTTGGTTTTGAAAGATCATCTGCAAATTTTAATTTTACTTAAAGAGGCAGCATATTATATATCAAAGTACTAGAGAGAGACCATAAAATTGTTTCTAACCTGATTTTTCCAGTTCCTAGTTTTGTGACCTTGGACAAATCATTCCTCATCTATAAAATAAGGAGAATAATATATACCACAGAGGCTCAAGTTAAATATAATGTATGCAGCAGTATTTTAGAAATGATATAGTATGAATTCCTAGAGGGCAAGGACCCTGTCTGTCCTGTTTTCTTTTTGAAATCCCAGGGCATGCTTGGTACATAACAGGTGCTCTGTAATTATTTCTTGAATAAATTCATTGAATAAATTAAAATTACATATTACTGTTATGGAGAAAGAGCATGTGCCTGTCGATTTCTTGATAAAATATAAATGGAAATTCTAAAACAGTTTGGACATTCCTCGGGCCTAGGGTAATAAATGAATTATTTAAAGCTCTCTTAATAATAATCATACATTCTTCTTGAGGGATATGTCATTTAGTTCCTCCCAGCTTTTTTTCATTGAAGAGCTAGAAAGGTAAACAATTTTGACTTAGTGTCTCATAAATTTTAAGGGAAAAATGAAGGTTCATCAAGATTGTGTCTATTCCCTTCCATTCTTATTCCTGTGCACAAATTCTACCTTCACTTCAGCTCTGTAAGGGCTTCAGGTACTTTTGATTGCCATTCTCTCTGTTCTAATCATGTTTACCTCCCTTTTGACATAAATGCAAATCTTTCTTCACTTAAGCTGCTAGAGTTTGTGGTTTATGATTTATTAGATTCCCAATTTTGTGTTGTTTAATTTCTTCTTAAGTACTACTGTGTAGCTTTACACAGAAATATAGTCTTTTTCCATACAAATTTGAGGTCTAAAGTCTCTTATCTTCTTGTCACTGGTTCCTTTGTCCTTGGTTCCTATGTCCTCATCCTTCAATCTTTGTCCTTAACGCTTCAAATCTCACTTTTTGTCCTATATAATATTAAAATATAATTATACCTTTGTTTAAAAATACAATACGTTATTTGTATTTCTATTTTTACATTAAAAATTTGTAACTTTTTTAGCTTACAAAAGAAATACTTATAAAAACAAAAAGTAACCATTATCAAGTATAGCACACAAAAATTGAATGTTGTCCACACTGCCATACCTCATAAATGTCTACTGTTAATATTTTGTTGTATATTATCCCATATTCTTTTCCCATGCTTTTGCTAATATGTCTGTATATGTGTGTATACATAAATAAGATTAAGCTACATATACAGTTTTTTTCTTAATAATTTATCTAGAATTTTTTCCACTTTAGTATTTATAGATCTACCTCATTCTTTTTTTACAACTCTGTATTATTCCTTTGAACGGATGTACCATAATTTGTTTAAACATTTCCCCGTCTATCAACATTTAGTTGGTTGCAGATTTTCACTACTATAAGCAATGGTGAAGTAATAGTCTTTGCTTTCATCTTTATTAACTTATGAGAGTTTTTCTGTAGGATGACTTCCTAGAAGTTGGATTGCTGGGTTAGATGCTATTTAATGTTTTTTAAAAATGTGTATCCTTTCTCTCTTCTGCAAACCTCTTTAAAAAAAAAGTGTAATTTAAGCAAATGGATTACCATTGATTTAAGTGTAGATTAACTGGAAATGGTACTTAACTTCTTACATGATATTTTGCCTTGGTTTTTTCCTTATATTACTGTTTATTAGATGAACTGACTAAAGATTGGAAAAGGGAGTGTTTGATAATGGGTTTCATTCTGACTCTAGTACTCTATAAACTGTATTGTCTAATATATTTAGATAGATACGTTAATTTATAATTTAGTTGTATGATCAAATCGATTGAAGTAAATGTAAACTAAATCATTATGTTTACTCCCCAGGGAACAGTATACCAAAAATATTGCTGAACAGGAAAATCTTGGAAAGGTAAGAATGCATTTTTTTTTTTTGGCTGCGTTGGGTCTTCGTTGCTGCACGCAGGCTTTCTCTAGTTGCGAGCAGGGACACGGGCTTCTCATTGCTATGGCTTCTCTTGTTGCGGAGCACGGGCTGTAGGCACACAGGCTTCAGTAGTTGCAGCACGTGGGCTCAGTAGTTGTGGTATGTGGGCTCTAGAGCACAGGCTCAGTAGTTGTGGCGCACGGGCTTAGTTGCTCCGTGGCATGTGGGATCTCCCTGGACCAGGGATCGAACTTGTGTCCCCTGCATTGGCAGGGGGGGTTCTTAACCACTGCACCACCAGGGAAGTCCCAAGAATGTTGTTTTTTTTAATGTGTCTATTCAGGCTTTCAGTACATGATTATGCCATTGTCATTTTTTTTAAGGTTATAGAGGAAATTGGAACTTTCTTACTCCCTTTCAAAGATGAAGACTCTTCTTTAGGAATTTAGTTTTATAAAAGTGAAGGCACAGGAATTTGGGAGGAGGGGGGAAATCCAGTTTTAAATAACAAAGAGTTCATGCGTAACAAACAAAATGCCACGTTTAATGAACTACAAGTTTCAGTTTATTCCCAGGTATCTGGGAATACTGGGATTATACTTATAAGTGTAAACTTATTCATTTATTTTATTTAATAAACGCAAAGCTCTTACTATGAGCCAGGGGCTAGTTTAAGTCCTTTACAAACATTGATTCAATTAATACAAATAATCGAAAAACTTTACTTAAGATACTCACTCCCTACCTGCCAGTCTTATATGAGGGCTACTAAAAATAGGAGCATGTGATTGAGTCTTGTTTTCTCAGTTCTCTGAGCCACTCCTAGTAGAAGAGGTGGTGGGGCCTTGAACATCAGGACTTAAATGACTAATTGATTTTTCTAATTGATTCTAATCTTCAATGATTTTAAATCCATGTTGCATAGTGAATGCTAACCATGCTTCACTATACGCCATTTTATCTGTTCTTTACTTGGTTTCACTATTGAAAATTGAAGTTCCTTATTAGTTTTTCTAATAGGAGTGTCAAGTTTGTAGCATCAGAGTTAGAAATTGTTGGCTGCAGTTTTTCATTTAAAATACTGATTACATATGGGTGTCTAATTTCAACGTTCAAATATTCTTGAGGCTGCAGCCTGGAAATGATTTTATATACATATATAGGCTTGTCCATCCTAATAGTACAAATGAAAAATATGGCTTTGTTTCAGTCTTAGTGCATTGTACAGTTTAGCTATTGGTCTGACTCAATAAATTGGTGACAGTAAAATTATTCATTCTTACTTTCATTTGAGTCATTATTAAAAACATATTTACATATATCTGCTTTTACATAAAAGCTGAATTAGCTCCCATAAACCTGTAAGTAATATTCTAACGATGAACTTCAGAAAAACAAATAGTGTAGAAAGCAATGAAGTAATTGCTAAGTAGACTTTTTAAAAGTCTTTTTGAGAAAAACTTTAAAAAGAACTAAAAAAATAAAAGTTTTTATTATGGAAAATTTCAAGCCTAAATAAAAAATTGAGGAAATAATGTAAAGAACTCACATGTAACCATCACTCAACTTCAGTAATTAAATTTGTGACCAGTCTTGTTTTATCTATAGTCCCACTCCCAGATTTGCCCATTTTTAGGCAAATCTCAGAGATTTCATTGTTTTATCTGGTCATATTTCAGTATGTATCATAAAGACTCTTTTTTTTAACATAACTGCAATACTATTATCATGCCAAAAATAATTTAACAATAATTGCATAATACCCAATACCCAGTCAGTGTTCAAACTTCACCAATTGTCTCATAATTTCTTAATGGTTTATTTGTTCAGATCAGGATCCTAATAAGAGTTCATACATTGCTATTATTTGATATATTTCTTAAGTCCCTTTTTCTCTAGGTTACTAGTCCATCTTTTTTCTTTACAATTTATTTGTTGGAAGAAAAAAAACCTGATCATTTGTCATTTTCCAGCATTCTGAGCTTTGTTGATGGCCTCCCTGTAGTGTCAGTTAGCATGTTCTTCTGTCCCCAGTATGTCCTGTGAATTGGCAGTTGGGTTTAGAGACTTGATTAAATATGATTCAATATTTGGGAAGCTCTCTTTTTGTAATGTAGGCAGCCAATGAAAATCACTTCCTCAGTCCATTAATTCATTAGAGGTTGCAGAACAGTCATATTCTAATTATGTTGTTCCTTCTTCATTTATTGGCTGGAATAATTCTGTTAAGAGCATCTTACCAACTCTGGTTACTCTAAAGTACAGGTCATATAGGAAAGGCAGAATAACTGCTTGATTTGTTTATTACTGGTTTTCAAAATGATGAGTTCATTTTTTATCATTCTTTAAAAGTATGTTTATAACTCCCAGATTTAACATGTTTTATATGTTTCAATCCATTGCAATTATTATTATTATATTTATTATTATTTATTTTTATTTATTTAATATTTATTATTATTCCTATCCAAATTGCCCCATGTTTGGCCGGTGGAAGCCTCTTGAAGTCAGCTCCTGAATCCTTTTGAAACAATCCTACTAGGTTTTGATGGATTTTTTATTTTCTGGAATGACAAAATGTTCCAGACAAAAGGCTCATTCTGTACATTTCCTGTCCCCAATCTGGAATCAGCCATATCTATAAAAAGTGTTCATCTGTTCTTTTTGTATGAATTGTGAATAGATGTCCATCATATTAATCTAAGTAAAAAGAAACATTAAAGCTGATTCTTCCATTTCATCAGAGAAATTGAGTTCTGTACACCTTATTCCATTTATGAAATGACATGCCATACTCAAAAGGAAAAAATAATTTTCATATTTGAACTTATGTGTTTGAATCAAGTTGTACATTCATTTGTACAGTATTTTAACTAGAGATTTTGGGGGCTTTAGGATTTAGTATGATTGTCAATAATTGACTTTCATCCAGGTATTTCATAAATAATATAATTTTTTATATGAAAATATTCCTCTATTTCATTTGTTTTGAAAAGTATCTGGATGGATGCTATGTGTAGAGAAATATTTGTCAAACTTTGAATCCTTTCAAAGACCCAAACTTAATTGCTAAATATGATTAAAGATTATTCTTTCCCCTTCCAGTGTAGTGTTTTACTGCAGGATTTGGGGGGAAAGCAGTAGCAGCAGTCTGACGTCAAGCATGTTCCAGCAAAATGAGCCACTGATTAGTTCATGCCCCGATTGTCAGGCTGTATCATTTAAGAAACAAAGCTTCTTGATCCTCTCACTCCTAGAGTGGATCTAAATTTTCAAGGCAAACACAGAACATACCTAGGCTTTGAAACTGACAATAGCATATGCCTTCCAAACCAGCAAAGACTGGACATCCACAGACCTCCTCATGCCAACTGAGTTTCTGAAATTAGACCAAGCTATAGTGCTACAATTCACACTATCATATACTAGAATTTGCCTTACCAAGATGGAATATTGTACTGAAAGTTGTAACTTTCCTCCTCCTGTACCACCTCTTCCTTTTAAGAACAATGAAATCTGTGACAAGTATTTTTTGTACATTGCAACTATCCACAAAATAAATCTGTAATAAGTGACAGTAATATAATATTTCTGATACAGACAGTCCCCACCTCCTGTCTTTGGTTCTTTAAATAACTTTTTATAGGTTGTTAGGATTTTGACAAGGAAATTATTCCAATAATATAAGAAAAGTTACAGTTAAGTAGTACCTTAATCTTAAAATCATGCTCAGTACTCTTGATCTGACTTACTACTTTTGTTTTAGTTTATGAGGATAAAAATATTTGTTGTAAGATACTTTATTTGTAACATAGACTTAAATAGATGTATTTGCATGCCAGGCATTGTGTCAAAAAATTGCTGGTTATGTTTAAATTATATTTTCTTAATTCTGTTTTGTTTCCTGTTGCTATTTGCTGTTAACTTTGCTTTTCATTAACCATAGATGGAGAGGGCAGTCTTTAGTAAGTGTTTTGAACCTGGCCTCAGTTTAGTTTAGCCTCTTATTTGGGCAAGTACCAATGACCAGCCTTTTCACTTATGTGCTTAGGTCACCTGTTAAATCAACCATGTATACTAAAAGAGGAAAAGATGGAGATGTTCCTGTGTAATCTGTTTCTGTGTCTTTGCTTGTTTTTCTGCCCTTCTTGGTGATTTCTCACACTGTGTCAGTGTATGTATTTCTGTCACACTGTTTCCTTATGTGTGTACTATCATCTCTGTTTTTCTCTTCTTTCCTTCCTTCTTTTCTTTCCTCTCATTGTCTCTGACTTTGTGCCTCCCTTTCTTTGTCACTCTCCTCAATTTGCCATAATACAGAACCAAAGTATAGTTTTGCAATGTATTGAAAAATGTTCTTATTCCTATTTATAATTTTAGAGTCAGTAAGTAGAACAATTTTGGCAGGTGGAACTATATAGGCTAGTAGTAACAAAAACAATTCTGATAAGGATTTGGGCCTTTTTAGAATATCACTAGACCTTCTCCCTGAGGAATATTTACATACAATTTGATTTATTTGGGTATAGAGCATACCCTTAGAGCATACTGATTCAGGAAAGAATACAGTATTTAATAATAATAACATGTATAACACATGGTAGTTTATAATTTTTTCCATATCTATTGTCATGTGGAAAAAATAATCTTATAAAGCAGATACTTTTATAATTACCCCTATTATTAGCCTTAATTAACAATTGAGAAAACTACAGTCCAGAGAAATTGTCTTCCCTACAGCTAGTGACAGAGCCAGAGTTGGAACTCAAGTCTTCTGACTTCCAAAATCTGCATATTTTTATATACCATGTTACTGCTCCACTTTCCAGATTCCCTTTATTTTTTTCCCCCCTTCCTTTCTTTTACATTTTTCTGTTCTTTTTAAATTCAGGTTGTCCTAGATCTATCATAAATTTAGTTAACTTTTATCATCTTCGTTTTCATCTATCATAGGAGAACCTGGCTTAGCTATTATTCATCAGATGTACAAAGCATACCATATTCTTCTGATTAGAACAATAGAAGTAAATCCGTATATGAGATTTAATTATTCTTGATTTTTTTTTTTAACAATAGAAACTCCGGGAAAAACAAAAAGCTGTACGAGAAAGTCATGGTCCCAATATGAAACAAGTGAAAATGTGGCGTGATTTTGAACAATTGATGGAATGTAAGAAACAGTGCTTTCTGAAACAACAAAGCCAAAATTCCATTGGTCAGGTAATTCAGGAGGGAGGAGAGGACCGGCTGATACTCTGAGTTCATGTGTCATTGTTTGGGGTTTTAGCTGATACTGCTAGCTATAAGCATAATCCCATGGTGTATTCCCTTTCTTGAAAGTGATTTGTACAACATTTTGCTTTCAGATTAGCCATTCCCTATTAAGTTTTCTTGGAAAATAATGTTAAGGTAGATTTAGGTTTTAAAAGTTTTTTAATATGGAAAAGAGTCCTTTATTTTTTTGCTTAGTTTAGACATAGTGATGTCTTCTGTGTTTTATGAGACAGGAGACTGAGTTTACTATCTGTAAATGTAAACATATGTCCATTAAGAAACATGTAGGTTTTTTTAAACATACTAACCCAGTGGCTTAATGTTTTTCTTAATCTTTTTTTAACTTTAGAGGAATCTTTTAGGAATTAATCTCTCTTGTTTTGAAGAAACATTTATCTGAAGTTCAGCAATTCCTACAGTTTCACTTCAGTTTCTTTTTCTTATGTAAAATTCAAGAAGATTTATTATTTTGAATAACATATTTGTTCTATTTGTATCGTTTAAACACAAATAAAACTTGGTGCACATATCATGGCTATTTATTTAAAATTTATATAGTGTAAATTTTTATTCTTTTTTAAGTAAGTATTTATGTTATAGCACTGTGTTAAATTTAAGGATTATTACTTATTTTCACCAAAAGTCTAATATAGTATTTAGGTTTGGGGGACTATTATTTTAAATATAAGAAATTGTCGAAGTGCCTCAAGTTCTCTGCTTCATCTGGACAAGGTATTTGAAGATTTCTTTGGTTTTTCCTTGAAGAAAGGTACTAAATTCATATGCCACCCTTTACTTCATTTCAGTTTCAATTTACTTTTCAAAATTTCTTTTAGATTTGAAAACTCAAATTTCAAATTGTTAGCATGTCCACCTTGGGTTCTTTCTTTTTAGCTATCCTGGAGAAAACAAAACAAAAACATTTTAATGAAGAAAGTTGTTTCTATCCTGTGCAAAATATACAAACTGGATTAATGGCTTTGGGTGTATTTGTTCCCACATGTGTTCTACTCTTGATTTTTGTTAGAAAGTGTCTTTCTTGGTAATCAGAGAATCTTATTAGCATGGAAATTATTCGTAATTCTAGGAGCTATTACTGGAAGAGATGGGATCCATCAGAGTATGGAAGAACTTACCAGGAAAGTATAGAAACAAAGTTCTTTTTTTTTTTTTTTTTTTTTGCGGTACACGAGCCTCTCACTGTTGTGTCCTCTCCCGTTGCGGAGCACAGGCTCCGAACGCACAGGCTCAGCGGCCATGGCTCACGGCCCCAGCCGCTCCGCGGCATGTGGGATCTTCCTGGACCGGGGCACGAACCCGTGTCCCCTACATCAGCAGGCGGACCCTCAACCACTGCGCCACCAGGGAAGCCCCAAAGTTCTTTTAACATATCTTAAGAAAAAAAGAAGCATTTCAATGTTATTAAGTGGTTTGAATCTGGTCCTCAGCTTACTTTAGCTACTTATTTGATCAAATATCCGTTACCAGCATTCTCATTTGTGCCCGTAGATCAACTATTAGATCAACCATGTACTAAAAGAGGAAAGGCTATGTTCACTGTGTGGAAGCAAACCCTTATTAACTCAATAATCAGTTTTTGAACACTGAGGTAAATGTATTTGTTCAGTGTTGGCTACTGCCTTGTTATTTTTAAGCCAGTAGTAAGTGATATTCCTTTAACCAGAGTATGAATTCCTTTGCAAATAGTTGAAAAAGACTAGATGCGCTTCCCAGAAACAGCATTTTATTCCCCAAAGTTATGTCAATTTGTAAGATTATTAAGCCTAATGATTAGTTTTTTCAGCCTTCACTGTCTTTGATGCTCTTCTCTTAATTTTTAAAATTGTTAGCGACAGATACTCCAAGGAATGCTTACAATTCTGATTTGATTATTGCTTGCCTTCTTTATTCCACACAGAAAGAGTATGTGGATTAAACTCTAAGGCAGCTCCAAAATTACTTTATTAACTGAAACCGAACATCATTATTATTTTAAGAAAAGCAAATTGAAAAAAAAAAAAAAAGCCCTAAAAGTACAAAGTTATTTATAGTTTTTATGTAACATTGGACATTTAGTAACACAGCTTAATGGGTTTTATACAGTGACTTTCCACTCATTTTACGATTTGATTGGAACATTAAAAAGCTTTGACTAACTCTGACAGTTTTTGACAGCTGGCACTTACAGAAGAAGAATTTATTACATTTTTCCTTCAGGATTGATACTCTAGCTGGCTAATTGATGAGAGTACTTAATCGTTTTGGAAAATAATCCAGCTTCCACATGATGGCCCAAATAAAGGAAAAAAATGTAGCCTGTGAAATCTGCTTCTGCGTTCACAGATCTTCTCCTCCTAGGACCCAGTATTGCCAGCTGTTGCATGGGACTGACTATTTAAACTGTAAATTTCAAAAGGCCAGTGCTTATCTTGCTTCCTGTATTAGTTAAGGAAATAATCCAACTTTAAAGGTTGTCCTTTAAGAAGAATCTTATAATAGGATAATGTCTTTTCTGTTATAAATCTATTAATAACTGAATCCAAGATCATGTATTTTCCCGGTCCAGAAGGTGTAGCAGAATTGTCTTAGAACATTGTTCGAAGGCATATGGAAATTAAACCAGATCTCAGGAAATTGTAGAACATTTAACTTTCTTCTTTAGATTAATATTTTCTATCATTTTGCTTTAATGCAGCAGACAGCAGTAATAAAAGAAGCCATTTCATTAAACTATCAAATAATTAGTTTATATAACATATATAATTTGGGGGGAAAATTTTAAGCTCTGTGAATTTTCCAAGTGTGTTTCTTAAGTTTTTAGGCTAACGTAATACAAAGAACTTTTTGGTAATTTGAGTAAAGGAAGAGACTGAATCTGTTGCTCAAACTAAAAATATATAAATTTGCAGCATTCTTCTGAATTGATTTTGAAAATATGCACAAATGGGTAACTTGCTAAAGCTGCCTTTACAAAGGCAAAAATCAAATTTGTATTGAAAAATGACTTCTCATGGAGATGTGTGTCTTAGTCTTATAGAAACCTCCTTGTCTCACACAGGCATTCACCCAACATTAGTGACTAATAATAAGTGTGAATCAAAGACTTGTTTCTACAAAGGGTTCTAGGCGCTTATATCATTCCTCTTACTTGGCAAGAAGGAGTGTTTAGCCCTAGGGAGTGAGTAAGTTAGCACCACCCTGATGATTAACTTTCCTTAAACTTGGTTATATCAATAACTTCTCCATTGTTGTGGTAAAGGTGAGATCTAGCTTATATATACAATGAATCCTTCTTTTTTAAACAATCCATGGCAGCCAGGAGAGAAATAAAGTTGTACTTTTATTAAATATGTAATTGTTTCCCTACTCAGGAGAAGCTGCTAGCCTGAGCTCCTCCTCCGTTTCCTTTTAATGAGAGCAGTTTAATTAGAGCTCTTTGATGTGTGGCAGCCAGGCACGAGGTGACTTTTGTCTGGGGAGGATGGAGAGGGATCGTTTAAAGTTATGTGTATCAGTCTTTGACCCTTCTGTCTGAAGACAATCTTAAAAAGAGAATATTGTCTGTAACTGTCATTTAGTCTCATCCCATCCTTGCAAAAGAAGTCAAAAACTAAAGCACAGAATCCAAACAAGTATTTTTTTAAAGACTTAGACAAACATGCTTTCTGCTCCCATGCTCCCTCTTTTGGCAAACTGTAAGTACTTTCTCAGCAAATACCGATAATTTCACAATTTCCTTTCTAGAATTGCTAAGAGACTTGAGTCAACAAATTTGGTTTCAGAACACAAAATTCACTGTTCAGAACACAGAAGGAAATTAAAGATTTCTGCTTTTCAGTGAAAGTATTCGTTTCCACCTCAGTTCAGAGTGTTAATGGCAAGTTCCTGGCAAGTCTGCTGCTTAACACTGCATGTGAGAAGCTGGTAAATAGGCATAGAGTTTTGGAGCTTGAAAGGAACCTCAGAATGAGTCATGTAGTCATTTATTAGATTGGGACCTTTGAGGGACCTCTTTCAGCCTCTCTACAGTGCAGAAATCAGGACGTTAACGCTTGTAGCAAATCACTTTCCAGCCTGGGTAGAGTAACCGCAATGCAGCTCACTCCTCACGAGGGAGCCTGTTCCATTGTTAAAGAGCACAGCCTGATTGGTTTATTGGTTCTAGAAGCGAAGCAGACTTACAGAGGAGGAGAAATTTTTTTCAACAGCAGTTAGGCAAAGCGAGATTGAACAAATTTTATTCCCTGTAATCTAAAGCTCTGTAATCATAATAATCATAATCATGATGATGATCATGCTAGCAGCTAACCCATTATTAAGCACTTGGTGTGTACCGGACACTGTCCTAAGTGCTTTATATGTATGAATCAATGTAAATCTCAAAATAATCCTGTGAGATACTATTATTCTCATTTTATAGATGATGAAACTGAGGCACAGAAAGGCTTTCACAGTATTACACAGCTAATAACTGTGGCAGAGCCAGAGTCTAAGACCTGTGCTCTTTACTACTGTGTTGTCCTGCAGTGTGACCCATGAATATACTGGTTATATATATCCATAAAGGTTAATGTCCATTTATAAACTATAATATGTGTGAAATTATTTTTATTGCTTTTTTTAATATTTATTTTTTTTTATTATTTTTTTTGGCTGCATCAGGTCTTAGTTGTGGCATGCAGGATCTTTTGTTGTGGCGCACGGGCTTCTTTCTAGTTGTGGTACAAGGGCTCCAGAGCACACGGGCTCAGTAGTTGTGGCGCAAGGGCTTAGTTGCCGCACTGCATGTGGGATCTTAGTCCCCGACCAGGGATCGAACCTGCGTTCCCTGCGTTGGAAGGTGGATTCTTAACCACTGGATCACCAGGGAAGTCCCTATTTTTATTGCTTCTTATAATGCTTTTTTAAAAATGTATTTGCTTACTGTACCTGAGGAACAAACTTTACTAATTTACTAAATGGTTAAAAATAAGCTCTACCAACCAGATGAGGGAATTATAGTAAAAATGATTGTCAAGTAAATACATAAAAGAAGCAATAGTTTTAGATACAGAGCAAATAGAAGCTTTATAGGTTATAATTTAAAACTTTCTCTGTGAAAGTCTTAAAATCATGTGTCTCCTGTTGCTGGACATTTAGATTGATTCCAGTTTTTTACTTTATGAGCAGTGCTGCAATGAAACTTAAAGATTGAGATACAATAAAATATTAAGCAAAACCACAAAATTTATTTAATTTGGTCAAATCCAGAATCCATTGAATAGTTTTATGGACATTTCTTGCCTTCATCTATGAAAATGCCAAGGCCAAACTAAAGAAATTAGCAAGATATTACTTGATTAATTGGAGAATGAATTTGTAAGTTCACTCATTTACTTATATGCAAATATTTATTGAGTATTTTCTGTGTGCCTGACACTGTGCTAAGTGCTAAAATGGAAAATGAACAAGACCTGGTTTTTGCTCTCAAAGAGCTTACAGTCTAGAACACTCTAATATTAGGCAGCAAAAAGAAAAGTTTTTTTAATCTATAGAACAAGGAGCTCAGAGGAAGAAGCAATTAATTCTAACAGGGGGGTTTGAGGAAAGATTAATGGAAGAGGTGGGACTGGAGCTAGATTTGTAAGAATAAGTTAAGATTTTGATAGGTATAAGAAAAGTGGAAGACATAAAGGCATTTAAGGACATGGCATTTTCAGGAAATGACAAGTCTAGAATGGCTCAGTAAGTTACCCAGTTGCATGGGGCCAGGGTAAGGAGTTCCTATTATGTGCTAAGCTCTTGTGCTCTGTAATTTGATATGCTGGGCATTCAGCTGGATTCTATGAAAAGGTACAGTACAAGTATAAGACATGGCCCCTGTCATTAACAGGAGTAACAACAATACATTAAACAACAGCAAATATATCGAATCCTAATAACCAAGTGCTAAATTTTGTGTGCTATCAAAGTTCAATCAAAACGGAGATCTAGGGAAGACTAAAAGGTCAAAGGGGAGTCCAGGAGGCTTCATCAAAGAGGGAGGAACGATCTGGGCCTGGAAAGATGAGTAAAATTTGGATAGGAACCAGTAATCGAAGGAGTTTACAGCACTGGATTATCCAGTAGGCAAACAGATGTACCCTGATATTTGATATTTCAGAAATCAGAGAAGTTTTCAGGGCTTCCCTGGTGGCGCAGTGGTTAAGAATCCGCCCGCCAATGCAGGGGACACGGGTTCGAGCCCTGGTCCAGGAAGATCCCACGTGCCACGGAGCAACTAAGCCTGTGCGCCACAACTACTGAGCCCGCGCTCTAGAGCCCGCGAGCCACAACTACTGAGCCCACGTGCCACAACTACTGAAGCCCGCGTGCCTAGAGCCCGTGCTCCACAACAAAGAAGGCACCGCAATGAGAAGCCTGCGCACCGCAACGAAGAGTAGCCCCCGCTCGCCACAACTAGAGAAAAGCCCGCATACAGCAATGAAGACCCAACACAGCCAAAAATTAAAAAATAAATTAATTTTAAAAAAAAAGAAGTTTTCATTAGAAAAATCAGAACTCAGACTTCCTTACACTCTTTTTAGGGTTTAGGGTCTCTAAAAGTTTCAATTTAACTTTTTGGAATGGGATCAAGAGTTAATAGTCCTATGGGAATTCAAAGGAAAAAAAAAAAAACACTGTGGGCTGGAGCAGTCTAGGCACGCTAGAGAAGGAGATAGTACAAGTTTCAACCATTCTGGAAGCATGGGTAGAATTTGGCTTAGGGAGGGAACAAGAGCTCCATGGGGAAGAGGAAGCCCCAAGAAAGGGATGCCCTGAGGTACAAGCCAGACAAGGCTGGAGAGAGTAAGAGAGTTGAAGCTGGAAACGGAGTTGGAAACCAAATTGCTGAAGGTTTTGAGTTGGTACACTTGTTGGCATTGTTCTTAATATCCCTGCTTCCTTTTGAACCCTTGATGAAATGAGAGATTCATACATTGTAGAGAATCACAAATTAATCATCTCCAAGAGAGACTACTATCATGGACTACGTTTGATTTGGTTTTTATGACAAAGGAGAGCAGTATAGGCAATAAGCCAGTTATTTGTTTCATTGTCTTTGGAGGAATATTTTTTACACTAACTCAGAAATTCAACATTTTATTCTTTGATTCAGTTTACAACTCTATCATCTCATCTATACAATCACGTTTTTGCTTCATGTCATATTTTCAGATATATGGAAAATATTTGCTAATTCAAAGGAGTTTAGGTGAGAAACAAATTTTTTTTTTTTTTTTATGCGGTACACGGGCCTCTCACTGTTGTGGCCTCTCCCATTGCAGAGCACAGGTTCCGGACGCACAGGCTCGGCGGCCATGGCTCACGGGCCCAGCTGCTCCACGGCATGTGGGATCTTCCCGGACTGGGGCACGAACCCGTGTCCCCTGCATTGGCAGGCAGACTCTCAACCACTGCACCACCAGAGAAGCCCACAAAATATTTTAAAGTTATATTTTTGTTGGGAGACATTTTTATAAGTTTATATGATTTCCTGTATATCTAAAAATGTGAGAAAAAAATTCAGAGCTGGTGTTTAACAGTGCTTGATTTCTTTTTCTTGAGAGTAGGAAAAAGAACTCTTTTATGTTGTAATAATTGACAAGTCGCTGAGGAGAGCCTCAGCCCTTGAAGAGACCCACTTGCTAGTGACTTGGCAGTGTCAAACAAATGTTCAACTTTTATTCTGACACTTCTTGAAGAATTTGATTGAAACTATATATGTCCAGATAACACTCAGCAAAGTGCCCTTCTTGCATTTGTTTCAAGATATATTTGGAAACAAGAGAGATGACCTTGGACTCAGCTGCTTTTCCAATTTAGGACTTCTCTCTGGGTCTAGTGAATAATATTCTCCAACATTGAAAATTCAACAAATGGAAAAAACATTTTAGTTACTATATGCCATAAGTCCTATGATAGAGAATATTTTTCCCCAGCAATATGTTCTGCCTCTAAAAGAATGATATATTTAGACCACAAGCTCTATATTAGCTTTCTAACCATCTACTTCAAAATACAGGAACACATTTGCTTTTCATCAGAGTGCCTTTTTATAAATCTAAATTGAGCTGTCCTTGCTTTTTAAAATATTTTAGCATCAAAGAAACAAAAAATAACGAGCAGTTAACCCTTCACCTTTGCTTTTTGGCATTCAGAATTTGTTCGGAAGCCAGGGTTCATTGTAGCTTGATGTAAGATCTAAAAGAAGACTTTGGAGGCTCTGACATCCCCGTCTAAGGTTATTGCCACCTGTCCAGATGACAATAGAAGTCCTACTAGTCTAGCCTCAAGCCTGAAAGCCAAGGTTAGCTTCCAAATGTATCTACATTTAGCCCATGGAGATGGATGGTTTCAACTGTCATTAAAGCGATATTCTTTCAGTTACCGTTTTGCATATTTTGGAGGTTTAAGCAGTTCCATTTTTAATTTGTTGTCACAGTCACAGGACAAGACTTAGGTAACCTTTCTGATAAAGCAATTTTACTTTTAAGCAAATAATAACAACTGATCATTGTCCTACATGGCATATTACTGGGGATAGGAACGTTTTCTATTTTCATACGGTTTCCTAAGATGTTACAGTCAATCAGAGCATTTATAGAGATGATTATGTTGTTAGCAATAGTCTCCAGCATACACAATTCATTAATTACCAATAAAATGTTGTGTTAACACACGTGCACATGCTTACATGCACATGTAGAAATAGGGAAACACAACATATTATAATACTTCAAAGGATAGCTTGTTCTCGAGGATTCCTTGTTGCTTGATTTTGAATCAAGTATTATGTCAACTGTTAGCCACATGGTGAGTGATTTTTGCAACTATTACCACTTAAGCAAGATCCTGCAAGCCACTGCGCAGCATGGCCTTAAAAAAATAAATAAAATTTTTTTGCACCAGCATTACTTTGCAGTTTCCTAATTCAAAAGTGGTGACTTATATTTTTTTTATTTTTTTTTTATTTTTTTTATTTATTTATTTTTTTTTGTGACTTATATTTTTAATCTGATATTTACTTCTTTATAAAAACAGGTTTTGCATGAGTGTGGCTATCCTGTGTACATTTCCATTATTATTATTATTATTTATTTTATTTATTTATTTTTTTTTTTTTTTTGCGGTACACTGGCCTTTCACTGCTGTGGCCTCTCCCGTTGCGGAGCACAGGCTCCGGACGCGCAGGCTCAGCGGCCATGGCTCACGGGCCCAGCTGCTCCGTGGCACGTGGGATCCTCCCGGACCGGGGCACGAACCTGTGTCCCCTGCATCGGCAGGCGGACTCTCAACCGTGCCACCAGGGAAGCCCCTATTTCCATTATTTTATTGATGTTGAACCAGATCAATTGCTATAGTCACCACAGGGCCCTAATTAAGTATATAAGAGCTCGTAGTACCCAAGCTAATTGATTTTATAGGATGATCAGTGAAGTTTGCTTTTCCTGGTGCCAGAGATTCCTCCAATTGCACAACTTTTGAACTGTGCTTTTTAAAGATACAAAAAAAGGAAATAAGGTGATATTTTACAAAGTATTCCTAAGATCTGTAGTGCTCAAGCAAGATTTTAATGAGGGAAAAGTCTCAGAGAAAAGGTAATTTTAAGTAATACAGAGATTAAATGTGAGTTTTGCTGAATGTTTTCATAAAATATTATCTTTCAAATGTATGTTTTCTCATCCTTCTTCTAAAAACATATACAAAACTTTGAGCCAAAGAGTCAGAATATTCCTACATGGTTTGTGCTTATTAAGTTTGTCGGTATGTTTCAGGAGCCCTTTTCTCTCTACCCAGCTCTCCTTATTCTCAGGTATTCTTTTTTTTTTTTTTAGCATCTTTATTGGAGTATAATTGCTTTACAATGGTGTGTTAGTTTCTGCTTTATAACAAAGTGAATCAGCTATACATATACATATATCCCCATATCTCCTCCCTTTTGCGTCTCCCTCCCACCCTTCCTATCCCACCCCTCTAGGTGGTCACAAACCACCTAGCTGATCTCCGTGTGCTATGCAGCTGCTTCCCACTAGCTATCTGTTTTACGTTTGGTAGTGTATATATGTCCATGCCACTCTCTCACTTTGTCACAGCTTACCCTTCCCCCTCCCCATATCCTCAAGTCCATGCTCTAGTAGGTCTGTGTCTTTATTCCCACAAGAGACCTCCCAGCTCCACGTAACATCAAACGGCGAAAATCTCCCAGAGATCTCCATCTCAACACCAAGACCCGGCTTCACTCAACAACCAGCAAGCTACAGTGCTGGACACCCTATGCCAAACAACTAGCAAGACAGGAACACAGCCCCATCCATTAGCAGAGAGGCTGCCTAAAATCATAATAAGGCTACAGACATCTCAGGTATTCTTAAGCAAATCAGAGCATTGTTGATGTTCCGTAAGTATTCGTTGCTTAAGAAGTAGTATCTCTCTGTTAACTTCCTAAGACAGGAGAGATTTCTAGCAACTACAAAATCAATATATTTTTCTAAACTAAATTCATATCCAGCTATCTGTAGATTTATATAGAATCTGGTCCAAATATTTGCAGTACAATCAAATCAAAGGTTTCTTTGTTTTCTTTTTCTTATCATGCCTAAATATCTTACCTTGATGTTGTTGGTACAGAATCCAGATGTGTTGATTTAATGAAGGCAGATCTAATATGTTCCTAGTTAAAACTCAATTTAACATCTTTATTTTTTTTTTATCTCTGACCCTCTCCATCATTTTTTTCCTCCTTGTTTATGTGTATCATTCCCTTACTCTTCAAAACTTTCTTTTTTCGTATCTCAGACACACATTCTCTTGCCACTAGTAAGTTTACTTTTAGAGCATTTTTCAAAATATTTTGCATTAAAAAAAATACACACCGTGGTGATGATTGTACAACTCTGTGAATATACTAAAAAATAGTGAATGTGTGCGTAAATCACTAAAGTGATTTAAATCACTTTAAATTGGTGAATTTTATGCTATGTGAATTATGTCCCAATAAAGCTGTTAAAGATAAAAATACAAGATCAGTGTAACAAAATTCAGATAATATCAAAGAATAGTAGTTTAAAAAAATAAACCCTCACCTGTCTCAGTCTTCTCACTTCTCAGAGGTATGTCCACAGTTAGGTTTTAGAATATTCTTCCAGACATTTTAATTGCATACACAGGCACATATATGTATTTACAGCCTTTTAAAATTGTATACAGAAAGGGTTATATTCACTATTCTGAAACTTGCTTTTTGCACTAAACAGTAAATTATAATCATATGTACATATAGAGCTATCCTACTCTTTTTTTTTTTTTTTTTTTGTGGTATGCGGGCCTCTCACTGTTGTGGCCTCTCCCGTTACGGAGCACAGGCTCCTCCGGACGCGCAGGCTCAGCAGCCATGGCTCACGGGCCCAGCCGCTCCGCGGCATGTGGGATCTTCCCGGACCGGGGCACGAACCCGTGTCCCCTGCATCGGCAGGCGGACTCTCAACCACTGCGCCACCAGGGAAGCCCCTCTCCTACTCTTAATAGTTGCAGAATATTCCACTATATAGCTGTAGAACAGTTTAATTAACAAATTCCTTATTGAACATCCTTCTGCTTACATCTTTGCACCCTTATGCAAGTATATCTACAAGGAAAAAAAAATCTTAGAAGTAGAATTGTTGGATTCAGAAGTATGTGCATTTAAAATTTTAGATAGATATTTAGATCAATAGATATTGCCAAATCACCCTGAAAAAAACTGGTGACAATTTGTAATCCCATCAGTCATGAATGACAGTGCCTAGTTTACTGTCCCCTTACCTATACTAGGTATATTAGCTTCATAACATCTCTGTCAATATGATAGACTTAAAGAATTATTTTAATTTGTATTTTTTTAATTATGTAAGGTTGAGTTTTTATGGCCTCTTCTTTAATTTTTTAAGTATTTTTTTCTAAATGAGAAGTCCATAATGTTAATTGTAGAAATTTTGAATACAGAAGATAATTAAAATAACCTGTAATCCCACCACCCAGGGATTATCACCATTTACAATTTTACTTCTAGTCTTCTTTCTGTGAAATTTATCTCATGATTATTTTTAACAAATAATGAAGCTTATTGGTAAAGGAATTTATTTTCGTATTTAAAATACACAGTTTACAAAATGAGGTTATAATACAGCTACTCAGACTACTGCTTTGAGCTCTTTTAATCAAGGTGCTATATAAACATTCAGTGGACTGAGCTCCCCTCTGCCAAGCTTTTGGGATCAGCTAGTGGAAAAATCATTAGCATTCTTTCCTTGACACTGTCCTGTCACTACCAGGGCTCAAACTGGATGAGATTTCCTAGGAGCCAATAGGTCTCTTAGTGGAGGAGAAGGAGCTCTATAATCCCTTAATGGCATGGAAGATAGAGGAATTCTTTTAAGGAATACCTTAAAGAACAAACACATTTTCTTTAAATATATGTCTATAAAGGAATATATTATATATATAAATATTGTATTATATATGTTTATGTGTGTATATGTAATCATTGTTCTCTCACACACACACATAAAACAGGAGATGAGATTGGTGAGCCAGGGTAAGAACCTTCAGAAAGTGTAGTAGACACCTGGGGAACAGTAAAATGCTTAACATATAGGGTCAGCCATTTAAAGATACAAGTCCTGTATGGTAATCATACATATCCTTATCTGATTCTCCTTTTGGACCATGCTGAATGCGGAATTGGTTTCTGTTCACAGTTGTATTTCCTGTGCCTACTTGCACATAAGCAACTTTGATCAGTTAATACTAGTTAAATGAATAATGAATGAATGAACGTAATAGAGTGTGACCTTGAGTAAATCACTTAATTGCTTTGGACCTCAGTTTCTTTCTCTGACAACTTCAAAGAATTGTTGAAAGGATCAAATAAGGTTATGTATGAAGGTGGTAGGTAAGACTGGGAGCCCTCTCCAAAGTGATTGTCTTCTCATTATTTTTACCGAGCTACTTACAGTCACCATTCAGGTAGAGCTTACTGTAGCAACTGCCCAAGTATCATCTTGATTAACCAGATAGAGAATAAAGTAAATATAATACAGCTCTGTAATTAGAAATAATCACTAGTATGTCCTGGAGACTTTGACATCTTACCCACTGCTTCATTCTCACTATTCAAAAGTATGTTATATAAATCTAATACTAGAACACTCATCAGGCTTAGGATAAAGTTTATAGAAAATGAATGTTGGGACTTCCCTGGTGGCACAGTGGTTGGGAGTCCGCCTGCCAATGCAGGGGACCCAGGTTCGATCCCTGGTCCGGGAGGATCCCACGTGCCGCTGAGGGGCTAGGCCCGTGCACCACAACTGCTGAGGCCCGCACGCCTAGAGCCCGTGCTCTGCAACGGGAGAAGCCACCGCAATGAGAAGCACACGCACTGCAGCGTTGAGTAGCCCCCGCTCACCAGAACTAGAGAAAGCCCAAGCGCAGCCACGAAGACCCAACGCAGTCAAAATAAATAAAATAAATTTATTTTTTAAAAACAAGAAAATGAATGTTGTCATGCCTTTAACACACAGAAATGCATATGTATGGAAAAATGCATATGTATGATTATTGTCTAAAAGCAGAGACGGTATCTCAGGAACGCACATAGTATAAGTATGGAATAGCTAGTAGCTGTTCTCAGAGTGACCCATTGTACATGATTGTAATGAACATCTGTCCTTTTTGGCTTATCTTGTATCAAATTGTCACAGTTCCAAGCAGTGGTTACATTTTAGAGTTAATGTGATGAAATAAAAAAATCTATGAAATATTTTGTGTATTACTCAAGATAGATTCTGTGACCTTTTAGGTTTGTTGAAAGAGGAAGCTAGTGTATTGTAAAACCAGTTAAAATAATACACTTGGAAGTATAAAGTAGCATCAGCTCATAGACCTTAGGGAAGATGCCTTACTTAGTGGCCAAGGCCCCAGAATTTCAATTTGTTTAGAAATAAATCTGTATAAAAACTTATATAAGTAGAAATATTTCTCAGTCCAGTCCTCTTTAATGTAATGCCATAATAGAGGCAAAAATAATAGACTAGCACATAAACTTTCCTTTTTTTCTATTTGTAACCAAAAGCATTGCATAATCAGGCAGGAACCAGGAAGTAAAAATAATCACAAAATTAAACCAAGTGATCTGTTTTCATTATACTCCAGCAGGAGTAAAAAGTAAAGATAAACACAAGCCAGCAAGTTTCTTTATCAAATTTGAAAATTCTTTCCATGTCAGTCATACCTTAATACAATAAAAATGAAATTTTTATTAAGGCTTGTAACTCAGCACTGTCCTTTTTAAACTTTTTAAATTATGGTGAAAAATACATAACCTAAAATTTACCATCGTAACCATCTTTAAGTGTATGGTTCAGAATATTCACATTATTGCACAATAGATCTCCAGAACAAACTGAAACTCTATACCCATTAAACACTAACTCCCCATCCCCCTTCCCCAGCCCCTGGCAACCACCATTCTACTTTCTGTCTCTGAATTTGACTACTCTAGGATCCTCATATAAGTGGAATCATATAGTATTTATCTTTTTATGACTGGCTTGCTTCACTTAGCATAATATCCTCAAGGTTCTTCCATGCTGTACCATGTGACAGGATTTCCTTCCTGCTTCAGGCAGACCATTGTCCTTTTTAATGTCATTTTTATGGTACAGTCTATTCTACTCTTAAACATCTTTGCAGGTATTGTCTATGTTAACGTCCCAGAGCATGATCAAGTACAGAATGATGAGAAGCAAGTTGAAATGCACATTTGGACTTCCAAATTATCTTGTCAAGAGATCAAAAGCGGTTATAAAGTGATTAAACAATGCAGGACTTAGTTTGAGAAAAACCTTAAAGACCTTTTGCAAGCCCCTTGTATTGAAGGTTTTTAGTTGCTTTGTTTTTCTAGAAATGTATTTGACCTATTACAACTTTTTTTGAAGTATCTTCTAAAAATATCTGCTGCTGGGTTATTTTTTTTCTTTCAAGCCTGCAGACATTTTTTCTCACTTCTTCAATTGAGTTAGCTGTATTCCTGTTTGTGAATAGCACTCCTCCCCTGTTCTGTCATAGCACAGCCTTATGTTCCTACAGTTCATTAAGGGAAAGCAGTCATCAACTAGATATTGTTAGATATTGTTAGATCACAGAACCTAACAATAATAATTTTTAAAAAGAAGCAGTTCATTCATTTTCAGTCTTCTTACCTTAATTTTTTAACAGCCTTATTGAGATATAATTTACATACCATACAATTCACCCATTCAAAAATTCAGTGATTTTCAGTACATCACCAGAGTTGTGCAACCATTACTACATTCACTTTAGGAACATCTCACCACCCTGAAAAGAAACCATGTACCTATTAGCAGTCACTGCCCATTTCCCCCAGATCCCCCCAGCCTGAGAAAACTACTAATCTACTTCTAGATCTATAGATTTGCCTATTCTGGAACTTCATATAAATGGAACCATACAATATGTGGTCTTTTGTGTCTGGCTTCTTTCCCTTAGCATAACGTTTTCAAGGCCATCCATGTCATAGTATGTATCATTAGACGTCATTACTTTTTTTTTATTGTGGGAAAATACACATAACATAAAATTTACCATCTTAACCTTTTTTTTTTTTTGGTGGGGGGAGGGGGTGTGCCGCACCACACAGCTTTCAGGCTCTTAGTTCCCCAACCAGGAACTGAACCTGGGCCCATGGCAGCAAAAGCACCAAGTCCTAACCACTGGACCACCAGGGAATTCCCTTAACCATCTTTAAATGTACATTTCAATATTTTAAATATGTCTACATTGGTTCTACAGCCAATCTCCAGAATTCTCTTCATCTTATAAAACTGAACTCTATTCCCATAAAACAGGAATTCCCCATTTTCCTTCTCCCACCCTCTGCAACCACCATTGTATTTTGTCTCTATGAATTTGACTCCTCAGGAACCTCATATAAGTTGAATCATACAGTGTCCTTTCTTGACTGGTTTGTTCCACTTAGCATAATATGCTCAATAACCTTGTCATTCATGTCATAGCATTTGTCAGAATTTCCTTTCTACTTCTTTAACTTTTTATGACTGAATAATACTCCATCATATGGCTATACCACATTTTGTTTATCCAGTCATAAGTTGACAAACACTTAGGTTATTTCCACTTTTTGGTTATTACAAATAACAGTATTATGAACATTCATATACAAGTTTTTGTATAGACATGTTTTCAGCTCTCTTGGGCATTTACCTTGGAGTAGAATTGCTGAGTTATATGGTAAGTCTATGTTTAACTTTTTGTGGAACTGCAGAAGTTTTTCAAAAACTTTTTCACTGTACCATTTTACATTCCTACCAGCAAAGTATGAAGGTTCTAATTTCTACACATCCTCACCAAGGATACTGGAAAAAAGGATATTGTTATCATCCATCTTCTTTATTATAGCCAACTTAGTAAGTATGAAATAGTATTTCATTGTGGTTTTGTAAGCATTACCCTGATGGCTAATTTTCATATATTTATTGGCCATTTGTATCTTTTTTGACAAAATGTCTATTCAGATCCTTCGTCCATTTTTTAATTGGGTTATTTGTCTTTTTATTGTTGAGTTGTAGGAGTTCTTTATTCTAAATACAAGTCCCTTCTCAGACATATGACTTACAAATATTTTCTCCTATTCAACTTCATTATTTTGCATGTGGATATCCATTTGTCCCAGCACCATTTGTTGAAAGACTATTGTTTCCCCATTGAATTGTCTTAGCACCCTTATTGCAAATCAGTTGATCATAATTGTGACAGTTTACTTTTGGACTTCTCAGGGTTAACCTTATAAAGAGGTTCTGGTTCCCATCTGATCCTTAGCCCTGGGTCCCAGTCATCCTGTCCCACTTCTTTTTACCTATCATCCCTGTGTGTGCGTATTTCTAGCATAAGGCAAGGAGATTTGGGGGCATCGATTATTTTTAGTTTAGGACTAATACAAGGTTGAGGGTTAGTCAAACTCAAAACTGCGTCTGTTAATTTAAGCTCAGATTTTTTTTTAATTTATCTTATTTTTTTTTGGCTGTGTTGGGTCTTTGTTGTTGTGCGCGGGCTTTCTCTAGTTGCAGCAAGAGGGGGCTACTCTTCTTTGCGGTGCGCAGGCTTCTCATTGTGGTGGCTTCTCTTGTTGCAGAGCACAGGCTCAGTAGTTGTGGTTCGCGGGCTTAGTTGCTGTGTGGCACGTGGGATCTTCCCAGACCAGGGCTTGAACCCATGTCCCCTTCCTTGGCAGGCGGATTCTTTTTTATTTTATTTTATTTTATTTATTTTTGGCTGTGTTGGGTCTTTGTTGCTGCACATGGGCTTCCTCCAGTTGTGGCAAGTGGGGGCTACTCTTCATTGCGGTGCACGGGCTTTTCATTGCGGTGGCTTCTCCTGTTGCGGAGCACGGGCTCTAGACATGGGGCTTCAGTAGTTGCACCATGCTGGCTCAGTAGTTGTGGTTCGCAAGCTCTAGAGTGCAGGCTCAGTAGCTGTGGCGCACGGGCTTAGTTGCTCCGCGGCATGTGGGTTCTTCCTGGACCAGGGCTCGAACCCGTGTCGCCTGCATTGGCAGGCGAATTCTTAACCACTGCACCACCAGGGAAGCCCTAAGCTCAGATTTTAAAAATCACTAGCCAGGGAATTCCCTGGTGGTCCAGTCATAGGACTCCACACTTTCACTGTCGAGGGCTCAGGTTTGATCCCTGGTTGGGGATCTAGGATCCCACAAGCCACGTGGTGTGGCCAAAAAAATGAAATGAAATAAGTAAATAAAAAGCACTACCAGTCTTGCCAAGTGCCATGTTCCACCAGTCCTTCCTTTCATCTTGTCTTGACATCTTTGGCCCCCCATGGTGTTGTTTCGTCACCTTCCTCCACTCAGACGCTGAGGGTCATTGACTTTGCCTTTGTCAGCTGCCATTTTCTGCCCTCTGCCTCACGTGGCACAGGATCCATATTGTGGGCCCACTCTGGGCCCTTAGGGAAGGCACCTGGCAACATCAGCTTAATTTTTACGTCCACTTTTACATGACAACCCCATTAGGAGTCTGCTACACTTTGAAAATAGTGTAGTGTTAAACCAAGTCATTCCATTCTCCTTTCTTTATACCTGAAAGAAAAGAGAGGGGCACCCTTTCAGTCTTTGAGAGACACAAAATGTAGGTGGCAGGAAATGAAGGTGGCTCTGCAAAGCCCCCTGCGCGTGGAAGGGCAGTAGAAGTGGTGGAGAATGTGCAGAACTTGTCAGCATTTCATGCCGAGCTGTGGGCATTGGTAGTTCTGGCTCTGAAGCCAAAGCCGCTATTCAGTACAAGCCAGCACGATCCCCTTGCAGTGAGTTTGGGGAATCTATTAGTTTTGCTCCTAAAGTCAGATTTCAGGCTCTCAGAAGAATAGTAGAGGGAGAGAGAGGAGGAGGGATAAATGAGAAAGAAGCTAGAAAAAGATTTGTTTTGATGGTAGAAAAAGAAAAATGAAAGCTCTTCATGGGTTTACTGAGGTAAGGTAGGGACTTCCCTGGTGGTCCAGTAGTAAAGAATCCTCCTCCCAATGCAGGGGACCTGGGTTCCATCCCTGGTTGGGGAACTAGGATCCCGCATGACGTGGGGCAACTAAGCCCGCATGCCACAACTACTGAGTTTGCACACCTCAACTAGAGAGCCTGCCTCCCGCAAACTACAGAGCCCACGTGCTCTAGAACCCGCGCACCACAACTACAGAGCCCACGTGCCCTGGAGCCCACACACCACAAATAGAGAAGAGAAAACCCGCACGCCACAACTGGAGAGAAGCCTGCGTGCCGCGACGAAAGATCCCACATGCCTCAACAAAGATTCCACAACTAAGACCTAACGCCGCCAAAAATAAATAATAAATAAATCTTTAAAAAAGTACGTCTTTAAAAAAAAAGGTAAGGTAGAGTGCAGATACCTTGACCTGGCCGTTGTTTCACACCCCTGACTACCTTCCAAATTCTCACACACGTGCACACACACACACCAGACATACAGAACAATTCAGAGCTCTATTCTGGTCTGGAAAAATCTTTCCCCTGGGGCATCAGTAGCTTGCCTTGTGATGACAGGCTTAATGGTTTCATATCTCTGCATTCCACTGAGACCACCTACCCAGAGGCTATGCCCTACTGACCTGGTTCACCAGGGCCTGAGACTAAGCATGAGAACACGAGGACAGTGCCAGTCTAGGTGTCGGGGGAGCTATGTTCTGGTTTGGGCAAATCGTTTTGGTTGTTTTTGGTTTTTTTTTTTTGCGGTACGCGGGCCTCTCACTGTTGTGGCCTCTCCCGTTGCGGAGCACAGGCTCCGGACGCGCAGGCTCAGTGGCCATGGCTCACGGGCCCAGCCGCTCTGCGGCATGTGGGATCTCCCCAGACCGGGGCACGAACCCATGTCCCCTGCATCGGCAGGCGGACTCTTAACCACTGCGCCACCAGGGAAGCCCTGGGCAAATCGTTTTAACTTGCTGGGTGACTGTGTCCATGTTGCTGCTCTCTCTGTAATACTCAGGGTTCCAAATTATAAAATGGGGACCGGACCCATGGTTCTTATCTCTTAGAAATGTCATGAGACAGAGTAAATTATGGTCTTCCAGTGCTTATGCTTCTAGGAGGCAAGGAACTAGGGGAATCCTGTGCTTTTCTCTTTTTTTATTGAGATAGGGTTTCCTAGGCTCTCTATGCAAGCCCTTAGAAGACATTTAATCAGAGAATAGTCTGGAAAAAAGCAAACCTGCTCACAAAAGAAGAGAGAGCCTTGAAATCTCTTAAGTGTTTCCTTCCAAACAGGTCCAAGAGATTCTCTTATAGTTTCTGGCCGGCTACCTGGAGTAGGGAGATAGAAGTGGTTTATTTTTCTTTCTTCCAGTTTCCCTTTCTGGTCTGATCCCTCTGAGTGACACTGGTTGGGGTGGGGCCACAAGTTATGGGAGAAAACCATGTCCCAGCCACTCAAGTCTGCCTATTGGATAATAGATTGATCGGTCTGCCCTGTCGGTGGGTAAAAATAAAAGAGCAGCCTTTTTACTGATTTGTGTTTATTTGATTGTTTGTTTAAAGGAAGCCATGAGATATAATAGTGAATCAGCCCACCTGATTCAGTGCCCTCCGATGGTCTGGTCATGTGTGGTAAAGTACATCAGGAAGGGAACACCATGGTTTCCCAGTCATCTGCCTGCAGTACTAGAGTATGGAGGACCCAAGAACTAACAGAAGGTTTCTTGTCCTTGTAAAAGATCCTTGGGTTCTCAGTTGCTGTAGTAGTCTCCTATTGTTGCTGTAACAAATTACTACAAACTTAAAACAACGCAAATGTATTCTCTTACCTTTCTGGAGGTCAGAAGTCTCATGAGGCCAAAATCAAGGTGTCGGCAAGGGTATGTTCCTCCTGGAGACTCTTGGGGAGAATGCAGCTGCTTGTCTTTTCCGGCTTCTGGAGGCCACCTGCGTTCCTTGGCTTGTGGTCCTTCGACTGTCTTCCAGGCGCATCACTCTAAGCTTTCTTTCCATCGTCACATTCCTCTCTAACTCTGACCCTCTGCCTTCCTGGCACAGGACCCTTGTGATTAAGCTGGGCCCCAGCCCTCTTCTTTCTTGGGCTTCTAAGGACTTCTCAGGCATAGGAGTTGCAGTCATTGTCAGGGCTGGGAGCTAGTGGGGAAGTACATTGATAAGAATCTTTGTAGCTTTTCTTAGGACAGGAGGCAGCCTGATATTATAGCCTTTTTGAGCCCCTTCCCCCATAAAGGTGTTGATGACCATGGAAAGAACTAAGAGTCCAGGAATAAAAATCCAATATGCCTGGATTATAAGAAACTCAGTTAAGGGTGAAAGCAGGCAGATGGGCTGATGGGACATAAAAGCAACCTAACTGACACCTTTCTCCTTCACCCCAATTTTGGAATTATTTCCCCAAGACACCACCATGCTTCCTATCCTTTAAAGCCTGTATTTTTAGTTTGGGGTATTTTCTATTGTTTGCAGGTTGCCTTGCAACCCGTTTGCCTGGAGGGTTTAAACAATATAGTTTCTTTGCTGAACAGCAACCGTAGCCAAGAGAGACCGAATATAAACCTTTAAGTCTGTTTTCTCAGAGTTCGTACATCAGCGATGGCTTTAAACAGAATAGCTTATGCCCCCTGGCTTGCTTCTCCCTGGGGGAGGGGAGAAGGGTGGCTGGTGGAGAACATTTTGTGTTCTCTTATCTTTCATACTAGTGGAAGGGGATAAGCACCAGAATAGGAAAACAAAATATCTGTCTATTAATATACCCTAAGTCCTCTAGCACATGGATTGGATTTGTTTATTTGTGAAAGAGAAGGATGCTTCTCTCTGACTGTGGCCTCCCCTGCCAGATGGAAGGGAACTGGCAGGCGTAGTGCCCTCCATAAGGTGAAGGGAATAGGCAACCAGGGCCTAACTTCTTACTTAAAAGAGAAAACTCTCAGCCTTTTCTCAAGAAAAATTGGTTTTCTGGCTCAACCTGCCTTAAGCCCCAGCAGCATCATTCAGGGAAACTAAGAAAGAAAGGGAAAAAAGCAGGAGGATTTACCATGAAAGAGCCAGAGAGTACCCCTACCTCCCCACTAGACATGTGCATCCATCCCCCTCCTTGTGTCCAGCCTGGGGAGCCAGAGGTCTGGAGAACCTTGCTGGAAGAAAGGACACGCAGTTTCCTCAGAACAACCACTTAACTGGCAGTGAGGAAGGCAGACACAGGAGCGTTTCCCTCCCCAAAGGACGAGCCCTGCAAAGAGAAAAGCAGCCCTGCTGAGCTCAAATTCAGGGGCACTGTCCTTTAATATATTCCCTTGGATCCGTTAGTGGTTATCCGTTAGTAGAAGGAGTGCCCAGAGTCAACAGTTTTCTAAAGGAGTAGATGGCTAGTTAATGATAAGCCTTCTAGTTGGAAAAAAGCCAGAAGGGAAGAGATTTCTTTCGGGAACAGGAACATACATGTGCCTAGGAGCCCCGTGCCTGCCATGTCTGGACAGAGGTTCAGAGCGCCCTTTGGCTGCCAGAAGAGGTCTCTGCTTGCCACCCACCAGGGTCAGGCTTTCTCAGGTCCTGGAGAACATTTTGATTAGCAGGAGTCCCAGGCAGACACGGAGAGAAAGAAGAGAGCAGCATTGGCAGGGCCCGCCCTCTCCAAGAGCAAACGGGGACAAAGGTCGGTGTACTTACAGCTGCCCCTCCCAGCCTGCCCGCCTGCCAGCCAGGCCAGATGCCCCAGGTTGTCCCGGCGTTGCTACATGATGCAGGAATCTGTCATCTTTGTGCCTGCTGGGTCACCCATTACCCCAGATCCAATTCCCAGGCAGGGAAGGTTAGGACACGTGAGCAGAAGCAAAGGCTTTGGCATTCAATAGCTTTAAAACAGAAATGCCGTCATGTCTTTACCTGTTCAGTTGGGAGCAAAACATGTTTGTTAGGGGTGTGATGTGGTATTGTGGAATAAGTACGAGAGGAAAGAATCTGTGAGCTGCCCATCTGAGAGGAGGGCTCTCTGTACAAACCATGGTTCTTCAGGCACTTTTAGAATGTGAACAGACTTTCTTTGTGATGATTTCTTATCCTACATTTCACTGCCAGCCCAGCATGTTTGAATTTGTCTCGGCTTCAGCAGGTCTGAGTATCCATTGGGATTCTCTGTGAGAATTTAAACAACTTGGAGGCCACTGAGGTTACCACGTATAACCAGATCTGGCACAGATTTGGCATGAGAGTAAGCAGGAGACAGAAGCTTTGTGTGTTATGAAATCATTGAGGCTGTAGCCCACAGCCCTTCGTGTTTGGGATTACAATTAGAATCGCTGTTATTTGTTTGTTCGTTTTCTGTCTTTGTACCTAAGAATGGGCTTCAGCTAATGAAATAATGGTGATATAGAAGCTAACATTCATCAAGGCACTGAACTAAGCACTCTCCTTGAATTATCTCATTTAATTTCCACCACAAACCCATGAGGCAGACGTGACATGATCCCCATTTAAAGGTGAGGATCCAGGCTCAGAGAAACTGAGTGACATGTTTAAGATGATCTGCTATATTCATCTGGGATTATGACTTGCTAGCACCGTATTCTGAACATAGAGGAAGAAAGAATCTGAGAACAAGTATTTCTGAGGGCTGCAATTGTGTACAGGTTTCTTGGAAGCTAGGGCCCTCTTGATGTATGCTCCATGGGGCCATCTGGGGAAGTTGTTTAGCTTCAGAGGTGATAGATGAGGGCTGGGTCACTTCTGTTTGCAGAGCATGGGTTGAAGGGTAAGTCAGGACAACATTTCTTCTCTGGTCCCCATCAGGGACTCCACAGGCCAACCTCTGTGGCTGTGTTTATATCATTATTTTTAAGGCATCAGCACCAGCACAGCAGCTCTAAGCTCTCTCTTCCTTTAGCCATCCTCCATGTGGAAAGAAGCCAAATGGGAGAATTTCCCCAACCACTTCCCTTCAGTGCAGCTGGTACCAACTTGAAACCTGAGACATTTAACACTGCAGCCCAGCTGAAGCCTGGCTAAGCCGTATTTCTTAGACACAGCAGGAAGCCGTTCTGTGCTCTAGTATCAAGAACCATCTCAGGGCCCAGGGCGGGCTCTGCTTCCTTGGTTTGACCCCAAGAGGTCAGCTGGCTGATGAAGCCCATCAGAAGTACTTATGTAGACTAGGACCGTCAGCTGCAGCTTACCAGAAGAGACGGGAGAGGATGCCCAGGATTTTCATATTTAATTGAAAAGTAGTGTCTTTGGAAAAGGGGGTGGTAGAGGAGTTCCTACAGCATTGAAAGAACTCCCTCCACTTGTTGCTGTGGGAGGGTAGCGTAGACCCAGCTGCTTCAGAGCCATTCATTATCCTTCATCCTGGCAAGTGGAACTCTTCTAGGGATAGGCACTGTTGGTAGTGAACCCCTGGCTCTCCCAGCTGCCCCCACAGGTCACAGGACCCTCCAAGCTGATGCTCCAGCGTGGTGACCAGAGTCTGGTTCCATCCTCTGTCACCCAGACCGCACACATCAGCTTTGCCCCATTCTGTGCTTCTGAATTACACTCACTGGCAACCAGCACCAGCTCTCCCCTCCCAGTGCCCTGATATCCTCTGGTTAATAAGCAACTCACATAAAGACACCAAAAACTATTGCAAGAGGGGGAGAAAAGCTGAGGCTCTGAATATAGGCCAGGAAGCCCTGGACTTGGCCCAGGAACTCGGTGGCTGTTTCTGTTCTCTGCCCTTTGGTAGCCTTCCTCACAGGTTATAGAAGGAAGAGAAGCAGGAATGCTTCATCTAAAGCTGTAGTGGACCATAAAGCAATGATGTATTTATCTATCAATGAGAGACTCTCACTGAAGCCTGAGGTCCCTTCGTGGAGACTATTAGTCCTCTCCAGAAGAGACCAACTTTCTGCCCTTTATCCTTTCAAACCTATTTCTAGAAGAGTCTTAGGTCCCTGTTAATTAAAGCACTAAGCTCCCCACTTCCCTCTCTCTCCTGTCTTTCTGAGCTGCCCAGATGGCACTCTTCCCACCTTCACCTTCATCTCCCATACTGTGTTTTATCTCCCAAGGTTTGGAGATGTCCTTGAGACGTCCCTGTGGAAGGAACCAGTGGGGACTATGTGCCTGAGCCCCCCTCATTGTCACTTTGGTCTGAATCAAATTCTGAAAGGGAGCTGGAACCCTCTCCCTGGGCCTGCCCATTGTCAAGGTCCTGGTCACCTTTGAAGCCTCCTGCAGGGATTCCCACTGCCAATGGATCCTTTTCTGAAGCCCAGCACTGTGACATTTTAGACTTGGAAATCCCTAGACAAATATGTCTCACTTAATCCTCACCACACTGGAGACTCTCACTTGGCCAAACTTAACAAGTACCACTAGTTCTTGCAGCAAACGTTCCCCGTGTTCCAGGCATTGTGTTCAGGGCTGGGAAAAGGATAAACAAGGTAAGGTCCCTGTCCTTGAGGTGCAACCAGCTATTAGAAGAGACACATGAAACAGGAGCTCCCCTCTCACTCGAAATGCCTCATACCCAATGTTCCTTTAACTTTCCCAGGCTCTCTAAGGCCCTGCTCTTTCACCATTTACCAGCTCTGTAACTTTAGCTCAGTTGCTTGCTCTAAGCATCAGGTTGCTCATCTGTAAAATGGGTTTGTTAATAGTATATATCTACCTTGTAGAGATATAATGAGGATTACATGAAACCACTTATTTGTAAGGCACATAGGGCTAAATAAATGCTGGCTGTTACTATCTTCCTCCTGAGGATAATGTTTGCCAGGAAGAGTGGTAAAAGCAGGGAGAGCTGGGTTTGAACCCCAGTTTCCCCACCCCACTGATGCTGTATGCTTACAGGCAAAAACTGTTCTCTCTGAGCATCAGTTTCATGGGTGATAATTTACTTAATTAGAGTAAATTAATATATGTGAAAGTACCTCACATATAGCAGGAGTTCAACACATTAGCCCCTTGGAACTTCTTAAGTATCTGAAGACCCTAAAGCTCCAAGGATCCAGAAGAGACGCAGAAAGGTGCTAGCGCCTCCTTTAGGAAATGGCCCCCATTCCCCTGGTTAATCCTTAAAGCATGACCCTCCCCTATTTGGTTCTCGTTCAGCCAGAGAGGCTGCTCCGTGATCAACTGTGTCCCTCCCTCTGTGCTCTGTGCTTCTGTACTAAGTACCTGGAGGCCCTTGTCCTGTCCACACTCAGGCATCACTTGGCCGAGATATCCATTGAGCTCCTCTAATCTTTCCCCACAACTCAGTCTCCCCCTCTCCTCACCCTCCACTTCATCCCTTGTTCCCCTAGCTTCTTAATCAAATTAAGGGAAAGAAGAGGATTTAGATAGGGTTACTAAATATGTTTCTGTTCAGGGGAGGGAGGAACAGAGGAGTCTGGAGGAGGAGGCAGAGTGTGAAATTCCTTAATGGAATGTGCTCTGAGAGCCTCCTTTCTCTAGAATAAGCCCCAGAATCGCCTATCTGGATAGAGTTTTCTCTTTGGCAAAGTGCTTTCACAAACATTATCTCATTATGATACAGGCCCAGGTGGCAGAGTGCCCACTCCCCGGAAAGGTCTGCCGAGGCCATCATGCCTCACAAGCTGGTCTGACCCTGGTCTACATATTTCACAGGACACCCTGGCCTCACAGGGGTGACTCGGCTTTCTGTGGAGCACGACACCCGCGGAGGGGCCACTCACAGATGGAGGTCACAGTTTTCCCTTCTGTGTTCTCCCCACATCAGATTTGGAATCTCTGGAAAATTTTTACTTTTTAAAAATGATAACGTGCTTATTGTAGAGATTTTTGAAAACACAGTAACTTGTAAAGGAGAAAACAAAAATCACCCATAATCCACAACTTAACTGCTGGTAACGTTGTGAGGTAGCTCCTTTACGTGTTTTTGAAATGCATGCATATATTTGTGTATATGTGTGTGCATTTGAAAAATGGGATTATATGCACACACATTATTTGTATTCTGCTTTTATATTTAATATGTTATTTTTGTGTTCCATTTCATCAAAAACTCTTCTGAAATATTATTTTAAAATAGCGTGAATTAGGATTTTTCCTTATTAAAAAATTATGCATGTCCATTATGAAATAATCATTGCCCACATTGATTGAGTCTCGTAATCAGCCAGAAACCCTGATCACATGATCACATTTAATTCTCACAGCAGCTCTCCTGGGTAGATACTGATAAACTCATTTTACAGGTAAATAGAGTGAGGCCTTGGAGAGGTAAAGAACTTGCCCCACTAGTAAAGACTTAAAATGCCCATGGGATTTCACACACATTTTTGGACCAAATTGCCTATACCAATGACCATATTCAATAACTGCATCATATTCTCCAATGTGGGTTTATCATGATTAACTATTCTCTTTTGTTGGACATTTCAATTATTTTTTTGTTGTTATAATGAAGCAATGATCATCTCTGCATAAAACCATCTTTGTTCACATCTCTTGTTATTTCTTTAGTCATTTCCTAGAAGAATTACTGAGTCATCATTTTCAAGTCTTGTTACTTATTACCAAGTGACTTTCCAGAAAGCCAGTATGCACTCCCACCAGCATGCGTAAGATAAGTCCCTCTTTAAAAACAATTCAGTTTGGTAGGTGGAAATTGTATCTCTTTGATTTGATTTGCGTTTCCTTGATTACTAGTGAGGTTGAACTCTTCTCTCACGCACTCATTAGTCAGTTGTAGACCCATGAGTAAGCATCACAGAGAGCAGCTTGTCCTTCCTGCTGGCACTTACTTCTCTCTTGCTTTCACTCACTGTCTCTGTTGATTTTGAGTTTCAATCTGGACCCAGATAATTTAGGAGTGCATCAGCAAGGAGAAATTTTTTCATATTCAACATACCCAGGAGGACTTGGGTCTTAATGAAGAGTTGGGTCCCCATTTTGCCCCCTGCCCCCTCTTCTCACCCTCAGCCACACTGTGTAGCTCCCTCAGAATTACCCCACCTCAGAGCAAAGGTCAGATTTCAAGATTTCTCAGACCATTCTAGAGACAGTATAGTTTTATTCAGGAAGTAACTGAGCTAGAGTGCTGCTTTCTCTTCCCAAGAAACTTCCGTTCCTTTTGTTCTCAGGGGAGGTGAGACGGGGATGGGGCCAGGAATAAGAACCTGGTGTTCACAGCCCCTTGGCTGAGGCTGCCTGAGTTCCCCCTACCGAGCTTTGTGACAGGGACCCCACCCTCCTCCCGTCTTTGAGGAGCCCTTTGATCCCTCGAGTTAGGGAGGAATGCACTGTCATTTCCGATGGGTTGTGTAACCCTCTCTTCTGCCTGGAGCATGAGAAGCACAGAAGGTGCAGCAGCCCTGAGAGAGGCAGGTGCCAGCGGGTTAGTCACGTGCACCCTCAGAGTCCTGGAGGAGTTTGCACAAGAGTTCCTCGATTCAGCTCCAGCCTGAAATGCTGTCCGACAGGTGTGTTCACTTTGGGTTCAATCCTGCACCGCACTCACCCCGTCCTACCTGCTGTTCCTGGACCACCAAACGCTTCCTGCCAGGCTCCACATTGGGTTGTTCTCTTGCTGCCATCAGAGAACTTAGGAATCTCTCTTCTATGGACTCTCTCTCCTCTGCCAAGCTCCAGCTTTTAGCCCCCGCGTCCCCCATCCTCACCTCCACTTAGATCTTCCACTCAGGTTGTTGGACATTCAGTTCTGTCAGGTGTTCCCTGCATGGAGCCAGAGGGGACTTTGAATCACTCCAGGCAGGGGAAGTGGAAAAAAGCAGAAATTTGGCCTGAGGACTGGACAGTAAGACCAATAAGACCTTTCCTCAGCCTCTTGATGTAACTCCTTTGTGTTTTTACATCAAAATCGTGTCTTTGACTCTATTCCCTACTTGGAGTCGTGTTACAGAAGGCTCCGTTCTGTTAAACTAGCCTATCTGAGCCCCAGTACATGGGTGGGGATGTTCCACACCGTGAAAATGTTGGCACTTATGAAGGGACAGTAATTATGAAAGGCATCAGAAAGCCAAAAACGGCACTCTGCTTGTGCTGGTAGGGTTTCAGAAGCATCATCTTTGAGTAGAGTAGCAGTTAGGATTTGGGAAACAAAGGTGTAGAGGTCATGCTTCTGACCCTTATGGGGTCATAACAATATAAAGTTGGACTGCAGGCCAAACAAGTGGTCACCCACAATGCTGTATGAATTCAGAGGAGGGAGTACCGCTAGATCCCACGCAGCCAGGAAGGCTTCGAAGAGGCAGCTCTTCAAGCTGGACCTTAAAGGCAAGATGTAAGACTTGAAAAGTGGCCTCGTGGAAGAGGACATTCCAGCAGGGGGTAAGGAACAAGCTAAAACATAGAGGTAGAAACGCAGTTGGCACGTTTGGGAATTGCGAGATCATTCTAGCTGCTCCAGAACACATGTGCAGAGTACTGTTATCCATCAGGGTTCCACCAGAGAAACAACCAGTAGGTGATATATAGTAAGAGATTTATTGCGAGCAGTTGGCTTCTGTGATGGCGGGGGCTGTCCAGGAAAATCTGAAATCCATAGGGCAGGCTATCAGGAAGGGCAGATTGGAAGGAAACTGTCACACAGGAAGTGGAGCTGCTCTCCATGGGCAGAATTTCTTCTTCAAGGTAGCCTCAGCCTTGCTCTTAAGGTCTTTCAACTGATTAGATCAAGCCTACCCAAATTATCTAGAATAAATTCATTTACTTAAAGTCAGCTGATTTTTTTTCAGCTTTATTGAGGTATAATTGACAAATTGTTAGGTATTTAAAGTGTACATCATGATGATTTGATTACTATATGCATTGTGAAAGGATTCCTTCCCATGTAGTTAATTAATACATCCATCTCACGCACACACACACAAACACACACACACAGACACACACACACTATATATATATATATATATATATGGTGTGTGAGAGAATATTTGTTTTACTCCCTTTCCAAATTTCAGTTACATAATAGTTATCATCTATAGTTACCATGTCATACATTAGATCCTCACAGTTTACTCATATTATAACTGAAAGTTTATACTCTTTTACCAACCTCTCACACCCCCTCATCCCCAGACCCTGGCAACCATTTTTCTACTCCCTGTTTCTTTGAGTTTGACTTTCTTTTTTTTTTTAGATTCCACATATAAGTGATATCACACAGTATTTGTCTTTCCCTACCTGGTTTATTTCATTTAGCATAATGCCCTGAAGGTCCATCCATATTGTTGAAAATTGCAGGATTTCCTTCTTTCTTGTGGCTGGATACTATTCCAGTGTGTGTGTGTGTGTGTGTGTGTGTGTGTGGGCGTGCGTGTGCGCACCACATCTTCTTTATTCATTCATCCATTGACAGACACTTAGGTTGTTTCTTTATCTTGGCTGTTGCGAATAATGCTGCAATGAACATGGGAGTGCAAGAGTCTATATCCTGTTTTCATTTCCCTTGGATATATACCCAGAAATGGAGTTGCTGGATCATACAGTAGTTCTATTTTGAATTTTTTGAGGAGCCTTCATACTGTTTTCCATAGTGGCTGCACCAATTTACACTCCCACCTACACTGCACCAGGGTCCCCTTTTCTCCATATCCTCACCAACGCTCGTTATCTCTTGTCATTTTGATGACAGCCATTCTAACCGTTGTGAGGTTAAATCTCATTGTGGTTTTGATTTACATTTCCCTGATGTGAGTGATTTTGAGTGCCTTTTCATATATTGTGGTGGCCATTTGTATGCCTTCTTTGGAAAATGTTTATTCACTTCCTCTGTTCATTTTTATTTTTATTTATTTATTTTTTTTTTGCGGTACGCGGGCCTCCCACTGCTGTGGCCTCTCCCGCTGCGGAGCACAGTCTCCAGACGCGCAGGCCCAGCGGCCATGGCCCACAGGCCCAGCCGCTCCGCGGCACATGGGATCCTCCCGCACCGGGGCACGAACCCGCGTCCCCTGCATCGGCAGGCGGACTCCCAACCACTGCGCCACCAGGGAAGCCCTGTTCATTTTTAAATTGGGTTGTTTGGTTTTTTGCTATTGAGTTGTGTAAGTTCTTTATTTATTTTGAACATTACCCCTTATCAGATATATGACTTACAGATATTTTCTCCCATTCTGTAGCTTGCCTTTTCATTTTGTTGATGGTTTGCTTTTCTGTGCAGAAGCTTTTTAGTTTGATGTAGTCCCACTTGTCTATTTTTGCTTTTGCTTTTGGTGTCAAGTCCAAAAAATCATTGCCAAGACCAAAATGTCAAAGAGATAACCCCCTATGGTTTCTTCTAGGAGTTTTACAGTTTCAGTTCTTAAATTTAATTATTTAATCCATTTTGAGTTGATTTTTGTGTATGGTGTAAGATAGGGGTCCAGTTTCATTCTTTTGCATGTGGCTGTTCAGTTTTCCCAATACCATTTATTGAACAAACTACCCTTTCCCTATCGTATATTCTTTACTACTTTATTGTAAATTAATTGACCATTTATGCATGGGTTTATGTCTGGGCTCTCTATGCTGTTCCACTGATCTATGTGTCTGTTTTTATGCCAATACCATACTGTTTTGATTGTTATAGCTTTGTAATATAATTTGAAATTAGGACATGTGATGTCTCCAGTAAAGTCAACTGATTATGAATGTTAATCACATCTACAAAATACTTTCACAGCAACAATTGATGTTTGATTGAATAACTTGAGACTGTAATCTAGCCAAGGTGACACATAAAACTGACCATCACAGCTACCAATCATAATGAAAATGGAAAGAGAGAATTGGGTCAACATGATTTTTCAAGGCATGAGACTGACATACATGAGTAAATTTATTACTACCTCCCCATGGAATCAGATTCCCATTATCTTTACCTATTCCCAGATTCTCTAACTGGTGTCTCTTTAATGGAAACTTAAGATTCAGAGAGGGAAATTAGGTTTATCATGAACCCCCTTTAGAGATGAAACCTCATTTTTCTAAGGCTAAATCGAGATAGGTTAGTTAATTGGTACAGGTTCCAGCCTACCCACGTTTCCAGCAGACAGCATCAATAAGTACTCAGTCCAAGAATTCTGGGCTAAGGAAGAAGACTGTTTTGAACCTTTTCTCTCTCCTCTCTTTCCAACTCTATCCATCACTGAAACTGGAGGATATGTTTCCAGAGGGTAAGAATAATGTTTGAAGGTCTTTGTTTCTCCTTCCATACCTGCCACCCTTCCTCACAAGTCTAAGGTAGACCTCTGAACCCCAGCAGGTCAAATCTCCAGCTGAAGCCAAATGAATCAAGCATAGGTGGGAAGTTACTTGTGCTAGACCTACCCTGGTTAGAAGATAATTCAGGATTCCCAAGCTCAGGATTAGCAGTGAGCCAGCTTGCCCATTGATGGGGTGGTTGTACAAAAAAAAGAAACTCTAACTTTTTGGTCCGATATGGAGCTTAAGGGAAAGATCTGAGCAAGGACTCCATCCTTCTGTGACTTGGGGATTGAATTGTGCATGACTCTGAGCTTTTCCCTTTAAGAGCTCAGTGCTATCAAACCCCTAGAGCTACAGGTGACCCTGAGGAGCAGGAGAACAGAAAGGAAGTTTCTACTAAAGGTTTAGATTCTGTGCACCTGGGCTTCTGAGAGCCAGTTTCACCCACTTCAGTGGCCTCAAGAGCAGAAAAATGACAGAATCAGGCCAACAAACTCCTTCTGACAGTTACATCTCCCTTCCTAGAAGAAAGAGGAGGAAAATAAGAAACAAGTGGCAATGCTTTCCAGATCTAGAATGTAAAAAGTAACCAATAGGGAATGTGAGATTGTTTGGCGACCAGGAACTTGGGGCCTCTGCCTGAGCCCTGCTCCATCTGGAATCACTCTTGGAGGCTTAACCAAGGGGGCTGAATAGGGTGGAGCGGCCAGAACCCCGAGCACCTAGTGTAGCGAGTTGAATTAGCAGGATAGAGAGAACAGGTGGAAGGTGGGCTCACTAAACTGGTGGGGCAAAGCAGGGCAATATGGCAAGGATCAAAAGGAGGTGGACCACTACTGTTGATACGAATGTAAAATGGGGCAGCCTCTATGGAAAACAGGATAGAGGCTCCTAAAACAATTAAAAATAGAACTACCATATGATCCAGCAATCCTACTTCTGGGGATATGTCCAAAAGAATTGAAAATGGGATCTCGAAGAGATTGGCACACCCATGTTCATTGCAACATTATTCACAATAGCCAGGAGGTGGAGGAAACCTACATGTCCATCAACAGATGAACAGGTCAAGAAAATGTGGTCTATCCATACAATGGAATGTTTTTCAGCCTTTAAAAAACATAAGGAAATTCTGGGGACTTCCCTGGTGGTCCAGTGGTTAAGAATCTTCCTGCCAATGCAGGGGACACGGGTTTGAGCCCCGGTCCAGGGAGATCCCACATGCCGCAGAGCAACTAAGCCTGTGCGCCGCAACTACTGAGCCCACGCACCTAGAGCCCGTGCTCCACAGCAAGAGAAGCCACTGCAGTGAGAAGCCTGCACGCAACAACAAAGACCCAACGCAGCCAAAAATAAATAAATAAATAAATGTATTTTAAAAAAACATAAGGAAATTCTCATACCTGCTACAATGTATGTGAACCTTGAGGACATTATGCTAAGTGAGATATGCGAGTCATAAAAAGACAAGTACTGCATGATTCCAATTATATGAGGTATATAAAGTAGTCAAACTCTTAGAAACAGAAAGCAGAATGGTAGTGGCCAGGGGCTGTGGGGGAAGGGAAAGAGGGGCAGTGTTGTTCAATGAGTATAGAATTTCGGTCTTGCAGGATGAAAATGTTTTAGAGATCTGTTGTACGACAATGTGCACCTAGTTAATACTACTGGACTGTGCACTTGAAAATAGTTATGATGGTAAACCATTTTACCATGCTTTTTACCACAATTAACAAAACAAAAAAGAAGAGGGAGGGCACTGTACAATCCAATACACATGCCAAAGGTTAGCTCAGTAACGAAACTTGGGGTGAAAGCCTTTCTGCTGTGTAGCAGACCCCACACATGTGGCATGGCAGGCTCCCCTGTCACATCTCATCAGACCACCTGGCCCACCCTAGAACACAGTATCTGGAAGACCCAAAACATCTTCATACGCACTGGTCATTTTCCATGATACCACAAATTGAGTTTTTTCTTCTAATATTTTTGCAAATTTTGTTATATACTTCAATAACAATAGTAATAACTAGCATTTATTGAAAACTTACACAAAGGAATTACATTGTGTATGATGAGCAAGGTGAAAATGAACTATAGTCAAAACCACCTCCGAAAGTCTCTTCAATTGCTAACAAAGTGCAATATATATGATTTAGTGTAAACAACTCTCCCATACAGTATTTCTCAAGCAAACTAAAGCATAAGAATTATTGGGGTAGCTCAGAGGAAAGACCAAAAGGAAAGTTTATAAGCAGATGTCTGGGCATTCACACCATTCTGCCTTTACGATAACTGAAATATTCCCAATGGGGGATGGGGGTGGGGGTGAGTGAAAAATTCCTGCTGACCTGCAGGTTTTACTTGATTCTCTCTTAATACTAAGGCTCTATCAAAAGCCTGACAGGGCTTCCCTGGTGGCGCAGTGATTGAGAGTCCGCCTGCCGATGCAGGGGACACGGGTTCGTGCCCCGGTCCAGGAAGATCTCACATGCCGCGGAGCGGCTGGGCCTGTGAGCCATGGCCGCTGAGCCTGCGCGTCCGGAGCCTGTGCTCCGCAGCGGGAGAGGCCACAACAGTGAGAGGCCCGCGTACCACAAAAAAAAAAAAAAGAAATGTCATCAGCCAAGTCCCCTGCAGTGCCAGACCCCATGGCAATGCTGGCTTCAGCTTTCTTCCAGGTAGGAGCAGCCTTCTCAGTCTGAAATTGGGGGTGGGACCTGACTTACACGAAGATGAATTCTCTACAGTGCAAACCAGACAGTTTGTTTACAGGCACCTGCAGTGTGAAATTTGGCAGCTTTAAATCAATTTTGGAAGCAGTCCAAATTTTGGAAGCAGTCTCATCAATTTTGGAAGCAGAGGAAAAAACAAACAGAGCTAAGTGTTTTGGGAAGAGAGAGAAAGTGAAATCCTCATCTTTGATTTTACCTGGGAAGCCTAACATTGTAAACTACTTATAAGATGGACTGTAGGGGAAAGGGAAACAATGAGGATTTCAGCTTTTTCTGTGTGGTTTTACTTATTTAAAAAATATAAGTAACTACATAGCAAGAAAAATGAAGTAACCAGAGCTACATATATCTTTGTGGATAAACCTAAAAAAAAAAAAAAACTCATTAGTGGTAAGTAAAAAAAGCAAGATGCAAGACATGCACAGAATTGGTGAGGTTTATGTAAATTGTTTTTGGATCTATATATCTGTAGTCAAAATATAAAAATATGCATGAGAATGACAAACTTCAAGTTCAGGGTGGAGGTTATCTCTGGGAAAGCAAGGTGGAGAGTGAGTTCAAGGAGCTCACAAAGAACTCCCATGGTACAAATCATGTATTTCTTACACTGGATGGTGGGTATATATTATATTATTATTGTACTTTTTTTTATATGTCGAGCATGTTTCTTTAAAAGGGAGAGGGGGATATGGAGCCTCTGTATCCTCAATTATGTTAATGATGTGTTTGTTGTTATGAGATTAAACCAAATGTTTTGTTTTAAAAGGGCTGGATCTTAAGGTGAACCTAAGACAAATGTGTGTCTCTCAACAGCTGTACCAGGCGTTGTGCTCTGCACTTCGCATTCAGGAAATCTACATGAGGTAGATTCTGTTATCCGCATTTGACCAGTGAGGAACTAGGGACATTGGTTAAGTAGTTTGTCTAAGAGCATGCTTTCCTTACCAGGTGGCTGCAGTTCTCCGAATTTGTTTCCCCACAATTTGTGAAAGGTGGTATTTTGAAGACCTGTGATAACATGGAATCATGTAGCTAGAACAGGGCGAATCACAAGTTAAAACATCCCTGGGGAATTCCCTGGCAGTCCAGTGGTTGGGACTCTGAGCTTGCACTGCAGAGGGCACGGGTTCGATCCCTGGTCAGGGAACTAAGATCCTGTATGCCACGCGGCTCGGCCAAAAAAAAAAAAAAAGTCCCTACTGTCTGACGTCTACAAAGTAACCTCTGAGAGTATCATTAGCCTAAATCTGGGTCTAATGCACTAAGCCCTTTCCCTTCCTTCCCCAGCCCAGTGCTCTTTTGTAATTGACATTCATTTGCCTGCTGTCAGGTATCTTTCACTCCCAGTGCCTACAGGCCCCTGACCTTGGGGGACTGGGAGAGCCAGTACCTAACTTTTCTTAGATTTCCACTGACTTCTCAAGTTTTTTTGTTTGTTTTTAATTTTTTGGCCGCACCACGCGACATGTGGAATCTTAGTTCCCCCACCAGGGATGGAACCCACGCCCCCTGCAGTGGAAGCTCGGAGTCTCAACCACTGGACTGCCAGGGGAGTCCCAACAAGTTTTTATTCTTGGTTACAGTGGGCTCCACGTGCACGTCTTACTTTATATCCCTTTTTCTGTGCACGTGGCGTTAGTTGGGCAATCATAATGCCTTTCTACCGTTATGGTTGGTACGGAGGAGAGTAATCAAACTCTCAATTCTAAACTTCGGTAAGATAAGGTCAGCAGCATGTGTGGTATCGGTATGGCACCCGCAAGGGAAAATGACTCTCGGTGGCTCACATTGTTTTGGGGCTTGTTTGTGTTGCCGTGCAGTTGTAATGGAAAACGAATAAAAATAAAAATCCCGGGGCCCATTTTGGCCAGCGCTTGGGAATCTAATCCCACTGTCTTGGCAGAATTCCAGCTCAGGTCACTGCATTCTGCTGGCGGCAGCCTCCCTGTGCAGTTTTCAGTGGATGTAGCTTTCTGCTATGCCTCTTTCTCAGCTGTCTGTGCAGTGAATTAATCAGCTGTCCCTTCCCCACCCTGAGGAGGGTGTAGTTCTGCGAGCCTCAGAATGATCCACTAGTGGGATCCTACCACAGCGGGAGTAGGAACTGATCTGGGACCAGCCACAGAGATATTTGCTACAATCAAGATCTATGTGCATGTGTCTTTCTCTGAGTGCATTTATGCAGTCATTGAATCAGACTCCTAACACGAAGTTTTTTCAGCAATCATCTAGCTTCTTTCCAAAACTGTGTGCATATATTCCCTCCATTTGTTTTGTGGCCCTTTGTTATGCAAATTTAAATATTCCTTTATCTGAAGTACTTAGAAATTTATCTCCCTTCCACACATGTTTGCTTTTGTTGCTTCTTTTGTTTTACAAATTTTTTTCTACTGTTTAACTCTCTTTCCCATAAGAAATTGATTGCATTTCATGGTGTGAGGAATAGCTCCAATCTAATTCTTCTCCATACAAATAATCTTCTATTCCCAACACTGTTTATTGAATAGTGATTTCTAATTGTATTACTTCAGCAAATGACTTAACCTCTCAGAATTAGCTGTGTCTGGAAAAATAGAGATGATAATGGTAACCTATCAGATGGGCTTGTCCTAAGGATGGAGTGAGACAACACATGCTTGGCAAATATGTGTCAAGTAAATGATGTCTTCCTTTTTGTCTTCTTTCCTTCCTTTTTATCTACATTGGCCTTTTTTTTCTTTTCATGTGGGATCTTAGTTCCCTGACCTGGGATAGAACCAGCGCACCCTGCATTGGGAGCACCAGGGAAATCCAGCCTATTTTTTTCTAACCGACCCAAAGGTTGTCTATGCCAGGTTTTATATTAGGAAGGTACTAAGTAGAAAGGTTGGGGGAAGTGAGGAGAGGGTGAAGGCACTTTTCTTGAAAAGACCCATCCTAACAACACATGTACTTTCTTTGCTTTCGAGTCACCAGACTGTTTCTGCAGCTACCTCTCTGCCCAGTCAGAGAATCCTCTTAGAGGCTGTTCTTCTGAGGCCTCAAAATGCCCCCCTCTCCAAGCTGCCATGTCAGATCTCCGGGGGAAATCTGATTTTTGAGGACAAAGCTCTATGTGTGGGTTGTTTTATTTTGGGGGTAAGATGGGGGTAGGAGTTGGCCATGGGTTGGCATTCCGGGAAGAGGGAGGACTCTGCTGTCCTCTGATGAGTCATGGAAGAGAAACGCCTAATGTTTGCAAACAACTCCGGCCAAGCCTCTGCTTTCTTGTACTCCACCCATCCCCCATCTATGCAGATTGGACCCACCTGAGAAGTTTCTAACGTTAAACTTGAAGAGTAAAGCAGAGGCCCTATGTTCTACCACCCTTTGAGATGGAAAGCAGCTAAGAGAAGGAGAGGCAGTTGTCTTGTACCTCTGGACTCCAGCAAGTGAGACACAAGACAGGACCTTACAATGAGTTTATCGGTCTCCAGGACACGATCTGGGTGGTGCAGGACGACTAATTGAGCCAGCAGGGCTGTCCCCAAGGGACATGCGTGAGAGCATGTCCCCAAGGGGCCTGCGTGAGAGCACTCCCAATCAGCCCCACCTCGCAGAGGCGTGGGAGGAGGAGAGAAGCCACTGGTGGGAGAAGGGAGCAAAAGGGATTGTGGGAAAGAAGGCAAAGGCTAGGAAGAGGGGAAAGATGAAGGCTGAGCAGGCTGGAGAGGGACAGGAGCGGCCGGGGTGTGCTGGGAGAGGACCACTGCCTCAGCCTCGGCAGCCTGCTGGAGCCAGATGGGGCTCATGATGCATCCTCCCAGATGGCACGGATCAGCCTTGTCAGACATGCTTTCCTCAGGATACACAGTGTCCCCCACCCTCCCCCTCTCCAAAATCAGGAGAGAATCACAAGGTGACTTGGGAGGGCAGCCAACCTCCTGGGATCTTTTGTGAACTATCAGGTTAACTACAGCAGGATCACAGTAGGAGACCTAAACATGCCTCTGTCACCTCCACCCCACCCCCCCTTTTTTTTCCTATTGTGGGACATCAAGGGAGTGAGTTGGTCAGCTTGGGAACAAAGATCCTATTCTAGGAATTTGTCCACTGCAACTCTATCCACTGCATTCACAGTCCTTGGATTTCTGCCCGTCGTCGGAAACTCTACCTGCTCACTGTGCTACCACTACTGCTAGAGCAACACCCTGGCACCTGGCAGGGAAGGGGGAACTCATCATTTAAAATTAAAAATCGCATTTAATCACTGTTCATTTTTCTACCGGGTTCAGGAGGCCCTGTCATCTCTGCATTTTAAGCATTTTGCTGTTTAAGGTCTGACTACCTTGGTGGCGGGGCGGGGTGAGGAAGGAGGGCAGTGGAGGAGAACTTTTGAAATCTTTCCACAAAAATCAAAGAACAAACCGACTGGAGGGAAAAAATAGCTGCTATATTTAAACTACATTATCCCATCAGGGAGCTATGGTTTTGAAAACCATTCCACAGTACTTTGTTTGGCACTGTGCTGTATGGGTTTCTCTTCTTTAATTTTTTTTTTTAAATGGCAACTTTTTTTTCCCCCCAGAGCAGTAATAGCAAAGGAAGTGAAGGGCCTCATTAATTGATGGCGGTAGACAGACATGTACTGAGCACCTGCCACATGGGCCACACTGTGCTAGGCACTGGGGACACAAATAAGGGACACTCAAAGTCCTTAAAGCAAATAATTATCACACGTTCATTCATCACTGTGCATATATCCTAAATGCATATGATCCCTGCTCTCCTGGAGTTTATAATCAGGTGAGTAAGTGCTAGTGATGAGCGCGGTAGAAGAGTACTCTTTGGGTCTGTCTCCTTTGCTCTTCCTCCTGCTCTGAATGCTGTTGTCTCAGCTCTGAATATGCAAACGGATGTATATTATTCACGGCTCACTTCTCCGAGGGAGGGTCGCCCCAGCCCCCACCCCCACCCCCACCCCTGTCATTCTCACAGGAGTCCAAGCCCCAGTCAAATGGCAAAGTCAGGTAGAGAGCTGGGTGTAGGAGTCTGGACATACAAATGGGTGTGTCATCAATATTTTGGTGGCGTTTAAACCAGTGGGCCTAAGGCAAAATCCAGATAGAGAAGAAGGCTAAGTCCTCAGTGGTAGGACACTGCACATTTCAGGTTGAGTAGGAGATGGGGAGGTGTGTGAAAAGAAGGCTGTAAAGGATCAGCCAGAGAAGTCAGAAGTAAACCTGAGTTACTGTAGTAGAGCTGAGTGATATCCATAGTGCTGCGTGGGACACAGAAGAAGGAGCAAGTAATTTTCTGGGTGGTGAGGAAGGAAGTGATGGAGCGGGTCCTTATCAGGGAAGGCTTCCCAAATGGGGTAGGATTTGAGCCTTCATTTTGAAGGCTGATTAAGCATTCACCAGGCATATCCAAGCAGGAACCTCTGAGCAGAGATGCAGAGGAACAGGTAATGATCCACTGTGGCAGGAGCTTAGAATCGGAGGGGAGGTTGTGGTGGATATAGGGCAGATGAAACTGAAAGCTGCAATGGAATAATCTAGGGCATCTCCAAACAAGGTTTCCAGTGCTCCATGCTAGTTACCTCCGCTTCCTCCAAGTCTGTTAGATCTTTGACTTTTCTTGGTGAAGTACACATCTTTGGTTTTGCTAGCCCAACATCCGTTCCCCCCCTTCTGGTAACAGCACCAGGACCTTCCTCTGGGGTATTGTTTTTCAGGGTGTGGGTCCTGAAGTTGCAGCATTGACATCACGTGGCAACTTGTTAGAAATGCAAATTCTTGGTCTCCATCCCAGACCTACTGAATGAGAATTCTGGAGGTAGGGACCCCGCAGTCTGTTTTCACAAGACACCCAGGTGATGTTGATGCATGCCAAAGTTTGAAAACCACTGCTTTGGGGACCCACTTCTCCCCCCACTCTCTGTCCATGAAGTTCAGGTAGAGCTGACCACAATCCCTGCTTCCAGGGGTGGACACATGACCCAGAGAAAATATTAGCCCTTTCCTTCCATTGAGATTGCTAAACTTGGTGGACTGTAAACTGGAGATGCTGGGGGTCATATCTGCTACCACCTGGAGAGAACTCACAAGACTGTAAAAAGCAAAGCAAAACAGAGTTTTGCTTTGAGATTCTCAGTTACTTTATCTGAGCACCTGGATCAAGCTGTTCTGAATTTGGAGTCTATTCCCCAATAAGTCCTTTTTTTTATAAGCATAAGCTAATAAGTTGGTCTTTTGACACTTAGCCATCAAAAGAATGCTTATCAATGGGAGAGGGCCAAATTCTGGAAAAGACATTCTGTTAAGTTTAGCAGATTCTCAGATGTTAAACTTATAGTTTGTGGGCATGTAGAAAAAGTGGTGGTCACTAGGTACTGACATGTGATCAGTAACACAAGCCATGCCAAACGGGACACATGTCTGTGAAAAGATCACTAGAATATGGACTGCTGTAGACAATTTACTTAGATCTTAGCAACACATTCGACAGAGTCCTCTCGTTAAGTTCTTATGGACCAGTAGAGAAATGTAGGCTAGATAATAATACAGTGGACCAACATCTCATAATTACCTTAAGACACTTTAATTTATGTATGGTCAGGCCACTCAAGATGGCTGTTCTCTTGCTCTCTGTACATCTCCTGCCTGACCAGTGCCAGCTTCACCTATACCCTACACACATGACTGACCTTCCTATGTACTTGCCTCAGCTAGTGATATCTTATCAAAGGGTTGGTGAGGGGCATGCCCCTCTGCTGGTTTCCCTGGTAACTAATGAGCCAACCTGACGTCAATCTCCCATTCCCCTGGGGAGCAAAGACTGCCACCATGTCCTGCCCGCAGTGGGGTTCTCGCTCCAGGACCTCGCTTCAGACGTGTAAGCTCCCCTATCCATCAAACCGTTGATGTCTCTGTTGCTAACTTGGCTCTTTCTTTGGTCTTGAAGCTGGACAAGTGCAGGCCTTGTAGGCCTGTAAGGGGGCCGCCCAACAATTTACAGAACAAAGAATGTAAATACTGCAGGCGATTTTGCCTGGCATTCGACTCAACAAGCATGTGTTCCGGAGTCAGTAAGAGACAGCAGATGTGAGTAAGTTGGATAGCCTTAATTCCCACTTACCTTTCAGTGTAAACACCTTACTGTGCCAGTTCTGAGTCTAGTTCGTAAATATGTATTTTTCATATATCATGATCCTTAAGTCACGCTGACTACATCAGGTGCTCAACCAAAAGAATGACCTGTATAATAATGTGTCATGGGAGGTAAGGAGGCAAGAGACTGCATTATAAGATTTTTACTTTCCTGACTTTGGGACCTGTAGTCAAGTTGATTTATAGCAGTTGACAGAAGTCATGCTTATCAAATTTGTGTGTAACCCAAGTTCGGGCATATGGCTAAAACATCACTTGAAGACTCCAGAAGACCACAGCGGACTGCAAAGATGGGCCAAAGTGAACAGGAGAACACTCCATTACAGTCAGAGTTCAGTGCCTGGGTTAAAAAGAATCAACAGTGCAAGTAGACGATGGGAAGATTAAATGACTGCAGTTTATATATACAGGACTCATTTTTGAACTGATAACACAAATCAGCAATGTGCAGGGGGAAGCATTGAAACAAAGGTGCACAGTGATAACTCCACCGCAAGATCCTTTCCAGACTTCTGTCTTCAGTGTTGGGTGTCTCTGCGACTGGACGACAAGGATGCTGAGGGGTTGCAGACTCCCGCTATACAAGGCACAGCTCAGAGACAGAGCTGTTCTTTTTAGCAGAGAAAAGAGACTCTTAAAAAGTACAATAAATATCTTGAAGTACTGGAAGAGATCACACACAGAGGAGGGATTAAACTTATTCAGAGTTATTCCAAAGGGCTAAACAAGAACCAATGTATAGGAGAAGTTGTTAGTGGGAGGTGGATTCAGCCCAGAATGAGATGGCTTTAATGATTAGAGCTGTCCAAATATGGAACAGACTGCCTTTTACCATCTCCATTGCCTTACAGGAGGGTTGTAGAGCGTTGGGAAGTTAGCATGTCATTCTTTTCTACTGGGCCTTTTCTATCTACCTAGCTTTTTAAACCAGCCTGCCTACTACCAGATAATATCCTCCTTTATTAATTCCTTTGAGGTTCTTTGATCAACTCATCCATCTTTCTGAATCACAGTTTCTCTTTTTTCCTCTCCCTGTTCCCAACCGACTGAAAATAGCTACAATCCTTGGTGAAAAATAGAGTACAGTTGACCCCTGAACAACAGGGGGCTTAGAGGCGCCCACCCTCCATGAGGTTGAAAGTCCGAGTTGGCCCACATACACAGTTCCTCCACATCTGTAGTTCCAAATCCGAGGATTCAACCAACCACAGGCAGATCATACAGTACTTCAGTATTCATTATAGAAAAAAATATGCATGGGAGTGGACCCACACAGTTCAAACCTGTGTTGTTCAAGGGTCAACTGTATTTCTAAAACCCATTCTTACTTTGTTTAACCTTATTAACAAGAAGCATGTGTATAAAATACATTGAGCATAAGTCTATTTCTACATAAGAGTAAATCTTTCTGCCTTTGGGAGGCTATGTTTTGCTAAATTTTGGCAACCTCTAAATAACAGGTTTCACCCCAATGTTCATTGCAGCACTATTTACCATAGCCAGGTCATGGAAGCAACCTAAATGTCTATCGACTGATGAATTGATAAAGAAGGTGTAGTACATATATACAATGGGATATTAGCCATAAAAAGGAATGAAATTGGGTCATTTGTAAAGATGTGGGTGGACCTAGAGACTGTCATACAGAGGGAAGTAAGTCAGAAAAACAAATATCATATATTGCATATATGTGGAATATAGAAAAATGGTACAGATGAACCATTGAAAGGCAAACATAGAGATACAGATGTAGAAAACAAACGTATGGACACCAAGGGGGGAAGGAGGGTGGGATGAACTGGGAGATTGGGATTGACATATATACACTAATATGTATAAAGTAGATAACTAATGAGAACCTGCTGTATAGCACAGGGAACTCTACTCAGTGGTCTATGGTGACCTAGATGGGAAGCAAATCCAAAAAAGAGGGGATATATGTATACGTAGAGCTGATTCACTTCACTGTACAGCAGAAACTAACAGAACATTGTAAAGCAACTATACCTCAATTTAAAAAGAAAAACCACGGTGACATTATAAAAATAAATAAATAAATAAATAAATAAACAACAGGTTTCAGAGACACCAATGGGTTGAGGAACCAAGGGCATAATTAGCATGTGATACAGAAGGGGCCAGTCCCAGGCTGTAAAGCACACTGTTTCAGTTTAAGGGAATACAGACCATCCCTGACTTATGATGGTTTGACCTACAATTTTTCAACTTCAAGATGGTGCGAAAGCGATACACATTCAGTAGAAACTGAATTTTGATCTTTTCCCAGGCTATCAATACGCAGTACCATCCTCTCTTAAGATGCTGGGCAGCGGCAGCGAGCTGCAGCTCCCAATCAGCTGTGCAGATCACAAGGGTAAACACTGATACACTTAAAACCATTCTGTTTTTCACTTTAAATAAATTACATGAGATATTCAGTACTTTATTATAAAATAGGTATTGTGTTAGATGATTTTGCCCAACTGTAGGCTAATGTGTGCTGAGCACATTGAAGGTAGGCTAGACTAAGCTATGAAGCTCAGTAGGTTAGGTGTCTTACGTACATTTTCGAATTATGATATTTTCAACTTATGATGGGTTTATCAGGCCGTAATCCCATGGTACATTGAGGAATACCTGCATTCCAATCTCCAGGAAATAGCAGATTTGCAAAGAACAGTCTGGTAACACGACCAATGTGAACTTAGACATTACTTGTCTCTGAGAAACCTATAATGCTGCCTCACTTTGTTTTTTGTTTGTCTGCTTTTAATATTTGTCTGCGCTGGGTCTTAGTTGCGGCACGCAGGAACTTCGGTGCCGCATGCGGGATCTTTGGTTGCAGCATGTGGGATCTAGTTCCCTGACCAGGGATCGAACCCAGGCCCCCTGCATTGGGAGTGCTGAGTCTTAGCCACTGGACCACCAGGGAAGTCCCTGTTTGTTCGTTTTAAGCCTAACCTTCACAGCCATTCACATGAGGCAAGTAGTTCAGAGGCCTTCTGGTTTACATCACATACTGGAAATCAATAAACTTGAGTTCAGCAAAAATTTGCTGGGGTCCTCTCAAAGCCAGGCCCTTTGCAAGTCACTGATAGATCAGGGATGGTGGGGCTCTTTCATTCACTCAAATAGTAGGCATTCAATAAATGATGAGTGTATACCAGGGGACTCCTATATCCTGAAGATGGACAAGCTAGACAAGACATGCTGTTCTCATGGAGCTTACATCCTAGTAGGGGGAGACAGGCAGTAAACAGCTAAGCAAAAAATACAACATCAGAGATAAGTGCTGTGAAGAAAATAAAACAATAATGTGATAGCGAGGGTGACTGGGGAGGGTAGCCCTTTTAGTCAAGACATCTCTGAGGAGGTAACATGTACGCTGAAATCTGAACAATAACAAGGAGCTCGAAGATCTGGGGAAGAGCATTCAGTACAAAAGCACAGATCAGGAACCTCCCAAGAAGCTCAAGAAGCAGAAGCACTTACAACCCCAAGCAGAGACCAAGCCACAGAACGGAGATCCAAAGTCAAATGCTCAAGATAATTTCCAGGCTGAGAAAGGTAACAATCCTCCTGCCTGGAGTGCTTTTACACTCGCTGGGGTGAGGCAGAAGAGTTGGTAAGAAGTGGTGCAGGGGCTTCCCTGGTGGCGCAGTGGTTGGGAGTCCGCCTGCCGATGCGGGGGACACGGCTTCGTGCCCCGGTCCGGGAGGATCCCGCATGCCGCGGAGCGGCTGGGCCCATGAGCCATGGCCGCTTAGCCTGCGCGTCCGGGGCCTGTGCTCCGCAGCGGGAGAGGCCGCAGCGGTGAGAGGCCCGCGTACCGCAAAAAAAAAAAAAAAAGAAGTGGTGCAGACCTGGTCTGAGGGGGAAAAGAACCACCAGCCCTCCATTACCACACCCCCCCACCGTGCAGCCACGTGTCCCTGCTGGAAGAGGCTCCAATCCTGTGACCTAACCAGTTTCCATTTTGCTTCTCTTAGTGCATTGCCATACACTAGAATTTTTGTTTATTTCATGTAGGGTTTTGTTGGTCCTTTTCCAAGTATCAATTAAAACTGTATACCAGCCTCCACTCCTTGGAAATAATTAAATGAAATGACAAAATGACGTGCCTGATTTTTTCAGCTAGGTAATGTACTGTGATTTGCATCTGTTAAAGGACTTTAAGTCCTGAAGCTGAGCCATCTGGGACAACTGAGGTGATTTTTGTTCTGCCTTGGCTCCTGTGGATGGTACACCATAGCCAAACACAAAAGTGGACTAAATGCTTCATTCTGCAACATAGTCCCTTAAGAAAACTGCCCTTTGTGATGCGAATGTGTTCACCTTTTGCTCAAGAATTCAATGCGAAGGTCCTTTTCTCTGTTGTCTAATTTTTTTATATTGGCGAAATTCCCTTTATCTTGCTGTTACATAGGTTTTCTTTTTTTAATTTACTTTTTATTTTATATTATAGTTGATTTACAATGTTGTGTTAGTTTCAGGTGTACAGCTAAGTGATTTAGTTATATATATGTTTTTTCTCAGATTCTTTTCCCATTTAGGTTATTACAGAATATTGAGAAGAGTTCCTTGTGCTATACTGTAGGTCCTTGTTGAGGTAGGTTTTCTACAGACCTCAAGAGCAAATTATCTGTGGTTTAAGAATAGATTTTTGGATTAAAGTCCTTTTTTCCCCTATTGGGGAAAGGGGCAGTCTAGAAAATAGCCTTAATCAATGCCCAAGCGAGGCACCTTCTAGCACAACTCTCGCTTATTTAGCAGTTACAGTAGCGTAATCTGTGACTTCCATGCAGACATGTTATCAAAGGCTGTGTGTGATATTAAAAACAATATGGGATGCGGTGTTCCTGAAGCGACAGATGAGGGATTTTGGCCGTGTGGGAAGTGAACTGCGGAATTCCTCCCCTCGGTTCCTAAGAGGGGCTCTGAAGTACACAGATTGGGTTGCAGAGTGCGGCCCTGGGGGGTGGAGGGCAAGGGGACGAGCCAAGGACACCAACCCCAGCGCGCTTCGGTGAAGCTCTGCGCCGACCGAGTTCGTAAGGTTCCTCGGCCTCGCCTTCCCAATCACCCACCCCAACCCGAGGCCGACTCTTAAGGGTAGGCAGTTCCCTTGGGGCAGCGAGTGCAGGGAGCCCACGCGAGCCCTCCACCTCCCTGGGTTCTACGTCTACAGGTGATTGAACCGGGCGGGAATCGAGATCCGCATTAGCCAAAGAGAGGCGGAGAGCTCTCCGCCGAACAGCCGATCAGAGCGCGCAGGGCGCGGGCACGCCGGCTTCGATCCGGGTTCCTGGGGGCGGTTCGAGGGGGGAGGCGGGGCTTGCGCGGCCGCGTGGGCGCAAGTCGCGCGGGAGGGAGGGAGCCTGAGGGAGGGGGCGGGGCCGCGCCTCCCGCGCCGCGCTGGGCCCTCTCGGCCAATGAGCGGCGTCCACATGCCGCGGCGGCGGCGAGAGGGGAGGCAGCGGCGGATAAATGCTATTAGAGCAGCCGCCGCGGAGCCGTCCCCGACGCCACCTCCTTCCCCTCCGCTGCGGTTTCCTCTACTGCTGCCGGGGGTGCAGAGCTGAGGGGACAGGGCGAGCGCGCCGCGCATCACCCCGCCGGCTCTCCTCCGTTGCTCCGTTCCGCTGTCAGGGGTCGACCGAGCGCCCCCTCTACCGGCCCGGGCGGGGCCGAGAATCACCTCAGGAGCACGGGGAGGGGGCCTAGGGGCCGCGGCCTGCACTCCCGGCGGGCGGTTGAGGGTGAAGGAGGCCCTCCCTTCTGACGAGGGGAGGGAGGGTCGGGAGGCCCCCCCCACCGTCCAGCTGTGCCCGGGGCGGGCGCCGGCGAGGGCCGCGCTGCGAGAGGGGCGGTTGCTGGGGGAGGGGGTGCGGGGTGATTTAGCGCCCGGCGAGGCGGAAGCGGCCGGAGTAGGAGAAGGAGGGGGGAGAGACCAGTCCGCGCCTGGGCGCCCGGGGTGGCACGAGCCCGCGGCCCGAGTGCGAGGCGGAGGCGAGGAGGCCGCGGGGACTGGAGGCGAGGCCGGCCGGGCCCCCGCAGCCATGGAGAACGCGCACACAAAGACGGTAGAGGAAGTGCTGGGTCACTTCGGCGTCAACGAGAGCACAGGGCTGAGCCTGGAGCAGGTCAAGAAGCTCAAGGAGAGATGGGGCTCCAACGGTAGGTGCCCGGCGCCGGGGCTGCAGCGGCGCCGCGCGGCTAGGCGCGGGCCCGAGAGCCAGGAAAGATGGCTGACTGAGCTCCACCTCGTGGGTTTCGGCTCCGCGCCTGACTAGGGCTGCAGGCGGCGGGTTGAGCCCGTGCGCCGGCCCTGCGGGACAGGGGTTGCAGGCTGGGGGCTCCGGCGTCGGGTCTGCGCCTCCTCTTGACTTCCTCGCGGCTGCAGCCCTTGACCTTCCCCGCACGCAGCTAGCTCCGCGGCTTCTCACCAGCAGCAGCCGGCCCCGGCGGAGGGAGGGATGAGCCTCTTGCATCTGGGTTGAGCCCTGCAAGACATTTTCTCGTCCCTACCCGGTTTAGGAGGCGTTGTAGTTGAGAATGCCTCTGACCGTTCTTGTACTACCCAAAGTTACACATCTGGCAGAAGTGATGACAGGGCTGAAATGACTCCTTGTTTCAGGAGACTTACTTAGGTGGTGATGAGATTTCACGTTTCGGAGTAGATCAATACAACAAATACTGCATATCTTCTTGAGGTACCATTTTGGTATGGTTTCTGTTAAATATGGTTGAATGTTCATATATCTAGGTGCGTCTTTCAAAGGCAGTGATAATTTAGTAATTTTTGTAAAGACAGAGTGCTAAAATGTTTTTTTTTCTCCTCTCTTGACACGTTGCCTGGTGAATTTCTACATTCTACAGAGTTACCGGCTGAAGAAGGTGAGTAATCTTAACACGTTTCTTCCCCCACTTTGTGTGCTGATCTTAAGATGACATTTACAACAGATATGTTTCTTTCTAACAGGAAAAACCTTGCTGGAACTTGTGATTGAGCAGTTTGAAGACTTACTAGTTAGAATTTTATTGTTGGCAGCATGTATATCTTTTGTAAGTATAAAGAAATTTACTTTCCAAAAGTTGAGACTATACCGTAGATGAAAAACCAGGAAACAAATGTCTGTTGAGTGAGAACATCATATTTGGAGATTTAAGCTGTTTCTTCATGTTTTGTGTGGGGTTTTTGGGTTTTTTTTTTTTGATTCCCTAGATATTTTAAATTTATAAGTAAAACATTTGAAGCCATTCGCGTACAGAAAATAAATGGATGTCTGACATTGGCAGTGCAGTTAGAGATTGTTCCCAAATGCGGCAGGCAGGGTCTTATAAATTCTTGTGGTTTATCAGCTTTTAATATCAAAAAGTTCTTTATTGGAAGGCCTTTTCTGTTTTGGGTTCTTCCGTTGTGTAAGATCATTCTAAGATGATGTTGGGCTCTTTGTAGTCTGTAAATAGAACTTACAAAAGGAATATTCCAGTTGCTCTCCCTTCCTGGTAATGGCAAGGTGACAGTTGTTTCTGACAGTGACAAGAATGATGACGGCAGTGATGGCACCACTGTTGACCAAATTTGGTCACTGACCTTTAGGGTGGTAAATTTATCTAAATTGGACCCCTGTCTTGAGTGGCTCCTAGGTTGAGAGAACAAGGTTTAGTACAATTGGTTCTAGATCTTAAAAGAAAAAAAAAAAAAACTTTTCATGTTCTGTATGTGCTTACCAGCTTGAGTCCTGTATGGTTGCTAAGAAACTGGTGAAATGCAAAGAACAGCAGAAGAAAGGTGATGGGGGTTGGAAAGGATAATTCTAGGTTATTATTAACATTTTTTTTGTGTTCAATATTGATTTTTTTATTGCATTTTTTTTCTTGGGCATTGGACTTCGAAGTTTTCCTAAAAATGGTCATGAATAGGACACAGATGTTCCTAATCCTAACAGCATGAGATGCCTTTTGTTCTTAAAGTACAGTATCCTGTTCTTATAAAAACCAAGATGGGAAGTGAAATTCACTCAGTGCGATAACTTGTTTCAGGCTTTGCAAACTTGACACAGCTTCAAGATTTCATTTTTGTGTGTTTGTAAGCATGCAGGCCTCAGGGATCTACCTCTGTCTTTATTGACAACCTTACCCTAGAGGGCTATTTTGAGAACTAAATACATGAAGCAGTGGGCATTTCTTTACTTTCGGTGAAGGGAAAAACTTGGCAAGAGGTGAACTTTTTTGGAGTTTCTGTACGCAGATTCTGCCATGAGACTTTAATATGTCATGCCATGTTAGCCAAGTGATGTGTAGCCGTTAATAATTAATTCCTCACGAATGTTTTCTACGGTTTTCATTGAATAAAATTAAGAGAGTATCATAGCAAATCATTAAGCATCCTGAATTAGTCACTCCATACCTTATACGTGTCTGTTTTTCTTGGTTAAAAAAAATTCCTCTTCAGTAAGTGGCTGCTGCTTTACCAATTCAGATAAAGGAATAGAGCTGTTTGATTAATTAGTTTCAATACATTGTCGTGGAACAAAACAAATAATGTGTTTGAGGTAGTATAATGTTTATGTTTAAGCTGGCTACATAATTTTAAAATAGTCTCAAGCTTGGTAGTTTTAATACTGGGCTTCAGTAAGGTCATCGGGGATCTCTTAGAAGTTAATCAGCTGCTATATACAAGAAGAGATAAAATAAATTTTTATTGCGTTATTTTGTGTGTGTAATTTAAGACAGTGTTGTAACATCGGTGGCCTTATTTCCAGTAGACAAGCTATTGACTATTTGGGTTGTATAGGATCTCTTGAGTGGCCAGTTTGAGTGACTTTATATTAATATTTTGAAATAATGATGTGAGTTTTACACTGAAGTAAGGAGCTTAAATCTTCTGGGCATTTTCAAATTTTTTTAAAAATTATTATTATTATTTTATTTTTTGGCTGTGCTGCACAGCTTGCAGTATCTGTAGTTCCCTGATCAGGGAATGAACCCGGCCGCAGCAGTGAAAGCCCCGAATCCTAACCACTGGAGTGCCAGGGAATTCCCTCAAATGGGTTTTTAAATAAAAGCTTTAATTTTGTTGTAAGGTAGGATGTTGGCTTTTTATAGCTTTTTAGAGCTATATTTTGGAGTTGAAATTTGAGTTACCTTTTTGGTAACTACATGGAGTTATTGCTTAGGAAATGAACTATGTTACATTTTTATTTTATGGGTTGCTAAACAGAAAAGTTTAAACATTTATTGTTTAGGAAGTACTGTAACTTAATTTGCTTTGTTTTGTTTGATCAAGAAATTGCAGATATAAAACTTGTTGATTTTCTTCATGTGGGATTAGCACTACTGCTACATTATGCTTGACCCTTTTCATTCCACATTTCTTTACCTTTGAAAAGAGCACTGAGTTTTTTGTGGTAGTCAGTTCATTCCTATTCGTTTAAAAGGAAAAATGGTAAAATATACATGCTCTTATGGAGAAGCAGATAGGCAGTTTTTATAATCTATATATGATACATCATCAGGTTCTGCTCAAGTTAAGAAATACTAGGCTTTAGTGATATATTTCAAATATCTAAGTAGTAAACTGTTAACCATAGTTAATATTTTGCGTTGGCAGAAAGTGGAAACAGCATTAATGTTTTATACTTGTGACCTGTAGGGATAAAGTTTAATTAACTTGTCACTTGGGTTGGAAGAAGTGAGCTATATATCTCCCATTGTATGTGAAGTAACATTAGAAATTCCTTAACTTGACATTCAGTACCTTCCTATCCTTTTCACTTTTTCTTTCCATTCCCCTTGTTCACCAGCTTTGCCCTTCATATAACACATCATATGGTTGCTTAATTGGAATGCCTGTTCTTTTCTCTCTTCCCTGCTTTGTTAGGAATTGAGCACCTTAGGTACATGGCACAAACACTGGGGATACAGCATGGAACGAAATACACTGTCTCTTACCTGGAGCTGACGTTCTAGTGGAGACAGATAAAAGTAAAATATATAATAAACTGTTGGATTGGAGGTAGTGCTGTGGGAAAAAATAACATGGTTGTTGGTGGCGGAATAGGGGAGCCTGTGGAAGGAGTGCAGTTTTCAAATAGGGCGGTCAGGAGAGGTGTCTAAGGTGACAGTTAACCTGAAGGAAGTGAGCTTGAGGACCATATTTGTCTCATCTGTCAGAATCATAAAGTCCTCTCTGGTAACACAATTTGCATAAGCTTCTCTACCCTTCACCCCCATTTCCCTATCTCAGTTACTTAGATTGACCCTCAAATGCTAATAAAACTTTCTTAGACCAGGGCATTTCTCAACTTTGATTTACATTTGAATAATTTGTCTTTTCTTCCTACTGGAACCTTTGAAGGGATTCTTAATTCCTTTTAGAACCTAGGTTAGTGCTTCTTTTCTTTACTTAATTAATTTGTTATTTATTTATTTATTTTTGGCTGCGTTGGGTCTTCGTTGCTGCGCGCGCGGGCTTTCTCTAGTTGCAGCGAGCGGGGGGCTACTCTTCGTTGTGGTGCGCAGGCTTCCCATTACGGTGGCTTCTCTTGTTGCAGAGCACGGGCTCTAGGCGTGTGGGCTTCAATAGTTGCAGCACGCAGGCTCAGCAGTTGTGGCTCGTGGGCTCTAGAGTGCAGGCTCAGTAGCTGTGGCTCGCGGGCTTAGTTGCTCCACGGCATGTGGGATCTTCCCGGACCAGGGCTCGAACCTGTGTCCCCTGCATTGGTAGGCGGATTCTTAAGCACTGCGCCACTAGAGAAGTGTCCCAGGTTAGTGCTTTTGAGTTAACAAATATTTGGATGAGTTTGTGTTGTAGCATTTTCAAAATACATGAAATTTGTTTACTCTTGTTTTCTCAGTAAGATATATTCAAGAAGTATTTGATAATGTAGTGATTTTAAATTTTTCCTGTGTTTTCTTTTAATTATTTTGAAGGACAAAATGGGCAGTTTACTGCTTGGTTTAAGTAATTTATTTAGAGCCTGTCTTTAAAATATGGTTTGAAAGGTGAATGTGTATGGGGTTTTTTGTTTTCTTTTAAATAAGATTGTATTTTCAAATCTGAAAATATTGAAGAGTGTTTTCACATAAGCTTTATGTCTGGTTCACAAGAGAATCTATAGTCTAATTCATACTATTCTTTTTATAATGGCTGAAAGAATTTTTGTTTCTCACTTCAGAAAATTGCTATAACACTTATTGGTGATACTTTCTTATTTGTTTCCTCTTTTTAAATTTCTTGATGTAAATTTTTTCCTTCATTGAACAAATGTTTGAGTGCCCTAAGGCATTGCAAATTGCTAAGGATACAAGGAGGAATGCAGACCTGATACATGTTTTAAGACCCTCAGTCTTAAGAATGTGCTTATGATCTCTCATTTTCTTCTTAAGTTCTTGTTAAGAGCTCTGCACATTATCCTAACGTGTAGATAACTGAGTCATGGTACTGTGACTGTCTCCTAGTTTATACCAGAACATCCCTTTTTACTTTGGATTAAAATTTGCTTAATTCATTAAACCCCGCTCTCTGGCATCTTTCGGCTGTACTCTCAGAAGTTATGGTGATACACAGAGATCAGTCTTCCATATAACAATTAGAAGATACCCTACCCTGTCTAAAGTAACCTAGCAAGGGAATTCCCAGTGGTTAGGACTCTGTGCTTTCACTGCCAGGACCCAGGTTCGATCCCTGGTCAGGGAATTAAATAAATAAAGTAAAATAAATAAAGTAACCTAGCAAGTGTTTACTTTGAATAGGATTGACAAGTTTGAAACTTTTGAACTTGCCGTAGCTGGATACTGTAAGCCCCAGAAGTACTGTTCCTGTATTAATAGTGCAAAGCAAAGGAAGAAGAAACACTATGCCTAAAATTATACTGCAGTAGCTTTTCCTTCCACTTCCCTTTGATATTGTTAATGAGGTTGGTTACCTTTTTGCTCTCTTAATGTTTAAGTTCATAGACTGCCAGGTAGGGACTTGTACCTTAGACGTTGTATGAGATTTTGTTTTGTTTATTCATGCATTTATTCAGTAAATATATAGTGAGCATCAACTATGTACCAGAGACTCTTCTAGACCCCTGGGGGTAGAATAATCAACAAAAGGAAATACAAACAGATAATCCTTTATATTCAACCTGTTCTCAATAAAGATTTTTTAGAAACATTCTCTCTGCCCCCTGTATATTTTGTATAACTTCTGGTAACCATAATTATGAACTGACTGTACTATAATGCTAATAAGACATAGTAATTTGTCACTCATCCAGTTTCCCTCTTCACTACCCTCTTCCCCATCTCATGGGATCTTCCATCGGTCAGCATCATCTTCCCATTTACGCAAGAGAGGTTTTCTTTTCAATAGAACAAAACCATGAAGGACTGCACCATGTGGTTTGAACATGATTGACTGGATTGATTCTTAGCAGTAAATGAAATACGGTTCATCTTTATTTTGAGTTGTAGCACTTAATTCTTTGGGTTATTTGTGGGTTTCAAAATTTTTTTTAAATATTAGAAAATTGGTAGTTGTCAGTGTTAAATAGGTTCAGCACTGCCCTTCCACACTAAGAGATTTGCCCACTAGTTTCTCATGAGGCAGTAATTATACATTGTCCAGAACCCTCAAATAACTATGAATGCCTGTGTTTCTTACACATAAACATTTAAAGTCACATAGTGGAAGAAAATCCTACTTCATAATACAGATGAGGGTTATTGCATTATGGATAAATACCACTTGTGCAAAGGAACCACACATTTCTTGAAAAGTAGAGGTTTCCTTTGATAGTCCTGTCACTGCTTGCTTTCTTTAGTCTTTTCCTTTGTTCCAGCTTATGTGGGATATTGCTTTAAGTTTGTTCCTCCCGCCTAGCTGCCAAGAGGGAAATTCATACCCGATTTAACAAGGTGTGAAGCTTATCTTACAGTTGCTAATGCCTCACTGACCTTTTCTAAAGGTCCTAGTTACTCTTCAAGTTGAGCAATTTTTCTCCCCCAAGAGCTAATTAAGTTTCTTACTTCTGATAGCTCTCCTTGGCAAATGTTTGAAAGGCTAGCATCAAAGCAGCTGTGATCTTGCATCTATCAAAATTTATAACTTCCTAGAGAAGTTTTCATCCTGCCATTAGGCCTGGCCTTAACACCAGGAATGCCCAGCTGAAAGCTTGCAGGAACAATTTATATTCATTCTGGTGTTCTGCTTGCCCTGGTTCATTGGCTGTCAGTGGTGATTGGCGTCTTTCAGGACCTGGCCTTGGGTCTCCTGTTTTTTTTCCTGCTCAAATTGATACGATATTTCTTTTGTTGGTGGTATAGTGGTGAGCAAAGCTGCCTAACAAATTGATATTTGTTGTTAATTCATCGTTACCCTCATTTACTTGCAAAATTCATGTTGGGTCTTACCTTAATCATCTTTCTGGTTGTTTGCTGTTTGTGTCAAAGCTCATTTTATAGTATTCCACTAGGTACAAATGTAGTCGTCAGATGGCTTCATTATTGCCATACCTCATATCTGACAATATTAAAAAGTATCAGAGACAGTGCTTTCATTGTTTACTGAATAGATCTTTTAAAGAAAAGATTTCATTGTGGAATATACAAACATTTTAAGCAGTGTTAAAAGGCAAAGGCAAATCTTACCTCCCAGACTGTATCATAAGATACCTTTAACATCCTTTTTGGATTGGCAGTTTTCCACAAAAATTGGTTGTTAAATTTTTAACCATTTAGATGCCTCTTTTACTATGTTGTTTATTTTAAGATTCATTGTGTTAGATTCTCTCTTCTTAGGGTTGCTCAGTTAGAAAGTATAGTGTGGCTTGTGTGAGCTAGAAGTTAATTCTCTGCTCATTTTTCTTGGGACAGTGTTCTGTGCCCAGGTATAACATTTTTGGATTTATGTCATCTCTGAAGAGCTGTGTTCCTGTACTAGATATCCTATGGAGGATAACCTTCAAAATACATTCCTGATCGCAGAACAACCTTGCAGTAATGACCTTCAGCAACACCACTGAAAATACGTGGGACATTAGCAGTTTATATACTCTAATTTTGAGTCAATGATTAAGTTGTTTTTACTATGAATTTGTGCCACATAGGTATTATTTGATGTGAATATTAACCAAATTAACAAAGTTTCATGATTGCCTTTTGCTTTAACAAAATCAGGAATTTGTTTTATTTCTTTTGAAAAATATACACAGAAAATGAATGGAATTTAGTTCCCCAAAAGTATTTGTTTTGGATTTTAAACCAATTATTACATGAAAAAATAAATTAGTTCTTAAGGGTATTATTAAGAAGTTTATAGTTTTGAGTCTTAAGAATTATTGGGAACAAGATATAAGCTTGTTGTTTATGTCATTACATTTTGCTACCTTTTGTTTCTAAGGATGGTAAGAAAAGAGATTTTATGTATCATAATAATTCCTTTAATGCCAGCCACTTTTGTTGTAAGAACACATTACAGTTCTAACGCGTGCCATTTCTCTTTTAGGTTTTGGCTTGGTTTGAAGAAGGTGAAGAAACAATTACAGCTTTTGTAGAACCCTTTGTGATTTTACTTATATTAGTAGCCAATGCAATTGTGGGTGTATGGCAGGTAAGCAAAAATTCCTGTATTGCAAAATTTTGGTAATTTACGTAAGTGATTTAAACTGTTAAAACAATCTGTGGAACTACATGTGTTTTTTATCTATTAATTTATTTAATGGCAAAATTTTAGACCTCATGCATATATACTTTGCTGTTAAAATTGCTCATCCTTCATGGTAGCATGGAATTAAGAACAGTGGATAAAGAAGCTACTTAAGGAAACCCAGAAAATTTGACGACCAGTATTCTCTTTATATTTTCTAGCTGCTTCCTATGAAAAACTTTTATTCTCCTTGGGGGGTGGGGGGGGTGGGGTGTGTGTGTGTGTGTGTATTTAGTTATAAAAATTGTTTAAATCCTAAATAATTTTACCTTCAGAGCATATTCCTGGCTATTTTCCCTTAACTGCCCAGTACCCAGGCCTTTCTTATTCACAGAATGGAAGCTGATTTTACTACAGAAACATAACAGGATCACACGTCTGCCCCATATTTGCATGATTGGTCTTCTGCAGATAGCTAGTTTGAGAATTTAACTTTTTAAAGACTATGGATCTTTTAGGTTTTTGTTTTTGATATATTTTAACAAACCCAGACTAATATTTCACATTCATCTTTTTATTTGTGGCTGTGTTGGGTCGTCTTTGCTGTGTGCAGGCTTTCTCTAGTTGCGGTGAGCGGGGGCTACTCTTCATTGCAGTGCGGTGGCTTCTCTTGTTGCGGAGCGCAGGCTTCCGTAGTTGTGGCTCGGGGGCTATAGAGTGCAGGCTCAGTAGTTGTGGCGCACTGGCTTAGTTACTCCGTGGCATGTGGGATCTTCCTGGACCAGGGATCGAATCCGTGTCCCCTGCATTGGCAGGCAGATTCTTAATCACTGTGCCACCGGGGAAGTCCCTCTCATTCATCTTTTAAGTATTGATCTTTTAGATGTTTGATAGATATAGTCACCTCTTTCAGGACTAAAATAGAGTGTATCTGTCATTCTTAAAGTGGAAGCATCTTATAAACATATTTAATCCTATTGGAATTGTAAACTTCTGATCTTATTAATAAACATGAAGGCCTTTATGTGGTGAGCTCATTTAGAAGGAAGCCTACTTAGAAGAAATTTTTAATTGTGCTACATTTGATTTTTTTAAATTGCTTTTATTTAAATAGAAACGATCTTTTTGTGAATAATTTAGGCAAAAGAAACAATATATAGCATTAGATTGTCCTTCTCAAGTTAGTAATATGCATTTTTAAATTAATTTATGTCAGTTACATAGTAGATAACGCATACATATTCCCATTTCATGCTTAGAGTGATTTTGTAAGGCAGATGATATTCCCATTGGACAGATGTGACATAGAAGTTCAGAGTGATTGACTTATCAAAGGCCGTACAGATAGTACATACATAGAGTATCTGGGATTTATATCCAGGGTCAGGCTGATCTGAACTCCAAAGTAAAATTTTACAGCAATTTTCACAGGACTTTTAGATATGTCTTAGGTTAAAGAAAACAGTAATATTTTTGATGGATATCCTATTACATAATATACAGAAGGGTATGAGCAATAAATACTATAGGGTTCTTGCTTTCTGGAAGTAATGAAAGTTATAATTATAGTGTAAGGTAGTATTTGGGAGGGGTGGGGCATGTATTTCTGATCAGTGTCATCAAGGAAGGCTGACAAGCAATTGGGGGAACTATAAAGAAATAGGACTTTTGTGGGTGGAAGCTGGGGAGAATATTCCAGAGAGGGGGTGGCATGAGCAGAGAGGTACAAAGTGTGTTTGAGGAATGACACTTAGACCTATTTAGGTTTGACTGGAGGAGGTAGGAGTTGTAACTTTTAGAACAAAGGAAACCTTAGAAGGTCTTCTAAGTTTTTGTTCATAGTAAGTTAGGTATATTTGTTTTTCCCCAAGCTGACCTGTTTTTTGTTGTTTGTTTGTTTTTGTTTTTTTTAAATAAATTTGTTTATGTTTGGCTGTGTTGGGTCTCTGTTGCTTCACGCGGGTTTTCTCTAGTTGCGGTGAGTGGGGGCTACTCTTTGTTGAGGTGCGGTGGCTTCTCTTGTTGCAGAGCACGGGCTCTAGGCGGGTGGGCTCAGTAGTTGTGGCTCACAGGCTCTAGAGTGCAGGCCCAGTAGTTGTGGTGCACGGGCTTAGTTGCTCTGTGGTATGTGGGATCTTCCTGGACCAGGGCTAGAACCTGTGTCCCCTGCATTGGCAGGCAGATGCTTAACCACTGAGCCACCAGGGAAGTCCCCCTGATTTTTAATGTGGAACATTTTTTTTAAAGTCTTTATTGAATTTGTTACAGTATTGCTTCTGTTCTATGTTTTGGTTTTTTGGCCACAAGGCATGTGGGATCTTAGCTCCCTGACCAGGGATCGAACCTGCACCCCCTGCATTGGAAAGCAAAGACTTAACCATTGGACCACCAGGGAAGTCCCTCCCTGATTTTTAATAGAAGCAAAATACAGTGCTCCTGGACATCTTAATTTTGGTCAGTCTAATTAAACTCTACCTGACATGACCTCGAGGAAGGAGAAATAAAACTGCCACAGTTCATAAATTCAGGGGGGAAAATCCTGAGGAAAAAGTAGTTTCAAAGTTGAATAATTGAATAGCAACAATGCTCAGAATTTATTCTTTCTACAGTATCAGTAACATTTGAACTTAACCTGAAGGACCTTTTAGCCAGTGACATTAATTTGAGTTAGATATGCTGGTATTTCTGTTAATTATAAGGTGATACAGATAGACTCATTCTTCAAGCAGATCTGATTGGGATTTAAATTATTCTTATCATGAACTTTCCAAATTTAAGGTTTCTTGTACTTTCTCAGGAATGCATACATAAAAAGTTAGACACATGCCATTAGCTTTCAGTTTTGTGTCATCTAAATTCTCTTTAAGCAGGTTTGGGGACTTAATTTTTACCACAGTGTGAAAAATTAGATTGCATGTTATCGAGCATAAATTTTATGCAAATGTTAAACTGAAGAGCTTTAGGTTGGAGAGCAAAGATGTGAGAGAAATGAAAGAATTATTTCCTTTGTCCACTGAGTAACCTCAACTGGGCATGTGCTTTGTAGATTTGCTCCTTCTAATGGCTTATTTTCTTTTTTTTTAAATTAATTAATTTTATATTTATTTTTGGCTGCGTTGGGTCTTCGTTGCTGTGTGGGGACTTTCTCTAGTTGCAGTGAGCACTCTTCGTTGTGGAGTGTGGGTTCTCATTGCAGTGGCTCCTCTTGTTGCAGAGCACGGGCTCTAGGCACGAGGGCTTCAATAGTTGTGGCACACGGGCTCAGTAGTTGTGGCTTGCAGGCTCTAGAGTGCAGGCTCAGTAGTTGTGGCGCATGGGCTTAGTTGCTCCACGGCATGTGGGATCTTTCCGGACCAGGGCTCAAATCTGTGTCCCCTGCATTGTCAAGCGGATTCTTAACCACTGTGCCACCAGGGAAGTCCTAATTGCTTATTTTCTAAAAGGAGAAAAGGCAAATTTCACACATACTCCCCCACCGCCCCCCAAAGGAACTTTCCCTTAGCTTTTTTTTTTTTTCAACATGGCTCATTTTAATTCTGCATCTTTCATCTTGAAATTAGGAAATAAAAATTGTGTGTCGGGCTTCCCTGGTGGCGCAGTGGTTGAGAGTCCGCCTGCCGATGCAGGGGACACGGGTTCGTGCCCCGGTCAGGAAAGATCCCACATGCCACAGAGTGGCTGGACCCGTGAGCCATGGCCGCTGAGCCTGCGCGTCCAGAGCCTGTGCTCCGCAATGGGAGAGGCCACAACAGTGAGAGGCCCGCGTACTGCAAAAAAAAAAAAAAAATTGTGTGTGACTAAGTCTTGACATGTTTATATATAATATTATGGTAAATATGGTATGTGACTGGCAGTGCTTCCGGCCACTTATTGGTCTTTAGTACTGGTGAGAGATTTAGAAGTTGTGAGACGTAACTGGATTTTCTTAGTTCATCACTCAAAGCATTCACTATGTGCCAAAACACAATCTAAGCATTTTACACATAGCTTGTAAATCCTCACAACCCTTGAGGGTGGGTACTGTTAGTGTCCTGGTTTTGTAGGCCATAAAGCTGTGTGTCATATTATCCACAGTCACATAGCTTTTGAGTGCAAAAGCCTATGTTGAGCCTGGGCAGTCCAACCCCAGACCATCACCTTTCATGGGGGTCATGATTGATTTAATGATGTGAGTGTGTGAAGCTGAAGGTGAGGGCCATGTTGCCCAGTGTGCATAGGGACAGCAGGTTCTAATAACTGCTTCTTTCCATTGATTTTTATCTCCTTACCCTTCTTCGGGTGCTTATTTTTTCATTTTTAATACAAAATCATAAGGGCCTAATGTTATTACCTTAAGATGTGAATCATTTATTACAAATGTCATTAATATGCATCTCCTGTGTTTTTTCTTTTTAAGTTTAGTTTACAACTCTAAAATTTGATTCCTAGGGCCAGAAACACTTGGCAGTGGCAGGCTGTATTTACTACTGTTATCTTTTGTTTTCTTTTTTACAGGAAAGAAATGCTGAAAATGCAATCGAAGCCCTTAAGGAGTATGAGCCTGAAATGGGCAAAGTGTATCGACAAGACAGGAAGAGTGTACAGCGGATTAAAGCTAAAGACATAGTTCCTGGTGATATTGTAGAAATTGCTGGTGAGTTCAGTTTGTCATTTTTATTTTAGGTTGTATATCTGAATACAGCCCTTTTCTGAAGGCTCATACTTAAGAGTTTTAAAAGTTAGGCTCGTGTATCAATTACGTTAACAGATTTTTAGCGCTATCCAAACAAATCAGGTTTTCTGTAAAATTTTCAAAGTGTTTTGGCACCTCCCTTCATGTTGATGTGTTTATCTTTTTTTTTTAAACAAGGTGTTTTGAATTATTGTGCTTATTACTTTTAGTACATTGTGGAACACTAGTGCAGGTGAGATAATGAACTTAATCTTGATTTGACAGTTAGTTGTAGTGAGCAGTTTGTAGAATACTAGTTAATGGCTACATAGTTTTTCCTGTTTTGGTTCTTGGCACAAATAGGTCAATCTTGGAACCATCAAACCTAGTTGATGGCTAAGGGTAATCTCATGACTTTAAAAGCTCTACTTAAGAATACTTTGACATAACACTGAGCCGGGGATCTAGGTTTGGGCTTTAAAGAGTTAGTGAATCCACTGCAATGCCAGAGCTCTACACAGATCTCAAAAAGGTCCTCTTTCCTATAGGTCAATGCCATGTTTTCAGGCAACCCAAATGCCCCTGGAGCCAATCAGAACTGTGTAATCTTTTTGCTGGGGAATTATTACATTGGGTTATTCAAATCATTGTGGTTTTTCACACCCTCCTGAGCTCAGAATACTTGTTTTCTTTTTGTGAATTGTCTCATAGTATCACCTTTACACTGACTTGTGGGGAAATTGTGCTTTGTCTTACTCATTGTAATGAGAATTCAGTGCTGAGTCTCCTGGCCTGTGCTCTGCAGTTTTGGTCTTTGAAAGTAAATTACCGGGACTTCCCTGGTGGTCCAGTGGTTAAGACTCTGCCCTCCCAATGCAGGGGGCCCGGGTTTGATCCCTGGTCAGGGAAACTAGATCCCGCATGCTGCCTGGCGCAGCCGAAAAACAGAAGAAAAACAAAAGTAAATTACCTTGTCATAGGTCTTCCAGTAAAAGAATAGTGTTGCCTGTGTACCCACACGTTGATTACTTAGGACAGCAAAATTTGTATAAATGACCTAACAGCTTGCTTAATAGTGTTAACAAAAGTACAACTCAGAATGAAGTGTTTTGGCCAGTGGATTTTTTAAACTTAATTTTGACACAATTTCAGACTTAAAAGTTGCAAGACTAGTAAGAGTTCCCATTTAGCTTTTACCCAGATTCTCCAAATGTTTGTTATCACATGTGCATTATCCTCTTTCAGTCTGTATCTATACATTCACACATTTTTGTCTGAACTGTTTGAGAGTAAGTTGCAGAAATGATGCCTCTTTACTCCTAAATACTTGAGTGATTATTTTATAAAATTTAGAGCATTCTTTTAATATGATTCCAGTTAACTACTGAAAGTAGATAACAGTATTGTATCAGTTTTTTTAATCTGTAGACCTTATTTAGATTTAACCATTTTGTCACCATGGATTTTACAGCAAAAATATGACTTAGGGAATTCTGGTGGTGATGTAGGAAGTAGGTCAGAATGGGAAGGCTGGAGATAGGTAAGGGTTAATGAGAGCAAACAATAACGAAGGCTGTAGCATTAAGAATAATGAGGGGAAGATTTTGAGTTTATAAGTAGGAGTTTTAAAGCAAGGGTGCACATCAGAATTATCTGGGGACCCTCCTTAAAAGTTTTTACCAGGTCTCAACCCAAAGTATTAACTCTGAATCTCCCTTGGGCAAGGAATTACAGCCATGTATAGTTTGAAAAGTGAACCTCAGGTTTAGGTGCCAAGCAACAGGTTATGATAACTTAATAGATATTGGGGTGGATGTGAAGTAGGGTGTGGCATCAAAGATACTGGCAGGATATCTAGTTTAGGTGCCCGGGTGGTGATGGTGCTAGTAACTGAGGAAGGAAACATTAGAGGAAGATAGTTTGTCTTTCCACAAATATATATGTGGTCAGTGCACTTGCAGGTCACCTAAATATTGCACAAGATTCTTTTTGACTTTGTATGTTTTCCAGTTCTCCAGCTTAGTCTGGTAATATACTTTCAGCCTGTCAAATTAAGATATTGTAAGAATTTTTTGTGCTACTTAAGCTATTTCAGTATATTCAATGTATCTGAAAACTTAGAGAAATCACCCCCAAAGTGTTTATCCTTGGTTTGCATCAGTAGATGGCAGTGGTTTACAGCGTCAGAGGAAACTGTAACCTTGATCCTCAAAGCATCATCTTCCCTTTTGAAGGAATAAACTAAGACCAGCTTCTCTTCAATGGAGGTGGTTTTGGTTTCTCTTTTCTCTGAATTCTGGTTCTCTCCAGTCTTTCCTGTCTCAGTAAGTCACTCTTACCAACTAGTTAACTGAGAGAAACTTGGGAATCATCTTGATTCTTTCCTCTTTTATTCTGTCTCTAAGACCAGTTGATTCTGTCTCCAAAACACAGCCAAATTTGTTTACTACTTTTTCCTCAGTCACCACACCAGTCCCACCATCACCTCACACTGACATTGTCATTGTGTCCTAACGAGCCTCTGCCTTCCTTTACTGTTTTCTTTCCACACAGAAGCCAGTTTCCTAAAGGTCATGTTTATTCACTTGCTAAAACACTTCAGTGGCTTCTCTCTTGCACCAGAAATATAAATTTTTTTCTTTGACCCTAAATGACCTTGCATTGTATAGCTCCTGCTTGCTTCTGTGATTTCATCTTATGCAACTCCCTATGCTCTAGCCATGCAGGACTCTTTTTTTTTTTTTTTTTTGGCTGAGTTGGGTCTTTGTTGCTGCGCTCGGGCTTTCTCTAGTTGTGGCTAGCAGGGGTTACTCTTCATTGCAGTGCGCGGGCTTCTCATTGCAGAGCACAGGCTCTAGGTGCGCAGGCTTCAGTGGTTGTGGTGCGTGGGCTCTAGAGTGCAGGCTCAGTAGTTGTGGTGCACAGGCTTAGTTGCTCTGTGGCTCGTGGGATCTTCTCGGACCAGGGCTCGAACCTGTGTCACCTGCATTGGCAGGCAGATTCCCAACCACTGCACCACCAGGGAAGCCCCACTGCCTTTCTTTTAATATTCAAAAAAAATATTAAAACATGAGTTTAAATTCCTCATCTTAGGTGAATCTACTTATTACCAATAGTAATTGTTCTAAGCAGTACACATTCTCAACCCTATTCCGATTTCACCTGTTTTTGAATCCTTTGTGAGGAGTCTAACAGGTCCTGATAGTTAACACTTTTTTCCTCCAACTCTTCCCCCACTGTATACTAATTGCTGAAAGCATATGCAATGCTTGGACATTGGGCTCTTGTATTATTTTTTGAATTTTGACCATTCTGAGGGATGCTGAACAGAGGTGGTAACTAGTTTTAGATAGATACGAGCAACTAGTTTTAGATAGATATGAACATTTTATTAAACACTATTGTCATACTGCTAGGCAACGAGCAGACGTGTGTCACACTGATCATTGTAATCTTGCTGAGCATGTAACAAGCGCTCAGTGAGTAATAAATGAAACTTGAAATCGGAAGTATGGAGTAAGTTTAGCTAATGTAAACCTGCTTATTGTGCAGCTTCTGTGCAGAATAGATAATTTGAAGTCTGTGCTTAAGTTCAGTAATAACAAAGCTTGAAGTGTGTGCCAGATATAGTGATAAACTTGCTAGTGCTTGGTTTTTAACCATCAACCACTCTATGGGGTGCATACTGTTAGTCATACTTTACAATTGAAACTGAGTCTTTGTGGTTTATTGCTTCTATCTTCAACTGTAGTTAATTTGCTAGAGAATATACAGTATCCTTAGTGAATGTGTACATATTTCATATATCAATTTGTTGGAGGCCTAGTTTATAATCTTTTAAAAACAGCTTTATTGAGATATAATTCACATGCCATAATTAATATTCACTCCTTTAAAGTGTGTAATTAAATGTTTTTTAGTATATTCAGAGTTCTACAGTCATAACCACTGTCTAATTTCAGAACATCTTCCTCCAAAAAGAAAACCCTATATCCATTAGCAATCACTTCCTCTGCCCTTCTTTCCCCAGTCCCTGGCAACCACAATTTTTTTTTAGGGATTTGCTTATTCTGGATATTGTATATAAATGGAATCATACAATAAATGCCCTTTTTAGACTGGCTTCTTTCACTTAGTATATTGTTCTCAGGATTCATTTATGTTGTAGCATGTATCATATAGTTCATTCATGTGTATACTGTATTCTTTATGGCTCAATAATATTCCATTGTTTAGGTATGCCACATTTTGTTTATTCATTCATCAGTTCATGAGTGTTTGAGTGGCTTTCTCCTTTCTGGCTATTACGCTACTGTGCACATTCAAGTACAATTTTTGTGTGAACATATGCTTTCACTCTCTTAGATATATACCTAGACATGGAATTGCTGGAGCTTACGGTGACTCAAAGTTTAACATTTTGAGGAACTTCCCAACTGTTTTCCAAAGTGATTGCATCATTTTACATTCCATCAGCGATGTATATAGGTTCCAGTTTCTCCACATCCTCATCAACACTTGTCTTTTTTTAAATTTTAGCCTTGAAGTGTTATCTCATTGTGATTTTAATTTGTACTTCCCTAATTTCCTAATGATATTGAGCATCTTTTCATGTGCTTATTTTCAATTAGTATGTCATCTTTGAGAACTGTCTAAATCCATTGGGTTTAGTTGGGCTGTCTTTTTAATGTTGAGTTGTAAGAGTTCTTTACATATCCTGGCTTATCAGATAGGGTTTGAAAATTTTTTTTCCCGTTCTGTAGGTGTCTTTTTTACTTGACAGTGTCCTTTGTAGCATAAAAGTTTTTAATTTGATAGAGTCCTATTTGTCTTTTTTTTTCTTTCATTGCTTGTGCTTTTGGTGTCATATCTAAGAAGCTATTCTGTGATCTCATGTCACCAAGATTTTGTATATGGTGTGAGGTAGGTGTCCAACTTGATTTTTTTGCATTTGGATATCCAGTAGTATCAGCACCATTTGTTGAAAAGACTTCTTCATTGAATTGTCCTGACACTCGTCAAAAATCAATTGACTTCATTTTCCACTGCAAATTGACTATTATTCCATTGATCTGTATGTCTTTCCTCGTGTCAGTACCACACTGTCTTGATTACTGTAGCTTTGTAGTAAGTTTTGAAATCACTAAATTTGAGTCCCCTGGCTTTGTTGTTTTTCTAGGTTATTTTGGGTGTTCTGAGTCCCTTGCATTTCCATATACATTTTAAGTTTAGCATGTTAATTTCTGCCCCAAAACCCTGCATAGATTTTGATAAGAATAATGTTGACTCTGTAGCTCAGTTTGGGGAATATATACATCACAGTAATATTAAATCTTCTGATCCATGACCATGGGGTGTCTTTATGTTTATTTAGGTCTCGTTTCTTTTAACACTCTGTTTTCAGCATTCAAGTCTTGTACTACTTTTGTTAAGTTTATTCCTAAGTATTTTATCGTTTTTTGTTCGTTTTTTGCGGGGGAGCTATTTGTAATTGGAATAGTTTTCTTAATTTCATTTTCAGATTGTTCTTTGCTAGTGTATAGAAACACAGTTGATTTTTGTGTACTGATATTGTACCGTGCAATCTTGGTAGACTCTTTTATTCTAATAGTTTTTCAGGGGTTCCTTAAGATTTTCTCTATATAAGACCATGTCATCTGAAAACAAATATTTTTGTCTTTTCAGCCTGGGTGCCTTTTCTTTTTCTTGTCTAATTACCCTGGCTAGACTCTCCAGTAGAATGTTGAAAAGAAGTGGCAAGAGTAGAAATCCTTGTCTTGTTCCTGGTTGTAGGGGAAAAGCATTCAGTCTTTTACCATGAAGTATGATGTTAGCTGTGGATTTTATAGATGCCCTTTATCATGTCGAGGATGCCTGATCACAATTTTAATTTTTAGGTTGTCAGTATACTCTTGTTTGGTCTGTTCTGGTGACTTTTCATGGTGGTTATGTATTTAGATCCAAATTAGAAATGGTTAGTTTTGCTAGATTACTAGGACCAGTGGGTCACTGAACTGGGAAAGATGTAATCCTAAGGCATTTAAGTGAATTATATGGAACATTTTGGGAAAACATATTGTGACTGCTTGACCTGGGCCAGATAAATAGGTATTTATTTTATTCAGACTTTTAATTCTATACACGTTGAGGCTTTTTAACTTCTACTTTTATTAGGATTAGTAATGTAGTTGACCCTGCAATTTGGCATTTAGCCCAATAATTCAGTTCTGTAAAACTGTAGAAATGAACTTCAATTCTAAATGTAGATCTAAATTATTTCTTGTCAAAGTCTTGCATGGCCTGAAGGGATAAATGGCATGAATTGTGCTTTTAGACATGGTAACTTTTATACTATTACTTAAATTATGAAATTGAGTGTGAGGGTTCTTTCTGGTGAATTGAAAAACTGGAGAATACTGTGAACTGTTTTGAAGATGAAAGTGAGCATGGAGTTGCTTTTTTGATATTTGCCGAAAGAAAGAGACCTTTTTGTAGTCATTGTTTGGATGTAAGAATCATCTCCTAACTTCAGATGATAAACTTCTTTTTGCTAGCTTCTGGAAGACATCTGATAGGATGGTTCTGCTGAACTTTCTGAAGACTGGGTGGCTTTTTGAGGGGGAGATGGAGGGGGTTTAAGGGAATTATATTTTAGATGTTGCTATACCAACTAATAACCTTTCCAGGAAGACATTGTGTAAGCGTGCATAGCAAAACCATACGTATACTTATAACTATCTAGAATACAGGAACCAAATAAAATTGATTTGGCAAGTATAAATATGGAGACAGTTACCCATGTGTTCATCTTCTGAAGCCACAATAATTTTGTTTTATCTTAATGCCAGGAAAATATTTCTCTGACGGATGGAAACCAAAAGTAATAAAATCAGGGGCTTCCCTGGTGGTGCAGTGGTTGGGAGTCTGCCTGCCGATGCAGGGGACATGGGTTTGTGCCCTGGTCCGGGAAGATCCCACATGCCGCGGAGCGGCTGGGCCGGTGAGCCATGGCCGCTGAGCCTGTGCGTCCGGAGCCTGTGCTCCGCAACGGGAGAGGCCACAACAGTGAGAGAGGCCCGTGTACCGCAAAAAAAAAAAAAAAAAGTAATAAAATCAGGTATAATTTTATGAGAAATGAACATCAGTGTTTAAGCGTTCTGTATTATCTGCCAATATTATCAAGGTGAATCGAGCTATGATAGTCATGAAACTCTTTAACTTTAGAATTTGGGGAGGTTTCAGTATTTGCATGGGAGGGGTATTACTGACTCCTCAGCTTTTTTTTTTTTTAAATTTATTTTTGGGTGTGTTGGGTCTTCGTTGCTGTGCGCGGGCTTTCTCTAGTTGCAGTGAGCAGGGGTTACTATTCGTTGCAGTGCGTGGGCTTCTCATTGCGGTGGCTTCTCTTGTTGCAGAGCATGGGCTCTAGGATAGAGCACAGGCTTCAGTAATTGTGGCTTGTGGGCTCTAGAGTGCAGGCTCAGTAGCTGTGGCGCATGGGCTTAGTTGCTTCGCGGCATGTGGGATCTTACCGGACAAGGGCTCGAACCCGTGTCTCCTGCATTGACAGGCGGATGCTTAACCTCTGTGCCACCAGGGAAGTCCCTTCAGAGTTGTTTAAAACAAACTTCTTGTATCTTGGTAATCCAGAGTTGATAAATAGCACAAGGACATAAATATCCTCAGATGACTTCTGTCCTGTAGTATACTCTGGAATAAATCATATTTTAAGATTATGTAGGTGATAGAAATGAGCCTCAACATAAAACTGCATTTGCTTTATTTAGGTTCTGGAGAAGTTGATTTTATATTTCCTAAAATGAAGAATAAATATTCAGCAGTAGTGCCAGCAATTTCAGGATTTTTTAAATGAAAAGAATAATTCTTAAACTTGGTAATTATTTAAGGGAAGAAAAGTTTCACTTTTGATAGCTTGCAGTAATGAAATTTAGTAACATGTATGAAGTGGCATTTCCAAGCATTTGAGGTAAAGAAAAGATAAAGTTGTAAAATAGAAAGATGACTGATTCATGTAAGAACCTGTGTTATTATCCTAATTCCATATGACACAGGACAAAGTAAATTAACCTAATCTCTACAAAACTGGGTAATTGGAGTAGCCTCTTAAGGAGCTTTCTGGCTCAAAAGATGTATGATTCAGATAATGTAGCCTTATTCGTTTAGCTGGGGCCATGAGCCTTTTTTTCTTTTGCTTTTAGAAAGGATAGGAGAAGCCTGACTGAACAGTCAGCAAACACTTAATCCATACCTGTTGAGCTCCCTAACACAAATATCAGAAAAGTTAATTCTGTGCTGTAGAGCAGAGGGTTTGGCAAACTTTTTTTAACGGAGCTACCTAGTAAATATTTTGGCTTTTGTGGTCCCAAACAGTCTCTGTAGGGGGGGGGAAATTTTTTTTTAAATAAGACTTTAAAAATGAAAATCATCCTTGGCTCAAGGGCTGTTTTTATATTTATTTTTATTTTTTTTTTGTCATTTACTTAGGTTGTGCCAGGTCTTAGTTGCAGCAGGTGGGTTCCTTGGTTGTGGTATGCAAACTCTTAGTTGCGGCATGCATGTGGGATCTAGTTCCCTGAGTAGGGATCAGACCCAGGCCCCCTGCATTGGGAGCGCGGAGTCTTACCACTCTGCCACCAGGGAAGTCCTTCAAGGGCTGTTTTTAGTGTGTTTGTTTTTTTTTTTTTTTGGCCTGCGTTGGGTCTTTGTTGCTGGGCATGAGCTTTTCTCTAGTTGTGGTGAGCGGGGTCTACCCTTTGTTGCGGTGCGTGGGCTTCTCATTGTGGTGATTTCTCTTGTTGCAGAGCACGGGCTCTAGGGCTCATGGGCTTCAGTAGTTTTGGTGCACAGGCTCAGTAGTTGTGGCGCACGGGCTTAGTTGCTCTGCGGTATGTGGGATCTTCCTGGACCAGGGCTTGAACCTGTGTTGCCTGCATTGGCAGGCAGATTCTTAACCACTGTGCCACCAGGGAAGTCTACAGCAGTAGTTCTTAATCATTTCTAGATCACACGTCCTCTAAAAATTAATGAAATCTATGGACTCTTTCCCCAAATACATGTATTCAAAATCTTGTATGCAATTTCAGGGGATTCTTTTGCCCTTCTCCCTAGAAATCCACCCCAAGATTCTAGCTGTTTGGTTTTAAAAAATGAAGTTACAAGCATACCCAGTTTTACTGTGCTTCTCTTTATTGTGCTTTGCAGATACTGCATTTTTTGCAAATATTTCAACTTTTTATTATTATATTGTTATGATCTGTGATCTTTGATGTTACTATTGCAAAAAGATTGACTTACTGAGGGCTCAGGTGATTAGCTTTTTTTAAGTGATTAAGTCTTTTTAAATTAACATATGTACATTTTTTTTTAGACAATGCTATTGCACACTTAATAGAGTACAGTATAGTGTAAAATCTTCCATGTGGCTCTCTTTATTGTAGTATTTGCTTTTGTGGTTGTCTGGAATTGAACCCACAGTGTCTGCAAGGTATGGCTATATACTATATAATCCAGCAATTCCACTTCTGGAGTATATATTCAAAAGACATGAAATCGCTCTCCTTAAGAGGTCTGCACCCTTATGTTCATTGTAGCATTTGTGTATAATAGGAAAAACATGGTAAAAACCTAAGTATCCATCAACGGATAAATGGATAAAGAAAATGGTGTGTGTACACACACACTCTCTAGAATATTATTCAGCCATAAAAATGAAGGAAATCCTGCTGTTTGCAACAACATGGATGGATCTTAAGTGAAATAAGTCAGAGAAAGGCAAGTACTGTGTAATCTCACTTACATGTAAATCTTTTAAAAAGCAAACTCATAGAAACGTATATCAGATTGGTGGTTGCCAGGGGCGGGGAGTGGGGGAATTGGGTGAAGGTGGTCAGAAGGTACAAATTCCAGTTTTAAGACAAATGTGTTCTGGGATGTAATGTACAGCATGATGACTATAGGTAACAGAACTGTAGTGCATATATGAAAGTTGCTAAGAATAGATCTTAAGTTCTCATCATAAGGAAAAAATTGTAACTGTGAGGTGATGGATATTAACTGATTGTAGTAATTTCACATTGTATGTATATATCAGATGTTTTACACCCTAAACTTACAGTGTTACAGCTGGTTTATATCTCAGTAAAATGGGAGAAGTCGATTACAGTTAAACAGTCTAGTTAGTAAAATATTGTCTGATGAAGCAATTTACATAGTGTTGGAATATTGTTAGAATAAACAGTTTTCACCTGTTCCTAGAATGATTAAACACAGCTCAGAGAAATAGAAGCAAAGATACATGACCAAATAAGGTTTGTTGTCTTTTGCCTTTTCCCCCATATGCAGTTGTTTCACAACAAGAAGGATGGGAGAACAAGGCTAGTTAGAGATGTAGATCTAAGCCATCTGTAACCAAATAACAGTAGAAATCATTATTTTAGTTGTTCCCGTAAGTTATATCTCTTTGTGTAAAGATATAAGTTCTTAGTCTTAAGAACTTGTATATAAGCAGAACAGCAAATAGTCTAAAACAGAAATCAGCGTGGGAAAAACGAAAGAAATCAGTGTGGATGTATTAGAAGCAGAGGGTTTTGAGACCTAGAGCCCTTTATTCATCACTGTGAGAGTAGCTAAGACGTTAAGAACAATGAGAAATGAAGAACTTGGAAAGATCTCCCCAATCATCAGATCATGATGGACCAGTTGATCTTGAAGGCTGACCTGAATTTCATGGAGCTGGCATTTCCTCATTTCCTATAATCATCTCCTCCCCTTCTCCCCTCTCCCTGTGACTCAGTGATAGTCACAGTACCAATAAGTGCCAACCTTTCCAATCCTTATCAGTGTGATTAAGATTTGGGGAAAATTAGAAGAAAGACATGGTATAGGGAGCACATTTCCTAAGTGTGACACAAAACCACCAAGATCACCAGATTTGACTATGTAAAAATATAAAACAACTTTTGTTTTGAAGATGATAAAAGAATTTTAAAAAATAAAGTGTTTGGTGTTAACAGTGGTCAGAAAAATACAGGATTGAGAGTATGGGGAAATGGCAAGAAAATAAATTTTGGTGGAAGTATACATCTGTAGGAAAATTCTGTTTCTGTGAATCTTTTCTCCAGAAGTAATCTAAGTGCACAAAGATGTTCTCTATATAACATTGTAATAGGAAAATTGGAAACACCTAGATGGCTATGAAAATGGTGACTGATTAATTTAGTCCATCCACAGTATGGCTATGAAATACCTGTGACCTTGAGCAAGTTAGCCTTTTGTGACTCATTTTCCTCATCTGTAAACCGGGAATGAAGATAATCAGACCTTCCCTAGAATTGTGAAGATTAAGAGTTAGTAACTCATAAAGCTCTTGTAGTAGTGCTTGGTATAGAATAAGCATTCTCCAAAGTTTAGCTTTAGAGATTATTGCTTTAGCTTTAGGTATTATTATTATGTAGCCATTAAAAAAGAATGAGACAGATAAGTATATACTAATGTAAAAGGAGATTTGTGATTTTTATTTTAATGAAGTTTTAATAAGTGTTAGCCATAGAGAAAGGTATCTGATAAATACTGTTAACAGCTAGATATTTGGATGAAGGGAGCGAGGGATGGGTTATCACCTCGTAAAAAGCATACTTTACTTTTGTAATAAAGAGGAATTTATGTTGGTATCCCAGATATTGTATACTCTAAATTTGCCTAATGATGGGCTGCCTCCACAGCATCTAATGAGCCGGCTATCTTCCATTCTAGTAGCTGGAAACTTGCCTGTCTAGGAACCGCCATGCCATTTTTATTGGTAGTTATATATTACACCAGTTTTATTATAAAATGTTCCTTTATAAGGAGCTAAAATATACTTGTCTGTTTTATACGTTAGTTTTTTGCTTTGGAGCACATAGAAGTCTGATTCCTCTTCCTATGGTGGCCTGTTACGTAGTTGAAGGTAAATTCGTCTCCCTTTTAGAGCTGGGGGGAGACCTCAACTAAAACTCTGAGAGCGTGCAACTTGTCCAAAAGCGTGTGGCAGTTTATGGTAGAACTGGGAGTCTCGAGTGTTAATGGTGTGGTGTATCCTAAAATTTTTATTTTCAGGTTAGTCTTGGCTCTTTCTGTTGTTCCTGTAATTATTTTTAAACCCTTTACCATCTTGATGGCTTTTTTGGTGCCCAGACTTGAATGCAGTTAATGTAAGTGGAGTCTGGTTGATATTCTAGACCTTATCCTCCACTCTTACACATAAGGACATTTCTTTAGCAATCTTAATTGCCCTACCAGCTAAAACCCATGAGTCTTTTTCATGCTTCTCTTTCCCCACTACATCTAGTCCTCTACTAGCATACATGTATTTTGTTTTTAGTCTAAATTTTAAGCAGCAATCACTGTTAAACCTCATTCAGCTCAACCAAGTCTTAGGTCTGTTTGGATCCTGATTTTTTCGTTGTTCCAAGCTTTGTGACATTCTTCAACTTGATAATTATCATAAGTTTCTGGTGCTTGTTTTTTAAAGAAAATAATGTGTGTGCAGGTACTTCATTCCTTAACAAATATTTTACTTGGTAGCCACTATGTGCCAGCATAATACCAGGACCTGGGAAATCAGTGGTGACTAAGTGACTGCCGCCTTGGAGGTTTTGAGTCTAGTGAGGAAGACACATCAAATATATAATGTGGTGAGTGTTAGGAAAGGACAGCTCTCTGTTAGGTTGGTATCCCTTAATCTTGGAAGTTCAAGGAAAGCCTTGCTTTTTGTGAAGACTCAGAACTTTGAGGAACTGAAGAGCATTGTTTGAAGCTTAGAGGGAAGGGGAGAGTCATAAAAAGTAAGAGCAATTGGGTCGTGGAGGGTGTTAAAAACCATGGTTAAGATACTAAACTTTATTTAGAGTCCAGTAGGAAGAAGCTGTTCAAAGGTTTTAAAGAAAAGAATTATATATCTGCATTTTTAAAAGATGAGTTTCATTTCATCATAGATAATACATCCAAAAAACCAGACTGGGAACAAATATGGTATAAAGTATGGCAGTTTGTAATGTTCCTTCCATGCTCACCCTGAGGCCTAGAAGTAGTTTTAAGTAGGCAAGTAGGGCTTCTCAAGTGAAGAATTTCATTCATTCTTCCTGACTACAAAATTTATGAACCAAATTGCAAAGAGTGAAAGTATTTGAGTCATAGTTAAATGTTTAAGTAATTTAGGTTAATTCATTCTATTGTGGGTCATTTTTCCTCAGCCATCTAAACTCAGAAACAGTAGTGGTATTTAGGAGATAATTTCTGATCTTATGTATAGTTTTCTCTTAAAAAAAGATTTGAATAACTGGTAGAATTTGCCACAATAAACTAGATGTTTTTCCTTATATATAATCAATTCAAAAAAGACTTTTTCTAAGTAGTGCTGATTTTAACCATCAGTCTTTTTGACATAATGATATAAACAATGTTAAAGTATCCTGGCTTTATAAAACTCCTTCCTAGGTTTTAAGGTAAAGAAAGCTTGTGTTCATTCGATTCTAAAATGTGGCCAAGTAATAATTTCCTTTAAATGACTTTTATTCGCCTTCTTGGTAACCTAGCATAAAGTATACATTGAAGAATTTGTTCAGAGTGGAAATCTGTGATAGCAGGTTTTAAAGAGCTACAGACTTAAGGAGCCAAGAGCTGAATTTGAAGTGTCAGATGTTAAACAAATAGAAGGTAGTTTATAACAGAGTTTATTATTTTATTACACTGCCTGAACTCAAGAGACAAAGAAAAAAAATTTCAGAGGAAAATATTGCAGAGCATCCCCTTGGCAAGAGTAAGAATTTTCCACTACCACTTGCCCTAAGGGCACTGACATTCCCCATCGGGGAAATATCACTGGATGTGATCATCAGAACAGGCTGCCTACTCCTCATGCACAAAACTGTCTGGAATTCACAGAAGCCTGCAGACAAAGCAAAATTATTTCTTAGTGGAAAAGTATTCATTGAATCTTTGCTTTCATGGATTTTTTACTTCCTTAGACAACCAGCTTCCTAACAGATTTAATCCTAAATTGACTCCTACAAACAAAAAGCACAGAGTCACACAGTAATATAAAGGAAGTCTTTCATTAATTGAGGTTCCTTAGGTAAGACTCCTTTTACTTACTGCCTTTAGTTTTTCCTGTGTAAAATGAGGACTTGAGTTGGGTTGGTCAAGATGATGTGAGGGAGGGTCTGTCTAGCTAGGAGAATACTAGAATTTGGCAGGTTTTTAAAACCAGTTTGGATTTATGCTATTTAGTACCCTTCCACAAAGAGATCGGTTTATAATGGAAACAAATTAAATGTGAAACTTTAAGGTAGTACATTTCCCAAGTGTTGGGGGATTTAGGGTCTTCTTGGCCTAGAGCTGTGGCATACGTGGCACATGAGAAACAGCACATAGTAAAGGCTATTCTAAACAGGCCCTTCACAGGATCTGTGACACCAGGTACTAAGCCTTTTCTTTTTTCTTATATTAATTTTTTAGTGTGCTTGGAGAATTTCTTTAAAATATGAATTCCTGGACCCCAGACTCTTGAAGAGCAGGTCCTGAGATTCTGTAGTTTATAAAAGGCCCCCAGGTCATCTCTTAATTTTAGAATGGCTGTTACAGGATGGAAGAAAAGTGAAGAAGAACTTGAGGTCAGTTTTTTTTTTTTTTTTTTTTTTTTTGTGGTACGTGGGCCTCTCACTGTTGTGGCCTCTCCCGTTGCGGAGCACAGGCTCCGGACGCGCAGGCTCAGCGGCCATGGCTCACGGGCCCAGCCGCTCTGCGGCATGTGGGAGCTTCCCGGACGGGGGCACAAACCTGCATCCCCTCCATCGGCAGGCGGACTCTCATCCACTGTGCCACCAGGGAAGCCTTTGAGATCAGTTTTTAAGGACTTCCCAGTCACTTGTTCCACCAGCATTTTAAACTTATTTATTTTTGGCTGCGTTGGGTCTTTGTTGCTGTGCACGGGCTTTCTCTAGTTGTGGTGAGCGGGGGCTACTCTTTGCTGAGGTGCACGGGCTTCTCATTGCGGTGGCTTCTCTTGTTGCGGAGCACGGGCTCTAGCGCACAGGCGTTAGTAGTTGTGGCACGCAGGCTCAGTAGTTGTGGCTCACAGGCTCTAGAGAACAGGCTCAGTAGTTGTGGCACACAGGCTTAGTTGCTCTGCGGCATGTGGTATCTTCCCGGACCAGGGCTAGAACCCATGTCCCCTGCATTGGCAGGCGGATTCTTAACCACTGCGCCACCAGGGAAGTCCCTCCATTAGCATTTTACATTTGACTCATTCTTGAATATTTAACCAATAATTAAATGTATATGAATACAATTTTTGTGCAACAAAGAGACAGCCTTCATATATTTAAAACATATAGGGGGAAAAATAGCTGGTTTCTTTGTAGTGCCAGTTTAAATATAATTTTAAATGCTGCATATATAGTATCAATTCCACCTTAAACTAGTAGCTTATATGTTGACTGTGCTACCCAGGAAAGAAATTTAATCTTGGTATTTCTTGCCTCAAAAACACATTTTTCATTCATTTTTAATCCTCTGAGCTTCCACTGAAACAGCAAAGTAAATGGCAAGATAAAACTTTTGGGTCCTCAATTTGAATATTAGATTTGTTGGCCTTAATTAAATTGTGGCCAGGTATATGAGAGTATGAGCTAGGGTTAATATGTGAAATTGTTTAAAAAGAAGTAAGAGATTCAACTTTCAGTATAAAATGATGCCTTCTGCTTCCCCCCCTCCCTTTTTTTTTTTTTTTTTGGCTGCACCACTTGGCATGCGGGATCTTAGTTCCCCAACCAGGGATCGAACCCTGTGCCCCCTGCAGTGGAAGTGAGGAGTCCTAGCCACTGGGTCGCCAGGAAATTCCCGGCATTGTGCTTTTAGATTGCTGGTTTATGTTCAGTTGTTACAGTGCAGACATGCTTATAGATTGTGGCGACCTCTATACCATGTTAGAAGTTTTCCACTCCTGTAGGATCATGACATAAATTGCTTCAGACCTTAAAGGAACATTTTCAGGTAATTTTTCCATTTAGGGTCATATGCTCATCATTGAACTTGCATTCTTTTCATGTTCAGGGTCATGTGGGGTAAAATTAATTATGACAAACAGAACTAATACAGGAAATTTTTTTTTTGCGGTACGCGGGCCTCTCACTGCTGTGGCCTCTCCTGTTGCAGAGCACAGGCTCCGGACACGCAGGCTCAGTGGCCATGGCTTATGGGCCTAGCCGCTCCACGGCACGTGGGATCTTCCCGGACCGGGGCACGAACCCGTGTCCCCTACATCGGCAGGTGGACTCTCCTGCGCCACCAGGGAAGCCCGGAAAAAGTTTTGTTTTTCTTTTTATTTTATTTTATTTTTTGGCCATGCTGTTCAGCTTGCAGGATCTTAGTTCCCCAACCAGGGATCGAACCCGTGCCCTTGGCAGTGAATGTGTAGTCCTAACAACTAGACTCCCAGGGAATTCCCTAAATTGATTTTAAAGTTTTATCTTCATGGGGTATTTTAGGTGTTGAAGGTCACTAAAGTTTAGGGTATGGTTACTTTATTGTAGTATGAGCAGAATTATATTAAAATGAAAGGTTCTAATTTCTTCAGTCTGAATATTGCTGTTTGTTGCATAAGCATTTCCAGCAGGAATTTCACCTTAACTTAATGTGTCCCTGCAGTCAAATGCAGGGATGATCTTTGCCTCTTGAGATTATATATTGGCAATCTCTTTCTGTGCCACCTTGTGACCACATTTCCTACTTAGGTTATAGGGTTGTTTCATGAACTAGAGCTCAGAAAGCACACCATACTCTCCCTGAATTTAAAAGCTCTGAGATACAGAAAAATTAGAACTAAACTAAAGGTTTAACAAATGAAATAAATCTACTTCTTGGACAGAATGGCTGTTTTGCCAGTTTATGTATAACCAGTGACAGTTACAGTTCAGTATAGTAGGGTAAGTCTTGAAAATTAAGATTTAACTTAGAAATACCATATGCAGTTGCGGGGGGGGACTGTGCTTATTGTTTTGACTTTTAGCTGTCCTTCCATAAGACTTCTAAAACCACTGTAGTACCTTTCAGAAAGCCAGGGAAAGCTGTTGTATACTTATTTTTTACTCTCCAGTTGCTTTGGTACTGATGCGAACTCATCCAGTAATATTTGAACACCTACAGTACACTGGGCATTGTTCTCAAGGTGCAGGTGAAATATTGGCTTTATCTGTTCCTGGGTCTGTGTTGTGGCATTTACTTCAAATACGTCAAGGAAAGGGGCTAAGACATGGTCTGTTTAAGAGCTGTTAAAGGGACTGTTTGGCCCAGAAAAGAAAACTCAGTTGACTTAAAGATCTTCTAGAGGTTTTGCAAGAGGTTTATTCATTTATCTGATAATTCAGACTTCAAAAGGTACCAAAGGGTACAAGGTGAAAAGTCTCCTGCCACTCATGCCCTGCTCCCTAGTGGTACAAGTCTGTTACACCTTCCCAGAGGTATGTTCTCATACCAGTGGAGCTCCATATACATGATGCTTCACACTTGTGTTTTCCCCACTTAATGTACAGTATGTCTTAGAGGAAGTTTTTACTTTAGTATGAATACAGTTGTCTCTTTTTTCTACTGCTGATTAAAAAAAAACTAACCACATACAGCAAGCATATCTGTAGAATAAATTCTTTGTAGTGGAATTTATGGGATAAAAAGATTGTGCTTTGCATTTTTTTTTTTTTTTTTGGCTGCGCCGTGCGGCTTGCGGGGATCCCAGGTCCCCGACCAGGAATCGAACCCACGCCCTCAGCAGTGAAAGCAAAGCGTGGAGTCCCAACCACTGGACCACCAGGGAACTCCTGTGCTTTGCAATTTTGATATGTATTGCCAGTTTGCCCTCCAGAGATTTTGTAAGTTTTTTTCTTCGTACTCAGCAGTGTATATAGGGTCGTCACAAAGTCTGGACGCGTAGTTGAATTAAGAATACTAAATGGGTTACTAACATTACATGGTATGTTTAGTGACATATTCAGTTTATCCTTGTTAGTGCACTAACACCGAGTTTTCATTAATATCTGCTCATGCACTTGCCTCTAAATGATTTGTGCCTCTGGTTTTGTTTTGGTTTGTTTTTTTGCTTATTAAAACTAAACTTGCCACATCTTACAGTCACCCTGTATAAGAAGCCGTTTCTATACATCCTTTCAAACTTGGTGCATTTTTCTCAACTCCTTTGTCAATTTGATAGTTTAAAAGTGGTCTCTCTGTGTAGTTTTATCTTGCCTTTCTTTTATGAGTGATATTAATTGAGCATCTTTTTATAGAGGCATGTTTCCTGTTCATGGTAATTTGGCTTTCTTAGTGGAATAAATCATGGCTTGTACAATTCAGTCCCCTTCACCATGCTGTGTGTGTGTGTAGGTGTGCAAATAATGTGTACTTAGAGCTGTTTGCCCGAGTATCATTATTCTCTTCTTGTGTACTTCAAATCTTGTATCTATCCAGGAAGAGTTTTTATGACCCTGAGAATAAGTTGATTATATTGCTTATTGTAGCAGATTTTTTTTTTTTTCCCCTCCCTGCCATGCCATGTGGCCTGCAGGATCTTAGTTCCCCAGGATCAAACCCGTGCCCCCTGCAGTGGGAGCTCGGAGTCCTAACCACTGGACTGCCAGGGAATTCCCTATAGCAGATTTTTATATATTTGTGCTGTATACAGGCTATTTATTTCCTTTAAAAATTGTGTTTGATTTGGAGACAGATTTTTCTTTATGTAACATGATTGCAAAAGTTGCTTATTTTAGCTTTTTTTCTTCCCCAATTAGTTGGTGACAAAGTTCCTGCTGATATAAGATTAACTTCCATCAGATCTACTACTCTAAGAGTTGACCAGTCAATTCTCACAGGTAAATATTATGTATTGGAACGTTGTTGAATTTCTGAAGGCTCCCTCAGATTCCATGCTAATAATTGAGTTGACTTCTTGCCTCACTGTCTCTCTTTTTTTTTTTTTTTTTGCGCTATGCGGGCCTCTCACTGCTGTGGCCTCTCCCATTGCGGAGCACAGGCTCGGGATGCGCAGGCTCAGCGGCCATGGCTCACGGGCCTAGCTGCTCCGCGGCATGTGGGATCTTCCCAGACCGGGGCACGAACCCGTGTCCCCTGCATCGGCAGGCAGACTCTCAACCACTGTTCCACCAGGGAAGCCCCCCCACTGTCTCTTAATCCTCTCCAGGATATTTATTTCTTAATGCTTTATCAGTTAGGCTTTTTGCCAATACATGAGGTAAAGCTATGATTTAAAAACAATTGGCTTTCATCTCATAAGGCCTATTTATCTTTAAATTTTATTAAAAATTAGTTTTGATTTAAACTTAACTTTTAAAAATTTTTTAAAGGGTTACAAATTCCTTCAGTAGCAGAGGTAATATTCTTAAGGTTGAAGTAGTGTTGTCTCTCTGTTTTGTGGAAAGTGCATTAATTACTTAGTGTTCTTTTTCCAAGCAGGATACAGACTCCAGGAATGCTAATCTCACATCTGACATACTTTGCAGTAAACAGATGTACAATTAACAAAAGTTAGCACCCTCTAAAATGGTGAATGTTTACTACCTAAAGTTTGCACACTTAGATTTGGGATTGTTTGGAACATTTTCCCGTTTTTGTCTGATACAGGCACAGTCTAGGGTGGAGGGTTCATATTAACTGGATGGAAGTAAGGTGGTCAGAAGATTAAACACAATGCTAACCTGAATTAAATAGAGAGTAAATATAAAATTCAAAGATTTATCTGATTATTAGTTTTGAAAAGCAACTCATGTCATAGAAGTAGGGATGTGAGTAACCTGGGCTCTGTTTTTTATTGTTTCTTTATGAATAGCTTATCTACTAAAACTCCCATTAGCAGCAACAACCTGGAAGCTGATTAAGCCATAAAATGGTAGGGAATTGATGGGGTTGAATGTATGAAATTCTCATATTGTGCCTACAAAAATAATTTCCATTTTAAAACTTTCCATAGAGTTTCTTGAATGTTGTTTTTTTGTTTAAAAGTCATACTCTAGTTTTAGGCTAGATTGAAGAACCAGATTCTTTTGTTAAATTTTGAGAGTGAAATTTCCTACCTGGAATTTGACCTAACAACTAGGGCCATATTTCACCCTCATTATATACAGTTAACCCTTGAATAACATGGGTTTGAATTGTGTGGGTTCACTTATCTGCGGATTTTTTTCAATAGTATATACTACAGTACTTACTATACTAGTTGGTTGAATCCTCAGATGCAGAACCGCAAATATAGAGGAATTGCATATACGGAGGGCCAACCATGAGTTCTGTGCAGATTTATGACTGTGCAGAGGGTTGGTGCCCCTAACTCCTGCGGTTTTCAAGGATCAACTGCATTTCATAAGTGATGTTAAGTTGAAACCAGATTCAGACATTGTGAAAGTTCTAAGAAGTAGTCTCTTACTTCTTAGAGACTTCTACTTACTTCTTAGTAGACTTACTTCTTAGTCTCTTGCTGTTTTTCATTTTGGTTTATTGAAATAGAATGGTCTGATTACTGCATGCAGATATTTCTAGAACAATGTTTTCATTTCTCATCTTTGGCATTATTGAACAAAAACAAAAACAGGCTTTCCAGTGGATGATCCTCAGTATTCATATACTGTACCTACAGTTTGTTTATTTTGTTAAAAGTAAATATACTTTCACCTTAAGTATCAGAGTGTATGTGTATATAAATATACAACAAATCTACATTCATAATATTAGAGTATAAAATGATACCTGAAAATGAACTAAATTTGTATAGTTATTCAAGAAAATAAAGGTAATTGGGATTTTACTTCAAAATTAAATTCCTTTATTTTGATTTTTTTTCTTTGAAATTAGTTTCTATTACTGAATTTTACTAGTTTATGTTCTTTTGAATGAATTGGGCCTTTTTTTCTTTTTCCTGAGAGTGGTAGTGGCATGAGCGGATGAGGGTACCAAGGTTCTAGGTGCACACTGCACAGATCTAAACAAACCTTCTGTATCACAACCTGCTTAGGTGAATCTGTCTCTGTCATCAAGCACACTGATCCCGTCCCTGACCCACGGGCCGTCAATCAAGATAAGAAGAACATGCTCTTTTCTGTGAGTACTTTGTTTGGAAAAGACTTAGCCTATAAAGGGATGTTTTCAAAATGATGTGGATGATAACTGTGTGTAGTTCACAACCTGTGTTTAGAGAGAAAGCAAATGTGGCAAACCATTAATAATTGGTGAGTCTGGATGAAAATGGAATGGATGTTCATTGTACTACTTCAATTTTTCTGTTAAATTTTTTTGAAATAGAAAGTTGGGAAATTTATAGTTTTCGTTTGTTTAGAACTTAAAGTGGTATTTCAAGTAGTGGGCTTTTGTGGGTTAGTATGGGAATCTAACCACCCCATAGTAAGTAAAAAAAGTAGAGCTACAATGAAAATAATGAAGCCCTGTTCTTCCAACATTTAGGAATTAAAATGGGTTGGGGGGAACCTTACACTTGATTGTATTGATCTTTGAATACTAGTGCTTAAGTGGAGGTCCTCAAGGACAGCCCATGGTCCTGGTTGCCCTTCTTATTATGGGTGATAAAAGTAGGAGGGGTTGAGTTGTTGGAGCCAGAGGTGGAGAATGCTTAGGGTTGAGAGCTGTATGAAGTATGAAAAGTCAGGAACACAGAGGGGTTAAGCGCTGTCCCAGGCCAAAGCTAGTCTGCAAGCCAGGCTCAGTATTGTGAATAGAGATTCAAGGTGGCTGGTGTAGAGGGCTCTGGGGCAAGTAGGTACCATTCTGATTTCATGGAGAATCAAATCAGAGAGAGATGGACCACACTGCCTGCATGAGGTATTGCTCATCATCAAAGTTAGATGGCTGGTTGCCACTGGAAGGCCCAGTAGAATGTGGTGAGAGAATCTTGGTGCCCTCTTGAAAATCCACACAAGTCTGAGTTTACTAGTCAGTATTTAAATTGGGTGTGGTGTTAGTCTTGTAACCATTTCTCTACTTCTGTCCTAGGGTACAAACATTGCTGCCGGCAAAGCCATGGGAGTGGTGGTGGCAACTGGAGTGAACACTGAAATTGGCAAGATCCGGGATGAAATGGTGGCCACGGAACAGGAGAGAACACCCCTCCAGCAGAAACTAGATGAGTTTGGGGAACAGCTATCCAAAGTCATCTCCCTTATATGCATTGCGGTCTGGATCATAAACATTGGACACTTCAATGACCCAGTTCATGGAGGCTCCTGGATCAGAGGTGCTATTTACTACTTTAAAATTGCTGTGGCCCTGGCTGTAGCAGCCATTCCTGAAGGTCTGCCTGCTGTCATCACCACCTGTCTGGCTCTTGGAACTCGCAGAATGGCAAAGAAAAATGCCATTGTTCGAAGTCTCCCTTCCGTGGAAACCCTTGGTTGTACTTCTGTTATCTGCTCAGACAAGACTGGTACACTGACAACGAACCAGATGTCAGTCTGCAGGGTAAGTGGGAGTAGTTTCAGAATCTTTGCAGGTTATGGTTGTTGATTCATCCTAAGAATATGCCTTCGTGCCATCAAAACCTTTGATTTATTATTTTTTTAATTACTATGTTTTTTTATCAGTGTATAGTTGTTTCACGATATTGTTAGTTTCTACTGTACAGCGCAGTGAAGTAGAGCTCCCTGTGTGATTTATTTTTTTATTTTATTTTTATTGAAGTACTGTTGGTTTACAGTGTTGTGTTAGTTTTGGGTATACAGCAAAGTGATTCATTCATATATATATATATATATAATTTTTAGATTCTTTCCCCTTAGAGGTTATTAGAAAATACTGAGTATAGTTCCCTGTGCTATACAGTAAGTCCTTGTTGGTTATCTGTTTTATATATAGTAGCAGGTATATGTTAATCCCAAACTCCTAATTTATCCCTCCTCCCCCTCCCCCTCCCCCTCCCCCTCCGGTAACCATAAGTTTGTTTTCTATGTCTGTGGGTCTATTTCTGTTTTGTAAATAAGTTCATTTGTGTCTTTTTTTTTTAAGATTCCACATACAAGCGATACTATATTTGTCTTTCTCTGACTTACTTCACTTAGTATGATAATCTCTAGGTCCATCCATGTTGCTGCAAGTGGCATTATTTTTTCCTTTTTTTAAAAATTTTTATTGGAGTATAGTCGATTTACAATGTGTTAGTTTCAGGTGTATAGCAAAGTGAATCAGTTACGCATATACATATACCTGCTTTTTTTTTTAGATTCTTTTCCCATATAGGCCATTACAGAGTATTGAGTAGAGTTCCCTGTGTTAATACAGCAGGTTCTTATTAGTGATCTATTTTATATATAGAAGTGTGTGTATGTCAATCCCAGTCTTCCATGTTATCCCCCCCACTGCTTATCCCCTGGTAACCATAAGTTTGTTTTCTACATCCATAACTCTACTTCTGTTTTGTAAATAAGTTCATTTATACCCTTTTTTTTAGATTCCACATATAACAAGTGGCATTATTTTTATTCTTTTTTATGGCTGAGTAATATTCCATTGTATATCTATATACCACATCTCCTTATCCATTCATCTATCGATGGACAGATACTTAGGTTTCTTCCCATGTCTTCCTCCCTCCCTCCCTGCCTCCCTACCCCTCTTCCTTTCTTTGTTGTGCTGGGCCTCAGCTGCAGCATGCAGGATCTTTTTTTAGTTGCAGCATGCAGACTTCTTTGTATGTGGGCTCTTAGTTGCGGCATGCGAACTCTTAGTTGTGGCATGCGTGCTGGATCCAGCTCCCCAACCAGGGATTGAACCTGGGCCCCCTGCATTGGGAGCGTGGAGTCCTACCCACTGGACCACCTACCCCCTGGACCACCAGGGAAGTCCCTCTATGTCTTTTTTCTTTTTTTTTTTTTTTTTTTTGGCTGCGTTGGGTCTTCATTGCTGCGCACGGGCTTTCTCTAGTTGCAGTGAGCAGGGACTACTCTTTGTTGCAGTGCGCAGGCTTCTTATTGCGGTGGTTTCTTTTGTTGCGGAGCACGGGTTCTAGGTGCACAGGCTTCAGTAGTTGTGGCCCGCAGGCTCTAGAGTGCAGGCTCAGTAGCTGTGGCACACGGGCTTAGTTGCTCCACGGCATGTGGGATCTTCCCAGACCAGGGCTCAAACCCGTGTCCCCTGCATTGGCAGGCAGATTCTTAACCACTGCGCCACCAGGGAAGTCCCCCTCTGTGTCTTGACTATTGTAAATAGTGCTGCTATGAACACTGGGGTGCATATATCTTTTCATCATTTCTGGATATATGCCCAGGAGTGGGATTGCTGGATCTTAAAACCTTTGATTTATAATTTGATACCTTTTTATGTGCTTTAAGCAAATTGGGTTGTATGTGTAGCTTGAGCCCAAGGGTAATTTCTTATACTCCAGGGGAATTAATCATTTAATTCCCAAAATTATGTCATGAAATAAAGGTTACCTACATGGCTGATATATTTGTACTGGGGAAATAACTGTAAGCAGTCTGTAAATGTGTTAGGTGACTGTGCTTACTTTATTTCCCTGTTCTTCTCTAAGTGTATGTATGTAAACACGAGCTTCAAAGGAAGAGTTCTATAAACCAGCTAGTTACCTGCCTACATAAAATTCTAATTGGTACTTCCTTAACACATTGAATGAGACATGTTTTCTTCTTGAAAAGTAAATAATTGCCTTTAACTTGCTTCATTCTCTGTGTTCATCCTTCCTTTCTTAGGTTGTTTTGACCATCACTTGGGGATAAAATTAAAAACTTTAAACCTTCCCTTAGCAAAATAAGAACTAAAGAAATAATGTAATGGTACAGCTGAATGAAGTTCTTTCATGTAATTCAATTTCCCTAGGTTTTGTTGAAACAACTTTGAGGTGGGGTATGAGAGAAATAGATGAGGGAAATTGAGGTACAAACTTCCAGTTACAGAATAAGTGTGTCATGGGTATGAAATGTAGAGTGCAGGGAACACAGTCAATAATAATGTAATATCTTTGTATGGTGACAGATGAGAATTAGACTTATCATGATGATCATTTTGAAATGTATAGAAGTATCGCATCACTATCCCATGCACCAGGAAGTTTTAGGTCAATTACACTTCAAAAACAAACATAGGAAAAGAGATCAAATTTGTGATTATCAGAGGCGGAGGTGTGGGTGGGAGGGGGAGGAATTGGATGAAGGTGATCAAAAGGTACAAAGTTATAGGATAAATAAGTCTTAGGGAATGTAATGGTACAACATGATAAATATAATTAGCACTGCTGTACGTTATATATGAAAGTTGTCAAGAGAGTAAATCTTAAGAGTTCTCATCACAAGGAGAAAACTTTTTTATTTTGTATATATTAGATGATGTTCATTAAACTTATTGTGATAATCATTTCATGATGATCATAAGTCAGATCATTGTGCTGTATACCTTAAGCTTATACAGTGCTGTATGTCACTTATATCTCAGTAAAACTGGAAGGATAAATTAAATATAAAATTGACACACGCACACAAAAAAACTACTACTACTATGTACAAGTCAAAGTAATTTTCCAAAAGGTACACAGCTCATACAAATATTGAGTGGACACATGTCAAAGATTCTATTTGGCTCATTAATTCAATGAGGGAGAATCAGTAAGATGGTAAAACTGGTTACAGGATCATGTGAGGAAGTGTGCTCAATATTAGAATAGAATTGATGTGTGTTAGATTACAAAAACTGGTTAATATCCTATGGGGCAGTAAAACTAAGGTTATCTTTTATACAGGAGAAAAAGCCACAACTTCATAAAACATGAGCCCTTAATAATAGCACAGTGAAAGAATGTTAAATTTTTCCAAAACACTAAATCTTTGAGTGTGCTTGTTAAGTAATGCTTCTGAATGACATTGAAAGGACATGCCATCCTCCCCTTGGCCTTATCTCCAGGTTTTAGTTAATGTTTTTTTAGCACTGGAAATTGTTCTTGTTTTAATACAGTTGAACCCTCTGAATCTTTTTCTTGCCAAATTTATAGTCATGGTATTTTTTTGATACATCCACCCTCAACTTTTTGTGTTGTCTGTCCAAAACCCAGATTTAGAGTGAATGGACAGGTGTTTAAAACACACTGGGGTGTTCTCTCAAGTGGTAACCTTCTAGCTTGTCTTGAGTTTCTTGAGTAGATGCAGGGTGTAACTGAGCTACCTAAGTTCTCTTTCCTTGGAATCAAAAAAGGTTGGACGAATCTGCTAAAAGCTTAGTTGTCCGCTAAAAGCTGATTGATTGGGGGAGAGAAAGGGAATTTCATTTTATCTGTTTGGTTTCCCCCAGGAAATTGTTTAAACTTAGACTGTAAGCTTTAATTCCTCAGAATAGTCCTTATATCCATGAAGGTAAAGCAGTGTGTGAAATTGTAATCTTTAAAAAATGGTAAGATTGTGGCAGCTTCAGACTTCAAACTAAGACTAAAACACAATCCATGATAAAAATGTTTTTGTTCTTACATTTTCCCTTAAATGATTTGATTTAAAATGTTCTATTAAAGAAATAGCTTGGCTCTTTGTTCTGTTCTACATTTGGCGACAGAAAGCTGATGCTAATCAGTATTCTACAGGAGGTTTCTTGCAGTGGATTGCATAACTGCCCTTGACTTCGGGATACTTTCATCATGCAGTTTCTAAATGGTTTACTGGCTTGCAGTCTAAAATGCCCATGTGCATTCAGATTTAGTTGGTGTGTGTTAGAATTCTGAATGTCTTAGAATATTTTGAACTCTGGTATAGACCAAAGTTTCACTTTTATAAACAGTGTCATTAAAGAAATGGCATGGTGTATAGTAATAATAATGCCAAGTTGCTTTGGTAAGGCTTAGTGCAGTTAATTTTTCACATGTGACTTTATTTGAATTGTATGGTAATCCTGCTCAAGAGGTTAGAAAACTTAGGCTCTGAGAAGTTGTGACATGTCCGAGGGTCGCACAACTTTTAATAGAAAGGTAAAGTTGAATTTTCTGATGGGAAACATTGGTAAACCTGGTTCTCTCTCTTCCACTTAATAATTGTGTAACTGTGAGCACATCTTTTAACCTCTCTAGTCCTTTGTTTCCTCTTCTGTAAATGTCAGACATCTTTGGAAAGAGCTTTGTGCCAAGCTTCCTTTTTTAGATGTTGTATCTGTTAGAAGTTGTAGGGATTGGTGATCTTGCTGCATGTGACCTTGGACATGAATCTTTTCCTCATTTGACAAACCAGTTATATGTGTTTGAAGTAACACCTTTTATCAGGAGTCATCACAGTTTTACTTGTATATTTTAATTTTTTTAAAAATCGTTTTGTCTTACTCATAGCTTTAGTTCAGTTCCAAGGTTGATTTAGTTCTGAGTGTACTTTTGAAATGAAGCTTTTGGAATTTAAAAGTATGTGTTATAATTGACGTATATACACTATCAAATGTAAAATGGATGGCTAGTGGGAAGCTGCTGCATAGCACAAGGAGATCAACTCCTTGCTTTGTGACGACCTAGAGGGATGAGATAAGGGAGGGTGGGAAGGAGGCTCAAGAGGGAGGGGATATGGGGATATATGTGTGCATATAGCCAATTCACTTTGTTGTACAGAAACTGACACAACATTGTAAAGCATTTATACTCCAATAAAGATGTGGGGAAAAAAAGTATGTGCTATATAATAAGCAAATCTTATGAGGCAAAAGAAGTTATTTTAAAATAAAAATGAGCAGATTTTCTTACTGAATATGAGTCAGAATGCTCTGAAAAGATGTTTTTAAAGCATTACATGGCCCTTTTTTACTTTAGTTTAACATTTTAAAAATTCCTTATTGTAGAATGGTTTGATCATTCCAAACTGGACTTCTGAATTATAATTGGAAAACAAACCAAGAAAAAAAAGCCATCTTTAAGAAACTAGCTTATGTCACTTTATTATTCTGTAAAATTAAGAATTCTTTCCTAAGCCTGCTTCCATCTGTATTGTCTTGGTAGCATCAGTTCATTCAGCTCTGCAGGCTCCTTACTGTATACACGTAGTTGTGCAGCTTCATAGAAAATGAGCTATTGCCACAATAAAAATAAGTAGGAAGAAGTAGAGAAGCAGTTTGTCTTATTTTACTTGGGGAGTTTTTATGCAACTCTGAAACGTGAGTTTATTCTTCCTAGGCTTTTACTGTTAGCTCTAAGGCAGGAATACCTGTGTCACTTCCTCAGCCAGCCATTTGAAATTTGGAATTCTGAGCATTCTAAAGAGTACTGCTGAGTCTTGGAATTGACTGACCCAGAGTCCTCATAACTCAGATTTCACGTGGGTTCTCTTCTGTGTCTGGTGCTGTTGCTGCTTATTATTTATTCAGCTCCTCAGTGATGCTGTTTCTCAGACTGTTAGGTGGATGGGGGAGGCAGTCTTAATAAGTGTCCAGCAGGAATAAGGGACAATATTCCTCATGCTGAGCTTCAATTAATCACTTTCATTAACATTTATACTTAAGTGAGAAAGGCCTTTTGTCTTAGCAAATGTGACATGTTTTTTCTAGCATATTTTTTATACCTTTTCAACACTTAGGCTTTTTTTTTCTGTAGATGTTCATTCTGGACAAAGTTGACAGTGATACTTGTTCCCTTAATGAATTTACCATAACTGGATCAACATATGCACCTATCGGAGAAATGTGAGTAATCCCTCCTTGTCTTTTAAAGGCTCCACTCTGGTAGTTTGGTGCTTGTATAGACTTGCAGTGTCTCTAAAATGTTCAGACAGTTTTCCTAATGTGGCTCATGTTTATCAGAGTAGTTCATTTTCTTTAAAAACAAAATTGATAATACATACTTTGGAAATTGAAATTGACATTACAGGTTGTATAAGCCAGTGACCCTTTTTCATCTTTTGAAGCCTAAATTTTCAAGTGGGGTTTCTGGTTTGCTTTGGTTTGGTTTTGGTTTTGGTTTTGGTTTTGGTTTGGTTTTTTTGGTCACCCTGCACGGCTTGCGGGATCTTAGTTCCCTGACCAGGAATTGGACCCAGGGCCCTGGCAGTGAGAGCACCGAGTCCTAACCACTGGACCACCAGGGAATTCCTGTTTGTTTTTCATTGATACCAGTGGTGGAGGAATTTCATTAACTAAGAATTCCTGGTCTTTACTGATTGACTGCTGATACCAGAGACATATTCTGTCTCCAGCATCAGATTTCTTTTGAATGCTTGCCAGTCTGTTGTCCACAAAATTCTATTTATTAGTAAATAATTAAATAAAAATCAACAGAGATGACCACAGTGTGTTCTAAGAGTTACTTTTTCTTTTGACAGACATAAAGATGATAAACCAGTGAATTGTCATCAGTATGATGGTCTTGTGGAATTGGCAACAATTTGCGCTCTCTGTAATGACTCTGCTTTGGATTACAATGAGGTAAGCCTCCTCACAAATGAGAAACTAGACCTGGCTGTTCCTAGTTCAAGGGTGCGGTGGGTGGAATGAAAATCCAGCCTTCCTTCCTCCCTTTTTGAAAGTATGGGTTCCTGGTTTTATTTTCCCTTTCCATTAAGAGCCTATCTCTATCAGAGCCAGCATGACCTACCCAAAGGAAGCTGGAAGCCTTTCATATATTCTCTGTGACTGAGCATTGCAGTTACTTAACTAGGAATTGTAGCGTACATGATGTTCTCTTCTGTGTATAGCTTAGTTACTATAAATGATTAAAACCAGGATACTTTTTCCTGAAAGTATAGGGTATTGATCTTGCTTTTTAAGATGGGTAACATTATGTCCTAGAGGACAGGCTGAGGCTTAGAAGGTTGTTTTGATGATGATGATATAATATAAAATTTAACCAACAGAAAACCTTTTTTTCCTCCCTTTTTAATTTTAAACAGTGAGATAAATTCTTTGGTTTCTAAAGGCAAGCCAGTCCCCAACGGAAACAGAATGTAAACTCTGTAGAATGATAAATAATGACAAGGAATTACAAATACTGTTTGAAAGCTCCCTATGTTTGAATTAATACTGTGAATATTGGCTTCTTATGGTTAAGGGAAATGAAAGATCTAATTATTAGAAAAAGATAAAATGCACACCTATGCTTTGAGTTTATTTTTAATTATCTGGATCATATGCTCCAGAATAGGATAAAAATGGCCCAAAGAATAATGGTACAATGGGCAAGAGATTATCCACCTATGGAAAAAGTCTTTATTAAAAAAAATTTACTACTTTTCCCTTTTTGTAATTTGTATGCTTTTAACTACTACAGGCGAAGGGTGTGTATGAAAAAGTTGGAGAAGCTACAGAGACTGCTCTCACTTGCCTGGTAGAGAAGATGAATGTATTTGATACTGAATTGAAGGGTCTTTCTAAAATAGAACGAGCAAATGCCTGCAACTCGGTCAGTATTTGAGCTTAGTGTTTTATTCATGCTGCCCATCACTCAGACCATATATTCTTAGTCTGCTCACTCTCTTACTCTCTTAGATAACTTAGTGTATACCTTATTTCCTCAAACTTGCAATATCTCCTTCCCCATACTCACTATAAGGTAAAATGGTCTGGCCATTTGACCACGAAAATAAAAGTAATCAATGGATAATTTCCACATGCAGCCTCTGTGCCCATAAGGTCTGCTGTCTCCCCCAGTGCTGTGAAATGGACTCTTCTTGCTCCCAGCAAAACCCAGCTGCTCCTTGTCTAGTGAGCCCCAACATCTTTCCTGCTTATCAATCTCCCATCTCTACTGGATCTTCATTAGAGAAATAATAGTATGTTTTTTATCTAAAAACTTTCTTTTGCCTTAAGCACCCTGCTTCTTTTCCTTCACAGTGAAATTTCTCAAAAGAGCTATTTTTATGTATTGTTTCATTCTTCCCATTTTCTTGAATCCACTCCAGTCAAGCTTTTGCCTCCTTCTAGTCTATCAAAACCTCTTGTCCAAGTTGCCCATGACCTTGTGCTAAATGGTCCAATTGTTTATGCATGTGTACTACTAACACATTTAAAGTACACGAAGCAAGGACTTCCCTGGTGGCGCAGTGGTTAAGAATCCTCCTGCCAGTTCAGGGGACATGGGTTTGAGCCCTGGCCCAGGAAGATCCCACATGCTGTGGAGCAACTAAGCCCATGCACAACTACTGAAGCCCGTGTGCCTGAAGCCCGTGTGCCTAAAGCCCTTGCTCCGCAACTAGAGAAGCCACCACAGTGAGAAACCCATGCACCACAATGAAGAGCTCGCCACAACTAGAGAAAGCCCACGCACAGCAACAAAGACCCAACACAGTCAAAGATAAATTTAAAAAGTACACGAAGAGGGCTTCCCTTGTGGCGCAGTGGTTGGGAGTCTGCCTGCCGATGCAGGGGACACGGGTTTGTGCCCCGGTTTGGGAAGATCCTATGTGCCGCGGAGCAGCTGGGCCCGTGGACTGTGGCCGCTGAGCCTGTGCGTCCAGAGCCTGTGCTCCGCAACGGGAGAGGCCGCAGCAGTGAGAGGCCTGCGTACTGCCAAAAAAAAAAAAAAAAAAAAGTACACGAAGCAAAAGTTGACAGAAATAAAAGGGAAAGTAGATGAACTCACAGTGAGTTGGAGATTTTAACACATCTATCTCAAAAATTGACAGAACAAGCAGTTGAAAAATCAGGATGTGGAAAGACACTGTAAATATACTCAATCCAACACTTATTTCTATTGTGCTACTTTTTTTTTTAATTTATTTTTATTTATTTATCTATCTATTTTTAGCTGTGTTGGGTCTTCGTTGCTGCACGTGGGGGCTGTTCTTTGTTGTGGTGTGCGGGCTTCTCATTGAGGTGGCTTCACTTGTTGCAGAGCATGGGCTCTAGGCATGTGGGCTCAGTAGTTGTGGCTCACAGGCTCTAGGCATGCGGGCTCAGTAGTTGTGGCACATGGGCTTAGTTGCTCCACAGCATGTGGGATCTTCCCAGACCAGGGCTCGAACCCGTGTCCCCTGCTTTAGCAAGTGGATTCTTAACCACTGTGCCCCCAGGGACGGTCCCTATCGTGCTACTTCTAATATGCTTTTCAAATGCATAAGGAACATTCACCAGAATAGACCATATTACTGGTCCATGAAGCAAGACTCAACAAATTACAAAGGATTGAAATACAGCTGGTTGCTGACCGTGAAAGAATTAAACTAGAAATTGATAACAAAAAGATAAATAAGCTTCCATCTGAAGAAAGTAGAAAACCAGCAAATTAAATACAAGTAGAAGGGAAATAGCAAAGACAAGATCAGAAAGCTATTCTGAACAATTTTGACGGCGTAGAAGAAATCAACAAGTCCTTTCAGTAACACAGCTTTCTAAGCTGACACAGAAAAATGGAATAATCCTGTGTCTGTTACATTAATTGAATCTGTAATTAAAATCTACCCCACAAAAATTCCTCAGGCCCGGTTCTGTATAATGCTAAAGAAATGCCAGTTTGGGGGAGCTCCCTGGCAGTCCAGTGGTTAGGACTTGGTGCTTTCACTGCAAGCTGTTCAGCATGGCCACAAAAAAACAAAAAAGTGTAGAAAATGAAACCCTTATCACCTCATTTGATGAGGCCAGCATAACCCTGATACCAAAACCTGACATGGATGCGACAAGAAAAGGAAGTTACAAGCTAGTATTCTTCTTAATATAGCAATAGAAGTAGAGATTCTCAGCACAACATTAGCAGATTGAGTCTAGTAATATATCGGAACTTTGACGTGTTATATTTGAGCAGAATAACCACAACTACAAGGCTAGCTTGACATTCAAAGCTCAGTGAGGTGGCCGTGTTGCAGGGTGCAGGCGTGTCTGCCCTAGACACTAGACAAATCTGTGGCTCCTCAGCTGCCTTCCCCCTGCCTGTCGGAGCCCCAGAGCCTGGGTTTCTTGGGCTGAACAAAGTGGCAGGCAGGATGGACCAGTCTGTTGAGGACACCCAGGTGCTGGAGGCTGACCAGATGGCCAGTGTCTGTCAGCCTCTGTTGCAGGTGGTTTTACTCAGGTCCAGCTGTACCAAGTGTTCGAGGACACAGAATCCACTGACAGTTTACTGCAGGACAGATCCAGCCTTTGTCCTAGACAGAGTGGTGAATGGTTGCTTAGATGAGAAGCAGCGTAAGCAGTGTGCAAACAAGATGTTATAACACACGAAGGTCAGAGTAACAGGCAGCGGTACGTACAAGTGGAACAAGAGGAAGAGAAGAAGCATAGTGCCAAGAAGCGAGCTAAGGAAGCTCAGAAATGGGAACTGCAGAAGCCGGAGAAGACGGGTTGAAGGGACTGTGATGCCGAGCAGGAGCAGAAGGTACCTAAGAAGGAAGCAGGTCAGGCCCCAGAGTCTCCGTCTGGGCCCACCCCCACAAGCCACCACCCTGGAAACACACCTGCCCCTCTGCACCAGGGACAACATCATCTTCGTGCAGTGCAGGGTGGTGTAGCCAGGAGATCGTACGGTGGGTCCTCCAGACCTATTCCCAGTACCTGCTGCCTCCCAGCCTTGGCGCTTAGATTTCTTTGGAATTGGGTTCTGCCACATAATCTCTTAGTACCTGTCATCTCCAAATGGCTGCCAGTTAGTGCTTGAGGCTCCTCTTTGTAGCACTTCTTTGATTTGTAGTCAGGGTTTCCTGGTAGATAGAATAAGGAGAAATGGAAAGTTAAAAATACAGCCTTTCCTAGTTATACAAAAGCAAGACTCATTTCTACTAAATGGTCAGCTGTCACTACGTTTCCTTTCTTTCATCCTTCCCTGGATATCCAGGGCAGATTAGGAGGCAGTGTGTTTTGGGGGAGTAGGGTGGCACCACACGGCACAGGCAGCCTAAGGTGGGTGACAGTGTGAGGCAGAACTGGACTTCTGCTCTGGCATTCTGTTTCCTTTACATTGTTTTGCCTCCTTTATACTATCCCGAGAAATCAAAACTCGCACCGGCATGGAGGATGTCTCAGCTGAAGTATAGTCGCCCTATTTGTGCTTCACAACTAACAGTCTCACTGCCATGAGGATCTTGGGCAGCTCCTATGGCATCCTGCCCCGATTTACATGGTTTTCATGAAACAGACATCCAGGCCCTTTGTTTCTGTTATAGGGAATTCACCCCAATTGTCATTAAGTAGGGGGCCAATCCTTGCAAAGCCACATTGTCTGACAGCTCTCTTATTAGTTGGTGTGACTAAACCCTCGAGAAGCAACCCGAAGATTCAGCTTCACAGAGACTGAGGTTTAGAATTATATGATTCTAGACCTGTAACTGCTCAACGAAGGGAAACAAGTAGCAGCATGGAACTTAAAAAAGTGGTACGTTAATTGTAATGACCACTGCAAATAAGGGCAGGAGTGTCTGTTCTGTAAGAGTCTGCGGTCTAAGTATTTTCTTGCTCTGTGTCCTCCTTTGCCTCATTTTTTGCCACAGCAGCTGAGTGAAGGGATCAGAAATGACTGTCGTGGTGCTCACTCACTGAAAATTCCCAGAAATGAACTTTTGCCTGCTCCTCCCGCCCCCGAAAGCAAGAACCTTTTATAGTACAGAGGTGAATAGAGCAGGACCAGCTTTTTAAGGCCTAGCGGCCCATTTGGATAGGACTGTTGATCTTCACAGCCCTGATACTGGAAGCAATGGCTTTGTTCTTCTCTCCCCCTAGGATGTGTCTGGCGCCGAGGTCCACACCTCACTCAGAATCACTACCCATTCTTTCAGTCTTCCTAGAGTCATTGGTACAAATGCTTAATGGAAACTAAATACATAAGTAATGTATCAGTCAAATAATGTAGAATTCATAGTGATTGTCTTTTTGTTGCTTGGGGCAACTCTTGCTGAGAGGATGGCTTCAGCCCACTTGTAATTGCCTACATTGGATGCTGAGGTTCTTTGGGATTTCTACAGTTATTATTAAATACTTGTCTGAATTAGGGAGAAATCAATGTAATTCACCACATAATTGAGTAAAGGCAAAAAACCGTAAGATCATTTAAATAGATGCAGAAAAGGCATCTGATGAAATTTAATCTCAGTTCATGATAAAAACTCAACAAACTTATCTTCAAGTTGATGGTGTATTTACACAAAATTAACATATCTAATGGCAAAAGAAGAATTTCTACTTTCAACATTTCTATTCAGTGTTGTACTGGCAGTCCTAGTTCATGCAGTAAGGCAAGAAAAATCAAAGATATAAAAATTGGGAAGGATAAAGTATGTTTATTTTGTAGGTAACATGATTGTATACATAGTCCAAATCTGAATCTGAAGGTTAATTCTCAGTCTTCGTTTTACCTGAGCTGTCAGTTTATCCTGTCAGTCTCTCCCTCCTTGAAAGTCCTTCACTTCACTCGTTCTCCTCCCTCCCCCACCCCCGTCCCCTGCCATCTCCTTGGCTGCATCTTCCACATCCCACCAGAGGTGAAGAGGTTCCAGGGCCCAGTCCTCGGCCTTTTCTGTTTGCAGTTACTCCCTTGAACTCCTCTCACCTCATGACTTCAAATACTGTCCATGTGCTGACATCTAATATAGTACCCACTAGCTATCTAAAGCTATTTAGAATATTTAAGTGGTGTTCCTTGCCCCCGCTTCAGCTAATACTTAACTACCAGAGCTCGAAACCCTCCACTGTCTTCCTGTTTCATCTGTTACAAAAGCCAGATGCCTTACATTGACTTTTAAGATCCTACAACCTGCTTCTGCCACTCCTGCCATTAACCTCTCACTTCTTTTTTGCAAACTCTGTTCCAGCCATGTTGGCCTGGAGGCTCCTTGAACGTGCCAGGTCACGTCAGCCTGCACGTCTGTTCTCTCTGCCACACTCACATCTTTCACATTTTTACTCAAATACTGCCTTCTCAATACTTTATGTAAAAGCGCAGTCATACATAATTTTCTCTCTTCCCTGCTTATTTTTAAATATTCTTCTCCGTAGCACTTATAATCTACTTTCACATTCTAGTGTGTCTTTCCCAAACTAGAGGGTAAGTTTTATGAGGGTGAGAACTTGGTTTGTCTGTTACTGTATCCCTATTGCCTTTCACATAATAGGTACTTAGTGAGTGTTTGTTTAACAAATCAAAAATGTGCAGAAATTGCCATCCAATAATACTCCATATGTTCTCTTTATAGGTCATTAAACAGTTGATGAAAAAAGAATTTACTCTAGAGTTTTCACGCGATAGAAAATCGATGTCGGTTTACTGTACACCAAACAAACCAAGCCGGACATCGATGAGCAAAATGTTTGTGAAGGCAAGTACAACTGATTGCAGTTGAGATGTTCTTACCAGGATTGGAATCCTGGGTGAGCTAATAAATAAAATTGTTGATATAAATCTGTAACATTTCCAGGGTGCCCCCGAAGGTGTCATTGACAGGTGTACCCACATTCGAGTTGGAAGTACTAAAGTCCCCATGACTCCTGGAGTCAAACAGAAGATCATGTCTGTCATTCGGGAATGGGGCAGCGGCAGCGACACACTGCGATGCCTGGCTCTGGCCACTCACGACAACCCACTGAGAAGAGAAGAAATGAACCTGGAGGACTCTGCCAACTTTATTAAATATGAGGTTAGCTAATGAAAAGCTTCCTTGCCCACATCCTGCACATTCATTGTGTTCAGACAGCACTCCTTCAATAAAAGGTCAAACGAGTCTTGCTTTTGCCGAGAAAAGGGTGCGGTTATTTGTTTTTCTTCAGGCCAAATGTATTTATTACCTTTATAATTTAGATTGCTGCTTCAAACATACACAGTTAACAACTTAATACAGGCCTGTTACTTTCAAAGTAGAATCATCAAGGCTAAAAACCTATTTTGCAGCTCTCATGTAAATTTAAGATATTTTAAAAATTGAGGCTATTTTTAAAACACTCAGTTACTAAAGGTCAAATTGTCCAAGTGGAGAGATTCCGTCTACTTTTCTGCTTATGGAATACTTTCATATCAAGTATGTGACTTCCTGAAGCCTTGAACAGGGAACAAATTTGGGTAGTATGGGCAACTAATTGGCCACTATCAAAATGTTTTTATTCCTCGGTATATTTTTTCCCTCATTTCAGAATATTATTATGAAAGCTAAAGAATTTGGTAACAAGAATGTAGTGATTTTTAATTGTTTCTGACTTATTGGAATTAATACTGTTCTTCATTGGATTTATATCAATGGTGTGAATTCTATCATAAGAAAATGCAGAAACCTTTGCTGTCCACACTGGGGGGAAAACCAGAATTTCCTGTTTTGACGTAAGGTGATTCTTTAACTCTAGACCAATCTGACTTTTGTTGGCTGTGTGGGCATGCTGGACCCTCCAAGAATTGAAGTGGCCTCCTCTGTGAAGCTGTGTCGGCAGGCAGGCATCCGGGTCATCATGATCACCGGTGACAACAAGGGCACCGCTGTGGCCATCTGCCGGCGCATTGGCATCTTCAGGCAGGACGAGGATGTGACGTCAAAGGCCTTCACGGGTCGGGAGTTTGATGAGCTCAGTCCTTCAGCCCAAAGAGAAGCCTGCTTGAATGCCCGCTGTTTTGCTCGAGTTGAACCTTCCCACAAGTCTAAAATTGTAGAGTTTCTTCAGTCTTTTGATGAGATTACAGCCATGGTGAGTGTCTTTATACATGTACAGGTAACAGACTGCACAGACACAGCAGATTCTAATTCTGACCATTAAATTTTTAGTAATAGCTCCCATATTTGGAACTTCTTTATTTTTGTCATGATCTGGGGCTGTTTATCAAGGATTCTGTTGACCAGTAGTTGGCATGCTGTATGTTGCATGCATGGAAGATTCTGGAGAAGTTTAAGACCTGGAAGTCTGAATCAGTCACAGGGGAAATATTTGGTGATATCTTTTTTAATCTTTGTTGTGGTTAAAATATACATGTTTGTATCTCACGTTTCTAAAAGCTGATTCAGGACATAATCCACACTCTGTCACCCAGTTTTGGATAGCCTTACCTGAGATGAGATGTACTGGTGATGTGTTCTCTTAAGAGCTACCTGTTGATGAAGCATTTCCCATATTCTTCCTCGCATCTGATTTTTTCACTGAGACATGTTAACATTGTGTCATATTTGCTTTCTGCTGCTTATCTGTGAAACTTCACACTCTTAAAAACAACTTAATTTTGTTGATTGAAACCAGTTATTATAGTTGTCTTCCTCCCTTCCTCTTTCCTCCCCCTTCCCTTCTCTCTCCCAGAGGAAAGCACCATTCTGAATTCAGTACTGGGTGTTTACTATAGAAAACATACATGGGAATGATAGTTTTGTATCTGTAGACAATATTTAAGTGTTTTTGCCCTTTTTTGGTCTTTATATATATTATATATTATAGTTTACATATTTTTGAAGTCTGCCTTTATTCTACTTGAGATTTATCCATGTGGATACAAGTATTTTGTCTTGACTGCCATATTGTGTTTTGTTTGGTAAAAAAATAATACAGATAATTTGAAGTCCCCTTTGTCCCACTTCCCTCTGAAGTGTCACCTATTATAGCTCGTTTGGCAATTTTACATTTCCCAGGTGAAATGTGTTTTATGACACCAACTTACAAAAACGAAAACTTTTCCAGAGAATTCTGTTGTCCAGAGGCCCAACAGCTCCATTCATTCCCTGGCTTTAGGATGGCTGAGCGTTTGTTGGCAGCGTGTTAGGTGGCAGGTGTAAACCAGTGGTGGGTTTCTAACCCTTTCAGACTGGAGACGGTGTGAATGATGCTCCTGCTCTGAAGAAATCTGAAATCGGCATTGCCATGGGCTCTGGCACCGCGGTGGCTAAAACCGCCTCTGAGATGGTCCTGGCTGATGACAACTTCTCCACCATCGTGGCTGCCGTGGAGGAGGGACGGGCGATATACAACAACATGAAGCAGTTTATCCGCTACCTCATCTCGTCCAATGTCGGGGAAGTTGTTTGGTGGGTCCCTATGACCAGCTCACATATATTCCTTGGCTTGTGATGACCAGTTTTCCAGATTTGCTCTTCATGTGGCAGTAGCTTTGCTCTTAGTGCAGCGGGAGAGAGGGAGGGCCGGGCAAGACGAAGGAGGCCCTTGTGAAGGTAGAGGTACTTCCTCTGGTCCTCAGGAGGGCTGTCTACGGCTGCTCCAGTGTGCAAAGGATACACTTTAACATAGAAATGAATTTAAATTAACTATATAAGGTAACATAAAATTCTTGGTCTTGTAAAAGTTAACTTAATTTGAAATTGGATATAATAAATGTTTTATGATTGCCCAGAGAAAAAGTTAAAACAATCATTGCTGTCCACTGATTTTTATGGAGGAAGGTGGGGTGGTGATGTTATTTTAAATAGTGGCCAAAAATAATTTGGGGTCTTTTTCTTCTTTTCTTGGATGGAAACAGTATTTTCCTAACAGCAGCCCTTGGATTTCCTGAGGCTTTAATTCCTGTCCAGCTGCTCTGGGTCAATCTGGTGACAGATGGCCTGCCTGCCACTGCACTGGGGTTCAATCCTCCTGATCTGGACATTATGAACAGACCACCCCGGAACCCAAAGGAACCACTGATCAGTGGGTGGCTCTTTTTCCGTTACCTGGCTATTGGCTGTGAGTACAGTTTTTTATATTATTGATTTTTAAACGAATGTTTGAGTCCAAATTTTGTAAATGCATCCCTTAAAACCCCTTTTTTTTCTGTTTCCATATTAGGGGAGCAAAATATGGAGACTGCCCTTTTGCAGTTTAATGAGCTGTGTATACCCAGTTTACAGTAAAGTTATTCCTTTACTTTAGCATCCTCGTTCTTCCTTGGGCCTTTGTGAATGAGGTTCTCAGATTTAATCTATGGGCAAAGGAAATACAGGGAGGACTGAGGCCTTAAATCACCAAAATGTAAAACGAAGTCCCCCTTTCCCTGAGTGAGAGAAGGGATCTGTGCATTCATCAGCAATGGTTGGTTCTTCCACATGTGTGGCCTTTGTAGACCTCGTCCTGACCCAGGATGCTGCTTCTCTCTTCCTCATTTCATAGGTTAGGAAAGTGAGGCCCAGAGAGGTTAAATGACTTCCTTAGGGTCCCATAGGAAACTGTTTTGTTTTAATATGTTCACATGATTTAACACTCAAAAAACACACAGTGGCATAAAGCAGGAAGGCTCTCAACCAGTTGGTTCCCCTCCGGCACGCCTTCTTGGGATACTTTAGCAAATAGATCCATCTTAGGTGTTTATTTTCGCAAGCGAGATGGTATGCTGTATACACCTGTATGCTGAACCCTGTCTTTTGTATTTCTCCCTGTTTTATGGGTAGTTTTACATCAGTACCAGTATAGTTGCCTTATTGCTGTGCACCACCTGCCTACTGCTCTGTTGGAATTGCTGGGTTAGAGGGTGTGCACTTGGACCTTTCAGTGGATACTACTGCATTGGGACAGTCTCTTATTCTCAAGTGCCTGTGTTCTCCACTACCCTTGGTTGTTTCTTTATAATAAACTTGCTGAATTCAAAAGTAATTGTTGGGGTGGGGGAAGGGATGGTCCCAGAATTGGCTTCAAGCACTGCCATGTGCTCAGCGTTCTGCACTAACTGCTCTAATGGCCTTTCCATATAAAGGTTCTGCCAGGCCCTTGATGGAGCAAATAAATTAGTGTATAACTGGTAGCATGAGTTTGCCAAAGTCATGACGGGTGTGATCTGGTGCTCTAGTACAGCATGGCCTTCCTTACATGGAGAACACGTGCCTGCAGCCTTAACATACTGGCCGCTGGTTAGAGAGGGCATGGCTAGTGTGAAGGTCCTACCAATTTTAGTAGGTGCATTTCCTCACAAATTCTGGAGGAAAAGCTGCCTGGTTCTTCTGTACCACAGACACCCTTCTCGTTACGGAAACCATCAGCCTAGCTGCTTTATCTGATGCAAGTGAGCAGGTGCCAGTGGTAGCACAGGCTCATTGACATACCATGTCTTTGATCTCTGTCCTAGGGGTTGGCCCTCGAGGCAGCACCTGCAGTAACGCTGCAGGCCGTAAACCCCATGTGTGTTAGTGTCATGATGTTTGTTCCCAGGTTATGTTGGCGCTGCTACGGTGGGTGCTGCTGCGTGGTGGTTCATTGCTGCCGAGGGTGGTCCGAGAGTGTCCTTCTACCAGCTGGTACGTAGCCACCTTTCTTTGTGTACCTTAGATGCAAGGTGGTGTAAGTCTTCACAAACAGTTGTCCTTGAGCTTTCTATGGTTTGGATGTCAGTCAAATAATCTTAATACTCTTAACAATAAGCAGTTGCATCTAAGGTTATTCTGAAGGACGAGGGCTTCTCTGGGAAATGCGGTGAGATTTTGTGTGGGTCTGTGTTCTGGGTTTGGTGTGGAATTGGTGTGTGGACTTTGGAAATGTCCTTGGCTGATCAGGAACTTGATTGGGCTTTTGTTGCAGAGCCATTTCCTACAGTGTAAAGAGGACAACCCGGACTTTGAAGGAGTAGATTGTACCGTCTTTGAATCCCCATACCCAATGACAATGGCGCTCTCTGTTCTAGTAACCATAGAGATGTGCAACGCCCTCAACAGGTCAGTGAGTCTTCTCAGCATGCTGGGGCAAGAGCCTGACAGCCAGGGTGCTGGGGGATTGTGTGTGTTTCCTGGTTGATTGAGAATCACAGGAAAGCTCCGCCCTCCCCAAAAGGAAGAACAAGCAGCACCGGTTTTAAGAGCTTAAGTCATCATCACCTCCAGGAAGTAGTGGGAGTGCTTAGCCACATGTTCTTCAAGAGACAGCAGAGGCCAAAAATAGGGACTTCTGCACCCCTGTGTGCCAGTGCCCACAGGGAAGGAGCTCTTGCCCTTCAGCATTGAGACAAACAGTATCACCTAATTAAGCCAGTGACAAAAATGGAAATTTCAAAATAGCCTAAGTGTCAAGGGCAATTGAGAGCAGGTTTGAACACACTGAAATGGGATTGCTGTGCTGAAGCCTAGATTTAAATTGGAAGTCTGTCCTACATCTGAACATTCTTCCTTAACTTTGCCACTGTAGAAACTTAATAGAATTAGGTCAGTAGGCAATAGGCAGTGCCAAGTTAGCCGTCACCTTATTGAAGTGTGGTTCTGAACAGTCTCTGTCGGTGATGGCATATGCCTTTGCCCTTTCAGCAGGCACATTTCACCCACCTACCTCTCCTTGTTCTGCAGCTTGTCTGAAAACCAGTCCCTGCTGAGGATGCCCCCTTGGGAGAACATTTGGCTCGTGGGCTCCATCTGCCTGTCCATGTCACTCCATTTCTTAATCCTCTACGTGGAACCCTTGCCAGTAAGCGGTGGGGGGAGCCTGGGCTGGGGCCTGGCTGCCTGTCCAGCAAGTCAGGGAGCTTGATGAGGTTTCTTTGTGTTTCAGCTTATCTTCCAGATCACACCACTGAATTTGACCCAGTGGCTGATGGTGCTGAAAATCTCCTTGCCTGTGATTCTAATGGATGAGACCCTCAAGTTTGTGGCCCGCAACTACCTAGAACCTGGTAAAGAGTGTGTGCAGCCTGCCACCAAATCCTGCTCGTTCTCAGCATGCACCGATGGGATCTCCTGGCCCTTTGTGCTGCTCATAATGCCCCTGGTGATCTGGGTCTATAGCACAGACACTAACTTTAGTGATATGTTCTGGTCTTGACTGACAGTTTTGCATAAAGGTGATGTTTAACTTAATCAATTAATTTTTTTATTGTTTAAAGCAACTGTCTACTTCTGCTGAATTTTCACATGAACATACTGGCTGGTGAAGGAGGTTTCATACTCTAGATTTTGTTTTGCTTTTTCTGACTCCAGTGGGGCAAGATTTTCCTTTTTTATACACATAATTAAAGTGTCCATTGACATGTACAGAGAACTAACACTATTTTATGCAAATATTTTTTTGTAGATGAAAAAGCATGTACAGTGTTCTGTTTAATACTCATCCTTGTATAAAAAAATAGTTGAGCCAGCAGACATTGTCAGCAAATTAATTGGCAGCAGATTTTAGGAAATGAATGTGTGTGGTTTTTTTCTAAAACTAAATAGCATGTATTGTGTCTTTTGCATGATCATCTGGATTTAATCTGAGATCACAGTCTAATTTTTATTCATAAGCCAATTTTTCTGCACTGAGCAGAGTACTGCTACCTCAGTCAGTATTTTTTTTTGGTTTGCCCCACCCCCACCCCTTCACCCCTTGGCCCTTGTTCACCTCCACCCCACCTCCACCCCCACCCCGCTCGGCTGCTTCTCCTGTAGGGTTTTGATGGTTCTGTTTACATCAGTCTTAACAAGAGGTATGCTTGTTCTCGCTTGTGCAGAAAACATTGTTCCAGATTCAATCGACCAGGTTCATGTCCCCTCACATAGTTTTTAAGGTTATTTATTTAAATGTCTAATGTATTTTATTGTAACAGACATTGTTTTGCCAACATTGCCTATTTCAGTGGCACTTCACAATCTAGTTTAAAAAGAAAAATAAAACATTTTAAATGGACAGAGAAAAATAACTGTCTTGTTTTTAACTCTTAAGTGGCTTAGTTTGAACTAACAGATGTCCAACTTTCTCTTAAGTTCTTAGTTTTACTTTTAGTTTTACTGTGCTTGAGGGGAAGAAGGATCCTGTTCTGCTGCATAGGTGGTTGTAGGAATTTTATTTTTAGTGTATAGGCACTAATTGTTATCTGTGATACATTTTTATGCAAGTTTCTGCTGGCCTGTTTTAGCCTGGTGTAGAGGACATAAGGGCAAGTGTGTATGTGTGTGTATGTGTTTTGTAAAATCTGTAAATAGCACATGACCAAATGAACATATTGTATAGAACTATTTTTATTTGAATGTGGCACTAACCACCACCATCGTTACTATGACAAATGTTTGCGCATGTTCGAGATCAGTCTTAACCAACAGTGTGTAAGTCATTAACAGTCCTAACTGTGGTGTTTTCCTCCAATGCCTTCCAACATCCATCAACTAACGTGAGTATTCCCTGAAATTTGGATGCTTTAGCCTAAAGGTTACTGCCACTAAATGAGCTGGCTATATGACACTAATGAGTAAGCCCCTTATGTCAGGCACCCTGAGAGCAGCGGGCATATGACTTTACGTGGCACCTGTGGGCTGGGGTAGCTGTTCTCGACGCCACCCACTGCCTAGGATAACAGCACAGCCACATGTCAGTTGGGGAGGGCCTGGGGGAAGAGAAGGTAGTTCTGCTTTGGTCAGACTGACAGGTGCCTTCACAAATGCCAAGATGAGGATTCACAAAAACTTGTCATGGTTCCTTTGATCTTTGTTAGCTGCAAGGACTTGTCCCAGAATCTTGCTACCTGGTTCAATAAAAAGCAAAAAGTGAGTGAAAGCAAGTAACCAATAAAATCATGCATCATTTGTTGCATGACTTTTTTCTTTTTATGGCTGCACTGTGCGGCTTGTGGGATCTTAGTTCCCTGACCAGGGACTGAACTCAGGCCCCGGCAGTGAGAGCACTGAGTCCTAGCCACTGGGCTGCCAGGGAATTCCCTGGTTCATTTTAAATAGGCCACCTTTTTCCACCTTCTGGGTCATACTCTTTGCAGCTGAGATTTAACTGTGCTTTAATGTACCCTGGAGAGAAAAGATACTGGCCATAGTTCTGCTCAGCTAGCAAACAACCAGCCCCATCATTAGCCAGGGTGAAGGAGGGCCTAGGCAGCAGCTCGTATTCAGGGTGGTAGCTCACTGCACGTGAAGCCCCGAGAGTTCTTGTGGGTACTTGAAGGTACTTGGGCCCTAGCTGGATACAGGGCCAGCCAGAAGACATGATGTAAATGCTGAGCGTCTGGGGAAAGGTTAACAGGTATCAAGCAGGACAAGGTGCTGCGAAGTTAAGAGGTCTCCATGTAAGGGGGTAGAAAGGTCACATGGAGGCGGATTCTTAATTTAGAGTCCTGGCCTGGCTCATGGAGGCCTCTCAGAGGAGGAGGAGCTGGTTTGGTTGGCAGAGAATGTAGGGGATAACATTCTGCCAGTTTTAGTGTTATGGGGTGTAGAAACAGGTTGAGCAGATCAAATGCAAGGAGTGTGTCTCGGCTGCAAACCAAACCAGGGTGTCTGAGCTTGTTGGGTGGGGTGCCATTCAGTGGTCAACTTTTCCTGACTCAGCTCCTTGATTATTATTGGCCCTTGCAAAGTAAGTTGAATGGTATGGAAGGCTATTACCTTGTGCTTTCTCAGCTTCAGGCCTGTCCAGCCCACGGAGGTGGTTTAGGCACCCATTTCCCTCAACTCAGACAGCTGGGAGTGGGAAAGACCCAGTGGTGCAGAGTCCTTTTGTCTGCTCTGTTTCAGGCTTCGCCACCAAAAAACGTCTGATTGGCACCTCCTCAGTAGTTGGTGCTGCTGTGGGCACATCCCTGGCCTCTGTCCTATAGGGAGCAGCAGGTACCCAGCCCCATCCTCACCAAGTACCCGCAGGAAGGCACCGTTGGCCTCTCTGCTTCTGCTGCTATCAGTAGCTGGATAGGACGGCAGCATCCTCAGACCCATCATGTTACATGCTCTCAGGCAGCTCTTGCCTGAAACTTGCTCCAGGTTCTTTCTCAACGGGCAAGTGGGCTGAAGGCCCATCCCATCAGTGTTTTTTTGCCACCCCATGCCCAGACTGACCTCTTTAGTAGAGCTTTACCCTTTGCCCAGGAGATGGCAGTCTTACACGTTTCCTAAGTGGGGTACTGTGCCAGCAGCTCATTCTGCATCTGTACAGTGCAGGTGACACGTTGGGTAGGGAGAGCTGCAAGAGCTCAGAGACAAGCAGGGCAACTGCCACCTTCCCTCACAAGCAGCGGCTGCCACATTACCTTCAAACTGGGGCCTCAGGCCCCTGAATGTCCGTGTGGTGGGCAGACCTCAGGAATATCCAAGACCACAAGCGTTATTAGCTCAGTGTCTGCCAAGCCTGTTGTGTCTGCAGGGCGGAGGCACCAAATTGTGTCAAAACCACCACCCTGCATGTGAGGGTAATCTGCAGCCTTTTTTCTTGAAAGGGAACAGTGATAAGCAATTCCCCTTCTAGGACTGGATGCAGCCCAGAGGCTGGCCCCCGGGGAAGGAAGGAGAGAGGCTTGGCGCTGATTACCACGCTGCTCACTCTGCTTCGCCTTTCTTACCCTCTGCACTGCTAACTGAGGACTTCGTAACTTTTGTTATACCTGAAGCGATTAAGTGTCTGCCTGGTTGGATTCTCTGTAGCCAGGTGACATGAGGGGCCTGTGTTGCTGAGCCAGTGCTTCTGGATGCTACCCTGTGTAGGCAACCCCTCAGGGACAGTTGATCAGAAATGCTAGTCTTAAAATCTTAAAAGATCAAACCGAATATTCCTTTTCATCTGTCACTATTAATCTTAAATTAGTTATTCTAACATTTCCTCCCCATATTTCATAAAGCTGATTTCCTCTCTCTTTCCTTTTCAGCAATACTGGAGTAACCGCTTCCTAAACCATTTTGCAGAAATTTAAGGGTGTTCAGTTGCGTGCATGTGCGTTTTTTAGCAACACATCTACCAGCCCTCTGCATGATTGATGTTGGGGGGAAAAAGAAAATTAGAAAAAACTCCCCAACTCATTGTGTGTTATGTGGAGGAAACGTGTATTACCAGTGGGGTTTTTAGCTTTTAAATCAAAATAATTACAAATGTACAGTTTAGCTTAATGAATCAGAAAGCCTCTCCAGAGAAATTTGGTTTCTTTGCTGCAAGAAGAATGAGGTTCTGAAACCTTATCCAAGAGCTTACAAGCCATCAGCCAAGTTGCCATATTTCTCTGTGCAAAATGTCATAGCTTAAATAAATGTACAATATTCAGTTGTAATGCATGCCTTCAATTGTAAGTAGCCAGATTTCTCTATGGTGTCATTGAAACATGCTACTTTTTAATTGGCCCTGTACAGTTTGCTTATTTATAAATTTATTGAAAACACTACAGGTGTTGAATGGTTAAAAATGTAGGCTTCCAGTTCATAACTTCGGTTATATTTTGAGTGTGCAGCTATTTTGCACTGTATTAAATGTAACTTATTTAATGAAATCAGAAGCAGTAGACAGATGTTGGTGCAATACGAATATTGTGATGCATTTATATCAATAAAATGCTAAACGTCAATTTATCAACGCATGTTTGACTTAGACTGTAAATAGAAAGCAGTTTGTTTCTGTGCTGGCAACAGGCATTGCACAGACATGGTTTCAGGTAAATAAATCTATTCTATGATAAGTTCACAGTGTGGTGTTGACTGTTCTCCTGCAGGAGGGGTGGGTGATGTGCACTGAGGACCTCCAGCCCTGCACCCTGAGCAGTTGTGCCCTTAGGTAGATAAAAGGGACAGAAAGTTCCTGTTGACTTTCTGCATAGGAGAGCAGAGTGGTAGAAGGTCTGGTTGTGTGACATGAGATCTATAAAATATTCCTGCCCTGGTTCCACTGTCTCCCCTTAAGTATGAGAAAAAGAGTGTGTCATGAGTGGGGTTTTCAGAGATAACATGATTTAAAAGTTGTCAGCAGCTTGGAGACTATAGTGATGGAGAGATACTTGTAATACTACTCAGATGCAAAATGTAAATCCCACTGTTAATAGATAAAGAAAAGAGCTGAGTAAACCAACTATACTCCAATTTAAAAAAAAAGAGAAAGGAGGTTCCCCCCCCCAAAAAGGAACTGAAATCTATATACATGGGAAAAATATTTGATAAATTTTAACATCCATTCTGTAAAGGATAAAAAAAAACTTTTGAGTACCCATAATTCCCATTTTTTGACATAATGAAAAGCCAGACGTATTGAATTCCAGAATTAGACTCACCATCCACTGTTGCCCACAACTTAGCACTGTTCTGGAGAGTCACTGTAGTCAGACAAGAGAAGGGAAAATGCCTAGGAGTGAACAGAAAGGAGCAATGGTCATACTGGATCAATAAGAACACCTTATTTTTATGAAAGTTTAATAATTCAGGGGAGATTAACATCTTAGTATGAATGATGATACACGTCATACATTATTAATAATATATGAAGGGGCTTCCCTGGTGGCGCAGTGGTTGGGAGTCCACCTGCCGATGCAGGGGACACGGGTTCGTGCCCCGGTCCGGGAAGATCCCACGTGCCGTGGAGCGGCTGGGCCCGTGAGCCATGGCCGCTGAGCCTGCATGTCTGTAGCCTGTGCTCCGCAACGGGAGAGGCCACAGCAGTGAGAGGCCCGCGTACTGCAAAAAACAATAATAATAATATATGAAAATACCAAATGTTTTAATCAGACTGATTCTAATAAAAATGAAAATGCAAGAGTAGCAAGGAAGGGTACAAACCTCAGGTATAAAACCTATAGTCATTAAATGTATTATCTAAGAAAGGTGGCATTTTAGCTTAGTAGGTAAAAGTTGGGTTATCCATTGTCACTGATTATTCTGAAAAAAAATATGGCTGTATCCCTCACACCCAATCAACTGCAAATGGATCAGAAGGTTTGAAAAATGAAGTTATACCCCAAAAGAAAAATGGCTAAATGATATAAACAAAATTTGTAAATATAAGATGTTCAATCTCACTAGCAAATTAAATTCACAATGAGATACCATTTCATGCCTATCAATTGACAAAAAAACGGGTCTTCTAATACCAAGGATGTGGACAATGGGCCATCCTTACATTGTAGAGCAATTGGGTATCATCATCTGGTACATTTACAGATGCTCTTAACATACAACCTGGCAGATCCTTACCTTCTTAGGGATTCCTCACAAGTGCTGGAAGAGCCATACCAGGATGTTTGCAAAAGAAAAGCACCAACCTAAATGACCAACAACAGGAAAATGGGTAAGTATATTTAAGGCATGTTGAAGTCACTCTGCATCAGTGAAAATGAATAAACAAACCAGGCATCAGCAGATAAACCTCCCTGCACGGTGCCACCAAGTGCGATGTGTATCAAGTTTAAAATACCCAAAATAAGACCATATCATAGCCTTTTTTTTTTCTTGGCTGCACTGCACAGCATGCAGGATCTAGTTCCCCGACCAGGGGTCCAACCTGTGGTGTGCCCCCTGCAGTGGAAGTGCAGAGTCAACCACTGGACGGCCAGGGAACTCCATGACCATATCATACTGTTTAACCTGGCCCTAGGGCCAGTGCCTGTCTGTGCTAAGGCATGTGCACTGGCTTCCTTGATGAGAAAGTCCAGCTCACAGAAAGTCAGCTAAACTAAACAGCCATGTGGTGGATTCACAGTGCAAGCTCCTCACCTCTGTGGACTAGGAGCAAACATAAATAACAAGTTCACAGACACCAGCCACAGGGATAGGAAGTGAGTAGGTGGATAGTGGTTAGTTCCAAGAGGGAGGGAGAGCAGAGTTTCACTTCTGTAAGTAATGCTTGGGTGCCATGTATGTAGGGGTTCGTTATGCCTTTTGCAAATCTGAGTTTTTTTTTTTTAAATCATAAAAGTACCAGGAGAAAACATGGAAGCTGAGAAGACTTTCTAAGCATGACACAAAATCCCAGGAGAGTGATAAACTGACTACATAAAAACGTAAAATTTTTGGAATACCATATACCTCTCTGGAGTTAGTAAAATAGATGTGCTACGCATATAACAAAGCATATTCTCTAAACATACTAGCAAAGATAAAAGTTTAATGATCTCTCCTTTGCAGCTGGCATTAGGAAAGAGCTCATGCTGATCGTGAAAATATAAATTGGCCCAATCTCTAGAGGGCAATCTGACAATATCTATGACATTTTTAAATATCCATCCCCTTTGATCAAGCACTTAACTTTGGTGAAATCCCCCCACATGTTTACAAAGCCAAATGTAATCCTGCTGCATTATTGTTAGCAAAAGATTGGAAATAACCTGTATGCCCATCAATAAACAAGCTAGCTGCTAAATAAGCTAAGAACATTCTTACCATGGAGTATTAATGCAGCCTTCAGAAAACCCAAGGTTAGATCTATGATCCAGCAAGCAATGACGTCCAATACACATTTACTGCCCAGTGAAATATTCAAGTGCAGGTCCATCCATGTTGTCATAAAGGGCAAAATTTCATCATGGTTGAGTAATATTCCATTGCTATGTTCCACATCTTTATCCATTCATCTACTGATGGGCACTTGGGTTGCTTCCATGTCTTGGCTATTGTAAATAATGCTGCAATGAACATAGGGGTGCATGTATCTTTTCTAAAATACGCAGGAGTGGAATTACTAGATCACGTGGTAGCTTTTTTTTTTTTTTGAAGAACCTCCATACTGTTTAGTGGCCATGCCAATTTACTTTCCCACCAGCAGTGCAGGAGTGCTCTCTTTTCTCCACACCCTCCCCAACACTTGTGATTTGTTGTCATTTTGATAAGTCATTCTGACAGGTGCAGGTAATACAGCTAACTGTGGTTCTGGTTTGCATTTCCCCGACTATGATGTTGAGCATCTTTTTACGTACCTGTTGGCCATCTGTATGTCTTTGGAAAACTGTATTCAGATCGTATGCCCATTTTTTCATCAGGTTTTTTGATGCTGAGTTGTATATTTTGGATATTAACCCCTTGTCATATGTATCATTTGCAAATATCTTCTCCCATTTAGTAGGTGGCCTTTTCATTTTGTTGATAGTTTCCTTTGCTGTGCAAAAGCTTTTTAGTTTGATGTAGTCACATTCGTTTGTTTTTGCTTTGTTTCCCTTGCTTGAGGAGACAGATCCAAAAAATATTACTAAGACCAATGTCAAAGAGCATACTGCCTATGTTTTCTCCTAGAAGTTTTATGGTTTCAGGTCTTACATTTAAGTCTTTAATCCATTTTGACTTTATTTTTGTGCATGGTGTGAGAGTAGTCCAGTTTGATTCTTTTGCATGTAGCTGTCCAGTTTTCCCAAAACTATTTACTGAAGAGACTGTCTTTTCCCCATTGTGTATTCTTGCCTCCTTGGTCATAATTAATTGCACATATAATCGTGGGCTCATTTGGGCTATTTTTTTCCATTGATCTATATGTCTGGTTTTTTTGTGCCAGTACCATGCTATTTTGATGACTGTAGCTTTTTAGTATAGTTTGAAGTCAGGGAACATACTTCAGCTTTGTTCTTCTTTCTCAAAATTGTTTTGGCTATTTAGGGTCTTTTGTGTTTCCATACAAATTTTAGAGTTATTTGCTCTAGATGTGTGAAAAATGCCACTGGTATTTTGATAGGGATTGCACTGAATCTGCCTGGGATAGTATGGTCATTTTAACAATATTCTTACAATACATTAGTATGATATATCTTTCTTCTGTTTCTGTCTTCTTCAGCTTCTTTCATGAGTGTCTTATAGTTTTCAGAGTACAGGCCTTTTACCTCCTTAGATTCATTCCTAGGTATTTTACTTTTTTTTTTTTTTTTTGCTGTACACAGGCCTCTCACTGTTGTGGCCTCTCCCGTTGCGGAGCACAGGCTCCGGACGCACAGGCCCAGCGGCCATGGCTCACGGGCCCAGCCGCTCCGCGGCATGTGGGATCTTCCCGGACCGGGGCACGAACCCGCGTCTCCTAGCATCGGCAGGCGGACTCTCAACCACTGTGCCACCAGGGAAGCCCTACTCTTTTTGATCTGATTATAAATGGGATTGTTTTCTTAATTTCTTTTTCTGATACTTCATTGTTAGTGTATAGAAATTCAACAGGTTTCTGTATATTAATTTTGTATCCTGCAACATTACCAAATTCATTGATGAGCTCTAATAAGTTTTTGGTGGCATCCTGTGGATTTTCTATGTATTGTATGTCACCTGCAAACAATAAATTTATTTTTATTTTTGGCTGCGTTGGGTTTTTGTTGCTGTGCGCGGGCTTTCTCTGGTTGCAGCAAGCATATGGCCTGTACTATGTTGAAGTATGTTCCTCTATATGTACTTTGTTGAGTTTTTATCATAAATGGATGTTGAATCTTGTCAAAAGCTTTTTCTCCATCTATTTATATGATCATCTGGCTTTTATTCTTCAGTTTGTTAATGTGGTATATAACACTCATTTGCAGATATTGAACTACCCTTGCATCCGAGGTAAATCCCACTTGATCATGGCATATGATCCTTTTTATGTCTTGTTGAATTTGGTTTGCTAATATTTTCTTGAGGATTTGCATCTGTGTTCAGCAGTGATACTAGCCTCTAATTTTCTTTTTCTGTGCTATCTCTGTCTGGTTTTGGTATCAGAGTGATTTCTGGCATTGTAGAATGAGTTTGAAAACATTCCTTCCTCTGCAATTTCTTGAAATAGTTGAGAAAGGTGTTAATTCTTCTCTAAATGTACAGAATTCATCTGTGAAGCCATCTGGTCCTACACTTTTGTTTGAGGGAAGTTGTTTTATTGCTGATTGAACTTCATTAATGGTAACTGGTCTGTTTATGTATTTTCTATTTCCTCCTGGTTCAGTCTTGGGAAAGTGTACATTTCTAGGACTTTGTTCATTTCTTCTAGGTTGTCCATTTTATTGGCATGTAGTGATTTGTAGTAGTCTCTTATGATCTTTTGTATTTCTGGGGTGTGGGTTGTGACTTTTTTTTTTTTAATTTATTTATTTTTGGCTGCATTGGGTCTTCGTTGCTGCAGGCAGGCTTTCTCTAGTTGTGGCGAGCAGGGGCTACTCTTTGTTGCGGTGCGTGTGCTTCTTATTGTGGTGGCTTCTCTTGTTGCGGAGCACGGGCTCTAGGCGCACAGGCTTCAGTAGTTGTGGCACGAGGGCTCAGTAGTTGTGGTTTGTGGGATTTAGATCACAGGCTCAGCAGTTGTGCCGCACAGGCTTAGTTGCTCCACAGCATGTGGGATCTTCCCAGACCAGGGCTCGAACCCAAGTCCTCTGCATTAGTAGGTGGATTCTTAACCCTTGCGCCGCCAGGGAAGCCCTTCATTTCTGATTTTATTGATTTGGACCCTCTCTCTTTTTCTTGATGAGTCTGGCTAAAGGTTTTATCAATTTTGTTTATTTTTTCAAAGAATCAGCTCTTAGTTTTTTTGATCCTTCCTATTGTTTTCTTAGTCTTTATTTCTGCTCTAATCTTTATGATTTCTTTCTTTCTACTAACTTCGGGTTTTGTTTGTTCTTCTTTTTCTAGTTCTTTTAGATGTAAAGTTAAGTTGTTTGAGATTTTGCATGTTTCCTGAGCTAGGCTTGGATCACTATAAATTTCCCTCTTAGAACTGCTTTTGCTGCATCCCACAGATTTTGAATCGTTCTGTTTTTGCTTTTATTTGTCTTCAAGTATTTTTTAAATTTCTTCTTCGATTTCTTCAGTGATCCACTGCTTGTTTAGTAGCATATTCCCCACAAGGGAAGAGAACAAAAGAAGAAAGGGAGAAAAAGTAACTACAAAAACAACCCCCAAAACAATTAACAAAATGGCAATAAGTGGGACTTCCCTGGTGGCACAGTGATTAAGAATCCGCCTGCCAATGCAGGGGACCCAGGTTCGAGCCCTGATTTGGGAAGATCCCACATGCCGCAGAGCAACTAAGCTAGTGCGCCACAACTACTGAGCCTGTGCTCTAGAGCCCGCAAGCCACAACTACTGAAGCCCACGCACCTAGAGCCTGTGCTCTGCAACAAGAGAAGCCACCGCAATGAGAAGCCCGCGCGCCACAATGAAGAGTAGCCCCCACTCACCGCAACTAGAGAAAGCCCGCACACAACAACGAAGACCTGATGGCTGCATCAGGCTGCATAAATAAATAAATTTATTTTTTTTAATGGCAGTAAGTACATACCTATCAATAATTACTTTAAATGTAAATGGACTAAATGCTCCAAGACATAGAGTGACTGAATGGATACAAAAAGAAGACCCATATATATGCTGCCTTCAAGAGACTCATTTCAGATCAAAAGGCATACTGAAAGTGAGAGGATGGAAAAAGGCATTCTATGCAAAGGGAAATGAAAAGAAAGCTGGAGTAGCAATACTTGTGTCAAAGTAGATTTTGAAACAAAGACTTTAACAGGAGGCAAAGGACATTACATAGTGATCAAGGGATCAATCCAAAGACGTAACAGCTGTATATATCTATTCACCCAACATAGGAGCACCTAAATACATAAAGCAAATATTAACAGACATAAAGGGAGAAACTGACAGTAACATAATATTAGTACGGGACTTTAACACACCACTTAGATCGATGGACATATCATCCAGACAGAAAACACTGGCCTTGAATGACACATTAGAACAAATGGAATATATATATAAAACATCCCATCCAAAAGCAGCAGAATACACATTCTTTTCAAGTACATATGGAACATTCTCCAGGATAGAGTCATAAACCGGGGTTGGTAAATTTAAGAAAATTGAAATCATAGCAAGCATCTTTTCTGACCACAATGCTATGATACTAGAAATCAAGTATAAGAAAAAAAACAAAACAAAAAACACCCTGCAAACACGCAAACATGTAGAGGCCAAATAATATTCTACTATTTTAAAAAACAAGAGGAAGTTTTCAGTAATGATGGTTGCTGAGAATAAGTGAAAATGCTGTGATATAGATGGCAGATGGTGGTAGCCAGTTTTCTCACTGTTGGAGTAGGAGGTTACAGATAAGCAAGGGAAGACAGCTAGAATGATCCATGTGGTAGTGAATTACAGTTGGAAACACCAGGATAAATTATGTTTAGCTTAATATCGATACAGAAAATTCCATATAGAAATATTTCTAGTTATGTGTATATATACATGTATTACACTGTCAACTGAGTGGGCCAAGAAGCAAGGACAGACACTCCAGTGGCGATGAGCACACTTAGCTCCCAGTTTAGGTTTCTGATGCCATTCTCCAATTAAAGGAATCAAGTCTCCTTAGAGAAATGGCTGATTCTAGGACTGAGGCAGAAAATGTACAAATGCCTGGAGAACACTAGTGCCAGAAAGCAAGGAAGTGCTCAAACACAAAAACAATGATCAAGGAGATGAAGTTATGTCAAAGGGACACAGAAGCCAAGTGAAGAAGCTTTGAATGGCCAAAGCTGGAACAATTAGAGCAATAAAATAAAGTAGTATTGAATTATAATCCAAAGTATAAAATAAATATCCATGAGTTCATACTGATATAAATAAATGGGAGAAAACAGAAATCTCCCTTGTAGAAGAAATCCAAGTAATTTCTATAGGCACTCTGCCATTACAGAGGTGAAGTTCTTTAAGCCTGAGCTTAAATCACATAGTGACTTCCAAAGAGTACATATGGGGACGTCCCTGGTGGTGCAGTGGTTAAAAATCCGCCTGCCAAATGCAGGGGATGCACGTTCGATCCCTGGTCCAGGAAGATGCCACATGCCGCGGTGCAACTAAGCCCGTGCGCCACAACTACTGAGCCCACATGTTGCAGCTACTGAAGCCCAAGCATCTAGAACCCATGCTCCGCAACAAGAGAAGCCACCACAATGAGAAGCCCGCACATCGCAACGGAGAGCAGCCCCCCACTCACCACAACTAGAGAAAGCCTGTGTGCAGCAACAAAGGCCCAATGCAGCCCCCCACCCCCCAAAAAAAAGAGTACATATAATGTAGACAGGGGGAAAAGTGACTCAGAGTAGAGAAACCTGACAGACCCTACCTCAGCTAAGTGATGTCATCCTGAGAGCATGTACCTTTGATATGAAGTGAAGATGACATTTTACCTGTGGTCTTCCTCTCAAAACATAACCTCAGTCTAATCAAAGGAAAAACATCTGACAAATCCCAAAAGACATTCTGCAAAATCCCTGACCAATGGTCCTTAAAACTGTTGAGGTCATCAAAAAGAAGGAAAGTCTGAGAAACTTTCACAGCCAAGAGAAGACTAAGAACACATAATGACTAAATACAATACTACTGAATGGGATCCTGGAATAGAAATAGGAAAAAACTAACAAAATCTGAATAAATTATGGACTTTAGTTAATAATAATGTATAAGTATCATTAAAAATGTACCATATTGTTAAAAAATGTTAATAACAGGGGAATCTGTGTCTGGGGTATATAAGAACCCTCTGTACTATCTGCTTAATTTTTCCATAAGTCTAAAAGCTCGCTCTCTCTCTCTCTCTCTCTCTCTCTCTACATATATATATATGACTCAGAGCCATAAAAAAGAATGAAATCTTGCCATTTGCAACAACATGGATGGATACATACCACATCTCCTTTATCCATTCTTCCACTGTAAAGCTGGTTTTCATGATTTTGTGTGTGCCCTTTAAAAGCACCCACTGACCTTTGAAGCCAAATGTTTTGGGGACTCATTTTCCTAGTGTGATGTCCCTGGGCTAGGGAGCCCAATGTGGGGCTCAGACCCCTTTACTCCTTGGGAAGAACCTCTCTAATTGTAATTATCCTCCATTTGTGGTTCGCCTACCTGGGGGTATAGGTCTTGACTATACTGCGTCTCCACCCTTCCTATTTGTCTCATGGTTCCTTCATTTTATCTTTAGTTGCAGAAGATCTTTTCTGCTAGTCTTCATGTCATTCTCATCAATAGTTGCTGCGTATAAACAGTTGTAGTTCTGGTGTGCCCGTGGAAGGAGATGAGCTCAGGGTCTTATTCCACCATCTCGGCCACTCACCAAATTTTTAAAAAATCCTCATAGAAGCATCAAAGAACTATAAGGTGGTCCAGAATTTCCAGGCAAAAATCTAAGAGAAAGCAAGAGAGATCATCAGAATACCCACTAGGAGAGGTCAACTTCTCTCCTAGTGGCATCTACCTATCCCAATAAACTAAGCTGTGAAAGCAAGCAGGGGTTTTGAGGGCTCACAGAGTAAAAAAGGCAAAGTCAAATCCAGGGCCCACCAAAAGTGGGAAGTCTCAAAGGACATTAAGCTGTGACCCCTGAAGGGCTAACACCTCAGGGTACAAGCAAACCTTCCCCCAAACTCAAAGAACTGTAGGTAGCATTGCCTTGGTGCTGAGCAGAACCAGGAAAATATCTGCAGCCCAAACTCTATCCTAGTGGTAAGCTATGAAACTTCAAGGCATGAATTTAAAGTCACTGATAGTACTCCTAAGCACCAAGCAGAAATAAATGTAAATCCTGTCTGGGGGGAAGGCACCTTCATTTTACGTCATAGGAGAACCACACAATTATTTTTCAAAGCAGCACACAGTAGAAGACAACCAAGTACATAAAACAAGGTGCCATGAGTGAGAGCCTACAGAAACACACATTACAGATTCATACAGACTTCACATATGGGAAGTATTAGATATAAAACATTCATACTGGGACTTCCTTGGTGGTCCAGTGGTAAAGAATCCGCCTTCCAATGCAGTGGACGCAGGTTGGATCCCTGGTCAGGGAACTAAGGTCCCACATGCCGCGGGGCAACTAAGCCTGCACGCCACAACTACTAAGCTTCCGCACCTCAACTAGAGAGCCTGCATGCTGCAAACTACAGAGCCCATGGGCTCTGGAACCCAAGCACCACAACTACAGAGCCCACATGCCCTTAAGCCTGTGCGCCACAACTAGAGAAGAGAAAACCTGCACATCACAATTAGAAGCTCGTGCACTGCAACGAAAGATCCTGCGTGCCTCAGCTAAGACCCAACACAGCCAAAAATAAATAAAATCTTTTTTAAAAATAAATAAATAAAAACACATTCCTGCTTACTTTGCTTAAAGAAAAATAGATGAAAATCTGCAGGACACAGCAATTATTAAAAGTGAACATAGGGGGACTTCCCTGGCAGTCCAGTGGTTGAGACTTCACCTTCCAATGCAGGGGGTGCAGGTTTGATCCCTGGTTGGGGAGCTAAGATCCCACATGCCTCACGGCCAAAAAACAAAACATAAAACAGAAGCAACATTGTTAACAAATTCAATAAAGACTTTAAAAAATGGTCCATATCAAAAAAAAATCTTTAAAGAAAAAAGAAGTTAACATAGGGACTTTCCTGGCGGTCCAGTGGTTAAGACTCCATGCTTCCACTGCAGGGGGCACAGGTTCGATCCCTGGTCTGGGAACTAAGATCCCACATGCTGCAGTGCAGCCAAAAAAAAAAAGGGAACATAGCAGAGAGGGAAGTTAAATGGAACCCTAGAAATGAAAAGTATAAGAACCAAAACTAAAAACTTAATGGATGGATGGACGTGGTATCAAAGTGGACACTGCAAAATAACAAATGAAGTGGAAGACAGATGAAAAGAAAATACAGCAGAATGCAGCAGAGAAAGGAAAAAAAAGCTAGAAAATACAGAAGAAAGGTAAAAATACCTGGAAGATAGACTGAGAAAGGTGACAAAGTCAAATATACATTTTATCATAGTTTCAGAAGACGAGAGTATGAGAGAAGTATTATTTGAAGAGGTAATGGCTGAGAATTTTCTAGAAATGACAATACAGATGCAAGAATCCCAACAAATCACAAAAAGTGTAAATAACAAGAAATCCGGCCCTAGAAATAGTATAGTGACCTGCAGAGAAGCCAAGACAGAGAAAATCTTAAAAGCAACAGAGGGCAAAAAAAAAAAAAAAAAGGCACTACCTTTAAAGAGTGACAGCCTACTGCTGACTTCACAACAGTTAGTGGAGGCCAGAAAACAGTGAGATGACAGCTTCATGTGCTGAAATTACTGGCAACCTAGAATTCTAAACCTGGAGAAAATATACAGTAATTAAAGAATCAAAGTCAAATATTTTCAGACAAACAAAAACAGAATTCTTCACCAGCAGACTCACACTAAGGGAAACTCTAGATGGGGGGCAGGGGTAAGCAATCTAAGTGATATGCAGGCCTCTGTCACCCAGGAGCATGGTAAAGTCACTGGCTAGCTCCAGACATAGATACACTGGTAAGTATGTTGCTACTTCCTAGGGTAAACACTAAATGACAGAAATAGAGGCAAGACTAACAAATCAACAGAAGGACAAAAATGAAAGAAATCTAAAAAGATTAAAAAAATAAGGATAGAAAGGATAATAGAAGACGATAGAACCAACCCCAAATATAATCAACAGTAACATTATAAGAACATACTAAATGTTATTCCTGTTGCTGTTTTTGAGAGAGTGATTTCTGCATGACCCAGATATTTCTATTTTGAAAAGCAATCCGTGCTTCTACTTGATTCCAGCAGCAGGAAGAGATACAAACACGTCCAGCAGTCAGCTAGGAAGTGCTGGAGGAGCTGAAATTGGCTGCTTTTTCGTCAAAATTTGTAGAAATTATAAAATACATTTTGTAAGTTAAACTTACTTAAAATCAAAATGGTTTTAATTCAGGACTAAAAGTGTACAAAGTTTAACATTTTTATGTCTTTGATATTTATACATCATGACCTATTAAGAAAGATTTCACTGAATACGAAAAGTTTACTTTTTAAATAAACTCTGCCGATGAACAGTGCAGGTACAAAACGGGGGGTGGTATAGTATATATACAAACATGCAATTTCAAATTATTTCTGAAAAACTACACACAAAACTAGTAATTACGATTGCTTCTGAGGAGGGAATTAGGAGAAGAAAGAAGACGGGGAAGTTTCACCTTATGCCCTTTTGAAAATTGTGAATCTAACTTTAGAAAATATATTAGACCATCTGATACTAACAATTTAATGGAAGTGCAAAGAGCTAAGAATAGCCAGAACACGTCTAAGAATAAGATCAAGGGGTCCTGCCCTTCCAAATATCAATAAATTTTATAAAGCTACAGTAAAATTAAGACAATGAGGTATAGGTGCTGGGATAGAAAAACTGACCCACGGTATGGAAAAGAGAGCTTAGAAACAGAGTTGCTCATTTCGAACACCTGATTTGTAACCCAGTTGGCATTAATCAGTGGAAAAAGCAGGTAATTTTTTAATACCTGGTGGTTATGCATGTTTAAACCTAAATTTTTAAAAATCAATAAAATTGGATCCCTACCTCACACCGTACATATAAGAGAATAAATTTTTGACTCTGAGATGAGGAAAGATTTCATAAGAATTAAAAAATACAACCATAGGGAATTCCCTGGTGGCCCAGTGGTTAGGATTCTGGGCTTTCACTGCCGTGGCCCAGGTTTAATCCCCGGTTGGGGAACTGAGATCCCACAAGCTACACGGTGTGGCCAAAAAACAACAGGAAAGGAAGGAAGGAAGGAAAGAAGGAGGGAGGGAGGAGGGAAGGAATGAAGGAAATACAACCATAAAGAAAAAGATTGGTAAATTCAAGTACATTAAAATTAAGACCCTCTGTTAATCAAAAGATACTATTGGGGCTTCCCTGGTGGCGCAGTGGTTAAGAATCTGCCTGCTCAAACACAGGTTTGAGCCCTGGTCTGGGAAGATCCTACATGCCGCGGAGCAACTAAGCCCGTGTGCCACAACTACTGAGCCTGTGCTCTAGAGCCTGCAAACCACAACTACTGAAGCCTATGTGCCACAACTACTGAAGCCTGCGCGCCTACAGCCTGTGATCCGCAACAAGAGAAGCCACTGCAATGAGAAGGCCTCACACTGCAACGAAGAGTAGCCCCCACTCGCCACAACTAGAGAAAGCCCGTGCACAGCAATGAAGACCCAACGCAGCCAAAAAATAAATAAGTCTTAAAAAAAAAAAAAGATACTATTAAAGAGAGTGAAGGGGACTTCCCTGGTGGTCCAGTGGTTAAGAATCCGCCTTCCAATGCAGGGGATGCAGGTTTGATCCCTGGTCAGGGAACTAAGATCCCACATGCTGCAGGGCAACTAAGCCCACATACCACAACTACAGAGCCTACACACCACGCACCACAAGAGAGCATGCACGCTGCAACTAGACAGAAGCCCGCACGCCACAACAAAAGATCCCGTGTGCCTCAACTAAGACCCAACACAGCCAAAAATAAATAAATATTTCCAAAAAATAAATAAAGAAGGCTGGAGATAGCATAGCTCTGACTTCCAAAGATGAAAAAACAAAAAGGTGAATGTTAAAAAAGAGAATGAAAAGGCAAGTCACAAACTGGAAGAAGGTATCTGCAACTCGTATTCTGAATTACATCCAGAATATATAAAGAACTTCTGTGAATTAACAAGAAAAATAAATAACTCAATAGAAAAATGGGCAAAAATTTTTTTCACAGAAGAGGAAGCACAAGTAATTCCTAGATATATGAAATGATGTTCAATCTTGTTACAAAAACAGAAACTTGTAAATTAAAATCACTATGTCATCCCACATCCAGGAGAAAATTAAGGTTTGACAATACCAAATGCCAGTGAGGAAATAGGACAAAGGACTGCAGGTGTGGGTGTGCATGTAAATTTGTACAACTTCTTTGGAAAACAGTTTGACAATATCTGGTAAAACTGAACACGTGCATACCTTACACCCATCAGTTCCACCTCTGAGTGTAACCCTACACAAGCCTGTGCTTATGCACAGAAGTCACATATGAAAACATACATAGCAGCACTGTTTGAAAAAAACTAGAAACTAAAATGTCTGTCATTGGCAGAATTAATAAGATGGGGGTGTTGGATACACCCAGTGGAATATTATATAGCAATGAAAAATGAACGTAGCATCCTACAAATGCCTGACCACTCCTCACCAAATTTTCAAGGAAAGTTATCAAAAAAAAAAAAGGATACTCTGAAAAACTTTCACAGCCAAGAGGAACCTAAGGAGACATGATGATGTCTAAATGTAATGTGCTACCCTGGATGGAACCCTGGAACCAAAAAAGGACATAAGGTAAATACTAAAGGAAACTTGAATAAACTATGGACTTTTGTTAATAATAATGTATCAGTCTTCATTCATTGTAATAAACATGCCATACTAATGTAAGATGTTAGCAGGGAAAACTGTGTGCAAGGTATATGGGTATTCTCTGTACTATCTACTCAATTTTTCTCTAAATCTAAAACTGTTCTAAAAATAATGTCTATCAATTAAAAATGAAGCTATAGGAGTATTAATATGAATCAATATTTAAAATAATGTTAAGTAAGGGTATCATGGAAAAATATAGACAACATGATTCTATTTACATTAAGTTCAAGAACAGCAAATAAATGTATTATTTAGGATAAAAACATGGTAAAAGTGAAAATAAAATGGAAAAACAATATTACAGGTAAGAAAAATGAGCTATCTGTTGAAGGTTCACTTGAACTTCCAGGGTCAGAAAGTAAAGGAAGTATATAAAAACAAGATTCAAAATAGTGGTTACCTCTGGCTGGGGTAGTGGGGAAAGGCAGGCAGAAGGAGGGAGGGAATGGGATGTTATCAGTTTTGAGCACAACGGGTCTTCTGGGATTGTGAAAATGTTCTATTTCTTGTCCTGGATAAAGTGTACATGTGTGTTTCTACATATTTTCATATACTTCTATATATATGCTATATTTTACAAATTTTACATTTTTATTTAAAAAGAAAGGAAAAACTTATCTGTCCCCTAGGCAGGCTCTGGCCCTAGTGCCCTGGCACAATTATTCTTCAGGGGAGGCGGTTCTCCTATATTTGGTTAGGGGTCTTCACATGGCCTTGTCCTCTGAGGTGGCTCCCTCTGGCCTCCCCTAAGCTGACAGAAGCTGTCTTTCTGGTCAACACGGCTGGTTAGAGTAGCTCCAGATGGGGACTGTGCATAGGGGTCATCTCTGTCCCTTCCCGTCAAACACCATCAAGCTCAGCAAAGCAGCAGCATGGGACTGGGGAGCCGTAGGGGCCTGTGGGGCTTTGGAGATCAGCTTGTTTCAGCCCATCAAGGATGGGGCTTCAGTCTGGGCACCACCCAGGCGGGAGGGCAGAGGCCTCTCTCAGAAAAGATTCCTGCTTGCTACCATTCCCTCTCAATTCCTGGACAAAATCCCCACTGCCCCAGGGGCCTGACAAGGGAGATGGGCCGGTGGGTAGAGTGGACTGAAGTCATAAGTGGAAAATGATCCAAAAATTAAAAATAATTTCTCTGGGCCACAGACCCATGTAGGACTAAACCTGGCACTGAGAGGGGCTCAGGGCAAATCTGTTCATCCAGCACCAAAGGGGGCCAGAGGGCAGGGCTCATGTCCACAAGGATGCTGACCCCAAAAGGACCAAGGTTTAGCCTTGGGAGGCCACTCCCCTCCCACACGACCCACCCAAAGGCTCCAATGCTGACAGCCCTGCCACAAAGCCCCACACACTGGACGACCCAGAGAGGGGTCCCGACTCCCTAAGTTCTCTTCCAAAAGAAGATGGAGGCACAGAGAGGTTAAGTAGCCAGTGACAGGCCATTGACCTGAGCCTTCTACCTTGTGGTAGGGACAGGCCCTCCCTTTGAGAGGCTCAGCCCTCGTAGTGGGGAGGGTGGAATTCCTCCAAGGAGGGACTGAAAGAAGGATGGAGGCTCAGAGAGGACACAAGTAGCCCGCAATCACCACTGACACACACACACACACACACACACACACACACACACAGCCAGCAAGGGCTGTCCCATGAGGGAAGAGGTCCCCAAATCCCAAAGGCCTGAGAAAGCAAAGGTAGAGGCCTCCGCAGACCTCACCAGAGTCCACCAGTCCACCATAAGCTCCCACTCCAGCAAGAGGAAGTGAGATGGGAGTTCCAGAGACTGGGAATCTCCTGGTTCACCCCTAACCTGAAGCCAATGGATGGACTCCCTAGGTAGACTGGGGCAGCTGGGGCACACCAACCAGAAACAGGGAGGCCACAGGGCTGGCCTGAGCTTACAGATTCGCTTCACAGAAACAGGACCAGCTAGTCAGCCCCCTTGAAAGTTCCAAAACAGATCACTATATCCTTTCACTCTGAAATTCCCCTCCTGGGAATTTACCCAAAGAAGGAAAAAGCTGTGAGCACAACGGAGGTCACCACAGGGTTGTTTATAAAGAGACAGACACTGGAAGATTTAAGTGGCCGGCTCTGATGCTGCCCTTGCCAGACGGTTTGGCAGCCCTTAAATCCAGCGAGACTGAGGATTAAGATGGACAGCAAGGGGTGCTTAGAGCCCACTTTTTCCTTAACAGACTATAAAATTGTGCAGAGATCACAGTTAAGAACACACACAAACTCTAGGATGAGAAATCTTGGACAGATGAAGACTATTAGCTCATCTGTGAAATGCGGCTAATTTCAGTGATGCCTCAGGAGTGTGAGGCTAAAATGTGATAACACAGGCACAGGGCTTACCTTATAGCTCAGGCCAGACGAGTGCTCAAGAAATAGCAAATCAAAATGATAGAGCTTGGGCTTCCCTGGTGGCGCAGTGGTTGAGAGTCCGCCTGCCGATGCAGGGGACACGGGTTCGTGCCCCGGTCCGGGAAGATCCCACATGCCGTGGAGCGGCTGGGCCCGTGAGCCATGGCCGCTGAGCCTGTGCGTCCGGAGCCTGTGCTCCGCAACAGGAGAGACCACAACAGTGAGAGGCCCGCGTACCGCAAAAAAAAAAAAAAAATGATAGAGCTTTTATCACACTGACGACCGGTAAAAAACAAAAACGCTTGATGACACCACTGTTTCCTGAAGGTTCAGGAAACAAGCACTCCCATCTATTGTTGGAGAGCAATCTGACAGCATCCATCAAAGCCTTTAAATGCACATACTCTGAGATCAGAAATTTCACTACAAGGAACTTGACCTATCTTTGGAGTACTATGCCAAAACATATTCATGGTAGTTCACACTGTAATAATTACATACAAAGCTGGAAACGGGGGTCTACCAACAGCAGAAGGGTTATAGAAATGGTTCCATCCACAGAATGGGATTCTGTGGAACTGTTAAGGCAAGGAAGAGCAGTGATACCGCTGGAAGGAATTTCTGTGTGTACAGCATGACCAATTTAGTGTAACTTTCATACCATTATCATTAGGTAAAAGCTCAAGACTATTTTTCTAAATGTAGTCCAGAAAATTTATTTTGTGGAGACACTAGGATTCAGTAGAGATTGGGAAGCAGATATATTTTTAATTTTACACCTTTCTCTCTTAATTTTAACCATGTGTACGTTTATATAACACCTATATATTACAAACACATGGGCTGACAGGGTTATCTGAATGGCAGAATTACAGGCCATTTAATTTTTTTTGATATATATTTTTTAACCAGCTTAACCATTTTTAACCATCTTAACCATTTTTAAGTAGTTTGTTATGCAACCATCACCACCATCCATCTCCAGTTTTTTCAACATTCCAAACTTGTACTCATTAAACTCCCCATTCCCCCTCCTTCCAGGCCCTGGTAACCACCATTCTACTTTGTCCCTCTGAATCGGACTCCTCTAGGGGTCTCATAAGCAGAATCATTCTACTGTCCTTCAGTGACTGGCTTATTTCACTTAGCGTAATGTCCTTAAGGTTTATCCATATTGTTAACATGTGGCAGGATTTCCTTCCTTTTTAAGGTTGAATAATATTCCTTTGTATGGATATACTATATTTTGTTTGTCCATTCATCCAACAATGGACATTTGGGTTATTTCCATTGTGAATAGTGTTGCTATGAACACAGGTGTGCAAGCATCTGAGACCCTGCTTCAATTCTTTTGGGTATATACCCAGAAGTGGAATTGCTGGTTCATATGGTAAATGTTTAAATTTTTGAAGAACTGCCAGACTGTTTTCCACAGCAGCTATATTATTTTATCTTCCCACCAGCAATGCATGAGGGTACTTGGTTATTTTTAAACTGTTTTCTTCTAACGGCTGCTAAGGAGACTTACGTGATCTTCCGGCTTTTCCTGGTGTTGCTGGTACCATGTAGTTTGTGAAATAAGTAACATGTTCTGTGATGGCAACAACTGACATCTTGCACACACCCTGGCCCCAAATGGTGGAGGCCCAGGTGGAGCAAGGGCAGGTCAGAGCGTCTAGACAATAAAAGCCTGCCCTCTGTGGCCCATGACTGGTACCCCCTTCCACTGCCCCAGGGCAGGGAAGCTCCTGGGGGAAGTGGAAAACCTTAGTAAGGTACTTACCTCAACAGGCCCTCCCAGTGCCAGGGATTCCTGGCAGGCCTGGTCATGGCTGCTGTCCCTGGACGCTGAAGTGAGGTTCTTGAGTCAGGCCTCACTGCCTATTGTCAGCAGAGAGAATGCAGCAGTCAGTGCCCATGGCTTCAGGGTCAGCAAGCAGGCCTGGGCATGGGCTCAAGAGGCCTGGTCATGGGAGTTGCCCCACCCACAGGCAACTACAGAGTGAGGCCCCCAGGGGCCCTCTAAGGTCAGGCCTGCAACTTCTGGGGCCCTCAAACCCTTCTCCCAGGTTTCTCAATATTTGGACCAGGGAACACCTGCATCAGAATAGTAAATTGGGATGGGATTAAAGATGCAGACTCTTGGGCCCAGGGCCCAGACTTTGATTAAAGTTTGGTGTCCAGCCTAGAGATCTGTATCACTGAGAAGCATAATCAAGTTTCAGAATTACAGATTCAGGTAAAAGCTGGCCTCATTCTCTGGGAAAGAATTCAGAGGCAGGAGTGTGGCCTCCAAACTAAGGCTGGCAAGGAGCACTCCTGACATAAGCTCTGTAGGGGTCACATCTGCCAGGTCCCTGGCACACAGCATGGGTTCAGAAGTGAAGGGTGAAGGGCCAAGGTGGAGGGCCTGGAACACCTTCCTTAGGACCCTGCCTCCCTGCTCAGCAGAGGGACCTCCAGGAGAGAAGAGCAAGAAGTCTTCAGAGTGATACCACCAGTCCCCAGTTCCCCAGGAAAGAACTGGGATCTCCATTACCCTTGTGATGGCGATAATGTTCCCAATGGGGACCATGCTGAACTCCTCACAGGATCACTCAGTCTTCAGTCCAGAGGAGGATGAGGGAGCCCAGAACGTGGAGGCTAACCACCTGGCCCCTGACCCACAGCACTAACAGGTGAGCTGAGACTTTTAGAACCCAACCCAGTCTGATTCCAAACCTATGCTTCAAACAATCTGGAAGGAGCCAGGAGGAATGACAAGCATCAATTAAAACATCTCCACATTGGCTGTGCGAAAATCCAGACAGCAAAAGGTACCTGTGGTGACTGCAGGCATGTGGAAGGGCATCCCTTATAAGGTTGCTTGGTCTCTTGCAAGTGGATCAGTGGGACAGCGACAGAGCTGGTCAGCCTGATTGTGCCCCTGCTTCCTGGGGCTCCTCACTCTCATGAGGTTTTCTGTTTATGAGAGCAAGTGACTGGCAGGGAAGCGCTTCAGCACCCTCCAACTCAAACTCCTCTGATTCTTTGATGTAAACTGAGAGTGTTTTCAATCCTATGTCAGGTGCTCTAAAAATAGTTTCAGTTGTCACTTCAACCCAGTTGTCACCCCAGCACTGCCGAGATGGAAATACTGGAGCTGCAGGTGTGAGGGCCTGAGGAATCCAGTGCAGGGTGTTGCTGGGATGGACAGGCCAGACTGATCCAGGGGCTCCCAGCAGAGATGAAAGGGGAGGAACGTGAGGCTGCTGATGGAAGGCGGTGCACAGGTGTGGGTTCCAAGGCACAGACTGATCCTGAGAGAATCTCAGGGCTCATGGTGATGAGCCTGACATGCAGAAACAAGGTCAGGAGGGTGTGGCTGGGCTTCCTCCCCAGAGGAGAGATTTCACCTTTTCTCCCAAAGCACTAACTGATCATGGATGCTCAGAGGCGAGCTGAGGAAGGACACGAGCCTGCATCCCTGCAGCGAGCACAAATGAGCAGTGTCTTCTCTGGGCCACACATTCACCTGGCATGACTCCAACTGCCTGCTGGGCTCTTTAAAAACTGCTCCATCAAATGATGCTGCCCAAGCTTTGATTCTCATACTGAAAGATACTTTAACAGTAACCTTTTGCCCACTTTAAATTGCAGTTATCAGATGTTCTAAGCTCCTAAACTATTGTACACTCTATGTTTTTACACATTAAGACAGAACTTTCCATTTATGTCAAATTCCCATTTTGTACCACCTTTGGCTAATTTTATTTTGATGAGAATTTGGGGTTAGCTGTGACACCCCCCACTACCTTCACCTCCAAAAACATCACATATTAAACAAGGGGGAGAGGGTGGGTAGTCTCCCAGCACCCGAGCCCAGGGAATGAGCCCCCTGCTGACCCCACAATAGAATGCTGAAACCAGACACCGACCTCAGTGCCCCTGACAGAGATAGGCAGACTCAGTCTAAAATCTGGCCAAAGACTCTCCCCAGGAATTTACCAATCAAAAATGCGAATGGATGAACCAGCTCAGTATTACCTGAGGTTCCCAATCCTCCCAGCTCCCTTTCCTCCCAATCCTTTCCCTGGGAAAAAGAGAGTCTATTTATGGCAAATAATTCTAGAGCTGAATCAATGCACTGTAAATAAGAGACCAAAAAAAAGAATCTATAAAGGGCTTCCATTCTGACCAACCCAACATCATTACTGTACAAAAAACAGTTTTATTAATTACCCCAACTGTGCCTCTGTTCATGCTCTAAGTCACACTTGTTTCTCAGATTCGGCCCAGGCTCATAGGCAAGTTACCAGATTAGCAAATAGGAAAACTGTTCTGCAAAACAGCAACTGTCAGCTTAAGGCATTACTAACATTGCAGAAAGAAGCAAGGTTACTAGGGAAGTTTGGACAACCCAGGATAATGATTTCTGGGACAGGAAACCCTCTCTGAAAGGGCCAGTCCATGCTGCTGCTGGGAGATGACACTCTTGCTCTGGGGAACAGGTCGCTCCTTTAAACCCATCCACAACATCACAGACAAAAGACTTTCTATTCCTCGAGCTTTCAGATTTAGAAGTTAGTTCTATAAAAAGCACTCTGTCCCAGAAGCCCCGACACGTCCACGGGCCTCTGAGTGCTCACTTGGTCCTCCCTGACTGGAGCAGAGGAGGATGGAGATATATGGAAGGTTGGTCAGGCTCAGTTTTTAAAAATGAAGTCACTACTAGAAATACGGAGCAAGGGGCAGAGACCCCTGCTGCAATCACATGCTGAATCATTGTCCTCCCAGAGAGCGGGCTCCTACAGGTTCCTTCAGTCCATGGAAGTGCTCAGAGCGGGGCAGGCCAGTGTGGCCACGGAGCTGTGCCTGCCTCACTGCATGCCGAACCACTGCTCCTGGTCAGCCCACTGGGCCGCCTCACTGTCGCTGCCCTCCAGGTCCCCTTCTTCCCCACTCCCTTCCATGTCGTCCACATCCTCCTCCTGAGTGGCATCCGTGGGACTCTCCTCCTTCTCCATCTTCTGCATCCCCTCTAGAGACTTCTGGTCATTGGGGTCCAAACTAGGGGACAACAAAACAAAGGAGAGGCCTGAATCTCTGCCTTGCTTCTTGCTGGCTGATGCGTCATCTCTCCCTGGCACAGCAGTGAAATGACCACCCAGTCACAGAGAAACTGCTAATGCCTGGCCTCTCCAAACAACTCCAGTTCCATAGGGAAGATCGAGGGAGTCCACCACTAGAAGTGAAAAAAGGCATCTTGTCCTAAGTTTTAGAATTCTCAATTTGAGTTTTCTCCATTTATTTCTTAAACCTTTTCACACTTAATACCCCTAGCATTCTGCTAGAGGAAGATACTAGATAACACAAATGAAAAAGCAGCAAACAACCATTAACAGAAAAATTCAAATATAATTTAACAGTATTAGGTTTTTAAGTTACAAGTTTACAAAAAATACTTATTTTTCTGTGAGTAAAACTGTTCCATATTCTTATGATATAATTAAACATATCAGCACTTCAGTAGTCAACCAAAATCATCATGCTTACCATGGAACAGATTTGTCAACTCCTAGATTAGACCCCAGGACCCAAAGCTACCCAACCTGGGCATTTGACTGTAGCAGCTAAGAGTATTGTGCATGCCAAAACCCTCAAAGTTCAGAGGGTCCAGAACATTTATTTACTTGGTTCCTAAGCAATCTCTCCTCTTGCCTTTGTGACCATCACTGAGGCCAGCCGGTGTCCAATCTCTAGCAAATTCCGCTTCTATATTTTATTTTCACATTTGCTTCTGGGTTTCCAAAAAGCAAATGAAACCCATGTTGGAATCCTGTTCCTACTTATATAACTGTAGATTGACTGTAACATCTCCTATTCTCTGAAACCTTCCATACAGCTCTCACCCACACGCAGCACTCCCCACCCTCTGCACTCCCACCCTGCCTTCTAGAGACTGCTTTGAAAGCACTTAGCACATGGTATCTATCAGTCTGCACGTCTGAGACTGAGAGCTCCCGGAATCACAGCATCCCCAGTGTTTACTGAGATGCCAGGCACATGAGTGGTGCTTAACTGCTGAACAAGTAAATAGATGTGATCAGACTCGATTAAAGACAGGCCTCCACCATAACTTTATAGACACACAGACGACCCTCAAAGAAATCACTTCTGTATTAAGCAGTAAGAATACCACTATTTATTTAGTATTTACTATATACCAGGCACAGTGCTAAGAGCTTTACACGGAATAATCATTTAATCCTCGTTTAATCATTTAATACCTAATAAGGTAGATATAGACAAGGAAATCTGTTAGTAACTTGCCCAAGATAACAGGTGGTAAAGGTAGTATTCTTCAGAGCTTAAGTTCTTAACTACTACAGTAGGTAGAAACATGGGAAAGTACTTACAATACGTTGATTGAAAAAGCAGAATATAAAATATATACTACGTATAACCCTATAAAAATACGTATATGTGTTGGCAAGGCCAGGAAGATGATCTACACAAATGAAAACAGATGTTATAGTGGTGTGGCTGGTTATGAGTGAAACAGTTCTTTAATGTTAATATCAGTTAAGGAAAAGACTTTAGAAGTCATAAATTTACAAACAACTCTATCATTACTATTATTACTGTTTTCAACCATGGGCACAAAGTGTGTGTGTTTCCAGAACTCCTGTTACATTGTTCCCTGCTTCCTCTACCCCTCAATGACCTTCCCCCCATGGGAGGCTAAGTGCCTACCTTAGTGCTATACTATACTGGTCCATTGCTTCCTGATACTCATTGACAGCTACAAGGAAATCTCCTAGGATCCGATGCAGGACACAGTCACTCTGATTAGCTAGTGCGTTCCGCAGCAAAGCAATTCCATCTTCATATTTCTGTTCTCTGCCTGAAAAGAAAAAGACTCTCATTTTCCTACTTACACAACATTTCGAAATATATTCCCATCGCAAGTCATATACACAAAACCACAACAATGATCACAATCCAACATCTATTTATAGGTGTCAAGAGAACAGTGGTGTGGCAGGAAGTGAGAACAAGGTCGTTTGAATTCTTATTCCATTAGGAACTCTGCAGTTTGAGTTCTGATTTTTAAAAACTTACTCACGACCAAAGTTCATATAAAAAGCCAAAATGGATTTTATTTGCTAAACTACCCTAAACTCAGTTCATCATAAATCAGGACTTAAAAAACCAAGTCTAAAAGGGAAGTCATAAGATGGGTCAAAACAGTTCAAATTGGTTAAAACCAGTTATATTCGGCCCAAATTAGTTCAGGACAAAGTGAGCTGAATAGGTACTAACCAAGTACACCTGGTTTGAGCCACTCCACAAAAGTCATTCTAAGCCAATTACATTTGGTTGTGCTAAATATAAACCAATTCACATGGGCTCAGACCTAGTGCAAAAGCACACACCCAGGGCTTCCCTGGTGGCGCAGTCGTTGAGGGTCCGCCTGCCGATGCGGGGGACATGGGTTCGTGCCCCGGTCCGGGAGGATCCCACATGCCGCGGAGCGGCTGGGCCCGTGAGCCGTGGCCGCCGAGGCTGCGCGTCCAGAGCCTGTGCTCCGTAACGGGAGAGGCCACAACAGTGAGAGGCCCGCATACCGCAAAAAAAAAAAAAAAAAAAAGCACACACCCGTTTGGTCATCTGTAACCAACTGGGACTAGGGAATCCAACTGAGATCAGGTTTTACACAATTAACTACGAACAGGGAAGTAAACAAGATACACTTACTAAGCAGTTCCGCTTTTTTCACCACAGCCTTAATGTAGTCCGGCCTTTGAGTCAGGGCTTTATCTAATAGAGTTTTGGCTTTCTCCTGTGTCACTGGGTCTTCAAGACAAACGGTGGCTAAAAGGGTAAGGGTCTGTGCATTTGCTCCTAGAGTTTTGTAAACATTGTTAGCCATTACCATTGCTTCACGAATACTGTTGGAGGCTAAGTAACATTCGATGAGACCTGAAAAAATATAACACAAAGTTCAACCACATTACCATTCCAAGCCATGCTTCCATCTGACAGCCTTCCAAATTACAAACCTTCAAAGTTTAAAACAAAGGGCAGGCCAAGGGAAAAGTCTGATGGTGAGATCAGACTGAAAGGTATGTTGATGGAACAGCTAAGAGGTGCTCTTCCCCAGAGCACTTGACGGACGTGGAAAAAGCCTGTAGCGCAAAGGCACCTTCAGTTAGTGAAGGAAACAAACATGCACAAGTAAACCAAAGCATGTAGGCAGCCCAGCTGCAAGTCAGAGGAACGAATGTGACACTAACTAATGTGACATTAACATACTGTGAAAGAGGTTTCCAACAAAACCCAAGGTTTTGCTGCCTCTTAACAAACTGTTAATTTCCAGCTGTGCTCAGTCACCTTTAGTCCTACATTTAAGGGGGAGGGCTCCTACAGTCCACAGCGAATGTCCAGCTCTAAAAACTAAAGGACCTAGGGAGCAACCTCAGGAGAAAGGAAGACCTTCTCATTTGAAACATAAACGTTATCTCAAGAAGCATTTGCTGAGGGTTTCCCTAAACTGGATGGAAAGGGCTTAATCAGATGGATCAAATACACTGAGATCGGCAGCTCCTGCCTCTTTCCATACCCACAGCAAGATGCTCCACGGGGACATTTCAAGTACAGTCAACTCTCAACTGTTCATGCCAAGAAATCAAAGAGAACAGAGGAGGTACTTTTTAGTCCAAAGCACTCATCAAAACAGAAAAACAGCTTAAACCCCAAACCCACACACTCCCTGGCAGATTTTCTCTGTATACTCCTCCACCCTAGTGGCATTTATAATATATGTGCACATTCTACCACACACTATGGTTACTTAACCAGAAATTACCTAACTCTTAAGGGTAACGTGGTGGATTCAGAATATGGTGGTTGGCTGTAACTACCTACTGAATAGTTTTACTTTCCTGCTAAAGCCCCACTGGAAATTCAGAGGGAAATGTGAAGAATGCACTTCACTGATCCAGAGCCCCCACCAGTAAAGAAAGCTTGGTTGGCGGCTGCAAGAACCACCAGAAGGCATAACCAAGTCACCCTGATCCAAATTTCCAAATTGTGGCTTGAAGGCATCCCATAAAGCCTCACTGGCCAACTGGGGAACAACTCTAACTATCCTGTGTCCAACCACTCACTGTGGTAATGCAGTTAGCTGCATTCCTAGGCTCTTGTGAAACAGGCACACAGCAGACAGGAGTTAGCGTGATAAAAGCAGCTGGGAGGCTAGGGAAGCTACAGTTTCAGGATCAAGAATTTAATCTGAAACCAAAAGCTTGGTTTGTTGCAGTTTCTTAAGAACAAATCCACAACAGGCATAGTTCTCTGGCTATCTAAGCAGATTTGTTCTTTACACCAACTTCCAAATTTTATTTCTCAAATTTGAACTCATCTTCCTGTTAAGAGCAAATCACTCCTAGACTCCTGGGTTTATTTTTAAATTCTTATAAAAATATGCTTTGGAGGAACTGCATCTTGTAAGATCTATTTTAACGTCTCCGACTGAGTCACCAAATGCTGCTGAAGCTGGCATAGCTTTGAACTCCTAGGGGCAGTTCACACGAACTTAAAATAGTACATAACAAAGTTTGACCCTGATCATGCCTACTCCAGAGGTCACAATGAACTGACCAGTTCCCACAACCAACACTGTCATATGGATACTGAGTTACCCTATGAGTAATATTTCTGGCCCAAGGTAAGACAATTGTAAAAAAGAATAAAGACAGGGACTTCCCTGGTGGTCCAGTGGTTAAGACTCTGCGCTCCCAATGCAGGCCCGGGTTCGATCCCTGGTCAGGGAACCAGATCCCACATATGCTGCAACTAAATAAAGATCCCACACCCGGCAACTAAGACCTGGCACAGCCAAATACATAAATAAATATTTTAAAAAAGAAGAAAAAAAAAACCAATAAAGACGTACCAAGCAATCCAGCACAGTGCCAGCACAGAGAAACTCACGTTAATGAGTGGGCCACGTTTGAGAAACAAAACATGACAAAAAAAACCAACCCAACTATACCCTAACCAAAAATCAGAAACAAAAAATGAAGAAACTGGATTTAAAGTATGGAGTGAAAAGTCCGGCCATAAATGAATTTATAATGCCTAATGCAGTGGTTCCCAAATATGTCTGCACAATGGCATTACCTGTGATCTTAAAAGAGTACTGATGCCTATATCCCAACAGCAAATATTCTGACTTAAACAGTACTGGAGTGACCTAGCATCAGGATTTTTCAAAGTTCCCCCAGAGGACTCCAATGTACAACAAACTTTGGAAACTGCTGGCCCAACAAAACCTTCCATCTGAGTGCTGTCGCCACATCTACAGATCCACACCATTCATCTATATTTTTTATCTTACCTTCATAACAATCTAAGCGACAAGGTGCAAGACGTATAGCTTCCCGAAAGTGGATTATTGCTTCTTGGACTCTGCCCATGTTTCTGAGTGCTGCTCCCTTAAGTAGCAAAGCTTGAACACTATTACTGTTCAGCTGAATGGCCTTGGCTCCTAAATAGAGGGCTCGGGAGTAGCGTTTGCTATAGAAGCTATGACACCTGGAGGAAAAAACAACCAAAAGTTATCTGAGATAAGACCATAAAGAAACTTCTTCAAAAAGGAAAATCAGAGAAAAGGCCCTCTACGTGATCCTTACTACAAACCCCTTACAACTTTAGCCTAAGATATTAGTGAAAAAACAGAACAACAAGAATCTACTGAATATTTATTTTTAAGGGAGAAATCTTGATACGGAAGGGAAAAATTACAAAAAAGAACCTGATGGGGACTTCCCTGGTGGTCCAGTGGTTAAGAATCAGCCTTCCAACGCAGGGGACGTGGGTTCAATCCCTGGTTGGGGAACTAAGATCCCACATACCACGGGACAACTAAGCCTGCATGCTCTAGAGCCCGTGCACCGCAACTACTGAGCCCACAGGCTGCAACTAGAGAAGCTCACACACTGCAACGAAGAGCCCATGAGCTGCAACTAAGACCCGACACAGCCAAATAATAATAAAATTAAAAAAAAAAAGAACCTGACAATCTGGGTATGTTATCAGGTCAGAGACATTCAGAGAATTTGTAAAGCCAGGTTAATAACAGCAGCACAGTTCCTGGCCTGCTCACTGATGGCTGCCCGTGTTCAGGTGCAGTGCTGAGCATGATACATTCACTATCTCAGTAAACACCTACCCCATAAAGCAGGGGTATTATCCTCATTTTCCAAATGAGAAAACAGACTCAGAGAAGTAAATGATGTATCCAAAGTCACAGGCAGACCATGATTTGAATCCAAGTCTTGATTATCCCTTAAACCAAAGCTTTCAAATCTATATTCTATTGAGGAGGAACCACAATTTCCTAAAGAATCTACTAAAACTGGGGAGAAAAGGGAGTGCATAAACATACCCAGAGACCACCCAGGGTTCCGCATGTTGATCAGAAATATTGAAAAGGCGGCAGCCAAGGTTCTCCACATCCTCCAGCCGCCCTTCTCGTGCCAGGAGGTAGCCATATACATCCATTCCTACAAAGGAAGAGGCTCATTAAAGCAGCAGGCATCTTTTCTGAAGGAGGTGTAACCTTCATCAGAGTCCACACTGAGGCCCCAGCTCCAGCAAGGTCTGAGCCCTCTCCACCATCGTGAGCTCCTCCCACCAGCATTCCCAGTTTCCTACAGAATGACTATTAAAAAGACAAAACAGGGTTTCCCTGGTGGCACAGTGGTTGAGAGTCCGCCTGCCGATGCAGGGGACACGGGTTCGTGCCCTGGTCCAAGAAGATCCCACATGCCGAGGAGCGGCTGGGCCCGTGAGCCATGGCCGCTGAGCCTGTGCGTCCGGAGCCTGTGCTCCGCAACAGGAGAGGCCACAACAGTGAGAGGCCCGCGTACCGCAAAAAAAAAAGACAAAACACATCCAAAAGTAAAAAAAAAAAAAAAAAGAGTAGAAGGACCTACCTCACAATTTGAAAGCCTGTTATTTTCAGGAACTATTTGTCCCTATATCCTGTGGTGTGATAATACAGCTATCCTAACACATAACCAGAAAAGGCCCAAAAAAGGCATCAAATTAACTTCTCTCTTCCAACAGGTCTAGACACAGTCAGGAGTACACACTTAATATGACGGTCTCAGAAAAAGTTAGCCTATTCTAGAAAAAGCATCTAGTTCCTTCTGGAGTCTACTTCATTTAAGATCATCCCCCAGCCCCACCCCCCCCCCTTATTTTCGCTCATGTTCTATTAAAAAAAAGCCCCAAGCTCGCTGTCACCCATCTCTTACCACCATTCCCCTCCATTCCTTAATATTCCTTCAGATTCCAAAGAAAATGCCTCTCAAACCAAGATTACTGCAGCTCTCCCTGCTGGCCCCTGGACTCGGGTCTGAGCTTCTAACTCCAAGATGCTGACTCTACTGCCGGGCTACTACTTCTAAAACATCATTTTCATCATGGGCACAGGCAATTTGAAGAAGAGGAATAACAATGGGCAGGAGGGGACCTTGGGCAAACAAATTCATCTTTCTGGATCTGTTTCCCCATCTACATGCTTGTGAAGTTCCCCTCCCTGCTCTGTCAACTCTACAAAACTGGGATTTCCCTGGTGGCACAGTGGTTAAGAATCCGCCTGCCAATGCAGGGGACACAGGTTCGAGCCCTGGTCCGGGAAGATGCCACATGCCATGGAGCAACTAAGCCCATGTGCCGCAACTACTGAGCCTGTGTGCCACAACTACTGAAGCCTGCATGCCTAGAGCCCGTACTCCACAAAGAGAAGCCACCGCAATGAGAAGCCTGTGCACCACAACGAACAGTAGCCCCTGCTCGCCACAACTAGAGAAAGCCTGTGAACAGCAACGAAGACTCAATGCGACCAAAAATAAATCAATAAATAAATTTATTAAAAGAAAAAAAAAGAGTCTACAAAACTGTTTATTGTCACAAGGCCATGTTTTTCTGATGACCTTTTTGGGGCCTTTACAAGCAGACTTCAGCCTATCTATCCAACCTTATTTCCTACTATTCCTGCACACATTACCCTTCACTCACTGCCACTCACCCAACAGCCATCCTTTGGAAGTCCCTGTGGCTTACCTCCTTCAGCAGCAATCTTCTTTTAAATCAATGATTTTTTTGTTGTTCACTTCTAATTACTTCCTTTAACCACCTGATCACTTTCTTAGTATCTGTTCACTTACTCCTTTTTAACTACATTTAAGGACACAGTAAAGCTAAATTCCCTAAAAGGATATACGGTCCTGGGGATGCCATCCAAATTCTCAGTCAGGCACATCATAAATCTGTAAATCATAAGGAAGGGCTATGATCCCTCCCCAAACAAAGAAAGCTAAATAATGATCTGTGGGGTGATGACACTTAAATTCAAGCAAAAACAACTGCTCAAAATGGAATTACCCAAGTATCAGAGACACTGTCAAGGCCTAAAAAAAAAAAAAAAAAAAAAAGGTAAAAGGCTACTCTAATCAATTTTATAAAATATTTTTTTACAAAAAACTGTATCAGAAGATCATGTTACATCTTCTCCCTATCTTCTGATTTGCCCCTCTACAGACCTCCATCCCGCCCCAAGAATTACTTACCTTTTATCAGATAAGGATCCAACATCTGTGCCTGTTCAAACTTGAGGACAGAGTTTTTATTGTCTCCAGCTCTGAAGTACAGATCTGCCAAGCTTCCCAGTAGGTCCACGTTATCTCTCAATAAGGACTTTTTCTCTAGTGAACTTTAAGATATTAAACAATGAACCTTAAAGTCTATTGTAAATCCTCTTAGTTGTTGAATCTGGGTGATGGGTATATGGGCACTATTTTCTTTTATGTATGTACAAGATTTTTCACAAGGAAAGACTAAAAAAAAAGTGTAACTAGATTTTCTTATTCTGAACTTTTAACTTAAAGTTATACAAGACTGGATAGTAAATACACAGAATAAAGCAGAAATCTCTCTCATTACCTAGAAACTTTCTGGTTGCAGTTTTTCAGAGGATAACATATACTATACGGTGTTAAATGTAATGTCATTCAAAGTGACAGCTACTTATTATTCAACCAAATGACTTTGCCTAACACAAACCCCACTCTTGTCCTTGGACTTTACCTGACTAGAAAGAAAAATCCCAGTCCTGAGGCAACCCAGGTCAGATGCTGCAATAATCTATGCTTCTGGGGCATCCAAAAAGATGTTCTTCCAGGTTCAAGTATGACACACTAAGGCCGTCTGTTTTGCAAGGGTTACTACTTTTGCAAGTACAGAGCTAAACTTGGTCCAAGTTTACATTTAACAGAGACTATTACATCTGGGACCATTCAGTACATTAACAGACTAGCAAAGCCTAGGGACAATTGGCTGTAATACCAACAGATAAGCATCCATTTTTCTGTTTTGCTAATTTATATACATAAAACCCCCATATAAGGGCCCCAAGGATACTGAATCAACTTTGTGGCTCTCACCAGATGGTATTGATTGCTCTCGAGTTGTCACCAACGTGCACAAAAGCATACGCTTTGATCCACACAGAAAGCCAATCTAAGTTAGGCAAGGTCTGGATCACGTTCATCGTCATTGATGCCACCTCTGCACCTTTTACAGAAAGGGACAGCAAACCTAATCCAACAAAAAGTAGGAGAAAGAAGGTGAGGCATAGCATCCTTCTTCTACAATGCAAAAAGCAATAGGTTACCCTTTCCCTAGGTTATAAGGCAACCCTTTCCCTATTCTAAGCAAGATGGACATGACAGAACAACTACAGTATTTCTTGATCAGTGAAAGAATACACGGCAATAGTAACCTATTGACTCACTCTCTGGAGCTGAAGCATGGTCAACTTTAAAAAAAATAAACTTATTCTAATGTACAGCCAAGATTATCTTAGAGAGTAAACACTCCATGAAAACAGGGAGAATGACCTGTACCTAGAATGGCATCAAGGGCTAATGGGCACTGCCTCAGCACTTCCTTATAGCTGGTGACTGAAGGTCGCTCCTGACCAGCCTTCTTGTACAGGTTTGCCAGCATCATGTTTATCTGTAATGAAAAGAAAGGACAATAAGGTAAGTATATATTTAAAAACAAAATCTCACCATCAATAAGTCCTGATTTTTATTATCAGCTATTCTACTTTTTACTGGAAAATCTACCCAAAGCTGTGTGGAAATAAAGCCCAACCCCATTCTTCAAACCAAAGAGGAAATTACTACTTTGTTTTTCCTATGTCCTCCCATTTCCCCCCAAATTCTTCTCACTTACCCAGCCAAAAGGTCCAAAAATACTGGACCAAAGATGCTGCCTCTGGAAATGGAAGTAACCTTCATTTGAGAAATGTTACAGAATTCTAATTACCTTGATTTTTAAGACAGAAGATGAACTACCCTAAAAATGCTTGTTTACATATTTTATTTTTTAAGTTTATATATTCTAAATGCAATTAATATCACAGCATGAGAAAGTGAGGAATTCTTAACACAGCTAATTAAAAAAGATCAGATGAATTTTCCCCAAAAAGGAAATGACAGATACAGAATAAAACACTTCGCTTCTCTCTGACAATTGGTCTAGCAGCTAGACTCTAGCCTTTCTAATGCTTAAAGCTTTGACCCACAGGTACTGTCTGATTGATCAAAGTAATGCTACAAAAATCAAACTCTAACTGACCTCTAGAGGTGATGATGATCCTGAGATCAGCTACACTATTTAAATCTAGTGAATGCATTTTTAGCACAATTCAAATATGTAACTCAGAAAAGCTCTAGTTAAGGGAAAAAAAAAGAAAAAGAAAAAGAAAAACCCTTCCTAAAAATGCAACAGGGAAAATTTGAGAATACCTGAAAGTTCCAAAGAATATAGAAGTTACAGGGAAGGGATAAATATTCTTAATAGTACAAAGACAAAAACACAATTTTCCAATTTAAAATTAATAGGTATTAAATAGAACACATTGTTTGCCAGATCATTACCCTAAGGAAGCAGTCAACATGAGGGCACAAGAGAAAAAAAAGCCAATCCCCAATCTCCTCAATTATCTGTAGCTTGGTATGCCAGACACTTACTAAAAATTACTATGAAGATAAAGAACATCAACATCTGTTCCAATTATGAACTCATAGTATATAAAAATCTAGTACGCCATTAATCCATACTGAATCAAACAATGAAATAATGGATACTGGAAATAAAACTTTTTTTTTTCATTCAGATGGTCTTTTAATCGGCTTCATGAAGCCAAAGAAAACTGCTTGTAAGAATTCCTTCACCCCTTCAGATACAACATTGACGGGACATGTGTACGTCTTCCGGCAAAAAAGGACAATATAAATACACATTTTCAAGAACCTCTCGGGGATGTCTGCAAATCTACTGTGGGTCCCACAGGACAGGTGGACGCCCAGGCCAGGGCAGCCCGGGTACTCTGCTGCCACCTGCACGGTTCTACCACGCTACACTCAGAAACATGACACCGAGTTGGAAAAAAGCTACAACTTGCTCAGCTTCGGACAAAGAGCAGATTCAGAGTCTGTTCAATCTCAAAGAGAAGTGACTCGGGGCACCCAACTTTACGGGGCCGACCCCAATGAAAAGAAAAAGAAAAAAAGCAACACAACCGAAAACAAAAAACAAAACTCTCACAACCCCTGGTGATTTTCTGGAAAAAACCTCTTGGCTCACAGTAAAATGGTAAAAGTAAAACTGGAAGTGCTCTTCAAAACGTTTTTAAGACTCTTAAAAATGGAAAGCGCTTCCTTAAAAAGCAAAGTGTAGTAACAAGGCCATCTGGGGGCCAGAAGCAGTCAGGCTGTGTTTGACAAGATCAGAACCAGTAAGACTACAAAAGTGGGTACAAGGACGTGTGATCACTACACATTAACGATTCAGCGGAGCTCCCAAAATTTTTAAATATACGGCCACTGGAAGGACGATCTCGAGCAGGAAGGATTTTTACTCGTTGTGTGTAGCATAACTGTTGCAGCTGTCTCTGTAGGATCCGCCCGAGCTCTGGTCACCGCAGCTGCCACCCTGACTCCAGCTGCTGTAGTAGTCTCTGGAGCCTCCATAGCCCCCACTCCTGGACTCGAACCAGCTCCCCCTGTAGCCGCGGTCCCCTCCTCCTCTGGAGAACCCACGGCCCCGGCCTCAGCCCCCGCGGAAAAAGCCCTGGCCCCCAGCAGAGCCAACTCGGTACCCGCGGGATTGGTTACCAGACGACTTGCCAGCCTGGTCGACCCAGATCTGCCCCCCATCCACAGACTTCCCGTTCATGGCCATCATGGCGTCCTTGGCATCGTTGATGTTCTCAAAGGTGACAAACCCAAAGCCCCTCAATCGCTGGGTCTCCCTGTCTTTCACGACCACCACTTCTGAGATCTGTCCATATTTTGAGAAGACCTGCTCCAGTGACTGCTCGTTGGTGTCAAAACTCAGCCCTCCGACGAAAAGATTGCCTTCATGTGATGCCATGGCAGCCAATGAGTCGGGAGGTCCCTGGCACAGGCAGGAAGATGGCACGGCACAACGGCCCGAGCTACTAACGTGCAAAGTGACTCAAAACTATTTTTTATTTGGCCTCAGATTTTCCATTTTAGGCTATGTTGAAATGCAAAAAAAGGTACTTAAAGGAAAACTCCAGTACTGGTGTCAATACTTGAAAAAAATAAAAGAATTAAATTTAATATCCTTTCTTGACTGCTTATTATTAGCAAACTACGACGGACGGACCATCTGTCTCAACAAATATTAAAATTCCCTTTAAACTACCTGACACTTTGAAAGAGTGAGTTTTGAGTACTACCTAGTAGGAAAGTCAATTCTTTTTAAAACAGATCCTTACTTGTGGGCATCATTAAAGCCACATTCTACCAGTAATAAACACAAGCAGTCATCGTGTTCTAAAAACTGAGTGAGAAATTGTTTGTTGGTATGTTTCTCTTAAAAGTTGAAGATTTTCCAAGATATAATAATTTCACACTGGAATTTTCCTTTAAAATTGTGAAAGAATGTGTGGTGGTGTTTACCATACATTAACAAACATTTATTTTGACTCACTTCCTTGTTCTTTACACAGACTGAGAAGCCAGTTAACTCCCTAACAGACAAGAAAGAAAAACTGTAAATATTCTAGGTTTATGTGTGAGGCACACATCTTTGCTTGCTCCTGGCTACAACAGCTCTACAGAATGAAGAACGAAAGATATGTACTCCTAACATATGTGGACTCCTCTGGTCTCTCCTGAAATGATGGCTGTAAACACCAAAGTGCTGGATACAAAGCTCAGCTTCTTTGCCATTACTCATTTTAAAAAATGTCCCTGAACTCCCTCAAGTCATCAAGGAAGAAATTACGGTACATTTCCAATAAGATAAGGAACAGGTACCATGCAAAGTTTATAATCAAAACAGCATTTTCCAAAAGAAGACACTCTTTACATATACAAAAAAATTATTCTTGGAGTAACACTTTCATAGCGTACCAGAACATAATTTAGTATAGAGCGCCCAGCTTACTATGAGACAAGTTAATCTATAATATACTTACAAATGTTTTTAATAACAGCTATCACCATAAAATATACTGAGGAAATAGCTTACTTTTGAAAATTCAGAAAATATTAAATAAATCCTCAACATGAGGAGATGCTTCAACATGTTCTCATAAAGTTTGATTATTTACTTTTAAAACTCAGTAACACCTGGGTGAAAAAACACTAACTAAATACACCAGGTCCCTACTGGTTATGATTCCTTTTCTTTTAAGGGCAGGAAGATGTACATAGACATCATACCTGTAAAATTCCTTATTGTTAAGCACACACTGCACAGAACAGTTTTTCAATGAAATGAGGACGGTAGGTGACATGAGAGTATGAAGAATATTAAATACTGATGTGAATTTACTCCTAAGAGCTAAGATTTTCATTGTTTTTCTAAACTGGACTTCAAAAAAACCTGTAATCAGAGATGCCCAATATAATACTCCTTATGGAATAGTACTTTTAAAAAGTATTCTCACATACATGAACTTAACTTATACCAGAGAAAGTACCATTATCCTCAGTAAGGAAAAAAAAAGGAAAGCCAGATTTTTAACTTGTGCCAAGTTCACACTGCACACAGCCTGAATGCCCTAAACTCAGACAAGACACCAGAACTTTTGATTTCAGTTGAAGGTGTTCTATACATTATAATATGTTGACAAATCAAACGTACAAAAGGATCTTGTAGTCTTAATTCTGAAAATGAAAGGAACACACACTATCAAATGTGTATACCTATAGAATGCAAAAAATGAGGTTCTAAAAAGTATTATTGCCACCTGGAAGTATACTGCAAATCATATTTCCTACAATAAGAAACACCAAAAAATAAACATATGTAATATTATTCTCCAGCTACCACTTTCATTAGCTGAATTTTCACGGTCTCATAAGAAAGTCACTCCTCCATCTCTCTAAACAGGGAGAACAGGTGAACAAAGTGGCAATTAGAGACAAGGATAAAATGTTCAGATGGAATCCCTGAAAACATGGCAGAAGAGGGTTGGAAGGACTGGGGAAGAGAAAAATATGTAACAAGTTGTTAATTCAACTTACTTTGGGAGTTCTTTGTCTTGAAGGGATCCCATCAAGAATAGCAATGGCATCTTTATCTTGTTTTAGCATTGTATAACATTCAGCCATTTTGTACTTTACTTCAATTTCAGATGGAAGACACTTAAGAGGAAATGAAAAGATCTCTTCAAAATATTACTTCAACAGTACAGCAGTTCTTCAAATTGTTAAACATAAGTACCATATGACCTAGCAATTCTGCTTTTATGTATACAGCCAAGAGAACTGAAAACATGTCCACACAAAACCTGTATACAAATGTTCATAGCAGCATTAATAATAGACAAAAAGTGGAAACAAGGCTTCCCTGGTGGCGCAGTGGTTAAGAATCCACCTGTCAATGCTGGGGACAGGGGTTCGAGCCCTGGACCAGGAAGATTCCACATGCTGCAGAGCAACTAAGCCTGTGCGCCACAACTACTGAGCCTGCACTCGAGTCCACGAGCCACAAGTACTGAGCCCATGCGCCTAGAGCCCAGGCTCTGCAAGAAGAGAAGCCAGGGCAACAAGAAGCCCACACACCACAACGAAGAGTAGCCCCCGCTCACCGCAACTAGAGAAAGCCCACGTGCGGCAAGGAAGACCCAACACAGCCAAATAAAAATTAATTAATTATTTATTTTAAAAAGCGGAAGCAACTCAAATGCCCATCAACTAATGAACAGTTAAAATATGGCATATCCATACAATGGAATATTATTCTGCAATAAAAAGGAATAAAGAACTGATTCTTTATTCCATGCTGTAACATGGATCACCCTTGAAACCATTATGCTAAGTAAAGGAAGCCAGCCACAAAAGGCCACATATTGCACAATTCCATTCATATAAAATGTCCAGAATAGGTAAACCCACAGAGGCAGAAAGGTCAGTGATTCCCAGGGACTGGGGAGATAAAGGGCAGAAGGTTTCTCTAGGGTGATGAAAATATTCTGGAATTAAGACAGTACTGATGGTTGTACAATTCTGTGAATACACTAAAACCCACTGAATTATGAATTTTATGTTGTGAATTGTATGTCAATTTTTTAAAAGACTCTTTAAAGATTAAATGTATTTGATTCACATGGAAGGTTCAGCATGGTGCTAAGCATACAGAGCGCTCAAAAACAGTTAACTACTGGCCTTCCCTGGTGGCGTGGTGGTTAAGAATCTGCCTGCCAATACAGGGGACACGGGTTCGAGCCCTGGACCAGGAAGATTCCACATGCTGCAGAGCAACTAAGCCCGCGAGCCACAACTACTGAGCCTGCAAGCCACAACTACTGAAGCCCGCGTGCCTAGACCCGTGCTCTGCAACAAGAGAAGCCACCACAATGAGAAGCCTGCTCACCGTAACAAAGAATAGCCCCCACTCACTGCAACTAGAGAAAGCCTGCGCACAGCAACTAAGACCCAACAAAGCCATAAATAAATAAATTTTAAAAAAGGAGTTAACTATTTCTATGAATGAGTCTGTGTGGATAATACACATGACTTCCATTCAGTGTCAGAAAACAGAATTCCTGGCAATCAGCTCTTTAATAACAAAAACAAAGGTTCTGGGCTTCCCTGGTGCCCCAGTGGTTAAGAATCCGCCTGCCAATGCAGGGGACACGGATTCGAACCCTGATCCGGGAAGATCCCACATGCCGTGGAGCAACTAAGCCCATGCGCCACAACTACTGAGCCTTTGCTCTGGAGCCCGCGAGCCACAACTTCTGAAGCCTGTGCACCTGGAGCCCGAGGAGAAGCCCGCGCACCGCAACAAAGAGTAGCCCCTGCTCACTGCAACTAGAGAAAGCCCGCGCACAGCAACGAAGACCCAACGCTGCCAAAAATAAATAAAAATTAAATAAATTTAAAAAAAAAAAGCTTCGTTTTAAAACAAAAACAAAGGTTCTACATAAAAAGAAACAAGAGGAAGATGTACAGGCTTTAAAAAAAAAGCAATGATGTTACTTTGTATCTTTTTTTAATGTGGAAAAATACAGAACACAACTCGTAATTTCACTTCCAGTTCATTCTACTGACACTCCTCTTAAATAAGTTGCATGTGTAATTTAAATTTAAAGACAGATTCAAACTGAAAAGTCAAAGTTCCCCTCTCCCTGAAGCTTCCCATTAAATGTATTTCCTTCACGCACACAGAAAATTTTTCATGTATATTAACCATATATATTTTAGGCATACACCAAGATATACTTATATAACTATAAACTATCCCCTTTAGGGAATTCCCTGGAGGTTCAGTGGTTAGAACAACGTGTTTTCACTGCCCAGGGCCAGGGAGGGCCCGTGTTCAATCCCTGGTCCCGCAAGCCGTGCGGTGTGGCCAAAAAATAAAAATAAAATAAATAAACTATCCCCTTTAAACAAAAAGAGTAGTGAACACACTGCTTCAAACCTTATTTTCTTTACTAATATACACAGTGTTTTCCACATCAGCACATACACCTCTATATTTCATTTCTTCAATATTTCCATCATATTCCATCCTAGGGCTATATTATAATTTAACTAGATCCTACTGATAAACACTTTTGCTTCCAGTTTCTTACCATTATAAACAATACTACAATAAGCAGCCTTAGTTATATATCCTTGTAAACGTTTTGTGAATCTACTATTAGGATTAATTTCTAGCAATGGGATGACTGTCGAATGGTGAAATTATAATTTTTTACCCTTCATTTATTTAATTATCAAGCAACCAAAACTAGTAGGAATTCATAAGATTATTTTATATAAATTTCCCCAGGTGCTCACTATCCTAAAAACTGAGTTACAGTTTAAGAGTGTACTTTCATTAAAATTATTAAAAACACTTTAGATTTTGAGTTCTGTTTGTATAAAAGGGAGGAACAGGGACTTCCCTGGCGGTCCAGTGGTTAAGACTCCGCGCTTCTAACACAGGGGGTGCAGGTTCAATCCCTGGTTGGGAAACTAAGCCAAAAAATAAATAAATAATAAAATAAAAGGAAGGAACAATGAAAGGCTTTGGTTAGAGCCTAGATAATTCCATTTAATTTTTAAACTAATTAATTTAAAATTTAATTCTATTTTTAGATTCATCCATAGAGTCAACTTTGCTTCTAGCCCTTAGTGCTTGGTTGGATGCATTCTTGCATCTAAGTGGTTTTTCATCTTTGTTTCTCCAGTCAGCTCCCCTTTAAAATTACTTTTTATTTTACTTCTTCTACATCTAATCAGCAATCTTTCAAATTCCTTCAGCGTCTCTTGCTCTCAAAACAACCCAACCAACCAAAACCACATCACACATCTACTTCCAATTACCTGACTTTGTGGAGTGGATGCAGAATTTCCAGTTGAAGGTCTCACTTTTGAAGTTTTACTTAAGGCTTTCTTCTGCTGTAAAGCCATAGTATACTTACTCACAGCATTCCGATATTCCTTATCGTGAAAGAGAGAATCTGCATGATACACCAAAAGCTGGTACTTCTGAGATGGGGAGAATAACTCACTAGAAAACAAAGAAAGTATACCCCCTACATGGGTTGTTTTGAAATGTAAGAAAGAACGCTCTCCTTAGTGTCTACATAAGCCTAATACACCTTATGTTGACAGTTTACAAAAAAGTAAATTTACCTTAAGTGCTACTCCCCCAAAAAAGAGGCAAGAGTCATACTTCATGTCAATATGGTCAACACATGTAGAAAATTGCCTTAAATTGTTCTCTTTAGTATAAAAACAATCGATACATCTAAATCAAATTCAGTAATACAGAGATATACAAAGAGAAATGTAATACAGTTGACCCCTGAACAAACCAGGTTTGAATTACAAGGGTCCACCTATATGTATAGATTTTTTCCAATAGCACACACTACAGTACTACACCACTCTTGGTTGAATCCATGTATGCAGAACTGCAGATATGGAGGAAATGCATATATAAAGGGCCAACTATAACTTATACGTGGATTTTTGACTGTGGGGAAGGTTGGCACCCCCTCCCCTCCCCTGAAAGTTGTTCAAGGGTCAACTGTGTATCTTTTCCTCCCCTTCTTTAACCCAAGCCCTCTTAATTGAAGAGTCTGATATATATCCATAACTCTCATATTAACATCAATTTTTAGGGTAATACAGACAAAAGAGAGCAATCATGACTTAACTAATATTACTAAGTATTACCAAAGAAGGGTTAAAGAACCTGGAAAAGAGAAACTCACCACTCTGAATCATTTTTAGCTAAGTGCTGAACAAAAAGAGGTTTGGAGGGTACTTAAAACTCTTCAAATACTGAAGAAAATGGGAATACTAAAATACCGAAGTATGGGAATAGACTAGGATAAGCCAGTGGGACAGAGTGGAACAGAATGAGAGAGGATTAGCCTTATTTGATGAAAGGTTTTTTTTTTTTTTACATACAGAAGTAAACTTCACTAACAAGAATTTTTACTTCCTTGAGTCTCAGGGGTTTAAGGACAGCGTAACAGAACCAATACATTTCAGAACCTTTTCTTTAACCTTGAATATTGCTCACAAGTGTTATAAGTGCCTAGGACTGGCCACCAATCTTAATGGGAAACTCGTATTTTTAATCTCCAATCCCATCCTTCCCCCATTTAGAGTTTACATTTTTTCATTGACAGGGAAAACCTACAGCCACTTAAAATGAAAGAACAGTCAGAGTCAAAGAACTCTGGAGACAGTTAACTGCTCAGTAAATGAAGGATACTCAAGAATAGGTACCATAGATTAGTAGGTGCCAGGGGCTGCGGCAAGTGGAATTGGTGAGTGACTACTAATACATTTGGGGTTTCTTTTGGAGGTAATGCAAATGCTTTGGAACAGACAATGGTGACAGTTGTACAACTCTGTGAATGTACTTAAAACCACAGAAATGGGGGCTTCCCTGGTGGTGCAGTGGTTGAGAGTCTGCCTGCTGATGCAGGAGACACGGGTTCATGCCCCGGTCCAGGAAGATTCCACATGCCGCGGAGCGGCTAGGCCCGTGAGCCACGGCCGCTGAGCCTGTGCTCTGCAACGGGAGAGGCCACAACAGTGAGAGGCCCACATACCGCAAAAACAAAACAAAACAAAACAAAGCAAAAAACAAGAAATGTATTCTTTAAAAGGGTGAATCTGATGGTATGTAAATTTTATCTTAGTAAAAAAATAATTTTAAAAAAAGGATAGGTAGGCGAAACACTGGATATAAAGTTACAAAGGAAAGTCAAGGACTGAAAGGTACAGTCCAGATAGCTGAGATCTCTTCCAACTCTGAGATTCTATATATTTAGTGAAAAATAAGATGTGAAAGAAAATAGTTGATTTGATAGAAATACTACACTCAGAGAAAGGATTCAGATGTTTATATATTGTAACATACATGCCTACTTATGCATGCCTAAGTTATCTCTGAAATGATACATGAAAAACTGTTAAGTTGTTGTCTGTGGAGAAGGGAAATAGTGGAGTGAGGGTCAGACACTTATCTGCATACCCCTTCAGTACTGTTTGATTTTTTTTTATGGTGTGTATTGGCAATTAAGAAATATTAAAATATAAATGATAAAGGTCAGAATTTAAACACCTCCTGAAGCTAGGAAGGAAACTGCCAGTTTAGCCTAAAATAAAGAACGGGCCAAGTCTAATCAAAGGACCAAACTCCTTCTAACTATCCTGTAACATCTTCAAGAACCAAGAATAATGACTAACTGGTGCATAAATTCCCAATGGTAGACACTGTATGCTTTGACAAATCACTCAGAACCAGGTGAAAGGCTCCAGAATAAACAAAGAAGGCCTACAGAGACCAGGGCTCCTCACTGTCAACACTAAGTGGATGGTGGTAAAATGATGGGTCTCCCATAGTGAGGTCCAAAAGCACTAATGGAAATTAAATAGGTAGGAACAGCTGCAACACCCTTAAGTGGCCCAGACAGCTTCCAGAGCAGGCCAAATGCAAATGGGCCCACCCTCAGTAGAAGATTACAATGCCATTTAGACGCAGTAGACTGTGGTGGGTCAGAATGGAGACTTTAGAGTCAGAAGGACCAAAATTCAGACATTGCGGCTCTTCCACTTACTAGATGTGTGAACTTGAACATGGTATTTCACCTTCCTGAGGTTGCACGTATTTCCTTAGCACCTTCAATAAACGTTTGAGTGCGTACTGCACACAGGCACTGTGCTGATTTCATTAGGTGTTAAGTGATGAAGAACATAGATCTTAAAAGTTCCCATCACAGGAAAAACATTTTTCTGTAACTATGTGAGGTGACAGATGTTAGCCAAACTTACTATGATGATCATTTCACAATACAGACAAATATCGAATCATTAAGTTGTACACCTGAGACTAGTATGTCAATTATATCTTGGTTAAAAAAAAAAAAGTGATGTAGAATATAAAACAGGGCAAAGGGATAGAATGGTGAGGGTAAGGGACAATTCTGGTGGCCAGACAAGAGTTCTCTAGGAGGGAGACTGTCATACAGAGTGAAGTAAGTCAGAAAGAGATAAATATCGTATATTAACGCATATATGTGGAACCTAGAAAAATGGTACAGATGAACCGGTTTGCAGGGCAGAAAGTGAGACACAGAAGTAGAGAACAAACGTATGGACGCCAAGGGGGGAAAGTGACGGGGTGTAGGATGAATTAGGAGATTGGGATTGACATATATACACCAATACGTATGATATAGATAACTAATAAGAATCTGCTGTATAAAAAAATGAAATTTTTTAAAAAAAGAGTTCTCTAGGAGGGATATCTGAGCTGAAACCTAAATGAGGAGGCAGCTCTGAGGCGAGGACTCTAAGCAGACCCGCAAATGCAAAACCCCTGAGTTGAGAACGAGCTTGGTGTGTTCAAGTAACAGAAAGAATAGCCAGGGAAGCTGGAGCACAGACAGAGTGAGAGAGAGATGTCTGGCCTTGTAGGCCGTGGGAAGGAATTTTAATTTAACCAAAAGGGAGAAATTTAAGCACAGGGGCGACATGCACTCAAGGCTGGAAATAGCCCTGTGCTTCATCCGCAATAAGACTCCATAAGCGGCAGCTTTGGAAACGTGAAAAGGGCAATGCGAGTCCTTCAAAAGGTGCCACTCTCACCCATCAAGGAAGTCTCCCGTTTTCAGGTGTTTGCAGGGACGAGAAAGTAAATAAACCCTACTGACACACCCAGGGAAAAAATCAATCTCAAATGCAGGACAGGGGTCTAAAACCAGGCGATTGGGCTTCTTTGAGCCTCGTTGAGCGAGAAAACGTTCTTCGGGAAGGAGCTGGGAAGGGATGAGTCAGCCCAGCGATGTGACAGTCGCTATGCCGGGCGACAAGTTCCTTAGGAAAACCTCTGCTCCCAACTTTCGGGAAACCCTAGCCAAGGTGGTCCTCAGAGACCCCGCCTTCCGTTTCTCGAAGCAGCCGCTCGCCGCATCCCCCGCAGGGAGCGCATCCCAGAGCCCGGCACAACGCGGGGACCCAGAGAACTCAACTTCGTTCCTCAGTCGGCTCCGCCCGACGAGGCCCTCGCTGACCTCGGAACCTCAGCTGGGGCCCGCAGCCGCTCCTTCCCGCCAATCCCCAGGTCCCCTCAGCCCCCGTTCCCAAACCGGCGCCGCTTTCTCCTCAGCCCCAGGCCGCTCCCCGCCTCAACTCACGGGTTGTTATTACTCATTGTAAGTAACAAGCTGCTGAGGAGCCGCACGTTGGAGTGCAGCCCCGCTGCCGCCATGTCTCGCAAGTGGTCTATCACATTCATTCTGCCCAGCAAGGCCGCCGCGGCACCAGCGCGAAGAGAAGGTTGCAGCTCCTTCTGGAAGACTCCAAGATGGCCGCCTCGCCAGGGTCCATCGGGTCTACACGCGGCACCGCCCCCAGGATAATAGGCAGCTACCGAAATGCCTGAGAAAAACGAAAACAAAAACAAAACCCTCAGTTCCTTCCCCGCCAAGCCCCCTGTGAGGTGGTACGATTTGGTTTGGGGTGGGGGTGGGGGGTTGTTTTTAGCAAAAGTTACATCATCATTCTAAGCTGCAAACTTTATGGAGGGCTTACAATGAGCTGGGGACAAAAGGCAACTCAGGACGAATGCATGCCCAATTGAAATGAGTCTGAGAGGACTCTCAGAAATTAATAAAAATGTATTGATATTTATCATAAATAAAAGTTAATATACTAGTAGGATGCGGGAGGAAAAAAATTCCCAACAGCTGAAATTAGATATTTTAATCAGGCGCCAGGGGCAGTCCTAACTGCTTTTAGTCTCGCACAAGCGCGAAGGCTGAAAGCGCCACGCCCCCTCCCCTCAGGTGTTGCGTGTACCTTTGGGAGTACGGCTTCACTCTTTGGGTGCAAAAGGACGTATTTTTACCATGGGAAATTACTCACTAGCTCAGAGTGAATAAAGACTAGGTTGAGTTTTAGCCGTCCTAATATGAGTGTAGTGTTATCTTGTGATTTTTGCCATTCCCTAATGACGTATGAAATTGAGCATCTTCTCATACGCCTATTTGCCATCTGGGTATCTTCTTTGGTGAGTTATCTGTGCAGTTCTTTTGTCCATTTTTTAGTCCCGGTGTTCGTGTTCTTTTTTTTTTTTTTTTTCTTTCTTTCTTTTTGGCCGCAGGGCGCGGCTTGTGGGATTTTAGTTCCCCGACCAGTGATCGAACCTGGGCACTCCGCAATGAGAGCGCAGAGTCCTAACCATTGGATGGCAAGGGAATTCCCAGGGTGTTCGTGTTCTTATTGTTCAATTTTAAGGGTTCTTTGTGTATTTCGGATAGCAGTCCTTTATCAGATTTTATCAGAGAATATTTTGAAAATATTTGCTCCAAGTCTGTGGCTTGTCTCATTCTCTTGACCACTCCCTCGCTTTAACTTTCAGTAAGAGTCCTGAAATGAATGACTAATAATAATGGCCCGAAAAGAAACAGTGAAAATATTATTTTATTAAACTTCATCTAAATAATGATGTTAGTAAAATTTTTAATGAAAAAATAAAACCAATATTACAGGACAAAAAGTTAACGGATTAATACTTTTTAATTATATTAATGTATTTTTAAAAACTGTTACCCTACATGTTGGATTAGCAAAGAAATGAATAATATACAGTTTCTGGTCTTGACCTTTAAATTCTGAAAACTTGTCAATGACTGCCAAGCTGATCATCTTTGCGTATTCATGTTCCATACACAGTGTAAACAGATTTGTCAATTATTGGAGCACAGCCATGAAAAGACAGGGAGGAAACTTAAATGCATATTACTAAGTGAAAGAAGCCAATCTGAAAAGGTTACATTCTGTATGATTCCAACTATATGACATTCTGGAAAAGATAAAACTGGGGACAGTAGAAACATCAGTGGTTGCCAGGGATAGAGGGGAGGAAAGAAGAGGTGGAGCAAAGGGCATTTTTAGGGCAGTGAAACTATTCTATACGACACTATGATGGTAGATACATGTCATACACTTGTCAAAACTCATAAAATGTACATCACCGAGAGAAATCTAAGGTAAACTATGGACTTTGGGTGACAATGGTAGGTTCATCAGTTGTAACAAATGCACCCTGAATGTGAGATGCTGATAGTGGGGCAGGCTGTGCATGTGTGAGGGCAGGGGTATATAGGAACTCTGTTAGTTGCCCTCAGTTTTGCTCTGAACCTAAAACTGCTTGAAAAAATTAAACTTAATAAAAAAGAAGAAAGAAGGGGGGGTGTCAAAATTGACCTTCTCTGGGTGTCAAACACACTAGATACACCATTGTATCTAACACACTTGCAACAATGGCTGACACACAGTAAACATTATATAAATGCTTGCTATTATACTTTTTTCTACATTTGAAATATTTCATAATTAAAACCACATCTAATAATAGCAAAAAGTGGAAACAAGTGAAATGTTCACCAGCTGATGACTATATCACCAAATATGGTATATTCATACAATGTAATCCTATTCAGCAAAAAATTAAAAACGAAAAGAACAAACTACTGAGAACAACATGAATGAATCTCAAAAATATTATGCTAAATATAAAGTCATGGTAGGTGAAAGAAATCAGACCAGAAGAAAAAAAAATCACATAATCCCTGACTCCATGTATATGAAATATCCAGAAAAAATAAACTGAAAGCAACAGAAAGATTTGTGATTGCTTGGTAGCAAGGGTGGGAACAAAAACAAAAGCCCATGTTCTGGGACTTCCCTGGTGTCGCAGTGGTTGGGAGTCCGCTGGGACACGGGTTCGAGCCCTGGTCTGGGAAGATCCCACGTGCTGCGGAGCAACTAAGTCCGTGTGCCACAGCTGCTGGGCCTGCGCTCTAGAGCCCGTGCGCCACAACTACTGAAGCCCATGCGCCTGGAGCCTGTGCTCCGCAGCAAGAGGGGCCACCCCAAGGAGAGGCCCGCGCACCGCAACGAGGAGTGGCCCCCGCTCGCCGCAACTGGAGGGGGTCCTCGCGCAGCAACGAAGACCCAACGCAGCCAAATAATAAGTAAATAAATTTATTTTTTTTAAAAAAGCCCATGTTCTTATGGAGCTGACATTATAATGAGGAAAGATAAACAGTAACTAAGTAATACAAATAGTATTATGAGAAGGTAATAAAACATACTAAAGTATTTATGGAAGAAAAAATGTATAGGGTTTACTTTAAAATATTCCTGGGAGTGGAGGGAGATAGATGAAACAAAATTAGCAAAATGTTGATATCAACTGAAATTAAGTGGCAGGCACATGGGAGTTCATTATGCTATTCTTTCAACTTGTATGTATATTTAAATTTTCCATAAGTGTTTTTTAAAGGTGCTTAAAAGGTAAAGAAGAAAGAAAGGGAGTGTTGGGGCAGGGGCTGCCATTTTTAATCAAAATCAGAGAAGGCTGCACTCATTAAGTGACATATGAGTAAAGACCTGAGGGAAGGAAAGTGGGAGCCATGTAGAAATCTACAGGGAGAGGATCCCAAGCAAAGGAAAGAGCAAGCTTAGAGGTCTGAAGCAGGAGTGAGCTTGGCATGTTACAGGAAGAGTAAGGAGGTAAGTGGGCTGGAGCTGAGCAAGCAGGGAGAGGAGTAGGAACCAAGTTCATGGATGCCAATGGAGAGTCTTGAGCAGAAAAGTAACATGATCTGACTTGCTTTTTAAGAGGATTGTTCTGTCTGATGCGTTAAGAGTAGATTGGAGGAGGCAATCAAGTCCAAAATGTCCAAGTCCCAAGGTTGAGAAGGCCTGTTATAAAGGGAAGGAGGAAATGAGTGACAGCAGGTGGGGGAAACAGAATAAAGATTTTTTTTTAAGATGGAAGAAATAACATGTTTATATCCTGGTGGGAATGAAGGAGAATATATCACTAGCTAAATGGCAGGAGAAACGTTGATAATTTCTATAAAGAAATAGTGCTAAAAGACATCTGTGGAATTGATAAACAACACAAAGAATGCATGAAGCAAAATATTTATAGAGAAAAAGAAGCAAAGGAGAGACCACCTCCTCTGGAAATTTTTTAAAAATCCTCTTTAAAATAAATTACTCCAAAATAGGATGGATTCCATGGTTAAGTTCCATTAACCTCATGTAAGTCAGATCATACTGATTTTCATATTATACAAAGGACACATGTAATATTAAACTAACATGGGACACACAAGAGATAAATCCAAGGGGACAAAGCCTCCTCTTTCTCATGGAATCATCATCTTCTAAAATGATAATTTTGTAACTGGAGGGGTCTTTTCAGACACACAGCTGGCCATGAACATTTAGACAAGCCACTTAGATGCAGAATGATGTGAATTCCATGGAGTGTTGAATCAGATACATTTAGAGGAACAATTTATAAATGTAAATGTTTTGCTCCACTTAAGTTCATTTCTAAATCTCCAACAGCCTAAGAATGAAAATCTCTCCCAGCTCCATTAGACATTTTTCTTAGATCTGTCTTTTGTACAAGGGGAAAAACATAACACTTGTAAATTGCTCTAAGGGAAACATTACTTAATATCCCTTAAGTGTCTCCTGGCAGTGATAGCCTTCCTTTCAGTGGAAAAGTAACTTTAGGACAAAGAATTTGCCTGGACAACTGGAGGGAATAAATATAGCCATCTTTCCAAATGATTTTCCCTCTTTTCAGTAAAAGTGGCTGGCAAAGCAATATATTCTAGGGTTCTAAGGTGTCCAGATTGGCACTTCGTTTATGAGATGGTCAGACAAGTAAGGACAGAGCAACTAATTCACACACAAATGCAAAACCAACAAGGCTTGCTGAGTTAGAGTTCAACTGCCATAAAATAAAGTTTTCTGGAGATTTTAATACTATTAACAACCCCCTCCAAGAAATTCCTCTCTAGGACTCGCATGTTTTATTGATCCACCCTTTATTCCGATTAACCTCTTAGACTGATTCTTTGCTGAGTCCTTCCTTCTTCCTGATTCCTAACTGCTGACTTGTCTCAGGGATCACATTCTATCTCCTAATTCCGCTAAAGACCTCCTGTCTCTCAAGTCTTTATTTCTATTGCTTTCACGTATATTTTTGTTTGCTGCTGGATATCACCCAGGCCATCAGCTGCCCCCTCACACTCAAAGTGCTCAGAATTAAACTCATCTCCCACACCCCTTCCAAAGGACTTCCAATTATTGATTTCTAGAAGTTTGCTCGGGACAATTCCAGTTTATGTCTGCTGTTCCAGAATTAATTATAGCACGCTCTTTTATGCTCAAGAGTTTGGATGACAAATTATGTCATCACCCAACCTATTTTCATCAAAGGAACTGCTATTGTCCAAGTCAACTAGACTCAAAACTAAAACAAACAACAAAAAAATCCAAAAAACAAACAAACAAACAAACAAAAAACACAACTCAGCCTTGGGGAATTCCCTGGCAGTAGAAGAAACAGGTGAATTTAATAAAAACAAAACAAAACAACAACAACAAAAAACCTCAACCTAACCTTCAGCTGCTAATTCGAATGCAGTAGAATCTCCCACAAATCTCCCCTTATTTTTACATTCCCAGTAACACCCAGTAAGCCCTTACATGGGAACCACTAATAAAGCTTCTTACTTCCTGGTGTCTCTCCCTCCCATCTCTCTACCCTCCAATCCATCTGGTGCACTGTAATTAACTAAATTTCATAAAAGTCCTGACTTTATCCTTTCACCATCCGCTTGAAAATGTAAATGTAATCTTCATTCAGTATATATTTGAATGCCTCCTCACCTCGTTTCAGGCATTGGGGCTACAATAATGATAGGCGTGGCCCATGACCATGTTAAGAAAAAGTTAAATAGTAATATAAGAACAGACAAGATAATGACTGGTTCAGGGGGAAGTCTTCAGAGGACTTGTGATGAAATGGCAGATGACTGATTTTTTTTTAAAGCACTGTAAGAAACAAGAACTCAAACAGATACTTGTACACTGATGTTCATTAAAGCATTATTCACAAGGGCCAAAACGTAGAAACAACCCATCAGCAGATGAAAGGATAAACAAAATAGAGTATATCTATACAATGGAATATTATTCAGCCACAAAAAGGAATGTTACAACATGGATGAACCCCCAAAACATGATGCTAAGTAAAAGATGCCAGTTATAAAAGGACAAATATTGTATGATTTCCCCTTATATGAGACACATAAATAAGCAAATCCAGAGACAGAGAGTAGATTAGAGGTTACCAGGGGCTGGGGGAAGAGGAATGAGGAGTTACTGTTTAATGGGTACAGAGTTTCTATTTGGGATTATAAAAAAGGTTTGGAAATAGTGGTGGTGGTTGCATAACATTATGAATTTAATGCCACTGAATTGTACACTTAAAATGGTTAAAATGGAAAAATGACAATGTAATATGCTACAAACCATTGAACTGTATACTATAAATGTGTGAATTATATGATACATGAATTACATCTCAAGAAGACTGTTTAAAAAAAAAGTTCTTGAGAGTTAAGCACAGAAACTCTGGAATGGCTTGGGGAAAACTGGGGCAGGAAAAGTGATGTTCAGGCAAATCGTTCTCATAATGGTAGGTAAAAGCAGAATGGTGCCCTTGTGTGGAGAATCTGTCATGTCCTTTGTCCCACTAATAGAATACAGTTTAAAGTTCTAACCCTGGGGGCTTCCCTGATGGCACAGTGGTTAAGAATCCGCCTGCCAATGCAGGGGACACGGGTTTGAGCCCTGGTCCGGGAAGATCCCACATGCCACGGCACAACAAAGCTCATGCGCCACAACTACTGAGCCTGCGCTCTAGAGCCCGTGAGCCACAACTACTGAGCCCACGTGCCACAACTATTGAAGCCCACGTGCCTAGAGCCTGTGCTCCGCAATAAGAGAAGCCACCATGATGAGATGCCTGCGTGCCACAATGAAGAGTAGCCCCCGCTTGCTGCAACTAGAGAAAGCCTGTGCACAGCAACCAAGACCCAACGCAGCCACAAAAAAAAAAAAAAAGGTCTAACCCTGACCCTGGCTCTCAAAAACGTGGGTCCTTCATTATTACCTGCTAGGGCAGCTTTGTCCCCATCATGTTCTTTGCCCTAACGTTTCCTTCATGCCAGGCCTGATCATGTCACAAAGCTGCCCAATATACTTCTTTCTCATTTAGCCTACCCAACTTGGTTCACCTGTTCTGAGCTCAGTTAATTTGAGTGCCATCTTCATTAAGTCTTCCCCAAGCGACCTCAGCAATAACAGCCTGCTCTTTCTCTGGGCAGAACTGAGCAGTCATGTCAATCTTTCAGTGTTTCGTCTCTCCTATCTTGATATACAAATTTCTCATCAGATGGCTAAGGTCCTGGAGAGCATAGTTGCCCTTTACATTTCTTGTATATCCTCAATCTCCTGCTTTTGTTGCCTGAATGTTCTACTAAAAGTTGCAATGTAGCCAAGTGACCATTTATAATGGCTGAGAGGGCCAGCCCTGGGTTTGGAAAGACTTAGGTTTCATTGCCATTTCTGCCAACTTCCAGGTGCTTGAGTTTGGGCAAGTTATTTAATTCCTGTAGGCATCAGCGTCTTCATCTAAAAAGGGGGATAGTACCTGTATCTGCCACAAAGATTCTTGAAAGGGTTAAACAGGATTTAAAAAGGCAAAGCATTTAGCAAGCTGTCAGATCACCTGTAAACTGGAGCTGCAGTGTTGAAGTGGAAAATTGTGATTGGTGATTTATCTCAACACAGAACAGATGTGGCCCTAAAATTACACTCTCCTAATGGAATGGTCTTCCAAACTTCTATAAACAAAATGAAGGGAAAAACAAACCAAATGGCTTTTGGTATTACATCCCTTTCTGGACACAATTCCAAACTTTTTATTAAGTTCTTCAGTACTAATAATTTTGGAGGAAAGGAAAATGTAGAATAAAACAATTCTCATAAATCTTGTTCAAGCATTTCCATGTACTGTAATTTTTCTATGCATATGACAATAACTGGTGGCATATTTTAAAAATTAATAAATGTAAACAGGATGCTTAAGAAAAGAACCAGGTGACTGTTGTCCTCAGCCTGGTTTTTGCCTAATATATTTTTTCTAATATTTGACTTCCTATCAATGTTCTTTTTTTTTTTGGTACGCGGGCCTCTCACTGTTGTGGCCTCTCCCGTTGAGGAGCACAGGCTCCGGACACGCAGGCTCAGCAGCCATGGCTCATGTGCCCAGCCGCTCAACGGCATGTAGGATCTTCCAGGACCGGGACACGAACCCGTGTCCCCTGCATCGGCAGGCGGACTCTCAACCACTGCGCCACCAGGGAAGCCCTCAATGTTCTTTTTAAAAACTAGATTTTCCCTCCTGGTTATTAAGGTAACACATTTCTTACTGAATTGTAGTATATATGACTTAGGATGTACAAGTCTTTGTAATTGCCCCTGGTGCAAAGTAATCACTCTTAACAGTAATCACTCTTAACAGTAATCACTCTTAACAGTAATCACTCTTAACCGTAATCACTCTTAACCCCTACTTTTTTTTGGAGTACATACAATTAAATAAACAAGGATGGAATCATACTATAATACTACCCTCAACCTTTTTTTTTAAACTCAATGATGTATACCCTAAGGCATCTTTCCATAAGAGAACAGATAGAGCCCCTTATTATTTTTAAGGGCTGCATATTTCATTTTATGGATGCACCATGATTATTCACTTATCCAATTCTCTATTAAAAGATGTCTGAATTATTTCCAGGTGTGCGTGTGTGTGTGTGTGTGTGTGTGTGTGTGTGTGTGTGTGTGTTTCAGCATTCAGCAATACTTCAAGATGAGTTGCTGGGGGCTTCCCTGGTGGTGCTGTGGTTGAGAGTCTGCCTGCCAATGCAGGGGACACGGGTTCGAGCCCTGGTTGGTCTGGGAAGATCCCACATGCCGCAGAGCAACTAGGCCTGTGAGCCACAACTACTGAGCCTGCGCGTCTGGAGCTTGTGCTCCACAACCAGAGAGGCCGCGACAGTGAGAGGCCCGCGCACACCGATGAAGAGTGGCCCCCGCTCGCCGCAACTAGAGAAAGCCCACGCACAGAAACGAAGACCTAACACAGCCAAATAAAAAAACAAAAAAAAATAGGATAAGATGAGTTGCTGAACCAAAAAGAATGAACATTCAAAAATCTGATACAGGGCTTCCCTGGTGGCACAGTGGTTGAGAGTCCACCTGCCAATGCAGGGGACACAGGTTCGTGCCCCGGTCCGGGAAGATCCCATATGCCGTGGAGCAGCTGGGCCCGTGAGCCATGGCCGCTGAGCCTGCGCGTCCCAAGCCTGTGCTCCGCAACGGGAGAGGCCACAACAGTGAGAGGCCCGTGTACAGCCAAAAAACCAAAAAAACAAAAATCTGATACAATTTTTAAAAGACAAACAAACAAAATCTGATAATTATTACTAAACTGCCTTCCCTAAAAAGTTGTATCTTGTGGGCCTCCCTGGTGGCGCAGTGATTGAGAGTCCGCCTGCCGATGCAGGGGACACGGGTTTGTGCCCCAGTCCGGGAAGATCCCACATGCCGCGGAGCGGCTGGGCCCGTGAGCCATGGCCGCTGAGCCTGTGCGTCCGGAGCCTGTGCTCCGCAACAGGAGAGGCCACACAGTGAGAGGCCCGCGTACCGAAAAAAAAAAAAAAAAAAAAAAAAGGTTGTACCTTGTAATAATATTCTTTTAATGTTGATATTACATTTTGCTTAAAGATGTATTTTTGAACCCATTATGCTATACTTCATGTATAATTTATTCTAAATCCTTTGGAAACCGTTCTCTCTGGTACATTAAAAAACAAAACACTTATCATCATATAGCACTAATGGGAAATGATTTAGAAGCCAGGTTTTTAGCGCTTATTGTCTGTGCTCTCCCTGCTGGTACTAATGGAACAGGCACCACAGGAGTTGGTTTTTATCACAAAGATTCCACAATTAAAAAAAACACAACACATCTGTTAGAAACAAACCTTTAATCTTGATATGAATCACTGTAGCTTTCTTTCTTTTTGACATGTCTCTGAGTCTGTAACAGAAGTTCCAACCCAAACACCCAGAATCTGATTTTAGATAAGAATTTTAATTATAAAACAAAAACACAAACAACCCAACAATAGCACTCTTTTGGCTTCAAGACTATCCTTTTACCTATCTATGGAGTATGTTTTAACATACCCACATTCTTGGGTATGTGAAATGTGGTACTTACTTAGTCCATAATTCAGATCTTCAGTGAACAGATGCTCAACAGTATTTAACTCATACATTTAAATTACATATTAACCCATAAAGCCAAAATGGAAATTCTCTAGTCAATCAAGTATCACTGCAAAGCTCCAGTTTTAATACAATTTGAAACTTAGTTCTGTTCCTATATAGCGTTCCCTTTGTCCTTAGTAGCACATTACAAACAATCTGACTAACAACACACTCAAAACTTTCCTCTTTCCAGGCTCCCTTGTAGCTAGAGGCCAAGAAGACAAAAGTGTAGGTCTGGGCAGGATTTCTGGGAAGGGTAGGTAAGGTGGCACTCAGTTGGTATACTCCTTTGGCCCTCATGCTCTCCCCTCTTCCTTCCGCCAAGCCCAGAGATGCAGGAGCATCTAGAGACTATGAGGATGAGAGCCACATGCAAAGGAGAGTGGATCAGGAAGACAGGAGGAGACTGGGCCCCCCATGACATCCTTAAATGGCTGCCCCATGTGGGAGTACTTCCAGATTAAAAAAACAAACAAGGACTTCCCTGGTGGCACAGTGGTTAAGAATCCTCCTGCCAACGCAGGGGAGACAGGTTCGAGCCCTGGTCTGAGAAGATTCCACATGCTGCGGAGCAACTAAGCCCGTGCGCCACAACTACTGAGCCTGTGCTCTAGAACCTGTGAGCCACAACTCCTGAGCCCACATGCCACAACTACTGAAGCCCATGCACCTAGAGCCCGTGCTCCGCAACAAGAGAAGCCACTGCAATGAGAAGCCCACACACGGCAACGAAGAGTAGCCCCCACTCAACTGCAACTAGAGAAAGCCCGCACACAGCAACGAAGACCCAACACAGGCATAAAGACATTAATTAATTAATTAATTAATTAATTAAAAACAAGCAAAAAAACCCCCAAGACACTGTAAATTGGGTTTTCTGTACTTGTGGCCAAATACTATCCCAGCATACATACCAAAACAACTGCATCTTTCTTTCTTTCTTTTTGTCTGTGTTGGGTCTTCGTTGCTGTGCGTGGGCTTTATCTAGTTGCAGTGAGTGGGAGCTTCTCTTGTTGCGGAGCACGGGCTCTAGGCTCGAGGGCTCTAGACCACAGGCTCAGTAGTTGTGGTGCACAGGTTTAGTTGCTCCGCGGCACGTGGGATCTTCCCCGACCAGGGCTTCAATCCGTGTCCCCTGCATTGGCAGACGGATTCTTTTGTTGTTGTTGTTGTTGTTGTTGTTGTTGTTGTTGTTGTTGTACGCGGGCCTCTCACTGTTGTGGCCTCTCCCGTTGCGGAGCACAGGCTCCGGACGCGCAGGCTCAGCGGCCATGGCTCACGGGCCCAGCCGCTCCGCGGGATCCTCCCAGACCGGGGCACGAACCCGTGTACCCTGCATCGTCAGGCGGACTCTCAACCACTGCGCCACCAGGGAAGCCCGGCAGACGGATTCTTAACCAGTGTGCCACCAGGGAAGCCCCAAAACAACTGCTTCTTAAAGTAAAAGTCAACCACGTAAAGGTATGATAACGGTGGCAGTGCAGTAACTATGTCCAAAGGAATCGAGGCACCTCCTGAAATATCTAATCTATAACCTTAACATACATGGAAATACATGGTCCCATAAGTTTTTGGAAGAACTCACACTTTCTGTCAGCCTAACAATAAAAACCTCTTAAATGCTAAAAACTGGCCAAATATAAAAATGAATGCCACATAAGGATAGAAAGTAGCATCTAAAAATAAACCCAGGGCTTCCCTGGTGGCGCAGTGGTTAAGAATCTGCCTGCCAATGCAGGGGACACGGGTTTGAGCCCCGGTCCGGGAAGATCCCACATGCCTCGGAGCAACTAAGCCCATGAGCCACAACTACTGAGCCTGCGCTCTAGAGCTCGCGAGCCACAACTACTGAGCCCGCATGCTACAACTACTGAGCCCATGCACCTAGAGCCCGTGCTCCACAACAAGAGAAGCCATCACAATGAGAAGCCTGTGCACCGCAACGAAGAGTAGCCCCCACTCAACTGCAACTAGAGAAAGCCCATGCACAGCAACGAAGACCAATGCAGCCAAAAATAAATTTAAAAAAATAAATTAAAAAAAGTTTAGTTTAAAAAATAAGTAAGTAAATAAATAAAAATAAACCCATACATTTATGGTCAGCTGAGTTTTGACAAGGGAGCCAATACAATTCAAAGAGTAAAGAATAGTCTTTTCAACAGAAGGTATTGGTACCAATGGATAGTCACATGCAAAAGAAATAAAGCTAGACCCCTATCTCACTTCACATACAAAAGTTAATTGAAAATGGATCAAAGAAGACTATACTTTCAGGGATCATATAGAATGGACCTGAGGACATGGGGAGGGAGAAGGGTAAGCTGGGACGAAGTGAGAGAGTGGCATGGACATATATACACTACCAAATGTAAAATAGATAGCTAGTGGGAAGCAGCTGCATAGCACAGGGAGATCAGCTCCGTGCTTTGTGTCCACCTAGAGGGGTGGGATAGGGAGGGTGGGAGGCAGACACAAGGGGGAGGGCATATGGGTATACATGTATATGTATAGCTGATTCATTTTGTTATACGGCAGGAACTAACACACCATTGTAAAGCAATTATACTCCAATAAAGATGTTAAAAAAAATGGATCAAAGACCTAAAATTTCTTGTTACATTAAATTTCTTGTTACGTGAAAAAAAAAAAACCTAAATGCAAGAGCTAAAAGTATAAAATGCTTAGGAAACTTAGCTGTAAATTGACACTTTGGTATAGGTAATGGTCTTTTAGATATGACACCAAAAGCATAAGCAACCAAAGAAAAAATAGACAAATGACATTTAACGAAAATTAAATATATCTCTGTGCTTCAAAAGACACAATCAAGAAAGTTAAAAAAAAAAAAAAACAGGGACCTACTGTATAGCACAGGGAACTATACTCAATGTCTTGTAATAACCTATAATGGAAAAGAATCTGAAAAAGTGTACTTTCCTGTACACGTGAAACTAACAAAACATTGTAAATTAACTACACTTCAATTAAAAAAAAAAGATCTTCATGGGAAATAAACATTTCATTCATGGCAAAAAAAAAAAACCTATGGAATGGGAGAAAATTTCTGCAACTCATATATCTGCTATGGGTCTAGTATTCAGAATATATATAAAAAACCTACAACACAACAACAAAAAGACAAATCAAATAAAAAATGAGCATAGGATTTGAATAAACATTTCTTTTAAAAAGTTATACAAAAAAAAGTTATACAGTCAATATCCACATGAAAAGATGTTGACCACCACTAGCATTGGAGAAATACAAATGAAAACCACAATGAGATACTTCACACCCACTAGGATGGCTACACACCAATAACAAGTGCTGGTGAGGATGTGGGGGAAATCAGAAGCTTCATACACTGCTGGTGGGAACGTTAAATGGTGCAGCTGGTGCAGCCTCTGTGGAAAAAAGAGTCTGGCAGTTCTTTAGAAAGTTAAATATAGCTATCACGTGACTCAGCAATTCCATTTCTAGGTATATAACCAAAAGAAATGGAAACGTATGTCCACACAAAAACTTGTACATGAATGTTCTTGGCAGCACTGTTCATAACAGCCAAAAAAATGGAAGCCACTCTGATGTTCATACACTGATGAATGGATAAACAAAATGGGGTCTATTCACACAATAGAATATTACTGAGCCATAAAAGGGAATGAAGTACTGATACAGGCTACAATATAGATGAACCTTGAAGATTATGCTGAGTAAAAGAAGCCAGACACAATAAGACAAATATTGTTTGATTGCAGTTATATGAGGTGCTTGGAAAAGGTAAATTCAGACACTGAAAGCAGATTAGAGGTCACCAGGAATTGGGGGTTACAGGTACCAGGGGTTTAATGGTTAGTGTTTCTGCTTGGGGTAACAAAGAAGTTTTGGAAGTAGATAGTGGTGATGGTGGTGCAACATTGGGTATGTAATTAATACCAGTGAATTATATACTTAAAAGTGGTTAAAACATAGTAAATGTTATATTTTACCACAATAAAAAAAAAAGAAAAAAGAAAAAGGAATGAGGTACTGATACAACATTGATGAACCTTTTTTTTTTTTTTTTTTTTTTTGCGGTACGCGGGCCTCTCACTGTTGTGGCCTCTCCCGTTGCGGAGCACAGGCTCCGGACACGCAGGCTCAGAGGCCATGGCTCACGGGCCCAGCCACTCCACGGCATGTGGGATCTTCCCAGACTGGGGCACGAACCCGTGTCCCCTGCATCGGCAGGCGGGCTCTCAACCACTGCGTCACCAGGGAAGCCCAGATGATCCTTTTTTAAAAAAAAAAATTATTTATTTATTTGGCTGCACCAGTTCCCAGTTGCAGCATGCAAACTCTTAGTCGCGGCATGTGGGATGTTCCCTGACCAGCGATGGAACCCAGGCCCCCCCTGTATTGGGAGTATGGAGTCTTAGCCACTGGACCACCAGGGAAGTCCCTAACATGGATGAACCTTGAAAACATTATGCTGAGTGAAAGAAACAAGACAGGAAAGACCCCTTGTTTTATGATCCCATTTATGTGAAATGTCCAGAATAGGCAAATCCATAGAGACAGAAAGTAGATCAGTGGGAGGAAAGGGCTGGATAGGAATTGCGGGGGAATGACTGCTGAAGAGTACAGGTACATCTTTTTTGGGTGGCAAAAATATTCTGGAATTAGTGGTGACGACCGCAAAACTTTGTGTCTATATTAACCACCACTGAATTGTACACTTTATTTTTTATTTTTTTAAACATTTATTTATTTATTTATTATTTATTTTTGGCTGCATTGGGTCTTCGTTGCTGCACGCGGGCTATTCTCTAGTTGCGGCAAGCGGGGGCTACTCTTCATTGCAGTGTGCGGGCTTCTCATTGCAGTGGCTTCTCTTGTTGCGGAGTGCGGGTTCTAGGCACACGGGCTCAGTAGTTGTGGTTCACAAACTCTAGAGCACAGGCTCAGTAGTTGTGGCACATGGGCTTGGTTGCTCTGCGGCATATGGGCTCTTCCCCGGACCAGGGCTCAAACCTGTGTCCCCTGCACTGGCAGGCGGATTCTTAACCACTGCGCCACCAGGGAAGTCCCCTGAATTATACACTTTAAAAGGGTGAATATTATCTCAAAAAATTTTTAAGTGAATGTCAAAGATAAGCAATGAAGTTTTTCTGACATGAAATGTTAGAAAATTTCTTTATTATTACTCATTAAGCACCAGCTTAATACTGCAGAAATTTCAAATCACCCATCAACAACTCATTCTTCCCCACCCCACAGCCCCAAATTCTTGATAAAGAGATCTTCAAGTAAAGACACACTCTCTTCTCTCCTCTGTATAAAACTTTATGAAATAAAGGCAAAGAACTGTGTACATCTTGCTGTAAATGCTGCCCACAGCTGTGGAGACAGTGTCTGCCCAAGACTCCGTTTACTGTCCAGGTCCTGAAAGACTCTTGTTCATGAATTGTCTCTTCACAAAGCAAGTCCACCACTAACAAGAGGGGACAAAACAGAATGAACAGTGGTGGTCAAATCACAATGCAAGTTCAAGGTAAGGTCAGAATATGAATTTACTTAATAACAAAACTTAATATTGGTCTGGCAGCCCTTATATTATATAAACTCTTTGAAGATACATAAAAAATTTTCCTCCCTCCCTCCCTTTCTTTTGGAGTGACTCACAGGTTACTCAAAATAACAACAACAAAATAAATGTAATACATTAAAGCTATCTCACACAAAAAAGCTGTTATATGGGTTTACAATGCCCCAACATAAGAATATACAACCAAAATTTTTTATTACATGCAATTCATTACTCAGTGTGATTCAGTGAACTCCTACTATGTATAAGGCACCAAAGTTAAGCAACACTGCAATGCAAAAACTAAAGACCTCAATGTGTTTAACGGTGGCTACAGGGTAAAAGGTGATTTATCAACTAAATAAGAAAAGAGTTTTACCTTGCTGGGTTTATCATTCTGAGGGTCAAAAACTTTCTCACAAAGTCTCAGTCCAGTCTCTTGCCTCAGCTGTTGTAAGTAGGCCCTCATCACTTCTAAAATCAAGAGCAGGTAGAACAATAAAAAAATGTATTTGAGAAAGCATCCCAAATGGGCTGGCTACTGATCTCGACATTGACCTTGGCAATACATTTCAATACCTTCGAACAGGATAAGAAATAGAAACGACAGTTCAAATGGTTTTATAACTATACTCATTTTGGTCCAAAAGATTCTCCACATGTCATGCTTGTTGCCAAGGATCTTTTGTGAGAGTGAGTAGTAAGATAATGTACGGGCTAAAGATTCCACTCTCAATCTGTACACCAGTCAAGGCAAGAAAAGGAGGGGTGTTAAGAAGTCCAGTGGAGAAAATCTTGTGCCATATAGGAAGGTAGAGATGTTGTTCTTACCATCTTCCTGTTTGTTTGCAGGTTTGGCGTAAATTGCATTAAGTGGAAAACCAGGCTCTCCAGGAATGGGAAAATTAGTGATTCCCAGTGTATACATTTCTTTCTCGCCTTGGCTTTTAGAATTGCACTTAAAAAAAAAAAAAAATTATATACACAAACATAGGGAAAAAGGATAGTAATATCCAATTTTCAGTTTTTTATCTAAGTAGCCATGTCTGGGGTTATGTTTTTGGTGCCCTTTTGCAATCTGGTGAAGCCTGTAGGCCCCTTCTCAGACTAATGTTTTAAATGAATAAGATAAAACAGAACTACAAAAGAAACCAATTATAGTGATATACAATAATTACCATATTAAAACATCAAATTTATCACACAGTCATACATGTGCTTCTTTATTAATGTGCTAAATAATAAGACCCAGCAGTGGGCCTAATAACTAAATTTTGAAGTAATAATGAATGTAAACAAAATTTCAAAATATCTTCAACTCTAAATGTAATATGAAAACGCTGGGGACTTCCCTGGTGGCACAGTGGTTAAGAATCTGCCTGCCAATGCAGGGGACACAGGTTTGATCCCTGGTCCAGGAAGATCCCACATGCTGTGGAGCAACTAAGCCCGTGTGCCACAACTACTGAGCCTGCGCTCCAGAGTCAATATTTACTTGTCCTTAAAGTCTCAACAAGTCTAAATACCTATTAATTTGTGTTCCTGACAAATGATCATCCAAGTTTAATTACCTTTTGGAGTTTCTTTAGACACTCAGAAATGTAGAGAGTTATATATATCAAGGTCCTATCGGCTTCATTCTATGGGAAGAAAACAAAACTTAAAAACAATTCTGATCAAAACCTAATAATTATGTGCAATAAATGAATTCAATCTTTGTCTTTTGATTTATCAACTGAAAACTGTGAAAGCAGTTACTACAGCATCAAAAATTCCCATTCTCGGGCTTCTCTGGTGACGCAGTGGTTAAGAATCCGCCTGCCAATGCACGGGACACGGGTTCAAGCCCTGATCCGGGAAGATCCCACATCCTGCGGAGCAGCTAAGCCTGTGTGCCACAACTACTGAGCCTGTGTTCTAGAGCCCGTGAGCCACAACTACTGAAGCCCGCGTACCTGGAGCCCATGCTCCACAACAAGAGAAGCCACCGCAGTGAGGCCCACGCACTGCAACGAAGAGTAGCCCCCGCTCGCCGCAACTAGAGAAAGCCCGTGCACAGCACTGAAGACCCAACACAGCCAAAAATAATAAATAAAAATAAAATAAATTAATTAAAAATACATAAAATATTTTTTAAAAAATTCCCATTCTCTGCATGCAATCTTCTCAAGCCCCCTTTCTGTCTGCCCCTGGGGAGGGAGCCACCAGCTTCCACCCTGAGCTTGTGTGGCTGCCCCTGTTTTCCCCCTGAGCTTGTGTGGCTGCCCCTGTTTTCCTCAGCTCCCTTCGCCCTTGGGTTCCTGAAGAGTTGTGCCAATAGCTCCTCATTCTGCGTACGAAGGAGAGTTAACAAAGCCTCCTGGAAAACCTGAGATGAACCATACGGCTGGCTAACCTTTAAAAACTCTTTCACTTCAGGATCTCTGCCAAGAACAGAAACATTTATGACTCTAAATGAGGAAGCAATTATTTCACAAGTGACTTTTTCTTGAAGAGCTTCATTAGCCCAACTCTTGACCTAACCCAAAGGAAAAATGTGGAGAAGACAAATGGATGCTAATCAAATGTGGCACATACTTCATGTCAAATTTTACACAGATTTATAATTTTAAAGAAACAAACTACACTTTTCCCTATTTTTAAGATTATATGATATTCGAGAGAGAATGAAACGTGGCAGAACTTTAATTACAAACACCACACTTAAGACTATGCATTAGATATAGAAACATCTATAACATCATAGAATGTTTAGAGCACAGTTTATAGACCAAGAGTCTACAAATAAAGATTTCACACCCTGCTTGATTCCGAGAGAATTAAAGTTTGGCAAGGAGTTGAAGTTCCATATTCTAGAACATTATCAAGAAGATTTATTGACATTCCTTGTAACTTGCTCATAGCAGCATCTCAGAGAATTTCCTTTTCCATTTCCCCCCCTCCTTTTCTGCCCCCACCCCACTTCTGCCTTCCTCCTGAGCTCACAAGAACTAAGAGCAGAAGGGAAGAAATGGAGGTTGAGGGAAGGGTCCAGGTCATTGAATTTTCTTTCTCTCTCCATCTTAGGTCCAGGACATAGAAGTATACTAAAAAAGTAACATAGCATGCAGAATTTTTTGGTTTGGGACTGTCATACAGTAGGCGCTTAATACTGTTGAATAAATATAAATAAGTGTCTAGACCATGGGCTGGTAAATTTCCTCTGTACAGGACCAGATAGCAAGTATTGTAAGCTTTGTGGGCCATAGTCTCTGTCACAACTACTCAACTCAGCTATTGTGGCATGTAAGCAGTCACAGATGATATATAAACAAATGCACGTGGCTATGTTCCAATAAAAGTTTGTTTACAAAAAGAAGTGGTGGGCCAGATTTGGCCCTCAGGCTGTAGTTTGCCAACCCATGGTGTAGACCTTGGAGGAAAAATGAGGAACTAACATTGTTACAGAATTAGGCACTGTTCTGGATTTTTAAAATCACACAATCTCATTTCATTTAATTTATTCCTTACATCAACCCTGACTGCCAGGTTGATACTATCCCCATAAGAAAACTAAATTAAAGAGTAAAAGCTCTATACAACATTGTACATCACCTATACTACAAGAAAAATTAAAAAAAAAAGAGTAAAAGCTCTGTACTTTACCTTAATTTCATAGTTTTTGAAGAAGACATTGGCCTTGAAGTAATAGATAGCTTCATCCACAATATCTGTATCTTTTGCTAAGCAGGACACAAGGGGAGTAAGGCAGAAAACATTAGCCAAATGTAAAACATAACATCTAAAAAAGGTAAAAAGAGGGGCTTCCCTGGTGGCGCAGTGGTTAAGAATCCACCTGCCAACACAGGGGACATGGGTTCGAGCCCTGGTCCAGGAAGACCCCACATCCTGCGGAGCTACTAAGCACGTGTGCCACAACTACTGAGCCTGCACTCTAGGGCCCGCGAGCCACAACTACTGAAGCCCGCGTGTCACAACTACTGAAGCCTGCACACCTAGAGCCTGAGCTCCGCAACAAGAGAAGCCATCACAATGAGAAGCCCTCGCACCTCAACGAAGAGTAGCCCCCGCTCGCCGCAACTAGAGAAAGCCTGCGCACAGCAACGAAGACCCAACACAGCCAAAAAATAATAAAATAAATGTATAAATAAATAAATAAAAATTAAAAAGCTATCAAGAAAAAAATATCCAAGCTCAACGGTCAAGGGTTTTGGAGTTTTATAAAATAAGATGAGGGTACTGAAATATAAAGTCTTTAGAAACAATTTCTAGAAAAATAAGCACATGATTTATTCTTATAGCTTTATTGTTTTACAAAAATTATACATGCCCATTAGAGAAACAAATTAATCAACACAGAAAAAAAACTTAACTGTCACCCTAATCTCACTACCCAGAAATAACTGCTCTCAACGTTTGGTGAACATCACTCCAGACATTTCTCAATACATTTATAAAAATAGACTGAGACAGGCGATTGGGATTGACATATATACACTAATATGTATAAAATAGATAAGTAATAAGAACCTGCTGTATAAATAAATAAATAAATACATTAAAAAAAAAAAAAAAGACTGAGACAGGGACTTCCCTGGTGGTCCAGTGGCTAACACTCCATGCTCCCAATGCAGGGGGCCTGGATTTGATCCCTGGTCAGGGAACTAGATCTCACATGCATGCCACAACTAAAGATCCTGCGTGCCGCAACTAAGACCTGGAGCAGCCAAATAAATAAATTTAAAAAAAAAGACTGAAACATAGACTAACTTTAATAAAATGCTTTTTAAAAAATACAAAGTACTCAATATAATTTTATTTGACCTTACATACTATAGCTTTAGGTAAAAAACTCTTTAACTGTCATTTAGGAACACACTGGGATTCACACGTACATCTTTCTTTTTACGAAAACTGACTTCAAATATATTTGTACAAGCTGTTCAGATGGCTAAAGACTGAGAAAAGCCAGAAGTACTGTTGTAACAAAGACAGATCTCATTACAAAATTTCTTTGCCTTTTTTTGGGTTTTCCTTTTTTTTTTTTCATTTTAAAAAGGTCAAAATCCCAGGATCTTGATATCCAACAGCTGGTTTCTGCAATGCAGAAATGGTTACTTATATTTCTCGTCCCTGACTTCTATCCCTCTCACACAGCAGAAATGCAAAACAATTCTGAAGTTTTGGTACTCTGAAGAATTTCAACAGAATTCTTTTTTTTTTTCCTTCCTTTTTTAAAAAAATTTTTTGGCTTCACTGCACAGCCCATGGGATCTTAGTTCCCCAACCAGGGATCAAACCCATTCCCCCTCTAGTGGAAGCACAGAATCTTAACCACTGGACCACCAGGGAAGTCTGCAACAGAATTCTAACTCTAGACTTGTGTTCCCTGCAATCTATTTTCTTATCTGCAAAAAGGAAACTTCCTCAGATGATCCAAACAGTGCTTACAAGAGCCAGCTAGTTCTAAATGTCACATTGCAGGGAGGGGGAGGAGGCTAGACAATAGGATTTAGAACCTAGAAGAGTGTTTGGCATATAAAAGGTGTTCAAAAGATATTTGTTGAGGGCTTCCCTGGTGGTGCAGTGATTGAGAGTCCGCCTGCCAATGCAGGGGACACGGGTTCATGCCCTGGTCCGGGAGGATCCCACGTGCCGCGGAATGGCTGGGCCTGTGAGCCATGGCCGCTGGGCCTACGCGTCCGGAGCCTGTGCTCCGCAACGGGAGAGGCCGCAGCGGTGAGAGGCCCGCGTACCGCGAGCGAGCACACACACACACAAAAAAGATATTTGTTGGATGTAAGTAATTAGATTAATGTTAACAGTTACTTAGTCTACAGCACAGGCTTATACTTCTCCATAATTCCAATTCAGTCCTAATCCAGCCCCCAGGGAAGAGTTAAGAAGTCACTCCTTATCTACAGAAATCAGAGTTCCGGTTTCTTGGGGTCCCATTCTCCCTCAAGGGCCCAAGAATTGCAAAGGTGGTAATTAGATTTACTCCATCCTTGGTCAACTGCATCTTCTGATATATAATATGGTATTTTGTAACGATCTGAGAAGAGCTCTGGGCCAACACTGACTCTTATTCTTCTTTTGCACTGTAATTCTTTTACATTATTTTTTCTCTTTTTGGTCTGCTTTTTCCCACTGTTCCTTTTTTTTCATCTCAGAACAAGTAAACAGTGTGGTGACTCACCAAATTTATTAAGTTTACTGAGCTTTCAAATGGTGTTGAAAACAAAATTAAGAGGAAGTCAAGTCAAATAATCTGGCAGAAGAATGGAGACAGGGTCAGTACAAAATTGGTAATCCAAACTATGGTCTTGGAAACCATGAATGGAACTCAGTGCAGGCGGAAAAGGTGTCTAATATAATACAAATTACACTGTTGGCAGAACATCTCAGAATGTGTCAGAAGAGTCTCAGATAGCATCTGAAATGAATGAAGCTTTCTGAACAGTAAAGAAAATGGCTCACCCTCGCAAAAAACAAACAAACAAAAAAATGAGTACCAAGAAAGAAAGTAAAGATATAACGTTCAAGAAGCAAGAGAAGAAATTAGTAATATTATACAGGATACTTAAGATTGAGGTATTGCTGAAAACTGAGATCCTGAAGAATGGACAAAGAAAGTAGATTTAAATAAAGAAGAGGTTAAAATACATTTTGTTTTTTCCAGCTTGATGACAGAGAAAGGAGGGAGACATGGCGTTCTACAGAAGTAGCAGCATTAGTTTTTAAGAAATGATAGTGATGATAGGAAGAGTGTTGAGAATTAAGCACATTTCCTCTTCCCTCTCAACAAAATATCCTGGAGAAATTGGCAGCAATAATACAGTTTCTTGTTAAATGCAACATATACCCATGATCTGAAAAGGTCTAGAGCACAATATCCCCCAAGCAAATAGAAAATACAAGAGCAACCTGAGACAGAATTTCCTTGATTTGACGTCAGAGGGTTTCATACCAAAATCTGAAAATAATGGAGTTTCGACTTACTCTCTCTAGGGGCGGGTCCTTTGAACTGACTTCTGATAGGCAACAGTGCCATGTTTCCAATGAGTTTCGTGTCAGGGTCCATGAGGGAAGAGTGGTAAGCCTGTAGTGGCAAGCCAGGTAAGAACACAAAAGCAGAAAGAGAGCAAATGTCAGCAGGGCAAACAAGTACATTTCCCTAAAGGAAAAAAAGACTAACTCATCCAAGATTAACTGGCTCATGAAAACTGACTATTAAATTTTGAGAAAATTTGAGGCAAGCTGGTTGCTGAACACAGCCATTATTAAAAATGAAATTACATAAATTTACAATTATGTAAATTATATTAAAAACAAAGGTAATAAATACTTGAAATTTATTACTTCCTATTTAAAAAATTTATTTTTAATATGATCTTAAGCTTATTTATGTCTTTTGTATCTTTATGGTGTAAATACTATATAATGAGGTGCTAATGTGCATCTCTTCCAGTTCCACATTCAGTGACACCACAATGGTAACTGGTGGAGTATTTACACTATAGAAATAGGCAAACACCATATAAATCAGGGGTACCCAGCCCCCAGCTGTTGTTAAACCACAACCCAAGCACTGGCTCTTCAGCTCTGCCACTTCCTGGCTTTATGCCTTTTGACCAAGACATCACTTTTCTTCTCTTAGCCTATTTCCAAATTTGTAAAATGAAGAGATACATACTTGCTTTCAGTGGGTGGGTGGGAGTTAAAGGAGGAGGGGGGAAAATCATATTTATGAGAGCAATTTATAGGCTGATTTCTAGTTCTGCTTTTTACAAGATGTCTGGCTTTTTGTAAGACATGGGCCCCATTCATTTATTCATTCATTCATTCATCAAAAGATTCCTAAGCACCTTCTGTGTGCAAGGCATGCGGATCCAATGGCATGCAAGGCTAGTATGGGCTCTGTCCTTGAAGAATTTTCAGGTGAATGGAGAAGACAGACATTAAGTCTGTCTTCTTAAGAGCACCCGCACAGGGGAAGCCCAGGTGCTCTAGGTGCAACTGGAATGATGAGTACAAGGCTTTAGTGTTCTGGTAAAATCAGGCTTTATCAAGATTTAATAGTGTGCAGCCTTGGGCAAGTTACTTAACTTCTCTGAGCCTCTGTTTCCTCCTCTACAAAATGAGAAAACAATAACATATCTACTTGATAGAGTCACTGTGAGGATTAAATGGGATAATTTATATAAAGTGTGTAGCTCAGGGCCTGCCTGGCATACATCAGGAGTCAAATGGTAGCTATGAGATCCGTAAAAATACGTACCGATAACTATGGTTTGCTCTTTTATTACAGATATGCTTCATCTAAACAAGCCTCTACCCCCCCTTCACCAGCTATACTGTCTTGTTACCCATCTATTTCCTTCATGGCATTTGTCATTATCTGAAACAATCTTCTTTATTTGTATTTACATGTTTATTGTCGGTCTCCCCATTAGAATGTAAACTCCCTAAGAACAGTGATTTCTTGGCCTTATTCACTGCTGTCACAGTGCTTGGCATGCAGCAGGTGCTCAGTAATGTTTGTCCTATGAATAATCACATGTTATTGAACCTCTTTTTTCCTCATCTGCAAAATGGAGACCATGATGGTGATAAATCTACCCCAGAGACTGGCTGTCAGAACTTAAGAGCAACCAAACCACCATCAATTTTTACTCCCACTCTGATGCACGCGAAAACAGAAACATCTGGAAACCGGGCGCGGACCTTGCGTCTGCTCTGAGAGCCCTAAACCCAGCGGCGCAGGGGTGGCCGCCACTACCCGGGTGACAGGGGAGGAGTCCGGGAAGTGGGGTCTCACAAATGACAAGCAGCTTAAGAGACCCGCCCCCAGAGGCGGAGGAGGAAGTGGGCCTGCAGGAAAAAAAGGAGAAGCTGACTCTAGACTTGAGATATGAAAAATTAAAAGGGCAGCCCTGGCCTTCGCGACTCTAATGAGGCTTTGGGAACCCTGCTGGAGTCGGGGGAAGGCAGAAAGGGCGAGAAAAGGGGTCGGGATTGTTGAGGAGAGGGCAGAAGAACTGAGGCAGTCTCCTCAGCACGCCCGGGATCTCCGGCCCACTCTGCCGCGCCCCGGTCCTCCAAGCCCGGTCTACAGCCCCGGGCCGCCCGAATCCTACAGGGGCCGGCCCGCTCCTCTCGCCTCTCCCCTTCTCAGGCCCCTGCTTTCTCTCTGCCCCCCTCGGCCCGCTTTTCTCAGCGCACCCACGACTTCTCGCCACTTTCCCAAATCCCCGCCTTCTCCCAACACCCCCAGCTCGGCCCCTTTACCGGCATCTTGGAGGCGCCCGGGTTTCAACCCCGATGAGGAGGATCGGGTTAGAGCTCGGCGCTTCCGGTCTGGCAGCCCGGGCGGGGTAGGCGGAAGTGAGCCGGAAGGGGAGGGCGAGGGCAGGACGCCGCGCTTCCGGCCTTGCTGTTCGCGGCTAGCTGTTGCGGCTGCGCGGATACGCAGGGGCATCAGGGGGCGCCCGAGCCTTAGGCATGGGCTCTGAGTGTCGGGCATGCGTGAGGTGTGGGCAAAAGTGGAGATGGATCTGGGGGTACTGAATCCCAGTGATAAATCACCACTTCCTTTGTTTTTCCTTAAAGATCACCTTTTCAGTGAAGCACTCCTTGGGGCACACTATTTTAAATTCAGTCCCACTTCACTCCCCTCTCTTTTCTTCCTTAGTTCTGATTCTTTTTAGTTTACTTCTGTGTTTTGTCTCCCTCTCTCCATGTGAACGTCGACAAGGATTGTTTTGTTCACTGCTATGTCACTACACCGATAACAGTGATGGTACATGGTAAGCATCAATACTACTTGTTGAGTGAAAGAATGAACTCAATCCACTGATTTTAAAAACGGAGAAAGGATCACAGTGAGAAGGGATTTGTGTATTACTCGTGTGATTATGTGCTGCAATTCTTTGTGTAATAGTTGAGAAAATGGACCCTGGGTTTGAATGCAGCTCCAAGATTTATTGGCTGTGTAACTCCGGGCAAGTTAACTTCTCTGTGCCTCAGTTCTTTGTCTGAAAATGGAGATAACAGTACTTACCTCAGTTTTCTGAGGATGAAACGAATTGCATGTAAAGTGCTTTGAAATTACACGCCCAGAACATACTAAAAGCTCAGGAATTCTTAACCTATTATGCCTCTGGTTAAAAGCCAAGGTCATTGCTGCTTCTGGCCATTTCTTCTGCCAGTGCCTCAAACTAGATTACTTTGTCCCATGTTCCCACAACTGATTTGTTATTTACATCTCTGGCCAAATTGCACCTTTTAGGGGGAGACTTATTTGACGGGCATGCAAAGTAGCCCCACAGTCACTCTCCATTTCATTACTGTTTTCTTTTCTTCACATTCCTTATCAGAGGTTTCCTTGTTTATGGTTAGTCTTAAGGGCCCAGCATATCATCGCATGACAGTAAGGTCGTGTTTGCCCTAGGCAGTCCCATTTTAGCCCCAGTGCCTGGCACCCACTAGTAAATTTGTCTGAAGAATCACGTCAGGCTCTCCTACAAGACAGTGAAATCCTTCAGGACTGGAACTGTCATATTCATCTTTTAAACTCCAGTGTCGAGAGGGGAAGGAAATGGAATCTGACCCTTCACCTCTTCCCCACAGGCACACACCAGACTCTCCAGAAGCTAAAGTAGGGAGGTATAGCTCAAGGAGTAATGAAGAGGGCGAATGAAAAGCTGTCTTTTCTTTCTTCCCCTCTCACATGACAATAACATTTCTAAAATTTAGCAACACTGGGAGATCAGGGTGTTTTTGACCTTTGCATCCTCAAGGGCCACAGAAAAAGTCCCCGAGCAGCCCAGCACGTCCTCATGTTGTCCACTCATCATGCTCTCCTGAGTGCCCTGTGAGAATAGCTCACACCAGTGGACCATGGTGCAAATACCCAACTCCTGCCCCCAGCCTGGGCCGCTAGGCACAAGTTACCACTGATAGCTATGGCCCCTCACACTTTGCATCTTTAATGAAAATGGATCAAATTTGACACTGCAGGTGTACTTCTGCTATCTAGGCCCAAGAATGATTAAAGATTTAACCCAAGTTACAGGTTTTCTACAAGGACTTAATCTGCAACTGCAGGAAGATCCAGCACCAATGGAGACCAGACCTGCTGTGAGGATTAAATGAAAGAGATTATGCAAAATGCTTCTTCTTAGCACAATGCCTGGCAGAACTCAATAAAAGAGATTCTGCTTTCCTTTAGTGGGTGCTAGAGAAGTATCTGTTGACTGACTAGCCATTCCCCAGGGCCTATCACAAATGAACTTATAAATACTGAAAATAATTCAATGTGTCAAGAAGTTAAAAAGAAAAAATTATCTTTTGCATTTTTGTGTGCATTTGTTATTCAAGTAAAGTACACATTTTTAAGTGCTCAGAGACTACAAATCACACTTAAAAAAAAAAAGGCACTGCCTACATTTGGACACTTGGGGAAATTTACTCATTCAAAACTTTGGAAAAAAACCGAAAAACAAATTGCCCTGGCTGAATATTTCAAATTCTGACTGGAAAACAAGAGTGTAATAAAAAGTTAGTACTATTTTCCTGTTTCTTTTATTTATATACATATATATCTTAAAACACAGTTACTTTTCATTTTTAAATTACACAAATAATACATTTTCAATGTAGGAAAACTGGGAGATACAGGTAAGCAATGGTCTTATCTATATTCTTCCAGATTTTTTTTTCTTTGGACACATATATGCATATTTTGTTACAATAATTCCTGTCCCTCCAAAAAAACTTCAAAAATAACAAAAATCAAACAGTAAAACTAAAAGTAGACTGGTCTTAACTGTATCACAGGTGCTAATTTATATTATATACACAAATCTATCTACATTCATTTCAATTTCGACTTTTAAAATCTAAATTATGCTGTTCCAATAATACTAAAAGATGCCACTTTAAACAGCAGCAGTTTCAGAATAACTAAGAACTTGATTCAGGCATGTTCCTGATTGCTGATAAAGAGTCAAGTATTATTTTTTTTCATTAAAGTAAGTAGCTTTCTAGTATTCCATCTTTCGAAGAGAAGAAGGTTCTGCCAGTTCAGCCACAAGCTCCTCACACATTTGGTTACTTTTTAACAAACTCTTCATTCATTCTGGTGTTCTTGAAAATATTCGTCAAACACGGAAGATGACTCATCTTCATGTTCCTGACACAAAGGAAACACAAGACAGAAAATACATCCACTTCCCCTCAGTTAGACCTAGTATATGCTTACATGTTTTTCAGGTAATGCTCTATAAGGAGCTAACGCCCAGCATCAGCTCCAGGTGTTGCTCACAGTGATCGTTAATGACAAAAGGAATGACTGACAGAATGTTTCCAGACATGTGGTAAATTAAAGGGCTTATATCTCATTTAGAAGTAAACTCTTCCTCGAGTTTATATTCATGCCAATTCTCAGCTAATGTGCTGTGACAGGGCCTCACTGACATACGTGAGGGCAGCCCGAGCCCAGTTGCATTTCACCTCCTCTTTCCATGTATGCCCAAGCTCTGAGGACAAAGAGCTTAACTCCATGGGATTATGCAGGAGGCCAGTGAGTGCTGGTAAACGTTTTTACCAAAAGGCAATAAACACCCCAAACCAGAAAGTACCTTCGGTTCTTTAAATTCCAAGTCTTCTCCATACTGAATGGCAAAATCAATATGCTGTAATACGATGTTCATGCTTTCTTCATCTGACTGATCGTAAGGCAAAAATCGAACCATGCTGTAGTCGTCAATCTACAAGTTGGGGATTTCAGAAAGGGTCATTCTGAAGTACAAAATACTTAATTTTCAAATTATATTTGAGTTTTATAACCATTTACACTTCTGGTTAAAACCATTTGTGTGTGTGTGTGTATGTGTGTGTGTTGTGGGGAGGAAGGACAGACAGAGACAGAACAACAGCAAATCAATACTGATTTTTCTGGTTTATGACCAACTAGAATACTTGCTAACTTGTTACTGAACCAGACACTGTTTCATAGGCCTTTACCTGAACTCAACCACCACTGGAAATTCCAAAAGGCAAAGACAGTCTGAGCTCCCAAAACAGCTTGGAATAATAGACACATCAGTTAACTTACTGGCTACTGCCAATAATTGCTTCTAAATTAAACTGCTGACCAGCCAGCCCACAGACTCCCACCCTCCTCCTTTGGCAAGGCAATAGGGTTGGGCCATGTTTTCCAAAATGGTGGCCACTGAATGGATGCCAATACACACCTGACCAGGTCATTAAAAATAAAATCCAACAATTTTGAAAGCTTACCAGTCCACATATAGCGTTAGTCAATTTTTTGAATTTTTTGCTTCTTAAGTCGCTTGTAGGGTCATCTAATAAAGAATACATGTCTGGATCTAGAAACCTTTAAAAGTGAGAAAGAAGACTGATGAATAAAAGGAAGAATAAATCAGGAAACTAGATTTATAGACTGACAGAACCTCACATCGAAATAAAGCTTAGAAGGTTCATCTCTGCAGCTGACATATGATGATATGGAAGAAGCAAACTCACTTCTCAATTTCCTTTTTAGCTTTCTTACTCAGCAGATCCATTTTCGTCATGACGTTAACTTGAGGAATTTCTAGAGAGATCATAGCACTCAGGGCTGATAAGATGCCAGAAATAAACTGAAGGAGGAAACAGAAAAGGGAAGATGAATCAACTGGTGCCAAAAAAGTTCCCTGGTCTCCACATAAAAGAGAGGCTCCTGCTTCTCTCTGAACAAAACTGGCCTAAGTAAAAGAAAGGCTAAAGTAAAGTAAAAGAAGACAGTCCACTAATCAGATTCTTGACCCCTGGTTTCCAAGGGTGAGGATAAGGAGGGAAAATGTAGATTTAATCCATGGTGATCACAAATCTCAATTTAGATGACACCTTTAATCTTTTCCATCAAATATTCCTTAGGGGCTACTAATGGGAAATAATGTTTGTTTTAGATAGTTCATAAACTAGATAAAACATCATCAGAAAAACAGACTTATATGAAGATACACATCTGCCTAATTTTTCTTGGTAAGTAGTTCCCCCAAATCTATATACAGTATCACAATTTATCATTTGAGTTAAGAATACATTATTATAATAATTTAATATTACGGGATATTAAATAATTCTGGAGTATAGTTTGTGAAACATCCAGAAATCATGCAACAATTAAAGGAGACTGCCATCTGCTTGTACCCATGACTGAAAAATCGACAACAGATTTATCCTCGAACCTTGAACGACTCCACCATGAACTGAGAATCAACAAGAAAAACTCCACAGACTCGAAACTCCCACTGTTCTAGTTGCTGGACCAGCTGTTTCATCACGGGCAGGTGAGTGTACAATTCAATCTGACCTACATGAAGAACATTATGAGACTATTACAATCAGGATATATGTTAAATTACCAAATTACAGGAAAACAATTTCCTATAAGACAGCTGAGGAAAAAAAAAAAACGAAGTCAACCTCTGGTGGTAACATATTCAATTTTCAAGGGGTCTTACAGGCTCTTGAAGCAATCACAATACCACGAGAATCCCAAGGAAACTATGCAGTTTTATGTAGAAAGTGAGGTTCTTCACACTTCCGTTTTTGCTGATCAAAAGTGAATGTTACAAAGGTGTGTTAGGTTTGGGAATCTTCATCAAGCTGTACACTTATGACCTCTGCAGTTTTCTGTGGGTGTGTGTATGTTCAGTTAAAAACAAAGGGGAGGGACTTCCCTGGTGGTGCAGTGGTTAAGAATCTGCCTGCCAGTGGAGGGGACACAGGTTCGAGCCCTGGTCCGGGAAGATCCCACATGCCGCGGAGCAACTAAGCCCGTGCACCACAACAACTGAGCCTGCGCTCTAGAGCCCACGTGCCACAACTACTGAAGCCCGCACGCCTAGAGCCTGTGCTCCGCAACGAGAAGCCACCACAATGAGAAGCCTGCACATGACAAGGAAGAGTAGCCTCCGCTCGCCGCAACTAGAGAAAGCCCGCGCGCAGCAATGAAGACCCAACGCAGCTAAAAATAAATAAATAAATAAGTAAATTTATTTTTTAAAAAAGGGGAAAAAATGTGAGAGCCACAAACGATCAAAACTAGGTTAGGCTTAAGTCTTAAATTCATAATTTGGCTTGAGAAGTCGTGTGATCATCTGTCCCCTACCAGTCTCACCTCAGGACACTTCCCTTTGTTTACTGTGCTCCAGCCACAAGGGCCTTTTTGGTGCCTCAAACACAGCTCATTCCTTCCTGCCTCAAGGCCTTCAACATGCTGTGCCCTTTGCCTGCAGCACAGTCTCCCTCACCTCACCCTAAGGTCTGGCTTACATGCTACTTGATGAGAAGCCTCCCCAACCTCCCTGCTGTGTGATGGTCTGTGCTACTCCTGTGGAGTGCCTGTCAGAAATATATTAAATAATCATTTGGGTGATTATTTATTTATTTGTTTATTTATTTATTTATGGCTGCACTGGGTCGTCGCTGCTGTGCACGGGCTTTCTCTAGTTGCGGCGAGCGGGGGCTACTCTTTGTTGTGGTGTGTGGACTTCTCATTGCAGTGGCTTCTCTTGTTGCAGAGCACGGGCTATAGGCACGCGGGCTCAGTAGTTGTGGCACGTGGGCTCAGTAGTTGTGGCTCGCAAGTTCTAGAGCACAGGCTTAGTAGTTGTGGCACATGGGCTTAGCTGCTCTGTGGCATGTGGGAGGGATCTTCCCGGACCAGGGATTGAACCCATGTACCCTGCATTGGCAGGCAGATTCTTAACCACTGTGCCACCAGGGAAGTCCATTTGGGTGATTTTTGTTTATACTGCCTAGCACTACCACTTGCCTGTGGACTCCATGAGGGCAGAGACCATGGGTACCTTGCTTTCTAGGTATTTCCAGGGTACAAAATAAGCACTCAGTAAACTCAATGAATTAATATAAGCCAATAAGTAAGCGAGTTGTACCTTACCGCAGCAGGGTTTAGAGCTACGAATGCTCACTCCACTTTCTCCACTGAGGACAGAATGAGCACGACTTCAGGGAAAATGATACATTCAGATAGCTGACTTACCTGGACAGTCAAAAAGGATGTAGTCATCCTCTACATGGCCGAGACAGTCCTCTAGCCAATCGAAATTATTGGCAAAATATTCCATGCAAAATACCAATCCTCCATTGGGACCGAACTGCAGAGTATTGTCCTCCATCACGTCATCCACCTCAATCAATTCCCGGATGTCTGAAACCACAGAGAGGGACCACAATACAAGAGCATTATCCTCACTGGTGATAATTAACAATTATATAAAAACTCACATGCATGAAATTACTTCTGTACATGGTTATTCACTGTAGCAGTGTCCATAGTAACAAATTAAATACATTTTTGTACAGCCAGACAATGAAATCCTATCCAACCATAAAAAGGAGAAGCTCTTGGGCTTCCCTGGTAGCACAGTGGTTGAGAGTCCGCCTGCCGATGCAGGGGACACGGGTTCGTGCCCCGGTGCGGGAGGATCCCACATGCCGCGGAGCGGCTAGGCCCGTGAGCCATGGCCGCTGAGCCTGTGCGTCGGGAGCCTGTGCTCTGCAACGGGAGAGGCCACAGCGGTGAGAGGCCCGCGTACCGCAAAAAAAATAAAATAAAGGAGAAGCTCTTTAAGAACTGAGGTGATATAATCTTCCAGGTATACTATTCACTGAAAATTGCAAGGTGCAGAACTCTGTGTTAGAATGCCGTCATTTGTGTTAAAAAAAAAAAAAAAGACAAAAATTTACTATATATACAAATATACATATTTTATTTTACATGCATAGACTTTGGAAAGATATCCCAGAAACTAGCAACACTGGCTGCCTCAAGGGAGGGTAGCCACCTGCCAGGACACAGAGCTGGGAGGAAGACGGTTTCCTGCATACTTACTCTTCTGTACCTTTTGCAATTTGAACAATGTGAATATACACCACCTATTCTTAAGCAAGTAAAACAAAACCATACCAAGAAAACCAATTACCGTTTCTTAATATCATCACCCTAGGGAAGCTACTTAACCTCCCTGTGCCTCACTTTCCTTATGTATAAGAGTGGGGACAAATCATATATCCTGGGGTAGAAGGATGAGGACTACATGAGATAATGTAGCTAAATCACCTATAGCAGGAGCTTAAACATTCTGGTATACACATGGTTCTCTTCTATTACAAAGTATTGGAAATCAGTACTCTTGTGTTCAAACCTACAATCTCAGTTCACTCACAGCCACATTTATATGGATAATGTCTTCCTATGCACTTTCCCCGGGATAAACATCTGCTCAAAGTTAGGGCCTTCTAAAAGGATGACTCAAGGACATTAGTCAGTAAGGCACTTGTACCAGAAAGTGATGTGAACTAGAGGTGGGGGGATTTTTGTTGGCTGCCATGTGCATCCCGAAGCAGAGAAGCTGGTCTGTAAGACAGACAAAAAGAGACAGAAAGCCAGCCTAGATTCCTGTTAGTTTTTATGTTTTGGGTTCTAGTCTCTCATAAAGCCTTGCTTGCTCTTGGGTTTTGTGAGAAGTCCCCCAATTCCTTCTAAAAATCCTCCTTTTATATAGGCTAGCTTGAGTGCTCTCTGTTGGAAGCAACCAAATGATCCCAAAGCAATGAAATGCTTTTTCTCAAGGAAGATGACTGTTTCATACCTCTTCCTCTCTTTTCAACCTGCCTCCCTCACCCTACCCACACCCACTTCTAGCCACCCTCAGCTGATGACCACACATGACATTCACAGAAACCAGAAGTCAACAAAAGAGAATTTCCCACATTCCCACCACCAATATTACATGGTGCCTTCCACCTTGGCTTCCTTCCGGCTACAATGGAAGAACTCCCCAACTCTTGGCAAAGGCAAAACCCTCCACCTGTTTGGGAGCCCCTCCCCTTTCTCACTCTCGCAGTCAACCTTACAGTCATTGCCCCTCTCTGGTATCTTCAGTTTCTTTCTTTTTATTGGATCATTCTCTTCAGCATACAACTCTGTTCCAGTTACCATCTTCAACCTTAAAACCTCCCTTGACCCTCACATACCCCACCAGTTATAGTCCCACTTCTCTGCTTCTTTCACAGCAAAACTTCCTCAGCAAGTCATCTCTGCTCAGCATCTACACGGCATCACCTCAGTTCACTCTTCAAACCACTGCAACCTGGCCTCCATCCCTACCATCCCACTGAAATCACCAAAGTCGCCAACACTTCCACATTCCCAAATCTCACAGTCACTCCTCTGTCTTCTTGTACAACTTCCCAGCTGCATCTGACATAACCAGGCACCAGCTCTTTAGTGAAACAGTCTCTTCTCCTCGCTTTTTTTAAATAGATTTACTTATTTATTTTTGGCTGTGTTGGGTCTTCGTTGCTTGCGTGCAGGCTTTCTCTACTTGTGGTGAGCGGAGGCTACTCTTCATTGCGGTGCGCAGGCTTCTCATTGCAGTGGCTTCTCTTGTTGCGGAGCACGGGCTCTAGAGTGCAGGCTCAGTAGTTGTGGTGCACAAGCTCAGTTGCTCCACAGCATGTGGGATCTTCCTGGACCAGGGTTTGAACCCGTGTCCCCTGCACTGGCAGGTGGATTCTTAACCACTGCGCCACCAGGGAAGTCCCCTCCTGGCTTCTTTGATGCTACATTTTCCTGACTTTTTTCCTACCTCACTGACCCCACCTCCTCTACCAGACCCCTGAAGATGAGACACCTTCAAGGCTTGTGGGCTTCAGTAGTTGCAGCACGCGGGCTCAGTAGTTGTGGCTCACGGGCTCTAGAGCGCAGGCTCAGTAGTTGTGGCGCAGGGGCTTAGTTGTTCCACGGTATGTGGGATCTTCCCAGACCACGGCTTGAACCCGTGTCCCCTGCGTTGGCAGGCGGATTCCCAACCACTGTGCCACCAGGGAAGTCCCCGAATGCCTTCTTGGTATAACCTCTTAGATAGCTATCAGACATCTCAAACTTAGCAAGTGCAAAGAGAACTGCCTCAAACTTAAACCGATTTGTCTTCCTCCTCAGTAAACAATATCATGCACTCAACAGCTCAAGTCAGAAACCTAAGAGTGACCCCTGATCTCTCCCTTTCCTACACCCTTCTAGTTCAATCTCCCACAAAATGCTGCTAATTCTACTTGCAAAATATATACCATATCTGCCTGCTCCTTTGTATCTCCACCATGATCACCCTAGTCCAAGCCACCTAGACAACTGTAATAGCCTCACTGCTGGTCCCTGCTTCGACTCTTGACCCTCTAGAGTCCATTTTTCATCTGAGAGCCAGTTATTTTTAAAAACATAAATCAGGGGGCTTCCCTGGTGGCGCAGTTGTTGGGAGTCCGCCTGCCGATGCAGGGGACGCGGGTTCGTGCCCCGGTCCGGGGGGATCCCACGTGCCGCAGAGCGGCTGGGCCCGTAAGCCATGGCCACTGGGCCTGCACGTCCGGAGCCTGTGGTCCGCGGCGGGAGAGGTCACAACAGTGAGAGACCCGCGTACCGCAAAAAAAAAAAAAAAAAAAAAAAAAAGATTAAAAACATAAATCAGGGACTTCCCTGGTGGCACAGTGGTTAAGACTTCATGCTCCCAATGCAGGGGGCCCGGATTTGATCCCTGGTCTGGGAACTAGATCCCACATGCACGCTGTAAGTGAGAGTTAGCATGCCACAACTAAGGAGCCCTCAAGCCGCAACTAAGGAACCCATGTGCCACAACCAAGAAGCCAGCGAGCCGCAACTAAGGAGCTCACAAGCCGCAACTAAGACTCGCCACAACCAAATAAATAAATAAATATTAAAAAAACAAATAACCCCTCACCAAAAAAATAACAAAAGAAAACCGTAAATCAGATGTCAATCCTCTCCCCCTGCTGGAAACCCTCTAATGACATTCCACTGTTGAAAGGTGCTGTAAATTGAGGATTTTTTTTTTTTGAGGGGGGTGGCTGTGCCGCACACAGCTTGCGGGATCTTAGTTCCCCGACCAGGGATTGAACCCATGCCCCCTGCAATGGAAGCGTGGAGTCCTACCTACTGGACTGCCAGCGAAGTCCCTTATAAATTGAGTATTTGTGTCCCTCTAAAACTCATATGTTGAAAACCTAACGCCCAGGATGATGATACTAGTAGGTGGGGCTTTGGGGAGGTGAATGGGATTAGTGCTTTTATAAAAGAGGTCCCTCTCCCCCTTCCATCATGTGAGGACACAGTGAGAAGTCAGCAGTCTACAACTGGGAAGAGGGCCTTCGCCAGAATCTGACCATGCTGGCAGCACCCTAATATTGGACTTCCGGCCTCCTGAACTGTGAGAAATCCATTTCTGTTGTTTATAAGCCACCCAGTCTGGTATTTTGTTACAGCGGCCCAAACAGACTAAACAGGGTAAAAAACAGGAAAAAATCCATACTTCTCATGTCCTACTAGCTCCTACCCATCTCTTTCCTTCACTCCTTATGCCCCAGCTTATCAGCATCTTCGCTTTTTCTGGAACACACCAAGCCCTTTCCCATCTCTCCCTTATATAGTGACCTTGATATTCTTCCAACTCGGTGAGCACACTACCATCTTCAGGTCTAGGCCCAAAGAGCTCCTTCTCAGAGACGTCATCCCTAAAGCAACCTCTCCCAGTTATTCCTTCTCATCAGCCTAAAGCAGTCCTTACCACAATCTGTAACATGTTTATCATTTTGCTTATCTCCCTTGCTAAAAGGTCCACAAAGGTAGGGATAGTATCTGTCTTGTCCTCTGCTATAACCCTGGTGCCTGGCATAAAGTAGGTGTTCAACAGACAATTGAATGAATAAATTAAAAGACTTAAAAGACAAAACAAAACATTTAGGTTGTTCACTTATAGTATGATCAGCAGTAAAACAGGTTTACCAAACATGATCAAACATGAAAGAAACAAAAGGGAAGGGTGGTGAGGGAGGAGTCTACTCATTTTTAATTCTTACTTCAGAGACTAAGAAAGGATACTGTCACATACATCAACATGAGCTGATGTCACCAAATGACATTCAGCCTCATGTTGTTCACCACAAAACCAGGGGACCAGACTGTATTAATTTTCAGCTTCTGTGTTGAGCAGCCAGTGCTCACTGCCTCCCTACTCCCCTATTTTTCCTGAAGGAGGGGCAAGGCTCTGCTCAGGACTTACCAGCCATCACGGAGTAGTTGAAATGTTCTGCTGCAGGATCTAGGTTCACAACTTGGACAGACCGATTGAGGGCTTCACAGTGCTGGACAATGGTGGCACAATAGGTGCTCTGTAATGTCACAAAGCATGAGGGGTTAGAGCAACAAGCAGTGCAGTGCTTACCCTCTACACCTCCAGAAGGACTCTCCACACCCCTTGAGCCGTGTCTACTAAGGCCAAAACTATTCCTTCATTGACCAAGAAGCTGACTGAAAAGAGGGAAAAGGCACTGGGCTGGGAGTCAGGACACCTGACTGGGCTGCAGATCCAGACCTGGCTCGGACTCATGGGTAACTCTGGGGAGGGTGCTTTTCCAATCTGTCCCTCAATTTTCTTGTCTCTAACTGGAATGGCCTCCATGATCACCAAGGCTCCTTACTGCTCTAACATGCAACAAGTGGAATTTAAAGGGAAGATTTCTGATTACACATTGCAGCACCTGACACAAGGTGTCTCCACTAGGATTGGTACAGTCCAAACAAAGCTTTAGGTGGGGTGCTCAGGGACGATGTCTCTGAGAAGGGAATATCTGAGCTGAGAGACAGCAGTGTGCTTGCCAAGCCAGGGGAGTAACATTCCAAGATGAGAGAATATCAGGCCAGTAAATAGCCTGGAAGTGCACTATCAGTTTACAACTTTGGGTTTAGAAAATTTTTTATCCCTCATGTACTATGTTAAAATCTCTAGGCTACTTGTCTGTCTCTCCCACCCTCTATTTAAAGGCAGGGATGTGGGAACTTTCCTGGTGGTCCAGTGGCTAAGACTCCATACTCCCAATGCAGGGGGTCTGGGTTCAATCCCTTTTGAGGGAACTAGATCCCACATGTAGCAACTAAGAGCCTGCATGCTGCAACTAAAGATCCCACTCGCCTCAACAAAGATCCCACGTGCTGCAACTAAGACCCGGCACAGCCAAATAAACAAATAAATACTTTTTTAAAAAATAAAAGATAAAAAAATAAAGGTGGGAATGTGTTGGGAATTCCCTGGCTGTCCAGTGGTTAGAATTTGGCACCTTCACTGCCAAGGCCCAGGTTTGATCCCTGGTCAGGGAACTAAGATCCAGCAAATCACACAGCAAGGCCATAAAGTAAGTAAATAAATAAAGGCAGGGATGTGTCTTATTCAGTTGTATACGCCCAGGGACTATAACAATACCTGGTACATAATAAATGCTTGATAATTATTTCTAATTGACTCATATGTTTGAATAAACTCCACAAGTGCACAGGACTTTGTGAGTGTGTTTTAGTCACTACACAATCCCCAGGGCCCAGAACAATGCTTGGCACAAAGAACATGCCCAGTGAGTATTTCTGGTAGCAGGCATCAAAAGTTTATAGAAAGATACCTATCTAACACAATCTGTCTGAAAATTAATCTAGAATATAGAAATAATCTCTATCATGCTTTTATCTTTCTCCTCAGTGACTTTACACACACTGTTCTCTCTGCCTAGGAGGTCCTCTCTATACATCACACTGTATTTTAAGTAACTAATCTAAGTATTCCCAAATAGACTACTGGCTTCGGGTAAGCAAGGGCCATATCATAGTCGCATGTGTATCTCCTGCACCCAGAATAGGCCAAGCATCAGAGCAACGTGTTTGTCAATTTAAAAACTGAAGCCAGGGCTTCCCCGGTGGCGCAGTGGTTAAGAATCTGCCTGCCAGTGGAGGGGACACAGGTTCGAGCCCTGGTCCGGGAAGATCCCACATGCCGCAGAGCAACTAACCCCGTGTGCCACAACTACTAAGCCTGCGCTCTAGAGCCCGCGAGCCACAGCTACTGAAGCCCGTGTGCCTAGAGCCCGTGCTCCGCAACAAGAGAAGCCACCGCAATGAGAAGCCCGCACACCACAACAAAGAGTAGCCCCTGCTTGCCACAACTAGAGAAAGCCTGCGCACAGCAGCGAAGACCCAACACAGACAAAAATAAATAAAATAAATTTATAAAAAAAAAACAAAAAACAAAAAACTGAAGCCACACAACACCTCCACAGACTCCAGTGTTTCCCACACTCCTGTTACTTGATCAATATCGTCACAATTTCTACCATATTTGAGTGCCCCTAATAGGATTCCCTTAATAGTTGTTTACAAGAAAAAACTGTATCTCTAACCAGAAAACCAGTTATAATTTCCATAACGTGAAGGTAATCATAAAATTATATGCAACTTTAACAAAATTCTTTCAGTTCTAGCTGAATATAGTTGCCTGTCAAAACCTCTGAGTCTAAAATCTGCTCTCCAAAAAGACTTGAGAATTAAAGAAGTGTTGAAGATACGCTAGCACCAAACTGATGATTTCACCTCAATGCAAACTGAAAGAAAACTGAAAAGGGAGCAACTTTCTCAATACACGATTCAATGCTCATTAATGTCAGGCCCATGTACCTCCTAAAGTCTCCTCAAATTCCCTAAGTCCACGTCTCAATCTCTGAGAAGCAGTGATTAACGAGACCCCACTTTAACCTCCTGGGTTAAAGACTGGGGACAAATTCTGGAGTTAGACAAAACTGGATTCAAATTCCAGCCATCATTTACTAGGTGTGTCACCCTGAGCAAAAACTTAACCTTTCTGTGTCTCATTTTCCTTACCGGCAAAATGGGAGTAACAGGACTTAACTCACAGGATTTTTAAGGAAGTAAGTTGTTTTTCCTTAACAGGAAAGGATCTGGGGCTTAAGTACGCTATAACTTGGGGCAGTATCTGGGGCTTAAGTACGCAATAAATATTAGCAACTATCATCAATCTCCTTTCAAAACAACAACAAAAGGAACACTGAAGCCCAGACTGCAGAAGCGAGCTGCCCAGGGTCTCAAGGTCCCCAATACACACAACCGCCAGCTCCTCCCTCAGGACCTGAACCTCCCAGCCTCCCACAAACTTCGACATTTCTCTCCTTCTTCCGCCAAAGCCTCACCTTCCCGCTGCCTGCGGGGCCCATGACCAGCTGCGCATACCGAGGCATGCTTGCTCCCGCGGTTCCTGACACCTCCCGCCGCCGAGACCCAGAGCGCCACCACGACGCTCCCTTCAGCCTTCGCGCGACGCCCACTGAGTTCCCGGAACACGACTACAAACCAATCGCAGTCCAAATTCCTTTTGCGTCTTCAGTTCTGCCGCGCCTCTGACTACGGGGTGTCCGGAAGGCCAAATCCCATGTGAAACGCGTTTTGCGAAAAGCCCGAGGAGGGTTTGCGCGTGCGCAGAAGTAGTTGGCTGAAAAAGAAGGTTGGGATTCTGGCGAGGTCTGGTTGCCCTGGTGATAACGGACAACCGTAACACTCTGCATCCCTCAGCCGCGTGCCTTGGTCCTTTATTTGCGTACTGATGTTTGACCTATATGGTGACCCTCGAGATTTACAAATTTGCAGAGGATCTGGATACTGAGGTGGAAGGCACCTTCCGTTTTAGAGGGAAGGTATACTTCCTTTCCGTGATGCATCCCTTCCACAAAAAGATGCAAACGTACAAACGCTCAATCAACTAAAGGACTCCCGCCCCTCCCCCAACTTAACTCCAGGATCGTGGATCTGCCCTCCCCGCTCTCCCGAAGCTGTTCGGGCAGTGTCCGGACTTCATCGGAGGGGGCTGGAATCCGGCGTCTGCCTCTTCACCCCCAGTATTGCCCTGCTTGACGCACGCGTGCTGACAGGGGAGGGGAAAGGGGAAAGCTTCTCCCGCACATAGCTCGCGGTCAGGGCACACGGGAGGAGATGCCCGGCCAGGGTCCAGTGTCCGAGTGGACGGAGTGCAGTTCTTCCACAGAGCCGCCCACAGGGGCCAGGGCCGAGGGTGGCGGCGGCGGGTGAGGCTGCGGGGCCCTGAGGGGTTTGGGAAGATGGCGATCAGCCCCGGGTCGTGATCCCCGGGTAGAGGAGTGGGTAGGAGCAGGCTGCTCCAGTAGACTGGTCCCCAATGTACTGAAGTGAGAGGAAGAGAGAACCTTTGTTGTGGCCGCGATGGGAAATATGGAAGCCGACTCAGTTTAGGGGAAGGGCTTCAGACGGAAGCTTAGGAAGAGGGTTGGTGCAATGACTGACTAAACGCGGTGACTGCGACAGTCGCCTGGGTGCCTCTTCTGCCCCAGGGGGCGCTACGAAATCTGCTGGCAATTTTGCGGTCTGGTCAACGTACTTCTACAAAAAAGGGGTTGGCGGGGTGGGGTTGGGGGGTTGGGGGGCACCAAGGGAACAGAGGTTCAAAGAAGCGCTTCCAAGTCAAATCATTTCCCTGTGTGTGACATTAGCCACCTTTATGTCAAATTGGGATTCATAATCTGTAATGAGACAGATGACTCTGAATCTTAGAGACACCTTGATTTTAACATTTTCTTCACTCAGTAGTTCCTTTTTCATAAATCCATTTCATTTTGAGCAGGTTTTTACTATTATTTCCTGGATGCTGAAGACAATTAGTTGCTGAAGTTACTGCTGTGGGCAGTACCTCCTTATCCCTTGCATGAGTTATTCCCTAAAAGTGAGAATTGCCCGGTGTTCCTCTGAAGCCCACCGTCATGGCTCCTGCTGCACCCATGGCCATGTTTTTTTAAAAAAATAAATGTATTTGTGGATTTAGGATTTCTAAAGATAGGATGGGGTTGTGTGTTTCTTTTCTGTTTGTCACAGTGCTTGGCAGAGTTCTGGATCCCAGTATCTCAGGGGATCAATGAATTCTTGGTCATTGAATAAATTGCAGGAAGAGAAAAAGGGGAGTGTTTGTCAATTTGAGAAAAGAAAAAATGAACTTGTACAAAATTAGCAACATTCCAGACCAACTTATCAGTTCCAGTTCACCTTAAATTACATACAATAAATTACTTTATTAAAAATAAAGGAAGAAAATATCATGAATAGCACAGAAGCCCAAACAACTTTATTGAGCTCGGTGTAGGAATTAGATTAGGTGGCTATAAAAGTAAAGCCAAATCTGGCTTACAGTAAATCCTTTACAGAATGGTAAAAATCTCAGATAACCCACTTTGAAGAAGCCTGGAGTCATTAGAATATAACCAGAATTACAGGAGAAGATTTGCAAGACATTATTATCTGATGGAAACATGAAAAGTAAAAAGCATCTGCAATACTGTCCTTTTTTCATTTAAAATACTTTCTTTAATGCTTATAAAGCTGTCAATTATTACATATTATTTACATCCCTTTTTTTTTTTAAACAGATCAGCTGGATATTCTTATTACCAGAATTCCAAAGGTATTGGTGAGTAGAGCATATAAAGCAGATAATATGTATCAGTAATATGGCTCAGAGAAGCCAGTTTTGCTATAACTACTCACACAATGGAATTTTAAAAAGTCTTCATTAGCATCCTTGGTAAACTCTTTAAGATTTTCAAACAACAATCCAGCAGGTTCTTTGTCTCCTGTTAAGATATCTCACATCAAAAGAGTACTTCAAAATTGCAATGAATCTGAAAAGAACTGTGTTTATAACCGATGTTGGTTGAAAAGGACAGAACACAACCTGGGGTTTATACACAGGTTGAAGGAAAAAATTCTAAATTGTTCAACTTCAAAGAACATAAAATATTTCTCAATGCTGCTATTTTCCTCTCACTTGAAGTAAAGGATAGAGCTGCTGGAGGTAAGAGGTTAAGACAGGCCCCCAAGACCTCTCACTAATTTTTTGAGGGGAGCAATTTCAATTCAGTGATATATAAACCTGAATTCACTTTGCTTTTCCTTGGAAAATTTATAGTCCTAACAGTTACCTAGGAAAAACACACACATATCTGCGTGTATATACATATATATCACTATTTATTTTATATACATGTGGTTGTTTTAAAATGGAATTGCTGAATCATGGCAATTCTGTTTGCTTTTTTTGAGGAACCGCCATACTGTTTCCACAGCAGCTGCATCATTTTATTCAATATATTCCCACCAGCAGTGCGCAGGGCTCCAATTTCTCCATATCCCAGCTAACACTTGTTTTCTGTTTTTTTGATGATAGTCATCCTTATGGGTATTAAGTGATATCTCACTGTGATTTTTATTTGCATTTCCCTAATAATTAGTGGTAGTGAGCATCTTTTCATGTGTTTATTAGCCATTTGTATATCTTCTTTGGAGACATCCAAAGTCTATTCAAGCCCTTTGCCAATTTTCAATTGGATTCTTTGTTGCGTTTAACTATTATTATTATTGTTTTATTTTTTATTTTTTTTAGAAGATGAAACCCCCTTGATGGCAGTTTCTCTTTTTAAAAAAATTATTATTATTATTTTTTTTTTTTTTTTGCGGTACGCGGGCCTCTCACTGTTGTGGCCTCTCCCGTTGCGGAGCACAGGCTCCGGACGCGCAGGCTCAACGGCCATGGCTCACGGGCCCAGCCGCTCCGCGGCATGTGGGATTTTCCCGGACCAGGGCACGAACCCGCGTCCCCTGCATTGGCAGGCGGCCTCTCAACCACTGCGCCACCAGGGAAGCCCTAAATTATTATTAATTAATTAATTAATGGCTGTGTTGGGTCTTTGTTGCTGCGCGCGGGCTTTCTCTAGTTGCAGCGAGTGGGGGTTACTCTTTCCTGCCATGCGTGGGCTTCTCACTGCTATGGCTTCTCTTGTTGCGGAGCACAGGCTCTAGGCGCGCAGGCTCAGTAGTTGTGGCGCATGGGCTTAGCTGCTCCACGGCATGTGGAATCATGCCGGACCAAGGATTGAACCCGTGTCCCCTGCATTGGCAGGTGGATTCTTAACCACTGCGCCAACAGGGAAGTCCCTAAAGCTCTTCATTTTAACACTGCCTCATTAAAGGGATAAAATGTGTGTTATTCTATCTTGAGTCTAATGCAGAATAGAATTTCGAAACTATATACTGAAGGCAAATGAATGATAAAATATTTTTGAAAATCTTTAAAGCACAAATCCTGCATGTATATTCCTGTTTAGTATGGTCTGACATACAATAAACTAAAGAAATAAGTTACTGTCAACATTTTGCATCTCAGCTGAGTTCAAAATAATTTTGTCCATATGTAATGATTATATATCATTATATATAGTAAATATTTATAAATATCTTAGATTTTTGTGTGCTCTAAAACCAAATGGCATATCATAATGTCTCTTCAGATTTAACAGTCTGACTCATACTGGTATTCCAGGATAATCAATGACACATGTAAATAGATGGATCTTAATAATTAATTTGTTAAACTTATCTTTGCTTATGAAATTCACATAATAATGTCCTTGCCTACAGATAGATTCAAAGATGGACACAAAATGAACTCACACATAGCCATGCTGCAAGAGTTATGGAAAACGCCTCAAGTTCAAACAATTCACATCCCTAAGTCAATGACAGAGACATCCTTTCTAAAGGTATGCTAACCAAATACCAATACTTTATTTAAATACCGATAGTCTTTGTATTCAGAGCTGAACTTTTTATTGAAGATAAGCTAGTTAGAGGGTAAGGCACTGTAGAAGACAAGTACACCCAGCACATTGTCTAGGAGTCCATAAATATCTGCTGGGTAAACTCATGAGTGAATGCAAGGATTTTATCATTATAGATTCCCTATCATAAGAGTTCTTTCAGGGTTTTATGATACTTTGGATCTAATGTACCTTTACTCAGGAAGCTCAGTGCCAAGCACAAAGATGCTTGAGGAAAGTTCCACTCTAGAGACAGAAACCCAACCTCATAAAGATTTTGCTCAAGGACCACAAAATTAAAAGCAAGTAAGTAAAGAAAATGGCAATAAACACTTCATAACTGTTGACCCGTATTACCCATTAAAGATCATAGCTGGCAGAAGTACCCTCTCTAGAGCAATATAAATTAGGGTTACTAAAGATCTGTGCAAACTGATAAGTTATTTCTGACCAACATTTAATATTTTCTCTGCATTTATTATCTATTCAGTTCAGTAAATCTTGTGTTTGTATGTATATACACATGCATATATAGTGGAGTCTTGCATTTTAGGTGAGCGTTAACTTCTAAAATCAGCAAGTACAGTGAAAATCTTAGTCAAAATTACTTATATGACTGGGACTTCCCTGGTGGTCCAGTGATTAAGACGCCATACTTCCACTGCAGGGGGCACAGGTTTGATCCCAGGTCAGGAACTAAGATCCCACATGCCGCTAGGCACGGCCAAAAAAAAAAAATTACCTATATAAGAGACCAACAGACTACCCTCAGTCTGTCCAACACCGAGAGTTATTCTTCTGGTGCTAGAAAAGACTGTTTCTAAGACTAGAGTAATTGTGTTTCTTTTAGGTACCACTTTTGAGGTACCACCTCAAACATCATATTCAGAAGGCAAGATGCCTACACTCACTGAGAGGCACATGGGAACTAAGACTCATTGACAGACAGCAGATTCACACTTTCCTTATTCTTCTAGGGCAGTGTTTCTCAAACCCAGTGGGCATCTGAATCACTCGAGTGGAAATGGCAAACAGAGTCACTTGTACTATTTAAATGGCCATTTCTTTCTCTCTTAATTTTTTGGCCAAATGAACATTCTATCCTTTCAGATATGGAATATTGCCAACCTCTGTTCTACAATGCAGCCTATAAATCTTGTTTTGTCTTCTAGCATCCAGACCTCACCTTAGGCCAGAAGCGTTACCTGTGCAGCATTGCTAAGATCTATAATGCAAACTATCTGAGGACGTTAATGAAGAGGCAGTACATGCATGTGACCCAGCACAGCTCACAAAAACCAGGCAGGTGCACCTCCAGGTAGTTTCTCACTAGTTCTCACAAGAAACAAGAGGGTGTTCTAACAGAGGTGATTTGTGTGACAGGTGTCCTCACTCATCACAGGAGCCACCTCAGTTCTCGTTACTCACAGAAGCAGCATTACCCCTGCACTACATGGCGACACCAGCTGGAGAGAGAGGACTCGGGGCCTTCTAACATTGCAGCTGCATCTGCACCTGAGATGATCATACAGCATTCCCTTTGGCGACCAGTGAGAAACAAAGAAAGGTTTGTTTCCTACTCTTTAAGAGAAAAATGTACCCCTCAATTTTATTTGAGCTAAATGACATTAAATCTTGTGTTCCCTAATATGTTCACTTTATTAAATTCAGAATAGGTTGGACAAAAAGCACAAAAGAATGCTATCTTATAGTCTCTTTACTGAGCTGACTGGGATATGTTACTGTTTTCAGAACTTTGTGGAACTGTAAAAATTTCGATCAGCTAAAGATATGGAAGACTGCCCTTTTAAATGATTCCCACTCAAATTTAAAATAATACAAACACTTTCAAAAGGAGAAGCATATGGTGGCTTATGCACAGAGGAATACTATAAACAAAAAAGGAAAAAGGAAAAAAGAGATTAAGATGCCTGATTATTCAACCTGCGCTACAATCGTTAGCTTTGCATCTCAGGGTTAGTATGTCACGGGAGAATTCAGGGTCTGAAAGGGTCTCTTTGGTGATGCCGGCAGCTTAATAAAAAGAACATATATGGTCTTCCACATGCATTTGGCAGCTGTTCACTGTGCTGGTTCCAATTAAGATGCTTCTCTTTCTTACAGTTTAAAAACTGGATATGCATCTAAAACAAGATGTAAGTCGCTGAAGATTTTTAGAAAACCAGGCAGACTGTTCATGCAATCAGGTAAATGTGGAATTCTTAATATATGCATTTTTAAAGATGTCATGCTAAAAAATATTAAACCCAATATAGTTCCATTTCTATTAGAGAAGACATTAAAAAAATTTAGAACGTGACTTGCTTATATTGCTCCAAACAAAACTAAACATGAGGGCTTCCCTGGTGGCGCAGTGGTTGAGAGTCCGCCTGCCGATGCAGGGGACATGGGTTCATGCCCCGGTCCGGGAAGATCCCACATGCCGCGGAGCGGCTAGGCCCGTGAGCCATGCGCGTCCGGAGCCTGTGCTCCGCAACGAGAGAGGCCACAACAGTGAGAGGCCCGCGTACCGCAAAAAAAAACAAACAAAAACTAAACATGAAATCGATTTCTGCTTTCATTTAAAAGAACACACTGCTCAGGGACTCCTGCATGCAGGATCTTATTTCCCCGATCAGGGATCGAACTCATTCCCCCTGCAGTGGAAGCACAGAATCGTAACCTATGGACCACCAGGGAAGTCCCCAGACAGCAATATTTTGTATAGAATCAAATAGTTAACAAAGGGCTATATCACCTATACCATTTTGTTTAATATTCAAACCAGTGGAAACAAACCAATTATTATTATCAAAATTTTACAGAGCAACTCAGACAAATCCACATTTGGGAAGGATCAGCATAAAGGATCCTTCTACCACAAGTACAGAATATCACAAAATGAAAAAGGCAAGAGAAAGACTGAATGCTCAGAAATATTCCTCAGAATTGATAAAGTGGAAAGGATTAAGTGGAAGTTAAATAATTTCCTAGTTACTACCACAGTGAGTAGGGAAGTTGGTAGGAAACAGGGAACTTAGGCCTTCTGAACCCATATCCCACTGCTGTATGACAGCACCACTCAGCTCTGCTGTAAGTACCATACCATGCCTATCCAAGAAATGAGGGAAATGGCAGGGGAGAAGGTAAGTCTGGTTCCAAAAAGAACAGCTGGAGGAAACCACAGATAGAGGAAAAGTCCCCATGGTCCCCCAAGAGAAAAGAAATGAGAAGGAACTTAAGGAAAACAGAGAATACTGAAGCTATAACTTCCCCCAGTCAAAAGATTTTGAAAAGCAATGGGAAAATAGGACTTAGTAACAGAGAATTTGCTATACAATAACTTGGCTAGAATATAGTACTGGGCATCTTATTTTAAAAAATAAGAGATTTAGGGGGAGGGGGAGATAATCAAATTTTGAAAATTGCAATTTGTTTTTGCCAAAGGCTTATTAAAAAAGTAGGTCATTTTGAAGGTTGTTCTTGTATACAAATCTCAATTTTCAGGATGAAATACTTTATTTCCAAAACAGACATTATAAACTCTTATTTTTTCCTTCAGTTTCCATAAATGATTCTGAATCATACATGAATGAAGAAAAAAAGGAAGATGATTTGCTAAATAAGTGTATGCAATCAATGTCAATTGAAGAACACGGAGAACATCTGATGCTAACTTGACAATCTTGAGTATTGGTGATGTGCCAAAGGTGGGGGGAAGGGATTGTGAATCGTGTCCTCTCTACATTCAGTATTGTTATTCACCACTAAGTCATTAAGTAATTTTAGTTTGTTCAGAAACTTTTACTACCATGTAAATGGTTTGATGTAGTTCCATGTACGAATATTTTGTGTAATAAAATTTGTGTGAAATATATGCGTGTAGTCCTAGCTAGGTACAATTAAAATTCTTCTTGTCACCTAAAACTGAATTATTCTTCTTTAAATCTGAAAAATACATTGTATAATTCTGTTTACAGTAAGTCCTAAAATAGCAACATTAGAATATCCTGGAAATATTTTCCAAATCAGGCTGAGGAAAACTCTGAATATCCTGATATAGAATAGCATTTGATAGAGGTAACATCCTGGCTTGCTCAATAAATATTATCTGCTTGAACACAAATTAAAAATGGAAATATCAATTTGCCCTATTTTATGAAAATTGCCAAACACTTGGACTCTTAAACTAGATTTAAGTTGGGAATAGTTGTATTAATGAAAGGATTGTTCACATTACATTTTTGCTCTAGTGTGCTTGCCTTCTAAATGTTTTAGAACATTAGTGTTTTAAATTTTTATTTTTTTAAATTTTAACTTTTTGAGGTATAGTTGATATACAATATTATGTAAGTTGCAGGTGTACAACATAGTGATTCACAATTTTTAAAGGTTATACTCCATTTTTAGTTATTGTAAAATATTGGCTATATTCTTTGTGATGTATAATATATCCTTGTAGCTTATTTATTTATACATAATAGTTTGTACCTCTTGATCCTCTACCCTATCTTGCCTCTCCCCAGTTCCCTCTCCCCACTGGTAACCACTAGTTTGTTCTCTACATCTGTGTTTCCTTTTCGTTATATTCACTAGTTTAGTTTTTAGATTCCACATATAAGTGATATCATACAGTAATTTGTCTTGCTCTATCTGACTTATTTCACTTAGCATAATACCCTCCAAGTCCATCCATATTGTTGCAAATGGCAAAATTTCACTTTTTTATGACTAATATTACACTGTGTATGTACGTATGTACGTGTGTACACACACACACACACATACACACCACATCGTCTTTATCCACTCTTCTGTTGATGGACCCTTAGGTTGTTTTCATATCTTGGCAACTGTAAATAATGTTGCTATGAACACTGGAGTGCACGTATCTTTTCAAATTACACAGTAGTGTTTAAAAAAATTTTTTTGTTAAAACGTAAAGAATAGGGCACTTAAAAGCAACAGTCTGAAGAATCACTGATGATTTACTATGTCAATATGGTATTCTATTTAGTTAATAAAATCTGAGTCCAACATTATGACCTAGAACGTTTTAAGAAAGAGCTCTGAAAGGTCATCTCATCTACCTTATCACTGTAACACTTGTCTGCAGTTTCATTTGGCCTCTTATTTTCATAAGTTTTAAAAATTAAAACACAGTTTATCAAGAAAGTATAAATGAAAGGTAACTGTTTATTACTGGAGAAGAGAAGAATGTATACAAGAAAATCTAGATTCTTTCTCCTCATGCACTACTTTGGTAGTAAAGTTCCAAATATCAACTATGAAGATATTTACAAGGATAAATTTTTCTTAACATGTGACCATTTACTGTGTGGTGGATGTTTTTTCATAGAAATCATATACTTAAACTAAATATAATCTTATAGTTTACAAGAAGCTTAGAACATTGTATTAACAGAAGACGAGATTACATTTTACTGCAAAATATTATAAAAGTGATACAATTTTGTGGCTCTTAAACATTTAATTACTTGAGTTGAACAGGGGAATGGAAAAAAAAAAAAAAAGCCCAACAGAAATATCATCAGGACACGCCTCGCTTTAAGATTTTTTGTATTCAATTCGTTCTACTTTCACGTCGTCTCCAATTAGCTGATACACATAAGTGACAACTGTAGAAGCCTGGATATCCATCAACACAAATGAAGGAATAATGTTTCTGGAAGAAAATATAAATAACGTCAGTGTTTTGTACTAAAAAGCAGTAGCACTATAAATTTCAATTTAGGATGACAATTTGGATTCAAGGAGAAATCTGGTTGTTAGACATATTAAAAAGAATAATCACCAATAGAAGATTGCCAAAAAGGCTATAATTATTTAAATAATCACATTTCTCTTTTATGAAATGTCACTTGTACAATTATTAACTTTATGAAACCCCCAAATTCCCAAATTGCATACTACTTACGTTTCCAAGGCATTATATGCTCCAGTGGCAGAACCTGGATTAATGTAGAATTTATTTTCATGCTCAAATGCTTCAAATTTATGTGTGTGTCCTGAAATAAGAATATCCACATCAAACTGCCTCTGCAACAGGGCTAAGCTGGCCATATCTCCCCATGGAATAACTTGATGTCCATGGATCAAACCAATTTTGAACTGCCCAACAGTTACAACTTTCTGTTCTGGATAATTCAGATTCTAAAATATGAAATAGACATAAGAAAAACAAATATTTTAGAGACATAGAGGTTTAAAAAATAACCTTCTTAAATATTCAATCTCATATGGGTGTTTTACTACAGTGCTCCACAACCAACATATTTGTTAAATATTTGATTTCTTCTCAATCTCTAAGGCTGCAACGGTGCTCAAAACATAATTTACTTTAGGTAAACTGGAACTTATCATGCAATCCCTTTGTTGAGTTTTTTTTTTATAGAATGAGTTCTTTTCGGCTTTCTGTAAAGGATAATTCCCCCAAATTTATGTTTCCTTTATTTAAGAATCCAAGGAATATGACCTGTAAGCTAGGATATGTTCAAATTATATCCCAGGTTTTAATAGTTACATAGATGGCTTAAAATAATAATGATAGTTAAACTTATGTAGCACTTAGTATGAACCAGGCACTATTCTAAGAAGTTTATAAATATCAACCTATGTAATAATTACAAACAATCCTAAGAGGTAGATTCTATTATGACTCCCATTTTATGGATGAGGAAACTGAGGCACAGAGAGGTGAAAATAACTTGCCTAGGAGCACACGTTATTAAGTGTGTGAGCCAAGATCCAAACCCTGGTAGTATGGCTCCAGGGTCAAGCAAAAAATTTAATTCTTGCTACTGAAACTATCTTTAGCATATCATAAACAGAACCCCTAATATATTTTTAACAAATGGCAAACATATACTCGAATTATTGACAAGATGTCTGCCCCTTCCCTTCTCATCCCCCCACCCCACTTTTCACTTTCATGCCACCTCTAGTTTATTCAAACTTAAAACCAAAAAAAAAAAGCACCAGTGAATTTAAATAGTTTATGAAAAAGCTTATATTCCTAGGAATAAAAAATAAAATTTTCATACTAGAATCAGGTTTATTAAGCTATGTCATACAATGTTAGCACTGTCATGGGTCTTAAAAATCATCTATTTCAATCATATTTACATAGTAGGGAACTAAGAAAGAGGATGTAACTTGCCTAAAATCTCATTATTAATTAATGGGCAAAGTTGGAACTCCAGAACTCCTTATTTTTCCTTTAAAGTTAGGTTTATTGAGGTAAAATTTATGTACAGGAAAATTACCCTTTTTGGTATACAATTCAAGGAGTTTTGACAAATGCATACAGTTGTGTAAGCACTGCCACAGTAAGATATAGAAAAGTCTATCCCCTCCTCAAAACTCCCTCATGCCTGTTTATAGTTAACCTTTGAGATAGGGAGCCATGGCAGGGTTTTCAGCAGAGAAGTGATGTAATCTTACTTCACCTAGAAAGGATCACTCTGGTTGCTACGTGGAGAATAAACTGTGCAGGGAGCAAGGATAGAGTCAGGAAGCTGGAACACAGTAAAGTGATAAGTAGCTTGGAACAGGGTAGCAGAGGTGGTGGCGGGGTAAGTTCCTGACAAAAACTTTTTAAACTAAATGATAGTACTACAAAAAATATTGACAAAACCATATCAATTTAATTAGAACAAGTATGTAATATGTTTATTAAGTAGTCTAAAATCAGTGATTTTCAAACTGTAAGGGAGGGGTATGTGTAATAATTTTACATTGGAAAACTAAAAAAAAAAAGAAAAAGCAAAACAAACCTTAACAGTTGAGAAACTCTGGTCTCAAAAATAAACCTTATATATATAAAAATCAAGAAAAGGAAATATTTAATTAATATATAATCAACACAACAGGAAAAAAAAAGGAAAGGGAATATTTGGGAAGGGAAAGGGAAGTACATCACCTCATCGAAGTCTCCTCTCACAATATGAACATCACCAGCCAGAGTCTTGAGATAGTCATAACTCTCTTTGGTACAAAGGTTTCCAGTGCAGAGAATGTGCTGAATCTTTCCTGGCACCAGCAGTTTTTTGAATTTAGCTGGCAAACTGTTGCACCGGTGTGGGATGTGCAGGTCTCCTAATACCAACACCAACTTTAAAGTGTCAAGGTGAGAAAAGGTGTAATGTTAAACATGATTTCAAAACAAGATATTCTCCTCCCATAAGTCCTCTTTTAAATTAAACTAATCAGAGATTCCAAAACCCAAAAGAGCAGAAGTTACTCACATAGTTCCTATCATGACCACTTAAACACACATATGATTCTAAATCAATCTTCGTTTATTTGGGTCATAAATAGGCGTGCACACAATACAGGTAATCATTCTATTTATCAAGAATAAAATCAAGCTTTCTAAAGCGATTCATTCAGAGACCTATAAATTACACTCAAAAAAATTGAAAAATGAAAAATATACTACCAGGCCCTATGGAATTTGATATGGTAATTCATATTTCTGCAGTTTTAATGTAAAACATCATATATTGATTCCAGGGATGTTAATAAAAAGAATAGTTAAAATTATAGAGGAAAAAAAGTTAATTCTATAATTTACTAGACTGACAACTATTTGGAGGAACAGTAGCCAAAATTTACAATCTTTGTTACTTAAAATATTAACTATACATTGCAGAGGAATAAAAACAGCCTATGTTGCAAAGAGTTTCAATAGGGCAAACATGTGCTTCTGAACTATAATTTTGTTATCTTCTCTTTCCTTCATCATTAGAAATCCTGACTGTCATATTTTTGTTTAGATCAAATTGTCTATGTATCCTCAGTTTAGTTCCCAAACTTAAAATAACATATCAATCTTTCATGTGCATTAGAGCATTAAAAAAAGAGAGAGATCAGCTAAATAAGTGATGAATTCAGCAGGAGGTGGTTTAGAGTTGGAACAATCTCAGACGACAAAACCAAATTCTGCATATAAATATAAAAGAATTAAAAAACCTCAATCCTGCAGATTTTTAATTTTAAAATTTCAAGATTTGACATATATACACCACTTAACACAATAATGTCAAAAAGATCATTTAAAAATAGTATTCGCCCTCCAAAGGACAAGAGAATCAATTTCTCCATGTCCATTGGTATAAGCACCTTCAGACGAGATCTGGCGCGTTCAGGGTGGTATGGCTGCAGACAGTATAAGCACCTTCATTCTATGACAGGATGCTTTCCCACACAGATATCCCATCCATAAATGTACATGCCCTTTAACTGGTTCTAAAGAACGCATTACTATTCTTTAATATTACCAAACATTAAATATCTAAAACAGGATAAACAGCAAAGTTTGGCCACTACAGACTTTGTAAGTTGAAATTAATCAAAACCAAAATGTGTAAAATTAAAATTATTACCACAATAAGCTTGATTCATCTTGCAACAAATATCAAAATGATTACAAAGGAAAGGAAATGTTATCAGGATATAAAGTAACTGAGGTAACACAAGGTTACAAAACTAGCTCACTTTAAAAGAAATTATTAAATAAGCTTCTTTACAAAGAGTAGTTTCAGCTGGTATTTGCTCAATGACATATTGTTTCAATCCAAATCTTAGTGGACAAAACATCTAAAACTAAAAACTAAAAACCACCACATAGTTTCCACCCTCAGTGATAATCAATACAAAAGTACCTGGAGATAGAACAATCTTCATCTTTAGAGGGGGATCCCTTCAGATATGAATTGAAGTACATAGTTAATGTGGGAAGCTGGCATTTGAGAAAAAGGTAAAAAAATAGATTTCTATATTAAAAAAAAAAGAACCTCAAACTCATAAATTAAGGGTATATGTCTATAACAGGTTGAAAATGTTTGGGCCTAATAATGAATGAGCTGTTCAATCTGAATGTGGTAGAACGAACATTAGTAAGACATGATACTTTATAATGATCTATGAGCTAAATTCTATAATGTACTGAGGATTATGCCCAAGTGTACCTAGACTATTAGCAGTCTAAAGATATAACTATGAATGGCCACACAGAAACTATTTCAAATTAGTAAGGATCCTTACTAGGACTTTGATTTCCTGCAGCTTTTTAAGTTATAGGGGGAATAGTGTCACATAAAGAATACCATACTTTGAGCAGTGTCTTTGCCCAAATTCCACACTTTGGACAGTTCAGGTTAGACATAGATTACAGAGTCTTTTAAGACAGCAAAAGATCCTGGAAATGGCAGTCTTGTTAAATTCAAATAAAGAACCAACCTAATCAAAGCATAGGAATTTGGTTACTTCCTATTTGATAGACATAAAAGGGTGAAATCCCAGTAACAGCACCCAACCACCATTGTTAGTAGGAGCTAAGAGAAGAAACTTACTCTGTGCCCAGCCTTAGTGGAATGAAGAAGTTGATTGCAGACAGGGGAATGAAAAAAAAAGGGTGAAACATGACCAATGTTAAAAGAAAGCAACGAAAGAAACAAACCAAAAAAAGAACAAAAAACTCATCGAATGAATATGCAAACAACTGTTAATGATTTCTGAGTGTTATGAAAGAAAATGTTAAAAATCAGCTTTGCTCAAAACATTACCAAAAGAACCATTTGCTGTACTATTAGATATCTCTCTCTCTCACACACACACACTTAAAATTTTTTCGACTTTTTCTAATCTCATTCGCCACTTTGACTCCCATCCGTTTTGTTTCCTGTTCTGTTTAGAATTTTATTTGGAAAATTCATCAGCAATAGCTTAAATGAAAGCTAACATTTTCTGGATCCTTTAGGACTAATTATTCTTCAAGTATATTGATTTTAATCCTCCTATGTTTAAAATTCTAGTAGTTGGAAAATTATGCTGCAGCTAGGTCATTTTGTACAGAAGATCTAACACAGCACTGTGAATACATTATCAAGTATTGGATGTACTGGATGATAAAAGCAGACACCTTCCTCCAGCTAAATCTGGACTTTCCCCACACTTGAATTTGCTGCCCATAGACTCTGGATACTACTGTATATTGAACATTTCTGGTCTCTTTTGCCAAATAAAATGCTTTTAATTGTAAAAGAATCGACTAACTCTAAATTTTGTCCAGTTCTATCTCACATGAAAAGTGATATTTCAGTACAACTACCATGAAAAAGTGTTCACCTCTCAAAAAAACTTCAGAAACATTAATATAGAAATCATGTCAGGTAATTTCATCTTCTCAAAATTACTGTAAACTGGACTACTCTAATCTGGAGTCTGTTTAGAAGCAAAAATCAAAAGTGGGATTAAAGTCTCTAACATACATAAAGAAGCTAAAGAACCAGAGACCATGAATCTTTGGCTGTCACGTCTATAAGGCACCTTAAAGGCTGCTGGTCATAGAATCACGATCATCTTAAAAATGCAATAGATGTTCATCAGACAGAGAAGTCTCTTTTCAGCAACACAAATACCAAGATCATGAGAAATCCTTTTAAAACCGTTCTTCACTTTGTAGGGGGTCAAGGGCACTTTGAAAATCTGATTACCGCTATTAGCCCTCTCTGGCAGCAGTTCCCGAGTTTTCACGTAGGCAGGCCTTGGGGTACCGACCTCCTGGGGGTGAGGGGATGATCTGGGGCAATCTGATGGACGAATGAGGTAAAGCTTCCCAAACTACTCCTTGCTGCCAACAATGACCCTTTCACCAGAAAAACGTTCCAAAACGTATTCCAAACCATTTCAAGGAGTTCGAAAACCATTAAGGAATCCTGCTCTAAAGGGTCGCAGCAGCCTGAGGAAGTAGTTCCAGCAACCCTAAAAGCTAAATCCAGTCCTTTTCAGGGCCCACTGCCACATTTCAATGGCAGCTGCACGGTATTTCAGGGGCGAAGGGGACAGCTCTTATCCACTTTCTCTAGACAGCAAACTAAATGGTAGCTTGCTTCTTCCCGTTTTGCCTCCGAGAAGCCAGCTTTCGCCACATGGGGGTGGTAACCGGTGGGTTACCTACTAGCGGGAGGGGCTTTTTGCGCGAAAGGAGCAAGGAAACGTCTGGAAACGGCGGAGTTCCCGTGCTCCTTTCTCTGGGACGCTCGAGGCACAGGCCCAAAGGCCTTCCCCGGCTCGGGCGTGAGGGGCTCGTGACAGAAGCAGCAGCTGAAAGGGACCCTTTCCCCCCTCGGACGTCCTGTGGCTCCTGGGGCTGGGCTGCGAGGCCAGAGCTGGCCGCACCCAGAGGTGGCCGCTCTTTCCTCCCTTGTCTTTCCCCAGGCCCGGGCCCCGGCCGCGCCCGCCACGGCCTCCGCGATCGTTTAAGCCCTCGCCCAGAGACTCCCAGCGTCTCCCAACGACGCAGCACCCCAACCGAGAGGCAGGCCTCTGTCGCCGCAGCTGCCGCCCTCACCATCCTGTCACTGGGCTCCGCTCAGTCACCACAACCGCCGCCGCCCTCTCTTCCTCAGACGCCTCGACAACCCGCCCACCTCACTCACAACCAATGAGAAGAGAAGTCGGCGAGAGACAGCTCTACGGAGGCCCGCTTAGGCTCTTCGCCGCCGTAAAGCGAAGTTGTTCTTTGGGAAATTGTGGTGGGGCTGTGGCCAAGATCGCGAAGTTTCCAAAAGCGCGGGCAACATCCGGGCGCCTGGGGCCCTCGAGCTGAGGCGCGCAGAGTGGCTGACATTTTTAGGGATTGCAGTCATGCTGAAGTGCGGGATGAGCGGCAGTCAGGCGAAAGGTGCAGAGGCCTTTTTGCCTTTCTGTGTAGAAAAGGGAAAGCCTAGGGTTCATGGGGAAGTTTCCACCATCGTCTAGTTTCTTGATCTTTGCCTTTCTGCCTAGGGGCTGAGGACACAAGGCCTGGCCACAGCCGGCACCCACCCACCCAGGGTCCTGTTAGCTTCTGAGGGGCGAATGACGGCCCATCTGCTTTTATTTATGCATAATATTTATATTCATAGGTGTCCATAAAATGAAGTTGCACTATCTGGACAAATATTGGAAGGGCAGCTTCAAACTCGGGACGATAGGACTGTGTGGGAAGTTGGGAAAAACAATGCTTGGACAGTAGAAGTATTTTAGTGCCATGAGAAAAAAGCATAAACCTGTTTTTTTCCCCAAATTCTAGCATTTTTAATGTATGACCTGGGACAAGCCACGGAATCACTTCCGGGCTCAGTTTTCTTATTTGTAAAATGAGAATATTAACAGCATCTTCATTATAGGGTTTATTGTAGGAATAAAATGCAGGTAAGGAGCTCAGTAATGAATGGGAATGTATAAGAACTACTGTTTATTGTAAATGGTACTTTAAACATGTAAGTTACTCCAGAAAGTCTCTATTTAGAAAAGTAATGGTCATACAGATCATAACCTGAAAGTGATTATTGAAAGGCATCTTGTGTTGCGGCCGGCTTCCCCTGTGTTGACAACCTCTATGGAACAGTATTAATGAACAGGAAAGGGAAGCACAAGACCCCCCATTGTTGCATGTTCTCAGAGTTCTAGAAAGTTCTTTCTTGCAGTGTGTACCTTAGTTCTCAATAAGTGATAATTTGTATGATTGTTTAAATTTGTTTTTCCTCCGTAACTCTAAGCCCTGTGAGGGCAGGAGCTGTAAACCCGTCTTGTTCATTGCTATACCCGCATTGCCTTGGCTTGTACCATCCTTGGAACATACTAGGTGCTCAATAAATATTCATTGAATGAATGAAAGGTCTTCATTAGCTAGCTCCAGGAAGAAGTGGTGAATGTGAAGTGGTAAAAAGGGACAAACGCCTCTTTTTCTCCCCCTAGTCATCCTCTCTTTCTCAGTTTGAGGCCTGCACCCCCACTTCCGGCTGTGCCGTGCAGCTTGCGGGATCTTAGTTCCCCCACCAGGGATTGAACCTGGGCCCTTGGCAGTGGAATTGCGGCGTCCTAACCACCAGACCACCAGGGAATTTCCCCAACTCTGATTCTTTTTTTAATTTATTTATCTATTTATTTTTGGCTGCGTTGGGTCTTCGTTGCTGCGCGCGGGCTTTCTCTAGTTGCAGCGAGCGGGGGCTATTCTTTGTTGCGGTGCGCAGGCTTCTCATTGCGGTGGCTTCTCTTGTTGTGGAGCATGGGTTTTAGGTGCGTGGGATTCAGTAGTTGTGGCACGTGGGCTCAGTAGTTGTGGCTCACGGGCTGTAGAGTGCAGGCTCAGTAGTTGTGGCGCACGGGCTTAGTTGCTCCACGGCATGTGGCATCTTCCCGGACCAGGGCTCGAACCTGTGTCGCCTGCATTGGCAGGCGGATTCTTAATCACTGCGCCACCAGGGAAGCCAGCCAACTCTGATTCTTAAGCATAATAATCTGATTTTATGTTCTGAAATTATTTTTCCTTTTTTCTACTTTTCCATGGATTGATATGGCCATCCATTTTTATTGCATCATAGTATCCCATATCTGTTTGCCATATTTTTTACTTATAATTTATAAGAACACAAATGGTGTCATACCAGATAAGACCAATATTTCATCCAGCCCTGGCCTCTCTTTCTGACAGGGCATCTAACTGTGTTTTCTGGGAAGATCTGGCATGTTCTGTGCTCGAACATCAGAGATACATCTTGAATTCCTCTAATTTCTCTCTCATGACTTGTTTTGACTTTGCTGCCTGTGAAGTTATTAAAACCCTTCAAACCATCTCCTATATGCTCTGTTTTCACACTTTTGGGGAGTGGGGGTATACATTTATTTAAACCAAGTTTAAAAATGCATTAGTATGGAAACTGGCTTGCCACAATAGTTCCATGCAACACTGTGAACATATAGAAAGGAAGAATTTTGTTGCATTTTATTATTTCACACACTCACTCTGTGAATTTATTATTTTTTTAAAATATTTATTTATATATTTGGCTGCGCTGGGTCTTAGTTGCAGCATGCAGGATCTAGATCTAGTTCCTGGGATCTAGTTCCCTGACTGGGGATCTAACCCAGGCCCCCTGCATTGGGAGGGCAGAGTCTTAGGCACTAGACCACCAGGGAAATCCCTCATTCTGTTAATTTATTGAGCACTTACTATGTGTCTGGCATTTTGCCAAGGGTATTATACCATATTTCTTAAAACAATTTGTAGCATTAGTCTATAAAACACTGTTCTTTATGAATTTAGCTTGAGTCCTGTGAATGCTGAAGTAGTCCTATGATTTTATTGTTTGAGAAAAAGAATGTAAAAGGCACCTTTCTTTTTCTCCATAGTATTTGGGAAAGCGATCCAAGCACTCTCACGAATTAGTGATGAGCTGTGGCTAGACCCTTCTGAAAAAGGTGTAAGTAAGAAATTTAACTAATAGATTAAGGAAAAAAGAAGATGTTTATAAATCCCAGTCCAGATTGAATGTTAACTAGGAAATCCAGAAATTCTAATCAGCCCTTTCACTGTTCATCTTTATTTTACATATCTAAATACATTTAGAGCGTGGTAAACTTAAAAATCATACACAGTTGATTTAAGCCAGAAGAAACAAACTGGTGGTCAAGAGGCTAGATATGGCTTGCAGAAATGTTTTGTGGGGCCTGCACTATGTTTTTTTTAAAAAATGAAATAATATTCTAACAGTAATTGGGAGAGTCCACATAAAAATCTGAATTTCCTGATTCTGTTGAAAACTCAGAAGATCTGATAGTTTGGGGCCTGCATTCCCAAGTGGAAGTAGTTGGCTGACTAACAGTTTCTCCCCTTAGGCGAGGGAAAATTTTGCTGCAATCTTTTTACTCCCTTTTATATTGCCTTCTGCCACTTTGTGCTTTAAAGTTAAGGCCCCTGTGGGCATTTACATTTTTACAATTATAAATATGTTCTTGTTACCAAAAACAAACAAAGAAAAATACAATTTCAGCATGCAGGATTTTAGACTTAATACCTATATATAATATATTCCGTTTAGATGTGTGTACATATGAAAATTAAATGCACACTGTATAATGCAGTCCATATTACATCAGTACTATAACTTATGTGTATAATGTAGTCCATATCATGCAGTTCACATCCCATAGCCTTACTCGGACATACTTCAATGCGATGTTAAGCATAATAGAATTTTTAAAATTAAAATTAAATTAAATTAAATTAAATTAAAATTAAAATTTAAAAATTTTTAAATTAATCATTAAAGTTGATTTTTTTCCTGTATAGCTATTATTTTATTTTTCTAGCTTGCTTTAAGATCTATGAATTCTTGTCGGTCAGCATATGGATGTGTCCTCTTCTCGCCTGTGTTTTTTCAACATTATCAATGGTCAACCTCGGTGAAAATGAATGATGGTGACACAATATCTAATTTAAATTGCAAATTGGGAATGAAGGTAAGAGTAAGTGGGCATGGTTTTCTCTTGTATTGTAGAAATATTCATTATATAGGGCATAACACCTATTCTGTACTTAATACTTGGTTTAAATGGCATGCAGGACAGTCTGTTCATTTACGAATATACTTACTCTTCTTTTGTTAGGTTGTTTTTAAACTAATGAAGCAACCATATTAAGTATGTGCTCTTCTATAATGTGTTTGTGTTACAGTCAATTCTGCCTATCTTTAGATGTCTGAATTCCCTCGAAAGAAATGTAGAGAAATGCAAAATATTTACCAGATCTGATAAGTGCAAAGTAGTTATTCAATTCTTCTGCAGACATGGTAGGTATAATTAAATCCAGTTTAAAGTATGTGTGTGTTTTGTTAATATTTTTCATGTTTAGAATATTCAAACTGCATATCAAGACTTCCCATTGCACTATTGCTTAGAATTTGTATAGTTTTGTGGTAGGGCGGTTATAAATATTATCTTACTTGTCTCTGTAGAAGTACTGTGAGTTGATTGGTATTAATTATTTCCTTTTTTGGCTTGTCAGTGGCACAAGCTTTGCCTGCACACAGACCAGTTTTTTAAATATCCATCTGAATTCTAACAATTGATTATTCTAAAATTAACTAGCTGCTTGATGATATTCTGTAAGACTGCCTTTGTAACAGTGTTCCTTGGAATGAACAGAAAAGAATAACGCCTACCTGTATTAAAAATGCTCCAGGAGGTAAATAGTATTTTATCTGGGGCTGAAAGAAGCATGGTAACTGGCCCAAGGTCACAGAACTAGTAAGTCACAGAGCCTGGATTTGAGTCCAGCCCCACAATAGTAGGAGCCAAAACCTTCATTCATTCTCGCTGCTACACCAAGAGATTTCCTGCCTCCCAGCCTTGCATGGTAGATATTCAAATGTTGTAGTCATATAGGATTTTACATGGTTAAATATGTATAGCATGGTGGTAAAGTGCATGGACTCTGGAGGTCAACAAGGTCTGGGGTGGAATCCTGCTCTGCCTCTTCCTTGCTGAGACATTGGGCGAATTATTTTACATCTTTGTGCCTCAGTTTCCCTATATGTAAAATGGGGACAATGGTAGTACCAGCCTTCTAGGGTTTTTGTGAAGATTCAATGAGTTACAGGAAGTTATAGTTCTAAAGTGTTTAAAGAAATACCTGGCATATTTTCTAAGAGTTAGCGCTAGTAATATTTATAATGATGGCTGCTATTTTATTTGAAGTTACCAGTTAGGAGTGTATGTTTTAAAAAATCTTGTACTTGTGGTATTGGTCCAAATCTTTTTATAGTGGAATGGTCTTCTGGAAGGTTATATTAGTGTTACGATTTATCTTATATTTCTTAATTTTATCTTACATTTATCTTAATATTTTTATTTCAGATCTTATTTATATTATATTCCTTAATTTTTCCCCTGCAAAATATCAATTTTTAACATTATGTTTTCCTTCTTTGAGCTTCAGTTCATGTTATAGCAGAATCATGTAAAGAGCATGATTAAAAGCCCAGCAAAGGTAGGGGGAGGGATAAATTAGGAGTTTGGGATTAAAATATACACACTACTATATATAAAATAGATAAACAACAAGGACCTACTGTATAGCACAGGGAACTATACGCAATATCTTGTAATAAGCTATAATAGAAAAGAATCTAAAAAAGAATAATATATATATTTGTATAACTGAATCACTTTGCTGTACACCTGAAACTAACACATTGTAAATCAACTATATTTCAGTAAAAATTAAAAAAAAAAAAGCACACACACACACACACACAAAAAGCACCGCAAGCTCTGACATCTCACAGATTTGGATGTGGATTCTTCTATAATTCTTATTACCTTTGTGACAGTACATAAGCTCTCTGAACCTTCATTTTCTTTTCTCTAGAATGGGGATAATCTTACCTACCCTCAGATTCTGGGGTTGTTGTGAGGATGAAGTGAGATCACATGTGTAAAGCACTTAGTGTGGTGCCTGACACAGAGGCAGTACTGAATAGTCAGTGACTGATGTTATTACAATTATACTCATCCCTTATTTCCAGCTAGATTTTATTTTTTAATTTTTTATTAAAAAAATTTTTTTTTTGGCTGCACCGCGCAGCTTTCAGGATCTTAGTTCCCTGACTGGGGATTGAACCTGGGTCCTCGGCAGTGAAAGCATGGAGTCCTAACCACTGGACCACCAGGGAATTCCCCAGCTAGATTTTAAACAACCAACTTTTCAGCTTCTTAAGTATGTCTCAAGTGGCTTGATTAATGTCCAATACATATTTGTGACTGGTTGATTTTTAATAGCTTTTGTAGGGAAGTTGTATGAGTTAGGATGCTATGTCAGTGGTCCCCAACATTTTTGGCACCAGGGACCGGTTTCGTGGAAGACAATTTTTCCACAGACGGGGCTGGGGGGATTGGGATGGTTCAGGCAGTAAAGCCAGCGATGGGTAGCAATGGGGCTCAGCTGCCACTCACCTCCTGCTGTGCGGCCCAGGAGGTGGGGGTGGGGGGGATGGGGACCCCTGCTTTAAGTTACAAATAACAGGGAAAAGAAAAAACCACCCAGAAAATCCAACTCAAACTGACTTAAACAATAAGGAGGAATTTTGGCTCATGTAAACTAAAAGTTCAAAATTAGGTCATAGGTGTGTTTTGATCCAGGCTGCAGCAGCTGCTGCTTCTTCTTTTTAAAATTCTCTCAGGTCTGCATTCCTCTATGTGATTTATAGTAAGGCCAGCTTCTCTTATAAACTTTTTTTTTTAACATCTTTATTGGAGTATAATTGCCTTACAGTGGTGTGTTAGTTTCTGCTGTATGACAAAGTGAATCAGCTATGCATATACATATATCCCCATATCTCCTCCCTCTTGACGTCTCCCTCCTCTTATAAATTTTTAATAATGAGGTGACTTCTAGCAGCAGCAGCAGCTGGGGCTACATGCTTGCTCTTTCACATCTGGGGGAGTGAGAGCCATACTTCATACATGCACTGAACAAAAGTGCTTGACTTTGCTCTGATTGGACCAACCTAAACTAATCCTGGGGAGCCAGGGGAATTCCATTCTCTAATTGCCTTGGCTTATTGCCATATGTGGACCAAATTCAATTGCAAGGGGGATAAGATTACATCAATTGATTTATACAAATGAGGGCCCACAAGTGATACTGGAAGTGAAGTCAGTCCCACCCAAACCTCATGGCTGCTACATAACAGGGAAGGATGGCTCAGGAAGGAAGGGGGAAGTAGGGGATAGATGCTGATACCCAGTAATTGGGGTAAATAGTTATACTTTCCAAAACTGTATGTACCCAGGAAATTATGTTTGCAATTTTATTTTTATAATCTGGTGGAGAAACATCGTTCAAATTTAGTTGAGAAAAATCACCTGGGCAGAGATATCCAATAAACTGCTAGAAATACATATTTGGAACTGGGAAGAAATTAAAGACAGTGAAGTAAATTTGGCTCTCTTATTGATAGAAAACAATTGCAAAGGCATGAGCCACTAAAAAAGACTAACTTCTCTGAATCTAACCATAAATGGTTTCCAGAACGGTGATTTCTTAGGTTATTTAGCATCTGCTAATAGGAAAAAAAAAAAAAGTGATTTATGTCATCAAGAACCAAGGTTCATATGAAATATTTACCTGCCTAATAATAATTCTATCAATTCTCTGTATTGTCATTGGCACTGGCCCCAGAGTGGCTAAAAATGAGTCAGTGAATTGTCCCTGAAGAACATGCTCTGATCTAAAGCACCTGCTAATAAGTTCTGTCCTGGGACTTCCCTGGTGGCACAGTGGTTAAGAATCCGCCTGCCAATGCAGGGGACACGGGTTCAAGCCCTGGTCTGGGAAGATCCCACATGCTGTGGAGCAGCTAAGCCCAGGCGCCACAGCTATGGAGCCTGTGCTCTGCAGCCCACAAGCTCACAGCTACTGAGCCCACATGCCACAACTAAAGCCCGCGTGCGCCTAGAGCCTGTGCTCTGCAACAAGAGGAGCCCCCACTCTCTGCAACTAGAGAAAGCCTGCACGCAGCAACGAAGACCCAACGCAGCCAAAGTTAAAAATAAATAAATAAATAAAGTTATTTAAAAAAATAAAAATAAAAAAAAAATAAGTTCTGTCCTGCTCAAGAAGACAGATCTCCGACAGAGAGGGGCTTCCATACGAGCGGTGCACTGGCTATTGAGTGAAAATAAAACCCTGATTCATACATGTATATTAATGACATGGTGTCAAGAGGGCAGAATTTCCACTTCTCGGTTTTAAGGTTTTGTAAAAGGGCATTCTACAGATATGCTAATGACTTTAAACTTGCATAACAGTGAACTTAAAGGGATTGGGAAACATTTGCCAACTTATAAGTATCACTAACCTCTGAAATTCCAAACCCCACAAATGGAACATCTCCAAAATAATGCTTGTTCCTTAGCTGTACCTCTTTAAGTTTGAAAGAGTTCTCTGGAGCCACTGAGGGAAGTTGCAAATTGAGCTATGAAACGGCAAGCAGAATTCTATCATAGCATCAGATATGCCATGGCTGGCAGCTGATGGCATAAGGCAGTGCTCCTCAAGCCGTCCATGGACTGGCTGCTGGACCTCAAATTGTCTGTTACTGGTCTGTGAGAAGATAAGGAGCTTATGTCAGAATTTAAGTCAACCACATTACTAGGCATTCTCTTTAGTTCAGCTGTTTTGTTTTTGTTTCAATAGTGAGATTTCTCAATGAAGGAAGAGATTCTGGTGAAAATTCCTTGTCTCTTATAGTCCAGTACTTTGTGCAGCATTAGATAAAATCAATAATGATACAGAGGAAACAGGACTTCTAAATTTTTATCCTGTTTGCATTCTATCAAGGAAAATTATTATTAAGCTGGAAGACTAGAAAAACCACAATGAAGAGGTACACCAAGCCAAGTTGCTTTAAAAAGAGCACAGTGGGCTCGTGCCCCGGTCCGGGAGGACACCGCGTGCCTCGGAGCGGCTGGGCCCGTGAGCCATGGCCGCTGGGCCTGCGCGTCCGGAGCCTGTGCTCCGCGGCGGGAGGGGCCACAGCAGTGAGAGGCCCGCGTGCTGCAGAAAACAAAAACAAAAAACAAACAAAAAAGAGCACAATGGATGTACTTGGGGCAACAGATTCATAGGAGAGAAAGGTGAAGAGGAAGGGCTATCTAGGTGGTAGCATCACATGTGGGTAAATTTCTTTTTTTTTTAAACGTCTTTATTGGAGTATAACTGCTTTACAATGGTGTGTTAGTTTCTGCTTTTATAACAAAGTGAATCAGCTATACATATACATATATCCCCATATCTCCTCCCTCTTGCGTCTCCCTCCCCCCTCCATATCCCACCCCTCTAGGTGGTTACAAAGCACCCAGTTGATCTCCCTGTGCTATGCGGCTGCTTCCAACTAGCTATCTATTTTATAATTAGTAGTATATATAAGTCCATGCCATTCTCTCACTTCGTCCCAGCTTACCCTTCCCCTGCCCGTGTCCTCAAGTCCATTCTCTACATCTGCGTCTTTATTCCTGCCCTGCCCCTAGGTTCTTCATAACCATTTTTTTTTTAGATTCCATATATATGTGTTAGCATACAGTATTTGTTTTTCTCTTTCTAACTTACTTCACTCTGTATGACAGACTCTAGGTCCATCCACCTCACTACAAATAACTCAATTTCGTTTCTTTTTATGACTGAGTAATATGCCATTGTATATATGTGCCACATCTTCTTTATCCATTCATTTGTCGATGGACATTTAGGTTGGTCCCATGTCCTGGCTATTGTAAATAATGCTGCAGTGAACACTGTGGTACATGACTCTTTTTGAATTATGGTTTTCTCAGGGTGTATGCCCAGTAGTGGGATTGCTGGGTCGTATGGTTGTTCTGTTTTTAGTTTTTTAAGGAACCTCCATACTGTTCTCCACAGTGGGTGTATCTATTTACATTCCCACTGACAGTGCAAGAGGGTTTCCTTTTCTCCACACCCTCTCCAGCATTTATTGTTTGTAGATTTTTTGATGATGGCCATTCTGACTGGTGTGAGGTGATACCTCATTGTAGTTTTGATTTGCATTTCTCTAATGATTAGTGATGTTGAGCATTCTTTCACATGTTTGTTGGCTATCTGTATATCTTCTTTGGAGAAATGTCTATTTAGGTCTTCTGTCTATTTTTGGATTGGGTTGTTTGTTTTTTTGATATTGAGCTGCATGAGCTGCTTGTAAATTTTGGAGATTAATCCTTTGTCGTTTGCAAATATTTTCTTCATTTGCAAATATTTTCTCCCATTCTGAGAATTGTCTTTTCGTCTTGTTTATGGTTTCCTTTGCTGTGCAAAAGCTTTTAAGTTTCATTAGGTCCCATTTGTTTATTTTTGTTTTTATTTCCATTTCTCTAGGAGGTGGGTCAAAAAGGATCTTGCTGTGATTTATGTCATAGAGTGTTCTGCCTATGTTTTCCTCTAAGAGTTTTATAGTGTCTGGCCTTACATTTAGGTCTTTAATCCATTTTGAGTTTATTTTTGTATATGGTGTTAGGGAGCATTCTAATTTCATTCTTTTACATGTAGCTGTCCAGTTTTCCCAGCACCACTTATTGAAGAGGCTGTCTTTTCTTCATTGTATGTTTTTGCCTTCAAATCAAAAATAAGGTGACCATATGTGTGTGGGTTTATCTCTGGGCTTTCTATCCTGTTCCATTGATCTATATTTCTGTTTTTGTGCCAGTACCATACTGTCTTGATTACTGCAGCTTTGTAGTATAGTCTGAAGTCAAGGAGCCTGATTCCTTGACTTGACTTTTCTTTCTTAAGATTGCTTGGCTAGGGCTTCCCTGGTGGCGCAGTGGTTGAGAGTCCGCCTGCCGATGCAGGGGACACAGGTTTGTGCCCTGGTCCGGGAAGATCCCACATGCCACGGAGTGGCTGGGCCCGTGAGCTATGGCTGCTGAGCCTGCGCGTCCAGAGTCTGTGCTCCGCAACGGGAGAGGCCACAACACTGAGAGGCCCACGTACTGCCAAAAAAAAAAAAAAAAAAAAGATTGCTTGGCTATTCGGGGTCTTTTGCGTTTCCATACAAATTGTGAAATTTTTTGTTCTAGTTCTGTGAAAAATGCCATTGGTAGTTTGATAGGGATCGCATTGAATCTGTAGATTGCTTTGGGTAGTATAGTCATTTTCACAGTGTTGATTCTTCCAATCCAAGAACATGATATATCTCTCCATCTGTTGGTATCATCTTTAATTTCTTTCATCAGTGTCTTATAGTTTTCTGCATACAGGTCTTTTGTCTCCTTAGGTAGGTTTATTCCTAGGTATTTTATTCTTTTTGTTGCAATGGTAAATGGGAGTGTTTCCTTAATTTCTCTTTCAGGTTTTTCATCATTAGTGTATAGGAATGCAAGAGATTTCTGTGCATTAATTTTGTATCCTGCTGCTTTACCAGATTCATTGATTAGCTCTAGTAGTTTTCTGGTAGCATCTTTAGGATTCTCTCTATATAATATCATGTTATCTGCAAACAGTGACAGCTTTACTTCTTCTTTTCTGATTTGGATTCCTTTTATTTCTTTTTCTTCTCTGATTGCTGTGGCTAAAACTTACAAAACTATGTTGAATAATAGTGGTGAGAGTGGGCAACCTTGTCTTGTTCCTGATCTTAGTGGAAATGGTTTCAGTTTTTCACCATTGAGAACAATGTTGGCTGTGGGTTTGTCATGTATGGCCTTTATTATGTTGAGGTGAGTTCCTTCTATGCGTACTTTCTGGAGGGTTTTTATCATAAATGTGTTGAATTTTGTCAAAAGCTTTCTCTGCATCTATTGAGATGACCATATGGTTTTTCTCCTTCAATTTGCTAATATGGTGTATCACATTGATTTATTTGCATATATTAAAGAATCCTTGCATTCCTGGGATAAACCCCACTCAATCATGGTGTATGATCCGTTTAATGTGCTGTTGGATTCTGTTTGCTAGTATTTTGTTGAGGATTTTTGCATCTATGTTCATCAGTGATATTGGCCTGTAGTTTTCTTTCCTAGTGACACCTTTGTCTGGTTTTGGTATCAGGGTGATGGTGGCCTCGTAGAATGAGTTTGGGAGTGTTCCTCCCTCTGCTATATTTTGGAAGACTTTGAGAAGGATAGGTGTTAGCTCTTCTCTAAATGTTTGACAGAATTTGCCTGTGAAGGCATCTGGTCCTGGGCTAAATTTCTAATAGTCAGAAATGGGAAGGCATTCTATGATGAGGGAGCAGTGTGGCCAAAGGTATAGACTGCAAGTGTTTAGCGTGTGTTAAGGAAAAAGGGGAAGGAAGCAAGTAGCAAGAAAAAAAGCATCAGGGATGACAAAGAAATAAGGCATTTCTCAGCTTGGACATCCTCGGCAATGCCAATAGAACATTCACCCAAGTCAGGTATTTGTTATAGAGATATGATTGTGCTTGTATATGCATGGGCTATTTCTGAAGAATACCTAAGAAACTGGTAACCGTAGTTACCTCTGAGTAGGGTACTGGGGTGGCAGGAGTCAGAGGTGGAGGGTGACTTATTTTCACTGTCTATTCTTTGGTATCTTTTGAATTTTATACCATGTACATCTATTACCTTCTATTACCTATCCATCTAAAAGTAACTTGAAAATATTTTTTAAAATAGGTAAGATATGCCAACTTTTGAGCTTTGTGTCTTCCCAAAACAGCAGCCACAGTAATCCCTTTAAAATAGGTCAGATTATGTTACTCCAGTGCTTAAAACTCTCAAAAAGCTCACCATTTTACCCAAGGTAAAAGCCGAAGATCTTACAATGGCCAGTAAGATACCACATGATCTGGGAGTCCCAGGCTGGGTCCCTGTTCCCTCTGCCTAGCAAGCTCCTCCAGATAGCACATGGCTGGCTCTTTCAAAGACCTCCTTCAGTCTTGCTCAAATGGCATTTTTTCCATGAGGTCTTTCTTGACCTCCTTATTTGAAATTGCTGCCCACCACCACCGGCACTCCCCAGCCCCCTTTCAGCTTTCCTTTTTTCCTGTGCTACTTATCACTATGTGACAGACCAATTATTTTACTTTTTCTTTTTTTGGCTGCACCGCACGGCATGCAGGATCTTAGTTCCCCGACCAGGGAGCAAACCTGTGCCCCCTGCAGTGAAAGCGCAGTCTTAACAATTGGACCACCAGGGAAGTACTGCTTTTGATTTTCTTATTGTTTGCCTCCCTTCGCTAGAATGTAAGCTCTGTGAGGTCAGAAATTTTTGTCTGAGTTGTTCTTTGCTAGTCCACAGCTCCCAAATTCATCCCTGTGTGTTTCCCTACTTTGAATCTCAGCTGGCCTTGGAGTTGCTTTTATATCAATAGAACGCACTAGAAGTGATGTCGTGTGAGTTCCGAGCCTAGGCCTCAAGAGGCCTGTCAGCTTCCACTGTTAAACTAAGAACATTTTCATCAGCATGAGAATAAGCACAGCCCAGCGAAGACTCCTGGAAGATAGGAGACCATGTGGTGAGAGGCCCCAGCCATCCCGGCTGTCCCTGTTGTCCCAACTGTGAGGCCCCAGATATGAATATGAGGCCATTCAAAATGATCCAGCCACAGCTAAGCCAACCCAAACCAGAGGAGCCACTCAGCTGAATTGTTAGAAATAACAAATGTTTGTTATTTTGAGCCACTAAATTTCTGATTAAATTTTGTGGTTTGTTATCCATTAAAAACCAACTGATCAGGAATTCCTTGATGGCGCAGTGGTTAAGAATCCGCCTGCCAATGCAGGGGACACAGATTAGAGCCCTGGTCTGGGAAGATCCCACATGCCGCGGAGCAACTAAGCCCGTGAGCCACAACTACTGAGCCCGTGTGCCACAACTACTGAAGCCTGCACACCTAGAGCCCATGCTCTGCAACAAGAGAAGCCACTGCAAGGAGAAGCCCGCGCACCACAATGAAGAGTAGCCCCCACTCGCCGCAACTAGAGAAAGACCGCACGCAGCAACAAAGACCCAACACAGCCAAAAAAATAATTAATTAATTAAAAAAAAAAAAAAACTAAGTGGTCAGGGACTTCCCTGGCGGTCCAGTGGTTAAGACTCTGCACTCCCAATGCAGGGGGCACAGTTTCGATCCCTGGTCACGAAGGTCACACATGCCTCACTGTGCGGTCAAAAAAAAAACCCATCAAAACAAAAGAAAAGAAAAACTGATCAGCCTTGTACATAGTAAGAGCTCAGTAAATATTTATGAAAATAATAAACATTGCTGTTGTTATTAATTCAGTTAAAAAATAAGTTGAGAAATGTTTATAGTGAATCCTTTTGATTCTTATTATAACATTATTATGCTGTAGAAAGTTATAGCCCACCTGGATTTTATTACATGGGCTCCATATTCAAACTCAGATTCAGAAAAAAAAAAGAGAGATAAAACAAACTTAGATTCAAATTCTAGCTATACTTGTTAAAACAGCATAGCCTTGAAGTCATTTAACAGAGCTAGAGCTATACTTTCCTCTTCTGAGATCAAGTACCTATCCCATAGGCATATTGTGAGGATCAGAGGTAATGTACGTACAACATATCCTGCAGTTGCCGGTACACTGGGCCGTAGCCATTATTGCTTCACACTCCTCTCCTCCTCTCAGAGGGAAGGAATTCACAGACCGGATGCTCAGGTTTTACTTTTAAAGTTCCCATCCAAAAATATCAGTTTGGATGAAAAATACTGAAAAAGAATCATAGACATATGATCTGTAGTGGGCAATTACTATTTTACACACAATTTAAGAAATTACCTGTATTTCAAAAGAATGTGGGAACTCTACTGCCTAATTGGTTGGAGGGTGTGACATGTTACATGGTGTCCACTAGGGAGCGATAAACACATGCATTAAGGGATAGTGCTTCTTGTAAGCTTTGTGCACCTGTCAGATATTAAATATTACTTTAATTTTATTATTTTAATCTGGCTCTGAAACTTAAAGACTTTAAAAAATCTGTTAATTTTGCACTTAAAATTATTAACGGGTTGCTTTATTATTTTTAAGGTATTAAAAGGATTCATAATTTGTGTTTTCAAGAAAGTCAGCCTTTGCAAGTTATTTTTGAAAAGAATATGTGTTCTAATACACTAGTGATTCAACCAAGGTAATGAGTTCTCTGTTGTTTATTTTTATTTTTCTGAATATATTATGGTCACAGAGTAAAGAATTAATAGCCTAGAGCTTTTAAATCAGTTACATTTTTTTAAGCTAACACTGGACTTGTAGAAATCACCTTAAAGGATCAAGAGGAAACCTTGAGAAAGGTAAAAGTAGATAATAATAACTGCCTAATGGTAGAAATAATAATTTAGTGGCCAAAATGTTCTAGAAGTATCCCATCAGTGGCTTTCTACGTCAAGTGGTATTAAGAGAAAAATATATTATCTAATAATACTTTGCATTTATATGGTTCCTTCTATCTGAGTCTTAACATACACAGCATGAGGAAATTTTAACACTTTTTACATGAACTGATTTTATCCCTAAGTGTTTGTTTGTTTGTTTGTTTTTTCTAGAGAATGAGTGGGACATATTTGTCAGTGAAAGGTACTCAATTTTTCAGTTGAGCTGTAGCTTAAACATTAATTACTTTGTAAGCCAAAAGATATTTTATCCTTATTGTTTTTTAAATTACAAAAGAAATACATGCTCCTTGCAATACATCTAAAATTTATAGAAGAGTGCAGAGATGAAAAATGGAAGTCTTTCTCCTCTACTTGCCACATATATCCCACTTGGCAGGGGTTTAACATCTATTAACAATTTGGTGTAATCCTTCTATATCATCTTCTATTTATAGCCAGTCTTTCTATAACTTTCTTTTTCCCTATAGCTATGGATATCTTTCTTTCTCTCTTTTTCTCCTTCTCTCTCAAATTTATATCACCTACTAGACACATACATAGTTTTTTAAAAGAAAATGTCCTACTATCCTTATTGTTTGGCAACTTCCTTTTTTAGTGTCTATGTCAGTTTAAATCAATTTTTTTTTTTTTTTTTTGCGGTACGCGGGCCTCTCGCTGCTGTGGCCCCTCCCGTTGCGGAGCACAGGCTCCGGATGCGCAGGCTCAGCGGCCATGGCTCACAGGCCCAGCCGCTCCGCGGCATGTGGGATCCTCCCGGACCGGGGCACGAACCCGTGTCCCCTGCATCGGCAGGCGGACTCTCAACCACTGCGCCACCAGGGAAGCCCTAGTTAAATCAATTTTATTCTTTTTAATGATTGCATAATTTTTACTTGTATGAGTGAACCATAATTTAGTTACACATTACCCTATTTGTGAAAAAGTTGGTTGTTTCCGACTTTTTGCCATCACAAACAATGCTGCTAGTAGTGCATAAGATAGTGTATTAGTTACCTATTTCTGTGAAGCAAATTTCCCCATAACTTAAAGCTTTAAAAAAACCCAGACATTTATTACTTCAAAATAATAAGTGTGACTTAGCTGGGTGCTTTTGGCTCAAGGTTTCTCATGAGGTTGAAGTCAAGCCATCAGCCAGGGCTGTGGTCTCATCTGAAGGCTGAACTTGGAGAATTTCACTCCCAAGCTCACTGACATGACTGTGGGAGGCCTCAGAAAGTCAACTTCTAAGCTCACCCATGTGGTTGCTGGTAGACCTCAGTTCCTCACCATGCAGGCCTCTTTGTAGGCTGGCCGACTGTCCTCACAACATGGCACCTGGTAACCAGAGAGAGAGAGAGAGAGAGAGAGAGAGGGAAAGAGAGAAGGAAACTCCTATTATGGAAGACATAGTCTTTTTTTTTAATATAAAAAAAGTCATTTTTTGGTGTTTATTACTAGGGAGTTTGAGCATCTTTTCATATATTTATTAGCAATTTGTATTTTTCTTCCTTTTTGAATTGCACATTCATATTGTCATTTCTGGTATCAGGTTGTTTAGTATCTTGTACAACACCTCTCCCTTAACACTGGAAAAGTTTCCAGATTAATTTGGTAGGTGTTCCCGACATTTTGGCATTGAGAAACTCTGCTAATCTAATGTCTATTAGCAGGTTAACACTAACATTACAGAAATTGTAAGAATCTCATTTTTATCTGACCTCACCTCAATTTAAAAAATAGGCCAGGGCTTCCCTGGTGGCACAATGGTTAAGAATCCGCCTGCCAGTGCAGGGGACATGGGTTTGAGCCCTGGTCCGGGAAGATCCCACATGCTGTGGAGCAGCTAAGCCCCTGTAACACAGCTACTGAGCCTGCGTTCTAGAGACCGTGAGCCACAACCACCGAGCCCACGTGCCACAACTACTGAAGCCCACGTGCCTAGAGCCCGTGCTTTCGCAACAAGATAAGCCACCACAATGAGAAGCCCGCGCACCACAACGAAGAGTAGCCCTGGCTCGGCGCAACTAGAGAAAGCCTGTGCGCAGCAATGAAGAACAAAACAAAATAAACAAAAAATAGGCCAGAACTTTTAATGCAATAATAAAAAGATAATAAGTAACCTAACTAAAAAATGGGCAAAGGATTTGAATGGACATTTTTCCAAAGAATGTATGCAAATGGCCAACAAGCACATGAAAAGGATGATCAACACCATTTGTTGTTAGGGAAATGCAAATCAAACAATTTTAAATCTGTGAATTGTGTAGAACGTGAGTTATATCTCAATAAAGGTGTTTTTAAAAAGCGAGCCCAGGGCTTCCCTGGTGGTGCAGTGGTTGAGAGTCCGTCTGCCGATGCAGGGGAGATGGGTTTGTGCCCCGGTGCGGGAAGATCCCACATGCCGCGGAGCGGCTGGCCCGTGAGCCATGGCCGCTGAGCCAGCGCGTCCGCAGCCTGTGCTCCACAACGGGAGAGGCCACAACAGTGAGAGGCCCGCGTACTGCAAAAAAAAAAAAAAAAAAAGGGAGCCCAGGATGAAAGGACATTTGGGATGTCAGGACAACCTTGAAAGAAATAGTTAATAATCTAGGACAAGTGACAAAGGGAAAGAGAATACAGGCAGCAGACTGCTTGTAAACCTCTACCCCTCGACTGCGTCTCCAGCATAGTTCACCCCAGTTCTGTTTGAACATCTCCATTTTCTACTATCTCCCTTAGGAGTATGATCCCAGGTCATTTTTGTTAAAAAATGTATTGGGGATGTGAAAGCATAGCATTAAAGATATTTTATTCTAGTGTTTGGTTTATTCTGCAGTTTTCACATGTTTTACTTAGACTATATTTTGCTATTCTCTTGGCCTTCAAATGATGTTGTAATTCTTTCTTTTTTTTTGGCTGCAGCCGAGCGGCTTTCAGAATCTTAGTTCCCTGACCAAGGATTGATCCCAGCCCCCATCAGTGAAAGTGCCGGGTCCTAACCACTGGACCGCCAGGGGATTCCTAATGTTGTAATTTTAAGATATACTAAAAATATACCAGCTCATATAGAAGAATGAAGATAGGTCTTTTGGGTAGATTTTTCTAAATCCAGGACAATTAACCTATTTATTTCCAGGTTAAAGATGAGTCCCATTTAATATGATAATTTCTTTGTTTGTTCTTCAAATAATGTACTACTGTTCCTTACATTTTATAGAGTGCTTGCTGAGGCAACTGTTCTTTTTACATCGAGTCAAGAGGAAGTTACTCTTGCTGTTACTCCACTGAACGTTTGCATTAAGAGTTCTAATGAGGAATCAATGGGTAAGGATTATATCTGTCACTGTGCTTTGATGGAATATTACTTCCTGGCTTTCCTGATAACTGTACGGTTATACAGTAAATATTAGTGACATAATACTTTTTCTCGTCTAAAAGGCAGTAAAATGTAGAAAGATCATTAAAATTTTTAAGAAACCTGAGAAATTTGTCACAATCAGTAATTAAAATACTTGGCTTTGAAATTCAGATTGTTTTATAATTAGGAGAATGGGACTTCTCTGGTTGCACAGTGGTTAAGAACCACTGGGCCAATGCAGGGGACACAGGTTCAAGCCCTGGTCCGGGAAGATCCCACATGCCGCAGAGCAACTAACTCATGAGCCACAACTACTGAGCCCGAGTGCCACAACTACTGAAGCCCGCATGCCTAGAGCCTGTGCTCCGCAACAAAGAGAAGCCACCGCAATGAGAAACCTGTGCACCGTGAGGAACAGTAGCCCCTGCTCTCCGCAACTAGAGAAAGCCTGCACGCAGCAATGAAGACCCAACACAGCCAAAAATAAATAAATAAATAAATGTATTAAAAAAATAAAATTAGAATGGTTACCGAGAAAAATATTTTTTCAGTTAAAGTTTTAAGGTCTATTTCTCATCCTTTGTATTTAGCATAAAGAAAAATTAAGAGGCCAGCAATCCAGTTGAGATGATCTTTGACCACATAAAAAGGAAAAGTAGGGCTTCCCTGGTGGTGCAGTGGTTGAGAGTCCGCCTGCCGATGCAGGGGACACGGGTTCGAGCCCCGGTTCGGGAAGATCCCACATGCCGCGGAGCGGCTGGGCCCATGAGCCATGGCCGCTGAGCCTGCGCGTCCGGAGCCTGTGCTCCGCAACGTGAGAGGCCACAACAGTGAGAGGCCTGCGTACCGCAAAAAAAAAAAAAAAAAAAAAAAGGAAAAGTAACTTTAAGTTAGAAATGTAAGATATTCCAGATGGCAAATATATAGGACAGAAAATATGAATATTTCTTAATGAATGAAATATTATTTTTTATACATTTATTTATTTTATTTTTGGCTGCGTTGGGTCTTTGTTGCTGTGCGCAGGCTTTCTCTAGTTGTGGTGAGCGGGGGCTACTCTTCCTCGCAATGCATGGGCTTCTCATTGCTGTGGCTTCTGTTGTTGTGGAGCGCGGGCTCTAGGTGCGTGGGCTTCAGTAGTTGTGGCACGTGGGCTCAGTAGTTGTGGTGCACAGGCTTAGTTGATCCGCAGCATGTGGGACCTTCCTGGACCAGGGCTCAAACCCGTGTCCTCTGCATTGGCAGGGGGATTCTTAACCACTGCACCACCAGGGAAGCCCCAACGTGAATATTAAGTCAGCTCTTCTAAGAGTTATACAGATGGAATGGGGAAACTAAAGCATGATTAAGTCAGGAGTTTTGCTATTAAGGAAATTTACTAGGGTATTATGGGCACCACTTGTCTGAGACTCTTTGACCTTGGATTTTTTTTTTTTTTTTTGGTGATAGCAGTAAAGAAAGAATACAAAGGAAGAAACATTATTTTGAAGTGAAAAACCAGTATAACCAGGGCTTAAGTTGGGTCAGACGACTTTGCAGGGTCTAGTTTGTGCCAGGTTCTGTTCTAAATGGTTTACATTTCTGAATCCATTTGATCTTTGTAACAAGTCTGTGATGTAAGTACTATTAGTATACATTTTCTATATGAAGAATATGAAGCACAGAGAAACTAAGTGGCTTGCCTGCTGTCACATAGTTAATAAGTGGTGGATTATAATCTGAATATAGACTGTCAGGCTCCAGGGCTTAGTCTCATTACCACTGTGCTCTTATTGCTTCTCTCAAAGTCCCATCTAGCATTCTGTTTTGGCACTCAGGGGTGCATGATCTGGAAAATATATGCTTGGCTAGTGAAAGGGTCTGTTTTATATTCATAATGCCATCTCTGAATAAATGGCCATTTATTCAGACACTGTCCCTTGTAAGAAGCTTTCTAATGAGTAGTTATGGTTGACTGGGGACCCAATTGTTTAACTTTATTATTGAACTTACTCTACGCCAGCACACTGGGAGTGACATGAGCCTTCTTTTTTTTAAATTAATTTTTTTAATATTCTGTTTCATATTCTTTTCCATTATGGTTTATTACAGGATACTGAACATAGTTCCCTGTGCTATACAGTAGGACCTTGTTGTTTATCCATTCTCTATATAATAGTTTCCATCTTCTAGTCCCAATCTCCCAATCCAGTGACACCCCCCCACCCCGCTGCCCCCAGCAAACACAAGTCATGACATGAGCCTTCTTGATTGAGATGAAGGTATTTGTAAGGTATTGTTTGGTCCTTTTAAAATATATATACCATTTCTCCTTTGTTCTTACACTTACATAATTCATGTTCATTGAAGAAAATTAAAAACACATAAAAAGCACTAATAAAGTCACCTGAAATCCCACTGTCTAGAGACAAGTACTCAATAGTTTGGTTCATCTTTTTCTATATACCTTAGATCTGACAACAGGAGATTGGTCTAGTGAAATACTGTGAAGCTATTAAAAGTAGTCTTGGGAGTTCCCTGGTGGCCTAATGGTTAGGGTCCGGTGCTTTCGCTGCTGTGGCCTGGGTCCAAGCCCTGGTCGGGAAACTGAGATCCTGCAAGCCATGTGGCGTGGCCAAAAAAAAAAAAAAGAAGTCTTGTGTGTGTGTATATATACATTTCTTTCTCTCTGGGTGTGTATGTCAAAGATGTTTATTGAAGTTAATTTTGTAGTGGAAAACACAAAACACCAACACACATAAATAATTAGGAAAATGTACTTATTGACATGGAAAAATAGTCAGGATACATTATTGAATAGATTATAAAATGGTATGCATAGTATCATCATATTTTCATTTTAAAAAATGCACATAAAAGTTTAATAAAATATTAGCGAACAAAATTCAACACCTCTGGGGGAAAAAATTCAACACCTCTGTTATTGTCTGTCTTTTGGACGATAGCCATCCTAGTGGGTGTGAAGTGTTGTCTTATTGTGGTTTTGATTTTCATTTCTCTAGCAACTAATGATGTTGAGTATCTTTTTTTGTGTTCTTATTGCTTATTTGTATATCTTCTTTGGAGAAATGTCTGTTCACATCCCTTATTTTTCACTTGAGTTATTTGTCTTTTTATTTTTCTCCCCTTTTCATATATATGATTTCAAATATTTTCTCCCATTCTAAGTTGATTTTTACTTTTTTTTTTTGGCTGCCCTGTGTGGCTTGTGGGATTGAAGAAGTGGAGGCTGCCAGTCTCTTAAGGCCTGGGCCCAGACCAGAAACTAGCACCAGGTCACTCCACCATATCCTATTGGTGAGAGCAGATGAAGAGCCCACTCACCCCAGATTCAAGGGGAGGGGACATAGACATAGACCCCACCTCTCAATGAAGGAATGTCAGAGAATTTGTGGCTATTTTTAACTTATCATTTATGCTTTATTTTCTTATCAAAATTTAACAAATACCACTGGAACTAATTTTATTCTTTACTTTCCTATAACATTGAGCAGATTTGACCAATTCTGTATACAGTGAGATGTTTGTTGGGCCAGATGAGTTTGACTTCTATCAAATTGGAGTCAACACTGAAATAACATTTTGCTTCAAAGAACTGAAGGTAAACCAAAATTTGTGTCCAATTAGAATTATCAATGGCAATTTAAAATAAAGATTTCACATTTTCCCCCTTTTTTTCCTTTCAGGGAATGCTGACATTTTCAGAAGCTACACATGCTCCTATAGCCATTCATTTTGATTTTCCTGGGAAGTAGGTCCTTGGGAAATTTCTGAGTTTGTTTCTTTTTCTTTTGTCATACATTAATAATAAAACCCTTTGGTTCACTTTGAAATTAATTCACACCTCAGGAATTCCTTAACTTTACTAGCAACACTTATCAAACTAAAATTTTGAAAGATGTCATAACCTAGAGTTCTTTTTATTGGTAACTTGATTTAGAAAGATATATTATTCTGAAGAGTAAAAACATTTATAAACTTGACATACTGAATAAATTGCCAAATTAGAAAATTATACATGGCTTAAACAAGTTAAATCTCTATGAAACTATGGTACTTTATATGATATTTCAGAACTAAAATTTCAGAGAGATTGGGCTAGGATGAATGTGTTTTATGAAATTGGATGTGATGATTTCTAAGGACACTTTTAGTTCTTAGGACTGTCTCGATTTGTGAAAAGACAAGACTTTTACTGTTTCTTTTTACTCCAAAATTATCATTTTTTAATGTTTTCCCAATGTCCATCAGAAAATGAGTGTGAGTGTGATGTTTGCTCTTACTTTGCCTTTTTTAGACCCATGGCTTTAAGTATTGACGATATGTTATTGGAAGCCAACTTTATTTTGGCTACATTAGCTGATGAGCCAAGTAGAGCATCTTCTCCACAATCACTGTGTCTTTCACAAAAACGAAAAAGGTAAGGCCATGTTTTAATGTCTTTATTGGTTGGGATAAAGCCATTGCAGTCTTATTCTGAAATAATTCAATGGCATTCATTTAGGAAACAATTGAGGATGAAAACATTAGAAGATCAGAAATTTTAATTGAATCAGGAAAGCTCCAGGAAGACCTAACTGTAACAGAGAAATATCACCCATCTTTCACTAGATATTTGCTTTTTCTCTTATGATCACAATTTAACAGGACTGCCTGGTTTATCTTTGTCGTTACCTAAAACTCATTTCCATTTTCAGTAGTTGTTTTTTAGGAGTGATATAGTGTTAAGGTTCACAGGAAAGTTTGTATTCACTACCCAGAACTCTCTTTCTTAGAGAGAGAAACAGCCATTGCTTTTCTTTTGTTCCTTTTGTCTCTCTCTCTTTTTTTTTTTTTTTTAATTTCGGCTGCGCTGCGCGGCTTGAGGGATCTCAGTTCCCCAACCAGGGATTGAACCTGGGCCACGGCAGTGAAAGCACCGGATCCTAACTGCTGGACCACCAGGGAGTTCCCCCTTTTGTCTCTTAATAACTTTTTTTTTGGTGGAAGGTGCTTCATTGTAAAAGTAACATAAACTTACTATGGGAAATTTGGAAAATGCAGGAAAGTACAAAGAATAAATTAAAAAACACCGACAATTTTACCATCTAGTGATAGCCACTGTTAATATTTGGCACACGGTGTTTTCTTTCAGACTTTTAATTTTGCATACAGTTGCATTTTAAAACAAGATTGGGTCATATAGCATATGTAGTTTTCTATTCTGTTTTTTCCCACAAAATATTATATTGTGAACATTTTCCAGTATTGTTGATAATAACCTGGAAACATGATTTTTAATGACTCTATACAATTTTATCATACAGATATACTGTAATTTATTTGACTTTTTTTCTAACTTCGCCCTATTACCGTGTCACAAGATTGTCTCATATACATTGGGTTGTTTTACTGAAAAATCTGAATCTGTCAAGAGAATTTCTAAATAATCATGTATGTAAATCTTAACTTTCAACAATTAGTTCAATGTTATTTCAGTATATTCCCTAAACCAGTGTTATTGTCATCCCACATTGATCCATTAGTTATATAAAAATATATCTTTCAAAGTAAACAGTTCATTCATTTAATCTCTATTAATACCTCAGGTCAGAGCTGATACATTCAAATTCAGAGGCTGGTAAAAATGTAACCAGCAAGGACGCAGAGTATATCTCGAGAAAAGCAGTACCCAAAAGGCTTTATTCTGAGACTCGCACGAAAGTCTCTTCATCGGAAAACCGTGGCAGCCCATTAACGGAAAGAGCGAACAGAGACATTAGTGAAGTACCAGAAAGCAGTGTCAGTGACACGGAGGAAGTGCCAGGATCTTCACATCTCAGGAAGGTAAAAGAAAAACACTGAGACACAACTGCATCTCAGTCAAGAACTCTCGTCATCCGTCTCCCTTTGCAATCTCCCTGCCTCAGCCCACCCCCAATATCCAGGAAATTAATTTTATTATTTTTTGCTAGGGGAGAGGTGAAACCAGTCTGACATGGAGAAAAGGCTGATTTACAGAATGTCAATACAAAATAGTTAAATTGATCATTGAGTAATTCTAACAAAGTATATTCAAATAGAAATTTGAGTCACTTGTTTTAAAGAATAAATTATGATTTCTTACAGCATACTTATCTTTGAATACAAATAATATGCTAAAGTCATATACTTTGCTTTCTAAAATACATGTCCTTCTAATTTTATTTTTCAGGTTTGGTTGGGAAATCCTTTATTCATGGTAGTACAAATGTAAACTTCATCACAACAAACATCACAAATTCCTTCATAGTGGTGTCCCAGTTAAGAACATTATTATGTTACCAACATTTTACTAGATGGATGATAAACTTCACAAAATGCTATAGTGTTAAACCTTAAGAAATCCACTGAAGATAAACATAATTTATTAGAAGTATCAAATAATGATAGTCCCTGTTTTACATGTTTATATTGATGTTTTATTCAAGCTTGTTTTGCTGTTGTTATTATTATTGGTTTGGAAATATGAGTTTCTTAGAGTTAGAAATAACTCTAAGGAGAAATAATGTTACTAAAAGTCACTACTTACACTGTATGAAGACTTTTAGGGTAGTAAAATTGGATAGTAAACTCCACTTATTATTCAGTTTGATGCCACAGTGTTTACTGAATACCTGTTATATGCCTGGCACTTACGGCAATTTTCTCTTCTCATGAATTACTAGCTTGGCCATAAAGTGAAAACTGAAATCTGTCTTTTCATTATACAGAAACATTTTCCTCGTCCTGTTTTTTGGTCACACATATTGTGCTTACTTTTTCGCAGGCAGCAACAGGAATACATTTTCCTGCTGCTTCACTTCCCTGAAATCCTCTAAGATTGCCAATTTCCTCACTAGGGAAAGTGACATTTAGAGCTGTAAGCTCCATGAGTACCATTACAGCACTCTTTTCTTCAAATTTCCTATCATGTCACTTAAATTCTAAAAAGAAAGTTCTATTTTTAAAGGGAATTATTTGCCTTAACTCCTGCAAAAATGAAATTACATTATGGGTAAATAATTTAGACCATTATCATCTTCTATATGAACTACGGTGGGCCTTCTGATTGACCTCCATGCCTCCATTCTCCTCCACTCTGGTTTCCTCCACAGTGTACCAGAAGATTCTTTTGAGACCTTATATTTACAATGAGGTATAGGACTCCAGAGCACTGGCTCTAGAGTTTCTGGGTTGGAATCTCTGTCTTGCCACTTATTAGCTGTGTAACTTGGATAAGTTACTTATCTTTGCTTCAGTTTTCTTTCTGTTAGTAAAATGGGAATAATAATAATGCTACCCAATTGAATTGTTGTGAAAATTAATTGGGCTAATACATGGAGCTGGCACATGGTCAGTGCTCATTAAATGTTAGTTATTGTTATACATCACTCTCCTGCTTTTATTGTCTCTTGGATCATTCTGCTTCGCCCATAGGATTTCACCTAAACCCCTTGGAATGGCATTCAGGGACTTTCCCTAGGGTATTTAATAAAATCTTCTCATTTCCTCCCCTGAGGTCCAGTTCCAGCCCTTCAGAGTATGTTTTAATGTCTGGTAGAGTTAGTATCCCTTTGTAGATTTAGTCAGTTTTTCCTGGCTATTCCTGAATGTGTATTTTTTACTTGAACTTTAATATCAACTTATCTAGCTCCAGAAAAAGTCTGTTGGTATTTTTTTAATTGGGATTTCCTTAAATTTCTGTTAACTTGGGGATGTTAAGAGACACCTTTATGATGCTGAGTCATTCTATCCAAACACAGGCAATATATTTCCACTTGTTAGGTCTACTTTTGTGTCTCTCAGGAGTGTCTTAAAATGTTTCTCATATACATTTACACATTTAAGTTTATTCCTAAGTAATTTAACCTTTTATATTGCTATTGTAAATAGTTTTCTCTACCATTATGTTTTCTGACTGCCTATTGTTTGCGTATATGAAGGCTACTGTTTTTTTTTGTGTTAATTTTATATCCTACTACCCTGATGAATTATTTTATTGTTTCCATTAGTTTTATCATTGATTCTCTCAGGGTTTCCAGACATGCTATACGTCATTTTTATATAGAGATAGTTTCATTTCTTCTTTAATCTCTCCAACTGACTCTTTTGTTCAGTTGTATTAGCACATAATCTCTAGTACAACATTAACAGTGGAGAGAGTGGGCATGCTTGCTTAGTTCCTGATCTTAGTGGAAACATTCAGCAAATGCTTTTGTGTCCTATTTTTGTTCATACTATTGCTCCTACAGTCTGGGGTGATAGTATTCCTTTTTTCACCGTTCAAACCCCTACCCACCCTTCAAAGCCCAGCTCAAGTGATATGTCTCTTTTTGAAGTCTTCTCATTCTAATCAAATCATTTTGTTTGCTTTATTCATTTTTAATGTCATGTAATAATTTAATAAATATGCTTGTTACTCCACTAGGTAGATTGTGAGCTCATCAAGGGCAGGCCTGAGTCTTACTCATCTCTGTATTCCTAGTGCATAGCCAGTGGTTGGCAAACCTTCAGCCCCGGTTTGGGATAGCCTAAGAAAGTTTTTAAAATCCCTCAAGTAGTATCACAAAATTCCAAAATGAAATCAATTTTAATTCACCTTATTTAAAAAGATAAATAATATGGTAGTATTCTACTTTGGGAAAGGGGATTTTCAAAATTAAACTGTTGTAGAGGAGTATTACTATATTCTAATATTCAAATGACCAATATATTTTTCCATTGTTGATTTTCAATAAGTTATACACAGCTCTCAGGGGCACCAAAATGGGGGAAATATCTATATTATTATATTTTTAATTGAAGTATTATTGACCTACAACACTATGTTAGTTCTAGGTACAGAACATAATGATTTGATATTTCTATACATTACAAAATGATCACAATAAGTCAACAGCAAATTTAGGGCCGTTTTCAAAGACCAAAGTCACCATACAAAGTTATTATAATATTGTTGACTGTATTCCCCATGCTGTACATTTCATCCCCATCACTCATTTTGTAACTGGAAGCTTGTACCTCTTAATCTCCCTCACCTATTTCACTCATCCCCCCACACCCCTCCCCTCTGGCAACCACCTGTTTGTTTTTTGTATCTATGAGTCTGTTTCTGTTTTGTTACGTTTGTTCATTTGTTTTGCTTTTTAGATTCCATATATAAGTGAAATCACACTGTATTTGTCTTTCTCTGACTTATTTCACTGAACATAATACCTTCTAGGTCCATTGACGTTGTTGCAAATGGCAAGATTTTATTCTTTTTTGTGGCTGAGTGATATTCCACTGTGTACACACACCACATCTTCTTTATCCATTCCTCTATCGGTGGACACTTAGGTTGCTTCTGTATCTTGGCTATTATAAATAAGGCTGCAATGAACATAGGGGTGCAGATATCTTTTTGAATTAGCATTTTTGTTTTTTTTCTGAAAAATAGCCAGGAGAGGAATTGCTGGATTGTATGGTAGTTCTATTTTTAAGAGAATATGAATATTATTTTAAAATTTTTATAATAATTTATCTTCTTACCCAATTCGTATAGGATTTGGACTAATTCCAAGTTGTATGGCCATTCATAAACTTTCTCCATTAGAAGACTGTTATATACCAGGGAAAGGCTTGATCATCCAGCCATGAAAGATTTAAAGGCCAAAGAGTAGGTAGGGAAAAGAGGGGGTAGCAAATGACATTTACCTTAAGTCAGTGGCAAATTCAGGGCAGCTCTCAAAGTCCAAAGTAAACTAGTAGGTTTTTAGTTTAATATAGCACAGTAAGCATTATGAAGAGCTATTTGCACATGATATTATACATTGAAGAGACACAGATGCTATCATTAGGTCAATTCCAGCCTTTGGATCTTGACTTTGGTTAACACTAGACTCTTCAGAAGCAACTGAGACTATGCCTCCAATTAAAATCAAAGCCAGTGTATTAGTTTCCTATTGCTGCTATAAAAAATTACCACAAATTCAGTGGCTTAAGACAACACAAATTATCTTACAGTTCAGAAGTCCAAAATGGGTCTCACTGAGCTAAAATCAAGGTGTTGGCAAGGCTGCGTTCCTTTGCGGAGACTCTAGGGAAGAATCTGCTTTCTTGCCTTTCCTATCTTCTTGAGATCACCTGCATTCTTTGACTGTGGTTTCCTTCCAGCTTTAAAACCAGCAACGGCCAGTCAAGTCCTTTTCACATTGCTTCACTCTGATGCTGACTCTTCTCTGCTTTTCACATTTTTTTTTTTTTCGGTATGTGGGCCTCTCACTGTTGTGGCCTCTCCCATTGCGGAGCACAGGCTCCGGACGCGCAGGCTCAACGGCCATGGCTCACAGGCCCAGCCGCTCTGCGGCATGTGGGTTCTTCCCGGACCGGGGCACGAACCCGTGTCCCCTGCATCGGCAGGCAGACTCTCAACCACTGTGCCAACCAGGGGAGCCCTGCTTTTCACATTTAAGCATCCTTGTGAGTCCACTGGGCCCACCTGGATAGTCCAGGTCACTGATTAGCAACTTTATTCCATTTGCTACCTTAATTCCCCTTTGCCATGTGATATAACATATTCACAGGCTCCTGGGATTAAGACGTGGACATCTTTGGGGGTGCGGGCAGGCCATCATTCTGCCTACCACAGGCTATATCACAGCTAATTTGGGGTGTTTCATCTGGAGCAAGGGTTCAACAGCTGCTGTCAGAACTGCCCCATGCAGAGGCCATCTTCACCTTCTGATGTGTGAGGATGAGCCAAGAACAGGGATCATTCACTTATTCATTCTTGTTACCTACCATGCAACTCCCACAGGTATTTGTTGAAGGCCTTGTGTTGTAGATGTGGGGTATACAATGGTATGCAAAATAAACAAGAAACATTCCTAAACTTGATTATAGACTAGGAGGGAGACAGACATTAAACAAATAGTCACATGACTAAATATTTGATAATTTTTAAAAACCTGTGGTAAGTTCAATCAAGGAAAAGTTTAAGGTGCTTTGAGAGGATTTAAGGTATGAACCGACCTAATCTAGGAGGTCAGAACGTCTTCTTTGAAATTGCTGTTTGAGCTGAACTGGAAAGGATAAGGTAGTAGGGGGGAGTTAAGTGGATGTGTGGCATGTGCACAAGCCCCTGTGATAGAGGGAGTGTGCTGGTTTTAAGGAACTGGAGGATGATCAGTGTGGTTAGCAGGCAGATAGCCAGGGTGAAACAATGGCACAGGGTGAATGAAACTAGAGTAATTGCTGAGTGCCGATTCATGCCAGATGTAAACAGCCATGTAAACGGCCATATAAAGTACTGTGGCATTTAAAGTATTTGAAGGATTTTAACAGGGAGGGCTGCCAGAGTTGAATTTTGGAAAGATAACTTTAGTTGCAGCTACTATGTGCAGAATGGGATGCAGTGAGGCAAGAATGGAAGTTCAGTTGTGGCATCTGAGAGATGGTGATTCAGTAGCAATGGAGAGAAGTGGCCAAAGTAGACAGCTAATTGAGGAGGTAGAAGTAGCAGGACTCTGTGATGGATTGGTTATGGGGCTTAAGGGAAAAGGAGGTATCAAGGTCTGGAGCAACAGGTTCAATGCTCACTAAGATCATGAATTCTATTTTGGACATGTTAAGTGGCAGAAATCAAATAGGTAGTAGGATATACGAAGTTCAAATTCTGTGAGACTCCCTGGCATATACATATGTAGTAATTTCTGCCAGCAGTGTGAAAGAAAGTTCCTAGGGAGAGGGTGCAGGGGAGAATACTGCCATCATTTAAAGCAGTGGTTCTTAACCAGGGCCAGGGGACGTTGGGCAATGTCTGGAGACAATTCTGGATGTCACAATTCAGGAAGGAGGGTGCTACTGGCATCTAGTGGGCAGAGGCAAGGGATGCTGCTCAACACCCTCCCATGAGCAGGACAGCCCTCACAACAAAGAAGCACCAGGCCTCAAATGTCAGTAGTGTTACGGCTGAGAAACCCTGATTCAAAGGCTGGGTAGAAGAGGGCAAGCCAGCTGAAAAGTCTGAGAGCAACCAGGAGAATGCAGCATGAGGAAGGTTTGAGAAGAAAGTGTCAGAGTGACTATCAAGTGGGATGGAGACTGAAAATGGTCATTGGCTTAAGGATCTGGCAATTTTTGGTGACCATCTTGAGAAGTGCTTCTGTGTGAGGGTCAGGAGCTTTTTTAGATAGGACGGAAGAATAGGAGAATGAGAAAATGGAGAAAGCAAGTGTAGACAACTCTACAGCAGAGGTAAGGATGGAGGGAGGAAGGGAATGAGGCTATTTATATATTTTAATGAGAGACATTTGATTATTTTAAAATGCTGACATTCTTATCCAGTAGAGGAGAGGCATGGGAGGGGCTGGGAGTCAGAGACAGGGAGAGAAGGACTGGCTCTAGTCAGGAGTAGCTGCTTCTGTCGCAGTAGGAGGGAAAGGGGAGAAGATGGATGGAGTCGAGCAGGATGGCCTACAGTGTCTCCCTCTATCTCTGTCTCCCACAGCCTTAGTGTTAGTTTCTTTCTTTCTTTTTAAAATTAATTAATTAACTAATTTGGCTGTGCCGGGTCTTAGTTGCGGGATGCGAGATCTTTAGTTGCATTTGCTGCATGTGGGACCCAGTTCCCCGACCAGGGATTGAACCTGGGCCTCCTACACTGGGAGCGTGGAGTCCTAGCCACTGGACCACCAGGGAAGTCCCTGGTGTTAGTTTCAATGGTTCGGGCAGGGTAGTCAGAAGCAGACCACTGATTCCACACTGTGTGCATTTGGAGTCCAGGGAAGGGTTTTATTTTAGGATGTTTTGGGCCACTCAAGAAGGTTTTGGGTATTTCATGAACCATCACTATTAAAGTTAGGGAGACCACCTTGGCTGAGCTTCTGAAAAGGGGTATTTGATGAGCGCTAACTTGCTTTGAATAAACAGTACAGTTACTTTTTTCCCCTCCAGTTTTCTCGCATGTTCTTTGGAGCAGTTTCTTCTGACCAACAAGAACACTTCAACCACCCTTTCCACAGTCTGGCAACAGCAAGTGACAGTGAAGAGGACGTGAATAATGGCAGTTTTTCCACATTCTAACAATGATGGCTGAGCTGGCCCCCTACCCATTTACTGGCTCACTTGCACCTCAAACACATTTTCACACTTAAGCCTATGAAGATATTGTCTTGGACTTCCTTGAAATGGATAATGGGCTGCTAGTTTTCTAAACATCTTCTTATACAACAACCATATCTAGAAATAGCTGCTTGTCAAGTAAATGTAATTTGCTTTAAATCCATTATACTTCTTGGGAGGGAGAAGAGTTTTCTGTGCAGGGAAAAAGCTCATTAGAATTCTTCAATTCAGGGACTTCCCTGGTGGTGCAGTGGTTGAGAGTCCGCCTGTCAATGCAGGGGACATGGGTTCAAGCCCTGGTCTGGGAAGATCCCACATGCTGTGGAGCAACTAAGCCCGTGTGCCGCAACTACTGAGCCTGCACTCTAGAGCCCATGAGTCACAACTACTGAAGCCTGCGTGCCATGCTCCGCAACAAGAGAAGCCACCGCAATGAGAAGCCCGTGCACCACAACGAAGAGTAGCCCCTGCTCACCGCAACTAGAGAAAGCATGCGTGGAGCAATGAAAACCCAACACAGCCAAATAAATAAAATTTTAAAAAATAAAAAAGAATTCTTCAATTCAGCGCACATTCACACTAGAGTTTTTAGCATTTTCTTTACCAGTTTTATAAAGGTATTTAAACTTTCTTTAGCAGCCATTTTGAGTGCATCAATATGGCTTGTAGAGTTCAGGTATCTTCTGTGTTTGATTGCAAACATTTGAGTTTTGGTGCTTTCAGACATAGTAAAAAGTTATGCATGTAATACCATAACATTTTTGGTCTATTGCTTGCTATATTTTGTTAAGATTTTAAGTAAAAATATATGACTTTAAAATTTTGCAGTGTGATGCAGAAAAGAAGTGATGCCAAAAAATTATTTCTGTATTATCTGATATAGAACAGCAGCCTCCACTGCCAAGAAAGCCTGGGTTTGGAGGGGAATGAGATGGAAGATGAATGTCTCTGTTCTTTGCCTCTTTAAGAATTAGCTTCTTACCTGCACAGAATAAAAAATCTGGCACAGAAATATTGTTATATAACATCTTATGATGTGTGCCTCTCCCTCTCCCAAACCTGTTTAGAGTCAATTATAACCTGACAAACTAGACTTTTGTAACACCTTAATTGTTAAGCCTGTGAAACCATCAAATCACAAGGAAATGTTAATTGGCAAGCAATTGTGCTTTAGATTTTGTGAGGAATTAATAAGACAAAGGTGGCTGAGTGGATTAGTAAACTTTAGAACTGTGAACAGAGTTCAAACTAAAACCAGAATGAGTTTGGCTCTTGTAGCTTGGTAATGAGCCATAGCTACCCACAATAACCTAATAAAAACTCAAGTTCATCCCAAAATGTTCCTCAGTGAATGAAACTGGGCTTTCATCAAGCTTTTTTTGGAAACTGGCAATGCCCACATAATTTCACGTTGCAGGCTAAAGATTTATGTATCTTTTGCTTACACTGATGACTAACACTGAATTTCACATATTCCTAATAAATGCAGATGACTACACGGAGAACATTTATACCCGAGAGTAACTGTAGGTCTCCCTGCTGAGGATGAAGTTTCTGGTTCGCTCATTGAAATGGGCCAGGGCAGTTTTGGCTGTGAAGGCATCATCATCATCAGTAATCACCTAGATGCAGCACTGGTCTGTAAAAGACACTTACACTGTCAAATTGTATATAGTTTGGATTTTAGAATTTGGATACAGAATGCTAAATTTAAATGACACCAGATTTTTGTTTGACTTCACATACCATTTAGAAGATGCAAAAGGCTTCTCAGCTGGGAAATCATCTATATGTTACATTCAATTATTAATCCAGTTTGACGAATTTTTGAGGAAGCTAAACTGATGTAGTAAATGAGCTGGTGAAAAAGAGCCTTAGTGAATAAACTAGTAAAAGGCAGAAATGATAGCTACAAAGTATGGAGTCACTGCTAGACTAAGAGGCTTGGAAATGAGGACCTGATAGGGACCAACAAAATCAATGTCAAGGGCCAGTGTCTTATTTTGTTACTACTCAAATTAAAAGGAGTACACAGATTAGTATAAATACTATATTTATTAAATATCTTTACAGTTTATTTAAATGTATTTACAGAACTATTCCTGCATAAGTTATACTTCAGACATCCAATTCAGGTCACTGCCTCTTGGGTAAGACAAATAATGATAGTCTCAACAGAAAAAAGCAGCTCATTAGTATACACAAATTCAGACTTGCTTCATTATTTAGCCATCTTTGCCACAAACTACCTGCTTACAGTTAAAATTTTGACATGGACACTGTCGATTTTTAGTTGAACTTCAATTTTGCAAAGAATTTAATTTTTTTAAACAATAGAATCCAAATGTTTTCTGCTTCACATTTTGTTTTATAAGCAGATTTTGGTTTTTTGATGTTGTAAAATTTGTTAAATGCAAAAATGTGATGGTTTCCAGGAAAATTGGATGCTGTAGCTTCTACCAAAGATAGCTGGTATAAGGTGACAAGGAACCATGAACTTAATCAGAAGTACAAACATTTACAGTTCTAGCCTATCTTGTTTACAATCTCCAAAACGCTCAAAACTGACTCAGTGAATTCCCACAATTACTGCCTTGTTACATGATGTGGTATGTTGGTGGTACTGAAGGCGGTACTGAAGGCTACTATTCTATCCAGAACGAATGCAACCGATGTGATAAGACACTCGCCCATCATGCAAAGCTCGAAATCTAGTTTCTAATCTAGTTACAGCCCAACTCCCAGACATGCACACCTGGAATGGATTCTTTTGTGATTTAGTACCCATCAACCATGTCAAGCCAGTACAGTAATTCAGGACAAGTAACTTGTTTTCCCCACCTCATTTCTTCTTTCAGTTTTTAGGAGCCTATGGACTCTACTGTGTATCCATTCGGTGAATTCTTTTTTGTGCGCAGGCAGCTTAAGTTCACAGGAAGAAATAAGGTTCTGATATGTTTAGAGTGCACACTTTAAAACAGAACAAAATAAAAATTTCAAGCATGTGATAAAAATATTGATTTTTATAATACAGTATTGCTTTATAAATATAGATGGAAAAGCTATAAACTTTACTGGTCTTTGGTGCATCCAGAGAGGGATAAATAATTTGCCATTTGTAAATTAGAAATCCAAATTCTCTTTTGTTATAAAAGTCCACTACGTGAGGCAAATGTATCAATATGTGTGTTTATACTGCTTGATTTAAAATACAATTAACACATCAAGTTCAGAATTAGACCCACCAAGTGGTATATCTCAGGCATACCCCACAAAGACTTGGGTCCTGTGACATGGAAAATTCCAGTATGGGTACTACACAGCCTCTGACCACTGACAGTGGAAGGAAAGTTACTTGTTAAGCAGCACTCCAACAGACCCCCACAGTCATAAAATTAAGTGCATAACACAAAAAGGGCAGGGGAAAAAAAGAGAAAATATTTTGTATCCCAAATCTACAGGCCAGGTCCAAAGTCAGTTCCCCTGTGAAACTCAATTCTTGTCCCACTATTTTCAACATCCCTGGAACAAACACATTGTCAATTTCTAACGCTCATTTCTCAAAAAAGACTAAGTTGATTAAATGAGTTGTGTAAAACACCACCATCAATCTACCTTTATGAAGACTGTGTTTGATGGGTTTAGATGAGTGCAGAGAAAGCCAGTGACGTGACCAGCACTGCTCTTACCTGGAATTAAATGTATGCATTGGAAAATTAATACAAAATATATCCAGATCATAAGGCTCCATACCTCTGACCAGAAATAATTAAAAACCCAACAAAAGAACTGAAGTTGTCAGCCCAAGTGTAAATGTATTCCTTCCAACAAAACCCTTCTGGATGCAACTTTCTTTACTTTTTAAATACACAGAGACTGCAAATAGTTTGTGCAAAATAAATACCCCGCCACTTGCCACTCACGCTTCTGTGTTTTATCACAGCACGATGGATTCTCATTATTTAAACAGAGTCTCTCTCCACCCCCCACCCCACCCCCCATCTCCTCTACCAAAGAATTCTGTTTTGTCAAGTTAGGGTAGTTAAGGCATTCTGACATGTAATTAAAGGTGATTCAAAATAGATATCTAACATTATGCCAATTTAGGAATAGTAGATAAATTACTGAACGGCTTACAAATGAATAACTCATTCTTCTTATAAATGAAATGCCTGTTACAAGCATGATGCATTGAAATATAGTAATGACATGTACATGGTACATGTTAAACATTTTTAAATAAAACAAAAGCTTGACAGTTACTCAAATATACAGTACAAATTCACAAAACAAAATCTTTTAAAACAAGTTGAGGTAACCTCAAACATAAGTTTTAATGCAATAAACCAGGGAGTAAGTATCTCCTTTAGAGAAAGAGACTTTCTATATTCTCAAGTAGATTCTCATTAGGTTTAATTGCATTCTCATCTATACACCAATGTTACCTGACATATATAAAACATGGCTTTAATTTAAGGATTTCTAAGTATATATATTTTTCTACCACGAAGTTAATGAAGGAAAAAAACTGACCCAAAAATATATATCTTTACAGCAGTCGACTTGTACACAAACCTTAAAAATAAGTTTGAATTTGCAGACAATGGAAAAACTGAATGTGGGGTAATTTTATAAGGAAACTATACACTGCAAGATGGCTATTCGGAAACTGTAAACATTAAGCTTGATTCAGAAACCCCTAAATTTCTGTGTAGGGCAAATGCAAATGTCATATCATCACTAGGAGTTTTCCTCATGGACTCTTGTGCCACTGCCCACAGTGTTCTTTCCACATGGACTCCCTGAATTTGGTACATGCTCTATAGAAAGCAAGGCTACTAACAACAGGTCTGAGAGTGAGAAAAGGGGCATAGCGTGACCATCAAAGGCCAACAAAATTCAAAGTTAGAGCTGTTCCATTCTCAACCCATCAGGCCTATGGGCCTAAAGCTCCCACACAGGGGCATCATATCAGACAGCTGGGAGGAATTTCAGCTGTAACATTAAATTTGTAGGCTTTGAGGAATTTATAACCTTGAATAATATTTCCATTAAAAATTTTTGGTAAGGAGTTTCCCCAAACCCCCCTGCAGATCAGGCCACCAGCCTGTGATATGCAGTAACCAATAAACTGCTGAAACTTTCATCACAGGAGCACAATTAATCATCTTTTAAAAACCATGAAACATTTGCATACATAGAACTAAACTGAATTTTTCTTCCAACTTGTAACCAAAAAAAAGCTCCCCGGATCAAGATTTTGTAATCCAGAACAATGTTTTAGAGCAAGATTATAAGCCCCTGAAAAATAGGAGTTTATAATGAAAACATAAAGCCACACCCAATCATAACACAGACTGTATAGTACACGTGTAACATATCTTTTGATAATATATAATGTATGTTTCTAGTAGATGTACCATAACATACAATTTGTGTTAGACTTTTAAAATCCCTTTAACACATTCTAATTTTGAATTCACTTTACCAATATTACTCATTTTCAATACTTCAACTGTTTTTGAAAAGTAATAGACATTTTGGCTTTGAAAACCTCCATCCCATCATGGAAGGGACAATGTGAAGTGAAGGCCAATCTTCAAATCTTGATTCTCTTCAAATGTTGCTGGCAGATATGAGCTAGTGAATGACAGTAGTGGTTCTCAACAAAGATCTCAATGGGGTCTCAAAAAGACAGGCAAAAGGCTTACATCACTGGCCACTGAGATCAGTAGCAAAGAAACATGGTCCTGCCAGCAGGATCAGCACACACGGTAGGGGAGAATTTGGGATGATGAAAGGAGAGGCAGGAGTTGACACCTAGGTGAGTCAGTCTGTATACTCAGCCACTATTGAGAGAAGGACAGTGATGTCATCTGGCTTTCCACCTAAAATGAAAATGAAAACGTATTTATATATTTTAAAAGGAAAAGTCAATAAAAAATGTAAGCCTAAATAAATAAGTACTAGGAAACAAATACTGGTATTTCAGGCAGGTTTGGTTTGTCAATATACTCTGGCAGAAAAAAGGAAAAAAACCATTTGATAAATAGTTAAAACGCACCAAGAAATTACATGTAATTTAATTGAAGCTTTTAAAAAAAAACCTTCCCTGCTCCTTTACAACAGCTCTGTTAAAATGGCCACCACCACATCCTCTGTTTATAGCAATCATAATAAAGACAAAATGTGGCTAAGATTAATTCTGCCTGACAAGAAAGTTACATGTTATACCCACAATCCTAATTTGGACAAACATATCCAATGTTTTGAAACTAGTAATAGTCTTGTATTCTAATCTGGCAATCAGCTATGGCATGTGCTTTTTTCTATTTGAATATTTCCTGGACAACTAAGAAATGCTTTACATATCATAAGATTCTACCAGCAAGAAACTGACCAACTCTGCTAGTTCTGATATGCTAGTACCAACATGTCATCTGAGCTCCAAGACTGAGCTACTTGGCCTGCTCCCAAAGTTACATATCGCTCAGTAGATAGGAAGACTCTTTAGGCAAGGACAGTCTAACATTACTTCCATCTTCAAAACCTGCCATGGCAATTTGGCAGGCAAATACTGTCAATGAGTCCCACAAAGCCAGAGGAAGGGAGAAGTGAAATGTCAGACTCATGAAGGGCAGAATGTTTAAACTGTTAGGAATGTCCAGGCAGAGCTCGGAGGCTTTTGGGGCTCAGGTCCAAGCAGTGCAGTGGCAGCAATAAAGGGCTTCAGGTTCCACCTGCCTCTGCAGCCAGTTAAATTCAGTTCTGAAGGGCACCTCTGTGGGGAACACATGATGACATGCACTTGCTCTGTCCTTCAGTGTTACAGCCTGCTGACCTTGCTCCCACGGGCTCACAGCTGGGAGAGGGCACCTCAGCAGTCTCACCCCAGTGCTGTAGTTTGCCTCACCCACAGCCCAGAATGCTCCCATCCTCTATGTCCCCAGTTAGTCCCTATGACCTTCCTAAGGAATGCTTACCTCTCACATTCAATCCATTGTCACATGCAAACTGTGCAAAAGGTGACATATAATTTGGGTCATAGGCCAGCTCATGAGCTTGCTCAGCAATGCTTCTTGCCGTCTGTTGTATACTCTCATAATTTGAATTCTAATATGAAAACATGAGGGAGTTATTTTTACCATAATGCCTCACATGATTTCTGCACACAGTAAACATCACTTGCAAGCATCGCTTTTTAAGACAGTAACATTTATCGAATCATAGTTTCCACCACTTAAGTTTTATTCCAGTTAGAGAAGACAATGAAACATTATACCTCAACTAAAATGAATGAGATCACCAGTGCTGCCTGCATAAAGATGTCAATTAGAAAGTCCTTTGCATGGACTTGGGTCCTGAAGTTTGAATTTTCTTTCTTTTTTTTTTGGCCGCGCCATGCGGCATGTGGGATCTTGGTTCCCTGACCAGGGATCAAACCCACACCCCGTGCGGTGGAAGCGTGGAGTCTTAACCACTGGACCACCAGGGAAGTCCCTTGAATTTTCATATTTGTTTTTTTTTTCCCACTTGAAATTCTTAAGGCATTCTTGCTAAAATGGGATGGGGTTGAAAGGGCGGATTTTGATAGCACTTCGGGATGACCTCAAAAGCTTCCTTGCTTGGGAATGCCCCCCTGGCCAAGCACAGTGTGCTCTCCAAGTAAGGGCTGCCAGTTGCCCTACTGAAAATCCCTCTCTATTCTGTATTCCTTCACCTTGCTTTATTTTTCTTCTTCTTATTTACCACCACCATTATAGCTATTCTTTCTTTCTCTGTATTATCTGTCTTCCTCCACTAGAATGTAAGCTCCATAAGGGCAGGGAATGTGTCATTTCTGCTTGTCATTCTGTTACCACACAGAGCACAGTGCCAGCACGTGTAAGCGCCTGACCTTTACTAGGCCCCACAGACAAGGCGTAGTGCTAAGGGTTTCTAATGCATGGTCTTGGTTTATCCTTACCAAAACCCTACAAAACAGGCCTTTTGTACCACTCCACCATTTTACAGGTGAGGAAAATACTGCTTAAAAAGTTTAGAAACTTACTCAAAGTCATACTGGTTAGTGGTAAAAACATGAGAAAAGACTAATTTTCCCCAGAGTCAGTACTTTACAAAGCCAGGAGAATATGCAGACTGGTTTTCACTTCCTTCCACTCTCTGTATGGGCCAAATCTGAACAGTTTCTTTACTGATGACAGCTCAGATCACATCTAGGCCCCCAGCTGCCTGCTGCCCTTGGCTGCTGCCTTGGCTGGCTCTGGTATGATGATTTCCTATCTTTCCCAGCCTGAACACCTGCTGAGTTTGCTAGGAGAATAAAAAGTGAAAAAGACAACCAGCAACTAACACCATTAAAATACCATTAAAAACACAAACAAGAACTGGCCCATCTGGACCTTTCCTACCTTTACCACCCTGCTAAATAAAGGCTTGGATGAGAAGCCTCTTTTCCCTTCAAGTTCTCCAACTGTGAGTATTTCTATCTACAACTGTTTCAAAGATTAGAACCATTTTTATTTTCCTAAATTCACAAAATAGTCCTTTCCAAAACTACAAAAAGAGATAATGCAATTGAATTAATAAAAATCAGCTGCCCAGAGAGGGTCACTGTTTCCAAAGGCCAACCTTTGAATTAATTACCTTTAACTTTTTTAGCTCCTGAAGGATCATATAATCAGGCATGTTGTCAAAGAGTCCATCTGTCGCCGTCAGGATAATGTCTCCTAACTGGACATCAAAAGATGTGCTATCAGCGGCATCTGGGCTGTGACAAGGACAGCGTAGGGACAAAGTTAACAGAGCCTTTTAGAGATAACTGTTAAAAGTTTGCAATGGGAATGATGCTACAATGTAATGAGGCTTTAAGGAAAACTAATATATAGTAGCAGTCAATAATAAAAACCACCATTCTGAAATTTCTAACCTTGAAAAAAATTAACTGAAAACTGATACAAATATTTCAAAAGCTTAACTAAAACTATCAAGTAAAACTGAGTTTGATGATTAGTCTCATGTGGTTTAAAAGGCGGAAGGGTTCTTTTCTGAGTCAGACACTAAAATGCCTCTAAAATCCTGGTGGAAATGAGTCTTTGTTTCCTAATTCTTTAGAGCCAAATTCCATCCTCTCTTATTCACTTTCCACTCATCAGTTTCCCTGCAGGCTTGAATTTGGCTCTCAGGAGGCTGTGTTATAGTGGAATAACTGAGCACTATGGAGGAGAGCATGCAAATCCTATAAGAATTAATTCATATGAAATACCTGCAATGGTATTTCTTACTATAATACTAGTAATTACTAGTATATTACTAGTAATACCAAATTAGTATTACTAAGTCATACTTACTCTGGTAGAGTAAGGACTGTGTGTCTCCCAGGGTTTACAAAGTGCTCATCATGTATAGGTTACTTATTTATTAGTGTGCCTGGCACACAGTAGGTCTTCAAGTAATATCTAATGAATGGAAGAAACAAAGTAACTGACCCTCCAAACTGGGGAAAAACTCATTACTATATTGTTAATGAAGAGAAGAAGGTACTTTGTGTGTGTGTGTGTGTGTGTGTGTGTGTGTGTGTGTGTGTGTGTGTGAGAGAGAGAGAGAGAGAGAGAGAGAGAGAGAGAGAGAGAGAGAGAGAGAGAGAGAGAGAGAGAGAGAGAGACGCTTCTATATGCAGAGAATACATCTGGCAGTGGCTGCCTCTGAGGACAGAATGTGTGGATGGGGTAGGGACAGAAGCTTGATTTTTCACTACATGTTTTTGTGTAAAACTTTTAAAAAGATATAAGAAAACAGATATAAGAATGGGGGGTGGGGGGAACCACAGGTGGGAAGAAGAGAAAATATATTCAAAGAGTTAATGGTCCCCTCAGAGGCTGGTTCTCAGCCATTTCCAAAGGCCAGCTCCACTGCTTCCAAGCCTCCAAGGTGAGGAAAAGGTGAGATATCTGATAATCTACCTTCACCTGTAATTAGGGAACAAGAGCCAGGAAAAAAATTCATACACTGACCCAGAATATGGAGGCAGAACCAAAGCACCCTAAGCTTGATTAAAAACAAAAAAAAACAAAGAAAAAACTTGTGTAAGTGACATGTTATAAAATTTGCAAAAAGAAAACATAAAAACAAACAGCCCACCCATGCCTGCTGGGGATTTACGCAAAGCCCATTGAGGAAATTTCTAGTTTGTCTTCTCTTGACTGAGGAAAGCAGCAGCACATCTAGAAGTTCTGTGACGGGCTTTTGGCAAGGAACAAATTAGCTTTCGCTTACACAGTTATACAGTAAACATTTTGTAAGAACAGCTACTAAAGGAAATCTGTAAGTTAAGCTTAAAACAATATTTTATAGATAAGAGGGACTAATAACTAAGGAGATAACATGCAGCTGGGAAACAAAAAAGACCAAAAAATAAGAAAATTTTAAAAAGACTGTAAAACTGGTAGAAACCAGGTCGATTTCTTCCGTGGAATAAAGAGAAACAATACAAGACATTTCACATTTGCTCAGTCTTTGGAAACTAATCAGATTTTAGAAGTTTAGATTAATGACCAGGTTGGCACGGAAGTTCTATTTTATGCTGAGGTTTTTCTTTCCCCAGGAGTGTCCTTTGCTATTCTGTCTGTGAGAGACTCGCTGCCATTGGACAGATCGTCCTCTTCTCCCAACACTCCCACCCATGAGCTTGGTGTTCCGCCAGCTGCAGTTTTGCCCATTTTGATTGAACATACTGTGCTGCTGGAAACTTTTTACTGCACTGAAACACGAGCTGAAATCACATGCTAGCATGCTGCCTCTGGGCTCCAGGGGAAGCAACCTCCACCTCACTGGCAGGCCAGGCCAAGTGCTGTCCTGACCAGACTGTCCCAAAGATAGCGTATGAGGTACAGCAGGGCCGCTCTAGCACTCAGAAGCCAAAACAACAAGGATCAAGTAAAGGAAAATCAAAGCACTGTTCTCCAAAAACTGTTAGCTGAACTTGACATCTACGAACGCCTTGGGGTTCTGAGTTCTCCCCACTCCAACAGGGCTAATATTGATGTGCATTACAGCCAACTGAAGAAGGGTCTATAATCAAATTTTCTTCCGATTATGGTAATCTGCCTTAATCTGAAAGTAAAAAACTGCTTCCCTCTCTCTAGGAGTCAGCAATAGACTTCAGATGGGTAATACTGTACTTAATTATACAGTATGCTCATTCCAGTTTAAAAGATGGCAGTAATCATCATTTTATCTTAGTTTGGACTTAAGATTTGGCCCAATAAGAACTATTAAGTAGAGACAATAGGCACTTGCTAGAATGCTTCTACTTTTACAAAAGGTTCATTACCCATTTAACCACATTTATGAATTGCCAACAATGTTTGTGTCAAGCCCTGTAAGGCTGTTAAAGGCAGTGAAATCTGAGACTGTTTTAGTGTTACTCTGTACTCTGATCTTAGAAAAGATAAACTGTAAAAGTTGATTCAAAAAAGTCCTGATTTTCCTGGAAAGTTCTTGACAATTTAAAAATGAACTGAGAGAAGGTATCAGAAGAAAAAAAGAACAGAACACATCAAGAGCACCATCAGACCACCTCTGAGTCCATTTCCTGAAAGTTAACTTTGCCTGACAAGTTTTGCAGGGACTGCAAGTTCTATTTGATGCATATTATAGGAGGCCCCGAGAATCAGGAAGTTATTCTGATAAATAAAGCAGATGTCTGTTTGCATTTTTCCCCAATAACGTATGCAAAATCTTGTATAGGCAATGGCACAGACAAACAATGACTCATTTCTCCAGCACAATTTAACAAATACAACTGTATGTACCATGTGGTCTTGGTATGAAAAACTGATATTCTGTAAGCCTGAAATAGTATTTTCATAGTCTTGTCAAATTATCAGGTGTTTATCAGAATTCAACTTGGCTGAAATATCAAGTTCAAGCACAGTATCTTTCGATGTCAGACTAAAAGGTCCTCAGTGTGCCTTCTTTTCTCACATGAGAATGGAAAATGCCTATCTCCAACACTGTAGTTAATGGGAATGGGAAGGAACCTGTTGGTGAGAATGGGGAGATTACCTGTCACTCAAGACGACTCCCTCGGCTTCAGGGGGTGCGATTGAGAGCTGGAACGGAGTGTTGAAGTAATGCTGCTGTTCATCTGATCGGTGCACAACTTCACCACCTCTGACAACCAGAAAGCCTGAGTCGCCCAGGTTTGCTGTGTGCAAGCGGTGGCTAGTTCTGTCCAGCACCACGATGCAGGCAGTACTGCTACCTAGAAACAAAAATGATCTCCATTTATTTTCTCTTTCTAGGCTGTCTCTGCATACACATTTTTATCATATCGCCCCAAAGAGCAACATGCCATAATTTGAATCTCCTTTGCCTAAACAGGACCTTTCTTAGTTATGGCTCCATATCAATGTCCGTAGTAACCTGATGAGGACCAACATGACGGGGAAAGAAAACGGGATTTATACTATGCATAGTTAAGTGGGCCAGTGATGACTTGGATTCTTCCACTTGCAGAGATAGGAAACAATAAAAATGGCTGGTATTTAACCACATTATTTCAATAGTGCTATAATCTATCTCAAATGCTCAAAAGGATGTTGTTGAGATATTAAGTTTTAATACTTAAAATGCCAGAAGGAGCATGTTACGTTTCCATGACATTTCTCATTAGTCATAGGCAGAAAGCCTTCTCTGTGAAATTCACTAACATTTAAGACAAGGCACATAACTACAATTTTAAACAGAATTTCCATCTGCTGAGGTCATGAAGAACTTTTACTGAAGACTGACTCACTATGAAGTAACAAGACCAATTTTCCCAGGTAGCTTGTGGAATCAACCTGTTCACTTTACAGAGACTACCTGTTCAGAGAGAAGAGACCACATTCCAAGCAGAAGCTTCTATGTACCTTTGCAGCACACAGCTCACATGACCTTCCCCACACTGAGGCTGATAGTACCATTAGTGAAAGTGCTTTCAAGTGCTAAAATTTCAACCTATGCCCTGAAATATGTGCATATCCTTTGATCTAGCAATTCCACTGTGAGGATTTATCATAAGAAAATAATGTGTTAGCTATTTGATAGCCACTAAAATTGTGTGAGAGAAATATATCTGAAAATGAAAGATAATTTAAGTGAAACAAGTGACTATTTTGCCAGAAAAATGGCAAAATAGAAAAATGAGCAGTTTACCAAGAAATAAATGTAAATGGTCTGTAAATATATTTCTAAAAAATGATCACTGCACTAGTGTAGGAAACATGGTCACTCTCATTTCACAGTGGTAAGAGAGTAGAACTAAATAACCTTTCTAAAGGACAATATTGCCCTGAAATATGTGCATATCCTTTGATCTAGCAATTCTACTGTGAGGATTTATCATAAGAAAATAATTAGAGATGCAAACAAGACTTAAGTACAAAAACACTGCATAAGATCACAAAGAACTGGTAACAACCTCAACATCTAAAATTAAGGGACTGGGGACCTCCCTCGTGGCACGGTGGTTAAGAATCCGCCTGCCAATGCAGGGGACACGGGTTAAAGCCCTGGTCCGGGAAGATCCCACATGCCGCGGAGTAACTAAGCCCGTGCACCACAACTACTGAGCCTGCGCTCTACAGCCTGTGAGCCACAATTACTGAGACTGCCTGCCACAACTACTGAAACCCGCGTGCCTAGAGCCCACGCTCCACAACAAGAGAAGCCCGCACACCACAACGAAGAGTAGCCCCCGCTCGCCGCAACTAGAGAAAGCCCGTGTGCAGCAACGAAGACCCAATGCAGCCAAAAATAAATAAATTAAATAAATAAATTTAAAATAATAAAATTGGGCTTCCCTGGTGGCGCAGTGGTTGAGAGTCCACCTGCCGATGCAGGGGACACGGATTCGTGCCCCGGTCCGGGAAGATTCCCACATGCCGTGGGAATCTCAGCTCAGCGGCCATGGGCCCATGAGCCATGGCCGCTGAGCCTGCACGTCCGGAGCCTGTGCTCCGCAACGGGAGAGGCCACAACAGTGAGAGGCCCGTGTACCGCATTAAAAAAAAAAAAAAAAAGGCAAAAAGAAACAAAATAAACAGGTTGTGGAACCAGCTGTGTTAAATCCCAGTGCTCTATGATTTTCTAGCCACATGACATGACCGTGGGCAAACCACTTATTCTCTCTAGGCCTCAGTTTCTTCCTAACAAAATGAGGAACAAAAATGCCTACAAATCTACCTCACTGAAGCTATTGTGAGCACACAGTAGATTCAATTCCTGTTGTTATTATTCTATGGGCAAAGAAAAAAAGTCAGGGAGTATAATCACTAAAAAATTAACAGTTTTCTTAGTGGATTATAGGTAATTTAATTTTTGTTATTAATTTTTCCTTAGTGAAAATGTGTAACTTAATTTAAAAACACTTAAATATAATCATTTGTGTCACTGTAATGTTCAGAAATTCTGTTTCCTTGTTATCTACAGTATATGCATGTGTATAAACTTGACACTTTAATGCTAAGCTATCTAGTCCCTACCTATTAATTGTCAAAGAAAAGAAAAACATGGGTATTGTAACTAACTGGCCATGCTGTCAGAGAACCTACTCCATAGCTTATATTAGAGCTAAAATCACCAATTACCCTTCCTTCCTAACTCAACGCACAGAAACTCCAATCATTTACGTCATTAATAGAATCACCACACAAAAGATCTTCTGAAAGCTGATGGAATTAATTTAACTGAGAACAATAAAATGACAGATGAGTAGCACAGCCTTGAAAACTGTGCTGCAGGAAGGACTCACATTGACTCATTATTACTCACTGACAAATCCAGGCTATCATTTTGCTACCCTTGTGGCAGTAACCCACTGCGTTAGAATCAAAATGGTCCTCGTGAGTGACAGACAGAGCTTTAATATGCAAAGCAGCACCAACGAAGGGAAGCTCAGCCTTACAGAATCATCTGGGCTCATACTGTGTAAACTCCTCTGCCTCTTCAAATTACTGATGCGTACAGCGGCTCAGGCCCTGGTAGCCTAATACTGGGAGAAGAGCTCACCATTCTTACGTGTTTGGAGAGGAACAAACTGGCAAAGAAGAAAAGAGTGCTAAGAACAACAGTGTTGAATGTTCTGACGACTGAGCAATCCAGACAGGTCCCTGAGCAAATCCCTCATGCTAACATGGAAGTATTTTTATCACCTGGCCCTTATTCTGTAAACTACCACTAAGCCTTTTGTGCAGCAAAGAAAGAAAGGGATAGCCTTACTGGGATTAACCCCTCAAATTCTTAAGATATGTTGGCTTCATAAGACCTAAATCCACTTAAGGGTTTCTGAGGAAATAATATGTCAACAATTAGCCTGTGATGCCAACCCAGATCTAAAAGCAGCTAGAAATTCTCAAGAAATAAGTGGTTACAGCTATCAGCTTGCCCTTTATATTGGAATTATGTTATAGGCTTTTTAGCAATGGCAGAATTTTTAAAAAAAGGATCACCTAATCTTATAAAATTATTACTTGCAATTATAGCTGAGGTTCAGTAAAACTCAGCAGCCTGTCTTTGCCAAAATATGCTTGAGTTTTTGTTACAAATACCTTAGAGATGTATAGATAAGGTAAGAGAGAAGTGTATATGTGTCAAACATGGTAACGAAGGATTATTTCAACGTGTTTTTTAGGAGAAAGAGGTAGTCATAATATTCAGTGCAAGAAAAACTCTTATATGTCCTTAAATTTATTTTATTAAGCTCTCCCAGTTACATGAAGGTGAATAGGGGAAAAAGTAGGAACAAGGAAGAAATACAGCAAAAAACAAAGCTTTCAAAGTACAAAATCAGGATAGGTGTTACAGGTTTTAACAGGTTATTCCAAGTCACAGTAATTTAGTAAATGCACTGTGGGGTGCAGGGTGGGGTGGTGTTGGCAGAAGACTCAGGCCCTTGGTATCCCTGTCTACAGGTTCTTTTGTTAGATGGCACCCTGCAATGTTCTCTTTTCCCTCAACATGTTTCTGAGTATTGCAAGAAGCTTTAAGTCATTGCTTTTCATAAAAAAGATTTATCCAGTTAACATATGAAATAAGGGGTCAGAGGTTAAGTGGTTTGCCCAAAGTCATACGGCAAGTTTACAGAGATGAAATAGAATCTAGGATGTTTCACGGTATCAGGCAAGCTCAAGATTGCATGCCCAAAACAGCAAATTAAGACAAACCAGTATATTGAAACTTCTAGACAAGCTTTCTCTTCAGTTAGAAGGAGAACAAGCTAGTTAATCACAGCACAGAGAAGACAGAAGATGGTAGCATGATGAAAAGTACCCCTTCTTGCAAAGGTTTTAAATTGAAGGCAAAATTCTACAACATGGAGATCTCTGTTAACATTGAACATTGAGGGCTGATTTTAAATGTGCATGGTGATTGGGAGGGAGGCCTTCTAGTAACCAGAAAGATGCTGGCAGTTAGCAGAAACTTAATAACACCCTTTCTGAGAGCCTGCTTAGAAGGCTTGGGTAAGTTCCCAAGAAACCACTTAACAAACAAATGTAGAAGCTTAGCCAAAGGATGCTCCATTAGCATACCAGAAAACAAACACTGGGTATTTGTAAATTTTCTAATACAAGATTAACAGGGATCTACACAGACTAAATGTTAACTGCTAGTAGCTGGGGAGCCAATTTGCAACCTGAACTCCTCACAGGTAATCAACTGAGTTTTACATGCTGGACCTATCCCCTCTTTTCCTCCCTGGGAGAGAATCACTATCCCAATTATACAACCACTTGCTTTTCTTTCTTCTTTTATCATATTTTAGAATCCCTAAACAATACAGTTTTACTTGTTTATGTTTCTGAATTTGAAATATATGGAATCAGACTGTTAGGTGATATTCTGCAATGTCCTCTTTTCCCTCAACAACATGTTCCTGAGTACTGCATGCAACCTTAACTCGTTCCTTTTCAAAATGCGTTTTTCTACTATAAATGGGCTTTTAGGTTGTTCCCAGTTTTCTGCTATTATAAATAATGTTACTATGAACATTCTTGTACCTATGTTTTGATACACAGATGTGCAAGAGTTTCTCTAGTCTAGGGTAGAGACCCAGAAGTGGAACTTTATTCTGTAATTCTAAATTGTTTTCCAAAGTGGTTGTATCTATTTCAAGCAGTATTATGTATTCTGGTGTTGCCCACAGCTTCTCCATCAAATTGCTTAATAGGAAGAGCCTCAGAAAAAGAGCTGGGCTGGTAAGTGATTTTCTTGGTTTTTTTGTTAACCATCTCCTGGGCTTCTTTAGAGAGGAAAACGCATAGGATATCTACTTACCAAGCAAAGGTACTTTATTTTGCAGCAACTCACAGTAGCTTGTGGTGAGGATTCCAATGGGATTACTTGGGACGAACCGTCCTTCTTTTACTAACCGTTCACATGTCCGCATTAAAGTCCCTGAGAACTGAGACGGATCAACTCCATAGTCTCTCCATCCTCCTACACCATCTGCGACCCCTAAAAAAAGAAATTTACATTCAAAGGATATTCTTACCAACGTCTCAGGAACTCTTACCCCCGTTTTCCTAATACTAATTTTACTACATACTAGTACATCTATTTACCCTGAAATTCAGAATAAAAAGTGCTCAGGTTTAATGTATTAAACACTAATACTCCTAAGCCACATTCTCTACTTAGAATCTGATCTTTCATATACTGATGAATAAACACGTGAGCTACCACAGGGTGGCATTGCCTCTCAGCCAAGAGTTCGATTTCAGCAGGATTTTCATCTTTGTACAGAAGTATTTGTGTCATTAATCTCTGTTGTATTTTATAGGAATGAAAATGGATTTTTTTTAAAAAGTGCTGATGCTAGTGAGAATACAACTGAGCCAGAGCTGTCCATCATTAAGAATACCAAAAGCAGCAAACTTTTAACTTCAAATATTGGTCAATAACTGTGAAAGAGAGAACAAGATTAAGAATACATCCCACCCCCTTTCCTCCTCCCTCTGAGACAACCTCTATCCTGTACAGGGCCGCACTGCCCAGTATAACAGCCACTACCACACGTGGCTAGCAGGCACTAGAAATGGGGCTGATGCAAACTGAGAAGTGCTCTAAGTATAAAACACACACTGGATTTTTGAAAACTTGTTAACATGAAAAAAAGGGTAAAATAGCTCATTAATTTTTATACTAATTACATGTTGAACTAATATTTTGGATATAATGTGCTAAAGAGAATACATTATTAAAATTAATGTGACCTGTTTCTTTTTATTTTTAATTAATGTGAATATTAGGAAATTTAAAATGACATGTGTGGCTCACATTATATTTCTATTAAACAGCACTGGTATAGAGATTTTTCACGGGTCCATAGAGCTGCTGATGAGTTCACAGTCTGCCTAAGACTCCTTTATCGAGAGGAAACCAGTGCTCAAGAAAAATTAGACATCAAAGTCAACACCATACCATCTCCTATTCAATCCCTTGCAACACCAAGCTAGTTGTTCAACATTAAAATCAATTTCTAAATTCAACAGTCTACTAAATTCAAAAACTGTGAGGTTGTTTATTTGAAATTCAAACTAAAATGTCAGATATATACATTATTAAAATTTTAAGTGACCACAAATGAAGCTTTCTGGAATGACAACTATAGTTGTTTTCAAAATAAAAGATCCGTGAACAAATGGGAGAGTTAAGCTTTTTACTTCATACTGTTCTGTATTATTAAAATTTTATTTTTATAATGAGCATGTATTGATTTTATGATAAAAATATTAATTAGGGAATTTATAATTTTTAAGGCTATCTGAGCATGAAACATCCTCCCCACATACACATTTACATTTTTTCTTCCAGTTTTATTGAGATATAATTGACCTACAGCACTGTAAAAGTTTAAGGTGTACAGCATAATGATTTGACTTACATACATCATGAAGTGATACCACAGTAAGTTTAGTGAACATCTATCATCTCATGTAGACACAAAATTAAATAGAAAAATATTTTTTTCCTTGTGATGAGAACTCTTAGGATTTGCTCTCAACAACTTTCATATATAACACACAGCAGTGTTAATTACATTTATCATGTTATACATTACATTCCTAGTACTTATTTATCTTATAACTGGAAGTTTGTTTCTTTTGACTGCCTTCATCTAATTCCCTTCCCATATTCCTGCCTCTGGTAACCACAAACCTGATTTCTTTTTCTATGAGTTTGTTTTTAAGTATAATTGACCTATATTTACATTTTTTGTACATTCAACTTTCACACACACTTCAAAGAGCATATTTGGTGCAAAAGTAGGAAAGTGCTTACATGTATCCCTGAAAAACTGGCTTAACATGAAATTAACACATTAAACTATTTTTCTGGTGATGGCACTTATCAAGCAGAAATGGAAAACATCCTGAAAAAATAATAAGAAACAGAATTGGAAGACAGTAAAGAGGTTGACAAATAACTTATCACTATTGGAGAAGCAACTTTCCTCACCTTTTGTGACCAACCAATGGGCAAAATTTCCCTTTTTTTTTTGGCCATGCTGCGTGCATGCGGCATGTGGGATCTTAGTTCCCGGACCAGGGACTGAACCCATGCCCCCTGCAGTGGAAGCTCAGAGTCTTAACCACTGGACCGCCAGGGAAGTCCCAAGGCAAAATTTCACTTTAGGGCAATTCCAAATTAGTTGGTTAGATGATATGATGTCTGCGATTTGTTTCAAAATATTGGGGGGGGGGTGACAAAAGAGTAGATGAAACAAGACTGGCCATGAATGGATAACTGAAGTTGAATAATGAGAGGTACATTCATCCCTCTACCTTGATGTATATTTGAAATTTTCCATTATATAAAATTTAAATAGTAATAATGATAAGAAGAAAGATCCTTCTGCCTGCTGTGTGGAGAGCAAAAGCAGAAAAGGGAATAAATCAGGAGACTGTCTCAGTAGCCCAGTTGTGAAATGGTGGCAGTGCAGTTAGAGTACAGGGATTTGGGATCCAGTGAAACACAAAGACTCACAGGTACACTGAATGGGGTACAGTGAGGGTGGGGGAAAGAGAAGCATCAGGGATGACTGAGGTCTACCCTCCCAGGAAGAGTATCATTTTTTGGTGCTTTTCAAGCAGCTGTAAGGATATCTAGAAATTCTTACAAAAATTTAAGGTAGTTCAATAGGAACTTCTTTTGAGGAATTCTTACATCACCAGGGATAAGATTTTACCATGATTTAAATGCAACAATTTGTGTTAAAAACACAGAATGCAATTATAGTCCTTGCAACTCCATCTGATGAATCATTCATTCTTCTCAAACTACTGTTTGCTTGAGGGAAGAATTTCTTAACCAGTTTCTGATCTAAGAGCCACAATTAACTTTAAATACAAACTGGTTTCATCTACAAATGCCCTTCATAAGAAAACCATTAAAACCTGAGATAATGTTGAGAGTTGATCCCGGCACTCACTAAATAATCTGTCAGCAGGTTATAGAGTCTGACCTGGCACAGCCCTTCAACATTAATCAGATTTCTCCCAGAATAGAGGTAACCTTTCAGGCACCTGTTTGCTCTTATATGGGAAAAAGAACACAGGCAAAACTCCATTGGCCAAGACTCTTTAGGGGGAAAAAGAGATTCAAAAAGCATATAAACTTTTCAATAAAGCTGTGTGAAAAAAGTCTTAGTATACATACATAATTTACTTACAAAGAACAAGTTATATAACAGGAAGAGTTATATTTGGGATTAGAACCAGGCTAAAACCAGAATAACCTACATTTGAAACCTAGTTTAATTCATATTAGGCAGTTATTTCTATAAGAAAATGAATATTTCCTCTCTTGCATAAGCAAAAGCTTCAATCCACAGTGGAACCGTGGAACTGATCCAGATATAAAGGGAAATTTCATTCAGAGGTAAAGAAAACAACTGTTAAAGGAGAGATTGCTTCAGATCTTGAAGATATCAAACAACAATGGATAAGAATATCCCTAAGAACAAATGGAGGCTACAGTGAATACTAGGAAACAGAAGCTGAGGAAGACATATCCTGCCTCCGGGAAGCTCACCTTCTAGTGGGCAGCGAGACTACTCACTCATGGGATCTAGACAAACGGCTCTCACAAATGCTGCTACAGAAGAGTCAAGAGCAAGTGGTTAATGCTTATGGGGCACTGCGAGAATGGAGCAAGCTTTCACTAGGAAGTGGCATTCAGATCTGGCCCTGGAAGGTAAGTCAGATTTCCTCAGGCAGGGAAGAGTAATTAAAGGAAAAGAATGGCAAATTAGGTGTGGGTGGGGCTTGGGTGAGTGGGGAGAAGTTGAAATACGCAGGGCAGGGGCTGAAGCTGTGGGGTGCCCAAAATTGCAGTCCAAGAACTTTAAGCTTTATGCTATAGACCTGTGTTGTCCAATACAGGAGCCACTACCCACATGTGGCTATTCAGTTTGAAATGTGGCTAGCATGGATTGAGATGTGCTGTTAAATGTAAAATACACTCTGGATTCCAAAAACGTAGTACCCCCGAGATTGTAAAATGTCTTAGTTTCATGTTGAACATACATTTTAGATATACTGGGTTAAATAAATATGTTAATTGAAATTAACACCATCTGTTTCATTTTACTTTTTTAAATGTGGCTACTAGAAAATTTAAGATTACATATATAGTTTACAGTATATTTCTACTGAAGAGCACTGCTCTAGACAATAAAAAGTCACAAGGTTTCTGGGTACAAGTGATATAATCCAATCTATATTTTAGAAAAAATCCTGACAGCAGTGGACAGAACGGGTTCAGAGAGGTAAGAGGTCAGGCATCAGCTGCAAGATTTTAGGTTAGAGGTAATGAGAAAAGTAGAATAGACAACCACTGGAAATACAAAGGACATAAAGACAAGACAGCTCTCCATCAATACATTTTATATCAATAGGTTTCTGGATTTCAGGAATGAATATTGATTAGATGATTCCCCAGTTAGGAGGGGGTGAAAATGCCTTTAGAAGATACTGACTTCTGTCTCAGGTATGCTGAGTTTCAGGCACCGGTAGGGCATTTTTGTGGAAATGTTCTGTATGAAGTCAGGAACTAAGAGTCTGCACTGGGGAAGGCAATCAGGGCCAGTTCTTTGACAAAGGTCCAGTACTGACACCACAGAATGGACCGGATGCTCAGGGAGTATAGAGTAAAAGGTTTAAGGACTTAAGGGGGATCTTATCTTAGGAACGAGAATTCCTGGCCAAACAGCTCACTTGCGATTTGCATCTTACTTCAGGCATCAAATTACAAACACAGATATAACTGATTAAGTTTAGGAAACAGCCAAGTAATCCAATTTGTCAGAATGATATAATTTCTTTAGCGGTAAAGACAGGTGAAGTTGAAAAGGTGGACTGAACTGGAAAGGCTTTGAATGCCAAGATAAAGAGTTTGCACCAATATAGAAGCTATTTCATTTAACTCACTGTAATCACCTTATGTCTCCATTAATAACATTCTGTCAGCGCACGTCTAGCTTAAGTGTTCCCTTTGACCTAAAATCCAATTAAAACCATTATTAGATTAAGATAATGGTTACATATCTGAAATAGCTGAGCAAAAAGCTGAGAAGAGACTATAGGGCACAGAAAATTCCTTTAGTTGTACCATTTACAACTGAAAATGTCAAGTTTTATGAAGTGGGAAATAGCCAACTAGAAAATATTTATATTTATGATTTTTATAAAATATTTTGCTAGGTTTTCTGTAGATTGCTTTTCTAAAGTAAAGAGAGAAGGAGAAAGAGTAATTCTGGTGTTATCTCCCATCATTTAAATATATTTTTTTATAGGAAGAAAATTCTTAAAGTAACAATTTTCATTTTTCTGATTAATACTTTTTTGTCTTTGCCTTAGTTATAATCATATAAAAACAAAACTTTGATGTACTTGAAAAAAATCACTTAGCTTGTTATTAATGCAGAATTTTACTTAACAGCTTTATTCTAACCAGAAAATTCAAGGAAAAAAGATTTGGTAAGTAAGCTGAAATTGTGGAAGCTTAAAAATCCTCCTTCCAACTGCATTTGGCCACCTAACTGTGTAGCTGGCAAAAGGCTCACCTTGAAAAAGATTTTGAACTAAGCGATCATCAGCCTGAGTCTCTCCATCATTATCCATTATCAGCCATCAGCATGAGGCTGCCGTTCTTCTTAAACTCTTCTTACTACACTCATCTTCAGATTGACATGCAATTAGTTACAAGACATTTTCCAGAAGAAAGTGATACCCAAAAAATAAATACTAAATTTCAATTTTAATATAAGCATCAGTGAAGAAAAATAGGTAATTTGATTTTATCCAATAGCTCTGGCAGAATTTCAAATACTAAGTAGTACCCAAAGGTAATATAGAGCTTTATTCCTTGCATCTTTGATGATCTCGAGGCATTTTACATTGAGCCTCGTACTCTCCCTAATGAAGTAAGATGGTTCTACAGGGATTGTTTTTCCATCAGTGAAACACATCTCCTATCTACTAGGATGGGTACCTGATAGTGAACTGAAACTCCAGAGGAGAAATTGAGTAAGAATCTGGCTGGATCACAAGAGTTGAATAATAAAAGCAGCAGGAGACCCTCTGTACTCAAGGGATAAGGATATCTGGTTTTACACTTTCTGCAGCGAGCACTCATCTGACAGGGAACTGGTTAGGCAGTATCTATTGCAGTGCTACAGCCGGCTTCTTTTCAGATGCCAAGGCTCTTCTTCAAATACTATAGCCTAGTGGTCTCAAAGCCAACCTTATTTGTCTAGGGGCATCACAACATGAAGCATTATAACTAGAGAAAAATGAGATCAGAGTATAAACTCAATTTCTATCAAATGGAACAGATCACACTTGTATCAACAATTCTGAAGCCTCAACTATTTGGGCATTAAAAACACTCCCCTGTGATTCAGGACTGTGAAATCCTTCTGCAAACAATTATCCCAAAGGGAACAAAAAGAAGGATTACTGGAAAAATGTATTCAAAAGTTGATTTATTCAGAAAAGTACAATTTGCTTTGATTAACACTCCTTTCAGTTCTCTAGAGGTGAAATTATATAGATTATCACGTTCTTCCTGCTTTAACAAGTGATATATTCCCTTTGCAAGAAGTTTCCCCAAAATAACCACTACGCATTAGTCCCAATGAAACCTGCATCTTCTAATTCTCCAGATACCAAGTCTACGTCAAGAACTCAAGATCTTGGGCTTCCCTGGTGGTGCAGTGGTTCGGAATCCGCCTGCCGATGCGGGGGACATGGGTTCGAGCCCTGGTCCAGGAAGATCCCACATGCCACAGAGCAACAAAGCCCATGCGCCACAACTGCTGAGCCTGCGCTCTAGAGCCTGTGAGCCACAACTACTGAAGCCTGCGTGCCTAGAGCCCGTGCTCTGCAACAAGAGAAGCCACCGCAATGAGAAGCCCACCCACCGCAATGAAGAGTAGTCCCCACTCACCGCAACTAGGGAAAGCCCGTGCACAGCAACAAAGACACAATGCAGCCAAAAATAAATAAATAAAATAAACATTAAAAAAAGAACTCAAGATCTCTAAGCAGAACAGCTAACTCAAAGCTGAGGCAATAAAGCTGAAAGGATGGAAGGAAGAAAGGTTCAACCCTATGACAAAATGTATAAAAAGGGACACTTATAAGCAAAACTCAAATCCTGCTCAAGAAATAGTACTGTCCAGGGCTTCCCTGGTGGTGCAGTGGTTAAGAATCCGCCTGCCAATACAGGGGACATGGGTTCAAGCCCTGGCCCGGGAAGATCCCACATGCCGCAGAGCAACTAAGCCCGTGAGCCACAACTACTGAGCCTGCGCTCTAGAGCCCACACGCCACAACTACTGAGCCCACGTGCTGCAACTACCAAAGCCCATGCGCCTAGAGCCCGTGCTCCGCAACAAGAGAAGCCACTGCAATGAGAAGCCCATGAGCCAAAACGAAGAGCAGCCCCCGCTCACCGCAACTACAGAAAGCCGGCGTGCAGCAACGAAGACTCAACGCATCCAAAAATAAATAAATAAAAGAAATAGTACTGTCCAGGACAGTTAATAAAACTCAAATACGGACTCAAAGCAGGAATAAATGTTCTATTTTATGTTTTAGAATTCTAAACAAAATAACTATTCCTTTCTAGCTTAGTAAACCTGAAACTACTTAATAATTAATCAAATTAAAATGCACACACATACATATACACATTTAAACCCATTGTCCAGAATATTTCATTAATTAGAGACGGTAATCTCCAGACTACTCTGGGTGGTAGAAGACGATTAGGAAATGATAGTGTGAAGGCAAAGAAACTCAAAGTCAACCTTTTTAAAAGAAAAATGGTCTTCCTCTAACTTCCTCTAGCTCTTCTGTTTAAATACCAAATATTTAATGTGGAATGATATGTTTTGACTTAACTGTGGCTGAGGACCTTGGGTATCTTATAAAGTTGAAGGTTAAGTCACAGATAAAGGTCACTTCACTCCTTTCTGAGCTGCAACAGTATCTTCCTCAAATGCTAAATGCTGTCAGCAATGCTTTCTAGACAGGAGGAAGCAACAGACAAATCATCTGGGGGGCTCACACTTATTTTAAGATATGAACAGTAGAGACAGGGACCTTAGTGTGTTACAGAATTAAGGCCTTCTATTAAATCTGAGGCTTCTGTTAGTTTTTAGATATTAGAAAATGTTACACAATGCCTAATAATTTAACGTTTAAATAAGAAAGTAACAGCAATTAAAGTCCAGCTATCTGATGTGTGTCTACTTGTACTGGCCCTGTAGGCTAAGAGAAAATTTTTCCTTCTATTTATAAGATTAGATCTAGAATTTCGGTCTTAAAGGTTAATCTAATATTTACAACAATTAAGCCATATACCCTGACCTAACCCTAAAGAGGATACTATTTTACCCCCTGCTTTCTCCAGCCCTCTATAAAAATAAGAGCTGCTTTTTACTAAAACACCACCCTCTGGGAGAGGTCGAGTCACATGCAACCCTGGCACAAACGCTTTTTTAAAAAAAGTGAGAACATAATTCTTTTCAATAAGCCTGCCAAGTTAAGGTCTTCCCTGGTGGCACAGTGGTTGAGAATCCGCCTGCCAATGCAGGGGACATGGGTTCTATCCCTGGTCCGGGAAGATCCCACATGCCACGGAGCAACTAAGCCCGTGCGCCACAACTACTGATCCTGTGCTCTAGAGCCTGTGAGCCACACTACTGAGCCCACGCGCCTAGAGCCTGTGCTCCGCAACGAGAAGCCACCGCAATGAGAAGCCCGCGCGCCGCAACGAAGAGTAGCCCCCACTCACTGCAACTAGAGAAAGCCCGCGTGCAGCAATGAAGACCCAACACAGCCAAAAATAAATAAATTTTAAAAATAAAAAAGCTTGCCAAGAACTGACCCTTAATTTCTGAAAATTAATTATATTTCCCCTATATATTGTTCAACTAAGTAATGACCTTTGAGGGGGTAGAACGAGTAATCATCTTTTTTTTTTTTTAAGATTTATTTATTTATTTGGCTGAGTTGGGTCTTTGTTGCTGTGTGCCGGCTTTCTCTAGATGCGGCAATGGGGGCTACTCTTCGTTGTGGTGCGTGGGCTTCTCATTGCGGTGGCTTCTCTTGTTGCGGAGCACGGGTTCTAGGCGCGCCGGCTTCAGCAGTTGTGGCATGCAGGCTCAGTAGTTGTGGCTTGCGGGCCCTAGAGCACAGGCTCAGTAGTTGTGGCCCACAGGCTTAGTTTCTTCGCGGCATGTGGGATCTTCCCGGACCAGGTCTCAAACCCGGGTCGCCTGCGTTGGCAGGCGTATTCTTAACCACTGCGCCACCAGGGAAGTCCTTTTCTTCTTTTTATTTTCCATACTTCCCCATTTTTCCAGTAATGAGTACATGTTGCCTTTATGGGAGAGATGATAAACTATATGAATTCAGTTAAGAATTGCATTTTACACTTACATTCAATATTAAAGTTAGTCAACACATTTTATTGAACATCTCCTATATGCAAGACATGTGGTGAAAGGGAGCCAAAGGGATTTACATACAATAAAAGATTTCCAGCCCAGAGGAACTTAAAATCAAGTGGTAGTGCAGGGAATTGGAGCAGCTTAAGATAAATGGCTATAATAAAACAAAATAAACATGTACCACTAAAGCCAAAAGCAAGGAAGATCAGATTACATCTAGCTAAAGGAATTAGAAAAGCATTCATGGAGAAGTGTCTGATTTGAGCCTGGAAGGATGAAAATACCGAGTTGTGGGGGAGGAGGAGGCTGAGGAGAGAGGCATTTGGGGCAGTTCCCTGCGATTTCGACTAATATGGATAAAGTACAAGTAATAAAGGCGGAGGTTACAGCTCTAAGAGCAGAGAAACCTCACCTCTAGGTAAATGCCTATCACACCCCTGCCACAAACCACTCACCAGCAATTAGCCAAAACAATGCACTGCAGGAGTTAAGGTATTTAGGAGGTCCCCCAGAAGCAAAGGGCTGGCCTGAGGCCACCAAAGTTCCTGTGGCCTACTGACTAGTTCAACAGGCTCGCTAATACTGCTTTAATTAAGGGGCTTTGCTCAATTATTAGCCTAGGAATAGTTATAACTAAATAGTACTCAGACCCAGCAAAGACCCAGTAAAACGAAGTTTTAAATGATCATTTCTGACTTAAAAGGCAGTGTACACACACTGGGCAAGGCTTTGGAGTCAGATCTGGGTTCAAATTCCAGCTCCAGGATTAGGATGAGGTGTACTAAAGGTGTCTTGGGTAGCTCTCTGAGCCTCATTATGTTCACCTGTAAATGGGAATAAAATCATGAACATCACAGTGCTGGTGTGAGGAACACGGATAATGGTGTTAAAGAGTGCCTCGTCACAGTGCTCAGCTCACGGCCAACATGCAATAAATGAGAGTTATGTCTCTCTTAAGGCCAGGGCTTCCCTGGTGGCACAGTGGTTAAGAATCTACCTGCCAATGCAAGGGACACTGGTTCGAGCCGTGGTCTGGGAAGATCCCACATGCCATGGAGCAACTAAGCTTGTGTGCCACAACTACTGAGCCCACGTGCCACAATTACTGAAGCCTGTGTGCCTAGAGCCCATGCGCTGCAACGAGAGAAGCCACCACAATAAGCCCCTGCACTGCAATGAAGAGTAGACCCCGCCTGCCGCAACTAGAGAAAGCCTGCACGCAGCAACGAAGACCCAATGCAGCCAAAGATAAATTAAAAAAAAAAAAGGCCAAATAACAGTATATAGACCGGTCTGCCCTGTAGCAATCAGAAAAAAAGTCTTTGATCAGTGTTGGCTGCAAGCTCTACAAACACTGGTCTACGGTCACAATCAAAAGACAATTCCCACTCATATATAATGTTTAAAAGATGAGGGCTTCCCTGGTGGCGCAGTGGTTGAGAGTCTGCCTGCCAATGCAGGGGTCACGGGTTCGTGCCCCGGTCCGGGAAGATCCCACATGCCGCGGAGCGGCTGGGCACGTGAGCCATGGCCGCTGAGCCTGCGCGTCCAGAGTCTGCGCTCCGCAACGGGAGAGGCCGCAACAGTGAGAGGCCCACGTACAAAAAAAAAAAAAAAGATGAGTGGTCCACTCAGCTTTTCTGGTCACACATCCACCACCATTCAATATTCCATTAAACATTTAAACAGCAACATTTTCAAGCACTAAGGGACAAATCTATATTTGTCTCCAAAAAAATAAACGAAGAAAAAAAGATTCATCTACACCTTGAAAAAATAAATTATTTTCCAGAACTGACTGAAGTAACCTTATTTAACAAATACCTCTTAAGTGCCTGCTGCCTACTGTGTGCCAGGGTTCAGACTTAGAAATTTCTCATTTTAAATGGGAAATCTTATAATGACAACCAACACAGAAATGCTAGTGGGCCTAACCCTCTCCCTAGGTCACTACAATAACAGCAGCGCCTGTATCATGACTTTCCTGTCTCCTTTCTCCCACTCCGTAATGTGATCCCCTTCAGGGCTGAATCTTTTTCATGCTGGTAACGTCTTTCATTCTGGAGTGTTAGTCTGGTTCCTGGCACAACAGTTCTCAATTCTTGCTGCACATTGAGATTACCTGTGGAACCCAAGCCCTACCTCCTGAGCCAGTGTGCCCAGGGTAGGCCTGGGCCTTGTAACAAAGCATACAAATCCAAACTATACAGGTGATTCTAATGAGACTCACTGTCAGAGCACTAAGGACTCAATAAAGACCAGCTGGATCCAAGCATGCCACGAACCAGATAATTCTACCTCTGAAATGTCTCTGCTACCCTGTTTTCAATTCCCAAACTTTTGATTCTTCTCTTGCATTTCCTAACCTGATTAATGGCAGCCCAAACCACCCCACATTTCCAGGCTAGAAACCTTAAAGAAGCTTCCAGAAGCAAAACCTCAAAATCAACTCCAATTTCTCTTTCTCCTTCACCCTCTTCGTCCAGTTATCACTAAGTCCTGTTGATTCTTTGTCTGCAATGTGCCTTAAGCCCAATTACTTTCCAGTACCCTAAGTTAAAGCCCATTCTAGCTCAGACTATTTCAGTAGCTTCCTAATTGATCTTTTGCCTCCTGTTCTCCCATTACACCCTCTTTATCTTTTTTTTAAACAAGATTGCTATGTCCATATTACACTTCTAGTCAAATACCTTCCATGTATATACACTTATTTACTTGTATTTCTAAGAACATTCTCTAGAAGAATATACAAGAAACTGGTAACACTGGTTTCTTTTGGGAGAGGAACTTTTGCAGCTAGGAGACATGGGTGAGAGGGAGACTTTATGCACCCTTTTGAATTTTGAATACCTTTTCAATTTTGTACCATCTAAATGTGCTGCTTCTTCACAAAAAAACAAACTAAACCCAAAACAACAAAAGCAAAAACACCTCCTATAGCTTCTACCAAAACCAAAAAACGGAACAACACCCAATATGGCAACTGTGACCTTTGACAATCTGGTCATAACCTGTTTTCTAACATCAATTCTCAACCATCCTCCCAATGCCACCCCGCCAGCCCAAACTACGCTCTAGCTACAAAACAGCTGTAGTTTGGGAAGTCTTCTACTGTGCATTTGCTGATCCCTCAATCTGGAGAGCCTTGCCAATCTTCTCCTCACTTGCCTCAGTTTATTGAAAAACCCATCTCTCGGGGCCTGACTCCATGCTTCCACAATATCTAACGTTTCTGTTCCTGTGCATATGTGTACCTTCTCCCCCAGACCGTGAAACTGCAAGGCTAAAGTCTATTTTGTTCGTGGTCTTTTCCCCAGCACCTGTCAAGGACTAACAGGAAACAACCAGTAAACAATGAATTCAGTTGACTGTACTGATAAGTTAGAATACCAACATTCTGATAAAGCAACTTTCATCTGAGAACTACAAAAAGAGAATGAACCCACTGGGGATAAAGGTGGGGGGGGGCAGGGATAAACTGGGAGATTGGGATTGACATATATACATTACTATATATAAAACAGATTAACTATTAAGAACCTACTGCGTAGCACAGGGAACTCTACTCAACACTCTGTAATGGCCTATACGGGAAAGGAATCTAAACCAAGAGTGGATACATGTATAACATTCACTTTGCTGTATACCTGAAACTAACATAACATTGTAAATCAACTATACCCCAATAAAAATTAAAAAAAAAAAAAGAGAGAGAGAGAGAGAATGAACCATTATCTCATCCTAGAGTTGCACAAGGTGTTGTGCCCTCTTCTCACAGACTGTTAAAATAAGGCTGGATGGAAAGAGCCTTGAAAAGGAGTCTTGGAGATGACACAGCTCCCAGCTTTCTTTGCCACTAACTGGCTGTAGGACACTGGCCAAATAACTTCTCTAAACTTTAGTTTTCTCATCTGTGAAAGAAAGGGCAGGAGGACAAATTCTCTCGAGAGTTCCTTTTTCTAAGATATAAGATTCTGGGATTCTAAGTCACATTGCAAGAAAAGGGAGCCTGTTTTAGAAACTCTTTATAAAATAAAAGCTAACAGATACAGCTATATTTTACTTTTCATATACAACAGTGCATTTACTGCATGAACTAGTTTTGAAACAAAGGCTCCATTTCAGGCTTCTCAATTTATCCTTTCCCCTTAGTACACCACCTTATGTATGTTTTCAGAGAAGTTTTGATAATGATCCAGAGGGTAAAAACACTGCCCCATGCCCTTTTACTTCAGTTTTAACCACCAGACTAGAATGTTGGAAAAGTTTTTTTCTCCTTCAGGCCACTGACAAAAAGGCAGGCCAACCATTTCTCAATTTGAAATTCTGATGAAAGAATAAAAGATAGTTATAGATTAATTGGCTTCACTGAATTCAGACGATCTGTAAATTATTTAATATGTATGTATAGAATGTATTCACAAAACACACCAAAGACCACTGATTGTTCAGTGAATTCAGGGTACATGAACAAGAAAATAAGATCAGCGTTGCAGCTCAAGAACCAAGAGAAGTGAATTTTTAAAAACAATACATGCATAAATGACACCTCTGTTTAGACTTTCTCATTTCATAGAAACACTGATGACCATATTACCAATTAGTATTCAAACTAGAGGCCAGGAACAGTTTTCCAGCTCTAATGTAAATAGCTCAAATCTATTTTCTTATTCAAAACTGCTATCCAAACATTGATGTGAAAACAGAAGCATTTTTTGTTGGCTTCATTCAGCACAGCTAACCTTTTGCATCTACCTCAAATGACAGCACAGACAAATTTTGATAAGTCAAAAAACCTACTGGAGATGGCATCCTTGAAAGATCGAAATGTACAGTCACAGTAGTACAAAAAGAAAGAAGTTTCCTCTTCATGAGGGAATGAGTAAAAAGAAATGAGTAAAAGAAAAATCAGTGCAAAAATGTGTTGGAACTGGCTTGAGTCAAAATAGTACTCGGTCCCTCAACAGAAAGCACTCTTTGTAGTAAGTCACTTTTGCAGTCTCTGGCAAAGTTTTTGCAGTCATTTTGTAACCCTTGGGATTCATACCAACAATTCAATCCGTCCTAGAACTATTCACCAGCTACAAACTTACCTCAAAAACAACTGTTTAAGAACCTAGTAAACTTATAAATTGTTAAATGTGACAGACTCAAGATCAACAATAAGCTTACTGATGAGAGTAATTTCATAGCAAATGGAAACGTATAAATTAGTATAACCTTTCTGGAGGGAGCTACACTAATATTTAAATCAGAAACCTTTCAAAAGTTCACAGCCTTTGACTCAGGATCTCCTCTTCAAGGAATTTATCCTAAGGAAATACTTACATGTAGAGGTATTCACTCTAGTGTTACTTGTAACAGAAAATTGGAAATAATCTAAATAAATAAAAATAGAGGGCTTCATGTACTATATACACAGTAAAATATGATAGCTATGCTTATTACGGAAGTATGCTCAAGCTACATTACATAACAATAACATTACAGAGCAGAATACACACTAACCCAATCTTATTTACTAATATGTATACATACAATTGTATATACACAAAGGCTAGAAGAAACCATACTGACTATAATTGAGTTATGAGTTACAGGTATTTTACACTGTGCTTTTGTGAACATGTATTACTTTTTTTTTTAATTATTATTTATTTATTTATTTTTGGCTCCGTTGGGGCTTCGTTGCTGCGCGTGGGCTTTCTCTAGTTGTGTTGAGCGGGGGTTGCTCTTTGTTCTGGTGCGTGGGCTTCTCATTGCAGTGGCTTCTCTTGTTGCAGAGCACGGGCTCTAGGCACGCAGGCTTCAGTAGTTGCGGCACACGGGCTCAGTAGTTGTGGCTCGTGGGCTCTAGAGCACAGGCTCATTAGTAGTGGCGCACGGGCTTAGTTGCTCCGTGGCATGTGGGATCTTCCCGGACCAGGGCTCGAACCCGTGTCCCCTGCATTGGCAGGCGGATTCTTAACCACTGCGCCACCAGGGAAGCCCCATATATTACTTTTATAAGCGCAAAACAAAACCATTTATTTAAAAGCACTAGATGCGCAAGAGAAAACTTAGGTTCAAGTTCCAGCTTTGATACTAACCTTACTGATGAGTCAGCCTCATAGATGAGGAAATAGATGCAGATTAAGCAGAAATAAGAGCAACTATTTCATAGTTAAAAGATTAAATAAGGTAAAATATAAAAATACACTGTAAAATCTAGGGACTTCCCTGGTGGTGCAGTGGTTAAGAATCCACCTGCCAACGCAGGGGACACAGGTTCGAGCCCTGATCCCGGAAGATTCCACATGCCACGGAGCAACTAAGCCCAAGAGCCACAACTACTAAAGCCCGCAAGCCTAGAGCCCATGCTCCGCAACAAGAGAAGCCACCGCAATGAGAAGCCCGCCCACAGCAACGAAGAGTAGCCCCCGCTGTCTGCAACTAGAGAAGAGCCCTCGCGCAGCAACGAAGACCCAACGCAGCCAAAAAAAATAAGTAAAATCTAAAGCACTGTATATGTATAAAACACTGGTAAGTTGAACCATTTTTGTGTCAGATATTGAATAAATGTTTAGGAGAAAACAGAGTGAAGTATTTCCCACTCTTTAAAGAAAAGGTTCTGCTCCCTCATCCCCACCCCATCCACCGAAATCCTGTTTGGGATCCCATTCAAAAGTATTTAGCATCTTTTCTTCTTTAAAATTTTAAACTGAAAGATCCGTGCCACTTGTCAACTTAAGTTTAAATGAGTAAGTGTGTTATCAGCCCAATGCCTCCTGCAGTTGGTCAGCTTTTGCAAAAAAGTTTTGATTTATGATGTAATTCTGTAAACTGTGAATTGTTTAGTAACAGGAAACAAATGATTTTAGACCTCAGAGAGATAGAAAACTATCAGATTTTTAAAATATTTGACAACTCTCAAACAAGATAGATCACTGAATTTTATTACTAATGATAAAAATTAGGATCTAGGTAACCAGTTCTTAAAATGAGACCAAAAGTTATCACTAATTTTGAAAGGCAAACCCACAAGGCACACCATTTTTCAACTGACTAGAAAAGTAAAATTTCTTTAGAAAGAAACTGTCAACTTACCTTTCCAAAGCATTTCCCTAAAAATTCTGAACCTAAAGCCCCAGGTAAGGCCTCTCTAAAAGGCACGGGGACCTATATAAAATGAATTTGCCATTTAGTTTGAAGTTGACATAAACGTTTATTCAAACCTGACATAGGCATTTATTCAAAGGACATGGTTGTAGGTCAAATACTCTGACCTGGTGTAGTACTTCTTGAGTCACACACAAGTACAAACTCCATTTGGATACTGTTGCAACCATTCAGGTTATGTATTGCCCAGTTCCAGAAAGCAGTGCTAAAGTTCAGGAACAGCCTCCTCCAATCCAGGTTCCCCCAACTCCCTCAACACCCTGCCCCCCCAAAAAAAACCCCACAGCACAACCAGTTAACATCTACATCTTATCTTCTGCTACAATTTAAAATCTTTTAACAAAAGTATATTTTCTAAAAAAGTATAAACAGTCATGCTTTTAAAATGCAATTACTTGCTCTATAAAAAAAAGATTTATCCAGATTCCTTTAGGAGATTATTAACAAATTGAGAGAGAAGCTGGAAGTTAGGAAAATTTAAAACTAAGCTCAAGAATTTCTAGATTAAAGACTGAACAAAGGAAAAGTAGTTCTGACAGTATAACAAATGAGGAAATGACTTTAAAAATAATGTGCCTTATAAGAACCTTATGAAAAGTACAATATATAGCAAAATGAGAAAAATATCGGGGAGCAGGAGTTTAAGAAACAAACAGCAAAATTCCTCTATCCATCAACCCTATAATCTATTTATTACAGAATGACAGAATACTCAGAAGAGTCAGAGGACTAGTCAGTGGCTATTTTTTTGTCAGTAGCTTCTTAAACCCTGATGTTTCTGAGTCCTAGAAGGCTCTTCTACTGAACCCACAACTCTCACACTTCCTTAACATTCCACAATTTTCTCTTGAAAGCACACAATTATGAAATCCAGCATATTTAAAGTACTGATTGATCTCAGAACTTACATATCTGATTGCTGACATTTAAAAAAGATTTCCCCCTCTATTAATTATATTAATGATATATAAACATTATATATTAATGATATAAAATATATAAAAAACAACTATATTGCTCATAAAGTTGCAAAGTTACAATATGACCCAATGATTCCATTTCTAGGTATATACCCAAGAGAATACATATGTTCACAAAAAAGCCTACACATAAATGTGTCACAGCAGCACTATTCACAACAGCCAAAAAAGTGGAAACAACCCAATGTCCATTAATAGATCAATTTTTTTTTTAAATTTTTTAATTTTATTTATTTATTTATTTATTTATTTATGGCTGTGTTGGCTCTTCGTTTCTGTGTGAGGGCTTTCTCTAGCTGTGGCAAGTGGGGGCCACTCTTCATCGCGGTGCGCAGGCCTCTCACTATCGCGGCCTCTCTTGTCGCGGAGCACAGGCTCCAGACGCGCAGGCTCAGTAATTGTGGCTCACGGGGCTAGCCGCTCCGCGGCACGTGGGATCCTCCCAGACCAGGGCCCGAACCCGTGTCCCCTGCATTGGCAGGCAGACTCTCAACCACTGCGCCACCAGGGAAGCCCCTAGATCAATTTTTTTTAACGTGGTATACCCATACAATGGAATATTATTCAGCCATAAAAAGGAATGAAGTACTGATACATGCTACAATGTGGGTAAATCTTGAAAATCTTATGCTAAGTGAAAAAAGCCAGACACAAAAGACAGCATATTATATGTTTCCATTTATATGAAATGTCCAGAATAGGCAATCTGTAGAGTCAGAATCTACTTTCTGTTGCCAGGGATTGAGGGAGGGGAGTTGGGAAGTGACTGCTAACAGGTAGGAGTTTTCTTTTGGGGTGATGAATACGTTCTGGAACTAGTTAGTGGTGGTGGCTGCACAACCTTGTGAATGTTGTGCTACTGAATTTTTCACTTTAAAAGGTAAATGTTATGGCAGGTGAAAAAAATTCAGTCAGGGTTATGTCTGCTGTCAACAGGTGGATCAGACTGAATTTTGACCTTCAGAAAATTATGACTATATAATGAGACTAGTTTCCTGACACAGCTTGAAATCTAGATGAGGAAAATTCGAAAGAGGGCTTCTTGAAAGGTTGAAATTAGCACGCACACACACTCTCCCAAGGTGACTAGTACTTTGTTAAAAGGACAACTCACTTTCAGATATAGAGGTTCTACCAAATACATTAAAATTACCATGACTGTTGGAAAACATCAAATTCTGCCTAATCAATTCACTTCCTAAATAAAATTTTTATCTTTATATTGTTTGTGTAATCCTCATACCTTAAGACAACTACTTTTTTCTTTTCTTTTGGCCATGCCTCATGGCTTGCAGGATCTTAGTTCCCTGACCAGGGATTGAACCTGTACCCCTAGCAGTGGAAGCACGGAGTCTTAAACACTAGACCGCCAGGGAATTCCCAAGACAACTACTTTTAAGACTGTATTACTCACAAATACACTTCAAATTCCTGGCCACAATCAAAATTATATCTAAAGGCTAGAATTTTTCATTTCTTTTTAAGGTTTCAATTTAATCAAGCTTAAATAAACACTGTGCAGTTTTAAAAGAATTACTTTACAAGTCAGTATTCAGAAGTCAGAACTTACATGGCATACACCATGCTGTCTTTTTTCCAATAAACTGTTGTTTAGTATGCAGAGGAGTTTTTTTGCACTGTAGTGAGTCATAGAGTGAATAAAGAAGTTGTGCACACACACACATCCCCATACCCTTGAGCAAGAAAAGCATTACCAGAACGCTTTAACAGTACCAGAAGACAGATGGGTTTTGAATTCACCTATCTTGTCAAGAAAACGTAACCGGTGGTGTAACGGAAAGAGGACTGGAATGGGGAATCTTGGTGCTAGTCCTAATTCTGCCCTTAACTAGTGGAGTAACCTTAGCAGAGTGATTTGACCCTCTGTTGTGTCTTCAGTAAAATGAAAGAATTGGATTGCAAGGTTCCTAAGTCTTACAACTCTCAACAGTCTTTGATTCTATTGTTAATTGGCATAGGGCTGTGGGAGGCCCAGCAGTTACACGCTAGGCAGTTCTCATATTTTTACGTACTTAGGCAACCATGCCATATAGAGTAATAAGAGAACTCAGTATTAGTCACAGGGAAGAAGGAAAAAGTGTGCATAGCTCCTGCTGGCACTGGTTTACTCCTGTTGGACCTAATAAAGAGAAAGCACCTTTGCCAATTTTCCAGGGGATAGGAGTAGTTCTTATGTCTCACCACACCCACCATAGTTGGTTTTTCCTAAAAGAAATCCAGTGGGACTCTACAAAAATGTTGTAAAGCACCAAGTACTTTTAGTCACTGCATGACTAATACAACAGACCAATTCTAAATTAAAGAAATAAATCAGCTTTCTCTTTCTAATACAAAAGAAATAAACAGCTTTCATTCCAAACAAAGAGTCCTAGATGACCACAGTGAGTTGCACAGATAACTTAGCAATAAACACAGTGTCAACCCAAAGAAAATGAATTATCTACAGAACTAGAAGGTTCAAAGCACTGAGGTTCAACATAACATTATTATTCGACATAGCCTTTTTTTTTTTTTGGCTCCTCCGCACAGCTTGTGTGATCGCAGTTCCCCGACCAGTGATGGAACACAGGTCACGGCAGTGACAGCACCAAATCCTAACCACTAGGCCACCAGGGAACTCCCTCCACATAGCCCTTTAATGAAATTCAGTTTACCACTCCAACTTCCAGAGTAAAAAGCAGTATTAAAAACTCACTGAGGGCTTCCCTGGTGGCACAGTGGTTGAGAGTCCGCCTGCCGATACAGGGGACACGGGTTCGTGTCCCGGTCCGGGAAGATCCCACATGCCGCGGAGCGGCTGGACCCGTGAGCCATGGCCGCTGAGCCTGCGCGTCCAGAGCCTGTGCTCCGCAACGGGAGAGGCCACAACAGTGAGAGGCCCTCATACCGCAAAAAAAAAAAAAAAAAAAAAACTCACTGAGACTCATCACCTCTTTCACGGCAAGAGATAATCAGACCTGCCTGGGATGGGATGGTGTCAATAAAACAGAAGTCACCATCATACGGACTGGATTGTGGAAACCAAAGATCAAATGAGGCCAACTCAGAAGTTGTATCAGGTGGCTCCCAAGAAGGCTTTCTGGAATAACTCCTCCAAAACAGTCCTAGCTAGAGAACCTGTGTTCCCTGATTTGCATGCAACTCTCTCTCTTAAAACGGCTCTTTGTCAAATATGGCCACAGACCACATAAGCAATCATCTGTCTGGTTATGCCTAGCAACATTCCTTTCAAGAGGGGTACAGAGCTGTAGTTCTTAATCTAGTACCCCTTCATGGACCTCTAGGTGGCACATGGATGGACTTCACGGGGTCAGTGAAGTCCCCAAGGACCTATGCAAACTTTTGTCTCTCTGCACATTTTGGGGGCAAAAGAGCCCTTGGGCAGTAAACCAAGAGGCTGTGAACCAAGGAAAGTTAAGAACTACTGGTGGTTTAGAGACAGATGTAAAACAGAACAAATCTCCTGACGGTGCCCATGTAAATAAGACAGGAAGTAATGCCCATTATTTGAGATGCAAAATAACAAAGGGTGCTGTCTTTTCAAAACAAAAAGAAAATATGATATGATGGTCGGAAGTTCTTGAGGGTCAGGTATTCCACTCCCTTCATCCTCTAGTCTAGATGAGGAAAATGAGCTGAGAGGCTCTTATCCAAAACCACAGATCACAGAGTGGCAAAGCTGAGCACCAAACCAGGCCAGGTTTCTGCCAGGATGGTATGTTTATACTTTTTTCAGAATGGTTTTGACCAAAATTTTCCTTATGAATACCCCACTCCATTAAGAAGGTAGCCTTCAAAAAATTTTAAATCAAGCTTCAGCCTAGAAATTTGACACATTAAAATATCCAAATCATAAATCAAATCACAAATCTTTCAAATAAGCCAGCACATAACAGATTTATAAGGCAGAACCTTAGTGGCTCAATATCCCCTATCCTGCTGCACTATAAGTGCGACTTGAAAAAGCAGCACAGGTCACAAGCTTCTAATTGTGAAGTGCCTCAACTGTAATGAAAAGCGACAGCCACTGACAGACCTTTAAAAAAGATACCGAGTCAGGGTCAAGCTGACTTTAGAGTGGATTTGTAGGACTTCAGTTTGCAAGTTCCCACAGGGAACTTTACTCAATACTCTGTAATGACCTATATGGGAAAAGAATCTAAAAAAGAATGGGTATATGTATAACTGATTCACTTTGCTGTAGAGCAGACACTAACGCAACACTGTCAATCAACTATACTCCAATAAAAATTAAAAAAAAAATTTGCAAGTTCCCTTCTGAGGAGTCTTAAGTGTTGCCTAAATACCAACTGATTTTTTTCAACACAGGTAATGGAGACTTTCATGAATTAAACTGATAACCACTTTTCTAGTTCTATGTTCACAAAGAGTACATGAGTAGAAGCAAAGATAATAAGCAGTTATTCTAAGACCAAATTAAAAAATAATTATGGTCATAAAGTTACAGGTCCATTTGTTCCAATGCCTAACTTTGCCTCAGAATATGAAATTTAAAGTAATCAAAATAATCTCACCTGAGAAGTGAAACCAAAGCGACATTTGAACCTAAGTTCAATGACAACATGTCCTTCAATTACAAAGGAAGTGCTTTATTTATTAAAAGAGACTTAACGGCGTAGGATTCTATGGCATACGCACTGCCTCCAAAGACATACAATATGGTAAAGTTTCTGATCGCTTGTGAATTATATTTAGCCATTTCTGCAAGCTCTAACTCTAGACTCCCAAACCCTAAGGTGTAACTGGAATGGGCCATTGGAAGCACCTGTGGCCTTTAAAGGCTTTAACCAATTCTCAAGGCTTTCTTGGCCGCAGTCTAGAAGAGGGTTTGACCATTCTATTTTGGGTCAAGGAGACTCTCTTACACCCCAAGTGACCTCAAGTGGCAAGATCAGTTTGGAAGAATGCACTGCGAGTGATTTTTCACCAGGCCAGCGGCCTCCGCTGCGAGACTTCCAAAAGGATGTAGATCTGGTCTCGATCGAGACGACGAAAGAATGCGGCTGGGCTGTGTGGGGCTCACGACAGCCAGTCGGCTCGGGATCCCGCTGCCCGCGGCCGGACTGTGGCGTCAGGAGCGTGAAGAAGCAGGGATCCCCGGGGCACGCAGAGGGAGGAGAGAGGAGAGAGGGCGGGAGCCAGAGCGAGGTTCGGAGACTGCAGGTGTCGCCGGGGGAGGGGACGAGATCGTCCGGGGCTGGCACTACCAAGTGACTAACAGTGCGGTTCCGGACTCGGGCAAACTGGTCACATTCTCAGGCTGTGTGACCTTGAGCGTGTGGCTCGCCCGCTTTGCGCCTCAATTTCCTCATCTCTAAAATGGGGGTTGTTCAAGCGGAAAACGCACCTTGGATCGCTTGGCAAGGCGCCTGGCACATAGTAAGCGCTCCGTACAAATGAGCTACTACTGGCTCTCGGGCTCCTCTTACCGCCCGGAGGAGCGAGGAAAGCCCCGAGCAGGGGAGTCCCCAGGAGGCGGATCCCGGGCTGGGAAGGGGGGACCTGGCCGGGCACTCACCGAGCACGTCTGCCGAGCGGTGCCGGGCTACGAAGCACGCATCGTCTCCGTAGCACGCGCCCTTCTTAAGGAGGCCCTTACGGAAGTCCTTGCCGAAGCCGCAGCCGGCCGTCACGAGCCCGTAGTCGCCGCCGCCGCTGCCGCCGGCCCTGGGGTCGGTCTGCGAGAGGCCGCCGAGCACGGCGCGGGCCACCAGTCGCCCGTACGAGAGGACCGAGAACATCGCCGCCGCCGCCCCCCCGGGGAGGCGGGGGGCCCGGGGAGCAGAAGGACGCGGAGGCCCGGAGCCGGCTCTCTCCTCAGCCGCAGCCGCGCCGCCGCCGAGACGCTCCTCAAGGCGGCGCGCAGTCGCCGCCGTCCCTTCCCGACGCGCGGGGCCTCGCACACGCTCCGCCGCGCGCACTGGAGCCAGAGCGAGGTCAGAACCGGCGGCTCCTCCGCCTCAGCCCGACTGGGGTCCCGGCTGCAGCCACCGCTGCCGCCGCCATCTTCCACTCCGCTAGCGTGTTCCGGGCCTCGCCGGCAGCACCGCCCCCTTTGTGGCCACGCCTCTAGCCCCGCCCACGGCCGCTGCTTAGGCCCAAGCCCCGCCTCCTCGGCTCGGTGCCCTACGCAGCCACAGAGGTCGAGCGTGCGCAGAGGATGTGGACACAATGTCTCTTGGGAGTTGTAGTCCAAGAGTTGTAGTCGCTTTTTTACTTCACTGCCTAGCTTCAAGGACCTAGGAGGATTCCCCAGACGCGGGACCTAAGTTAAAATACCGAGAATTACAGGTGGGCTGTTTTCTCCCCTGCTTTAACCATATCTTTTAAAAGCTACTGTTTTAAATAACGCCACTATTCCTTTAAAGAAAAACCTGGAAGAAAGTATCGGGTCACATATCATTATTCTGTAGTATATATATTAAGAAACTGAAGTACACTAATCTAGTGACACCTCCAGAACTTATATATTGGAAGGGTTTAGGGGAGGCAATCTGTTTGGAAAGAAGAGCCGTTTTGCATAATGTTTAGGAAAATTCGAGAAAATACTATATGTTCCTATTAGACGGTTGGGTGAGGATGTAGGGTTAGTGATGGAGATTCAGGCACGGCCACTGCAGCCATGTCATACAGAAGTGTTTCAGACTTTCAGACGGTTCTGCCAAGTGGGGAATAAAAAATTCTAGGCCCCAAATTTCTTTGTCTCAAATCTTAATTTTCTTGAAGGTCCACCTAGCTAAACAGGTCTTCTTCCCACCTCTAACTTGGGTGCTCAGAGAGGTCATGCAGTGCCAAAGACTTGTAAAGATGAGGGCCCTGCCTCTCTACTCCCACAGCTGCCACCTCTTCTCATCAGAAGGACAACTCTTAGCAAGAAAGGCAAAAAAAAAAAAAAAAAAGTCAGCTCCCCTACTTTTTTTTTTAAGCTCTTAGCCCACCCTTAACAAAGACATCACAGTAGCCTTCTCCAGATTTTGACTAAGCAACCTTCTTCTGAAAATATTTAGGTTGAAAAATAACTAAATTTAATGGGGAGTTTGTAATGTAATGTGAAGATTAGCTCACCAAACGTGTGTAATATGTTTGTATGTGTGTATGAATGTACATTCAAATTACATACCATGCTGGTGGGACTGTACATAATCTAGCCCCTGCATACCTCTCCACCGCATTTGGTCCTGTGCCCCCTTCACTAACTGGGCTCTAGTCATGCTCACAGCTGCCTCAGGGCCTTTGCTTTTGCTCTTCCTTCCACCCACTAGAATGTAATTCCATTACCTGAGGGTCCTATCCTCTTTCTTACTGTATCCCCAGAACATATGGGCACACAGTAAATACTTTAGTAAATAAATGAAAGAATGGGGCTTCCCTGGTGGCGCAGTGGTTGAGAGTCCGCCTGCCGATGCAGGGGACGCGGGTTCGTGCCCCGGTCCGGGAAGATCCCACATGCCGCGGAGCGGCTGGGCCCGTGAGCCATGGCCGCTGAGCCTGCGCGTCCGGAGCCTGTGCTCCGCAACGGGAGAGGGCACAGCAGTGAGAGGCCCGCGTACCGCAAAAATAAATAAATAAATAAATAAATGAAAGAATGAATGAATATTTCACTATATCCTAAGCACCCCAAAGGCAAGGATCATTTGCCATTGTATTATTACAACTAACGGGCAATGTGTAAATGTTGAATAAAAGAAGGGATAATTGAATAGGAAGCATAAATAATATAAAAATAGTATTTGTTGAATAAAGGAATGACTGAATGAATGGATTCAGGAATAAAAGAAAACTGAGATTTGAGGCAAGTGATCTAATTTGGAATACTTTTTGGTTTTATTGAAACATAAATGTATATCACCGAGAAGCACTGGTCCTTTTCTAGTTCACTTTTGATAGAACTGTAGTTCCTCTGGGGATTCCCATCTCATTCTATAAATGAATCTCTTTTATACCTTTTTAAATTCATCTAAAGACCTGTAAACCATCCACTCAAAGCACATTCCGTTATCCCAATTACTGTCATCATTAAACACTTTTGTGATTCACAGTGTGCTAAGTACTCTATATGTTTCTGTCCTTAAGGGTTTTCACCAAAATTGGACTGAACAAACCACTTCACATAATGAGTGGCATTTTGTCAAAGGTGTAGACAAAAAAAAGTTCATTTACTGGTTAAAAGATATAGCGATCCTAGGAATGCAGTTACACCTTGCTATTTTTTATGGCCCACAAGAATTGGAGAGCGCCCAGAATGAGGGGGTGGAGCTTTGTGGATCCTCTGCTTGGCATTTATGTCTGTGCCAGCTGTGCTAAAGGTTGTTCTTTTAAGCACACACCACTACCAAATCCCAGCCAGGATGTCAGGTAATTCTACCCCAAGGACAAACTTTTTAAAATAGCACGTCAACCCCTGTTCCTTGCCTCAATTAGACTGCTCCTACCTTTCATTTTCAGGGCATATATTACCTGATTTCCATGTCACTCACAAGAACCGGTTGGATGAGATGAGCAGCAACATAAGATGTGACTCTGACGCTGGTAACCTCTGCTCTGTTGGGGTGACTGTTTTTACAGTTAAATGATACGAGTGCCTTGAGTTTCCTGCAAATGAGTTTTCTGCAAATGAGTTGCTCTTCAGAGCACAATGTGAACAGAATCCTTTCTCAAAGATCCTTTGCACCTTTTCGGAAAGGAGAGGAGACAGGGCCTCATGTTCCCTTGAATCATTTATTCCAGAGCCAGTTCTAAAAAGTTTCACTATGTGGGGAAGCCAGGAGAGGGTACTTTGAAAAGAAAAAGAAAACCATCTTCCCCTGCCCTCCCCCAGGAGCACAATTCACTTGTGACATTTTGCTAGACTTAAAAAGCCCTAAGAGTTTTCTTCCTTAACAGAGTTACATTCCTAGCACTTCAAGGATTCCTGGGAGGTCACTTGTCACTCTCAGAAGCGAGCAAGTGGTGAAAATACTATCTGTGTTCCCAGAGCACCTCTATGGCATTAGGAAAGAGCTTTGCACTGGACTCACCCCCAGCACCTAAAAAAAGAAAAAAAAAAAGGCATGAATTCCCTAATGAGATTTTCTGCCACACTGGTACACAGATCTTGTCTGATTTCTTTCTGCTAACCTATTCAAAATGAGAATTAATTAGTTTCTCATCCTTGGTACTATTGACATTTGGGGCCAGATAATTCTTTATTGTAGGGGGCTGTCCTACACATTGAAGGGGGTTTGGCAGCATCCCTGACTTGTACCTACTAGATGCCAATAGAACACCTCACCCCCTAGTTGGGACAACCAAAAATGTTTCCAGAGTCTCCAGATATTGCCAAATGCCCCTGGGGGTGGGGGGCAGGCAAAATCACCCCCAATTTAGAACCACTGGATTATACTGATGCCTTGCAAGTGAACAAATGTTTGGGGAGCACTTGTTAAGTCTGAGGCTCTGGGCTAAGGATAAAAAACGTTGGTGCCTTCATGGCAGTCACAGTATTGACACAGAGGGTTAAAATTAAGTAAATTTAGAGAGAAAATAAACACCACTGGTTGAAATAAAGGAGTGTGAGGAGGAGAAAGAGGACCCATTGGGGTGGGAGAACACTCAGGGCACCTCACAGAGGGTGACATTTGTGAGAGGCCTACATGGACAGAGGTCTGAGGAGGGGGTATAACCAATCCAAGTGAAAGAAATGGAAACTCAGCAAATGCAGAATGATTGGAGAACAACAAGTAGTCTAGTGCAGCTCAACCTTAGGGTTTGAATGAGGAATAATGAGAAATGGAGCTAGGAAAATAGTTTAGGAACTATTTAGCCATAAAAAGGAATGAAGTGCTGATACATGCCTCAACATAGAGGAACCTTGAAAACATTATACTTTTGTATTTTTAATATTTATTTACTTATTTATTTGGCTGTGTCGCGTCTTAGTTGTGGCACACGGGATCTTTTAGTTGCAGCATGTGAACTCTTAGTTGTGGCATGCAGGATCTAGACCACACATTGTATGATGCTATTTATATGAAATGTCCAGAATAGGCAAACCCATAGAAACAGAAAGCAGATTAATAATTGCCAGAGGCTGGGAGGAGGGAGAATAGGAAATGATTGCTAATGGGTTTGGGGTTCCTCTTTGGGGTAATGAAAATGTTGTGGAATTAGTAGTAACGGTTGCATAATCTTATATATATACTAAAAAACAATGAACTGTACACTTTAAAAGAGTGAATGTTATGATATGTGAATACCTCAATTAAAAAAAATAGGACCTACTGCAGAGGGCCTTATATGTTAAGCTGAAGGTACTTAATGCTGGAGACACCAAGGAGTCACCAAATGCTTTTAATATGCTAGTAATAATAATAAAATAATAAATAATATTATAATAAAATAATAAAACAAGAATAGTAATGAAAGTGAGAGCAATAGATACCATGGATTGAGCAATTCCTATGTGCCTTACCTGCGTGGTCTGCACTGACCACCTATTTACACATGAAAACACCCAACAGTCCCGTCTGCATTTCACACAGGACTTATTTTGTTTATTGTTTGTTTCCTTCCTGACTAAAATGTACGTTCCATAGGAGCAGGGGATTTTGTGTATTTTATTCACTACTTTATCTCAAGGGTCCAGAACACTGACTAGCATACAATAGGTACTGAATAAATACGTAAGAAGTGAATGTTGTTGATTAAGAGAACCTTAGAGGTCACATAGAACAAGCAACTTGTTTTACAGCTGAGGAAAGGGGGGCAAATAACATGTTCCTCCCATAGGAATTTAATGGGTGGAGCTGGGCCAACTGGAGAGGTATCCAGGAGACTCTTGGTGCCTGCCCTGCAAAGCCCCTTTGAAGGCACTAGCCACAAGCTGTTCTCTCCATTGAACTTACCTTTCTTTGCATTGTGTGTGATGGTCATGTTTCTCCCACCTAGTATCCATTCCCCCCATTCTCTGAAAATAGTATTTTGATTCCTTGGAGGAATAATCCATGTTGGTTCATGTGGTTTGTGTGGAAATAGATGGCAGAGAGACACATGACCCAGGTCTGACCAATCAGTGCACTGCATTCTCTTGGTCACGATTGGTCCAGTAGGAGGGCACATGACTCAAGCTAGGTGAGTGAAACTCCACCATGGGATTTTGCTGAAAGCATTAAGGAGAAATTCTCACAGGGTTTCTAAGCTGGTAGAGTGAAAGCTTGGAGCTGCTGATGGCCATTTTTGCCACTGCTTGGGAAGAGCTAGCCTGAGAATGAAGGGAATTCAGAGAGAAGCAGAGTCTAGAGATGGTAGGAAACAGGCTTCGTGATAACGATTAAACCCCTGAATCCAGCTTTGCCTGAAGAAAGATCAATCCTTCTACTCATATTAATTCCCTGATTTGCTTAAGCCACTTTGAGTTTGGCTTGCAAGGAAGTGAATCCTGACAAACACATCATATGATCCTCATAGCATGACTATAATTACTGAATCAAGAATAAGTCACCAGGGGCTTCCCTGGTGGCACAGTGGTTAAGAACCCGCCTGCCAGTACAGGGGACACGGGTTCGAGCCCTGGTCCAGGAAGATCCCAGGTACCGTGGAGCAACTAAGCCTGTGTGCCACACTACTGAGCCTGCGCTCTAGAGCCCATGAGCCACAGCTACTGAGCCCACGTGCTACAACTACTGAAGTCCACGTACCTAGAGCCCGTGCTCTGCAACAAGAGAAGCCACCACAATGAGAAGACTGTGCACCACAACGAAGAGCAGCCCCCGCTTGCCACAACTAGAGAAAGCCCATGCACAGCAACAAAGACCCAATGCAACCAAAAATAAATAACAAATAAATTAATTTAAAAAAAAAAGAATAAGTCACCAAACCAAAGGCAGCTTTTAGAAGGAAACTTATCCTCCGCCAGTTTACATAGAGGAGAGGGAACTGCCACTTCTCAGTAGAAAAACTGCTGAAGCAAAACTTCTGCTCTCTTTCTTTACTACCTCCATGAGATGAGGATAGGGTCTGATTGGTGGATTCAGAAAAAGATGCTGACGTTACTGAACTGAACTCGGGTCCACTTGCCTGATGCTCAGCAAAGCCAATCTACTGAAGCCAGGTTGTGGTAAAGAAAAGTACAGCATTTATTTGCAGGGCACCAAGCAAGGAGAACAGGCAGCTAGTGCTCAAAAGACCAAAACTCCCCAATGGCTTTCAGGCAAGGGTTTTCTGTTTTTTGTTTTTTCTCTCTATTTGTGGCTTATTTTTTTCACCTCTTAACATTGTGTCCTTTGATGAACCAAAGAATTTTTTTTTTTTTTTTGGTTGCGTTGGGTCTTTGTTGCTGCATGCAGGCTTTCTCTATTTGTGGCAAGCGGGGGCTACTCTTTATTGTGGTGCACAGGCTTCTCATTGCAGTGGCTTCTCTTGTTGAGGAGCATGGGCTGTAGGCACGCGGGCTTAAGTAATAGCACGCAGGCTCAGTAGTTGTGGTTTGCAGGCTCTAGAGTGCAGGCTCAGTAGTTGTGGCGCACAGGCTTAGCTGCTCTGCAGCACGTGGGATCTTCCTGGACCAGGGCTGGAACCCATGTCCCCTGCATTGGCAGGTGGATTCTTAACCACTGCACCACCAGGGAAGCCCCCAGGCAAGGGTTTTTAAAGGCAACATTGGGAGTGAGGGTTGCAGGGTGCATGATCAGCTCGTGAACATTTTTCTGATTGGTTGGTTGTGAGATAACAGGGTGATGTTTCGGGAATCTTCATCAGCCTTCTGGTTCCAACCAGTCTGGGGTCTTCGTGTTTGTGGTCAGCATGTTGTCACCATCCTCCACCTTGGGGGGAGGGTCTTAATTTCTGCAGAACAGTTCAAAGATATGTGTCAGATTGTTGTCTATATCGCTTTGGGAGGAACTAGGAATCCTGTGACTCTACTGTTCTAGTCATTAACTGCTTTAGCCTGCTTTTTGAAACTTGGGGAAGGCCAAATAGGAAGTGGGGTACACAGAGGGACTTGTACCTGGGAAGGCCCTGCAGGGTCCTGCTCAGTTTCAGTCCCACCTTTTCTTTGATACTGCTCAATCCTGAGCGGAACAGGGGTGGGACAAGAAAGGGTATAAAGTGTAGGATAGAGAGGTTAATCATAAAGGTGGCAGGGGAACTCAGTTTTAGGGGAACTGGGTTTCAATGAGCATGTTGCCCAGTCCTTTCTCTTTATTCTTTCTTGCTGTGGTCTGTCCTTTGGATACTTGTTTCCTCCTCTGCCATGGGGAGCCTGTCCCTCTGGAGGAGGCCTGCAGTCTGTGACCAGGTAACTCAGTGTAATCCAGATGTAGATTGTGTGCACAACAAAGCCATATTCTCCAATCAGGCTCATCAATAAAGCTGATACTTGGAGCCCCAGCTGCCTGATTCATGCATCTACATCTCAGTGGGTTTAGAATTTGGAAGGGTCAAGAAGGGGTAATTAATTATCACTCCATGAACCTCAAACATGTTAATTTTCTCTTCAGAAAACCTCAGAGATGGGCACGAAGGCTGACATTTGGGGGCTAAAATAACACATGGGATCAGGTTTCTGGTGTAGTCAGGGCTCTAGGCTGAAAGGTAATTGTGGGTTAAGTGGATTCTTGACCTGAGCAGTTTGTGACAGCTACAGTTGTTCGGTAAGATTTTAACTGGCAAGGGCCTGAGTACGAGGGCCTCTGGGGCAGGCCTTGACCTAACCCATGAGAGTACAGCTTTGACCTCAGCAGGCAGCTGGGACAGGGATTACATTATTGGGAAAAAAGCCTTTCTGTCCCAGGGAAGGCTTACCTTAAAGAGGGCAAAGCTTTAGCTTACAAACATTTAGGCTCTGATGGGTAGAAGATTTTTGCTTCTTGTATTAGGTATTTCAGCAAAGCTTCAGGATGGATTTTAAACAGCAAAGACAACTAAATTCTGGAGTCAACAGAGATCTTGTCTGTGAGATTGTAGCCTTTTTACAGCATGAACACAGGGAATAGTAGGTGGATGCTGCAAATCTGTCCTTCTGTAGGTCGTTCTGAGCTTCATTCAGGGTCATGAGCAGAACCTGTGAAGGGGCTGATCTCTTGATTCCATTTGGCTTGTCACATGCTGGTAAGGTTCACCCCACTACTGGGATCGAGGTTTGCTCTGATTTGTTAATTGCATAAGCCTTGATCATGACTTTGGATCTGGGGAGCCAAGACCCTGAGTTTACCTGCAGAATGGGGGCATATTTTGTTAGCGAAAACAAATGAATAGAACAGGACCCTTATATAGGAGATATGCTTCTTCTGGGGTTGAGGTAGAGAAAGCTAATGAAAATCCAAAAGCTAAGAAGGCAGTTAATGAAGCTTATGCCTAAAAGACTTTGTCTCTGGGAAACAGGTTTGTTCAGGCAATCAAGGAAGAACTAGGTTGTTTTAAAAAATATGATTCTGGGGCTTCCCTGGTGGCGCAGTGGTTGAGAGTCTGCCTGCTGATGCAGGGGACGCGGGTTCGTGCCCCGGTCCGGGAAGATCCCACATGCCGCGGAGCGGCTGGGCCCGTGAGCCATGGCCGCTGAGCCTGCGCGTCCGGAGCCTGTGCTCCGCAACGGAAGAGGCCACAACAGTGAGAAGCCCGCGTACCGCAAAAAAAAAAAAAAAAAAAAAGATTCTGTCATGCATATTTGAAAGTTGCTGAGAGTGGATCTAAAAAGTCTTCATCACAAGAAAAAACATTTTTTTTTGTAACCATGTATGGTGATGGATGTTAACTAGAATTACTGTAGTGATCATTTTGCAATATATACAAATATCAAATTATTTTTAAACTAGTGTAATGTTATATGTCAAATATACCTCAAATATAACAGTTTTTAAAAACAGCTTCTGTCATGCTACCAGAACAGAACCAGTGGAAGAGTGAAAGGCAAATAAAAGAAGAATGACTGACTAAACTGGAGGAAGGCAGGGATTTTTTTTTTTTAATTTACAATATTTTTAATCATGCTAAAGAGAAACAGACACATAGATCTGGAAGTGAGACTGGCAGAGGTAACAGCAGATTTCTGTCTTCTCCCATCTGTTGCCCCCTGTGGGGCATGAATCCTTGGTTCCGGGAGGAGAAGGGGGGGGGGATGTTTGCACTCCTTAAACTGCTCTTTTTTGCTTGGAATTTTCTTTCAATGCGGGTATAATTGACTTCACCCAGGTTTTCTGTGCCCTGTAGGATGCTTTTCCTCTGTGGTCTCAAAAGTCTTTGCTTCCAGCTTGCTCCCATCTTCACAATGATTACTCTCCTCAGCAGGGCAGAGATTTTTTAAAGCTAAAACTGTGATCTTAGTAGACAGACCAGACAGATATGAAAGGGAAATGAGTTTGGTTTTTTAAAATTATACTTAAAAAAATTTTTTTTCTTTCCCTTTGGCCACGCCCCGAGGCTTGCGGGATCTTAGTTCCCCGACCAGGTATCGAACCTGGCCCCAGAATGGAAGCATGGAGTCCTAACCACTGGACTGCCAGGGAATTCCCGGGAAATGAGATTTTGAAGGCTCAGCTAGGTAGATATTAAGAGGGTGAATAGACTCATACCTATGTGGAAACGAGAGGAAATAGAGGTAAAATTACAGATTTGTGGGAAGATATTATTTTAAAAGTGGTGGGAGGACATTGGTAATCCCTCTGGGGGAAAAAGAAATTAAATTGGATCCCTAACTCACAACATATACAAGAGTAAATTCCAGAGGTCAAAAGCAAAAGCAGGGGCTTCCCTGGTGGCGCAGTGGTTAAGAACCTGCCTGCCAATGCAGAGGACATGGGTTCAAGCCCTGGTCCGGGAAGATCCCACATGCCGCGGGGCAACTAAGCCTGTGTGCCACAACTACTGAACCTGCGCTCTAGAGCCCGTGAGCCACAACTACTGAAGCCCGCGTGCCTAGAGCCCGTGCTCCGCAACAAGAGAATCCACCGCAATGAGAGGCTCGCGCACCACCACAACGAAGAGTAGCCAGCGCTCGCTGCAAGTAGAGAAAGCCCGCATGCAGCAACGAAGACCCAACACAGCCCAAAAAAAAGAGAAAGGACTTGAATAGACATTTCTCCAAAGAAGGTAAACAAATGGCCAATAAGCATAGGAAAAGATGCTTAACATCACTAATTGCCAGGGAAATGCAAATCAAAATCACAAAGAGATACCCCCTCACACACATTAAGATGGTTACTATTTAAAAAACACAAAACCCAGATAATAAAGAAATGTTATCAAGGCTGTAGGAAAAATGGAGCTCTTGTGCACTGTTGGTGGAGCTCTTGTGTGTAAAATGGTGCAGACTCTGTTCCTCAAAAATGAAACAGAATTACCATATGATAGAGCAATTCCACTTTTGGGTATATACCTGAAAGAATTGAAAGCTGGGACTCAAGCAGATTTTTTTTTTTTTTTTTTTTTGGCTGCATTGGGTCTTCGTTGCTGCACCCTGGCTTTCTCTAGTTGCGGTGAGCGGGGGCTACTCTTCGTTGCGGTGGGCGGGCTTCTCATTGCGGTGGCTTCTCTTGTTGCGGAGCTCAGGCTCTAGGTGCCTGGGCTTCAATAGTTGTGGCTCGTGGGCTCTAGAGCGCAGGCTCAGTAGTTGTGGCGCACGGGTTTAGCTGCTCCGCAGCATGTGGGATTTTCCCGGGCCAGGGCTTGAACCTGTGTCCCCTGTGTTGGCAGGCAGATTCTTTTTTTTTTTTTTGGCAGGCAGATTCTTAACCACTGCACCACCAGGGAAGTCCCTCAAAAAGATATTTGTATACCCATGTTCCTAACAGCATAATTCACAATAGTCAAAAGGTGGAAGCAACCCAAGTGTCCATTGATGGGTGACCTGATAAACAAAATGTGATATATACATATGATGGAATATTATTCTTTCTTAAGAAGGAAGGAAATCCTGATACATGTTACAACATGGATGAATTTTGAGGGCATTATGGTAAGTGAAATAAGCCAGACACAAAAAAGACAAACACTATATGTTTCTGCTTTTATGAGGTAGCTAGAGGAATCAAATTCATAGAGACAGAAAGTAGAATGGTGATTGCCAGGAGCTGGAGGGTAGAGAGAACAGGGAGTTATTGTTTAATGTGTACAGAGTTACAGTTTTGCAAGATGAAAACAGTTCTGGAGATGGATGGTTGTGATGATTGCAGAACAATGTGAATGTACTTAATGCCACTGAACCATGCATTTTAAAATGCTGTCTTATTTCTCCAAAGAAGATATACAGATTGCCAACAAACACATGAAAGAATGCTCAACATCACTAATCATTAGAGAAATGCAAATCAAAATTACAATGAGGTATCACCTCACACCAGTCAGAATGGCCATCATCAAAAAATCTACAAACAATAAATGCTGGAGAGGGTGTGGAGAAAAGGGAACCCTCTTGCACTGTTGGTGGGAATGTAAATTGATACAGCCACTGTGGAGAACAGTATGGAGGTTCCTTAAAAAACTAAAAATAGAACCGCCATGTGACCCAGCAATCCCACTACTGGGCATATACCCTGAGAAAACCATAATTCAAAAAGAGTCATGTACCCCAATGTTCATTGCAGCTCTATTTACAATAGCCAGGACATGGAAGCAACCTAAGTGTCCATTGACAGATGAATGGATAAAGAAGATGTGGCACATATATACAATGGAATATTACTCAGCCATAAAAAGAAACGAAATTGAGTTATTTGTGGTGAGGTGGATGGACCTAGAGTCTGTCATACAGAGTGAAGTAAGTCAAAAAGAGAAAAACAAATACCGTATGCTAACACATAATATGGAATCTACAAAAAGAAAAAAAAGGTTTTGAAGAACCTAGGGGCTGGACAGGAATAAAGATACAGACGTAGAGAATGGACTTGAGGACATGGGGAGTGGGGGAAGGGTAAGCTGGGACAAAGTGAGAGAATGGCATGGACATATATACACTACCAAATGTAAAATAGATAGCTAGTGGGAAGCAGCCTCATAGCACAGGGAGATCAGCTCAGCGGTGCTTTGTGACCACCTAGAGGGGAGGGATAGGGAGGGTGGGATAGGGAGGGTGGGATAGGGAGGGTGGGAGGGAGACGCAAGAGGGAGGAGATATGGGGATATATGTATATGTATAGCTGATTCACTTTGTTATAAAGCAGAAACTAACACACCATTATAAAGCAATTATACTCCAATAAAGATGTTAAGAAAGAAATGCTGTCTTAAATTTCATGTCATGCATGTTTTACCATAGTTAACATTTTTTAAAAGGTTAGAGCTTCTGCATAACAAAAGTCACCATTAAAAAAATACTTAAAGAAAAACGATAAGCCACAGCCTGAGAGAAAGTATTTGTGATGCATAAAACCAAAAAAGGATTAGTATCCAGAGTACATCAAGAACTCCTTCACATTAGTAAAGAAAAAGAAATAACTCAATAGAAAAGTAGAAAAATATAAAAAATGCCCAACAGTATGTTAAATTAATTAAACAAGGAGGCCATTAGATTGAGGTGGTTCTAAGGCCTTAGCAGCCTGCATTAGCCAGCCGAAAAGTAAATGCCTCAAGGTTAAGAAATGGAAACCTAAAGACAACCAATCACAAACAGCCAAATAGTCTTTCCCAAATAAGGCAACGACTTAAGTACAGCCAATCAAATAATTTCCTTGCTTTGCTTCTGCATCTTCTCAATAAAAGTCTTGCCCCGGGCTTCCCTGGTGGCGCAGTGGTTGAGAGTCCGCCTGCCGATGCAGGGGACGCGGGTTCGTGCCCCAGTCCGGGAAGATCCCACATGTCGCGGAGCGGCTGGGCCCGTGAGCCATGGCCGCTGAGCCTGCGCGTCCGGAACCTGTGCTCCGCAACTGGAGAGACTGCAACAGTGAGAGGCCCGCGTACCACAAAAAACAAACAAACAAACAAACAAACAAAAAAAGTCTTGCCCCTAGCTCCTGTCAGTGAAGCACACCCAACCACTTCTGGTTTGGCATTGCCCTATTCAAATTGATTTTTACTCAAGTAAACTCTTAAATTTTTTTCTTTTTAAAAATTGAAGTATAGTTAATTTACAATATTGTGTTAGTTTTATTAAAATTTTTGATTTGCCTCAGTTTATCTTTTAACAAGAGGCATTTCAGAAGAGAAAACCCAATAGACATATGAAGAGAGACCCAATTTCATTAGTAATCAGGGAGATGACTGGAATGGGGAGGCTAAATTACAGTGGGCAGAGAAAGCCTCTCTGAATAGGTGTCATTTGAACTGAGATCTAAGTGAAAATTTGAGCAAAACAGCCATCCGTACAGAGTTCTGGAGGGGGACTTCCCTGGCTGTCCAGCGGTGAAGACTCTGAACTCACAATGCAGGGGGCCCGGATTTGATCCCTGGTTGGGGAACTAGATCCCACATGCCACAACTAAGAGCCTGCATGCCGCAACTAAAGAATCCCACATGCTGCAAGGAAGATCCTGCACACGGCAACAAAGATGCCGTGTGCCGCAACTAAGACCTGGTGCAGCCAAATAAATAAATAAATAAATAAAGTTCTGGAGGAAGGGCATTCCAGGCAGAGGGAAGAGCAAATGCAAATGTCCTGGGCTGGAATAAGTTTGGCGATGTCTCAGTCAGCCCGGGTTGCCATAACAAAATACCACAGACTTGATGGCTTAAAGAACAGAAATTATTTTCTCACAGTTCTGGAAGCTGGAAGTCTGAGAACAGGGTGCCAGCATACTTGGGTTCTGATGAGAGTTCTCTTCCTGGCTTGCAGATGGCCACCTTCTCATAGTGCCTTCACGTGGCTTCCTCTTCTTATAAGGCCACAGTCCTATTGGATTAGAGCCCCACCCTTATGACTTTAATTTCAGTTACTTCCCCAAAGCCTTATCACTAATTTCAGTCCCACTGGGGGTTAAGGCTTCAACATATGAATTTTGAGGGACACAGCATTCAGTCCATAATACCTCAGTGTGGGGCTTGCTTTAAAAAGTCAATTTGAGGGAATTCCCTGGTGGTCCAGTGGTTAGGACTGCGTGCTTCCATTGCAGCGGGCACAGGTTTGATCCCTGGTTGGGGGACTAAGATCCCACAAGCCTCATGGCTAAGAAAAAAAAAAATGTCAATTTGAGGAGGCCAGGACTTCAGTACTGAATGTGGAAGTGAAAACCTACAGATCAACTGTAAGATAGAATGACTCCTCCCACAGTCCATTTTTGGAAGTATAAAGAAGTAAAGCTTATGCAGGCTGAGGGGAGGGGAATTTGGGGGCAAGTTATATTGGCTTTTAATTCCTTGCTAAAGGCACAAAAACTCTGTTCCCCTTCACAGGGGGTTTCCCTCCTCTGTCCTCTGAGTTTGACAACAGAATGAGATGCAGTTCCTAAGTTCCTTCTTTCTTTGCTATCCTCCATGGTAACACAGGGCTCTTAGTTAATAGGTTTTACTGCTAATTACCAGGGAACAACAAAAGTATAACAAACAACAATGTCTAAACATGACTCATTCAAATAGAGAATAATCACATGTCAAAAATTTCTTCACCTTGTTAAAGAGGAAACAGTAAGATGGTGAAGCTGGTTCAGAGAGCATTTTGAGGAAGTAGATATTTGAGGAGGGGGTCTTAGATACTAAACTGGTTAATCTCTGCAGGGTAATAAAAAATGATAAGCTTTGGGATTCTTTTTTATACTGGAAAGGAATACTTTGGAACTCAAAACAGACAAAAATCTGAGCCTTTAATAAATAGTAAATAGCTAAGCAAACAAAAATACGTTCCTTGGCCTACATATATGGCCAGTGGGCCAAATCTGGCTCTGCTGCTTGCATTTATAATAAGGTTTTATTGGACCACAGACACATCCATTTGTTTACATATTGTGTAAGGCTACTTTTGCTCTAAACAACAGAGTATTATGATGACAGAGTTGAGTAGTTGACAGAGAGCAGATAGCCCAAAAGCCTAAAATATATACTATCTTGGACCTTTACAGAAAAAGTTTGCCAACCCCTGCTAGAGAATTAATCCTTGGGTGGGCTTGTTAATCAACGTCCTAGATGACATGGCAAGAGCTACACTGCCCTCTCTTGGTCTTATTTGCAAAATTTGGCTAATTTTTCTTAAAAAGGAGACGTTTGGCTTAAAAGTTGAGGGACATTTGGAGAGTTGTCATCTCTGGCCTATAATTCATAAATCCTCCTGTCCACCCACTTCAACACCCCAGCACCCGCTTTGTGCATTGGTGACTGTCTCAATGCATCTCCTTTTAAGGGCAAGGAGGCCTGAAAAATAATTGGTGTTAAGTAATGTCCTTTACAACGTCATTTTGCTCAACAGGGCATTCTGTCTTGGAATTAGGACTCCAGTTAGGGCTTGAGCCTCATAGTAATAGTACATTCACATGGAAGGGTTTCTTGCGATGTTCTCTGAGCTTCTTTGAATTAAGTTCTACAGCTGTTGCAAACTGCAAGTTTTGAGAAGGCAGCAATAGTGTGTGCTTGACCACTGCTGCTTCCCTGGTTCCTGGCACATAGTAGGTGGTCAGTAAAATATTTGTTGATTGAATGATAGATCCAATGAAAGACTAAAGACAGAGGGTTTGTTTTCTCCTCACGCTCAGCCCCGTGTGAGGAACAAAGTTTTGGTGACAAAGGCTGCCACCTGCAGGAAGAACAGTGAAACTGCAAGATTCAGAACTGCTAGGCCCCGAGGAAAATACAGTCAACTGCAAGGCAAGATTACCAGAGAATCAGTTTTTCTCCTTTAGCTTAAGACAGAATTAATCAACATCATTTTGTCCTTTACAATTAAGGAAACCTGCACCCTTTCTTTAATAACATTTAAAGCCTTTGGAGTGCTTAATAAGTGCCCAGCACCATCCCACGCACACACAATTTTGCGGTAGGTACCACTAGTCATCTCCATTTTATAAATGAGGAATCTGAGCAGAGAAAGCATGACCAAGTTACACAGCTAGAAGGTGGCAAAACTAGGAGTTTGAACCCAAACATCGTGGCTTCAGAATGCGTGTGTTTAATCATTTCACTATACTACCTCACTATGCCTGATATGGAAAATGTTTATAGGAAACATAGAAACATGGCGAATGGAACCCATGCAGATATCTCTGCTCTCTCCTGAACACTACTAAAATGATAGAAAAGGGATCCAAAAGGTCTAAACTCACAGAGAACAGGAGAGAAGATGACTGCTCATGAGAGATGTCAAATCCTTTTCAGAAGGTAGGAAGTAGATGGATGATTTAACTGAGTGGAGAAACCCTAGGAAGGGGAGGCCAGTGAGGAGTAAGCCTGAGCCCTTGGCAGTGAAAGCAGTGAAAGGTGTTCTAACCACTGGACAGCCAGGGAATTCCCCTGAAAACAGATCATTAACTGTACATCTATACTAGGAGCTGTTAACCCCAGATTCCCTCCTGTGACTCCTTACCCCAATCCCTGCAAAGATTATTCTTTGGAGAACTTGAAACGTGACAGCTCTAGGTTCAGAGATCACAGTCAGAGAAAAGGATGGAGCTGAGGCAACATGCTAAAAACAGAGGGGTTAAATGAAAGTGTGCAGCTAAAAAAAAATCGGAACTTTTTTTTAATAATCATGTGTTTGGTGGTAGTATTGGTATTGCTATTCTGAGACTTAGCACTATGCTAAGTGTATTTTGGGACAAATAATAAATTATGTTGGAGTTTTTGAGAACCAAGCTTTATGGTGTGGAAGAAAGGAAATATGTATGGTCAACATGGTTAAGTAAAACCCCTCTAGTCTTAATTTTAATTGGAAACATCAGTATGATGGACTTTGTCAGAGAGGTTAAATAACTTGCTCAAGGTCACCCAGCTGATAAGGGATGGAACAAGAGTAACAGCCTGGTCTTGCTCCAAAATTTGTGAGGGCCTCCTGGAGGAGGTGAAATTTGAAGGATAAGTAGGATCAATAATAGACTTCTCTCGATCTATGGAAGATGTGTTTACCATGACCCAGGAATCCTGGGCTGACCTGGAAAGAGTTTGTTTCTGAAATGTCAAAACCCAAGGCCAGCCTCCAAGTCATAGTGACCAGATGACCAACAGAAGTTACCTGGGTCTCCCCCGTGCCATCTCTTTAAAAAATTTCAAGAACAGTGAGATGTATTTTCACTAAGTCCTCAAAGTAAACACTTCTTACAGTACAGCCATAGAAGACTACACAATTTGTTTGAGTCTAATTTTTTTTAGACTTGAAAAATGTTCACAAGATTTAAAATTTGCTTTCATGTCTAGTTTGAGCAGTAGATGTTGGGCAAGGCTGGCAGGAGGAAAGGATTTGTGCCCTAGTTTCCAAATGCTTCCCCTAATGGAACATAAGGATGATGTGATTATGAGAGGGAACATATGTTTTTTCAGTTGTGGTTATTTAATTTAAAAATTAGTTATTGGGAGTTCCCTGGTGGTCCCGTGGTTAGGACTCGGCGCTTTCACTGCTGTGGCCTTGGGTTCAATCCCTTGTCGGGGACCTAAGATCCTGCAAGCGAGGAGGCATGGCCAAAACAAAAAATTAGTTATTAAGTGAAAAGTAACACGTGCAAAATAGATTGAAGATCGATTCTCCTTCCTTCCTCCTCCCCAGAAACTGTTACAACTACCAGCTTCTTATGTCTTGCAGAGAACATTTTAAGAGGAAACTTTTAGGCTGATTCATCTCAGAAGGTGACAGAAGTTAAAATATGACTGATCTTTTATTATCCCACTATAGTAAGCAGTTGCCCTCTGAGGGAGAAACTACAGCTAGATTTAGACTGGACGGACTTTCATTATTCGTCTTAAGGAATACACAAATGATCCCTATCAAAAAGAGGTACCAATTTAAGTCTTTGTCCAAACAGACCTAGTTAAACTTCATCTTTTCTTACCAGGCCATCTTTTTTTTCCCCCCCTAATAAGTGGACAATAATGTAGAGGTGGGGATTCTGGGGTTTGGATTTAGGGTTAATTCCATCCAGATTTTTCATAACTATGACTATAATAATTCTGATGTTTCCAGGACATTCTAATTTTTAAATTGTCTTCTTAACTACCTGCATGCTTGTCAGACCATGGATTCTGATTTGGGGCATGGAGAACATGCTTTAACAGTGTGAGGTTGGGGCTTTTGACATAGGCTTATGCAGTCTTGTATTTGCTTTTCTTTGGTCTCCACATTCTTTCCAACAAATTTGGGTTAACAAAAGGTAAAGTCTTTAAACAAGCTGTAGCAGAAATGCCTGACCCCATGACCAGGTAAAATGAAGCAGGTTCAGGCCTCAAGGAGAACTCACTCACAGGCTGCCAGTAAGGGGTGGATGAAAACGGGCCTACCTGCAGATCCTGAGAACAAAACGATGAAAACATGTTTACAACATGGAAACAGAAATTGAAGTGGGGCAGGAGTGAGCAGTGCCCTTCAGTGGTACCAAGAGGTCAGCTCACTTCCATTTTTTTTTTTTTTGCGGTACGCAGGCCTCTCACTGTTGTGGCCTCTCCCGTTGAGGAGCACAGGCTCCGGATGCGCAGGCTCAGTGGCCATGGCTCACGGGCCCAGCCGCTCCGCGGCATGTGGGATCCTCCCGGACCGGGGCACGAACCCGTGTCCCCTGCATTGGCAGGCGGACTCTCAACCACTGCGCCACCAGGGAAGCCCACTTTCATTTTTTGAGGCTCTTTGTTTACAGAAAAATGAAGAGTTAAGTTCTTCATTTAACATTTAACAAATTCATTTTAACCCCAAGGTTAAAATGCCATGTAAATGTGCCATTACAAGATGATTGGATTTATTAAAAGCCAACTAATAAAACTGCAGTGAGATACCACCACACAATTATTAGAATAGCTAAAAATGAAATTGCAAACAAAACTGACCATACCAAGTTTTCATGAGCACGAGAAGCAACTGGAGTCTCATACACTGTTGGTGGGCATGCAGAAGGTACGTCGCTTTGGGAAAAGGTTGGGAATTTTCTTATAAAATTAAACAGCCACTCACTATACAACCCAGAAATCTCATTCCTAGGTATGCACCCAAGAGAAATGAAAATCACACAAAATCTGTATGTGAATGTTTATAGTGGCTTTATTTGTAATTGCCAAAAACTGGAAAAACTTAAATTCCTTCAACTTGTGAATGAATGAAGAAATGGTGGTATATCCATTATGGAATACTTGTCAGCAATAGAAAGGGGTGGATTGAAAGAAACTCTTGCATATATGGCCAAATTATTTTTTAACAGTGGTGCTAGGACTATATAAGGGGGAAAGGACCGTCTCTTCAACAAATGGTGTTGGGAAAACTGGATATCCACATGCAAAATAATGAAATTAGACCCTTACCTTATGCCAAATACAAATATTAACTCAAAATAGATTGAAACTATTAAATTCCTAGCAGAAAACATAGGAGAAAAGTTTCAGGACATTGGATTTGGCAATGATTTCTTGGATATAACACCAAAAGCACAGGCAACAGTGGGACTACATCAAACTTAAAAACTTCTGTGTGTCAAAAGAAACAATCACCAGAGTGAAAAGGCAACCTATGGAATGGGAGAAAAATAATTGCAAATCACATATTTGATGAGGGGTTAATATCTAGAATATATAAGGAACTTCTACATCTCAAAAACAGTAACAAAAACCCAATTAAAAATTGGGCAAAAAACCTGACTAGACATTTCTCCAATGAAGATATACAAATCGCCAATAGGCACAGGAAAAGATACTTGATATCACTAATTATTAGAGAAATGCAAATCAAAACCACAATGAAACATCACCCCACACTCCTCTGGATGTATGTTCTAGAGATCTGTTGCACAACAATGTGAAAACACTTAACACTGCTGACCTGTATACCTAAAAATGATTACGATGGTGTTTAATGGTATGTGGGTTTTTTTTACAATAATAATAATAATAAAAGTAATAAAAGAAACACCCCTTTCCTCAGCTGCTGCTAAGGTGCTCGGTCCTTCCAAGGAAGCTAAGGCTGCCTTGGGGTGAGGCCCTCACTTCATCTGGTGACGAGCCCCCGCCTAGCACTGGCCCGTACCATGGCCTCCGTCTCAGGGCTCACCTGCATCTACTCGGCCTCATCCTGCACGACAATAAGGTGATGGTCACCCAGGATAAGATCAATGCCCTCATTAAAGCACTGGTGTAAATGTTGAACCTTTCTGGCCAGGCTTGTTTGCAAAGGCTTTGGCCAATGTCAACATTGGGAGCCTCATCTGCAGCGTGGGGGCTGGTGGACCTGCCCCAGCAGCTGGTGCTGCCCCAGCATGAGATCCTGCTCCCTCCACCACTGCTGCCACAGCTGAGAAGAAAGTAGAAGCAAAGAAAGAAGAATCTGAAGAGTCCGATGATGACATGGGCTTTGGTCTTTTTGACTAAACATCTTTAGTAACATGGTCAATAAAAAGCTGAGCTCTTAAAAATAAATAATAATAATAAAAGAAACCGACTGTTGATACATGCAATGTGGATAAATCTCAAAGGCATTAGGTTAAGTGAAAGAAGCCAGGCTCAAAAGGGTACATACTGTATGATTCCATCCATGTGACATTCTGGAAAAGGGAAAATCACAGGGACAGAAAATAAGCAGGTCAATGTCTTACAGGGCTGGGACAGTAGGAGGGGCTGACTATAAAGGAGCATGAGGGGAATTTTCTGCGTGGTAAAATTGTTCTGTATCTTGATTATGGTTGTGGTTATATGACTGTATGTGTTAGTTAAAATCATAAAACTGTATACCAAAAAAACTGTACATTGGTGCATGAGAAAACCTGTATATAAAAAACTGTATGCAAAAATTTATACTGTATATAAATTATCCCTCAATAAAACCGACTAAAAAGAAATGTGGAGTAAATGTGGAAAAATGTGAAATCTGAATGATCTCGGTGCAGTGTACAGTGGTCTTTTTTGTACCTTTTATTGTGATTGAAATGTTTCAATCTGAAAAAAATTTTTTTTTTTGCGGTACGCGGGCCTCTCACCGCTGTGGCCTTTCCCGTTGCGGAGCACAGACTCCGGACACGCAGGCTCAGCGGCCATAGCTCGCGGGCCCAGCTGCTCCGCGGCATGTGGGATCCTCCTGCACCGGGGCACGAACCCGTGTACCCTGATCGGCATGCGGACTCTCAACCACTGTGCCACCAGGGAAGCCCTTTAAAGTTGTTCTTAAGAAGCCAATTAGTTGGGACTTCCCTGGTGGCACAGTGGTTAAGAATCCCCCTGCCGATGCAGGGGACATGGGTTTGAGCCCTGGTCCGGGAGGATCCCAGATGCCGCGGAGCAACCAAGCCCGTGCGCCACAACTACTGAGCCTGTGCTCTAGAGCCTGCGAGCCACAACTACAGAGCCTGCATGCCACAACTACTGAAGCCCGCGTGCTTAGAGCCAGTGCTCCGCAACAAGGGAAGCCACCGCAACGAGAAGCCGGCGCACCACCGCAATGAAGAGTAGCCCCCACTCACCACAACTAGAGAAAGCCCGCATGCAGCAACGAAGACCCTAACGCAGCCAAAAATAAAAGTAAATAAATACATTAATTAATTAATTTTTAAAAAGCTGATTAGTTTATTCAAACTTCAGTATGGTCCAATAATAGGATGCAAGTTTAAAGTTGTCTGGTAAACAAAGAATTGTTTCATTCTTGTCAATGCATGGCTGTGACTGTATTTATTACTTCACTTTCAGTAAAGGTCAAACTTGTAAATTTGAGACCTTTCAAGAATGTGAAGTCTGCTCAAATAGCCCTTCTGCCCCCATAATGTTTCAGAAAACATTTGAAGAACAAGAATAGTATCTGGTGGTTGACTAGGCATGTGGGAAATGCAAGGAGGAGAGAAGCTGGGGATTATTTTCTTCTGGGTGTTGATTTAGAAATGAATTACTCGACAGTTCACTTCAGTCAAAACAATAGAGTCAGTCCTTTCTCCTCACACAGGCTTCATCTCCTGTCGTTCTAAGAAATCCCTTTATAAAGCCTAATGATTCTGCCTCCCTATTTGTAAAATATTTGGCTCGGATGTATAAAGATGGGTGTATATACTTAATCATAGGCAAAACTGCATACTTAGTTTTAGACAGATTAGAAGCCACGACTTTAGCAATAATAATAACAACAATAATAGTCAACTCACCCCAAACCACACCAAAGACCAAGACAGAGGGGTATCACTGCTATATGAAGTCAGACTCAGCTATTTTTCCACCCAGCTACTCCTGTCTTTGGTTTTTCAGGCTCCTCACGTGCGGCAGCTTCCAAGTGCAGAATTCCAAAAAGCTGAAATTGTCTTGATTCCTCCCAACGTTGGCACAGGCTATAAGGAATTGAGAATGCCAATAATCCTAGAGAAACAGATGGACATTTTAGATCACAAACATTTACGCACAACGCAAATGCTGCAGTTTTGGACAAAATATGGAAATAGATCTTGGCCATTCTTTGTGTCCTTCCATCTTAATGAGGGAATCTGCCAAGGCCGGGGGACAAGGAAGAGAGAAAGGATCCTTTGGGTTGAAAGATGAAAAAAAAACCTGGCAGAAAGGAGTCGGCTGTGAAATGAAAAGTTTCAATGTTCCCAAGGTTTGCAAAATGGATCTGAGCTGATGCAGCCCTCATCTTGACTGTATAAAATGTCATAAAATTACTTTTGGGCCACCTACGGAGTGTTTGAGATTGAACCAAAAGGGGTGGTGAGATTATTTCCCAAACCATAAACTCGAAAATGTTAGAACTGACGGTCACTTTATCAAAATTTAATCCAACAGCCTAAAATTTCAAAACAGAAAATAGGACAACATGATTGACAGATACTAAGGTATAGAAAAGAAAGTAGAGGCCTGGAAGTAAAGAGAAGATTGAAAAACAAGTCATCCTGGATTTAGAAGTTGTGAGATGAAGGTTTGGAAAATAATAGTTTTTTTTTTAAAGGAAAGCGTTACATACAAGCATTATTAAAAGTGGTCCAGAATTTCAGGTGGATGTTAAAACAATCCTCTGTAGAAAAGAATTGGAAATATCTGTATTACACATTTGATCCAATTATATTTTATACACTTTCTCTGGAATGCCATAGGAAGGTGCTAAAGATGTCATTTTGATGATTTAGCTTTGCTGTATAAATTTAATAAACTAGGTATATATACTGTTTTGGCATTCTTCTTTTTTTTAATTTTAATTAATTTATTTATTTAGTTTTGGCTGCGCCGTGGCTTGTGGGATCTTAGCTCCCCAGGGATGGAACCCAGGCCCCCAGCAGTGAAAGCGCCAAGTCCTAACCACTGGACCAACAGGGAATTCCCTTGGCATTCTTCCAAATTGGAAAAATGTGTTTCCTGAATAATTACCATGATACGTTTAAGTATTTTCACATTCACTTCTGAATTGTAAGGAGATTAAGTATCAAAGATATAGCCAACATACCTGGGCTGGAATACTTCTATAAATATGGCAGCTTAGAACTGAGGGGCTTCCCTGAGTCTTGTGGTCTTCAATTCATTTTGTAGAGTTACAGTAGATTTGCCTTGTTTTTTCCTTTTAACACCTATAAATCATTCTATTTAATTTTTGTCAATTTTTTTTGTCTGTAGAAAAAGTTATTAAGTTTTCATCTGTCCCCTTATCACAACACAGTGAACAGAAGTTATCTGGCGACTTCCTGGGATACAAGCCCTAGAGGTAGTTACTATCCCTGTCATACAGATGAGAAAACCGAGGCTCAGAGAGCCTAAGTGGGCTAAAACAAAAACGGCAAAGAAAGTGTCGACAGGTGTGAGACAGAGAAAATTCAAGGATAGTGATGTGATCTCTGCTCCTTCAAAAAGCCCTATTTAGTAGCTTTAGGAGAGTGGGTCCCCAAATTTCTGTCCCCCCCACTGGTTGCATTAGGACATTTGTTAAAAATATTGATCCTTGGACCCTGCCCTAGGCTTATTGATTCAGAATCCCCTGAGGCGGAACCTGGAAATCCGCATTTTTTAAACAAGTACCGCAGTCCGCTTGGAAACCACATGCGGGATTCACAAGCCCCAGGTGTCCACTGGCTTCACACTGCCCCGGGCCCGCGTTCCACAGTCCCGCCCCTCTCCCCCGCCCCCATCCCCGCCTCTTGTGCCGGCCCCGCCCCCGCCCCGCCCCCGCCCCGCCCTCCGCCCTCCGCCCTCCGCCCTCCGCCCGCCTCGCCCAGGCCCCGCCCTCCGCCCCCAGCCTCTCGCGTCCTCTCGCTACCCTTCCCGTGATGCCCCGCACCCAGCCGCCGCGGTTGCCAGGTAGCGCGCGGTCCTTGGCTGCTAGCTGCGCGGGTTTCCGCTTGGTGATGGGGCTGCGGGATCTCCCGCCGCTCCTGCTCTTGCTCGTGGACTGCTGGGCCTCCGTGAGCGCCCAGGCCGGGGACACCCCGGTGGTGACGACGGAGGCCCTGAGCTCCACGAAGCCAGCCCCGACGACTTTCCGACCTGCTGTATCTCCTAGGCCCCATGAAACCCCCAGAGCTCCCAGGCCCTCCTCCGACCTCAGGCCCACCCCGGTCACGGACGGTGGGTACCAAGTGCCAATTCCTGGGGATCTACAGTGATCCAGACTGCGGGGGGTGGTAGCCCGGGTGAGGATGTAATAATAATGATAGTAAACGTTTATTGACCACTTGTGTGCAGGCATTGCTAAGTGTTTCATAGGCATTAATTCTCTCAACAACCGTTAGAGGTAGATGTTATTGTTCACTGTCAGACAGATGAGAAAACCGAGGCTCAGAGAGCCCAAGTGGGACAATATAAAAAGCTTTGAAAGTACTTGCAGTGGTCTTGGACAACATTAACGCTAAAGGTGATAATGAATGAATACTTGCTTGCAGCTTTGCAGCTGAACACGAAATTAAATCGAAAGTTTGTAGACAGTTGTGGGAATTAAGTGCATAGGATACATTGAACTTTTCACTTATCAAAAAGAGACGCAAAAAGTCTAGTTTACTGAAAGTGACTAGGTCAAGGCCCCTGTCTGTTGACTTGAATTATAAGAACCCAGGATTCCTCCTGTGTTGAGTTGGAGGTGGGAAGTTATGGGGTGAGGGGTTATATCCACTTCTCAAGATTCATCTTTAGGGATAATTGACATATTTCTCAGAAAGTGATCTCATCCTTGAGTCACACATTTGGTGACTATTTAGTAATCTGATTCGACATGGATGACTTCAGGGGATAGCTGTGACTCCAAGATAGAGTGCAAACTTTTGTGAATATGCATTTTTCTGGGGTGAGAGTTCGTAGCAGTGAGTAGTTTGTCAAAGGGGTTTGTGATCTCAAAAAAATCCCTTTTAAGCCCTCTGACTGTAACTCCAATAGGTATGCAGTATTTTTTATCCCTTCTTAAGAGAAAAAGATCTTTTCTTAAATTGAGTAAGGTTCAGTATTAGTAGATAGAAAAGTCATCATTGGCTGACATTCTGAACTCTAGGACTTCAGTTACTGAACCATTATTTCTCCTTTATAAATTATGAGTAGTCCTGAGAAAAAGTACAGAGAAATATATTTGCTATTTCAATATAAAAAAAGCTTTGTTTTATATCAAAACTATTTATTTGATGAATTAGGGAAGTTAAGTGATAAATTGGGACAGAATACAGCAGAGTATTCAATATCTGAAATTCTCTAAGATTTTTTGGACTGAGTTGTCTTTTATCCATGTAAATATTTCATCTGTTAATGCACTTTCTCCCCAAAATGAAGCTGTTCATGAACCATCATTAATAGGTGTTCAGGGCTGTTTTTCCAAAATGGGAGGGTGAATTTACACTTTCCTTCGTCTTTTTAAAGGGCCTCTGTTTAGACCTGTGCAAGTAATGATAATAAATGACAGCTGGCATTTATTAACTGCTTACTGTGTAGCAGCCCCTGTGCTAAGCATTTCGTCTGTGATGTATCTCATTTAATCCTTATAACAACCTTAGGATGTTGGGTTATTCCCATTTTTCATGTTAGTGAATTACTTGCCTGATTTTAGGTCACACCCTGGGTACGTGTTGTAGCAGGAGACTGACTGGGAGTGGAGAACTGGGCAGCCGTTTGCAGAATGGGTTACAGGTGGAAGAGAAGGATGATAACTTTCATCTTGAATGTGAGCTCTGTTCATTAGTACCCTGTAGACGTGAAGAGGCTTGGAAGAGCAGCTGAGTGCTACTTAGACCCTGGGAGTGCTCAACAGATACTTGTTGGCTGATTAAGTATACTCACATGGATAGAGACCTTTTTTTTTCCTAAGTAAAGTTATTAAACACTATTGCTTTGTCCCTAGTAGTCTTATAGCTACCTACTTACAAAGGCGTTAAGTTTTGTAAAACAAATCAACATTAATTTTGAACACATAAGGCAGGGTGCCTCAACACTTCTAAGCACACAGAGGAGTCCTTGGCTAGAGGGAAACATTGTAAAATAATTCATAAATGCAAATAAGAATGTTGTATGTATTGTCTACCAACATTTGCTTGAGATCCCTTTTTTAAATTTGTTTGTGCATGAAATCCTTTTTCAAAAAAAGAAAAAACATTACAGGTAAGATTGAAGCACTGATATTATTCCCTCCCTTCCAGCAGTAATTAAACTACCATGAGTTCAGTATTTATCATTCTCATGCTCTGCTATCTCTTTAAAAGTTTTTTGCCCCCCTGTTTGACAGACTAAAATAGGGAATTAAAAATCCAGGTAGTCATCATTAGTAAAAATTAAAATTTGCTAAGTGGGGCTTCCTACCTCTTCCCATGCTTTTATTGTCTGAATTATGAAAGATATTTCTAGGATCCCAAGTACAAAGAACTTGAGCCAGTTTGATTCTTGGCCAATAGCCTGTGAATGTGGGCTCAGCTTCAAAGCTGCAGTTGACGTCTGAGGAGAGGAACAAGATAGAGAACCCTGATTCTTGGCAGCCTTAAGTGGGCCCTTCCTCTGAATTGGAATCTCTGGAGGAGGGGCTCAGGAGTCTGCAGTGTTAAACTGGTGGTTCTTTTGGTCAGGCAATCGATTTACTGTGGTGGTTCTTAAACCTGTTTTAATTATCAGCATCACCTGGAAAGTTTTTGAAAAACAGGTGTCTGGTTTCATAGTTAGCTTACCAAATCAGAGTCTTTCTAGGTAGAATACAAACAGAACTTTCCAGGTGAGTCAGATGATTATCCACTTTGGGGAAACCTTGGATGGAGGAGTGCTCAAACTGACTTATTTTCACTTCGCAAATTTCCCCCAAAGTGCAATAGGAAAAGTAAAATGGACCTTCTGTATGAGATGGATTTTTGGTACCTTGCAGTGGCAGGGGGGCAGTCACTACCTGCTGATTGTGACGCCCTGCACCCCACCTCTCTTGTTTCTGTAGTTGCTGCTCTGTGTGTCTGTGACTTGTCTCCAGCACTGTGTGATGTCAACTGCTGTTGTGATCCTGATTGCAGCTCCGTGGATTTCAGTGTCTTTTCTGCCTGCTCAATCCCAGTTGTCATGTAAGTTTGTGACACATGCAGCTTTGATAAAATTGGACCAAGATTATAAAATTTTGGGACAGAAAGTGAAAAATCCCCCAGGCTGAAAAACGCAAACCTGATTTTCTGAATTTTGCATCATTCAGAAGTCATGCTGTCCAAACCAATATGTACAAGAGTGTCTATCCCTTATTTGCATCCAGCCAGATGATAGCTCAGGCAAAAGAGAAGAGAGAGTGTACTTTTTACAAAGGGTATAATGAAATCTCTGTGTTCAGATACTGAATTACGTTTCACTGTGATTTGTAAACAGATAAGGTGTCACATTTTTGTATCTGTGAATTAGTCTCATGTATAGCCTAGGGTGAAAAGTACAGTTTAATTTTACAGCTTTTGTTGTAGACATAATACTTGGAACAAAAAATTAAATAGATAGGAAAGCTTTGTTTATACTTTTCTGATGGACGAATCTACCAGGAATTCTCACAGTTCACATTGTCTAGGAGAATAATGGAAAACGACATTCCCAGTTGATTATAAGGTAAAGAAATAATCTCTTCTGATTTATCTGCTTCTCATAATTCAGATAAAATAGCAGCACTTAGGAGAGGTTAATTTATTCAGGATGGGACCAGTTTATTATTCAGAGATAGCTAATTTACATTTAGTCTTGTATCAAGTTTTAGCGATTGAAACTTGATAGGTTGAATGCTTTTTGGAAGTGTGATGTGTTTTTCCCATGGGAAATTTTATTGCCCAATGGGAAATTGAATCTACTTCTTTTTTTTTTAAATTAATTAATTAATTTATTTTTGGCCATGTTGGGTCTTTGTTGCTGCGGTGCGGGCTTTCTCTAGTTGCGGTGAGCGGGGGCCACCCCTCGCTGCAGTGCACGGGCCTCTCATTGTCGTGGCTTCTCTTGTTGCGGAGCACAGGCTCCAGGCACGCGGGCCTCAGCAGCTGTGGCATGTGGACTCAGTAGTTGTGGCTTGCAGGCTCTAGAGCTCAGGCTCAGTAGTTGTGGAGCACAAGCTTAGTTGCTCCGCGGCATGTAGGATCCCCCCCCCGGCCAGGGCTCGAACCCGTGTCCCCTGCATTGGCAGGCAGACTCTCAACCACTGAGCCACCAGGGAAGCCCTGAATCTACTTCTGATATTGTAAAAATGCTTGGAGCATGGGGTGTTGTAGTCAGATTATTTTTTTTTATTTTTATTTTTTTTGTGGTACGTGGGCCTCTCACTGTTGTGGCCTCTCCCGTTGCGGAGCACAAGCTCCGGACGCGCAGGCTCAGTGGCTATGGCGCACAGGCCTAGCCGCTCCGTGGCATGTGGGATCTTCCCGGACCGGGGCATGAACCCGTGTCCCCTGCATCGGCAGGTGGACTCTCAACCACTGCGCCACCAGGGAAACCCTAGTCAGATTATTTTTCTGTCTAGCTGGACTATATTGTAGTTCAGTCTTTGTTGAAAATCATTCTGTTTTCCTGTCTTAGTAAGTACCAGGAGCCTGAGAGTGAGGTATCTGCTCCAATCTGAGATCATTATTTAGAATGTAATTGTTTAAAAAAAATTAGCCAGTATTGTAATTTTAGATGTAGACTATTTAGAATGGGGGTCAGCCAGCTTTTTTCTGTAAAAGGCCACATAATAAATACTTTAAGCTTTGCAGGCCATAATGGTCTCTGCTGCAACTTCTCAACTCTGCCATTGTTGAGCAAAAGCAGCATTGGCAATACGTAAATGAATGGGCATGACTATGTTTCAGTAAAACTTATTTACAAAATTAGGTGTGGTTTGTGGACCTCATGGTTTAGAAGTTAGAGCTGAATTTGTAGTGCCCTCAGGAGAGGACCTCAGAATTTTTTGAGTTAGTTTTGCTTGTGACTTTCTCCTGAATATGGAGTGTAGAAATACTGAAATCAAAACTAATAGTTCTAATTAGTTGTGTGTTCTTGTTATGTAGATTCCAACTCATAAAAAGTTTATTTACATTTGCTGAACTGTCATCAGCTAGTCCTATCGTCCAATAACTTGTAAATTTATTGTTAAGATTATTGGATTAATGTCTGTTTTCCTCATTAGATGTAAGCTTCTTGAGAGTAAGAATTATCTTTTATATACCATTTACCAGTAGTGCCTAGCACAGCTCCTGCCACATAGTTGGCCCTCATTAAAAATGAGTTAAATGGATGAATGAATTTCTCCCCTCCACCCCTAACTGACCCTCAAGTATCCCCTTTTGACTTTCTCTACCCAGGCAGAAATCCAGGCCAGAAACCTGGAGGCTACCCTGGCTCCTGTCTCTTCCTTGCCTTCTCACATCTAAAGCCGTCTTTCACATCTCACCATGCCTTTCCTGAGCCCTCCTGTGTGCCAGTACCAGGGATTTAAAGATGAGTTAGACATGGTCTTGCCTTCAAAGAGCTCATGAATAAGGGAGACAGATGAGTGGATGGCAGTTTCTGCCCCAGACACTAGGAGAACTCAGAGGAGTGGCATCTAATCCAGAGAGTGGGAGTAGGGAGGTCTTTCTAGAAAATAACTGAGCTGGGTTCTGAAGAACAAGTAGAAGTTGGCCAGCATGGAATCAGGAAGGGCATTCCAGGCCAAGGGAGCTGCATAGGGGTGAAGGAATACAGCCTGTTGCCTTAACTGCAGGTAACTCAGCATGGCTAGGGAAGGGTGGAGCCAGAGGAGTGTGGGGAATGGCAGGGGTCAAATTCTGAGGGGCTTTGTGTGTATGCTGAGGGGTTTGGATTTTTCCTGAATTCTTCAGGGGGCCGGGAAGTGAGGTCATTAGATACCCAACTTAATAAATTTAGCAGCAGCATGGACAGTAGATCACAGGGCCCAGGCCTGGTAACAGGGAACCAAGTAGGAAGCTATTGCAGATGAGGATTAATAGGTGCCCTCTCTTTTACCCCTGAAGGTTGTGATAGTGGGACTAAAGAGAAATGTACGGATGTGATACTGATTCACTGCACAGGATTGGAGAGCTGCCTGACTCGAAGGGGAGGGGTGAAGAGTCCCATTCTGCTGAGTTGTCTTTTACGATTGCCCTCATATTTATCCATTCCTACTTTGTTCCTCTTCATAAGCTCACGCCTCGACTTATCACTCACTTGCTAAAGAACCTTCAAAAACTCTCATTACCTACAGAATCCATAACCTGGATTCATATCCATCCCAGCCTCTTTCAGATCTTATTTCCTACTAACCCCATTTGGTATCCACCATCCAGCCCACCTTTGGTACTCTGTTTTCCAAATACCATCAGTACATTACCCATCCTTGGCCAATGTCATTCTTGTACTTGGATTAGTGTCCCATTCCCTTTCTGTCTGATTCCTACTCATCCTTTAAGGCCCAGTAGGACTCGTAGATTTTTCAGTGCTGGATCTTTTCTTATTAATACTACTCACAGTTTTTCAAAAATATTCTTTATGCCTACAATAACAACTGATATACCATTAGAACTATACAGAGCATTTGGAAAAGAGGCCAGTTACAAAATAAATCAATACCCCATCAATAAACATTCAAAAAATATAATGGAAATGGATTCTATTCATAACACCAATAGAAATTTAACATAGTTAGAATTAAACTTAACTATTCAGAATTTTTGTGAAGAAAAACTTCAAAATATAGTGAGACATAAAACATTTGAATAACTGGAGAGATACGGTCTGTGTAGTGGGATGGGAAGAATCATTACTTATACATTTCAATTTATTATAATGTAATTCTAGTCAGATGGGAGAGGGATAATGTGTCAAAATGATTCTAAAATTCATCTGGAAGAATAAACAGAACAGCCAAGACGTTATTGAATAAGAAGAGCAAACTTCTAGGTTTAAAACAGTTGTAACACTATAATAATGAAAATAATGTGTATTAATTCAAGACAGATTAGTAGGTCATTGGAAGAGAATAGAAAGGCCAAAAATCAGTTGTGTGTACTGATTTTACACCAGCTCACTTTTTAAAAAAGTATTATGTTTTTTTCTACTTATGTATTTAATATAAATATGGTATTTCATCTCTGTGGAGTAAAGGTTGGATCATGATGTAGGATTTACATCCTAAATGATGTAGGATGATTATTTAAAAACAAAAAACGTTAGGTTCCTGCTTCATAGCATTACATCGAAGTAAATTACCAAGAGATAGAAACGTTAAAAAAAATTAATGAGCAAATGAAAAATATAGGTGAACATTTATTAATCTTGGGTTAGGGAATGTCTTTTAAGCATAAACCCAAAGGCAAACTATAAAAGAAAAGATTGACAACTTCATTATTTTTTAAAAAAATCAGGTACTTCCCTGGTGGCACAGTGGATAAGAATCCGCCTGCCAATGCAGGGGACACAGGTTCAATCCCTGGTCCAGGAAGATCCCACATGCCACGGAACAGCTAAGCCTTTGCGCCACAACTACTGAGCCTGCACTCTAGAGCCCGCGAGCCACAACTACTGAGCCCGCGTGCTGCAACTACTGAAGCCCACGCACCTAGAGCCCATGCTCGGCAACAAGAGAAGCCACTGCAATGAGAAGCCCGTGCACCGCAACGAAGGGTAGCCCCTGCTCGCCACAAGTAGAGAAAGCCCACATGCAGCAACGAAGACCCAACGCAGCCAAAAAATATATATATATATATATATATATATATATATATATATGGGTTATTATAAGTCAATGAGAAGACAAACGTTCTAATAAAAAATGGTCAACTTACTGAAGAATAAATACCAGTAAGCAGAAACTATATGGAAAAATATTTAACCTCACTAGTAAAAGAGAAAATTCAAATTTAAACAATGAGATAACAGGCTTTTGCCCATGAAATTGGCAAAGGGTAAAAACTGAATGATAATATCCAATCTTGGCAAGAGTACAGGAAATACGCGCTCTTATTATTACAGTGTTGGTAAGGATGCATCTTGCCTTTCTGGAAGGCGATTTGGCAGTATGTCCCAGAAGCCTTAAATTACGCGTACCTACCTTTTGACCCAGCAATTCCACTTCAGGAGATATGGCCTAAGGAAATAAATGGCGATATTAATAAAAATGTATGTACAAGGATGTCATTACAGCATTATATATAATCGGGGAAAATTAGAAACAGCCTAGATCAACAGTAGAGGATTGGTTAAAAAAATTGGGAGTATCTTAATAAATTGGTATAAATGAAGCTATTTAGTATAATAATACAAAAACATATTTGATATGGGAAATATTGGGCACTATATATTAAGTGAGAAAAAGCCTTAAAGCAGTATGTAATATCTCATTTTTGTTATATCTCTATGCCATATCTATCAGTATCAAATAGATTAGGGTTTGTTAAGTCTGGGATTGGTTGAAGACTTATCTATACTGTAACTTCTAAGCCCCGAAACTTCCAGATGACGTTACATTTTCTCATTCTCACAATCCTTTGTGAAGACAGCTTTATTCTAAAGATTAGGAATTTTGGATCCATTCTGAGTACTTATAAACAATCTGAAGTTCTGCAAAATTTTATGTAATTGATTCTGTCAGAGTTTGCAAGGTTCATTTACATCAAAATTATACTCTGATCTATATTCCATACTTGACAAGATTTTCTTAAAGGTGATTCTAGTTGTCTTCATATTTTCACTGTTAGAGGAAGAAGTTTAAAATGCCAAACAATTTAACACTGAATAAACTAAATAAAAGTGGATTCAATTCTAACATCGCACTTTCATAAATATCCTCCATGTAGTTGTTAACATAGTATAGTGCAAGCATCTGACAGTTTTAAAATAATCTTGCTAAGATTGTGTGCATTTGCCTTAAAACTTTGTCTTATTATTTTTTTAATTTTCAGGGGTGATAGTCAGTTTTGTAGTCAAAAAGCAGCCATCTATTCATTGAATTTTACAGCAGACCCACCTCAGAGAGTATTTAAACTTGTTAACCAAATCAATCCATCTATTTTCTGCATTCACATTACAAACTGTAAGTATTTGATGGTGATATACTTTGTGAAACTCTGAAAATTTTTTTCTTTTAAAAATTCTTTTATGGAAAAATGTCCCATTGTTAGATTTAAAGCAGTTATTCTGTGGTTTGGCTAGAGTTTATCTTGAGGCCATTCCACAGACAACTGCAAGTAACTTTATAAACCTGTGGCCATGCACGTTTTCTTTAATTGTGCTTGTGTAGTTATCTTTTGAAATCTCATACTTTATTTCAAAGGTGTTTATAATATGTAAACATGCATAGGAATCTAGATTTATTTAGGGGTGTGTGTGTGTGTGTGTGTATGTGTGTGTGTGTGTGTGTGTTTTACTTTATTTCCTCCTGATTTAATAGTTGAGAATCAGGTTCAGCTTTGGTTTCAGGTTCCCTTTTTCTCTTTTATTTTTACTAAGAATATTTGCATGAAAACAGGATCTTTATTTTTTTATTTCTTTATTTTTTTTTTGCGGTATGCAGGCCTCTCACTGTTGTGGCCTCTCCCGTTGCGGAGCACAGGCTCCGGACACGCAGGCTCAGCGGCCATGGCTCACAGGCCTAGCCGCTCCACGGCATGTGGGATCTTCCCGGACTGGGGCACAAACCTGTGTCCCCTGCATCGGCAGGCGGACTCTCGACCACTGCGCCACCAGGGAAGCCCCAGGATCTTTATTATTTTTTTTTTTTAATTTTTTAATTTTTTTATTTTTTTAACATCTTTATTGGAGTATAATTGCTCTACAGTGGTGTGTTAGTTTCTGCTTTTGGGAGGTCTGAGGTCTTCTGCCAGCGTTCAGTAGGTGTTCTGTAGGAGTTGTTCCACGTGTAGATGTATTTCTGGTGTATCTGTGGGGAGGAAGGTGATCTCCGCGTCTTACTCTTCCGCCATCTTCAAGGTCCCCCCCAGGATCTTTATTTTTATCTGAGCATTTAGCTCAGTTAGGTGTCTAGTTCCAAAGTACATGTGAGTGTAAAATGTTATCAAGATATCAAAGATCAGAGACACATTTATGGTTTTATCTAACTTTATCGTCTTTTCAGAGTGTCTTTATATTTTGTTCCTTTGCACCTGAACGTTTAGGCGATTGCTCTGTGATTTGTAATCTGAGGTAATGACTGGTCAGTCATTGTCATGTTCTCTGACATAACAGGCCCAGTGAACAGACCAGCCTGTTCCCTCCTCCTCCCACCTCTCATGTACAGGGCACATTATCCTCCTGGGCTTTGGAGGTGGCTGTGTGAGGGTAGAAACAGGGTCTTTCATTCCCATAGCCATCTGGAGAGAGTTGTCCCTTAGAGGTTTATGCAGCAGATGCCTCAGTCCATGGGCCAGAGAAAGAGATTGATTATTATTGGTTTCTCTTGTGCTCTTTACCTGTAGGCTTTAGAAACCATTGCTTCCACAATAGAGAAAGACCCTATTTATTTAATAAGATTCAAGAAATCTTGGGGAAAGTGAATATAAAAAGAGACACTTTAGTGTCTTCACATCAACCTTAATGCTACTGAAAGTTGTTTCCAAAATACTACATATGTTATATATACTATACATGTTATGTTTTATACTGATCTAAAATGTTTTTTCTAAAAACAGATAAACCTGCATTATCCTTTATTAATCTGGAAGTGCCTGATGAAAGCAATTTTGATAAATTGATGAAAACATCGGATGGTTTTTCAACGAATGCAGAATCAGATGTTTCCTTGACAACCAAACCGGATGCTCCAAATACTGCAAAATATGAGGTGAGCCAGGAACTTAAGTCCACTCATCCCGTCACAAATATCTTGTCTTTGTAAGTTAACTTTTCAGTTTGTTTCCAGTAAACGGGCTTTCCTGAGACACAGAATTCATATTATAAACTAAAAAACTTAATGTGCATGCTTATAGATCAAAGATCATGAAAATTAAACTTGAGTAGTTGAATTCTAACATAGGGTTTTGAGGCATTTATTCTGTGGTAAGCTTGCATTTGTCTCTGCAGAATTTTTTCTTTTCCACCTCAAAAGATGCAGCAAAGTGCTTTTTTCTTTGCAAAAAAAAAAAAAAATTTGCAAAGATGCAAATTTTATGCATCTTCCTGCGTCACTATAAAAGTTACCACTTCTTGAGAATTTCCCATGTGCCAGGCACTGTGCAGAGCTTTTCAGACATAATTGCACACAACCCTGGGAAGGATAAGTCATTGTCTCCATTTAAGTGACGAGGAAAACAGAGGTATAGGAAGTAACTAGTGTTGGAGCTATATTTTACTGGTACAAAGTATTACTTCCATGGATGTGTCGTTAGTTATTATTGAGTCATTCCACTATTTACCAGACATTCGTTTCTAGTTTTTGCTATTGTAAATAATCCACAATAAACATTCCTATAGGTACATATATATATATATATATATTTTTTTTTTTTTTTCGGCTGTGTTGGGTCCGTTGCTGTGCACGGGCTTTCTCTAGTTGCGGCGAGCGGGGGCTACTCTTCATCGCGGCACGCAGGCTTCTCATTGCGGTAGCTTTTCTTGTTGCAGAGCATGGGCTCTAGGCACGTGGGCTTCAGCAGTTGTGGCCCGCAAGCTCAGTAGTTGGGGCTCACGGCCCTGGAGTGTGCGGGCTTCAGTAGATGGGGCACATGGGTTCAGTAGTTGTGGCTCTTGGGCTCTAGAGTGCAGGTTCAGCAGTTGTAGCACACGGGCTTAGTTGCTCCGTGGCATGTGGGATCTTCCTGGACCATGGATCAAACCCGTGTCCCCTGCATTGGCAGGTGGATTCTTAACCATTGCGCCACCAGGGAAGTCCCTAAATACATATATTTTTGTCTGATTAAACCTTAGGATATGTTCCTATAAACGGGTTAACTTGGTCAAAATGAATGGGAATTTAAAATACCGATACCAGATTGCTCTCCAGAAAGATTGCAGGAATTTATACTCCCAGCTCTGGTGAAGGACAGGGCTTGTTTCCCCCTTGCTGGCACCTGTGTCAGCTTCCTACATACCCTTCCAGTGGAATAGAAATAAAATTGCCTAGAATAAAAAAGCCTGCAAATGCAGTAACATGCATACACAGAAACACACATCCTTAAAAGGAAAAGGGTGGGACAGCTAGCTAGAGGTAAGCTCCCTGCGGACAAGGACCACATCTGTTTTTTAATCACCCCTGTGTTCCCAATGCCTGCAGTGCTGCCTGTCACATAGTAGGTGTGCAGTAAGTGTTGAAGGAACACCTTAGTTGCACCATGACAGCTGTTTGTTGTTCTGTTTGCAGTATGGGGTTCATCTGCAGACTTCACATTCATTTCTGAGATTTCCTTCTCCCCTTACATCATCTCTGTGCACCGATAATAACCCTGCAGGTAAGAGAGTGGGCACTTTTCTTCCTCTCTGCAAACAGAGTTTGTTCTTAGTTTATATTTATAGTAGTCATAATTAAACAGACTTTGTAACTAGAAACAGAGAGTCTTAGAGTTGAAAGAGGCCTCAAAGGTTGAATAGTTCAGTTTCCCACCCAGTGCCAGAATCTTTTCTACAACATGCACTCACTGTCTGAGCACTTGCAATGATGGGGAACTCACTACCTGTAACCAGCCCATTAAGTTGTTTAACTCTTCCAGTTGTTGGAAAGTTCTTTTTTTAAAAAAATATTTATTTGGCTGCAGCAGGTCTTAGTTGCAGCATGCAGGATCTTTTAGTTGCAGCATGTGGGATCTAGTTCCCTGACGGGGGATCGAACCCGGGCCCCCCTGCATTGGGAGCATGAAGTCTTAACCACAGGACCACCAAGGAGGTCCCTGTTGGAAAGTTCTTTCCTCGCTGGAGCTAAAGTTTGTCAGTAGTTAACATTGATTAACTGTATGCTGGGTATTGTGTTAAGTGCTTGCATGTGTTTTTCCATGTGATCCTTAACAATGATCCTCTAAGGGAGGGTTGTTTTCATTCTTTAGATGAGGAAACTGAGAAACGTTCAGTTTCTTACTCAGGCGGTGGTGGAGCAGGGATACAACCCATGCAGCTGCCTCCCATGGGTCCTGCTTCTCCTTCAGGAGCATCATAGACTCCATGGAGTAACCCTCTTGGCAGTGGAAGGCAATAGGCCTGGCTCTCCAGTCCTTAGCCAGCCTCACTATGCAGAAACCTGCTAAGCCATGGATGATAGTATGTGGCCTAATGAAGCAACACTTGCTACACGAAGGAAAATGTGTTCTATTGAATAGATGCTTAACCTTGCTCACACAAAGGAACAGTGTAAATTAAAACGAAACTGAGGGACTTCCCTGGTGGCGCAGTATTTAAGAATCTGCCTGCCAATGCAGGGAACATGGGTGTGAGCCCTGGTCCGGGAAGATCCCACATGCTGTGGAGCAACTAAGCCCATGCACCACAACTGCTGAGCCTGCGCTCTAGAGCCCATGAGCCACAACTACTGAGCCCGTGTGCCACAACTACTGAGGCCTGCGTGCCTAGAGCCTGTGCTCTGCAACAAGAGAAGCCACCACAATGAGAAACCTGTGCACCTCACGAAGAGTAGCCCCTGCTCGCCGCAACTAGAGAAAGCCTGCAGGCAGCAACGAAGACCCAATGCAGCCAAAAAAATTAATGAGAAAAAAAAAAAAAAACAACGAAACTGAGATACTGTTTCCACCTAATAGATTGGCAAAGCGTAAAGAAATTTAAGTCTGTGGATAAGTAGGCACTTGTCTATATTGCTGGTGGGACTAAAAATTGGTAAGGCCTCTGTGAAGAGCACTTTGGTATTATGTATCAATATTGCAAATGAATATGCTCTTTGACCTAGCTTTTCTACTTATAGGAGTTGGTCCTACAGAAACTCTGGCCCACATGCAAAACAATAGATTGCAGCATTATTATAGCAAAGCTGGAGACAGCTTCCATTAGTGGGGAACTGGTTGAATAAATTATGGCATGTCTATAATAGAATACTAATTCTCCCTAAAAAGAGTAGGAGGAAGCTCTTTATGTACTGAGATAGACTGAACTCCAGGATGCATTGTTCAGTGAAAAAAACAAAAGGCAGAATATATATTGTGAGTTTGTTTCCAAAAGGGGAAAGAAATACTAAAAAAAAAAAAATTTATACACACACACACACACATACATATACATATATATACATACATACATATATATACACATGCGTTTATTTGCGTAGGATATTTCCAGAAAGATACACAAGAAACTTCATGCTGACTGTCTCTGGGGAAGGGAACTGGTGGTTGCTGGGGGACAAGGGTTGGGGGGAGACTTCTCTCAATATCTTTTTGTGCCTTTTGAATTTTGAATCATGTGAATGTATTATGTATTTGAAAAATATTTTTTTAAACCCTATATTAAGCATATTATGTCTGTGTCATAACTTTGCAGTTTTACTTAGATTACAATGTTTTAGTTACTGTTGGACAATTAAAATTTTTCTTGTTTTAAAAATTTTTTTCCCTTTCCCTTGGGAATGCTACGATTTCCAGCATTTCTGGTTAACCAAGCTGTTAAGTGCACCAGAAGGATAAATTTGGAACAGTGTACAGAAATTGAAACCCTGAGCCTGGCTTATTACAGCAGCCCTAAAATTTTGAGGGTAAGAATTATTTTGAAGTGAAACTTGATTCATTGGGTTTATTTTCTGTTCTTTGTACCCTTTTAAAATATAAGTAGAGCATCATTTCAATACATGATTGACACTCAGAATTTTTCTTCTCCAGTTCTTTGGTATACTGATACCAAAGATATTGAAATAATCACTTAAAATAATTTTTATTTTTATATAGTTAGCTCATATTTTGCTTCCTTTTTTTTTTGATTTCATTCATTTTGATGGTAACCAATAGTCTGTCTCCTGAATTAAAAAGACCTTTATTAATAACCAAAACCTTTAGAATTATAAAAACATCTTAATGTCTGTCACGGGAATGATCATGTTAGCACTACAAAGTTATCTTTCTGGTTGGCAGATGAAATAAGCACCCAGGAAAGGACAGGAAATATGTTTGCTGGAGAAGAAGAGGCCCCTGTGTGAAGAGGCCCCTTCTTCCTGGTTACGGTGACTGAAGCCTGAACTGAATAGATGAGAGGCCACTGGCCTGCTTGGTCGGTGATGTGAAGGGTTGCAAGGGGAGAAGACATTTTTCAGTGATTTAAAACTATATGATTATTTTGAAAGCCCCCTTCCCCTTCTGATTTCCGGAGTGTGGTGACGGGGGCGTCCATGGCACCTGTATTCATCTGGGCTTCAGTTTTCAGAATCAGGTTGAATCTTTCCTCTCCCTGCCCTTTCCCTCTCCCTCTCTCCTCAAAGTCAGCCATCTATGCCTGTGAATTCTTCCAATTCGTGTGACTTCTCACAGTTGTCCTGGAAGCATTCCCTCAGGCGTGCAGGCACAGTTCTTTTTCAGCTTAGCTCCCCCGCCCCACGTCCACTCATCCCCCTCCCCAAAGCTCCCATTAGCCTAATAGGGCATCTTGGGGTTAGAGGAGTGGGGTTGGCAGCGTGGGGACAGGAATGAAGGGAGGTGGAGCCCTTTAGGAAAAGAGTTCCAGCGGTGCTGGGGAGGCAGGAGCCTGGCCCCGAGGGGGCTCGGGCTACAGGCAGGAAGGCCACTTAGGAGACTGGACATTGCCTGGGCAGGCAGTGGTGTCCTTCCGATGAGGACAGGCGCAGCGCAAGTGACCAGGAGGATGGGAGCCATGTCTTCCCTACAGTGTTATGTCACTGATGACCATATGGAAAATACTGCACAATTACACTGAAGTGTGGAGGCTTCCTGAGACTAGCTCTGCTGGGCTGGTCTCCTGAGCTTCCCTTCAGAAGGAAATGAATATAGAAGGGAAATGTAAAGTTATTATGACACAGATACAAAAAATATATAGGTGGCAAGTCTTGATTAAGGAAATTCTGTTTTCCTCTTTGAGAAGTCTTTAATAAGATGAATGTGCCCTTTAACCCACGGTCTGAAAAAGCAATAAAAATGCTTCTTTTTGTTGTACTTAACAAAATTTGTTGTTCTTTTTATCTAGGTGCCTGGTTCAGGAACAAAGGTAAGAGTACTTCTTAATGGAATTATTGTCTTGCTTCGGAGCGTTTGAAATGAATACACTTATGGTCAGAAGGGTACCTTACTGCCAATAACAAAAACATTTGCCAAAAAGCAAGCAGAAATGAAATAGGGAAACTCCTTAGTAGACCATCCTTTTGCTATCACAAAAGGGTCAGATTTTCAAATTCCTTAGTTTTTGTAGTGCACACTTGTTCATGTTTAAATGACGTAGCTGTCTTGACTGACAATGGGTGTGATTGGCTTCTGTGATTTCAGGGCATCCCTTGATATCTTCTTGGCCTCTTGTCAAGAGAGCTGGCTAGCTCCCAGGATTCTGCCTGTCCAGTGTAGAAGATAGAAAGAAACCTTTTGCCCAGTGAATGTACACACCTGTGTAGGAGGTGCGCACTCTCAGTGTAGCTTCCAGTGTTGAGTTGCAGGTAGGTTCTATTCAAAGCCTTATGGCCCCAGCTCAGGGGCCCTATAGAACTGTGGTCAGGAGGCCACGGTCTCTTTGCAGATATGTCAGGGAGAAGTATGGTGGATCTACCTCTTACTCTTGGGGCTGCACCCTGTGCCTGCCTGTGAATACAGTCCCCAAGGAGGCCAAGGCAGTGGCCTTGTCGTAGTCTCCCAGAGCCTGTGGAATTGGTTGCCCTTGGTTCAAAAGTCAGCTTTGCTGTTGTTTTCTTGTGTGACATATGCCTCAGTCTCCCCAGTTGCAAGTGGATGGTAGGTCTCTGCTCCAGAGGCTTGATGTAAGGCTCGAGGGAGAATGCACATAATGTAAGACTTGGTGCTTGGTGCAGCAACTAGCACACAGGAAGCACTGCAGACGGCAGTACCCACTGTGATTGATTTCATTACGTCTCTGGACACAAACATGTTTGAGGTAGGCATTTGGAAAGGAATGGTTGTGTGACTTTGGACTTCACAATACTGTGTGTGGGCCTGGATTTCCTCATCTGTGAAGGTGCTTTCAAACTTATTTCAGTTATAGTGCTTCTTCAAGTGAAAGAAGGGAGAGCCTTCCCTAGTGTGTAACATGGATTGAATCCAAAGCCCCTAGTTGGGGCTTCCCTGGTGGTGCAGTGGTTAAGAATCCGCCTGCCAATGCAGGGGACACGGGTTCGAGCCCTGGTCCGGGGAGATCTCACATGCCGGGGAGCAACTAAGCCTGTGCACCACAACTATTGAGCCTGCACTCTAGAGCCCGTGAGCCACAACTACTGAGCCTGCATGCTGCAACTACGGAAGCCCACGTGCCTAGAGCCCGTGCTCCACAACAAGAGAAGCCACTGCAGTGAGAAGCCCGTGCACCGCAACGAAGAGTAGCCCCCGCTCGCCACAACTAGAGAAAGCCCACGCACAGCAACGAAGACCCAGTGCAGCCAAAAACAAATAAATAAAAATAAATTGATTTTTTAAAAAACCCAAAAAACAAAGCGCCTAGTTGGAGCAGGGGTGGGGTCCGAAGCCCTTTACCTGCCTGACCTCCCCATCTTTCTCCTTTTTTGGTCCCTGTGAGGAACCCTACAGCTCCCAGGGACCCAGTTTGAAAGTCATATAATAGACTAGCTCTCAAATACTTGCAGCCACTAAAAAGTGCTTTTATTATAGCATTCAAAGCTTGAACTGTCTGTGGGGACAACTGCCCTGTACACCATATAGTGTTGGTACTAAGATGGTGCCTAGTAGGTACTGGGCACTCAGTGGGTTATGTGTTAATTGAATGAATGACTAAGGATTGATTCAATCAAGAAGGGAAGACCTATTGTGAGGGATAATAGGACGTTACTCAAAGGCACGTACTATGTGCCGGGCACTGTTCCAAGTGTATGTGTGTCTGCAGTCCTTTAGTTGTCCCAGTGGTTCTAGGAGGTAGGTCCTGTTGTTGGCACTCTGGCATGTGAGTCACAAAGAGATGACTTAGCTTGTCCAAGGCTACACAGCAGGGAAGAGGCAGAGCTGGGACAAGAAACCAAGCTGTCTGGCTCCAGAGACCTTATTCTTAACCGTGACATTGGACTAGCCCTACTGTGTGCCAAGCCCTGAGTTTGGAAGTTTCACACACGTTCTCTCTTTGCGTCCTATGGCCACACAGTCAGGAAGTGGCAGACTGCGACTTCCAACTCAGATCTGTGTGACACCAAAGCTTGTGCTCCGAAGGATATCAACTAATATCAGGGATGTGTTTAAATTCTTTTAAAATGCAGCTTCCAAGGTCTGTTAGAGGATGAGGAATATAAAAATCGGATCCAGTCTCCCCATTAATGGAAGCCCATTGTGATTGCTTGGAATTATTGTCAATATCTATTGAACCATCAATGAAAGATTGTCATGGCCCTGTAGTTTCATTGTTAAGTATGCTTTACTTCTTTGCCAGTGGGTAGTTTGGGAATGGGATATGATTGAATAGGACATTCAGGAAACTAGAAGAGCCGTACCGTTTTCATTCTTGTGTCTGGTCCAGTGGATGGTGATATACTAGTGCAGCTCTTGCCACTTACACTCATCCATCAGTCTTTACAAAGCCAACTGAACCCTTCGGTTTCTGCCAGCCACACCCACACACCATGGGAATGGCTCCATCAGAGGATATGGAATGGTGTGCACTTTCTTAGAACACAGTATCGTTGCTGAATCAGGGCATGTTTAGATAAAGGAATCCAGGGTTATCTTTTGATGACTTGCTTAAGAGCTAATTAACCGGTAGCATGGGACTCCCTGCATAACTCTTTTTTTTTTTTTCTTTTTTTTACGGTATGAGGTCCTCTCACTGTTGTGGCCTCTCCCATTGCGGAGCACAGGCTCCGGACGCGCAGGCTCAGTGGCCATGGCTCACAGGCCCAGCCGCTCCACGGCATGTGGGAATCTTCCCGGACCGGTGCACGAACCCATGTCCCCTGCATCGGCAGGTGGACTCTCAGCCACTGCGCCACCAGGGAAGCCCCCTGCGTAACTCTTAAACCCAGTGGTGCGACTTGTTATGCAGAGGATGTTGTGGTGACTGGTATTGCCCTCCTGCGACTCCATCACATGACATCTAGTCTTTGCTTCTGAACCACGTCACGTTCTTATATTAGAGGTTTGACTTACAAGGATAGTTGCCGGTCTTCATGGTCATGGGAGCAGTACATAAGAACTCCTTGTTTATCTATAAAATTACAGCTTAAATACTTAATAATTTTGAATTATAAACAACATAGTACATGGTTAAGGGCAAAGTTCAGAGCAATATGAACAACTAGATATAAATTAGGTTCCTTCCTAAACAGTGGTTTCTAAGAGCAGGCATTTAGAGCAAACATCAGACTTGTCTCATGGTACAAAGAGGCCAAAATATCTAGAGGTTTGAGCCATTTAAAGGATTGCTTGGTGCTTTGTCACTCTGCTGGCAATGGCCATAAGTGAAAAATGTCCTTTAATAGCATTGGTCTAACCAGGGCTTCCTGATTTTGCTTTAAAAATTTGTTTGTCTCTGTTTTTCTTACCCATGATCCTACCACCCATTGTGTGCGTGTGTAAGGGTGTGTGTAGAAGTTGTATGTAAACTGGGTCAAGCATATATTCAGAGAGGTTGTGGGGCTTTAGGAGGATGGACCCTGGGATTGTGTGAAGAATGTGCACGTGCGTGTATACAGTGAGTGTGTTTATCAGTAGGAGCTGTGGTTTGGAGGTGAGAGTGTATGTGTGCATTTGATGGTGTGATGGGAGTTTGTGTGTGTGTGTGTGTGTGTGTGTGTGTTTGGGATATAATTCACGTACTATAAAACTTACCATTTTAAAGTGTACAATTCAGTGGTTTTTGGTATATTCACAAGGTTATGCAATCATCACCAACGTCTAATTCCAGAACATTCTCACCACCCCAAAAAGAAACCCTGTGCTCATTAGCAGTCACCCTTCATTCTACCCCAACCTTCTCCCCCAGCCCCTGGCAACCGCTAATCTACTTTCTGTCTCTATGGATTTGCCTATTCTGGACATTTCCTATAGATGGGATCACGTAGTACGTGGTCCTTTGTGTCTGGCTTCTTTCATTTGGCACAGTGTTTTCAGGATTCGTCTATGTTGTAGCATGTGTTAGTGCTTCTTTCCTTTTTATAGATGATTCTTTTTATTTATGATATTCTTTTGTATGGATAGACCACATTTTATTTATCCATTTATCAGTTGATGAATGACAACTGGGTTATTTTCAGTTTTGGGCTATTAAGAATGCTGCTGTGAACATTTGTGTACACGTTTTTGTGTGAATATGTTTCCAGAGGCAATCACTTAACATTTTGAGTATATCCTTCTCAGATATTTTCTTTGTGAATGTATTCATGTGTTTACATATAAATATCTGTGTTTTTGCAAGTGTGGAATTCTAGTATGCATATTGTTCTATAGCACGCTTTTCCCGTCTTGGCAGTGTATCTGTGGAGGTGTGTTTCAAGTTTTTCGTTATTTTAACCCATTCACCTCTGTTGTGGTGTGTCTTTAGTAATCCAGGACTTTACTTTGCAGGTCCCTATCACTGTTCAGTCCATCATCATTCAATCTCTAAATAAAACGCTAACCCGACTGGAAGACACTGACACTGATGTATTGAGGCCGCTGGTTCTTGTCGAGGCTGGGCATGATAAAATCTGCACTAACATCATCCTTGAGGTAGGCGCCCAATTTGGCTTTGAAAGTTTGCTCTGTTTGTGGGCGACTCAAGCTGCGTGGTGCTGAGGGGTAACTGGACGCCCTCCAAAGGGGGCTCTGGCCATCCGATGGTATCACTTTTCTTGTCTTGGCCTCCTACTTCCCTTTATCCTGTCTCATCAGAGGTCGCTTCTTTGTCTCTGAAGTAATCGTATGATTTTTCTCCACAAACCTAGTAACTTACAAGGGTACGTCAAAATTTGTTGTTGCTGCTGTTGTTGTGTTTGTTTGGTTGGTTTTTTTTAGATGTTGGGAGTAGGAGTTTATTAATTTATTTTATTTATTTTTGCTGTGTTGGGTCTTTGTTTCTGTGCGAGGGCTTTCTCTAGTTGTGGCAAGCGGGGGCCACTCTTCATCGCGGTGCGCGGGCCTCTCACTATCGCGGCCTCTCTTGTTGCGGAGCACAGGCTCCAGACGTGCAGGCTCAGTAGTTGTGGCTCATGGGCCTAGTTGCTCCACGGCATGTGGGATCCTCCCAGACCAGGGCTCGAACCCGTGTCCCCTGCATTGGTAGGCAGATTCTCAACCACTGTGCCACCAGGGAAGCCCCATGTTTTTTTTTTTTAATATTTATTTATTTGGCTGCGCTGGGTCTTAGTTGCGGCACACAGGATCTTCATTGTGGCATGTGGGATCTTTTAGTTGTGGCATGCAGGATCTTTTAGTTGCAGCATGCGGGCTCCTTTAGTTGTGGCATGCAGGATGTAGTTCCCTGACCAGGGATCAAACCTGGGCCCCTGCATTGGGAGTGCAGAGTCTTAATCACTGGACCACCAGGGAAGTCCCGCTGCTGTTGTTTTAGCACATTTATCTGCACAGATAGGCTGATTACATTCTGCTCAGACCAGCTGATTTGGAACTTATGTAATTGGGCACAGAAAGGCTTAGATGCCCCTGTCTGTCAGCTGGGGCTGATGCTCAGGTAACACTTCCCATAATCCGATTGGACAGGAGAGAAAAGCTTTAACATGTGGAGAAGTGGGAAAGGATTTGCCTCCTAGATACATGTTTTTTTATCTGAGTTATTAATACAGCTACAGAAATTTATTGGAAACAGGTGTATTTGAAGTATCATTTTGTTTTTTAGGTGAAGTATAGCCTCACGTATACAAATGCAGGTGAGATAATAAAAGCTGATGTCTTTGTTCTTCTTGGAGCGGTTAGCAGTGCAATGGTTCCATTCCAACAAAAGTTTGAAATTTATTTTATTCAGGTAAGTTTGATCAGTTTTGTATAAGTATGTAATTGCCAAGTATAAAGAAATCATGACTTAATGGGGAAAAAAAATCAAATTAGAAGTATTACCACTTCTAACCATTTGTATGGAACAAAGGACTTGCATGTATCCTGTGGAGCTTGTAATGAAATCAAGCCAGAGTCCTTGTATCTTTTCCATTTGGGAATAAGATGCTCTTCCATGTGAGCTTGTTCTTTTACAGCATGATGTACTCCTACACTCAGCAGATATATTTATAGTTCTGAGTAGGGAGAGAGATTCTTTTATTGGTTGGTAATCCCACATTATGAAAACCATTTCATTTTCTCTCTGCCATTTCCTTATTAAAATGGGAATTACTGGGCTTCCCTGGTGGCACAGTGGTTGAGAGTCCGCCTGCCAATGCAGGGGACACGGGTTCGTGCCCCGGTCCGGGAGGATCCCACGTGCCGTGGAGCGGCTAGGCCCGTGAGCCATGGCCGCTGAGCCTGCGCGTCCGGAGCTTGTGCTCCGCAACGGGAGAGGCCACAACAGTGAGAGGCCCGCGTACCGCAAAAAAAAAAAAAAAAAAAAAAGAATTACTTGGGGCATTTCTGCATTGTCTTTCAGCAAAATACGAAGCCAGTTCCTCTCAGTGGAAACCCTGGTTATGTTGTGGGACTCCCGTTAGCTGCTGGATTTCAGCCTCAGAAGGGATATCCTTTTGGCACCATAGAGAAGCTTGATTTCCCTGTCCATGTGTGTGGGCTGCACTTCTTATTGCTGAGAGTCCTGAGGGCTGGACTCTCGCCAGAGCTTCCTGTGGGTGCCTCTGCCTGCACAGCAGGTAGGGCTGTGTGGAGCTTGACAGGGTGGAGCAGTACAGCGCAGGAGACTGTCAGTGTCTTACAGTGAAAATCTTAAGACAGAAAGCTTGACAGACATTTAGAGGTATTTAATTTTATACTTAAACAGAGACTCTTAAACAAATTGAGTGATTTTGAAAATTTGGAGTTAATTTTGAAGGGCCTGTTTCTGAGAAGTTTTCTCCTGAGGATCTCCTAATCAAGGAAAATAGTTATAACCATTTTTTGCCTTCTTCTGGGAAATAACTGTCAAAATTCCCGAGACCTAGAGAAAGGGATATTTGGGTCTCTCCCATGTGACTCATATGACACCATCTCCTAAGAATCAGCTGCTTTAGTACTGGGCAACTCCCTTAACCTTCTGTGAATGTCTGGGATTATGCAGACCACGAACAGATACGGACAACTTACTCTTCTTCGTAGCACAGCTGAGCAAGACTGCTTAGCAATAGCGGGGATCCGGACCCCAGTATTATTTGGTTACAACATGCAATCTGGCTGTAAACTCAGGTAAGAGAGTAACTTGCTTCTGTTGGAGCCCATTTGTGTTGATCAGAAAACAAAGCATTCTTACTCTTTGCATTTTAATCAGAACTCTGCATCAGCTGACAGGCTCATTAGCATTATTATTAGTGGGTAGTAGCAACAGTAACAATAACTTACAATGTTGTTGTTTTGGTTTTCTAATTTTAATTCTCATAACCATAAACCATTTGTCATGATTCAAAGGAAAGTGTTACAACCCTTGCGCTTATCAAATATGGCAGAGTAAAAATCTCAAGGCTTCGTATGTTTTGTTTCTAAGGTGGCATAGCTCTTGAGTTCATAGCAAAAATATGTTCTCTGAAAGTCCTTCCTTTATTTCTGAATTTTAATGTACTCAGCACAACAAACCCAATGAGAGGCAGCCTGAATGTGATCTGTTTTTAATTTATCTTTTTATTATCAAACATAATGTAAAATATCAAACAGCTCTTCATGGCTTGTTCTAAAGACAGCAGTTCTTACCTTCATTTCCCCCATCCCAGAGACAATCACTTGCAACTCTTACAGCTGATTTTTTGGAAATTTACCCCCAAATATTTAAATAACCCACACGTAATGCTACTTCTTGATTTTTTTGGTTTTATGACTTATTTATTTTTAATTTTAATTTTTTTATTCAAGTATAGTTGATTTATAATTTCAGGTGTACAGCAAAGTGATTCAGTTATATTCTTTTCAGATTCAGATTCTTTTCCGTTATAGGTTATTACAGCAATTGAACATAGTTCCCTTTGCTATACAATAGGCCCTTGTTGCTTATCTATTTTATTATGACTTTTTTTATTTATTGAGCTCCCACTGTGGAGGATGAAGATTTGGCTCTTTCTCCTTTGATCCCCTACCCCACCACCCGCTCACTTCCCATCCTTATGTCTCCCCAGGGTATCTACATCATTATTTTGGTTAGACCAATATTCACCATTTACATCATTCTGATTGCTTTAGACTAGCATTTCTCAAAGAGGGTTCCATGGGATACATTTCCATAACATGTCAGTAGGGGTAAGTCTGTGGTCCAGTATGTTTGGGAAACACCAAATTAAAGTTAAAAACATGATTCCTTACTAAGTAAGCACTTCTCAGAGTCTTCAGTACACTAGTGTACTTCAGGGGGGACATAGGTATGCAATAGTTCCCAAATTTTTGGCCATGGAACCCTTCTTGTACAGAGCCTCTCCATGGAATACAGTTTGGGAAACATTGTTTTGGATTCATCTCCCTGGCCAACCAAGATTTCACAAAGTGAGAGACACTTTCACTTCAAAAAATCCCCTTTTAGAGAGTGAGAAAAGAAACTAGAGAGAATATGCGTGTTGTTGAGGGCTGTAAAAACTGCAGGTACGATATTCTATAATCAGAGATGTTATGGGTACTAACACTGTATTAAAGTGATGCATTTCGCAGTTGTAACATAAAGGCTAATACCTTGTCTCTCATTTTTTAGTACTTTTTTGTGTACCAGAGAAATGTCAAAATAAAATATGACCCTGACACTTATTTAAAAAAAAAACACAAAAAACTGCAGGTCTGAACAATCACCTCATTCGGTTGACCTTGTTTCCTTTCCCAAAAGACTGACCAAAGCTATCGCGTGTAGGCTGGTAGCGCAGAAGGTGGAGAGCCTGCTGAAGGGCCAGGGCTTCCCAGATTATGTGGCCCCTTTTGGAAATTCCCAGGCCCAGGATGTGCTGGACTGGGTACCCGTCCACTTCATCACCCAGACGTCCCACATGAAGGTAAAGGGGGAGAAGTTGAAGGCCACATGCTAGTGGTCTCTCCAACGTGCACCTGCCCCTCACTGTGGGGAGGTAGAGGCAGTGGGGGAGCTGGCGGTGGGGGGCTCTGGGTAGGAGCTTGGGCTTTGTCGTTAGATGAGCCTGGATCTTGAACACTGATTTTGCCCCTAGTTAGCATTGTCGCCTTTGGCCAATGGCTTTACAGGTTTGAGCCTCTGTTTCCTCATCTGATAGCTATATTACTGACCTCATGGACTTGTTGAGAGTTAAATGAGGTAACATTCATGGTGCCTAGTGGTCACTCCATAAATGGAAACCACTACCAGTCACCATCCTATTCCTTGTTGGTGTTATGTAAGGCCTTCTCTAGGCATCATGATATGATAGGTAAATGTCAGAACTGTTTCAACAAGACTTCCGTCTGCACATCTGTCCCATCCGTTGTTCCCTGGTCTATAAAAGCAGTCCACATGTCAGAGCTTTCAATTCTAAAGTTCCCAGAAGAGTTTAATGGAAGTTGACGTCCTCCAAATAGGTTCTGGATCACGTGCGGTTCTTCTGCCCACCTTTTTCTTTTGTCTCAGCAGTCAGAGTGTGGGCCAGCCCCCGTCACCGCAGGCGTGCTCCCCATCTTATCCTTTAATTGCCCGGCTTTTTCTTGTCACAGTTTCTTCAGGCCTCTCATTACCTGCTTAGCACATTTATAGCGTGGGGATAATGGGGGTGAGGACTAGCTCCGATCCCGCCCTCCCCACCGAGTCCCCAGCAGGGACCCGTGGTTTACTCAGTCCCTGCTGTTCACCTAAGTCTTGGCTCAGCTCTGCTGCCTCAGTGAACCAGGCAAATTGCTTCTAGTTTCTCAGAGATGGTTAAGACATCCAGTTATTACTTATCCCTCAGAAGGGAAGACATAGGTTGAGGGGAGAGGGGCAGCAGTGCAGACACTAGCACTGCTGGGGTCTGTGCTGGTCAGGGAGCTCAGAGGGCCTGGAACGGGTTTTGTACCAGCCTTCTAGGCATAGCCAGCACGAGAGCATCTGCTAAGCTCAGTTGATACCAGCTGCGTGTTGCATCTTTTCCTAATAACAGGATATTCTCAAGGATTTTTCAGCTTGCAAATTTCTTAAAAGGCAGTTTTAAGCCAAGGAATTCCACCCGTGCCTTTTTGGCAGGCACCAAATTTAGCAGGCCTGCTAGCTTTTCATGCCCTAAAGAGATGTATTTTTTTAAACTTTTTATTGTGGAAAAATTTCACACACAAAAGTAGAATACTCCAGTGGAACTCCATCTCCCCGTTGGGCAGCTTCAACATTATTACATTTGCCAATTGATGAGACTGTAAAGGCGGGAAAGAGGTCTGGAAGGCCCCCTCGCCCATTTTCCCCTTGGGGCTGAGCAAACAGGGGTCCTGGGCAGAGGCCTCAGGCCCAGGTCCCAGTGTCTAGCCTGAACTCGGGCAGCTTCATTGTGGCACCAGTGCTCTCGGTGCAGAGGGAGAGTTAACATCTGTGACAGCTTAAGATGCCGCCTATATACCCCAATGTAGCATCTTAATTGCCAACTGATGAAATCAGATAAGTGACAAGGAAGCACTTAAATTTCCTCTAAGTGCATTTTAACATGATATGCAGTCAGGTTTAATTTCTGTCTGTTAATAATACCGTTCTCCCTCTCCCCCCTCCCCCCGTGCCAACTTTGCTCCTGAAGTATCTCTGAGGTAGATGTAAACAGGCAGGTGCAGTTAGAGCTGTTAAGGCCCTGGAGGTTCCACAGTTGGGTATTGGGGTTACCACAGCTGCCAGGTAATGCTGGCCTCTTTAGAGATGGGAAGGGATGGAAAAATTATGCTTTAGGTGTTAAAATATTTTTGGAGCATTGAGTACTTTAAAATATGTGCTTTTTCTAAGCTGTTTTTATCTGAACTTCTAGAGTCTATTCATCTTGTTCAGAACATTTTGTAATATGTGAAACATTTTGTAATTAAAACTCTGAACTGCAGATTAAGTTTGACTTGAGGTTGTTTAATACTCAAATTGATTAATGGCATTTTGTTTTGCAGGATTCTTGCCAGCTCCCAGTGGCGTTGGCTATAGAAGTGAAGTGGACTAAATACGGATCCTTATTGAACCCACAGGCTAAAATCGTCAATGTAACTGCAAATCTGATTTCATCCTCGTTTCCTGAGGTAGGCCTAATTTTAAAGGTATAGGTTAAGACACGAGTCCAGACAAAACTGTGATAGGTGAAATTTATTTTGTAAAAAAGATAATTAAAATTTAAACAATCTGGATTCTTAAAACAATTTAGCAGTCATTATCTTTTACTTGGAGAAAAAACTCCCCTGAACACAGGGGTTTTATTCACATTAACATTCTTGTTTAGACTTGATCTTTTAAAACTCTTGTCTTGAGTTGTGAATGACATCGATGTGTTAGGACAACCTGAGTGAAAATTGTATCTCTCCTCTGAGTTAATGGCTGATTAGCCCTCCACGTACCTACCAGATTCATGAACCAACAGTGGTTGGGTGAGGAAGGAAATGAAAGCTGTCCCATCTTTGTTATCCTGGTGAATACACTGGAGGGCAGGGCTTGCATCACTCTGATTTTTTTTTATTACAGACCAACTCAGGAAATAAAAGGACAATTCTTATTTCCACTGCGGTTACTTTTGTGGATGTGTCTGCACCTGCAGAGGCAGGCTTCAGAGCTCGCCCAACCATCAATGCTAGGCTGCCCTTTAATTTCTTCTTCCCATTTGTCTGACGTAAGTCATTAAATAGGGAAACTACACCACACCTGCCTAATCAAGCGCGTGTGGGGCCCAGGGCTCCTTGGAGACATCCCACTTTATTATACGTATAACCCTTGAGGTTGCCCCCAGACCGACACACTTCCCCTCTCCACTCACTTCCCTCCTCTCTTTTCTCTCTTTGGGAATTTCATTCTACTTGCTTTGACTTTAGAAGGGGTCTGGCTTGGCCATTTCCAGTACTCTCAGTACATAGGTCATATGCGGGAGCCAAGTTGCACCTTTGGGAAGAACGTAAAGAGAACAGACCTTGAAGTAGTGCAGGCGTTGAGGGTTTATCCAGTTTATTCATCCCCTGCTTTAATGTGAGTTATTTTTTAAAATATTATTTTTAGTGCTCGCTTCGGCAGCACATATACTAAAATATTATTTTTAGTTCAGGCTTTTCAGGGCCCGTTAAAATGAGTACAAAAATAGCAAGTGGTATAAAATCATGCAAGTAGAGTACAAGGCCTCACGAGGGGATCTTCCCCCAAATGTCATGTTGATTACAGTGGAGTTTTGGGTCTAATTGCTACTTCTGTACCAGGCACTGAAGCTAGCTTGCTCTCCAGCTAGTGGGCCGGTATAGGATGCCACAGAGTGATTCCAAGCAGTTGAACCTAGAAAGAATACAGTAGGAGGGCCTGTGGGAAGGAGAGAGTTTATTTTATACATTAATTGTACAGTAATTGAGAAAAATGTTGTCAGGGTGCAGAACTGGGTGGAGCCAGCTAAAAGTTGGAGGACGCAGAGGAGGGGCTGGCTGGGTACTTGAGAACAAGCCCCTTGGGGGACATTGTGATTAGCTGTTTAGAACAGCTTGGAAATAGAAAATATTTTTCTAGAATGTGCTGATAGCTAAGGTAGCTCTCTTTTTTCTCTTTTGTCTTTCAGAGTGGTCATATGAAAGGATGCACTGGTTCCTTAATATACGTGTGAACTGTGAAAACTGTACATTTGATGAGATTAAGTTTTATATACAGCTAGTAATTGTCCAGCTTGTAGTTCATTTTCAAGCAAGAGTCAAGTGTTCAGCATGAGAAAAATATAGTTTATGATACATTTGTTAAACAGTGTGGGGTGGGAATGGGATGGGACATTCTCAGTCACACCAAGGAAGAAATAGAGCCTCTGAAAGACTGTGTCCCCCAGAATCCGAGCTGGCAGCAGTGAGACAAAGCCATCAAAGCAAACCTCTCCCCAACGTGGCCCCAGGAGGGGTGGCTGTCTTCCTCGTCACAAGCCCGTGAGGCAGGTCTTCCCTTTGGGGTGGGTGGAGCAGGTATGCCTCTAGTTCACCTCACCAAGAAGTCCATGCTGTCTCAATAGCTTGTTAAGTCTTTCAATTTCTTTTTCCTGTTATTACAAAAAGCAGACAAATAACTGAATTTACCTTCTGAGCCTCACCAGGGATGTGGCAGTCACACAGTGAGCCACAGACACGCACAGGGAAGCAGAGCTGAATGAAAGCCATACTCCTCATGCAATCAGTCAGCCGGGGCCCAGCAGCGATGGCAGTGAGGAGAGAGACCTGGCAAAGCTGCAGGGAAGGAGGCAACGCCTAAACTGAATCCGAAAGGACAAGGAAGGCCTGACCGAGGGAAGTGGGCTCCGGGCTAAGGGCACTGAGTGAGCAGAGGCCTGGCCTGGAGAAGCTCAGTGCTGGAGGGAGGGAATGATCTGTGTTCACAGAGGGCGTTTTCCCAGACACCTTCTTACCTTCTCAGAGCAGCTGAATTCAAGGTGTTGGATCTTGGTGGCCAGTTGTATATTTATCTGTTTTAACCTTAGTAGCTGCCGTTCAGAACGTGTCTTAACCGAGATAATTATCCCTGAAAAATAATTGCGAGGGTCTCCATGATACTGGTCTCTAATTTAGCCCCTTGGGAAGAAAACTGTATTCCTTACAAATGTATAACTGGGAAGAGTGGTGACAAGTAAAACAGTCATCATGGCTTAAAGGCATCAGAACTAGGAGGGTCAGAGTTTTCATTTCTGAGCTACTCAGTACCCAGCTGTGAAATACTTCTTTGGCTTTTCTGGTGTGAGAAATCCTTAAAAATAATCACTGACCAGATGAAGGTTAAGCTCCTTAGTAGGGGGCAGTTCACAACAGTCTTGCTACTTAGCAGCAGTTGTTCAAAAGGCACTAAGTGCAAGCCTGGAAATGCTCAAGCTTGGGGTTGGGACTGTCACTTTGCCAACTTTCTGCCTCCAGAGCTGTGGCCAGTTGTCAGACAATGACCTGCATCTTGGCTTGGGGGCTGGGGGGGGGGGCTCCCAAATGCCCACACCACACTGCAGACACGGCCTCAAAGACTGGGCTGCAGTAGGGCTGCTCCGCCCCTTTCCAAGTGTGAGTGACAGAGTCTGGACCTTCCCCCACACGTGTGGCGCCCACAAGGCCTGGGAGTAGCCGTCCCTGGTCCACAGTGTTCCTGGTTGTCTCACTGAATCTGGTTTAGCCTTGTGTTGCTTCAGTCACGCTACTAAATTTGATAGCAGTGTAATAACGGGCAATAGCCAGTCATATGCCTCGCTGCCATTTAGACAAAGAAAATGAACAAATCTCACAACAGTGTGATGTGAGAGTACTGGGTAGTAACTGCTTCATGAGTCATTTATAATCAGTCATGGTCTATCTACCTCACATAACCTTTGCAGAGAGTATTTTTCTGTTAGATTAGATGAAAAAATCGACATAAGCATCTAAAATATTATCTGAAAAGCCTCCATTATTTCCTTTGACAGAACCCAAATAAAGGTTCTTAATAGGCTTTACTTTAATCACTAGGTCTGAACTGGCCGCCCCCAAAGCCCACATGCCCGACAGAGCCGCTCTCACAGCCCTTTCCCCGGCCAGGTGGCACCACAGCAGGCGGCCACAGCAGGGGATGGGCCTGCTTCCAACAGGCTGCACTGTCGCTCAGTCAGTCTCCTGACAGCGACCCACAGCCCGTCGTGTTGGGCACTAGTCTAGGGATTCCCAACCCTGCTGGACACCCAGTCACCTGGGAGTGCTTCACAGACGGACACCTCCCTCTGGGCTCCGCACCAGACTCTCCCCTTAAAGTGTCGAGGGTGATTCTGATGCGGCAAGTCTGAGGACAGGCATTTGATCAACTCTGACTAGTTCGCTGATGGCTGAACCGCTAACCAGTCACTAGGTCCACATAAAACCACAGCACAAATGACTTCTCTGACATGGAGGCTCCCTGCACCAACAGAGAGTGTGTGAGGAAGAGGATCTGTACCTGAAATACAGTAAAGCAGTATTTCCCCAAGTGTGTCCTCCAGAGCCAGAGTCTACATCACGCTCATAGGTGTTATTTCCTCCCAAAGTGTTGAACTGGTCAACTTGGAAAACAATTACAGTTTTCAGAGCCTTCATCATGCTAACTCGTGTTGTGACTTTCTCAAAGGGGGCAGAGTCTAGTGTACAGCATTTCTCAGCTTCCTTGCTCCCCTTCCGAAGGTGCCCCTCCCAAGGTGGGATGGGGTTTGGTAGAACACTCTCCAGGAAACACCAAATGAAAAACAAAGGTGCTTTGGGAACCAAGCCGGCAGGTATTGGTCAGGGATTAGTCTAACCCTTGCCATAACCATCTTTCAGTAATCATAGAAATGAGAGTCTGAAGGAGAAAGGCACTTCCTCTCAGAAAACACGTCCCGGTGTCAATTCGTAGCCACAAAGGTGACAGTGGGACACCAAATCAGACCATGTTTCTCTTGGTTGCCAGGAGGAGGAGGACCAGGGCCTCTGCGCCCCTTCCAGGCTCCACCCACTGTCCCATCCCCCACCCCCACCCCCCCCAGCCCAGGAGTGCAGGGGACATACCGTTGATGATCCGGGCCACCCGCCACAGGCGGAGCAGAATCAGCAGCCCTAGAGCCTCAAACTCATGCTCCCGGAAAAGGAGGACAACGTCGAGGATGAAGGAAACCACCACGACGATGGCGTCCAGGATTTCAAACTTGTGGTGAAAGAACTCCAAGCGGAAGACAAATATTTTAAAGAAAATCTCCATCATAAAAAAGGTCAAGATGGCAATGCTCATGTAGTGGAACACCTGAAGGGGACAAGGAGATACAGGGTAGACTCAGGCTGTCATGGGCTGGGGCAGGTCACACGGACGAGCTGGCCTTGAATGCCCCTGCCCAGTCACCGAGAGAATCCATTCATTTGACCAATCGCAAATTCCTGCCAGCACCAGGCGCTGTTCTCGGGCCGGACTGTGGCTGAGAACAGCACACACGTTGCTCTCTGAAGGGCAATGGGGCAATGGCAGTTAAAAACATCCGCCATGCCCCTTGGCCCTGCAGAGCTCACGCGTGCACAAAGACAGTAAGGATATTTACTGCAACATCATTTGCAGAACAAAAGATTTTCTACATTGTTTGGAGAACAACAGAAACGTCCACTAGACTAGGGCACTTGTTAAATGCATTATGGTATCTCCACATGGAGCATTGCGCAATTGTTCAAAAGACCAAGGCTGATGCGTATGTATCGACTAGAAATGATGGTAAGATGGTAAGTGAAGAGAGTTCCCAGATCTTGATTTATAAATACTAGCCTTCACTAAAGTAACCTTTTCCATTCTGGGGCAGGGAAAGTACGAATGAGCTGGGACATCATCCAGGGCCAGAAAACAAGGAAACGCTCAAAGGCTATGTAGTCATGTCAAGAGGACAGAGCAGTCAGCTCGAAGAGGCTCACAGTGACCAAATTTGGGACAGTTTGGATATTTAGTATTTAGGGGCGAAGTGCCGTGATGTCTAACTTACTTTTGAATGGTCAGACAAAAATAGATGGGTGTGGGGTGTGTTTGTGGATACATATATATATAAAGAAAGCAAATACAGCAAAATGTATATTTGCCACTTTTCATAATAAAAAGTAAAGAAAAAGGCACAAGACAGTGAGTATAGGAGGTATATTACTGATTCTATTAAACAACAGGGAGAGGAAAGATAATCATCTATGGGAGGACTTGGGTTGGCACAGAAGAAAACGTTAACGGCTGCCGTGGTGAAAGGGGCCACGAGTAGGAAGGAGGTTTAATATTTTCTGCCTGCTCTTTTACCATTTGAAAAGACATTTTTGCATTGTCCACTGAATTTTTTTCAAAGGGTGTGGGGAGATGCTTTTAAGCCCCTGGTCTTCTCCCCAGTTACTGGTGATGGGCCGCACAATGCATTTTCAGTGTGTCCACTGCCCTTTGGGTGAATGTCTGGGATGGGCTCAGGCAGGAACTGTGAATCAGGGAATAAATGGTGGGCACATCCCCCCCAAATGGCTCCAGCACAGGGACCACGTCAGAATGTTGACAGGAGGAAAAACAGCTCGTCTTCCTCTGGGGGATGGGAAGGAATCATGCTCCTGGTTTGATAATCAGTGACAAACTCCAGCTCAGTGGTCTAGGATAGCTCAAGGTTCAAGCCATCAAGTGACTTGAGGAGGTTTCCTGCTTGTAGTAAATTCGTATCTATAATTGGGAAAGGAAGACATTTTCTCTGCTCTTTGACTGAAAGCATCCAATCAAACTACCCTCAAATAGGCCTGGTTACTCCAAGGCAGGTGCTGCCCCACCCTGCCCACCCACAGAGTGAACCACATTAAAGGGCTGCGGACACACTACCCTGGCGGCATAGTTATTCTTGTCAGGCTGGATGATCTTTAGGTCCAGAACGAGCTCGGCGAGCACCAGGAGGGCATCCAGAACGACCAGGCAGATGATGATAACCTGTGGACCAAGGGAAGAAGCAAGAAACCATGAGACCTAGATGGGGACCCTCCTTTCATCCTTAAGGGCTGGAAACATCTGAGTGAAACCACTGGGGAAAGACGCCAAGGATGGTAGGCCACTGCCCACAGCCCGAGCGCCCTGCAGGGAGCCTGCTGGGGGCCAGCTCCTCTGGACAGGAGCCCCTCCTTCCAGCCCTGGGCAGTGCCTGTCCTCCTAAAGCCTCCGTGTGGCCCAGTGACTGACCCTCGGTCACCATTGGTCTTTCTCTTACTCATAAATTCACTGCTTCTCAGCATCTCTCCAACCAAACTGCTAATTCCTAGATGGCAAAATATACTAAAGTTTCTAAAAGCATTTATTTTTCTAGTTCTGGGGATTGCTCTTGCCAGGGTACGCCCAGAACAGATGCTCAATAAGCAATTTAAAATTTAAAACATCCAGCCTCAGAGATATGGCCTCCTCCAGGCAGCTGGGTTAGAGTGACGTCCACTGTGCCCATGAAACAGCTTCTGGCTGGAGCCGTGAGGTACCCACCCCAACTCCCATGTGCTCGCTGGGAGTGAAGGGGGAGGGAGTCCTGCGTCTCTTGGAGAACAGAGAAGAGCTGCTGTAGGAAAGACAATCCGGTGGGTTTTGTGACCTGCTGGAGGGGGGAGGAAGGTGGGAACCAGGGTGAAGTGAGTGGGTGGTCTTATCAATGGCAGTGGGGGTAGTCATGGTGACGGAGGTGGTGATGATGGTGAGGACATTAAAGGTGGGGTGGAGGTGATGGCATTTGGGGAGACCCTGGGGATGACATGGTGGTGGTGGAGATGGCAGCAACGGGAGGAACCCCAAAGGACACTGCATGACCCTTCTCTTCCCTTGGAAATACTGGACCATCACTTACTTCCCCCAGGGCCTTGCCTCTTACACTCTCAGGTAGATAGATTTTGATCTCTGAAAATTAATCTGCCATTATCTTGGCAGTTTCTACAGTTTCAGGGTGAAATTAAACAAGTTCAGGCCTATAAAGAGTGGACTCTTAAACCTTTTGACCATTTCAACCTGTAGTAATTATTTCAGTAATTAAGTATTTGATGACATGGTTTATTGTGAAAATTGTATGGCAAAGTGCTTTGTAATGAAGTTTTCAGACAAATCCAAATTCAGGAGCTTAGTAAAGGTTCAAGGGACTTCCCTGGTGGCTCAGTGGTTAAGAATCTGCCTGCCAATGCAGGGGACGTGGGTTCGATCCCTGGTCCGGGAAGATCCCACATGCCACGGAGCAACTAAGCCTGTGCACCACAACTACTGAGCCTGCGAGCCACAACTACTAAGCCCATGTGCCACAACTACTGAAGCCTGCACGCCTAGAGCCCTTGCTCCGCAACAAGAGAAGCCACCGCAATGAGAAGCCCGTGCACTGCAACGAAGAATAGCCCCTGCTCGCCACAACTAGAGAAAGCCCACGCACAGCAACGAAGACCCAATGCAGCCAAAAAAATACTCAAGCCTCAGGTGAGGTCTTTCTTTCCTTCTTTCTTTCCTCCCTCCCTCTTTGGTTTTTAGACCTAAAGGGATCTAAGAGCTCATCTGGTCTAAAACCAAGGCACAGAGTTATTAAAAACAGACTGAATATTATATATATATATATATATATATATATATATTCCCAGTCTGGGAAGATCCCACATGCCGTGGAGCGGCTGGGCCCATGAGCCATGGCCGCTGAGCCTGTGCGTCCAGAGCCTGTGCTCCGCAACGGGAGAGGCCACAACAGTGAGAGGCCCGCGTACCGCAAAAAAAAAAAAAAGAATGAAAGCACTGACACATGCTACAATGTGAATGAACCTAGAAAATATTATGCTAAGTGAAAGAAGCCCAACACAAAAGACCACATATATTTTATGATTCCATTTACATCAAATGTCTGGAACAGGCAAATCAATAGAGACAGAAAGTAGATTAATGTTTATCAGGGATTGGGGATTATTGTTTAATGGGTACTAGATCTCTTTTTGGGGTGACGGAAATGTTCTGGAACTAGATAGTGGTTGACAGTTGGACAACATTGTGAATGTACTAAATAAATGCCACTGAATTATTCACTTTAAAGTGATTAACTTTATGTGAATCTCACCTCAATTTTAAGAAGTGAGAGAGAGACCCAAGGTCACAAACTATAATGTCCAGGTCCCAACCGCAGCTTCTATGAACTAATCCCTAAGGCCCTGAATTTGCCAGTTCACAAGGCAGTACTAGTTCTGAAGGGAGCCACATCACAAAGAAAAATGCTGAGAATTCAGGGAAGCTGGTTAATTCCAAATCGTCACTGGAAAATGGCTGTGCCTAGCCTCAGCACGCAGCAGCGCAGAGCGTGGACTGTGGGGCAGCCAGTCCTGGGCCGGCTCCCCCGTTAGCCTGGACCTTGGGCACAGCTCTCAACTCCGCTGAGCCTCAACGTTAACTCTAAGCTTCAGCTTCCTTCAGGGGATAATGGGGTTGGCCACATTTTCTACCCTGAGTGACAGGGGAGCATCGTGTGAGATAATGTGTGAGAAGCGCTCAGCAGAGGGCCCGGCCCCGGTGAGCAGGTAATAAAAGTAAGGCTCCTGGCCTTCCTGGCCATCCTCCCCTAGCCCAGCTACCCTGTCCGTCCATGGTTTCCACAGAGGCCTGACTCACCCCAAATTCTCTCCCTTGGTTGGTTGTGCCATTCTGTGGGAGAAGTGACAACAGTTAACTATATATCATGTCACCTTGGTCACCTCAAACCATGGGAATAGGTGGAGACTGCACCCAAGAAAGGGATTCCAGAATCTTCCTGTATGCTGATTCTATCTGCAGAGATCAAACCCTTAAACCCTCACCCCTACTCCAAGGTGGCCTCCCTGCTTCTACTCTGGGCCCTTCTACAAACTGCTCATGTCAACCCCTCCCCACCCCCATACTCAGAACCTTCGATGGCTGTCCACTGCCCACGGATGGCCTTCCAGTGCCTCCTCTCCCTCTACTGGATACGTATATGCCACGTGGACCCTTCTCAAATTCTCAAATACTGAAGACCCTTTCCGACCCCCGGCCCTTTGCAAACACGGCCCCCTCTGCCTGGGAAGCTCCTCCCCTCCCATCCACAGAGCTCACTACTGCCCAATCTTGAGGTATCAGGTGAAATGTCACCTCCTCTGCCACACCTCCTCCACCTCACATCCTAGGTCGGGTCTCCCCCACCCCCAAGATCTCTGAGAGCCCCCTTCAGTTTCCCTACAGAGGACTTCTCTCCACTTGATTCCAGCATCTGTCTGATTACTGGAATGCCCACCTCTTCACGGACCATTAATCCTCCAAGACTGAGGGCAGGGACGTGCCCACCACACTCACTGCTGTACCCCTGGCACATAGTAGAAACTAAGAAGCGACTGCACTGCTGAGTGAATGAATAAACATCTCTACTCTGCTTTCCCCCAGAGCCACGTGCCCCTGGGGGGCCCGGTCAGGAGAGGTGGGACCTCCCAAGGGCTCCCCTTGCAGCTGGAAGGAAGCTGGCTCCTTCCTTCTCTCCTGAAATTGAGGGTTTGGGAGTTCAACACCAACAACTTAACACCACGTCTTCTCTTCTGTCAGAGCCACAGAGGAAAGCACTAAGCTGTCAGGAGTGCTGTGTTGCCTGCTTTGTTTCTCTAAGTCACACGAGAGTGGAAAAAAAAAGACTAAAATAATTCCTTCTTTCTATTTTACCATGGAACCAAGTCAGTGATGGGAGAGGCAAGGGCTGCTTCTCTCTGCTTCCAGGGGGGACATTAGCTCTAGGGAGGGGCTGGATTATCGTAGTTATCCCTGCAGCAGGGACCCCAAAATGGCTCCGTTCAGGGACTGGGCTGACAAGGAGCCTCCTGCTTTCTCCTGGGACTCAGAACATGCTTCCAGACACCTGCCTGCCCACATCGGGGACGTGGGGTGGGGTTCAGACAGGGCTGGCCAGACTCCACCCGCGTTTGTCCTTCAAAATCGGCAGATGTTGGGACAGACATTGAACCCTGTAGAAGTCCCATTCCCTTTGCCATTCTTTGAAGTCTGCGTCTCCCTCTCAGGGTCTCCCCATAACCACACCTGGAGGCTGGCGATGGGTTAAGCAAGGCAGATATTTTTGACATCACTTCACAAAAGAAGAGATGCCCCCCCGCCCCCGGTCTCCTTTGTGTGTGTGTGGTAAATTTTGCATAACATAAAATTTACCATTTTAACTATTTTAAAGTTGGCATAAAGTTCGGAGGCATTAAGCACATTCACAAGGTTGTGCAACCATCACCGCTATCTAGTTCCAGAATGTTTTCATTCCTGCAAATGGAAACTCTGTATCCATTAAGCAGTCACTCCCCACCCCCCCATTCCCTCCAGTCTGCTGTCTCTGTGGATTTACGTGTTCCGACATTTCATATAAATGGAATTATAAGACATGTGGCCTTTTGTGTCTGGCTTCTTCCACTTAGGATCACGTTGACAAGGTTCATCCGAATTGTAGCATGTGTCAGTGCTTCAGTCCTCTTTATGGCTGAGGACAGATAGATCACATTTTGTTTATCCATTTTCATCCGGTGATGAACTTTAATTGACTTTTGGATTAAGACTTACTTTGCCCCAGACCACATGGGACCTGCCCAGCACATGGTCAGTGCTCCGTAGATGTCTGTGGAGTGAAGAAGCTGGTGGCAGAGAAGGGCCCCTACCCTGCCCTCGTGACTCTTTGCTGACGGCTCTGCCCCACCCCAGGCATCTCGGGCCTCTGCCCACCTACCTGAAACCTGTGGGCGCTGAAGAGCTTCCTCAAAGTGGTCCTGAAGTCGAGGCGGGGCCTGGGCACGGGGGCAGGGGCCGCGGTAGGATCGGCATCTCTGCCCTCTGCGCCCGAGGCCGGTGTGGGCGGTGGCTCCTCCTCCTCCTCCTCTTCATTCTCCCACTTCTTGTAGTTGATGTTCCACGCGTGGCAGTCATCCCCAACGACGGTGAAGTGCTTCAAGAACTTGCTCATCCTGTCGGCGGGAGCCACCTTGGCCCTGCGGGTGACTGCCTGAAGGGAGGGGACAGAGAGGAAGCGCTCAGGTGGCCCATCTGTCACTCTGGGGGAGCAGGGCCCCTGCTGGGCCGGGCCACGGGGTGAAGACAGTCCCCGTGCTCAGAGCACCGTGCAAGCACAGACCATGAGGTCACAGTGGTTTCTCGTGCATTTATTTTTGGAATCCAGGGTCTCAGGGCCGGTGAGGCAACAGGAAACCCCAGATTCCGTCAGGCCTGCCACTGTGGTCTGGTTGGCAGTAACCAACAGGAGAGGTACTGCCACCCAGTCGCAAAACACCCACCACGGGCCCTCATGTAAATACTGGAAGAGCAGCCCATGGTTCAGAGACATCACAACCTAAAACCCCAGAGGTGAGAGTTGGCAGGGCGGGGAGAGGGCAAAGGCAAAAGTAAAAGTACCCAAAGTTTCACACAAAAGTGAAGCCGCCCTCCCCGCCTTCCATGCCACAGATCAGTCCTGGAAAGGTCTGAGCAGCAAGCGGATTTTTCCTGAGTTCAGCCAGTGCTGTTTTAAATACATGATGGACAGCTGTTTAAAGACGGATGGACTTCAAAGCAAAAAAGCAAATATCCTCCCATTCCTTTGCCCAACTTACCCTACCAGACATCACATTTTTTATAAAGTTCAATAACGAAAACTTTCATGTATGCTTACTAGAATAGGCAATATGATCAGCATAACAGGAAAAAAGAGCCCCAAACAGACCCAGGTCCCCGTGGGAACCTGGATGTGATGGCAATGGCAGTACAGGTCAGTGAGAAAACACTGGAGAGGTTAGGATATCTGGCTTTCCCAACAGGCAAAAAAAAAAAAATCCCTACCTCACACCACACACTGAGTAAATTTCAGTTGTGTTAACCTATATGAATGTATTTTTTAAAACTTTAAAAGTCTTAGAACAAAATACAGACAAGTATCTTTATGACCTCAGGTCTGGGAAGGATTGCTTAACTAAGACACAAAACACAAAAGAAATGAATAGACCTAACTCATCAAAGCTAAAAACTTTTATCTCTTGCTCTCTCTTTCTCACACACACATCTGTACAAAGTCAGATACACCACAGACTGGGAGTAAATATTTCCAATGTATTTAATAGACAAAGATTTTAGTGTTCAGAATATATAAAGAAATCTTACCCAAAAAATACAACTCCATGTAAAATTAGGTAGTGGATATTAACAGGCAGGTCACATGAGAGGAAACCCAGATAGCCAAGACACTCAACTTCACTAATATTCAGGAAAATGTGAATTGACATAACAATCACACAGCTTTTTGTTCCTCACATTGGCAAGAATTTAAGTCTACAATAGCAAATGCTGGTGAATGTGTGAAGCAAAGGGGGTCTCCTGAACCCTGAAGACAGGAACAGACACTGGCACCACTATTTTTGGAAGCAATCTGGCATTGTTTTGTCAAGATGAAGCTGTACTAGTTAATGATCTAGTAATCCCACCCCTAGATAGGCTTCAAAGAGAAACTCACCCACATGTACTCAAATCAGTAACATGTTCAAGAATGTTCACTGCAAATGTTCACCTAAATGATAGGAGATAGAGAAGTGAATTTTCTCTATTCATGTGATGGAATTTTATACACAGTTAAAATGAATGAACTATGTCTCTGTGTATCACTGATGACATCCACGTGTACCCCCTCAGCAGTACTGAACACAGCAGATCACTCCCTTTCTTCAAAAACTTCCTTCATTGGCATCTGGGATTCCACACTCTCCTAGTTTTCTTCCTATGTCAATGGCCGCAAAATATTACTATATATTGTTTTCGGAATGTGTAAAATGTGAGCATAAACATACAAAAGAATGGGATTTCTGATTCTGACCATGATACAGTAACTGGTATAAACAACTATACCAGTTAGAGCAACTGCCATAAAATTAACTATACCAGTTAAAGCAACTGCCATAAGACTAGATAAACTATAAAACTGGATAAAATATATGAAATTTACTGTGATCCCTGAGAGAAGAGAAACAAATGAGATGAGCCCCCACAATCACCTGCCTGGAAGTACTTTCTGGACTCTGGAGACAAAGATTATAGTTCAGGGCTATTGAACTTTCCTTCCTCAGGAATTTGTGTGTCAAGGTACCAGAGAAAAGGAAGCAGCGCAGAGAAGAAACTAAAAAAATTGGACTTTAGCTGAGTCCACATGTGCAGAGCAAGACTCCATGAGGCAGGGCAAAATATAACTTTCAGGGAAAAAAAAAAAAAAACTCTTGGGGAACTGTGAGCTGAATTACTACCAATTATACAGGGCTGAGTTAGGAGATCTGAGTTCCAAACAGCTAGAGTAGAGAGATCTTGCTGAACACTCTGAGCATGAAATTCCAAAAAAGCCATGCCTTATAAGTAGACCTAATCTAGCCCTCCAGTCAGGGCTACCTTAGACCCCTCCCAACTAAGCTTAAAAATAAGGCTTTTTCAAAAGATCAAACTTATCCCTAAGTAAATTAACTGCCCGTTGGAACAAAACTCAAAAGTGCTCTTTTGAGGAAGACAGCAAAACACCCTCAACAACATAACATTCATAATGTCCAACATATAATAAAAAATTACTAGGCAGATAAATAAGCAGAAAAAATGTGGCCATAACCAATAGAAAAATTAGCTTAATAGCTCAAGAGGGACAGAGGTATGGAATTGGCCAACAGAGACTTGAAAATAGCTATTCTAAATATGTTCAAGGATTTCAAGGAAAACATGAACTTAATGAGGGAACAAATGGAGAATCTCAAAAGAGAAATGTAAACTACAAAAAAGATCCAAATTGATACTCTAGAACAGAAAAATACATATATGAAATGAAAAATCACTGGATGGGCTTAATAGCTGATTAGATGCTGCAGAAGAAAAGTTCAGTGAACGAAAAGATAAAAAATTGAAAAGATCCAGTGGAAGCATGGAGAGAAAAAAGACTGGGAGTGGGGGGAAGAATAGAGCCTCAGGGACAATAGTAAGTGGACTAATATACATGTACCTAAAGTACCAAAAGGAGATGAAAGGAAAAATATTTGGAGAAATAATGGCTGAAGAAAATTTCCAAATTTGATGGAAAAATATAAACACGTAGATACAAGAGTCCATGTCCCCAGAGTATCATGTGACACCTGACCTAGAACAGAAGCCCATCAAGTGCCTGTTGGCTGAGGGCACTGGTGCCCTGTCTCCCATGCCAGCCCTCCAATTGCTGGGTTCCCAGGGCTGGCTAAGGGCCAGGCCCACAGATGTCCCAAATCTCTCTGGGTGGCTACTGGCCATAATCCGCCCCCCTCAAAACACCTCACCTAGCAGATGGAAACCTCCCGTACTAGTTCTCAGCATGGTGGGAACCTCAGGGTGCTTTGCAAAAACCACATTTTATATTTCATACAGGAAAGGAAATTTTTTTTGACACTTTGCACCCAGTAAAGAAGCAACTTTCAGTAATTTGGGATGAAAATATTTATGGCACCCAGCAGAGCACAAAACAACTCTGGTTTTAAGTCAAAAATCTGTCATTCTGGAAGCAGAAAAGTTCCAGAAAAGGGCAAAGATCATGAAAACGTTGTGGGCCTCAGCAACTTCACCACCCACTCTGGACTCTCAGCTCTCAGGATTCCCCCCACCCTGCCTGGGTGGGACGGAAGGACTGACTCAGTGAGCTATGGGGACCACTGGCCTCAGTGCCTAGCCTGGAGCAGCCCCTCTGTAAGCACCAGCTGGTATTATTATTCCTCAACAACAAAAGCTCTCACCTCCACTCCTCCAACTTCATCATCACCCATGGATATCTCGTTTCTCTGGTTACTAGCCCCGCTGCCTGCTCTGCAACCCCCAGACTATTTAGTTACATGAACTGAAAGATTCCTTTTCTGGCTGAAGCTATATAGAGTTGTTTCTTTCACGTGCAACCCGGAGAATCTAGATCAGTGGAGGCCCTGGCACTGGACACCCCCATCTCCATCTCCCCTGCATTAACCCTTGCTGTCCCAATATATCCTGGCATTGCTCTCTCTGGGGTCACCTTTCCGTATCAAAGCCCACAACTATGGTTCCAGCTGGACTGGACTGTATTCTCTCACACTGTGGACTTGGTTCTGTTTGACAACCGCGCCTCTTGATTTTTCTCCCATCTCTGGCCTCCCTTCCTGTAACATGTCCCTGCCCCCACGCCACTGGAAGTCCTCAAGTCCCCACCCCTCAGCTTGTCCTGGCACAGGGCGACTCTCTCCCTTCGGTGGTCTCTACACACCTGTGTTTTCAATGCTGCTCAGGTGCAAATCAGCCTCCAGCCTGCTGTCTGATATCCTGCCAGGTCATTAGTTGCTATGACCCAAACTGAACTAATTTCTTATCTTTCCCCCCAAGTCCACTCTTCCTTATATGTTCCCCTAGGTCATGGTGTCACATCCACCCTGCTGCTCAAGCCAAGAACTAAAGATCATTCCTGGCTCCTCTCTCTCCGTCAGTCTAACCTCCTAAACACCACTCATGCTGCACCTTCTCTTCTCCGTCTAACTCTCTCCTACCGCTCTCACCTCTTGCCGGGACACCAGCACCAGCCTCCTCACTCAGCCTCCTGCCTCTGACCCTTTCTCCACCCAGTGGTGGCCAGGGTCACCTTTCTCCAAGGCTGGTCTGGCTGTGTCCCTGCCCTCGCCTATCCTCCCCCTCTTCCCATTACCTTCAGTCCCTCCACCCTCACCCACTGCCAACCGCTGCCTTCAGGACAAGGTCAAAGCTCTCTTGGTCTCCTCCCCAGCCTCTGCCACACTCCAGTCACACCAACTGCATTGCTGTTCTAGAATAAACCATGCTCTCTCTTGCTTCCAGGACTTCACACGGCCTGCCCCCTGCCTGGAATACCCTCGCCTGTCTCACCCTAGTTCTCTTTCAAGTCTTACAGACGTCGATTTTACCTCCCCTGGGAGGTCTTCCTTAACTGCCGCCTGCTGGGTGAGGGTCCTTCCTCTACTTCCCCATCAAGCCCCTCACTTACAAACACTTTGACATCTCAGGGTTGTCTGTCTCCGGCACTGGTCTGGGAGGGCAGATGCTCTTCCTCCTCCAGTCACAGGGAGGGGCTCAATAAGTATTTAATAAGTATTTAATAAATACTTACTCAATAAGTATTTAATAAATGCATTAACAGCAAAACTGCAGGAGCTACCCATCAAAGGTAATCGCCTACTTCTGGTTTACACATGACAGGTATTATATCTGAAAAATTACTACCTGGGAAAGAGGGGGAAAACAAGAAAAACAGACCTACGATTGATGGAGAAGAAAACGTTCTTGTGAATGTCTATTCTTACAGACTCTGAAGCTGCCATCTGTAGGAGGGGGAAGTCCCTATTTCATGGTCATTCAACAATCACTGAAAAAGGTACTTTTAAAGAAAGTCAGCCGACTCTTGATTGCCAGGGCCTAATATCCCGTAAGTCCCCATTTCCCTGTTCCCTCCCACAGCCTACTTTTAGGGACCTGATTTGCTTTTTTTTTTTTTTTTTTTGCGGTATGCAGTCCTCTCACTGCTGTGGCCTCTCCCGCCGCAGAGCACAGGCTCCGGATGCGCAGGCCCAGCAGCCATGGCTCACAGGCCTAGCCATTCCGCGGCATGCGGGATCCTCCCGGACCGGGGCACGAACCTGCGTCCCCCGCATGGGCAGGCGGGCTCCCAACCACTGCACCGCCAGAGAAGCCCCTGATTTGCTTATTAATCAATACTCGTACCCCAAACAAGACACAACAGCAGCATCTATTATTGTTGATTGTTTATTATTTGTTGTATCAGCACACCGGTAAATTCCTTAAATGCACCATTTCATTTTAATTCCTAACACCCCTCTGAGGTCGAAGCCATCATTTTGGGTCTGGGTGAAAAAGGTGCCTTGTCCAAAGTCATACACTCAGAAAATGGCAGAGCCAGAATATGCCCTTGAGCTGTATGACCTGGAGCCCCTGTGTTAGAAGACATGGCCGAGAAAAAGCCAGGCAGCCCGTGACTGGAGATCTGCCTGTTAGGAGGGTGTAGTGGGACGAATTGTGGCTGCCCCCAAATTCATGTCCATCTGAAACCTCAGAATATGACCTTGCTTGGAATACAGGCCTTTGCAGATGTAATTAGTTAAAGATCTTGCTGGGAATTCCCTGGTGGTCCAGAGATTAGGACTCCGTGCTTTCGCTGCCGAGGGCCTGGGTTCAATCCCTGGTCAGGGAACTAATATCCCGCAAGCCACACAGTGAGGCCAAAAAAAAAGATCTTGCAATAAAACCATTCTGGATTTAGGGTGGACGCTAAATCCAGTGACTGGTGTCCTTACAAGAAGAGGAGAGGACACACAGAAGAGAAGGCCATGAGAAGATGGAGGCGGAGACTGGAGTGATGCATCTACAAGCCAAGGAACGCCAAGGATTGCCAGCAACCACCAGAAGCTCGGAGAAAGGGATGGAACAGACCCTCCCTCTGAGCCTCCCTCTAACCCAGCCAACACGCTGATTTTAGAACTCTGGACTTCAGAACTGAGAGAATAAATGTCTGTTGTTTTAAGCCATCTGGTTTGTGGTCATTTGTTATGGCGACCCCAGGAAGCTAATACAGAGGGTGTGTGTCCGAGTCAGCCCAAGGGTACTACAGACCATGTGCTCTCTCATTCTCTCTCTCATCTTCGTGGGCCACACATCCATCCTGCATTCCTGGGAGAAAGCAGGCTCCTTTGGAGGTCACAAAACCACTTGTTTCTTTTTGTTTGCTGCTTATAGGCCACCTCCATCCCCTCTTGCTCTCACTTGATGCTGACAAAAATCCTGAGAAGTAGGTAGGACAGGGAGGTGTGGTCTCTCCATTCTACAGAAGGGGAAACTGAAGTTTGGGGAGGGGAGACCTACTGCCCAAAGTCACCTGGTGTGGCAGGGTGACAGAGATGGGGGGAGGAAGGCACTCCCCTATACCACCTGGTGGGCAAGGAAATGGGTACATCCTTCTTAGGAGGGCAATGAGGCAGCTTCATCTTTCAAAAAAATATTTGAGTCTCTCCAATGTGCCAGGCATGGGAGCAAAGGAGGATCAGCCTTAAACCAGTTTCTATCAAAATTTTAAATGTCATTGTTTGACCTGACAAGGGACTCACACATGAGCAAAAAGACACTCATGCATAATGCTCACTGCAGACCTGCTACAACCTCAAGGTCCATGGTTAAATACACTGTGGTAGACCACACTATGGAATACCACACAGCTGTTAAGAATGCAGTACGCCAGTGTGGCTGTACGTACTGACATAGAAAGGTGTCTTTCATCTATGATCAAGTAAAAACCAGCATATTACAGATCAAAATGTATAATGCCATTTTTGTTAAAAACAAAATCAACAACCCAAACAAAGTGGTTACCTCTATGAAGGGATAGGGATTGGGATTGGGTTGGAGGGTGAAGAGAAACTTTCTTTTTTTTTTCTTATTAGGTTTAACCATAAGAAATAGTCATTTATGTAATAAGATCTAACCTGCAGAGAATGAAGTATTTGGGGGGAGTGGGGAGGGAGGGAGAATGAAAAAAAAATATATATATACACACACATACAGACACACACACATATCTAATGTATACAACTGGAATCCCTGAATAAGAAAACCAAGACAATGGAACAGAATGGTTCAAGATATAATTCAAGAAAACTTTCCTGAAATAAGACTTTTAAAAAAAATGACCATTTTCAGAGACTTCCCTGATGGTCCAGTGGGTACGACTCCACACTCCCAATGCAGGGGCCTGGGTTCGATCCCTGGTCAAGCAACTAGATCCCGCATGCATGCTGCAACTAAGAAGCCCATGTGAAGCAACTGAGAAGTCTGCATGCCGTAACTAAGACAAGGTGCAGCCAAAATAAATAAATATTTTTAAAAAATGTTTTTAATGACCATTTTTGTAGGTCAAAATTGGTAGAAACTGACAATTTCATGTGGTTCAACCTAATATATACTGTTTGTTGTTTTAATTTCTTACACTGAGAACTTGTTTGTGTACAGTTTTTAAAAACAAAGAAACATAAGTGGTAAAGCTGGCATATGAACTCAGGTCTACTAGCTTTGTTCTTTCTGAGATGCTCTGCCAATGAGGGGGAAAACATGCCAGAAAAGCTGCGATTTTTAAAGCAACAAGAACGATGATATTGAAAGAGGCTGAATCAAGGTTCTGAGATGCAATCCTCTCTCCCTTAGCAGGGGAAACTGAGACTTGCAACATGGCAATTGCCACCACCCAGTGGACAGTCCATGAACTTGCACCTGCACCTTGTCTTCTGGGTCCAGGAATCTTCAGACACACCCAGCCAGGGTCAGAGAAGTTGTCCCCAACCCCTGACTTCCATCTCCCTCCCCCAAAGCCCACCTATCACTAAGCCCTGTGCATTTTAGCATCTGAATGACCCTTGAATTCATCATCTACTTCTCCCATCTTCTGCCCACCGCCCTGCCCCAGCCTCCACCTTTTACTTGGAGGATGTACCAGCTCCTCACTGTTCTCCCCATCACTCTTAGATTCTCGTCAGCAGCCTGAGAGCACTTCTTGAAACATAATCACGTCACTCCCTGTGCAGAAAAGGCCTGGGGCTGCTGCCCTTAGAAAGGCCTGCTTGGCCCTTGGCTGACATCTGGGAACTTGGATTTTGGGAGGGTTCCCACCTGGTAAGGACAGCTCACTGTGACCGGACTCTTTGTAAAGACAAGTGGTTTATGTAGAACAGCTGCTTTCCCCTGGGTAGTCTGGAATTTTTGGAGTTTGGAAGGTACCCATGTGACCAGCCCCCAGATAAAAACCTTGGGTGCTGAGTCTCTAACAAGCTCTCCTAGCATGTGTTGTCACAATTTGCTGCTGGAGGAATTAAGCAAGTCCCATGTGACTTCACTGGGAGAGGAATCTGGAAGCTTGTGTCTGGCTTCCCCTGGATTTCACTTCATGTATCTTTTCCCTTTGCTGATTCTTCTTTGTAAAAATCTTAGCCATGAGTGGAACTGTATGCTGAGTCCTATGAGCCTTCCTAGCGAATCACTGAACTTGGGGTGATCTTGAGGACCCTAATGCACTCCCTTATTTGAAACTCTTCTTTGGCTTCCCACTGATCTTAAAAATAAAGACCCAGGGAATCTCCTGGTGGTCTAGTGGTTAGGACTCCACGCTTTCACTGCCAAGGGCCTGGGCTCAATCCCCGGTCAAGGAACTAAGATCTCACAAGTGGTGCGGTGCGGCTGGGAAAAAAAAAAAGACCCAAGTGCCTTCCAGAGACCTATAGCCATTCTGCACTCTGTGGCCTCTGCCTGCCTATCTAACCACACCTGTCACCAGTCTCTCTGCTCTGGCCACATGGTCTCCATTCAGCCCTTTGTACTCAGTAGGTTCCTTCGACCACAAGGCCTTTGCACACGTGATTTCCTCTGCCTAGAACGCCCACTCCTCTTCCACCTTGTCATTTTTCTTTTCCTCCTTCAGGAGGTCTCCCTCAAGCATCTCAGCTCCAGGAAGCTGACCATGTACCTCCCCTGTTGCATTCATGCATGGCCCACATGCCTCCCCAATGAAGATGGATCCACCTGTTTGTGTAACAGAGTCTGTTTCCTCCCCCACTCCCCATTAGGGGACTGGGTAGGTGGGTTTCTGCTCATGCCATATCTTCTGTATTCTTCATGCCTGGAAGACCACAGGTTCCCTCCCACTAAACATACCTGGAGGGTGGAATGAATCCCTCGAGCAAATATCTCCTCTTGGGGGACTCATGTACCCCAGAGGCTCACGTACTCTACCGCCACCTCCCCCTACCCTGTCCCCAGGGATTTATGTTCTGAGGAATGCCTATTTTTAAAATCAGGGAAGTCTTTAAATAAGCATAGCAGCTTTTCCTTCTCTAGGGTGGGGAGGAAGTTTGAGGTTTCACGAAAATAACCACCGTGACGGCTGACTAGTTTGGGCGGGGGGTGGTGCTGCTGGTAGACTGAGAAGCCTGACTGGTGGCCCAGGTGCCCCAGAGACGTATTCTCCAACTTTTCTCTCCATTTCCTGTACGGTCAGAATCCCTCCTGACTTGATGGAAGAGTCTGTTGACCTGGCAAGTTGATCAGGAGGCTGGGTGGAGACGATGTGGGAAATAATATTTAAGGTAGTGGAAACTGTAGCGATTGTAACTATCCCCAGAGCACCTGCCATTTTCTGAGCTCTGTGCAAAAGCCCTTTGTAACATACAGCAACAACTCGACAAGGTGGGGACTGAATCCTCTTCATTTACAGGTGAGGAAATTGAAAACAGAGAGGCCAAGCAACTTGCCCCAGCTCACACAGCCAGTGAGAAGCAGAGCTCAGACTCCGACCCAGGCTGCCTGGCCCAGAGCCCTCTCCCTCCTGCATGACCTCTCTGAATGCTGCCCTGGACCCAGCTCACAGCTGGTGAAGGCCAATGCTGGGCGGGGAGTTCAGCCCAGTGTTACTCAGTAAGAAACACATTTTATATCCTGCCACTTAGTACACATTGACATATATACGTTCTATAACCAACACTAAAGTTAACATATGAGAGACTTATGTTTTCCACTTTATTCTATTTCTTAAAAGGCTGATGGCAGCCCATTAATGGATTTCAGGAATCACTAATGGGTTGAGTTTGAAAAACACGGGTATGGTGGGATGTACTCTATTTCCCTGGGGGAGGGAGAGGATGATTGTCAGAGAGGTGGCAGTCTTGCCCAAAGTCTGTGAATCAGCCATGTTAACTGGGAAGCATAAGTCAGGCTGCTATTTGTGTTAACAAAAGCATAGAAAGAAATGAAAGCATAGAAAGAAAAATATAGTTACCCAGCTAGAAATTAGGACCTATCACCAGTACAACTGAGTCATCTGGGCCACCCCATCCCCCAACATCTTAGTGATGCTTCAGCCATGGAAAAGATGGGATAAACAAGAATTCAGGGCTCCCCTCTTTCCTGCCCCACTGTGGCTCGGTCCTTGGAAGGAGGCCAGTGCAGCTGCAGTTTAACCAATGGCTCTCAGCTCTGGCTGCACACTGGAACCACCTGGATGCTTTAAAAAAAAACCCAGTGCCTGGGTCACAGGCCCCAAGATTGTGATTCAGTTGGTCTGGGAGTGGCCTGGGTGTTGGGATCTCCAATGTACAGCCAAGGTCAAGAACCAGCATCGTAAATGAACCTGGTGCCTCCAAACACCTTGTGAGAAGTGTGCCAAAGGGCCACAAGGATTTCTAAGCACACCTGGCAACCAGGTTCTCCAGATGTGGCTGGTGACATGCAATCATCTGAGCTGATGGGCTGAAAACCGTTTCACTTTATCCTCATGATGGCGTCAATAGCTCCTGTGTTTCAAGCGTTTGTTATAGCCCGGCACCCTGCTAAATGCTTTCCAGTCACTATCTTGTTTAATCCTCACTGTTCTCATTTTACAAAAGAGGAAGACGGAGGCTCAGAGAGGTGGGAAGGGGCAGGGAGCGCCCTGCTGGGGGCCCCTCTGGGCAGCTCCCCTGCTGAGGGCCCCTCTGGGCAGAGCTGGCTACAGCAAATCAGGTCTGAGCCATGGCTAAAAACCCCACCAGTTTCTTCTACGACAGAGCTGTTTTCCTCTCCAAAATTAGAGCTGGACAATTAAAAATCTCCTAAAAGCAATCCTATTAAAATAGTTTTTTAAAAACATAATTAACTTCACAAGGTAAATTATTAAAAGGAACTTGTTCTTTGAATCAGTAAGAGGCTTATTTGCTACACGTGGCCCTGGTCCAATTTCCCCAGCTCCCCAGCAATGCCGCTGGGGCCACCCCTTCTTTTGGCCTCTGTTCGATGACAGACAGGCTCCCGCCCCCAGGAGTCCCCCGAGGTGTGTCCTTGGCTCTGCATTCCAACACTCTGCTTGCCCTGATGTTTTTGTGTCCTCACCCCCACCCTTGCGACTTGTCCCTGCAGCCAGACCCCCTGACGTACCCGGAATCCCCAGCTTTACCTGCTGTCATTCACCCCAATGAGCAGATCTTTACTCCAGATCTATTTCTTTCAGTATTACTATTGTCAAAACATTAGCAAAAAGAAATAATAACCCCAACACACCAAATTTATCATCTACTTATCCACCCATCTCACTCTAATCTATGTCTTTTACAATTATCATCGAAGACTGCAGACAACTTTGTATCTTATTTTCTCCCCACTACCTATATGCATCAGACTTATGCCTTTTTAATGGCCAAGAAATTTACCAAGAAGTCAGTGCTCATTATTGCATTTTCTGTTCATTTTTAGCACCTCTATCACCAATTCTAAGGCCACATTTTCTCACATATTAACATTTCTGAAGTCTGTCTTACAATTGACCAGTGTCAGTGTTGTGTTACATTAGATCACAGTAAATGGCAGCACTTTTTCTTCTTCGTAGCACATAATATAATGGTGCATCTACAATCAATGGCATCTTACATGCTAAGAAACACATAAATTTGTGTTTCTAAATTGTGCTGTAAATTATACTTTTTCCTTTTTATGGGTTGTTTCCTTTCCCGCAAGTAAGATGACCAGGTTTGATTATGACTATTTTCATGACTCTTGATACACCCTGTCAAGTTATTTTCCAGCAGTCGTGTGGGTTGATCCACTTGTGAGATGCAGGAGTGAGCCGGTTACACCACAGCATAACCACCATCGAGCGTGCGTTTCCGCTTGTTTTTTTGGTTTGCCTAGTAGGGAGCTATAAATGAAGGAAACTGTTCCATTTGCCTTTCTGTGAGTATTAATGATAACTGGAACTCACGGAGCTCCTGTTATTGGGTGGCAGGCACTAAGCTTCCCATATCTTATCAGGAATTGACACAACTCTACAGAGGGCGATTGTCATCCCTCTGCTGGAAATGCCACCATATTTCATTAATGCAAAGTTGAACATTTTCCCACATTTCTGAAATCAGAATTGGTGGCATGTTGTAAATGCCATTGGTCACTTCCTCCTCCCACATTGTAAACAGCTTTAAATCAGAAATACTCTTACAGTTAAAGGGGCCATCAGTTTGACGAAATGCAAGATCCCCACCACCACCACCACCACCATCACCATCATCATCATCATCATCATCATCATCATCATCATCATCATCATCATCATCCCATGGTCCTCTGACCCTCACACTTGCTTCTCCAACTCTGCCTCATCACTCTGCTGCTACCGAGCTTCTGGCACTGCCCTGACAACTCTACCTGGCCAGGCCCCCAGAAGCTCCAAGTGAACAGCTGAAATGGAAGCCAACACTTCCTCTTCACCTTGCCCCACCCTTCACAACTAATGTCTCCCCAGATCCAACAAGCCTGCACCCCAGATATCAAGGACAGAATTTATTAGACCTACTCAGGTTGGCCACACAGCACAGGAGGCAGAGCATTTGCTTTGGAGTCAGGCTAGGTTGAAATTTCATTTCTGCCACTTCCTACCTGTGTGATCTTGAGCAAGTAGCTTTACTTCTCTGTGCCCAAGTGTCTCTACCTGTAAAATAAGCAGTTGGGAGAAGCACTTATGGGCTCAGTATTGGCCTAGCATTCTGAGACCATTGTCTCCTCAACTCCTCCCTGTGAGCCTTCAGGAACGGGGGTGGTTAAGTAACTTTTCCCCATTTTCCAGATAAGGAAACTGAGGCTCGGGGAGGTGAAGGGCATGACCAAATGATACAGGGCTATTAAAATGCAGAGCTGGGTTTTGAATGTTTCCGATTATCAGGCTATCTTGAGGTTCCTTCTATAGCTTTCACCTCGGTGACTTTTAACACTTTGGTATGGTGGAAGCACCCTGAACATGTGTTTTTCCTCTATCTTGTTAGAAACACCAAACAGAATTATCTTCTCAAGCTGGGAGGTCCCTTAACGCTGCTAGTCTTCCAGAATTAATTTACCTTTTCATCCCAGGTGGCCATTTTCCTGTCGTCTCCAGATCTGGAAAATAAGAAAACATTTGTCTAGATCTATCATCCTACTATCATTCGCCGTAGTATGTGTTTTCCAACACTTTCTTACAAATTATTTTTAACTTGCTTAGGTTAACAGTGTCCGAAAATAGTAAATAATAAAGCTCAAAGCATGTGGAGAAGGATGTACATCCTGAGTATATACCCAAAAGAACTGAAAACAGGCACTCAAACAAATACATGTACACGAATATTCATAGCCAAAGATGGAAACAATCCATGTCCATTAACATATGAATGGATAAATACAAGATGTTATATCCATACAACGGAATGTTATCCAGCCATAAAAAGAAATGAAGTACTTTTGCAATATATACAAATATCGAATCACTATGTTGTACACCTGAAACTATTGTAGGTCAATTATACCTCAATAAATAATAAAAGAGATATGAAGTGCTGACACATGCTACAACATGAATGAACCTCTAAAACATTATGCTAAGTGAAAGAAGCCAGACACAAAATGTCACACAGTACTTGGTTCCACCGATGTGCAATATCCAGAATATGCAAATCTGTACAGACAGAAAGCAGACTGGTGGTGGCCAGGAGCTACGGGGAGAGGGGAATGAGGAGTGACTGCCTAATGGGGACAGAGTTGCCTTTTGAGGTGACGAAAGTGTTCTGGAACTAGATAGAGGTGGTAGTTGCACCACATCGGGAATGTATTATATGACAATGAATTGCTCACTTTAAAAGTTAATTTAAAAACATTTAATTTTATGTTATGTGAATTTCACTCCAACTAAGAACCAGACAGACATATGTTAGTGTTGAGATTGCTCTGGAAAGCAGCAAAGAATCTAAATGTCCACCAACAAGGGAGGGTCTGGTTGAGTCAGTTACAGTACATCTGGGAGTGGGAGACTCCAGTGCTGTTACATTTCCATATGTGGATGAGGAAAGATGTAATATAACAGGTGCCCCCCCATCACATTATAGCATAGTGTGTACAGTATGATCCCATCTATGTGAAAAAATGATATATGCATTTTTTTTAAAGTCTGTAAGGATACAGCCAGACTCTTTACAGTGGTTATTGCTGAAGAAAATGGGAGTGATTTGAGGATGGGGTGGGTATTTTCTTTCTCTTGGCTTCTGGAAGGTCTGAACTTTTACAATGATTATGTGTTACTTCTTAAAACTTATTTTTAACATAGGTGACATATGTAGTAAAAAATTTAAATACAAAAAGATACTACGACAAATAAGTCTTCTTTCTACTCCTGTTCTTCCCAGAAAGCCTCTCCTACCAGTTTCCCACATAGCCTTTGGAGGTATTCTATGTCTTTCCAAGCACAGCCATACTTATTCTTTTTTTTCCCCTTAAACAAATGTGAGCCCTCACACTGCTCTGAACCTTGCTTATTTCCCTTTAGGGTGTGGGAGGCTGAAAGATAGCCCCATCAGTCCTAATCCCCAGAACCTGTGAATAGGTCAATGTACACGGCAAAAGGGACTTCCCAGGTGTGATGAAATTCAGGACTCCAAGATGCGGGGATTATCCAGGTGGGCCCAGTGTAATCAGAAGGGTCTTTACAAGTACAGCAAGAGAATCAGAAGAATAGGAGACATGACTACAGAAGCGGGGATTGGAGTCAGAGTGAGATCTGAAGATGTTATGCTGTCTTGAAGATGGAGGGATGGGGTCATGATCCAAAAAATAAGGGAAGCCTCTAGAAGCTGGTGAAGGCAAGGAAACAGATTCTCCCCTAGAGCCTCCAGAAGCAATATAGCCCTGCCAGCACCTTGATCTTGGCGTACCAAGACTGATTTGGGGCGTGTGACCCCTAGAACTGTTAGATAATAAATTTATGTTGTTTTAAGCCATGAGATGTGTGGTCATTTGTTACAGCAGCCACAGGAGACTAACACAGTGTCCCAGAGACCGTTCTACACCGTGTGCTCTAGAGCAAGTGCACTCTTTGGATGACCACACAGGATTCCCCTGAGGGGGTGTGTGTAGTTCCCATTAGTGACCAACGTTAGCTTCCCAAAGTTCCAGTGAATGACCTTATGTATCATGTGTTATTTTTGTAATTAAAAAAATACTACCATTTTGAAAAAAAATCACGAAGACCTAAAGAAAAAAAGAGTTCTTTTTCTCCCCACGGTACCATGCTTAGGGCACAAGGGACTCAGTTTCTTGCTGGTTGACTGGTAGAGCAGCTTCTGCAACCAGCAGAGTTCACCTGGCTGTGTTCCTGTTCCAGCCCCTGGGGGCCCTCACCCTGCTCTCACGAGGTGGGCTCAAGTGGAACCACCACCAAAAGTGAAGGTGAAGGGAAAAATTAAGGTGCCCTGGAGATTTCCTTCCTCCATAGGACAGGAAACGGAACTAGCGCATGCATAGAAAAACACCCAGATTCACTAATTTAAGCAATGGAAAATTTAAACCTGCCCTAACCTCCCCATTAAACTAGACAAAACAAAAAATGAAAAAACCCAATGCTTGCGGGGCTGTAGGAAAACTTGCACACGTTGCTGGGGATAATTTTTCTAAACAGTCACCTGGTAATAAGTGGTATATGCCTTCAGGATGATCATACCCTTGACTTGAACACATCAGTTTGGAAACTGTAACTCAAAAATCATTTGAAAGCAAAAAAAAAAAAAAAAAAAAGGTGCAATTTGTACCACAGTGTTTAAAGCAATGTTGGATATTAGGGTTAGAACCTGGAAACAGCCTATAAGCCCCACTGTAGGGAAAAGCTGAGGAAGGCAGTGGGAGGAATGACAATTCTGAGGCTTATGTAGAAATGTAGAAAGAAGGCTATTAAGCAATGAGAAGTAGAACTCTGATGGTTGCACACACTGCTTGCAGAACTTTTATCAGTTATCAGAACTTTTACTCTGTGCAAGGGCATGGCACTGGGTTCTGGCGAATCCAAAGTGAAGAGACAAGAAAAAGGTCTGGGCCCTGGTAGGCTGACATTTTAGCCAGGAAACACATAAGCAAGGTAACATCACTCAGGGCTAAGCTCCGGAAAGAAAAACAGTAATGCAATAAAGGGCAGGCAAGAGTGGCTCCTGCGGCTTGGGGTGGTGAGGTAAGGCTTCTGAGTAGATGACTTTTATGGTCGTCACTGAATTGCAAGGAGGTGCATCACAAGAAGATGGCAAGGAAGAGAATTCCTGGGAGAAGGAAGGGCATGTGCACAGACCCTGAGAGAGCAGAGAATTTAGTATGTCCAAGAAAGAAGGAGGAGGCCAGTATGGCTGCAGTGAGCAGGCAGTGGAGTGAGGATGGGGGCATGAGAAGAGTCAGGAATCAATCAGGGCCTGACTGTGCAGAGAGTTCAGTAGACAGTGCTGAGGATCTGGGGGTCACGGTGGGGATGCAGAGGAGTGACCAGATTCAGAATATGCTGAGAAGTAGCACTTGCTGCTGGCCTAGATGTCGGGGACAAAGAGAGGAGCAGGTTTTGGAGCAAGAATATGCTAGGCTTCCTCCTTCTTGCAAAACTGGTGGTGGGGGAGGGCTTGGGGGCTACAGGGCAGTCCTGGAATTGTGCAAGCCTCACCCCAAAGATTTTCAAAACCCGCCCCTACCAGCCTTTCCCTCGGAGTCAGAGAGGGAGGAGTTGCAGCCCCCAGCCTTGGTCTTACTCAAGAAACTCCCAGCTGCTGGCGGGGCTGTAGGAAACACTGCAGATCTCAGATAGCTCTGACTTGAGGGTGAAGGACAGAGAAGTGCTTTCAGATGAGTGGGGATGGTGGAGGGGGCACGGCTTGAGTCACGCACTAGGCTAGGCCTTCACACCAACCATCCCATTTAATCTTCTCGGTAATCCTCTGAGGCACGAAGCATGCTTAACCCCGAGGTTACCGATAAGCAAAGGAAACAGACGAGGAAATTGAGGCACGGAGAACTGAAGTCCCATGGCTAAGCCTGCAAGAGCCCCCCTGTGCCCAGCAGGAGTGCTGGTACAGGCCCGGGAGTTCCTGGACAGGGGCTGCACCGCCCTCTCCTCTCTGTCCTGGAGTTTAACCTGGCCCCAACCCACTGTTCTTACTCCTTGGCATCCCCTACCCAGGCGAAGGATTTGTTGCTGTGGAGGTTCTTCCTGCAGGGATGAGCAGGCTGGCTCATCTCGGCCTCCTCCCCTATTCCCAGCACTGGTTTCTCCCTGCCGTCTCCCTAGGGGTGCAGGACAGGGCCAGGCAGGCATGATGAGTAAGAGGACTTAGGGGTTCACACCGACCTGGGTAAGTTCTGGCTCTGCCTCTTTTGGCTGTGTGACCCCTGGCGAGTGGCTTGGCCTCTTTGAGTCTTGGTGTCTTCACCTGGAAGAGGGAGACAAGGATGGTACCTACCTCACCTGTTGCTGCTGCTGCTACGAGGCACGTGATGAAGTGAAGGCACCTGGCCCATGTAAGCACTCCATACAAAAGGGTAGTTCTTCTCAACACTTCCGTTTTCAAGGGGAGATGCGCGTGCTATCTCCTGTCTTCCTCTCCACTGGATTCTAGAATCCGTGGGCCAGGCAGGGATCCCTGAGTTATC